>NC_090446.1:1276700731-1277945731 GCF_031143425.1 Pleurodeles waltl | reverse complement strand
ACATTGTTTACAGGGCTTCTGCCAGCTTTGTAACAATTTCCTCGCTGTGCATCATCAAAAGTCTGCAACTCTACAGCCTGCACAAGAAGAAAAAGGAATCTCCCTTGGAGTGAAGGAGTCACTCCCCTGCAACCACAGGCACCTACAACAAGCGACGACCAGCTGCGTGGATCCCCTCTCCTGCTGAGCTGCGTGGACCCTGCATCATGGGTGGTGGTCTGGAGTAGTCCTCTTGGTCCTCTCTGCCAGCTGTCCAACTTTGGTGGAGGTAAGCCTTTGCCTTCCCACGCTGGACAGTACCCCCTTGCACTGCGGCTCTTGCAGCTGCCAAGGCTTGTTTGCATCTAATCCAAGGGATCTTCAGGCTATGTGTAGCTCCAGCCCCCAGCACTCCATTCTGCAAAGCACAGACCCCTGCGTGGTTCTCCTGCAGTGTGGGATCCTCTTTTGTAGTGCTGCAAGGGCTCCTTCTGCGACTCCTGTGTCCCGTCCTGTGGGTGCTGCCTCTGCTCCTGTGGACTCTCTGCAACGCTGAGGGTCCCCTGGTACTCCCCCTCCAGGGTTGAGTCCTCCTGGGCCTTGCTGGTCCCCGGCAGCACCTCTTTTCCACTAACCGCAAGTTTGCCTTTGCCAAGGCTTGTTGGTGGAATTCCTGCACCAACACCCATCTGCAATCTTCCTTACAGCGTGGGTCTTTATCTGCATCCAAAAGGAACTCTTCTCCGGCTCCAGGGATGCGGTGCTCACCTGTTCTTCATCACGGTTGACCAACTCCTTCATCCACAGCTGGGTGGGTAGTAGCTCCTACTCTCCTGTACTCCACTGTGACTCTTGAACTTGGTCCCCTGTCTCCACAGGTCTTCTTTCTTCAGGAATCCACGGCTGTTTTTTTTGCAGTCTTCTCTGGGTGTCTTCTTTTTCTTACTTTCCTGTTTTTGGGTGGTTTGAGGAAAATCCAGTGTTTTACTCCTGCATTCCTGGTCGCTGGGGTTGTACTGTGTTACTTACCTCTGTGGTTTTCTAGTACTCCCAGCTCCCCTCTACACATTTTAGTTACCTAGGTGGGGGTCCGTGTTCGCATTCAATTTTTTTAGTATATGGCTTATGCTCCCCCTGAGGTCACTATTGGTTATTACTATTTGTACTGTTGGGGGGGGGGCACCCAGCGGCCGATGAAGTAGGACGCAGATCGCCGAGCTCCCGCCCGGCAGCCCCACATCCCAAGCAATCCTGGACAAAAGACAAAAGGAGGCCCCAATGACAGTGGGCTATCCGGCATTTCCCCTATAATCAGCTTGAGTCCCACTGCAAACCTCAAAAGCGGCGCGAGTGACCAAAGGAAACCATTTGATTCCCGGTTACTACAGGCCCCAGGCGACCGCGAGGAGGCGAGACAAAATGGCGGCACCCAGTGCACAGGAATAAGTTAACTCCTGCAGAGCAGCGGAAGACGGGAGGGAAGATCCGAAGGGGTCCTAGCAACCCTAATATTCAGCAGACCGGACTTCCCAGTGGAAGAGAAGACGGAGGAAAACCGAGGCAGTCGCAGAGGCTGCCCGACGGACCTCATTCCTGCAGCAATGAAGGGAAAGGTGAGGAGGCTGGATTGCGAGACAAACAGCGTCGACAGAACCGAGGAGGAGATAAGGAGGGCAATCAAGGCGATAGCATTGAAGGCAGGAGAAGACCTTCGTCCGCCAGACATGCAGTAGCCCTAAGTGGGCGCCCTGATGATAGACAGTAAGGAACCACAAATGGGGCCCTAACAGCACTTGAGTGACTGAAAAGCCACAGGGGAGTCTGGCCCAGCACACCCCAGGCCTAAAGCATCGTGGAGCCTATGGGCCAGTACCTAGGTGGCTAGAGATGAACACAGTACAATAGCACACACCTAGTGCAAGAACCCCTTACTGAGAGAAGCACACGGCCTAGTGCGACATTGTGGGCTGTAGCCCAGAGCATCATGGTGAGCTGAAAAGAACAAGGAGGGAGAAGGACGCTCTACCCCGCCGAAGCGTTGCCAAGTGGAACCCCTAGGAGCATTTAATTAGTTGGGGTTCGAGCGCTGGTACCCAAACAGCCCACCCTCGGCAACAGAGGTAGCTGACCGGAGAAGAGCTCGGAAGGCATCTTGCCCCCCATTGCCACCATGGGAAAGATGAATAAGAAAGACCACGGATCAGGGGGAGCAGCGGAGGACAGCGAGACGCCCTTAACAAGAATGAAAACTGCAACAGAAGAGTCTCAACGAGACACCACGCTGATGGACGTCCTGCAAGCCATCACAACCACGAGAGAATCACTAGAAGCCAAGATAGATGCACTGGGAGTCGATCTTGGCATTCTTAGGCACGACCATCTAAGAATGGGTGAAAGAGTTATGCAACCAAGAAGACACTAACAGGAATTAACCCCAAGGTAATCTCCTTGCAGACCAAGCTCACTACGAAGGAGGCAAAGGTGGGCACCCTAGACCTACGGGCGGAGGACAGTAAGAGTAGATCCCGGAGGAATAATATCCGTATTGCAGAAAAGCCTGAAAGACAGAAGGGCAGAGATGCATTATCTTAACTGGAGAGATGGCTGTGGGAGGAGATAGCACCTGAGGGTCTCTCTGCCATCTACGCGTTCGAAAGGACGCACAGGGTCCCTGCAAAGCTGCCACAACCTGGAATGCCTCCAAGGTCTATTGTAGCTCACCTTTTGCATTACCAAAATCGCAACCACATCCTGGCACGGGTGCGAGCGTAACATGAGATAACGATGGACAATCATAAAGTGATGATATTCCCGGACTTTACTAAGGCAATACAAAAACAAAGAGCGACGTTCATCGACGCAAAGGCGTGACTAAGACATCTGAATGTGAAGTATGCCATGATGTTTCCTGCCCACCTTAGAGTCTCCATGGCTAAGGGGATGCATTTCTTCCAATCACCCAAGGAGGTATGGGACTGGCTAGACCTCCAAGAGCAGCCTGGGCCTAGCTATGCACTCCTGGTAGACAAGAGCGCACGGATGAAGAAAACTAAAAAGAGACCACAGAACCCTAAAGGAGGCTCTCCAACTGAGACAGAGGCACGAAAATGTCAGCAGAAGGCAATATAAACAGTGGCTGTGATGAGCAGGCGGAGACGACAAGGCACCATCCCAACGGCGACGAAACCAACTAGCGAGGCCTCTCTCTCTAGCAAAGAGGGTTCTTTGATTCATTCGGAAGATGAGATGCCTAAAATCACTCCCAACACGACAGATGAATGCTTCTGAGACTGACAGATAAGTAATAAGAATGGCCTAGCGTCTGACGGTGTTTGGAGGGTATTCCCTACTCTCTATTTGCCCAAGAAGAGCAATGTCACGAGGGCAATAGCGGAACAGCTGTTGGGCATGAATAAGGGACCAGGTCTTGAGATGACCGACTGCTGTGATATCAGTAATGAATGCCTGCACTAACTTGGTCAGAGGCTATAGAACAAAGCTCGGGGACAGCTATAAGATAGCCATGCTGGTGGGTGGGGGGGAAGCCGGGCAGGATGTAATCTGTTGACTGCAACCACCCTTCTCTACGTTGGTTGGTGGGTATCTCCGCCAATATTAAACTAAGTGTTATTGTTTGGGTGTCTGGAGTCACGTCACCACACAATTAATATACTACTGGAGAGCTGAGAGCTCCCCGGAGGACACTGGGCACAGTATAGCCGGATGGAGATAAGAAGAGACAAGTCTACACATGGCAGACACCACAACATATAAGATAATTACTTGGAATATTAAAGGGATGCACACTATGGCTAAGTGATATAAAGTCCACTCTTATGTGCAGCGTAGTGGGGTGCAAATTGCCCTCCTACAAGAAACGCACCTAACAGCCAAGCAAGGGCTAGCACTACAGAGCAGATGCAGAGGCCAACTATATTATACTACATACTCGGCATATGCACAAGGGGCACTGATCTGGCAGGGCTACCGTTTCAGCACACGAGCCAAGTGATAGACCCAGAGGGTCGATACGAGGTGGTAAAGGGCCAATTAGATGGCCGAGATATAGTACAGGGTAGCATCTATGGCCCGAATGCGGACCAACCACAGTGCTTTGCTAACATATCTCGAGTCTTGGCACCCCTTCTAATGGAACCGTTAATACTGGGAGGGGATTACAATTGTGTAGCAGATCCAGTACTGGATAGGTCACACCCACCCTCTCCAAGTACGCAGGCTGCGACAGTAGCTCGAGCCTTTTCAAAGTGGCAATTGGAATAGGGGGTATTAGACTCTTGGAGAAGGCACCATCCCATGTATAAAGACTATTCTTACCATTCCATCATATATGATTTGCATGTACAATTAGATGCTATTCTATGATCCCCAGATGTACATACTCAGGTGTGTACAACAGAATATCTGACTCGCACTATATCAGATCACAACCCCCTATTACTCTGCCTTAGATGGGGTGAAGAGCGCCCCAGCACAACAACATGGCGACTGCACCCAGAAACCCTAGAGGATCCAGCATTCCGCATTGCAACGGGCACGGCTATTACTCAATATTTTGACAACAACACAGGTATGGCCAACTGCCCCTTAGCAGAATGGGATGCATCCAAGCAAGGCTCAGTTATTGTAGAAATTGAAGCAGACAATGGCTAGGAACAATATCGACAAAAAGAGATTAACACAATATTGCTAGAGTATTATGCACAGCTCTATAAGCGTGTGGGGGGCTTCCAATGACTGAACTGAGGGACTTACAATTGCTCCTCGAGCACGTAGACAATTGCCCCCCGAACAAATAGAGGCATTAGGAGCTGAAATTTCGGCCCAGGCGGTTAGGGCAGCGATTAAAATTATAACCCGAAATAAGACACCGGGTACTGATGGAATCCCTATTGAGTTTTATGACACCTGTAGAGAAACTCTAGTTCCTAAACTGACCAATATGGCCAAGACCATCGGTATATTACCACAATCTACCAGAGATGCCCTAATCGTTCCCTTGCTAAAACCAGGCAAAAAAAAACATGATAAACGTGCTTATAGGCCGCTCTCAATGTTAAATACGGATTATAAAATATTAAGCAGAATCTTAGCAGTGCGACTGCTGCCTCATATGCCGCTATAGAGCCACGCAGATCAGTCAGGACTCACCCCAGGGAGAAGCACAGCTCATAACATATGGCATCTTTGTGCAATACTAAGGGCCACTATATCAGGTAAACAGACAGCTGCAGTTCTAGAAGTAGACATAGAGAAGGCTTTCAACAGTCTGGAATGGCCCTTTCTATATGACCCGTTTGCTTTGTATGGACCCAACGGCTACAGTCCAAACAGGACGACAGATATCTAGGGATTACAAGGTGGAGAGGGGCAGTAGGCATGGGTGCCCCCTTTCTCCCATGTTATTTGCCTTAGGCCTGGAACCACTGGCATGCTGGGCCCAGGGAGGGACGATGTACCGGGGACTGGAGGTAGATGACAGTGAGCAATATATAACACTATATGCAGATGATATGCTGCTTTCTCTCCGGAAAGCCCGGCGGGATGTCCACGGAGCGAGAACTATGCTGAAGCAATATGGCGTGTTATCAGGACTCCAGGTAAACCAGAACAAATCAGGTCCATTCCCGATACAGCCAGATGGAATACCCCTGGATGAGCTAGGACCTTTGCCCTGGCAATCTTGTTTCCTTACCGGTCTAGGGGTTCATATCTACCATCGCGCAGCTGATGTACTGGACGGAAATCTGGGTAGGGCCATGAGAGGCCTGAAGACAAATGTATTGTTCTGGTCCATGCTACCGATCTCCTTAGCAGGGAGAGTGGCCCTTTTAAAAATGGTGGCGCTCCCCAGGTTGCTATAATACTTTACAACATTGCCCCTATGGATTCCTAGGACACATTTCAGGGAATCTGATAAGATAATCACAGGATTCATATGGGGTTCTGGCCGATGTAGAGTGGCCCTGGCCACACTGCAGAGGCCGACAACGGAGGAAGGTATGGGGGTACCAGAGTTTGAGGCTTACTATCTAGCAGCCCAGCTGCAATGGCTCACTCAATGGGTAGCGGGGAAGGAGATCACTGAAAGGATCACTGCTCATCCTGGCTCCTAACCTAGCGACTTTGGGTAAGGCGACTCTACTGCTCCCAGATACTAGTAGCAGGAACAAACCTGAATTCCAAATTACACAACGGTGCTGGGCACGACACCTCCAAAAAATATCCACAAGTATCCCATATTCCCCCCCCAGACATCCCGATAGGATTCTTGGAGGAGGTCCCTCACGGAGGGTCTTGGAGAGGGTTGAGGTCATAGAAGTAAGCAGGGGCGGCCGAGATGAAAGCGCTCTATGATAATGATGCGCCCCTCCCGTTCAAGGAATTTAGGGCCCAGTATGAGCTGCCAGGAAGTCACTTTTTTCTACATAGAGCAGTTCCGGAAGTTATTAACCCCTTCGCTGCCAGGCCTTTTCCCCCTCATGTGCTAGGGCTTTTTTTTGGCTATGTGGGGCAGTTCGCGCTTAGGCCCTCATAACATTTTATCCACATAAGCTACCCACGACTTGCGTCCTTTTTTTTTTTTTTCAAAACATCCTAGGGATTCTAGAGGTACCCAGAGTTTGTGGGTTCCCCTGAAGGAGACCAATAAATTACCCAAA
Source organism: Pleurodeles waltl (assembly GCF_031143425.1). Taxonomy (NCBI): domain Eukaryota; kingdom Metazoa; phylum Chordata; class Amphibia; order Caudata; family Salamandridae; genus Pleurodeles; species Pleurodeles waltl. Next base: position 1,277,939,072 of record NC_090446.1, on the reverse strand, counting down.
ATACAGCAAAAATGTAGGGTTTTTTTTTCCCAAAAAATGGGGGAAAAGGGCTGCAGAAGGTGGCTTGTGGTTTTTTCCCTGAAAATGGCATTAACAAAGGGTTTGTGGTGCTAAATTCACCATCTTCTGATCTTTCAGGAACAGACAGACTTGAATCAGAACACCACATTTTTCGACGCAATTTTGGCATTTTAGTAGCACGTACCCCATTTTTACTATGTTTTGTGCTTTTAGCCTCCTTCCAGTTAGTGACAGAAATGGGTGTGAAACCAATGCTGGATCCCAGACAGCTAAACATTTCTGAAAAGTAGACAAAAGTCTGAATTCAACAAGGGGTCATTTCTGTAGATCATACTAGGTTTTCCTACAGAAAATAACAGCTGAAAGATTTTTTTATTGAAATTGAGGTGAAAAAAACAGCCATTTTTCTCCATGTTTTACTCTGTAACATTTTCTGCAATGTCAGACTTTGTAAAGCAATATACCGTTACGTCTGCTGGACTCTTCTGGTTGCGGGGGATATAGAGGGCTTATAGGTTCTTGATGAACCTAAGTTTTTGGTCCTGGGCTCAGCAGCCATATAGGGAAACCTACCAAACCCAAACATTTCTGAAAACTAGACACCCGAGGAAGTCCAGGGAGGAGTGACTTGCGTGGATCTCCCAGTGTTTTCTTACCCAGAATCCTCATCAAATGTCAAATTTAGATTTTTTTTAAAACTCATATTTTTCTCACATTTCCATATGGAATCACCGCACCGGGACACATTTCTCACCACCCAACGTTCCTCTCAGTCTCCCGGTAAAAATTATACCTCACTTGTGTAGGTGGGCCAAGTGCCTGTGACAGGGGAGAGCCACAAACATGTCACAATTGAGGGGGAACCAAAGTGGGTCTAAAGGGTAGTTTGAAGAAAAAAAAAACATTTTTAGATTGACAAGTGGGCAGAATTTTTAATGGTATAGACGCGACAATGCTGGGTGGTAGGAATTTTGTGAATTCCTGCAGATTCCGGAATGTTCCACCACAAAAATGTGGTAAAAATGTATGATTTCCAGCAAAGTTGGAGGTTTGCAGGGCATTGTGGGAAAGAAAATGGTGCGGGTGCATGTGAAGCACAACACCCTGGACTCACCCAGATGTTTAGTTTTCAGATGTGTCTAGGTCTTGTAGATTTTTCTACATGGCAGCATCCTAAAGTCCAAAAAGTGCAGCCCTCACCAAGTGGGACAGTTTTGAGAGTTAGACAAGCTCTCATGGCCCAAATGTAAAACCAAAACCCAAAATAATCAAATGTCCTCTTGCTTCCTGTGGGATAACATGTTTTAGTGTGCAGGGGAGTGCTGAAAGACTGCTACCCCCTTCAATTGGGGTGGGGGCATAACCATGCCCATACTGGTTGGTAGCCACCACCCCACTATACCTTTTTTTTGTTTTTTATTTCCCTGGCATCTAGTAGGCTTTCTGCCCCCCACCAGGGAGTGGATCGGGGGTAATTGACCCATCTTCCCACCGGTAGGCAGAACAACTTTGGCCCCATTAATTTGGGGAGCGGGTATGCCATAGCCCCACCCCCTTTTTTTTTTTCTCAAAAAAATTAATCTTCCCTGGTCTCTGGTGGGACATCTGCAGATGGGCCTTTCAAAAATAGGCCGATCTTACCCCAAGGGGGCAAGGGGGGGGGGGCAGATATGGCCAACAGTAATGTGCCCCCATGGGGAGCGACCCTTGCCCAAGGGGGTGCCACCCAAACAAAACACATACATACACACACACAACAATCCCTGGTGCCTAAGTGGTTTTGGCTCCCCCGGGGGCAGATCAGCCTAATAGAAATAGGCCGATCTGTCCGCAAGGGGGGCAGAAATGGCCTAAAATAAATGTGCCCCCGCCCCGCCCCCCGGGGAGGAACCCTTGACCTAGGGGTCGCTCCCCTCACGTGTAACTGACCTAAAAGAAAAAATCCCTGGTGTCTAGTGGTTTCTGCCCCCCCCCGGTGGGGCAGATCGGCCTAATTAGAAAAGGGGGGGGCAGAAATGGCCATAAAATAATTTGCTCTCCTGGGGAGCAGCACTTGCCCAAGTAGCCTCTCCCCTTATGCATATAATAATTTAAAAGAAAACTCTGTGGTGTCTAATGGGCATGTCTGCCTCCCGATGACATAGCGATCAGGCAGCAGAAATGCAGAGAAAGACATCAAAGGAAAGGAAAGGCCTTTCCTTTTCCTTTGATGCTTCTCTTGTCCCCTCTACGTAATTGGAGGATAAATGCTAAAGCATTTCTTCTCCGATCCACGCTGGAAGCTCAGAGGGCAGCCTCTGATGAGGTCAGCGCGTGATCGAGCAGGGGGTCAGAAGGGGGGTGGGGTGGAAGGGGAAGCGCTCCCACCAAGGGCCCATAGCAGGACGAGATGGTCACGTCCTCGGCATATGGCGACTGTGGCCGAGACCACCTCGTCCAGGGTACCCGAGGGGTTAAACAACATTGGGTGGCTTTGAGAGAGGAACCACGCCAATCAATCAGTTGCCAATATTTAGTGTGATGGTATCAGGACGGTCAAAGCAGTGACCTGCATATATGGGAAATTGAGACGGGAAGTAATGAAGCCACTGGAGGGCCTTAAAGATAAGTGGGAAGCAGACCTTGGTAAGACAATTGGGGACAAGGGATAAAATCCAGTATAATGCAACGAAGGCCAAAAGAAATGCCCAGTTTAAGCTAATTAACTTCTATATCTTACATAGAGCATACCTTACACCAGAGAAAATTAATAAGATGTATCACATAAATACAGCTAAATGCACTTGTTGCAATGAAGTAAGTGCCACATTTTATCACATGCTCTGGGAATGCCCTGGGCTGAGGGGTTTTTGAAGGGGAATCACAGAAAAAGCCTCAACCGCTCTAGAAAAAGAGATCCCATGTTCGGGAGACCGATGCTTGCTGAGCTGGTTCCCACACACATCTAAGAATAAGGTCACTAGCCGGTTGCAAGACTTACCCTATGTGTGCGGAAAGAGAGAAATAACCAGAAACTGGAAGAGCAGAGGTGGGCCTCGCATAGCCACTTGGAAGACAGAATTTACCAAATTGGTGGGGTATGAATCAGATGTTCGACTCAGAGAGGCCAAGAGAGGACGAACTTCAATCAAGGGAGCACGAGCATGGGAGGTCTTAGCAGATGCCCTCAAAGATTAGGAGGTCTGAACGGAGGAGACCACCTCCGGGTGGCGTAAGAGATGGACCACAGCAGAGAGGATGGTGAGGCCCAGCTGCAAAGGTGGAGAGCATCCTGTAAATGAAAGATGAAAACTAGCCAAAATCGCATACTGCCTACAAATACCGGAGGTTGTGGAAGTCCCTATGCCCTAATGCTGAGAGTCAAGTAGAATGGGACACACGAACGGTGATGTGACTAGGACAATCCCAGAGAAAGGTGGGGGAGGAATGGGGTTTAACTGTTATGGAGATATGAGAAAATAAGACACCAACTACAAGATGCTACTGTGTAAGGAGTTAGAAGGGTGTGATTGCACTGCACTATACTGTAGACTAGGTTCCTAGGGTCTATCCAGGAATAATAGAGGTCACTGTAGACCCTCATAGAAAACACCCCTGAAGATACACTAATGTTTTAACAATGTACTCTCTATAAGTGTTGATGCAAAAAACGCAATAAAGTTTCTGTTTAAAAAAAATAAAAAAAATAAAGCACCTTTATTTTTGCACAACTGAGTGTTTTCTTTCATGTGTTTAAGTGCTGTGTGACTACAGTGGTTTTGCATGAACTTTGCATGTCTCCTAGATAAGCCTTGGCTGCTCATCCACAGCTACCTCTAGAGAGCCTGGTTTCTAGACACTGACTACACTTCATTAATAGGGGATACCTGGTATAAGGTGTAAGTATCATAGGTACCCACCACACAGGCCAGCTTCTTACACTTCTAAACATACATGTCAACATTTTAGAAGTGGAGAGATCGAGATTTTCAGGACAGGATGTGGCATTAACGACAAAGGCTGCCGATTTTGGAGCTGGGGAAGCAGGTTCGTGTCCTGGTAGTAGCTCAGCATCCTATGATTCTGGGCAAATCACAATCTCCCTGTGCCTTTAAAAAAGAAAGAAATGATTGTGTACTTCTATAATGTAAATGCTGCTAATGTTAAGTACTCCAATACCTAGCGGTCGCATTTGCACTATATAAAACTGCAAAGAAAAGCTTTTGCCCAAGAACGGGCAATGTACATTTGTCACGCATCCCTCCAGTGGGCACAATTGGTCTATCATGATCTCTGCTCACACACGTGCTACAGCATGGATGCTGTACATGTGAGCTGGGCTGTACATCACTTTAGACAGAACACATTTAGTGTGTTTGATGCATGTTTGTGTTTCTTGGCACTGCTGGGTTGCAGGGAGAAGCATCTTTCTCTATACAATCTGGGAGTGTCTGCACCAAGTTCCATGAGGCAATAGACCAGAGAATTACAAGGTTGACATTTTCACAGAAATAGCCGACTTTTTACACCAGTACATTGTTGCAGGCACCATGTTTGCAATGGCCGTTTAGTGCAGTTGTTCTTAGTCCCTTGTTCAGTGGTTATCAACCTTTTGACTCCTGTGGACCCCAATGAATCACTATTTGAATTTGGGGACCCCAATGAGTCATTACTTGAAGCGGGAGACACCAGCCTAAGAATTTTCGATGCTTTGAACCAAAAAATACATGTAAAATACAAAAACAAGCATTTATCAAATAAATAACACAAAAATGTAATTCACAAACACATATTAAAAAAAATAATTCAAAAATGTAATGGGAAGGTTGGACCTTTTCTAAATTTGATGCACTTGCACTGCTTCCACGAATCAAAATGAGGCCACTAACTTAATTTATAGGCTCCAATTTTAAACTCCTTCACATTTATATAACATTTTAAAATTCAGTTTTACATCTTGCTTCTTTAAAATTATTTACCCTTTATTAATCTGTTAATATGGGTTGATTTTCTAAGCCGTTGCAAACACCCCTGGAGTAGGCTTTGCGGACCCCTGGGGGGGGGGGAGGGGGGGAGGGGTGGTCAGTGGACCACAGGTTGGGAACCACTGCCCTGGCTAGTCAGTGTAAATGCTGTGGTGCTCGTTCTGGATAGATGTCAGTGTAAAGAAACCCCGCCCAGTTTGACGTATGTGTAATGTAGCCCAGCACAGCTGCATAGGCTCAAGCATCTGTAAGTAGTTTTGACTTGTCTTGCCTTCATGGTTCACCCCTCGCTATATCTTTCCTTTTTCCGACCCTCCCTTTCCCACCCCTTCCTACCTCCCCCTTCCTTTTCCTCACTATCTGTGCCCAGTCACTCTTTCCCCGTTTTCCTCTATTTGCTTTTCCTCTCTTTTACTCTGTAACAGCAGCTGTGCTGTTACCAGAGAGAATGAGAGGAAGAGAAAACAGCACAGCAGGCAATAAATTAGGCACTTGTCGGGCAACATAAGCATTCTAAATTTTGCCTAGCGAAGAAGCAACAAAAAATGATGCTTTTGAAACGTATTTATTATTGATATTTGTCTGTGTCTACAAAGCAAGTCATCTTAAAGCAAGTTATTTGGGCAACTTGCTTTCTAGACACCGAGTGTACGTACTGGATCAGAAGCATCGGTCTTGACTGCTTACCAGTCTGGCAGAATTTACAATTCTGCCTGATAGCATGATCACTGCTCTGTGCCCTGTACTAAGAGGCCAGGAATTGGTTGACAATCTAGCCAATGAGCTTTATGACCCACTGATGGGCGCTATAAAAAACGCCCCCGTCTGCAACCTGAATTCGAGAAGTTTCAACTGTGACCCGCTACAAACACCTGGAAGCGAGTCATTTGAAAGTAAAGGTGGGCGAGCCAACACATTAGCACATGTCTGGCTCGGGTCTTGCAAGAGCCAAGCCGCGAAAATGTTGCTGTGTAAATCATACAACAGACATGTCTCTTCAAAATTCTAAAATGTGTATTTCTATAACATGTGGAAGCTTTGACGTTAATATGCCAAAGGATAGCACTGCACTGCTTTTAAAAAGGTATATATATATTTCAAATATGAACTATTAGTGAACTAAGAGGCAAGACAGAAGTCATGTGAACCCTGCACGTGGCCCAGATTATAATAAAGCAACATTACAGACTATTAAATCAAACACAGTAGGTTTTCATATAACTGGTATTCTGAACGCCCATATTTTAAAGTGTTTTCATGTGTGATGAAGAAAATGGAGTAATGGTGAAATAAAATGTTTGACTAAGATCACATAATTTAAGTGGGGAAGCCACAATTTATCCAGATTTTCTGGTTTTGCTTTGTACAAATCAGCCACTAAACGGATATCCATGTGTTTATCATTATTTTTAAAGGCTTTGTTTTTAACCTATTTGCGCAGTACCCTACTCATAATTGTCGGGCTCAGTCACTTTGCTCACGTTATAATCTGTTCTTTGCGCTTATGCCTCACCAGTTACAGGTTCCACCAACCACCACTGACTATGCCACTTCAAAGAGGAGGTACAGCAGAGTTTGGTGATCTACCTTGTGCTCAAATCAATTAGCAGAAGAAGGCTGTGAAATTGCCTGCAGTTTCTGGGGGGTGTGGAGGTAAAGGTTGTTTTTAAAGGAGGGACAATGGCTTGTTTGTGGAGGGCAAAAGCAACGGCTCCTTCTTTGTAGGGGTTTCTGAAGATGTAATGGAGAGGATTAGTATGTCATAAGCACAATACTAAAAGAAATGTAGGCGATACATAGATTAGGGAAAGGATTCAATCAACAGCAACAAGAGTGCTTGACATGGAGATTGGATCATATTGTTTAGGACTGCAGACGAGGGAAATAGCAAGCCTTTGTGAATTCTCCTACAGCTTTTTAGAGGCCATAGTGTGGTGAAAGAGGTTTATAAGGCATTGTCTTACTCAAACCAAGTCCTGTTCCCATAACGGCAGATGGCAAGAGTTTTGGGTATCCGCATTAGGCAGATAAGATATATTAATGATTGATCACAGTGTTTTCATTTTCATATTCTATTTGACAGGAAGCCAGTGAAAAGATAGCAATTGAGGAGATATAGCGATTCACACTAAGAACAAGTCAAGATAAATAATTCTACATCTGAGACATAGTCAATGTAAATCAGAAGGCGACCCTGGGAGCTATGCAATTTCAGGGTTCTTGTCTGAGAGATACCACTTAAATCCTGTGCAGAAGTCTCAACCACTATAAAACATAGCAGATCCTTTGCAGCTGCCAACAAGTGGCAGCCATCTCAATGTACTATGAGCAGATGGAAGCCACAGACCAGTGAAAATCAGACTGTATATGTTTTGATGGAGTGATGCAGCGAAGCCTGAATTAACTAGAGACGACTAAAGTAAAACAAAGGGTGTCTACATCATGTCTTGGCTGTATTGGTTAATGGACCATCTACTCATTTATTTATTTAAGTCATACAAGATGATGACAAATTTAGAGATGGGCCAAGAGCTATTAGACCAGATCCAGGATGCCAATGAGAAGGGTGGTTACCCCTTCTTTCTAGGTTTACAGATTATAGCACAGGAGTAAGTAAAAGTTAGCCTAGTTACTTAAGAGAAATCAATTTCCTTTCTGCATTTGAGGCTTATGTTGTAATATGATTGTACCACCGAGTTTAGGTGCACAGTCCAGGATCCGGGTTTCTATTTTGGCCAGGAAGTGAGGGGCTAAGCCCTTTATAGTGCTGAAAATATTGGAGACATACCTAAAAGGAACTGAGTAAACTAGCAGTAAAGGTGGTGGCGGCTTCTAAGGAGGTGAAGGCGGTCCAGGAGGAGCTAGGCAAATGAAATGAAAGAGAATCTATAAGGATGATCAGAGAATTGCAATCAAGGCCTAGGTGAAAATGATGGTGTTGGGTTATGGAATTTCTGGACAGAGAAATGTGACTACATCACAGAGAACTAAGGGTTGGGTCCACGTGGTTCTCAAGTACTTGCTCTGAGGCCAAGGGCTGTAAGGAACCTTTACATTTTTTGCACCCTTAACGTTCTTAAATTATTGCCTTAGACATCCATTATAGCAAAACCAGTATAGGGGCATAAACCACAGAAACATTCAGAACAGGGGCAAGGTGTTCCTTGTGAACTAGCCGATCTATTAACAGATACTATGGGGGTAAGGCACATGGGTGACATTGAAATTGGCCGCTGGAGCACAATATTGGTACTCCAAAGATTTCTGAGCTTTGGGTGGGTGATTGTTCACCACCTATTTTCTAGCCTTTTTTTGCAAACATCATGCTAACAGAGGCGCTTGAATAAGGACAAGACTCACTTCAATATGCAGCTCGTGGGTGGAGGAAGGATGGCATCCTGAGGTGTTAGAGGAAGGGGCAGTGACAGATTGGTGAGATAACTGTTTAATTAGCCACTACGTAAGATGCTAGAGGAACGGTGTACCAGATCTCTGACCTCCAACTAAACTTGAGGTGTCTCCGTTTGACAAATCCAATCCAAATCCAAATCAATGCTAGAAGATAAACTAGACAAGAAATGGTGAGATAAAAAAAAGAAAGAAATGGTGAGACAGATTATTGGTACATTGTGCATGGCACTCAGCTATGCTGCATCAGAATCAACATTCACCAGTACGTGTGAAACAACTGGGGGCAGAAGTAGAATGGGTGACTATGCCAACGGCTGCTAATCAATATGGACTTACAAAATTTGATGGTTTTAGTCATGGCCAAAGACAGGGCTTTCTGTTTCTAGAGATGCTACAATTAAAAGGCTCTCAAAAAATCAATGTTATACAGAAAACTAGTTTATTTTAATGACAAGTATTACGCTTTTAAGAGCAGGTGTGAGGATTTGCTTGTGTTGCCGTCTATCACAAAAATAAAGTAACAAAACGAAGTGCGGGTAAAGCTCCAAGCCTCCATGGAGGAACTGGTCCGAGGGAATACTGAAAGCACCACAGGTGGAAAATGGCTGGTTGCACATGGTGCAAGGAGGGTGACGTCAATATTGCACATAGTTCAACCTAATGTATGTTTAGTTGCATTGGTCTAAGGGGTAATATTGAGGGCCACAGAAGGAAAATTATCATTTGCACTTGGTACCAACCTGGCTGCACTAACATGGCTGATGTTGGTATACATAATAATAAGAAATCAAGGATCTGGTTCCTAATTATAAAGTTCTCCTCCTAAAATCCATCCATCCCAAATGTCTGTTTCAAATGAATGTCTCTCTGGGAAAACAGACTACACCAATTTAATTCTAGGATGTAGAAGACTGAGCAGTGAGCGACAGAACTCTGAAATTGCAAGAACAGGGCACTGAGTTAAAGTCTTCTTGATGCGTAGCATTTGAGTATGAACAATATTTAGAATTGCAGCCATGCCAGTATTCCATGGTTAGCATAGTTCAGGCTTACAAAATTGAAGACTTCTTTCTGCTAAATGGGAAAATAATCTCCACCTTCTTTTTGCAGCAAAACAAACTATACTGAGCCTCTGGGAGAAAAACCTGATCTCAAACAGCACAAATTAGCTGCACAATATATGCAACTGCCTACGAAAACATGACACACAACCTACAGGGCGCATTAGATACGTTTGTTAGAATGTGGGACTCAAAATTTGGAGTATGTTAACGTAGACAACATGCTCCAACAGGCTACGACCACTGGACCTGCTATTTGACAGTAGAACATTGGCCAACGACATGACAACATCTTAGTTATTTGTCCGTTTTTTTGTTTTTATATCTGTCAAGTGGTGTTAGGGGGACGGGTGGGTGGGGTTGAATATTAGCCTTGTTGGCGGAATCTCCACTTATTTCAGTTTGTAGTACTGCTTTGTTGCTGTGCACAACAATAAAAGTGATTGAAACTAAAGACTTAGGGAGAACAGAATGGCAGGTCTCTCATTTTACGCCAGCCAGGTTACTTTGAGATCCGGACATGGAAATTAGAAAACCACTGGTGTAGGAAGGCTTGCGTACTGGATACCAGGGCCACTGGAATTATGCAATTGTGCAGCCGCACATAATTTTGGATCTTCCACATTTGTCACATAATTAGTAATCTGCTGCATAATCTCCACATTTTAATAAAACAGATGTTTGTTTTTTGCGAAACGGTTGAAAAGGTATTAAAAACGCAGTGACATGTTACTGTGCAGTGGAAGGCTGTTTTCAAAGGTTGACTAGGTTTGTGTGCTGCTTATTGCCGTGTCTGGGTATTAAACTGGTACTAGTGAGGTGGAACATATGCCCAAGCAGTGTTAACAAGTGTGAAAATGACAAAATAACTACTCCTATCAGAAAATATGCTGCAGTCTTCTGCATTACTTGCCTTTCCTTGCATCAAAATTTAGTCAAACTTGCTGCATAATTTGGCCCTCCCCTGCCTCATAATTCCAGTTGCACTGTTGGATACTGATGAGGGTCCTAAAGGAACCTGGATTAACCTCAGGGATCGTAAGAAAGGTGTGTAGCAATATTAAATGCTGAAGGTGGATGAGGTGTGACATGGTTTAAATATGCAATTTCAAGACATGCTAATATTAGCAATAAGAAAAATTAGTGAGTGGACCACAGAAGTGTGTATTTCAGCAAACAGCAAACATAAGAAGGAACAGCAGACGTAAAGCCCGATTAAATTGCATAGAATTTGCAAAATACCAAGGACCGGATTACAAGTGGGTTGATCAATTCTGTCCCAGCAGAAACCCCTATTTACTCATGGGTAGGAATTATGAGTTTGAAGGTATTTAACACGTCTGATAACTATCAGATGCATTAAATAACTCAACCTTTGCTAAATCTCAACAGATCAAAACTGCCGAAAATGAACAAGGGAAAACATATGGTATTTACCTTATCATGCGGATTTTGGTGCGTTAAAGACTAAAACCTGCATGTTAATTCCCATGAACTCCTAACAGGTGCTATTTACCCAATAGCCTGTGGTATTGTTATTTATCAAGTGCGCTGAATAGCACCTACACTAATAATCAGGGCCTAAGTGAGAAATCTGCGGCCGGTTATATGTGTGGCACCATAGAATGAGGATTTTCACACTAATGCTGCATGCTGTTCACCACTTCAAAGTGTTTAACAATGCTAGCAACAGGAGGTTGCCTGTTACAAAGGTATACATAGGTTTGCACATACATATGCACTTTATACCACTGACTGTGACTCTTGGAGATCTGTGGACCAGACCTACTTGCCCTGAAATTGACCTATACTTCTGTATGTGGCACAATCTCTGTACTTTAGCTTAGAATTCCAGGGCTGTGGGCAACCAGCCTTTGGAGGTAGGTATGCTGCGGATTGACAAGGGAACTTTTGGGATGTTGCAGTGGATACAGCTATACTTTGCCCGATGACTGTCTGCAAATTAGGGAAGCAAACATTGATCTGCCCACATAACATGACCTAGTTTTGGAGGTAAAACAGGAGTTTCACACAAATACAAATTGGGGCCCGATCACAAAATATGGCTCATAATTAGGGCTCGGGGTTTTATGATTTTCATTTTTTTTAACATGCAAGTATTTATTTATACATATTTATTTTTTTAGCATCTTCTTGGTATTTATCCATATTTATTGACTGTTTTGAGAATTAACGGAAACGGCATATTTATTTAACTGAAAAACATGCACTCAAACGTTGATGCTTTTTGCATTTTAGCAAATTAAGCAGCCAAATATTATAAAACACTACACCCAGAGATAAATATTAGCACTTTATTCAAATATATTTTAACATATGCCTCTATTTAAGGAAATATAATCTTGTTTTTCACTCCCAAAGCTCTCTACCCGCTCAGCTTTTGCCTGAAATTCATAGAGAATAGAATGGATAGGCTCTCACAAATGGACAATTTTATTTATTTATCCACTTTTAATAATAAATACAGAGAGTAAACACATTGTTTACCGTCTGTGTGTATGTATCTATAAAAATCAGTAAAAACGAAGAACTGTGATCCTTACTTATAATACCGGTTGGGAGGGCTTTCTCCCTATGTTCTAAAAACTTGAAAAGAGAAGCTAAATTAGTTAAAGGGTCAGGAGTGGGAAAGCATGTGCTAAAAGATGCAACAAGTTAAAATTGTACCAAATGGGTGGCCAACAAGAAGACGCGGTTACTTCCTTAGAAAACCTAGTTGTCCTATCACAGATTGCAAGGAGATATTCTTGTATTTATAAATGCTATGGATAAACCCATGATGGAGTGGAGAAGCTGGTACCAGCAATACGATATACAGGATGCAGGCAGGACCGGAGAAGAGGAGAACAAGGGCTAAAGTTATGAGTGATGTAGCAGAAAAGCATAGAGAGATTGGAGTATGAGGTGCAGAAGGAGAGAATACAATCCATACTAAGATATACAGAGGCTAGTGAGGCAGTGGAGGCTGAAGTGTGAGTAGCATTCCAGGGGCAGAAGTACAAAACTGTGTACAACTAAATAATCTCAAAATCGTCCCCACAAGCACGACAGGTCTACAACCCATTAAAAAGTGCAGCAAAGGAGGGATTCTCCCCTCGCCGACGGAGACAAGATGGTGGCATGGTGGAGATGAGGTGGCCTGCGGCCGGTGAGACAGACCGGGGCTGTGGCCAGGGGAAGCTCTCCTCTGTTGTACCCTGTGTGACAGGGGCTGGCCTCAGCGTGAGTCCTTCCTCTTTCCCCGAGTCGTGTGGGGATGGGTGCGGTGTGGCATGCTCCGGTGGGAGCGGGCTGTGCGGTGGACCTGGGTGCAGGCTTGAGTGCTGCCCGTGCCTGCTCCTGAGGTGGATTGGGCCTGCGCTCACCCTGACGTGCTGGAAGAGGCAACGGCCTGGGTGCTGCCAGTGCTCACTCCTGGGGTTGCCTGGGCCTACATCCGCCTGCTCAGAGATCCTGCATTGCACTCTGGACTGCGGTTCTGCCGTTCCCCACTGAGCTCAAGAGAGGCTGTTGGGCCCTGTGAGGTGAGGGTGTGGTGGCATTCTGACTGAGAGTCCATGATTATACTGCAGGGGCCCCGGAGTGGTCAGTGGGATAGTCACCTCACATCCTGATTTTGGCTCAGGGCCCACCACTGATATTCTGGCAACATAAATGATTTTATAATATGGCACATTTCACAACAGTGCTGCCACCTGACTCCTTATGCTGTTGCTCTGCAGCCTGGCAACCCCCCTGGCTTGTGGCTATAACACGCAGTGCCTGTGGGGGAGGGCTCCAGCGGTGCCCGGGGGACCCCTTGCTTGAACTTGGCAGTTGGGGTCTCTCCCTCTCCTCCTTGTGAAGCTGGACTTTTCTGCCCCACCTGGCGGACTGCTAATGCTGCCCCAGGGGTCTTCTCAGAGGCATGGTGGGTTGCGCCGGGTGCAGCGACGAACACTGTAGACTGCAGCACCACCTTTAGATATAGTTCTTGAACAGAGCGGGATCTGTCAAAACCTAAGGGACACCTTTAGGACAGGTACCATCTCCACCAGCCACTCCGGAATATCTATTGTGCCGGGTAGACTTCCTCCATGAGCCCAAGGCAGAGGACTCCATTGCTTGACAAGGGTAATTGCAATCAAGGTAGACATCTAGGACATTGTCTGTACCATAGTTCACCGGCTGTGGAGGTCATGGTGGGCGTGATCAGCCACAGACAGTTGACTTCTCATGCCATCCTGTGGTATAACCGGGAGGATTGGCGGGACTCGCCCTGAAGGGGCAAGGCCACATACAGCTCTCTGCCATGACCAAGGATAAATCACTGGCCGGCCCAAAACAAAGCACAATGGAAAAGCTCACACAGCCCACAAATGTAACACTACTTCTCAGCTCAGGTGAACAACCCATAACAAATCCTGACAATGCAACACTTTTGACTGCCATCACACAATCTTGTGACATGCTAGATGCCAAACTAGGGGGGGGGTCACCTCAGACATCACTCAGCCAGGACCTTTGCAAAGCCGTTGAGCGGATCACTGAAGCCGAAACCACAGTTTCAGTTGGTATCCTTCAAAGCCAAGTGCAGAAACTCGAAGAGGTGACCAGGGAACTAGCCTTCCGGGCTAAAGATGCAGAAGGTAGAGTCAACGTAATAATGTGAGGTTTGTGGGCTTCTCTGAAGGCTGTGAGGAACACTCTATGGACGCATTCTTGATCCAATGGCTTCTCTCTGTTATGCCTGAGGGTACCCTATCCTCATGTTTTGTGATTGAAAGGGCACATAGAGCACTAACCATAAAACCCTCTCCGGGAGCACTCCCACAAAAGGTCATAGCTTGGATCTTGAATTACATAGACACAGATGCCATAATCAGATTTGCATGGTCTCAGCCCAAAATCACATATCAAGAATCCACCATCATGACCTTTCCAGACTATACCAAAACGGTGCAGCAGCAGCGTCAGTCATTCAGTGCAACCAAACAACGACTCTGGGAATTTAAACTGCCATATATGCTGCTCTACCTGGTCTGACTGTGGGTAGTCTTCGGACAAAGTTACACTTGTTTGAGTCTCTAGAAGACGTTTTCTGTTGGGCTGAAAAGAGAGTTTCCATAAAACCTGATACTCCACCCGAATTGACACAGACTGCTCACAGAATACAGCGAGGGCTGGCCCCGGGGATCCTTTGAGGAAACACTGTAATGTGTCCCGCTCCTCTCGGCACAGCGCCAAGCGGGATCAGACGACCTGACACAAGCCACCATAGGACTGCTGTTGCATGTGGTCTACCTCCTCTAGATTAGCATTTTTCCAAAGGTGGAGACATCCATCCATCCACACACACAGCGATTCTCAAGGTGCAGTGAGGAATATACTATATTTCAACAGACACAACCCCAGTTAGCAGCTATAAGTCTCAGGGGAGTCTTGTTATGTTATTATGGGATTTGGGACCCACTGTACTCGGACAGATATCGCCCCCCCCCCCCGTTGGTACATCTATCTCCTTTGAGCTCTGCAGCAGATGCTCCGAGTTACATGAAGTATATGGGTGGGGCAAGGTGTTTATTTGGGGCACATTTTATTTCTAGGTTTATGGTTCACAGGTATGATGCCATCTCACACCGCTGCTTCTGCCTATCCACAGTTACACACACACACACCCCCACCCAACCTCTACCCTACCTACCTACCTACCTGCCTCCCTCCCTCCCTCCCTCCCCATGGTGAATCCAAGTCATGTGATGGAATGTATGGGGGGGGGGAGGGAGTCCTGGACAGGGGCTGTCATGAGATCTGACAACAAAGAAGACGGCACATATACTAATGTTGCAGGAGACTCACCTTAAGAGTACTAAAGCTCCCTGCTTAGCCCAATACGGCTATGATCAGATATATATCTCATGTTCACAAGAGGGTCCAGCTGTACCAGGAACTTAATACAGCTAACAGTACCATTTCAAATGGTACAGACCTGGACAGATCGATTAGGCAGATATGTGGCAACTACAAGCACACTATGGAGAAATCTTTACTGTATGCTGCGTATACACCCCTTCCCCCCCAAAAAAAACCCTGCTGGGGTGGACATTAGCTTCTGTGCGGGTGAGAGGCGATGTAAAGCCCGGGATTTCATGGAGCGTGACGCACAAATACATTGAGGCCCATTGTGGCGCGGCAGATGGGGAGTTATCCTAAAGGCAGTTGGGTCTCACCCAGCAGCAGTAAGGACAGCTCCTGCTTGACGAGGCCAAGCTGGCTTTGAGGGCAACACAGAGTAGTTATCTATCAATGGGGTGATAAATAAAGTAAACTCTTATATAGGCTATGTCAGGCAGCAGACTGATCAATAACTCTCCTTACACTCAGAGATGCTCTCGGGAGCGAACCCAACAATTCCCTACATTCCTCGCAGCGACATACTTCAGACAGGACATATTATCGTCTGATCAAATTGTCAACTTCGTGGAGGCGTTGCCCCTGTGGACGTTGTCGAGCAATGCTCGTACAGAACTAGATGAGGTGCTAACCGAGGCTGAACTCATGTCGACGCCGTTTGGTCTCCTTTCAGTTATGCTCAAATGGGCTCCCTGGAGAATGCTTAAAAGCCTTTATGTTCAAACTAGGGAAACACTTCCTACAGGCAGTTTGCACTTCAGTAGGGAAAGATGTATTCCCACCAGACTGGAGTCAAGCAGAATTTGCAGTCCTTCCTAAACCGGGCTGTCCCCTGGAAGACGCGGCCTCATATCACCCGATATCCTTACTGAACTTGGAAGCTAAGCTGTTAGCCAAAGCCCTAGCAAATAGGTTACTGCCACATATCACTGACCTTAGCCATCCTGACCAAGCAAGTTTTATGCCAGGACGAGCCACACGGCACAATATCCAATGAATCTCTAACGAACTTGCGTTGGTAGGCCGCCTTGGGCGGTCTGCAGCTATTCTTTCTGCAGACCTGGATAAAGCATTTGGCTCAGTGAACTGGGAGTTATTTATCTGCCCTGCTGCAGAGGCTTATGTTTGGACCCAGGTTTATTGCCTATGTCAGACTGTTCAACAATAATCTTACGGCGACAGTCCGCTTTGCAGGCCACTTATCGAGGATCTTACCAATCCAACGGGGACACATCCGGGATGCCAACTTTCCCAGTTTCTTTTCACTCTGGTGATCGAGCCCTTAGCAGTATGGGTCTGAATGGATACCCAGGTTCAGGACTTTAAGTGGAGTTTGGTAAATTCAGATAGGATAGCATTATATGCCGACGATTTATTATTCTTCAGGACGGATGACGACTATACGGGTCCACGCATCCTTCAAATCATGAAAAAAGTTTAAGAAACGTCAGTCTTATTTAATAACATGTCCAAATCTGGCCTATTACTCTTAAATGGACATACTGGGCCAATCACATGGGCATCGGACATAAGAGTTGGAAAACAGTGCCTCAAATACCTGGAGGTGTTCTTATCTCCTAGCAAAGAGCTGTCCTGGGCCAGAAACACTGAAACCGCCATGACCAAGGTACAGGACGAAACTAGGACCTTTATCATTGTTGGGTCGCTCATCCATAGTCAAGATTGTCTCACTTCATCGATTGTTGTATCGGTACAAAACTATCCATATGCCATTCCTCTCAGTGGGTTTCGCCAGATTAACACCATCCTTTCGGGGTTCCTTTGGAGTAGAGGATTGCTCTAACTACCTCTATCAAATCTAATTACAGCAGCTGACATACACTCTTGCTATGCAGTATCACACCTACTGATGGTGGTGTTGTCATCACGACTACCCAGCATACTCAATGGAAAAATGGGCAATAGGTGACACTCCGCTTCTTTAATACCTTTACACCAATAGGAAACCTGATCGGCTTCCCCCTGCGACACAGGCCGCCCTTACTACATGGCGGAGTGCACTGAGACGCGTGGGCTAAACTCACTAAGATGTCAACTCTGTGGCAAGGCACCTTCATGCTGCAGGTGGCCCAGCTTGAGGGGTTTGGGAAATGGGATCTGATAGGTACCTCGACCCTAGGGAAAGTTATGAATGGCACAACTCTAAAATAATTTCAGGGATTACAACTGAGCTATCAACTACATCGCCATGAATTTCATCGATATCTGCAATTAAGACATGCCATCATTCCAAACATTAAAAACCTCAACATCCTACCCAAATTCAATCTTCTGGAGGTAATACTTCTTTTGGGAGACCTATGGGACCATAAAATATCCAAAATATACTGTTCGCTTATGATCAATAGTTCACACACACCTATGGTACTCCATCCTGGGAAACTAATAGAGATGATGATGATGAGGCGATGGCGGAGGCAATACGAGTGCCACAGGATAGGCCATATTGCCACGCCTGCACCTAATCCAGTTAAAATATCTACACAGGGTCTATTATACCAGACATCGTCTGTGGCGCATGCCTCATGCCTTCGATGTTGGACATCGGAGGGATCATTCATACACACGGTATGGGGATACCCACACTGAACTAGTACTGGAGCAACGTCGCTGCCTGCCACAGAGAGTTCCTTTCGTGGTCCATTCCAACAGACCCTCGGTTGACCCTCCTGCATATCTCTGATGGTTTAGGGGCAACAGGTATAAAAGTGTGCTTCTTTTTCTAGGCCTTACAATTACTAAAAGGGATAGAGCGCAGATGTGGAAATCAAGGATGCTCCTTCCATCGCTGAGTGAAAAAGCGGCCTAGACTACTGCATGGGGCTCGAGATGAAAATATTCCAGGCAAGGGGATGTCCACATAAACATTCCAAAATATGGCAGAGATGGGCCGACTACAGAGGCATAATACTACGCCTAGTAAACAATCCATTATCACACTTAGAAGATAAGGTTAGAAACTACAGTGCCTTATGAAGTGGTCAGATTCTTCAGATAGTCATCAAATGATTATGGGTTCATGGGACTGGGGAGGGGTGGTGGGGGAGTGGCTAATTGTGCTTGTTTCGTATTATTGTTTGACAATGATCATGGCAAATGCTTGCTGTATCAAAATACCATAAAATTTGTTGTGAAAAAAAAAACGTGCAGCAAACCTGAATTACTGTAAACCTATCAATCAGTTCTGTCCACCCGAGGAAGCATAGCAAATCAGTTCTCAGCAGCCAATGCATTATACAGCAGTAATTGTTTCTCACTGTGGTAAGAATGCCAGCTCACACAAAAATTAGCTGTAATTATTCACACAGCTTAGGTTTTATAATAATTATCAAGCCCAACACAGTTATGTTAGCATTCCAGGGAAAGATCCAAGATGATCCTGTAATTTGTTCGTCCTTCGAGCATCACGGACAAAGGTTTAGGAAGGAGAGTGCTATTTTAAGACCTTCTTGGGATAAGGGAATAAAAGTAGCGATACCTAAGCATTTAACGTAAAGGGTAATCATAAGAGATAATATCTTGATACCAGCGTCTACTTTCCATCAAAACATTTGGAGGTGGGAAAATTGTCCATATAAGACTTACAAGACATATCAAGGACAAAAAGAGAACGGCATCATGAGACTAGTGGAATGGATTGAGAAAGGTACCAAAATTGACGTTGGTTGTGAGGCACAGAAGTTATAGTGAGGCAGTGCACGATAAGGAAGCCAACCTGCTTATTATATTTGGATGCCAAGATTAAGTATATGTTCAGCAACTTGACACACTAAACAACTGGGTGTGTCGCTTGTGCTTTTTCTTATTGGACAATGTGTGAAGTAGTGATATTTTTTTATGTTCCTGACTATAAAGAATAGGTGCTGCTGGACATGCATTATTCAACAATACGTTTTTCAAACTGTAGTTCTCAATTTTACGGTTGGTAGTAAAGGTCTATGCTACTGTATCATGCAACTGTTTTGTTCACAAAATGTGTTTTACTATTTTGTGTTAAATTCATATTAAGCCTGCTATTAAATTCCTTAGTTTATTCTAGTACATGGGTAAAAGTTAAGATTGGGGATGGTTCTCATTTATCTAGGGCAGTTAAAACAACAGCTGGTTTAAACAAAGGGTGTAGTCTAGCACCACTCCTCTTTAACCTTTACATCGCAGAGTTCCCCACAGTGTTAAGGAGTCAGTCAACCCATTCACCCACTCTTGGTGGTCACCAGCTATCCAACCTGCTACATGCAGATGACCTGCTGTTGCTTAGCAACTTTAGAATAGGTGTGCAAAAACTGATGAATAGCTTAGGAGGGCATACAAAAATGAATGAGCTGGCAATAAACCAGAGTAAAACAAAAGTGATCGTCCTTAATCGTAGACCCCTTAATCAGCGTAAGTGGCATTTAAATGGAAAGATAATAGAGGAAGTGGCCACTTATACGTATCTAGGAGTCAAGATAGATTCAAGAGGGATGTATGCATGCCATAGGGAAGTGATAAAGAATAAAGCCCAAGCTCTCAATCATGTCTCTGGAACTTTAGCAAAGACTTTCCGTGAGCATACCCTCAAACCGTTAGCAGCGGTTTTGAGAGAGAAATTACTACCAACGCTCTTCTATGGTACAGAAATAATGAGGGGGGTGGAGGAAGTTCTCTTGGATAAACTAATGTTAAAATCTTACAAGCAAGCCTTTTGGTTACCTGGGTCGACATCCCCTGCCCAAGTCAGACTGGAATTCTCGCTAGTAAGGCAGTCGGTGGCTAGACCTGCAGCATTTGTTAAATGTTACCATAAACTTCGGCATTCCCCGGAAGGGACGTTAGCTAATCTAGTATGGCAGGAAATTGACCTTGAGAGGAGCAATAGTAACTACATGGAGTATCTGGAAAAAGTATAAATCAGCTGGATCAGGGTGACCATACTCTGTCTAGTGCAGTATTTAGTAAAGTAGTGAATAAATCTATTAAGCTACAAAGCCGGATAGAAGATATGGAGGAACTATCCAAAAGGTCTCATGGATGGTTGGTTCTTAAATCATACAACGTGTATAAATAATCACCAATTATGGCAGCACCCTATTCTTTGAAAATGAAGCAAAGCTTTTTAAGACTAAGGCTTGGAGATATCCCAACGTTAGACTTCTTACCCAAATAGAAGAAGGAGACTCAAAGAGTTAACCATGAATGCCGCTTATGCCATCCTGTGGAACCGTTGGAGCATGTGGTCTGTATTTGTCCAGCCTTGGCTATTTAAAGAAGAAATTTGTTGAAAAAGGAATTCAATGCCCTGGGATCAGAGCATGTAGACCGGCCTTACTCAAAGCATTTTATCCAGGAAATAAAATATTGAACATCAGGCTGGTCCAGTTTTTAGAATTTTTTACTTCACTTACTGCTTCATCCAGATTCTAGTGACTCCGGCATCTGGGTAAGCAACAGGACAGGTGGACAATGGGCTTTAGTGTTTTTTTCTTATCATCCCTGCTCTATACCCCCCTCTGAGTTCCATCATAGGGATCGGGTTAGGATATGTATCCTATTGTCAATGATTAATTACTTAACATCTGATTGGTATTTAGCCACCATGCAGAAGGAATGTAATGCACTTTTTGCCCACCTTTGCACATTATTTAAAATAGTAACTTTTACTATCAAATATTTTTCAAAACTTTGCTTTCTGGAAACATGGTCTAACATACCCCCGGGCTGGTGTTCTATTCTATGGTGGGCAGATGGTATGTTATGCACTTTTTGTTCAACTCTGCATATTATTAGTTATAATACTAACCGCTTTGACATTATGCTTTTAGGGAATAAGGTCAAATTTGAGTTTGGCATAAGACCTGTACTAGGATATTGTGATAGAACCTTTTTTAATTTTTATGGCGGCGGACTAAAAACACCTTAAAACTTGATCCACGATCTGATTCCCACTGCAATTTTAGTAGATTATGAATGATGTTGATTGAGTTATTCGTGTTTTACCTTGATTTTAACCCTGTTTTAAATGATTTGTCACTCATTGGAAATGGAACCACAGGGGTGGGGGGGGGGAGGGAATGTATTTGTTACATTGATCATGCCTTGTACCACTTATACAGGAATGCAATGTTTTATGGTCTTTATTAAATAATAAAAATTATCATTATCACACCCTGCTAATATTTAAAGTGTGTGTTCTGTATTGCTCACTCATTCTACCTCGCTGAGAAGTTCTTTTTAGAGAACACAGAGTTAAGAGGGGCCTAAGCAAAACAACCTCATCCCAGTCAATGAAAATCACTGAGAAGTGGCACTTCAGAGGCCATGCAATCCCGCAGTCTTCATAACCATTATACAAAAGAGGCAGGGACTGCGAAAAAGGCCAAGGCATACTCATTTAATTCTCAAAGCAGCTAGGGATTTTAAGACTAAAAAAGCTTGTCAAGCATATATTGTCCCCATCTTTTATGGCACTGACACCTGTAATGTAAACCTACCTCATCCCCACCACTTCAAAGCAGCTCTTCTCAAAATGTCTGGAGCAGAAATATATATACTCTGAAGTTGGATCCCAAACACCTGTTCCGCTGGAATCTGTCCGACAGCAGTTTGCCAGCCAAAGGATTCGGCGGGGGTTCTCCTTTTTTGGTAATCTGCCAATTAGGAAGTTTAAAAAAAAACATAATTAGACGTTTATAGACTACTTCATTATAAACATACACATCAAATTCTCTAAAAATTCAAAATACACTAAGGCATTCACCTATTTACCTGAAATGTTATTATGACTAAAATGGGATACTGTTTTTTAATTTATTTTCAGAATACCAGTAATAACAAAAACTTGAGCCAACTGAAGTAAAATTCTTGCCTACCAAGATTAATAGAATATGAATAAGCATAAAAAGGTCCTTTTTAACATTGTTTTGAAGCAGTATGTTCTGAAAGCTTAAAACGTGTGATTATTACTGACTCTTCGCTGTACCCTGGGCACTGCTTACCAGTCCCAGGGCCAGTGCTCTGTATAAAGTGGATATGCAAATTAGGCTAGGTATAATTGGAAGTATCAACCTCCCTATAAGTCCCTAGTATATGGTAGGGCATGTAGGTTTAGGGACCCCAGCATAGGTAGTGCACCTATCGGTCCACTGCTGAGGTGCCCAGTGTCATTTTGGAGGCAGGCCTGCCTTTCTGGCTGCTTTTAAACTAAAGTTATATGCAAATTCGACTGTGGAATTAAAAGTACTCCAAAAATCTTAAAGTACCTTATCTTTTACATATTAGTCACCCCTTAGGTGGGCCCTATGTGCCCCTAGGGTTGGGTGTCATGTATCTATAAGCAGGGACCTTATAAAATTGTTTTCTAAGCCCTGGTGAGGTGAAATAGCCAAATTAGTTTTTTCCTCACTGTAGTGAATGGCCTCCATAGGCTAAAATAGGGAGACTTTATTTTAATTAACAAAGTCCCCATAAGTGCCAGATACACTGAGTTTGGTATAAAATTAATTGTTATAATAAATCCCACAATCGGTCCTTGGTAGTGCCGTACGGTGAGTGTGCGGTGAGAGGAGGAAAGTAAACTACCTGACGTCTACAGGCATTGGGCCTACTCAGCGCCAGAGATAAACTGTCGATAATCTCTGTGTCACAATCAAACAGTGCTAGGCTGAATTCAGAGTTCAACAATAACTTTAAACGCGAATCACCTGATGGGAAAGCCAAAGACCCCACGTGTGCCACCTGAAAACATGGACCCAACTAAAATGCCTCCATCATCTGAGACCACAGTCACGCACCAAACCCTTCAAGATCTAAAAGAGACACTGCAAAAGCACTCAACACAATTTGAAAAAGTGTTGCAAGCTATACTGGATACCAAAACAACTCTGGAAGCGAAAATTGGCTCAATCGCAGAAGTTGTTAACTTGCTTCGGGTGGATCAACAGGTGTTGGCGGAAAAGCTCGCCGAGCTTGAAAAAGATACGTCACACCTCACACCAGACATGTCAACAGTTAAATCCCAATTAAGTGTTATAACAACAGAAGTCGAGACACTCAAGCGAAGAGCCGAAGAAGCTGAAAGCAGATCGCGCCGGAATAACATCCGATTCGTTGGATTCCCAGAACGAGCCGAAGGCCCAAACACAGAACTCTTTATTGAAAAGTGGCTGACTGAAACGGTGTTCAAGAAGAATGTTCCGAAGTTCTTTTCG
The DNA here is from genome assembly GCF_031143425.1 of Pleurodeles waltl. Classification (NCBI taxonomy): domain Eukaryota; kingdom Metazoa; phylum Chordata; class Amphibia; order Caudata; family Salamandridae; genus Pleurodeles; species Pleurodeles waltl. Next base: position 1,277,915,495 of record NC_090446.1, on the reverse strand, counting down.
GTGGAGCGCGCCCACAGGATACCAGGCAGACCCCCGCCACCAGGTGCCTCTCCACGCCCCCTAATAGCAAAATTATTGAACTATCGTGATAGAGACCTTATATTACAACTATTTCGTAAATTTAACCCAATGCACTTTGAGAACACACAAATAACCGCTTACCCGGACTTCACAATGGAGGTACAAAAGAAACGTAACTCATTCTACCGGATCAAGGAGCGTCTCAGAGAACACAATATTAAATATTCTCTGCTGTTCCCAGCTAAACTCCGAATACAAGATGCCTCCCGTACTTTATTCTTTACTACTCCTGAAGATGCATGGACATGGCTTCATGCAAAAGGCCTAGCTGACCCTCCATCTCCTATTGATAAAAGTCTACCCCAAAGAAATAAGCACAAACCTCGCAGTAAACAAGGCGGCAGACCTTCCCCTGAACAATCTCGAGCTGAGAGATCGCATCTGTTACAATCCGCGCAACGCTTTGCCAATGTGTCACCGACACATTACTCTGAGCAATCAGAAGCCGAACCTGATCTAGAGTTAAATTCAGACTCCACGGAAACTGACCGGGGTCCAGCCCTCACTCCACGCGCAGCTGATGACATTTGTTAAAAACTTGCTACCAGATACAGGATACTATACAACCTGCTGTCCTTGGTTGGGCACTGTCGTTGTTTGAAATAGAATAAACCCTCCCGGGGAAATGTGTGCCCGCCCCGCCGCTGCTTAGATCTGGCAACGTCTACAACATACGTAAAATAGGCCGGTTATACATCATTCAACTACCCGTAGCCATGGAACACCCTCCGCACCATAAGGACTGTTACCCCAAGATGACAAGTTCTGTCACCCCCTTGTTCATATCATATCCGCTACTGTTGTTAAATATAGCGGATCTTGTAGTTGTAGCAGAACGTTCAGTTTTATTGTTATTCGTATTGACATGTATTAATTACAGAGCGTCACACCATAATGTAAACTACAAAAATAAGTCACATATCTCAGGAGCCGGGAAGCTAGTTGTAGGGTATAGATATCAAAGCACAAAGAAAATTTGGGCATACATAACCACGGGTGGTAACCCCACCAAATATCTAACTCAAATTCCATGTCATCCCAAAATAAGAGCTATGCTACTCAATATAAAATCTTAACATGGAATGTAAAGGGCATGGCTTCCGCAAATAAAAGACAACGGATTTATACATACCTTAGGCGGCACCAAATACATATTGCCATGTTGCAAGAGACCCATTTGGATAAATCCTTGCTTGCACTAACTAAAACAAAGTGGAAGGGTCAATTACATGGAACTACCTTTTCGTCATATGCCAGAGGGGCTGGAATCTGGATAGCCCCAGGGGTCCCATATGTTGTGCTCCGTATACAGTGCGACCCAAATGGGCGGTACGTAATTTTAGAGGGCGCGTTAGATGGCGACCCATTAGCCCTGATAACCTTATACTCCCCTAATACAAACCAACGTGAGTTTCTTAGGACAATGGGCAGCAGCCTGCTCAGGGATCCTGCAATCGATACCATATGGGGCGGAGATTTCAACGGTGTTATTGATATCCTAAAAGATCGCTCCACCCCCCCACTTGAACAAGCCCCTGCTAAGCGAGCATCGCTTGATTTGATGGAATGGGCTGCCAATAACAGGTTAACTGAAATATGGAGAACCTCTCATCCCACTTCACGCGAATACTCGTTCTATTCACCAGTACACAAACTCTACACTAGGCTAGATATGTTTTTCACTACGTCTAACATAATCCCAAAGGTGACTACATCTGGGTACTTAGCCCGCACTATATCAGATCACAATCCACATTACTTAACGCTGATCTGGGGTTATACTCATGCTCGCATCCCAACGTGGCGCTTACAGCCAGACGCCTTGACTGACCCCCCTTTCAATACAGAATTAGCATCATGCCTGTCGACCTATTTCTCTCTTAATAAGAATACAACGGCAACTCGAGCTACTGAATGGGATGCCCATAAAGTAGTAGTCAGAGGACATTGTCTGGCAGCATCAGTGGGCATTAAGAAAATGCTGTCCTCAGAATTATTAAAACTGGAAGCCAAAATACGCAAGGCGGAGATAGAGGCCTCAATAAATAAAACACCGTCAGAAACACTTATATCATTGAAAGCTAAGTATAGAGAAGCAGACAACAGTCTTGGCAGACATGACTATAGGCACTTTAAAACAAGACAACACGCAGAGGGAGACAGATCGGGCAGACTATTGGCATGGTTGGTACGACAAACACCGGAATCATCGCCGATAGGGGCCATCAAGTTACAAACAGGAATAGTAGTCAACACTCAGGCCGACATCAATAAGGCATTCTATACATACTATAATGCGCTATATCAATCCCCTACTTCTCCCACAGAACAGCAACTGGCCGAATTTCTCACACAGATTCCCCAAAATTCGAACATTGTCAACAATGCTGATATTCTAGACGGCCCTATTACTATTGAAGAGCTTCGTTTAGCTCTATCTCAAATGGCGCGAAGTAAGACCCCAGGCACTGATGGCTTACCACCAGAATATTATAACTCGCATAGCACTCACCTGCTACAACCCTTGGTAGAGGTGTTTAATGAAGCGCGGAATAGAGAACAGTTACCAGACTCTATGAGGGAAGCATTAATAGTGGTGCTACCAAAACCGGGGCGAGACCCTACGGACGTTAGATCATATAGACCGCTCTCCTTGTTGAATACTGATTGCAAACTTTTGGGAAAAATCCTAGCAAATAGGTTGCTCCCCCATGTAGCAAGCTTGATACATCCCGATCAGTCGGGATTTATCCCGGGTAGAAACACTTTTATTAATATAAGACGCCTAATCCGCATCATGCATAACACCACTGATCCAGAGAGTGTGACTGTATCACTTGATATCGAGAAGGCGTTTGATACGCTGGGCTGGAAATACCTATTTAGCGCACTCAAAACGTTCGGATTTCGGAATGGCTTCATCAGTTGGATTACCACATTATACTCCAAACCAACAGCCCGAGTTAAAACAGGTCGGGTAGTATCAGAAGCCTTTCCTGTGAATAGAGGAACCAGACAAGGATGCCCGCTATCGCCATTGCTATTTGCAATAGCTATGGAACCACTTGCCATTAAGCTTAGGAAATATGCACATAAATGGGGCATAAGGGAGTTCGATACATATCATATAATTTCCTTGTATGCAGATGACGCCCTGATATACTTACGCAACCAATCTGACTCATTACCCAAGATAATGCATATATTAGATAGGTTCGCTCTTATATCTGGCCTACGAGTGAACTGGACTAAATCCTGTATCTTCCCCCTTACTTGTTTGCCCCCTGAGCAACAAGCACCTCCCTCTATAGACCATTTACCTTGGTCGTACCAAACCTTCAAGTATTTGGGTGTACAGGTGTATCATTCTATGGCAGACCTAAGGGAAGGTAACCTAGACAGATTGCTCCGCTCCACCCGAGGCTCCCTGGAATTTTGGAGCTCCTTGCCATTATCACCCATGGGCCGGATAGCAATAGCCAAGATGCTAATACTGCCGAGATTCTTGTATTACTTCTCAGCACTCCCGTTGGCCTTGCCACGTTCTTTTTTTCATAAAGTACATTCCCTCCTAACTGACTTACTCTGGGGCCGAGACAGACGCAGGGTAGCCCTAAACATCACGCAATATCCACAAGAAGAGGGAGGCCTGGGCATGCCGAACCTCGAGCTCTATTATGCAGCAGCCCAACTTCAGTGGGTCACTAAATGGCTCACTGAACCGTCTAACACAGAGGCTACAGCAATAATGGACTACATAAAACCCACACAGATATTGTCATGGCTATTAACAGGTCTTCCTCAACAACGACACAATACTCCCCTGCTTAGTGCGGCCAGACATTGCTGGAAGAGATATGTACAAGGAAAACTGCTACCTCCTCCCTATTCTCCCTTAATTCCAATATTACAGCTCCCGGGCTTTCACTCCCTATCCCTCTATCATGACACACGAATGGTTAATACTCTGAATACAGGGGACCTATATAACGAAACCAAAGCCATTTCGTTTGCAGATTTGACGGCGACAGGGGTAATGCAACCACAAGCTTTTTTGACATTCAATGCCATCAATAGTCTCCTTCGCAACATATGGGGTTGCGGGCAAAATGAACCAAATGAATCCCTCCTACTTTCTGCAATTCTATCTATGGGGGAGGCAAAACATACTGTTACTAAATTGTACAAAATTCTCCTGACAAGAAATAGTAAAACCCTAACACAGGTCAAACTTCGCTGGGACTCCGCTCTTACTACACCATTAGCACAAAAAACCTGGGACACAGCCCTCACGTCGATTAAATCCGTATCTCGCAATTTTAGACTAAGATATACGCAATTTAATTATGTGCACCAGGCTTATCTTTCTCCAGCCCGCATTCAGAAAATATACATGGGAGCTAACTCCATATGTCCAAGATGTGCCGCTCCTGCGGCAACCTTCTATCACATGGTCTGGGAATGCAACACGATCAATACAGGCTGGAACCAAATTGTAAATACAACTATAGACCTAACAGGACATCCGCTTATCCAGACTCCAGAATCCTGCTTGCTTAACATACGATACCGCGCAAAAAAAGACAAGCATATACACAAGTTTGCAGATCTAGCATTCGTGACATATAAACGCCTGATAGCTACACATTGGAAGGCCCCTGGCGCTCCTCCCCATTCACTTTGGTTACGTGACCTACATGATTATGCACTGGCGGAATCTCAAACCCTGAAGCAATCACAGTATGGAAGTCAATCAAGAGATGGGATTGAAAATTGGGATCTTTTTGTAGTCAGGATTGAAGCTAGGGATGACAAATATCCACCTTGAGGTACGCCGCTTAATAATTTTTAGATTACCTAAAAACATACACATTAATTGCGGCTGCCAAAAATAGATCCAAACTTTAACATTGCTAGGCCTAGTACATATCACATTTACCCTTTGAATGACCCATGATACAACGACACCTCTACACTAAAGAACACATGCGGAAGCACAACCCTTGAGATAAATATCGCTCTACGCTTCCCTCACCATCATGGACGCCAAAATACATATCTAATAATATCAATCATTATGTCAAATGTTAAATGTTGTGGAATGTTTATGGAAAGCCGGGGCATCGTAATAAAGTTATGCTGTGCAATGTAATGTACAATTGCTAGAAGATAGGTGAGTAATCACCAAAGCATATGTAATGTACTGCCATTTCCAAAACCTTGTTCATGTTAAGTTTAATAAACAGATTTAAAAAAAAAAAAAAAAAAAAAAAAAAAAAAATCCCACAACTTTTAATTGTTGGATTTAATATAACTAGTTCAGGTACAGAGGTTTACAACTCTACCTAAAAGTTGCCAACTTCAGCTCTGTAGTGCCCTTCTCTCCTTGGCCAGCCTCTGGCAGCCTGGCCAGGGTGCCCTGATGAGGTGTGAAATGGCCTGGGCTGAACACACAGTATGTGCCTGGGAGAGGAGATCTGCCTCAGGAGATGGTGAAACAGGATGGGGAAGAGAGCAGCCAAACTGTTTTTCAAAGGTAGGGAAGGATATTTGGGGCAGCTCAGGACCTCCCCCACTTCCTGCAACCCCAGACAATCAGGTGCCGTCTTGATTAGATTAGGAGAGGGCGGGAGAGGGGTGTGTTTAGGTTTTTTTGCCACCCCAGTGACTGGGTCAGCCAGATCTAACCTCCAAAAATCACTTTCAGACATGATGGATTTTTGAAGAACGTTGCTCCCTGTGATTGATTTTTGCCACACTTCCCAGGAAGTGTTCATTAAAGGGGGAAGGAGCCTGCCTGTAACTGGACAACCAGGACCCCCCCTGATTTCCACCCCAGGAGCAAGGATAAATACAGCAGAGCTGCACACACACCTCAGATCCCTACAGGGAAGAACATCAGAAGAAGGACTGCCCTGCTTGAGCCCAGACCTGCAACTGGACACTGCATTCTGAATGACTGCACCAGCTGCACACTTGGGCTTTATCACAAAAAGGACTTTGCCTGGCTTCAAATGGTTCAAGAGGGGACTCCCTGCTTGCTACAGGTGAAAAATAGCTAACCAGAGTCACCTGCATCAATTCCTGAAGAAACGGACCAGCTGACCACTGTCCAGTGGCCATTTTAGAGTTTGAGACAGGTGCATTCTGGAAGTTGGAGTCCTAACCCTCAAGGAGCAACTTAGAGTTTCTGGGACCGTAGGGTGAGCTGTGGATGCCTAAAAGACCTTCAAAGACCTTCTGGAAGAAGATCCAGAAGTTTGGAGAAGAATGGAGAACTTTTTGTAAAAAGCTCCATAAAGGAACTGACCCGCCATCAAGAGTCAAGCCGGCTTACGTCAACCGCAATACGGCCTGGTTTGCAAGTTTGTCCCGCTGAAAAGCTCCGGACTTCCAGGATTTCACCGGGGGCTCCTGGAAAGGCAATCCGATGAAGTCGACTCAAAATCTGCTTGTTGTTGAGTGTTGTCCGAGTTCTGAGAGAAAAAGCTCCAAAAAAGTGACTAAGTCCGAAGGTAAAAACTTTACCGGGACTTCCAGCGCAGGGTATCCGAGGAGGGCTCCAAGGACATTGGATCTCGATTCAGCTTTGGCCCGGGCAAAGATTTTCATCCTGAAAAATTATCTAAGTCCGAACATAGAAATCTTCACCAAGGTCCCCTGCGTATCTGAAGAGAGCTCCAGGGAGGTCGGATCGGATTTGGGACTTCATCCTGCTGAAGAAAATCTTCAAGAAAACAACTAAGTGCAAAGGTATACTTTGACTGAGGCCTCCCGCTTGCTGTAGTTGAGCAGGGCTCCATCGCGGTCGGCCTGAAACTTTGACTTTGTCCCGGTCGAGGTGCGACCAGATTGGCACTTTTTGTTTCTTTGCGCTAGAAAACATGAATTTTTAAAAAATTCATATATCTGGTTCTCCTCATCCGATTTTATTTGTTTTGGTGTCAAACTAAAGCTAAAAATATTTCATATTTTTATTAATTGGTTTGGAATTTTAAACCGTTTCCTTGTCTTATTTAACTACTGGTTTGTGATACTTGAATGCTTTACAAACTTTGTCTCCTAAGTTAAGCCTTGTTGCCAAGCTACCAAGGGTTGAGCTGGGGTTAATTTGAGACCTAACAGAACCTGGTGGGGGCCAGTGGCCTACTGCCAAGTATAGGTACTTATCTGCCCTTACCAATAATCCACTTTCCAACAATAACTCAAGATAAACTATATTAAATGAGTTACGGTATAACACACGTAAGGACTCATGACGGATTAATGTGCCTCACATTTGATTACATCCCAAATAGATAAAAGCAACAGTATTTTTTTAAAGGTAGTTGTCACTGAAAATAGAAGATTGTACTGCAAAGTATTGGATATGGTGTGATTAGTGAGTAAAGTTAAAGGATAGTCTGTTAGAAACCGTTAGCAACAGTGTTTAATGCACTGTCGAAGTTTTGTGAGGGTCAGAAAACTGATAGAAACACATCATTATTAAAGGGGACCACATATGTTCAGGCTGACAAGCAATTTTCTACCTTGCCTTCTTCATGACACAACAGGGTTAAGTATATTACAGACACTACAACATGAATGGTTGGCAAAGTCCTATATGCAGCCAATTGTTGATGTGTATAACCAGGAAAAAGCTTGATTATACCTGCATCTATAAAGAGATCCATGAACAATTGGTGATGATTAAGTTAATAAACAGAAACCATACATGTCTCAATGGGCAAATTCTGAAGCACAAAGAGGGTTATGAAGCATGATTTCAATAAGGATTATGATTAGTCTATAGTTCAGCACATGTCCATTTTTTAAATAAATGTAATCTGATCATTAATCATTGTTGAGTGTGAGGTCACCTCCACTGGCGCCATAAAAATGCAGGCCTGCTGGATCTTCTGAAGACAAAAAAATCTGCAAAACTCTTAGTAGGATTATTTGTGGTCTTTTCTTAAAAAAGCACTATGAGCAAATATCTGCAGATCCTTAAGGATGGAGGATGGTCCAGAGTCATCTGGGACTATCCAAAGACGTCAGTATGGCTACAATAACTGACAAAATGAATGCCTACCATGAACATGGCTCCATGATTTCTGTAAAAAAAACAGCAGCTGTTCACCACGAAAAAATAATGATAATCCCGGAGTCATAGGAGAGCACATACTTCACAGCTGCTTGTGTGGCTCTGGAGACTAACAATAAATAAAACTCCAATCAAGTATGTTGTGTTGTTTGAAATTGCAACATGATGAAACTATAATATCGTCTTATGTGCAACAGGCTGGGTCAAAATATTAAAGGAGCACCCTATCATTTCCACCGATTCCTGTGTCTAGTACCTGAATTCAAACAAGAGACATTTTTACTTTAGCCTGACTGGAAACATCCAAGTACTAATGGAGAAACAGCTTTCGTTCTCTTCAGTTTCCCAGTTTTCGTTTCCTAAGTGAAAGGAATTTACTATCCACACTGACCTGTGAAAGGAGACACCCTTGTTTCTGGTTTCCCTTGTGTCTCTCATGGTGCAGCCAGTAGCTGAACAATGCCGTGGCATCTGCAAATTGAACCCCACAGGAAGAAAATACAAACATCAATAGTTATTAAAGTACAAAAATACAAAATGTCAGTAAGCTTCAACGCAAATGACAAATAATAAAACTATCAACAAGATAACCCAGAAGTACAAAACTGTGCACCAATAAATCATCAATCTTAGCAGTTCCCATAAACAAGACAGATCTAAAACCTATTAAAATGTGCAGCAAAACTGAATTACAGTAAATCTATAAAACAATTCTGCCCACAAGTCCAGGCAACATAACATCAGTTCTAAGCTGTCAGTGCATTACACAGCAGTAATTATTTCCCACTGCGAAAAGAACCCTGGCTCACACAAACATCAGCTGCAATTATTCACAACACTTATATATAATAATAACAATTATAAATCATGCAACTCCATTAGGTATTGTCAAACGGATGACTAACACATATTTCAGGTTGCAACTGCAACCTAACCTGGAAATGACACGGTTATGTGAGATGGGAGAAATATCAACACAAGTTTATGTTAAAATTCAACCGAATGTCGCTATAGAGCCCCTGGCAGTGTGGATAGCAGTAGACGCTTTGTCCCGATGCATCCAATGGTCCCCGATGGAAAGCATCAGAATCTCACTTGTGCAGATGATGCCTTGCTCTTTCCTTAACGACCCTCCCATTCAGGACTGCCAGCATGGCAAATATACCTACATCTGGAATCTACTGATGTCTTTCAATCAATAAAGCTAAATCGCTCATCTATCCCATCGCCCAATGTCTGGATGACACGGAGTATGCCCCAGAGCTGCAGGTACTCCCCCTGGGGATTCAAATATAAAGGGGTAAATGTAACCAAGGATAGGGCCTCACTGTATGAACACAATCTACATTCTCAGCTGGTGGGCTTTGCCAGCGACATTAAATTTAGAAACTCCCTCTCGCTATCTCTGGTCGGCCATCTTCAAAATGGTTTCATTGCCAAGGCTCCAATACCAACTTCAGAATTTCCTCTTCCCAATGGGGAGGGAATTCTTCACCAAGGCCGATATCCTAACACGTGAGCTTGGACCACCCCGCATCACCCTAGAAAAATGCTGCAAACCCGCCTTTGAGGAAGGCCTGGCCACTCCGGACCTGCTGCTATATTACAGAGCAGCACACCTACTGGTGCTCAATGACTGGTGTTTGACGCAGTGGAAGGATCAGTCTTGGGCTGCGAATGCCTCCAAACACTTGCTATGTAGTGCTGACCAGATGGAGAGAGGCCACGAACACTGTGGGTGGCTGGCTGACATACAATGCGGGCCCCGTTGTGGAGACAAGACTCCCCCAAGTGGCTACACTCTGTGGCTTTGCCAATGGAACATCATAGGCATCTCGACAATCGGAGATGTGCTCACAGACAGATCCCCTTAAGTCCTTTTCGGAGCTACAGGAGGAATACCAACACTTCAGTACCCAGTTGTTTGGATACCTCCTGCTCCAACATGCACTCACCTCATACTTGCTATTAGACCCCAAAATTCCGGTGCATTCTCCCTGGAGGCAAAACTCTTACTAACTGATATTCAAACACAAACTGTTCAAACTCTATCAAATACTGCTACATCAATAACCAGCCCCTTTGGTGAAGGTGAGCGAGGCATGGACACAGGACCTTGACCAGCTTGAGGACGAGAACTGGAGGGAGGCAGTGGCCGCCCCAAGAGAAGCAGTGGTGGCCTCCCAGTTATGACTTATCCAACTCAAAATACTGCACTAACGTTATTTCACAAGGACACAGCTGTTCAGAATGCGGCTGAGTGTCTCTGGGTGTTGCTTGCGCTGCGGTGATGCCACTGGGGATGTATTACATACCTTCTGGGGCTGCTGAGTTCTTTCACATTTCTGGGCGAGGTGCTCGGTTGGAGGGTCCCCAGGCAGCCAAAACTAATTTTGCTACATATTGTGAAAGATGAGGTGAGCCATAGATGTTAGAGAACGCTGCTCTGCCTGGGGCTGCTCATAGCTAAACAAGACATTGCAAAAACATGGAAGGATGCAGCGGTCCCCTCCTGAAATCGGTGGGCAAAGGGCATGGTTTTTTGTATGGGCCTGGAGTGCCCAATATATCAGGCTAGGGGGTGCCCGCACAACCACTTTACGATATGGAAGTGCTGGGCAGACTACAAGAGGATACGCATTGAACCCTGTCAGTCTAGGACCTGGTCCATGGACGAAAAGATAGGCTATTTCGAGACCCCATCATGTTGAGGTTTCAGGAAGGAGTCTTCATGGCTTTGCAAGCACTGCATTTAAGTGTGCCACTGCTCACAGTGTTTCCAGTGTATATGCACAATCTTCAAAGTATACATGTGATGTGCCAGAATTGGCTCTTGTTTTTCAAACTGAAACGTCTATAAAGATTTTTCAAAAAAATAAATTTCAAGCCTTTAGTAAAAATAACTGCAAACCTTTAACATCTAGTGTTTTGACCAATGGCTTGAATAAACAATTGTGAATCTCGATTACTTTAGCTAAACATACATTAAAAGGCTTGGGTTTTAGAAAGAGAAACTGCGATTGCTTAAACTATCAAGCTATTCAACCAAGCCACCGATGGGGTCCTTTAGCTACCCCAGGCTGGCAACTAAAGCAAAAGTGCTATCTTTCAGGATGGACATGCATTAAAGATTTAGACCTTGAATAGCTACACCATCCTTCTGGAAACCTAAAACTACAGGAATACTACTGCAGGTTAAAGGGGTTTAGGGCACACTTCAATCTGCAACATATTCAGGATTACAGAACACCCATTACAATGTGGCACCACACCACAGGCAAGACACTACACAGTGATCTCTTCAAGCAGCAAATCTGAGAGAGTGCAGGCCCAGCCAATAGGTTTAATAGCAAAGTATTTTTGTAGGGATGTGGAATTCCTATCGCCCGGGACATCTTGTTTGGGGTCAAGGGCAACAAGTTTTTATGTTTACTTTGTCCTTGGGACAAGTAGGCCCAACCCTCTGCAGCACAAGCCCTTTGGCTGCCTGTTTACAGAGAGTGGAACTCTCTGCAGTTGAGGTAATGTGTTTCCAAAAGATAATGCTGTTCGAACTTGTATTTATGGTTCATTATTTGAAAGCCTTCATTATTAGGGTGAGTGCTGTACATAAATGTTTTAAGGTCACACTTCACTACTGACGTTGGTTCCAGTACAAAAAAAAAAAAACGTGTATACACATGTTTGAAAAGTTTAGGCTATGAGGCTAAGTATAATGCTCCCAGAATGCTCTCTGATTAGATGCAAATGAAGTGTCATTTAGTAAAATGTGTTGATGCATGCTAGTATTTCCCAAAAATATTTCTAATGGAAAATCAGTGTAACCATTTTCAACACGATTATGGGAAGCATGAAAATAAACAAACACTGACAAAGCCAACTGATCTGACATATTTTTAGAAGTCTTTTAGTTTCATCAATGCGTGTCTTGTTTTGACATGGCTTTTGTAACACTTTATTGTTGTGGGAGCTACCAGGCCCTCAACATTGTAACAAACACTGGCAAAACCCCCCCAAAAAAGTTTTTGAACTCTAAAAGCACACGTTGCCACCAGCGGCATAACAAAGGCCCCGCAGCCGCTCTCCAGGGGGCCCCTTCAGCACAGCACCTGCCCTGAGTGAGCCTGGAGAGGGGGCTCCTCCATGTTCTTTGCAAAGGGGTACCCTCCAGTTTCGTTACGTCACTGATTGCCACTGTAGTTCCTGACACTGAACAAAACTACTTTGTGTGCCAATATGCTCCTTGTGGAAGAGCAGAATGTGATCACTCACAGTAAAGCCAGCCGAAAGAGAGAGAAATAGAAGTTTAATAAAAACAAAATGTCTTTGTTAACACCAGACCTAATTAGGGACCAAGACCCACATGTAGGTAGCTTTTTGCATGTCGCCAACAGCGACTTTCACTGTTTGCGACGTGCAAAAAGCACATTGCGATGCACAAACCCAGTTTTGCGATTAGGTAACCTGGTTACCGAATCGCAAAACGGGTTTGCGACTCGCAATTAGTAAGGGGTGTTCCCTTCCTAATTGCGACTCGCAGTTCAATGTAGGATTGTTTTGTGACCCCGAACGCGGACGCAAACCAATCGCAGTTTGAACCCATTTCAAAGGGGTGCTAACACTTTCGCAAAAGGGAAGGGATCCCCATGGGACCCCTTCCCCATTGTGAATGTCACTGTAAACATTTTTTCAGAGCAGGCAGTGGTCCTTTGGACCACTGCCTGCTCTGAAAAAATGAAACAAAAACGGTTCATTTTTCGTTTTTGTTATGCATTACAAAAAAAAAAAAAAAAAAAACTGCTTTATTGAAAAGCAGTCACAGACATGGTGGTCTGCTGTCTCCAGCAGGCCACCATCCCTGTGAGGACCGCCATTCACGAGTGGGTTGCAAAATGCGACCCACCTCATGATTATTCATGAGGTGGGCATTTGCGAAGCCCTTGCGAATCACAGATGGTGTCAGGGACACCATCCTACATTCGGATTTGCGACTCGCAATTTGCAGGTCGCAAATCTGAACCTACCTACATGTGGCCCCAAATTCTTAAAGAAAGTCACAAAAGTGCACCCATGGTATATGTCGTACACCTATAAAATATTTGTGAACTGTATTTTAGCATGGGTAAATACGATGTGTAGATTTGCTCATGTGAAAATCTATTGAGCATTTGCAAGTTCATTTTCCCTCCAGCCACTTTCTTCCCAACCCTGGAAGAAGTTCTAATTCTGCCATTGTCAGGAGTAAATGTCCAACCTTTCTTATTATGGGAAAATATTAGAGAGAAGCTGGTAAAAATCTTTAAAACATGCAGGTTAGTAGGTTTGCAGACTCAAAGGCATTCCAGCCCTGGAACTATTGCTTACTGCTTCCTCCAGCCCCAGTATGCAGATCTGCAGAAAGGTGGCAAAATAAGGAAATTGCTACAGTAGGGATTGAAACTGCAAGTATTCAAGCCCTACTATGGTAGTAGCCCTGGCATAATCAGAGAGGCTATTATCAGAGCTCTTACATAATGAGATTGCTGCCATAATTTGTCGCCACACTACATGGCACCAAAGGGACAAGTAGATCTTTTTACAGGACAAGTAGATTTGAGAAGCAACCTGTCCCCTGGACAAGTAGATATTTTAATAAATTCCACACCCCTGTTTTGTATAGTTAATATGGGGATCTTTACCTTTGAGGGTTTTACACGCGGGAATAATGTTGGCACTGCAGTTTCCCTTAAGCGAACAGTCTGCCCAGTTCGATCAAAGTCTTTGTCCTGAAAATGCTGTGAACAGAGGGAGCTGTGCACAGAGGGTGTCCAATTGCTATCAGCAGTAGAATGGGAAAGGGCCACAGCAGCTACCCACAGCTCTCGGCGGCCCCCTTCCTTTGGGAACCTAAAGGTACAAACATGAGAGACAAACCTAAATTAGTCGCAAAATATGCAAAGAGTGGTGTGCAGAAACAGAGCACTTCAAAAGAAACAAATTAGAAGATAAATATAAAGACACTGTATCACCAGTTAGCGACCTCTTAAAAGGAATGCAGATGGGAAGATGGCATTGGGTAAGATAATATTATAAACAGAAGTAGTAATGAGCAGCAATTACTAGTGGCCAACTGCAATCAATCAATCAATCCTGTGTTAGAACTATAGCAAAATTCAGTGCACACTTATCATAACATCACTATGTTTGCTTCTGATGTAATATAATACAAGAGATTAAGTAGGTTTTGTTCCAGGCTCAGTATTTAGATTCCACACTGGACCCAGGACACTTCTTTACCTGTGAAAAGTAATGCCTCTGCGCTTGCTTGTCGGAGTATGGCGATTAACGCAGTTAGCTGCTGAACAAGTCCGCACCATTTCCTTTCACAGACTGGCAAATAATTTTCAATGAATTGCATTGCCAAGGTCATCTCACTGCAACTACAAAAAACACACACAAATAAGTGATGGAAGCACTGCAAGAAGTTCTAAGCTATTATGTATGGTATATATAACCTGTAACTGGTGATCTCAAAATCATATGAGGTAAATAGGTAGACAATTTTTACCATCCAAAATCTGAAGGTGTGGAATAGGCTAACAATAAAGAACTCCATAGACTCTGTTATCTAACTTCTCTATCAATTGGCATTGGACTAGCACATATAAACTACCCATGTACCCCTTCAGAAAGAAAACACTCAATCTAAAAACGGGGATATGTGAAGGCAAAAGGGTAGCCTATGCAGTAAACCTATGTTAATTCATTTGTAAAAACACTTGCACACCAAAGCATCATGTCAGCATTTGAGAACAAAAAAGCACAGTAAATTCTGAATAATCAAATATAATTTTATTTAAAAGATTTACTTTACCCAACCCACTACATAGATAGCTAGAGTCATTTTCTACAGGACAATCTGACTTAGCCCGAAAAGATAATCAGACAATTGCAGCATTTGGCAGTGGCAGTATAGGAAGCTTGGTCATCCTGACTAGTCCTTCAGGTCTTAGAAATCTTTAGCAAGGCTTAGCTAGCTCAACAGAAAGATAATTTAAGTGTTTACTACGTAAACAAATATACCATTTGGATACTATTAAATCAGGAAGGTTGTGGTGTATTGGTCTATATACAATGGACAGTCTAACAGCAAATACTAATGTGGAGAGGCAACCTACGAAGAGATGTCATCATTAAGTGATATGTTCATGCCTTGAAAAACAAGTGATCAGCTTGGCCTCACAGTTCTGCACCTGTGGAGCCAGGGCAAGGTCTTGTCACCTGCAGCCAGACAAGTGCTGCTGTAGCCCATTTATGATTTTATGAGGGCATTATCAACTAGTACTTTGAAACTGCAATCACTGCTGGTGATCTTTTTTACAGAATTATTTTGGCCTTTGTTTTATTCTTTGTGACATTGTATCCTTGAGTGTTTTAACTGCCTTTGAAATAGTTTGCTGGGGGCTGGGGAGAGTGTGGTTGAGTTGGGCCATGACAATATTTGTAGAGGCACAATGAATTAAGATGTTTAGTATTAATTGCCCTTCACTGGTGTGCCATCATGCAGAAATTTTGAACTTTATCACAGAATAGTCACTGGATGTTTTGTTCCTTACGGAAACTTTGCTCAGCCTGTCAGCTCATGCCAAGTCAGTATTAGCTCCTCCTTCTCGCTAGTACATCAAATGGTGCGACAGATCTCACTGGGGGTGGTGATATTGCAATTATTTATAGTAATTCTGTTGTGTGTAGTACTGTTCCATGTAATATACAGGATTGCAAAAGTGTGCAGTTTCAGGTTCATTTCAATAAAAACTTATCTTTAATTCCCTCTGGATTTATAGACCTCCAGGACCAGTAACACGTTTTAAGAAGACTCTAATAGAGTATATCTCTCCTGTTGTGTTAAAAGTGGCCAATTTTAAAACTACATGCAGCTTTAACTTGCACTTTGGGCAGGCTGATGGTAGATACATGCACAATCTTACCAATGACTTGGAAGCCATTCAACTAATACAACCAGTGACAGACCACATGTATGTTGCAAAGCATCTTTTGGACCCCTCTTTTCCAATATTCTCAACCTATGAACATCCATCCTTATTCCAGTGATATGGTCAGATCACTTCTTGGTTCCAGTTCGTTTTAACATCCCAAGTGCCCTGGATATTCTTGATGACAATCCTGTTACTGGAAGGAAATGGCACAAACTTGACATCAAGAAATTTGGCAACTATATTAAGGCTAACACACTCCAATTGGTTTTGAACATTGAGACAGCTGTGCTGAAGACGATGGTTTGGCTAAGTTTAGCTTTGGATGCCTTTATACCTGTACGTTCAGGCCAGCTGAAAACTGACATTTGACTTCTTGGTTTAACGAAAAATAGTTGACTGAAAAAGTGCTGTACAGTGCTTGAACGCACTTGGAGGAAATCATATGACGTTTAAGCTTAGAAAGCCTATTTGAGAACCATCAAACTACCACAAAATGATTTAAAAGGCACACTTTATTCGCTGATAAAATTAAAATAAGTAGAAACCCCTTGAAATAAATCTATCCATAGTCCACAGCCCGATTAAACTGGCATATAACTGTGAGAGCAGCTGGCTGAGGCATCCAAAAAGAATTTACATGCATTTCTCTGCAAATACTTGTATTATGGAGGCTGATGGCCCTGCATTAAGAATGAGCAGCATGCCACAGGAGTATGAGCTGAGAGAGCTAGACGTGCTGGACAATAACTCCTTCAACTCCTTGATGAGCAAAGTTAAGTTGGGCTCATCTGAAGACCGGATTAAACATGAGCTGATATTTAAAGTACAGGAGTTTGTTCTGCCTATATTTTTAACACTAGCCAATTTCTCTTTGTCCACAGCAGTGGTACCCACTGCTTGTAAACACGCTTAAAGTTATTCCTCTCTTGAAAAAAAACCTTGCTTGACCCAGACCAGCCACAACACTATCGACCTATCTCTCTCCTATGGTGCCTGACAAAGGTAGTGGAGAAACATGTGAACAATCTTTTGACGGCCTTCTTAGAGAAGAACCAATTGTTGGACTCCTTGCAGAATGGGGTTGGACTCTCCTACAGTATGGAATCTGTTCCCCTAACGTGACTGAAACTTTGCGTCTTGCTGTGGATGATGGTCTTCTCGACTGCACTCATTCTTTCAGATTTAAGTGCAGTCTTCAATACGGTGTCTCATGAGGCGCTGCAAAAGCGACTTCATGAGCTCGGGGTGCAAGGCAAGGCCTGCGCTTGGTTCGCCTCTTTCTTAGGAGATCATTCTTTTCAAGTGATATCCCACCTTTCTCATCTTCTCAAATAACTTTAGTGCACAGCGTCCCCTCAAGGATCGGCCCTAAACCCTACCTTCTTTAACATCTACATAAACCACTGGCGGATGTGATTAAATCTTTTGGGATGCATTTAATACCCTGTGCAGATGGGCCTATGGAGGGTGTTGTCAACTTTCAGAATGATATAACCACAATTGCTAATGGGATGCATTCTAATTGTCTAAAGTTGAATGGGGAAGCACTCTCAGGTATGGGGTGACCATTGGAGGCCGAGGGTGTTATGGTCTCTTCCCAAGCCGAAATCTGTTGTAAAAAAAAAACCAAAAAAACATGAAGCACTATCATTTGAGTCACAAGTCAAGGGACAGTCAGGCACATGTTTTGATGCTCTCAGAAGCCTTAAATCAATTATTGTCGTTTTCCATCCCCAGGTTCAGCAAATGATTATATAATCTCTAATCATCTTGTGACTTGACTATTCTAATATTCTTTATCTGGGTGCCATCAAGTTATTAAAAAAAATAGGCAGCAGATTGTTTAGAATGCAGCTGCAAGATTACTTTTTAATCTGCCTAAATTTTGCTCTGTCTCTAAGCTGCTTTGTAAACTTCATTAGCTTCAGGTGGAGAAACCTATTCAGTTTAAGGCATTGTGTCTAGCTCATCGGATTAAGAACAAGCAGGGGGCACATAGCTCGGCGTCCTTGGTGCAGTCGTTCATACCTACTAAGGCCCTCCACTCTGCCAACCTGAATTTGGCTCTTATACCTCAAGTCAAAATAGTAAGGACGGGGGGGATGGTGCTTTTTCAGAGCAATGGCTCCAGTTTTTGGGAATAACCTGCCTTTACATCTACAGAATATTCATAACGATTTTGTTTTAGAAAGCAGCTGAAAACCTGGCTGTTTGCAGCATATTTCTTTTCTGTGTTGGCTCTGTGTTGTATCACCTTAGTAGTAGGTTAGAGCTGGGAAGCCCCGTTTCCAGCGCAGCTATGCACTTGATAAATCTTTATAACACAACACTGAAAAGTAAGACCCGCTTCAAGATTTTCAAATGGAAAACACATTTGTTGCCAAATATGGGCATCTGTGTGCCAAGACAAAGACTAAAAACAATGTATATTCAGTGGTTACGTACAGCTGGCTGAGGGCAGAAAAGGCTCCATTACTTTTGGACAAGCTGTGTTACTCCAGCAGGTGGCATGAGTGGTGCTAAGTAAAAGCTCACGTTTGGTGTTACTAAGCTTCAGAAAATCGGATGACTATCACCGGGTAAGAGATAGTTGGCCAGAACAGAGATTGGTAGCATTAGTCTTTGATGGGTGGTGAAAGAGACAAAAGACCACCAGCCTACTCGAGTAAATCTGGTGGGAGGTCGCAAAGAAATGTTAAACAAAACGTTAAAATAAAAGGAGATAGTTAAAAGCTGGACTCCAGATAAAGAAATTACTAGCCTGTGATGTTCGCTAACATAAAGCTCACCCGCATCTGCCCTTGGAATCAATGTGCACTGCGTTCAGATTAGGATCTTAAAAAGCAATGATTCACAATGGTGATCTAAAAATTATTTTGGAAGATTTTTACATTGCACATATCCAAGTTAGTTGACGTTATAGTGCTTTAAATGGGTGCATATTATTAAAAGAAAGTTTGTTAAAACATACATTTTCATTTGCTGGACTTACTAGCTAAAAACGGTACTCATTACAAGACAAACCCTTGGTGAAAAGAAAGCAACACTGTGATATTACATTTTAGTGCAAATTCACCACTGGAGAACCGCCAGCAAGTACATAAATCTCATTGCTTTGCACAAACATTTAGGGGGTCATTACAACATTGGCGGTAAAAGCCACTTACCGCCGTGCAGAAGACGGCCAATACACCGCCGCAGCCGCGGAATTCCGCCACAGCTATTATGACACACATCTCGGAATCCGCCGAAACTCAGACACCCACACAAGTCCGCCACACCAAAGGTCAGTGTTAAACTGGGCGAAAACAAAACCTCCACCTCCACGCCAACAGAAACACGCCCATGCTATTACGAAACACGAATCCATGCGGCCGTCTTTCAACCGCGGTATTCCATTGGCGGTACACACCGCTGCGCTCAAAATACACACACATCTCCAAAACACTGCCACATTGGACAATTCCAAATACACACACCTGATACACATACACACACCACTCCCACACACCCAACACAATATAAAACACACACCCACATCACCCACAAACCCCTACGACCAAAAATACAGAAAGAAGGCCAGAGAGAGAGCACAGAATAGACAATACCACCACACAGAGGCACACAACACCATCACCCACACAACATCCACACACAAAACACCACACACCACTACACATCACTACACTCATCACCACATACACCACCTCACACATCACACACACACCACCCCATGGCACGCCAAAGACACCCCCGCTTTTCCGAGGAGGAGCTCAGGGTCATGGTGGAGGAAATCCTACGGGTAGAGCCACAGCTATTTGGAGCACAGATGCAGCACACCTCCATAGCCAGGAAGATGGAGCTATGGCGAAGAATAGTCGACAGGGTCAATGCAGTGGGACAACACCCAAGAAATCGGGAGGACATCAGGAAGAGGTGGAACGACCTACAGTGGAAGGTGCGTTCAGCGGTCTCCAGGCACAACATCGCGGTACAGCGGACTGGCGGCGGACCCCCACCTCCTCCCCCACAACTAACAACATGGGAGGAGCAAGTCTTGACCATCATGCATCCAGAGGGCCTCGGAGGAGTCGGTAGAGGAATGGACACTGGTAAGTCAAATCTTAACTATCAGATCCCCCACCCTACCTGCATGCTATCACACTCCCCCACCCTCACCCCCTCCCCTATCACTCCAACTCCTCACTAATGTACTAAGATCACAAACCACACATCCCAACACCAAGCCCTGCATGACACAACTAAGCATGGTCAACCCTCACCAAAGCATGCTCACTGCACATACCCAGAACAACCCCCTAACCATCATCACATAAGCCCCCACACAGGAATGCTAGCACTGGGGTACACGCTCACCCACCCATTGCACACCATGACACACACACATGCAATAATCATGCTCTTATGCCCCTGCAGGATCACGAAGGACCGTCACCACACCGGAGGGTCCAGACATCTCCACTCCACCCACAGAAGAGGCCCACGGTGACGATAGCAGCTCTGCCCTACTGGAGCCTGATGACCAGCCCGGACCATCGTGGGCCTCGGGACAGTCGGTTCCCCTTGCACAGGCACAGCCCAACACTGACCTTCCACCCTCTGGTAACATCAGCACAGCACCCACCCAGCAGGCCCAAACCTCCATACCCAGGACACGTCAATCAGCTGTGTGCCCACCACTACAGGGAACCCAGGATAACCCACCACCCCAACAACAACAGGGACCTGGGGGCAGTGGTAGTGGGAACACGGTCCAGGGGACGGAGGCCCAGGAACACAGGCGAACTGGGAGGGCTGCTGTGCGACAGGGGGCGGACAGGCCAAGGGAACCCACTCTCCACGAGGCTCTATCCTCCATCATGGGAGCATACCGCCACTCCCAGGAGACGATGGCGACGGTCCTGGTCAAGTTTCAGGAAAGCTCAGGACCATCAGCTCCGCCTTGGGCACCATCGTAGGGGTGCTGAAGGACATACAGCAGATATTGAGGGACACCGTGGCACTCCAAGGGGCCCCTGACACTAGCCAGGACGATGAACTGCCCACCACCTCCGCCGGCGCTAGTGGACAGGACGCCCCGCCACAGGACCACCACACCAGCACCCCACCCCCTGCAGACGGACAACCACCACGCAAGCGGTCCCTGAGATCCAGGAACAGGACAGAGCAAGATGGCAAGACACCCACCAGCAAATGAGACCACCCTGATTGTCCCCCCACCGTCCCACTTTGTTACCCTGTCCATACTTTAACTGCCCCAGCTCCACTTCCTATGCCCAGATGGGCAGTGCACCTGTGAGACTAATAGACTGGACTCTGCCATGGACATTCCTCCACCATCACCCATCACCATTTTACAATCCCCCTCCATTTTTGAGCACTTAAATAAACACCCTTGAACCACAAAACATTCTGGAGTCAGTCTATGATTTTGTAAAATGTATGATCAATGACAGTGTCAAAATGCTTTTTTAGTTGTTAAGGCAACATACCAATATCACACATCCCAAGTCCTTGAAGGATGCATGCAGATGACACACGTTGGTAACCACACCTGTGAAACCGTAATGGAAAGGAACAACTCAGTTACCAAATAATCCCATTAAATTACACACTGGATAGAGTAAGACGTGTGACAGTGAATGTAATGTTAAAAATGAAAATGTTCTCATCTGTGTGTCACTGGAAATATTGCTGTATGACTGACTCCCTGTTGTCGTTGTCTTCTTCCTCAGCTTCCGCCTCATCACTGTCCACAGGCTCCACAGCTGCCACAACACCGTCATTTGGACCATCCTCCTGCAGAAAAGGCACCTGGCGTCGCAAAGCAATATTGTGAAGCATCGAGCAGGCGATGATGATCTGGCAGACCTTCTTCAGTGAGTAGAATAGGGAACCACCTGTCATATGGAGGCACCTGAACCTGGCCTTCAGGAGGCCGAAGGTGCGTTCGATCACCCTCCTAGCCCGCCCATGGGCCTCATTGTAGCATTCCTCTGCCCTGGTCCTGGGAGTCCTCACTGGGGTCAATAGCCAGGAAAGGTTGGGGTAACCAGAGTCCCCTAACAGCCACACACGGTGCCTCTGGAGTTGACCCATCACATCAGGGATGCTGCTACCCTGAGTTGGATGGGCGCTTGAGGGCATCACAGCAAGGGGGTGAGTACAACATCATTCTGCGGACTTTGCGCGCAGTGGAGGGGTCTGGGTGGGGGAGGAGTCCTGTGGGTGTACCTAGGCCAGGCAGACATAGATAGATTAGGCCCCTCCGTAATGCAGGCCATGTGGCTCCCTACCCCGCCGCAGTAGAGTGCCAAGTACAGGTATAGATGCCCCTGTGGTATCCATGTGTGCAGAGGTCCACCATAGCCATGTAGGCCAGATCCCAGGAATTGCATCTGTAGAGGCCAGGAGCACGGCGTAGTGCAGGGGGCAGCTGTGTCTGTAGTGTCCGCCAACGGTCGCGGTATGCCATGCACTCAACCTGTCTTTCTTCTGTCTCCCCCCCCCCCTTTTTGTGCTCTCCATGTTCTTTTGTGCATCAGCATCATCAGGCGGAGGTACCGTGGCACCGGAGCACGAGGGAGCTGCATCCCACATACCCTTGGAGGGCCACACCACGGACTCTGAATGCACCAGTGGGACGGAGGGCGAGGGAAGTTTCACGTCGGCCACCGGATCACCAACCAGCGACACAGACTCGTCCGACGATGGGAGCTCCCTTGTGGTGGCGGCACCATCTGTGCGCCCCACTTCTACAGGTACAGCCGCCACCTCCCCTACCAGCACTGCCCTACCAGCAGCCCCTCAGCGTTCGCCCCGTGCCCTCTCACCCAGGAGGGTGGGCATCACCTTCGCCCCAGGCACCTGAGGCCCTGCCCCAGTCACCCCTGCTGCCCTCAGTGAGGAGGCCATTGACCTCCTCAGGTCCCTCACTGTTGGGCAGTCTACCATTGTGAATGCCATCCAGGGTGTAGAAAGGGAGTTGCAACACAGTAATGCATTCCTGGAGGGCATTCATTCTGGTCATGCTGCCCTTCAGCGAACCCTGCAATCTCTGGCCTCAGCACTGATGGCAGCCATTGTCCCTGTGTCTAGCCTGCCCCCTCCAACCTCCTCCACCCAGACCCAATCCCCTGTACCCCAGCCTATCCCAAGCATACCATCAGACCAGCATGCACACACCTCTACACACAAAAGTAGCTCAGGCAAACATAGGCACCACACAACCCACAGGCACACACACAAGCATCACCCACGTGCAGACACAGCAACATCCACTGCCTCCACTGTGTCCCCCTCCTCGTCGTCTCCCTCCTCCCTCCCAGTCTCGTCTACACTCACACCTGCATGCACTACATCTACAGGCACCAGGACTCGCACCAGAACACCCAGCACCACACCCCGCTCACCTGCACTCACCACCCCCACTCCCATTTACACGTCCCCTGTGTCCTCTCCCAGTGTGTCTGTGACGCCCCCTCCCAAAGTACACAAATGCGGGCACCCACACACCAACATCCATCAACCTCACGACAGCCTCCAGTACCTGCACCCAAAACACCTAAAGTGACACCTCCTACAACCACCTCCTCTTCCTCCACTCCCAGACCCCCTCCAACTACCCATCCCAGTGTTTGTCAGAAATTGTCCCTGTGTAAAGTTGACCTTTTTGCCCCCCCCCTCCAATTCATCAGTCCCATCATAGCACCTCAGCCAAAAAGCCTCCAATACCAGTGGTGCCTGTTCAAGGTGTGTGGAGTGCACCGGCCACCAGGACTGGCAGTGTGACCCGGAGCCAAGGCACTGGCAGCCCACCCCCTGTAAAGGCTCTGAGATTGGAAAGTGGCCGACGGGACCCTGTGAAGACTCCTGGTGGCAAAACAACTCACAGGGGGATTGCAGAGTCAGCTGTGACTCCTCCAAAGGTGGGGAAGGGCCAGAGGAAGTCTGCACAGCCTAGTGTAAACAGCACGGCGGAGAAGGGCAGCATCCTTCCCGGCGGTCGGGACGCCACCGCCAGCACCGTCGTCACTGGTCAGGAGACCACCGCCAGAGTCAGTGCCCAGGAGGGCCCAAGTATCGTCACTGGTCAGGAGACCACCGCCAGAGTCAGTGCCCAGGAAGGCCCAAGTATCGTCACGAGACCACCGCCGGAGTCAGTGCCCAGGAGGGCCCAAGTATCGTCACTGGTCAGGAGACCACCGCCAGAGTCAGTGCCCAGGAGGGCCCAAGTATTGTCACTGGTCAGGAGACCACCGCCAGAGTCAGTGCCCAGGAGGGCCCAAGTATTGTCACTGGTCAGGAGACCACCGCCGGAGTCAGTGCCCAGGAGGTCCCCGGCTGCCACAGCCCCGCTGGGCAATGAGGGAACGTCATGCCACACACCAATGCCCAGTCCAGAACCGGCATGTTAAAGCACTGCTGAAGAGTCCAGAGACAGTCATGGCAAAGCACCACTGAACAGTCCAGAGACCGCCATGGCAAAGCACCGCTGAACAGTCCAGAACCGCCATGGCAAAGCACCGCTGAACAGTACAGAACCGCCATGGCAAAGCACCGCTGAAGAGTCCAGAGACCGCCATGGCAAAGCACCGCTGAACAGTCCAGAGACCGCCATGGCAAAGAACCGCTGAACAGTCCAGAACCGCCATGGCAAAGCACCGCTGAACAGGGCATGCAACGGGGAAGAATGAAATGTCCGCCACATCAAGCATCGTTATCCCATGTGCAGGTGGGACAGGGACGGTACAGGAACTTCCACGGGGAGACTAATCCAGTCTGGGCACCAGTCCCCCTCCAGAACCAGTGGAGGCTGTTATCTATTTTGGAAACTGTGGCTTTGCACTCCCCAGGATGGAATAGTGGGCAACCCACCCACTGTAGAGACTTGAGAGACTGTGGCTTTGCACTCCCCAGGATGGTACAGTGGGCAACCCACCCACTGTAGAGACTTGAGACTGTGGCTTTGCACTCCCCATGATGGTACAGTGGGCAAGCCACCCATTGTAGAGACTTGAGACTGTGGCTTTGCACTCCCCAGGATGGAACAGTGGGCAACCCACCCACTGTAGAGACTTGAGAGACTGTGGCTTTGCACTCCCCAGGATGGAACAGTGGACATGGAGCCCCGTCGTGGATCTGGCTTTGCACTCCTCCGACTGAGGTGCCCCCCCTTCCCTTCCCTCTGAGGTGCCTGTAGTATTTCTATCTGATGCCCCGGCAGTGTTCTCTCCGTGTGTGGACAGGTATCTTTTGTGGGCCTCGCCCATGCATTTTTGGACTAGTGGTGCACGGACATTTATATGTGCATATCTGCACTACTTCTCGGAATGTATATACTTTTGTATGATTTGCTAATATATCTGTATATTTTTGAGACATGTATATTGATACATTACAATGTTTGGACTGATTTCGTTTTGTCTTTGCTTTCTTCCGGGGGGGTTGTGGGTTGTTGATGTGATTTTTGTGAATGCTTTGGTGTGTGTGTGTTGTAATATGCAAGGGTGGGGTGGGGGTGTTGCGTGTGTCCCCCTAACTTTTGCCTCCCCCCTCCCCTATGTCATAGGTGCAGTACTCACCGCTGTCGTCACTGGCGCTGGCGTTGGTCTTCGTAGATGAGCAGGAATACAAGGGCCGGTAGAATTTGGAGTTCCGGCTCCATGGAGTCCTCCTTCCTCGTGGGATGTGTTCAGGTGAGCGTTTTCCCATTGCAGAAACTGTTTCCGCCGTGTTTTTATCCACGGAGAATCCGCCCCGGAAAAGGTGGCGGATTGGCGGGTTGTGATACTATGGGCGGTACATTGTCTTCCGCCTGTCTGTTGGCGGTGACCGCCGCGCTGCTTGTCTGTACCACCGTGGCGGGCGGTGTGTTAAAGTGGCTGTCTTTGTTGGCGGTTTCCGCCAGGGTCATAATTCCCTTTTTTTGTCCCCCAGCCTGTTTGCCGTATTACCGCACCTTTAACACCGTCCGCCAGGATTGTAATGACCCCCCTTAGTTTTTTTGAACTAATAGGCTCTTTGTTTCTACATGCTACCTCTTCCATCACTGTTGGGCAATATATCATGCTCCAGGCTGGTACGGACGTCTATCGGAAGACATTGTCAATACTGCCCATCCATTAGCTAATACACCAAACCACTTCGTTGTAGTTGAGATTTCAATAACTGGATGGACCATTTCCTGCATTCATTTGTTTCTCTACAAAGTGAAATTTTCATAAACATGACGTGAGTCAGTTGCTTTCCACACATGCTATTTGAGGCCATGCTCTTGATTTTGTTTTTTTCCATACATTCTAGAGTTTTCCTTGCTTGGGATTCGGCCACTACTTTCGACAGGCCACTCAATCACTATATTCAGTAGTCTGCTTTGACTCCAAAAGCCATACCAATAAAATCATATAACAAGCATTTGAAATGCCACTGGTCTTGCGTTTGCTCGAGTTAGAGCTGTTAACGTTGTAAATTCCTAACTGGACTTTTCTTGCCACTTAAATTGAAAATGAAAAGTAGAACAGTTGACATAAGCAAGACGATTCAAAGCGCCACAGCCACCATGAGAGCGTGAGCGCAAAGGAGAGACACAAAAGGAAAAAAGTTTGCTCACAGTCAAACGTGTCAGCAAAAGTGCAATGATCCATGTAACGGGGTCGGTGTCCAAAGCGGTAACTAAACTGCCCCAAGGAGAGACAAACGTAAAGCATTTACCAATAATTACAAAGGGTTTTTGAAAGCCAAGCCCAGGAACAAGTGATAGTGATAGCCGTGGTTAAAAGCTCACAAAAAACTTGTGCTTGCGCGCTAGACCTCAAAATCACTTCCATAATGTGGTCACAATTTGACCACATTCTGGAACTAAGCAAAGAAATGCAGCAATATATCCTGCATTCTTCTCCTAACATTCCGCCTACTGCTCTTCTCCCAACTTTCAATTGCTTGATAAGAACTGCTTTAAATAAAACACTTACTGTAATGGTAATTACCCCCAGAATCAATCAAAACATCAATAAATTATTTGCTACTGATCTCAGGAGCTAATTGGCAATCTGACAGACAGTGGAGATAAAAAGGTGATACCTCCGCATCACCTGAAAGTAAGGTTCAGTTCAAAATATATAAAGCACACATTCATGAAGCAAACAAAAAAGTACTGCATGTTTCAGATGATTCAATCACCTTATACCTTGAAAGAAGTTTTTACCCCTTGAAAAGACAACTGCTATTTCCCCCTGCCCCTGAAACAAAAATGTACCCTTCAATTGATGAGATCAAGACTAATTAAGAACTTGGCGGAGTTTTTGGTGAGGGTGAGGATCAGCTGGGTGTTGTCGGCGCATGAGATGATGTTGAGGTTGTGGGATCGGGCGATGTTAGCGAGCGGGCCATGTAGAAGTTGAAGAGGGTCGGGCTGAGGGACAAACCCTGGGGTACGCTGCAGATGATTTTGGTGGCCTACGAGTGGAATGGGGGGGGGGGGGAGGCAGACTCTCTGGCTTCTGCCAGTGGGAAAGGAGGTGACCCAGTTCAGGACTCTATCGCGGATTCCAGCATTGCTGAGGTATGAGCATAGGGTGTGGTGGCAGACGGTGTTGAACGCAGTCCAGGAGGATGAGGGCCTCGGTTTCGCTGCTGTCCAGTATGGCTCTGATGTCGTCGGTGGTGGCGATGAGGATGGTTTTGGTGCTGTGGTTGCTGTGGAATCCGGATTGAGAAGAGTCCAGGGTGTTGTCCTCCACTAGGAAGCAGGTTATTTGTCTGTTGATGGCCTTCTCGATGGCTATTGCTGGGAAGGGGAGCAAGGTGATAGGCTGGAAGTTCTTAAGGACTTTGGGTCCGCCCTGTTTTTTTTTTAGGAGATCGTTGATCTCGGCATGTTTCCAGCTGTCCGGGAAGGTGGCAGACTCGAAGAAGCTGTTGATGATCTTCCGTAGTTGGGGTGTGTTGACGGAGCTTGCTTTGTTGAGGATGTGGTGAGGACAGAGGTCAGATGGAGAGCTGGAGTGGATAGTGTTCATGACTTCGATGGTGTCGTTGTCGGGGGTCCAGGAGAGCAGGGGGTTGGTCGGAGGTGAATCTGTGGTGTTGGTGGTTGCCAGGGTGGTCTGGGAACTGAAGCTGTTGCTGATGTCTGCAATCTTGCGGTGGAAGTAGGAGGCTAGGGAGTCGCAGAGGTCTTGGGATGGCGGGGTGTCGTTGGCGTTGGAGCTGGGGTTGGAGAGTTCCTTCACGACGTTGAAGAGCTCCTTGTGGCTGTGTGCGCTCTTGTTGATTCGGTCTTTGAAGGCGGTTCTTTTGGTGGCTCGAACGAGTTGGTGGTGTCTGCGGATGGCATTTTTGAAGGCTGTGTGGTTGTCCAGAGTATGATCTTGGCACCACTTTCTTTCGAGTCTTCGGCAGCTTTGCTTAGATTCGTGGAGGTCGGCGGTAAACCAGAACGCCTTTCTGTCGGTGCGTCTATTAGAGGGATTCTTGATTGGGGCAAAAGTATTGGTACAGCTGTAGACCCATTGCCTGAAGTTGCGGGCAGCTGCATCAGTGTGGGTGGTGTCGATGGGTGGGTTCTGGGAGAGGGTCGCAATAAGTTGGTCTTTGGTGACCTTGTTCCAACTGCGGTGGGGGATCCGTTGTGGGTTGTGGTGTGTTGTGGGTTTCTTGAAGGAGAAGTGGATACAGCAGTGGTCTGTCCAGTGGAGTTCGGTGGTGTGGCTGAAAGAGACGTGATTGCTGGCAGAGAAAATAGGGTCAAGTGTGTGTCCTGCAGAGTGGGTTGGTGTCGTGACAAGCTGTTTGAGGTCGAGGTTGGAGAGGTTGTCGAGCAGGGTGGCGGTGTTGTTGTCGTTGGTGTTCTCAAGGTGGAACTTTAAGTCTACGAGGAGTATGTTGTCAGTGGCTGCGAGAGCGTGCGTGCTGATGATTTCAGAAATGGAGTCGCTGAATTGCTGTCGTGGGCCGGGGGGCCTGTAGACGAGGGTCCGTCGGAGGGTGGTGTTTGGGTCAGTGTGGATTTGGAAGTGCAGGAGTTCGGCAGTGCTGAGGGTGTCTTCGGTGTTGGTCGTGATCCTGAGGGTGTTCTTGTGGATGATGGCAATGCCTCCTCCTGGTTTGCTGGAACGGTCCCTGCGGCTGATCTTGTAGCCGTCCGGGATGACTATGGCGATGTCAGGCATTGAGAAGATTCCATAGCTCTACTGCATGCTTGTGGACGGAGCGGGTGTTGAGGAGGATACATCTGAGATGGTTGCATCCTGCCTTGGTGGGTGGGTCGTTGGCGTGGAGGCTGGTGAAGGTGTAGTTCCGGCAGGAGAAGGGTCCGCGGGTGGTTTGCGGGGAGGCTTGAAGGCAGGCGGGAGAGCAGCCGGTGTTGAGGGCACGGAGGGTGGCGGCATCGTAGTGAAGACGTGCGTGGTGGCAGTGGGGGGGATGGGAGCCAGGGGTTCTGACGCTGGGCGCGGTCCAGGCACGGACAGGCGCAGACGGCTTGCCTTTGCACATCCGCTGCGTGGCCACGCTGCGGTCGGCAATAAGTAGGGAGGTGGGGGGGAGGAGAGGACAGCTGGGAGGGTGACGAAAAACGGAGTGAAAAAGGGGGCGGAGCTGAAAAAAGAGGGCAGGCCTCATGGGGCAGCAGTGGCGAGGAAAGAGAGGAGGAGAGCGAAAATGAGAGAGAGAGAGAGAGAGCGAAAGTGAGTGAGAGAGAGAGAGAGAGAATGGAGTGAGAGAGAAAAAGGAAAAGGAGCACTAAGGGACAGTAGTGAAGCAGAGAGCAAAGCAAAGCAAAAGGAGGAGAGAGGCAGAAGGTAGCCTACTAGGAAAACAGAGCTCTCCCACTAGACACCAGGGATGAGGCGCAGGCAGAAGCCTGCGGGTGGAGGAGGGCCTCAAACTCCTGAAAGGGGTCAGGAGTTCAAAGGAGCCAGGGAAAGGGCTCTACTTAGAGGGTGGAGCCACGGGAGGCAGAGCAACGAGCAGGGATGTCAAGAGTACGCCGAGACCTGGTGCCCCAGCTCCAAAATCAGCAGCTCTGGCCATTACACCACATCCTCTCTGCATTAAACTGTAACGGGCTATAGAGGGAAAAGAAGCAACAGGAATGGAGGTGGACGGTGGCGGGAAGGAAAACAAGAGACTGAAAACACAAGAACTCATATGAAGTGCTTAAACACAAATAAAAAAGCAGCTCCAAAAACAGGAGCTGTGGATGGAGACAAGTACTCAGTCCATGCTCAAGGGGAGGGCCAAACACAAGAAGAGGCATGATGCATGCCATGGACAAATATGAATCAAGGATACAAGAGATGTTTAAGTGAATGAAATGGTAAGCTATGGGTGGGCTGTAAGCCCACTGTGAGCAACATGCCTCGAAGAGACAGCGCATGCGCTGTATAACCAAGACCTAAAAATAAAAAATAGGATGCGTTTGTGTGATGATGCTAAAAAACACCATCAGGAAATGAGCATCTGACACCAAACAAATAACTCTTTAGAAAATACACCCAACACCTTTCATTGCCATTGTTAAAATGAGTTCACCGGGTCAATTTTAAACTCAAATAAAACTTTATATTTGGAAAATATGCAAGTGATTTACAAAAATTAATTATTTTTCATCTGCATATGTAGGGTTACAGTTATTTATGTACAGTGCAAACCTCATCACAGAAGGTTACATTTTTTATGGCATCATACATATCGCTTCCTATTGCCTTTAACTTCAAATATTATCCCTGATCTCAGCTTGAAAAGTTCAAGCTATAGACAGCTTTAAAAGTGCATAACATATTAAACAATGTGTTTGACTCAATTTATGCTTCTTCATCATTTTGTAATACACAAATGATTTATTGTTCAGATATACCTGCATTATTTTATAAGTGTATTTTTGCCTTCTCAGTTAAAGTAGATGCACATGCCTGTATGAGTAAGAAATGAACACTTGCATTCCGTACAAATATTAAGATTCCTATATTGCATCTATAAAAAAAAAAAAGAATTGTAGTCTAGCTTTGATTGTAAAATAGGCTGATGCCTCTGAAAATGAAGGATTGTGCCAATACTTCCTGTGACGCACTAAGCACTGCTATGCTAATTAGTGCCCTTGCTTTTACTTTTTAAAGGACGTATGCCCCTTATTCAGTTGGGGGGGGCTATAAATGAATTCCTAATAAGCCACATAAGCAGTGTGTGAATCAAAAGTGAAGCTATTCCTTGGTAGGCCTATGAAAATATAGCAGGGAGTCACAAAGTGTGTTTGCTTTGTCCTTTTTTGTGGGGGAGAGGAGGTGGGCAGATGGTCTGATTTTGAATCGTAAAGCATTTACAATAAAGTTCGACAAAGCAGGCCAGTGCTGTGATTCTGCCCCGGGACAGTTATGTTCTGTGTGACTGGCAGCACAATGGAAAAAGGTGTGGAGTGCTATGGAAAAGCCACCGCTATAACTAACACTCTAGTGTGGGCAGGGAGCAATTAAAGGTTGGTAGTAGGGCTTCAAGATCATGAGCTTTTGGCAGCAATGGGGGTACCACCTTTGCATAAAAAGGCAGAGTTCTCAGATTTCCCAGGTCCATACATAAATAGCTTTTATGATGGATACAACTACCTGTGGATTCCTCACCTTATCGATTCCTCACCTTATGAATTCTCCCATGCGTCAGCATCCCATGCGCCAGAATCCGAAGGAAAATCTTCTTCCCAGCTCTCCATGTCGACGAGGATGTCACAATTGTACTGCTCCACGCGACTCCGACTGACGTCACCGTGACAATAAGAGGTCCTCGCCGGCGGGCTGACGTCAGTTTGTGGTGCTTAAAACTGTTTTTCTCATTGCTATAACTTTCGCTAGGCGGGTTGGTGAGCTTCAAGCTCTTTTAGTTAAACTCCCCTTCACCCTGTTCTTCCCGGATAAAGTGGTGTTGAAAACCAGGGCGGCTTTCCTACCGAAAGTTGTCACTCCTTTTCATATAGGGCAGACCATTACCCTTCCATCTTTCTACCCTCCTCCTCTCCCCTCGAAGGAGGAAGAGAGGCTTCACCGTTTGGACCATAAAAGGGCTCTTAGTTTTTATATTAAAAGGACGAAAGACTTTCGCCTGGAGGACCAGCTGTTCGTGGGGTATATTGGACAGAGGAAGGGCAGAGCAGTCCATAAAAGAACAAGCTCCAGGTGAGTCATTCTTTGTATCAAGATTTGCTACTCGTTGGCAAAGAAAAGTTCCCCCTGAGGGTATCAGAGCCCATCCCACCAGGGCTAAGTCCGCTTCTTCGGCCCTGGCAAGAGGGGTTCCAGTGGTGGATATTGGCAAGGCAGCAACTTGGGTGTCCCTCCACACCTTTGCAAAGCATTACTGCTTGGACTCTGAGGTTAGGAGGGACGGCCATTTTGCACGATCTGTGTTGCAGGATTTCTAGGTGTAATCAGACAGGCACCCACCTCCGAGAGCGGTACTGCTTTGGGACACTATTCATAAGGTGAGGAATCCACAGATAGTTGTATCCATCAGAAGAACAAGTTACTTACCTTCGGTAACGCTTTTTCAGGTGGATACAATAGCTACCTGTGGATTCCTCTCAGTCCCACCCACCTCCACGTTGCCTGTCTGGTTACACTAAGATGTTTGTTTTACAAGTGTATATAGATTTTGGTAATTATGTGTATATATAAATAAATGATGGTTTTGATTCTATTGCTTCATGGTGGTTTTATGTTTATATGTATTTATTGGAGCTATTGTGAGGTCTGTTTTCACCTGTTTGCCTCAAAGGCAGGTACAAACTGGGTGAAACTGACGTCAGCACGCCGTCAATGACCTCTTATTGGCACGGTGACGTCCTTGTCCACATGGAGAGCTGAGAAGATTTTCCGTCGGATGCTGGCGCATGGGAGAATTCATGAGGTGAGGAATCCATAAGGTGAGGAATCCAGAGGTAGCTATTGTATCCACCAGAAAAAGTGTTACCGAAGGTAAGTAACTTGTTCATCTAGTTCAAGTTGTTTTCTTTTTATTATGGTAGATATCATCCTGTTCAACCAATTATAATTAAGAGTTATGTATTCAAAATGCAAATAAAAGCCTGTGCTGCTATAATGAGCACTTCTTCAGTGACTAAGGTGTGGGCTACTACTATCTGAGGAGAAGCCATACAACAGGGAAGAAGAAGGAAGTAAGCAAAGTACCTCATGCTAAGGAGAGGCAGTTTAATGGGTAAATAATAGTTTCATGATTACCAAGAATACTACGAGTTCTTTGGAATACTTAACAACCATGTGTGGCACTCTAACAGTTGAGAAATGTAACATTCAGTGAGAATGCAGTGATGGTTAAGATGAAATATTACGAAGAGGCATAGAGAAGCTTTGGAGTCTGAAGAACATTTGATATGTAGATGGAGAGATGACAGTGTAAGTTGTATGTTCTGTGGCAGAAGGGTTTAATGGAATTAAACCTGAAAGTCAACATAAACTATTTCTTCTTGGAACTTATTGCTAATGCATCTACCATACCTTCCTACACTGGCAATAAGTAGTTACTGGTACGCACGTAGACACTATTATTAGAAGACAAATTCAAAACACCTCAACACTAAGGTGAGCCTGCAGCGCGCCCTAAGGAAATTATCTCTCAACAGTCTATAGTTCAAAGAAGGTTTCTAGGCCAATTAAATTAGAAAAAGGAGATCTATAATTCCCATAGGTGCTTCTTGGATGCATGCTTTTCAACACGTTTATAGCTGATTTGAGTCAATGTTTATGAATGGATAGCCAGCATTTAACCTGGTCAAACATAAGCAGGCAAATTAGTGAGGTGGAAACTCTAGAAAAATTAAACAAGCATTTGCAATGCAATGGGTCTCACATTTGTGAAAGTTGGAGCTATTGGCATTGTAAATGAAAATGTCTTTTACCTATGTGTTTTACTTTGGAGTGAAGTAAATTTATGCCAGATGCTACAGCAACCCTCCCACGCCTGTCCCTGCAGGAGAGAGGACACAACAAGGCCACCATCTTGAGAGTGGTTTTGCCTCATTCCTACAGACTGGCTGTGATACCCTAGAGATGCAACCCTTTCTAGTGTGTTTACCTACATTTTTATAGCACCAAACAAGTCACAAAGAGGAACCTTTGTGACATTTAACTCGGAGAATGAGGGAGCCAAAAAAGTCAGGAGCAAAGAAAAGGGGGCAGACATATGTTTCTGTGTGTTAAATGTTCAAATGAATTATTCCTCTACATTGGCAATACCAGCCTAACTTTTCAAAACATTGACTGTGTGCAAAGAGAACAACAGATTAATTATAGCAATTTTGTTAAGAATGGCACCTGCTTTGCAGTGTTATGAAATGGCAGAACCTGTATTACCGAGCGCTATATAAAAAAGCTAGTTATTCCCAGTCTGCCCAACAGGCACAAGACAAAGAGACCTAGGACAGAGGATGTGGCACAAGGGCCAGAGGAGCTCTGGCCCTTGGAACATGGTTCGAGTTTCGGCACTGGCTCAACATCCTGTGATTCTGAGCAAATCACTTACTCTCCCCTACCAAAAATTAATGTGTCCTTGCGTAATGTAACCCGTGTTCATGTAAAGGGCTGTAATACCTTTGTATCGAGTTCACGCTATATAAAACAGCAAAATAAATAAATAAAGTGCTCCAATGCCTTTGTGTCGAGTTAAAATACAAAATAAGAAAAAAGGTCCCCACAGACATCACAAAGAAAGAGCAAGATGCCTGAAATCAAGGAAGACGAATAAACAATATACTGCCATGAGTGAGGCGGTGAGGCAAAAGAAAAAATTATTTGCCACACTAAGGAACAGTGCAATAATCCATGTAACAAGGAAGGCCCAGGAACAAATGAAAGTGATGGGAGTGAGATAGTCGTGGCTAAAGCCCACAGAATAAATTACAACATGTTGAGAAGAGCAGCGCTTGCACGCTGCTATGTTCAACCTAATGACTAGTACCTGCTGCCCAGACCATTTGTATATATCTTCGGGGACTGGAATAGTCTGCATTCCCGCACTTGTAGGAGTGTGACGGTTAGTAGCTGTGCAGTACTGTTATTGGCATAGCAGGGGGGCTGTGGGTGGTGTAAGCTGCAGTGGCCTCTTGACGACAACCCTGGCACTTATATTTATTACAAATGAAGCACTGCCCAAGTGTTGTCCTGGTGTTTTTGTTTGTAGTCATGATCCACTCACTCACTGTGGGGCTATCACTCATGTTCTGTACACGAACACAAGCATCAAGCCTGCACTAATTGTCGCTACGGTTACAGAATACAGCAAAGGTAGGTGCTTAATAACTTCTCATGCAGTATGCAACAATAGAATAAACATTTGGAAAAAAATAATAAATCTGATTCTTAAAGTGCCCCTGCAACCCTGCCTTCTTTAGAAACTAGTGAAAAAAAGGACTGCCAGTAGCAAAATATATAAAAATGTATGCATCCATCTGCGACACAAATTACTTCTGGATGAGATGTCTGGGTCTGACTTCTGGTCCTGGTGTGATGCAGTCCAACAACTTTCACATGCCTCAGAATCAGCTGAGCTCTAACCTTTTCCTGAGAGGCCACATTCATGAAAGATGCAATCTAATGTTTTCTCCTTGGATAGGCAGGACTATCTCCTTGGATGTCCATAATAGCAGCACTTCCATCTGCATCTTGGCCCAAGCTTTGTCCTTGTATGGAAAGGAGGAAGCAGTTGGCATGACTCCCTCTCTAGAACGTGTTCATTCTTAGCTACATAAGTGTGTAGCTCTGTCCTTGGATGCTGAGAGATCATAGAACCAAGTAATGGTCGAGAGACTGTGTTCTTATGGTCAAACCTAACCAGTAGGTATCTGCACTTTCGATTTTGGGGGGTGGTCACCTCCTGTTTTCGTAGGCTAGTGCTAGTTGGTGTTGTGGCATGGCCCTGCCTCCTACGCCACTTTCAGCTGATCAAAGAGAAAAATGTATTGGCCCCAGACAGAGGGCCCAAATCTTTATGATGTAGGGGCTGATAACACTATAGCAGAGGCACTAAGACAACTTCATAGGCTTCAAGGGATGCCTCCCCCACATTATGAAACAAATACTGGGGAGCGGCAGCAGACAATGACTGTGTTGCAGTTTCGAAATTGGAGGCTTCCACTAATTCTATAATATAGGCACCACATGGTTAGTGCATACTTGAGTCACAGTATTTTGTTCTGCCTCCCAGGACAGTTTGATATGCATGAGGAAAGGTTTATTGGCCTCAAACATAGGGTCTGAATTTTCAGGGATGCAGATACCAGAAGGTAAGAGTGGCTGATGCACTGCAGTCATTTTTAGACCTTGATGGCTATGTTCTCCACGTAAAGGCATAACTACTAGGGAGCGGCAGAAGATGCATGCTCCCAGGTCTGACATGTGCCTATGCAGCTATTACACAAAGTCTCCCACCATCTTGAATGCCACACACATATGAAGCCCAATGGACTCCACCATGCACTCTATCAGACGTTACTACAGACGTCACTTACAACCCACAGACAGACACAAATATATACTCACCCTTCTCAATTTTCCACACGACATTGGTAGGCTGTGCAAGAGTGGATGGACCTTTTACATAGAGAGGCCAGTAGGCATCTTCCCTAGAAGGTTACAGATAAAAAGTCAGTCCTTTCAATATAAACATTGCTGCCAGAAATGCCAGTCTCTTTTATTACAGGTAAAAGAGCAATAGTCCTTAATTTGTAAATCATAAGTGCATGGGCCCCAACCTTTTCTTAAGAGCTTACAGCTGGCACTGTAGAATGACATGGCTGCTGAATAACAAGGTACCTAGCCTTGATTCCAGCTCCTGCCTTTTCTCCCACCACTCAAGACCTCCTGCATCATTTTCCCTCTTTTGGGGATTATATATTTTGGTGCAAAACCAAATCATACGCCAAAGACATCACTGAGTCGGACCAAGATATCTAAATTCAACCTAGCAAACTTGAAGGAGTTCTGTCCTTTTGCACATTTGGTGTAAATTCCCTTTACTTATTTCCACATGAGGTTGAAATAAAGGCAGTAGAACTGACATTGTTAACACTGAGGATATAGCAACTAACAGAGTTTTCAGGACAAACTATTACATTTCTACTTCTGCCACAGTTATTCTCAATAGAACAACGCATGGTATCAACAAAGAAACTGGAACTAATGGGTTTGTCTGGAGCATAAAGCTATGCAAACATCTTCATGGCTAAATGTAAAGACTAGCATATGGCCAAGGGTGGCAGCAGTGTCTTGTCATTTATCTCCATAACATCAATGCTATATTCATCCAGTGGCGTAAAGAAACTTAAGAGGGACAGCCTGCAAAGTACATCGAGCCACCCAGCCCCTTCCAGACGCACTCAGGAACTCTCAATGCCAGGTTACTGTGCTGAGGAGGCCCCCTGGAGCTCACCCCAACCCCACACACCAAGGGGACTGGGGGGCCTTTGATACATAACTGTATTCATCATTAAGAACAGTACAGAAGAAACACTAATTCTGAAAAAAACATGGAACTCAGCCAAACAAAGTGTACAGATTACATTCAGCCACCACATCAGTCAAACTAATGCACCATTTCTAGGTGACTTATTGGAAGTAGTGGGCAGCAAAACTAGCATCTGATGCAGACTCACAGAACAATTTATTACATTTCCAACCTTTCCGTCCAGAGTCCGTAAAAAAAACATCTACCTTACTCTTAACCAAGAGACATGAAAGAGGAAAAATTGACTTTTGCAAAAGATTAAAGACCCGAAGATATTCTCCTGATGTTATTAAAGATGCCCAAGAAAGAATAAGTAAAAGATCCAAATAATAGTTGTTAAAAAGACAGAAAAGAAAGACATGGGAAGGATGGAATGTGTCTCTAAAGTTCCCACCACTGGTCAAATTATCAAAAGAACCATCAACAAGAGATGGGGCATCCTTCAGGCAGAAAGAGAGTTTAAAGGACATTTTTCAAGCAAACCATTGTTTGCCTATCAAAGGCCCAGCAAAGAAAAACATTACAAAGGACAAGCCAATCAAAACCCACCTAATTTTTTCATTTGATTTTTCATCTGGAACAGACATAAACGGAGAATAACTTCCACTAACACTCACACTGTGGTTTTGTCTTTACGTTGTTGTAATTCAGAATATCATCAATCAACTACACTTTGTGTTACTGAAAACCTGCCTCTCACCTTTTGGTTCTCACATCTTGTCACATGACATCAAGCCTCGTACCTACTGAGTCCGTCATCCTTTTGTAGTGGTGATACTGTTGACTCTGCACAGCAGTATTTAATGGTGCCACAATTGTTCAACAATACGCTTGCATGAGGCGTGGTTTAAAAATATTACTGCATTAGGTAAAGCAGTTTGATTGTGCCAGCTTTTATGATCCTACTTCCTTGATTAAATAATTGCAAAAAAATATTTGTTTTACAGGAAAGAACAATTGATTATCCCCCGATGAAAGACCTCTAACATGTCCAAAATATATTGCCGTCATTCTAGCAGGCTCTATGTCGACCCAGCCTTTGCTTGTGCTGGCTCTGCCTCCACGGAGAGGAGCCTGCACCATAGCTCTGCGAGACCGACTGAGCACCAGGGCGGCTCTGTCCCAGCACGTAAATCCTATAGTGCTGCTTCACCCGTCTGAGCCACTTGGAAGCACCTCGGGCTCCTGTGAAATGTGCCAGCACATCGGCGCAAGCAAGAATCTCCGCTCCGTCCCGCCTGGGAATCGCAGCACTAAGCCCACCATGGTCTCCGAGTTTTTTTGGATGGCCAATGCTCACTGAGTGCCCCCCACTGGAACGGCGGTCCCATAACGAGGAACTGACTATAACGGATAATTGGGGGCCCTAACTAAATAAGCGTTGCACGTGCACGGCAGCTGTTTGAAGGCCCAGCACTGGCCATTGGTACTCCAGTGTCCACAGCGTGACATGGACACTGCATAACGCATGCATATGTGGAACTGCAGCACAGGACAGCAACACAATACTGCGGTGCGCCACTTGTAGCTTTGATTACCAGCCCCACGACAACAGCAGTTAGCACAATGGGTAAAGACCAAGAGCAGAGACAATCCCAGAGTAACTCTATTACTTAGTATGGAACCCCACGTCAGACCACATAGCGGATGACCAGACAGGCCTGGGACTCCCAGTACTGGGCACTTGACGAACAAGAGGTGCTCTCGAGAACTACTCTGCTGGAGGCCATACAGGGATCTCAGGGTCAAATAGCTAATGTTTCCATATAAGTAAATCTCCTTGGAGCGGATCTGTGCAATGAAGCTGACAAGATCTCAGAGAAGGAAACAGTTATCACCTCCCTGCAAGCTGAGTTGCAATAGCTCAAACAGTAGATGAAAAATGTAACGTCAGTCACAACAACACTGGAAGCCAGGGCAGAGGACGCAGAAGGTTGATCAAGGCAAAATAATATCTGCCTACTACGTTTCCCTGAGGGAGCAGAGAGGCAATTCCCTGAGCAGTTCCTTGAAACCTGGATGCATAGGACTAGAAACCAATGGAACTCCGAGTACTTCCTGATAGAGCGGGCACACAGGGAGCTGACTGCCAGACCTCCTCCAGGGTCCCTCCTAGGGCTATCATAGCCTGCCTCGAACTATAGAGACAGGGACACCATCCTTAAAGCGGCCAGGAGAAACTCTACCCCACAATTGGAAGGGTGAAGTATTGCTATTTATCTAGACTATACCACAAGGTTCAAGAGAAACCAAAGACCTTCATTGAGGTGAAAAAACACCTCAGAACTTTGAATATTCGCTACACCCTATTGTACCCGGCCAAATTGAAAATCATGTATGCTGTGAAGATGCAGTTCTTTGAAAGACTGGACTAAGTCCGGTCATGGCTACTCATGACAGACCCTATGCACGGTCGCTGTCGGACGCACATAGTGGACAACTGAGGACCCACAGGCAACGACCGGCGCAACATAAGGGATCCATTCAAGGGGGTTCTGGCCGTGTGGTGATCTGTGAAGATGGCATGATGGCTGCTGCATGTAATTAACAGAATGAGGCCCCGGAGACAGAAGGGGAGGACTCCTATCCTTTCCGTTGTAATGTTTCTACTGTATTATGATGTTTTAATGGAAATATGCCTGAAACTAAACTAATTAACAGTAGAAAGATGTGGGTAACTCCGGGACACAGTTGTCTGCGTGGGAGGTGATGGAAGGGAGTAAGTGATCATGAAATGATGGGTTTGGTAAAGCCCTACACTCAGAACACAGACGAGAATACATAATTATGGGTCACTGCTATGATGGGTTGTGTTCTGCTTAATTACCTGAACCATTAAGCATTGTTTGCTATCATGATACTCCATCTGCCTTGTGGATAACTGTGAAACCCCAGACGAGGTATAGCTAGAATAATTAACTAACATTGAGTTTCATAAAGTGATATTGATGGAAGATCGAATGACAGGAGTATCACTAATAGTTATTTACTGTTAGTGGGGACCTACTGGTTACCAGTGGGTAAGGGGGAGGAAGGCAGTGCTTGTCCTGGCGCATGCAGACATGTGGACGAGAATGCGCAGTTGGTTAATTAATTCTTGCCTGGGGAGGGATTGAGGGGGTAACAGTTTTGTTGAACTGTTGTACAGGTTCTTTTTCATGTTTACATTACTATAGGTATATCCATCCCTACTAGAGGTCTACATATGTTGCACTACCTATGCCTGCCCTGAATAAGTGGAAACTCCTCACCTGGAATGTTCTGGGAATGGGATCCTACCAGAAATGCTATACAGTGCTCTCCAAGCTTAAGTGACAGAGAATAAGTATTGCATGCCTCCAAGAAACACACCTTACTGATCTGGAAGCACATAAACTCGCCAAAAAATGAAGGGGACAAGAAAGAATATTATGCTAATACTCCCCCTACTCCCACTGCATATTGATGTGGTTTGCCCCGGGGTCCCGTTCACACTGACGTATATGGAGGCAGACATTGAGGGCCACTTTCTGTTAATGCATGGTAAACTAGGCAGCACTGAGGTGGCCTTTGTCAACACGTACGGGCCAAATGTGGATAATGGCAACTTTTATGGCGTAATCAGGGCATTGGTCTTTCCCATAATAGAAGATAAAATATTCTGGGCGGAAGATTTCAACTATGTCATGGATGTGGAACTAGACCGCCATCCCCCACGTCCAAACACTAAACCGAAAATGACAGCACAACTGCAGGAGGTAAAGGTCCAGCTGGGACTGAAAGACGTGTGTAGAGGTACACCCTGGACGGAGGGAATACACATGCCACTCATTCACCTGTGGAACATACAGTAGGTTGAACCAGATCATGATGTCG
Source organism: Pleurodeles waltl (assembly GCF_031143425.1). Lineage (NCBI taxonomy): Eukaryota > Metazoa > Chordata > Amphibia > Caudata > Salamandridae > Pleurodeles > Pleurodeles waltl. The sequence goes on along the minus strand of NC_090446.1, from coordinate 1,277,873,972 downwards.
GACCATGCAGCCCTAAGTGTTGGGGAAGTGGTCCATATTTCCCATTACTCGTCCGATCATGCCCCAGTGGTGTATTCTCTTGACTGCGAGGTTAACTCCCAACTGACCAAGACATGGAGATTTTCTTCCACATATTATAGGATGCACAAAGGAAGGACACAGTGGCACTATTTTGCTGAAAACTGGCAAGGTACACAGAGTCGTGCCATGGAGTGGGAAGTGATCAAAGCGATACTTAGGGGTCAATGCATAGGCTTAACGTGCAGACTGCGCAAAACCGTGATGGAAGAACTCCTCCAGGTGGAGGGAAGCCTGGCCACCTATCAGAGGCTACCGCCTGACGATAGGATAGGAAGAAACAATGAGTCCGTACCCCTTCACAAAGTACTGTAAGCAAGAGAGCAACTTCAACAATACACACTGAAGGCTTATTGTCAGTTGCTACATAGACAGGGGCATAGCTCAGGACGGTTGCTGGCGTGGCAACTAGGCTGCGAGACACCACAATCACCTATCATGCATCTTAGGACCCCGGCGAGGTCTGATGCACGCATGCAGGCGGAAATAGTAAACACTCTCAAGACTCACTTGGAACAGGTTTACTCCAAAGTTGGCGGTGTGACTCAGCTGGAGTGACTGATCTTTTTAGGACTCTCAAGCTACCTCAAATTAGTGAACTAGAAGCGCAGGAACTAGTTGCAGCTATTACACTTGAAGAACTTAGAACAGACCTTAGGGCACTGCCTGGAGGGAAAACACTGGATAGAGATGCCTTCCCAGCCGAGTTCTACCACGCCTACATAGCGGACATCAGTCAGCGATTACAGGAGGCATATCTAGAAGCCAAAACAAGAGTGATTCTACCCCCTACAATGTGGGAAGAGTGCGTCAAAAAGATCCCGAACCTGGCTCTGGCCCATCTTCATATCGACCCCTTACCATGATTAACACTGAAACCAAAATTCTCTGTAAACTGTTGCCACTCCATCTGCGGAGAGTGGTCACATGGCTGGTGCATAATGATCAGTGCGGTTTCATGCCTGGCAGGAGCACAACCATGAACTTGCAGCGGTTAATGCATGTAATGCATGAAACTGCGAACTCCCCTGAAGAGATGGTAGTGGTGTCAGTAGACATTACGAAAGCCTTCAACACTGTCGATTGGTAGTACCTCACAGTAGTGCTTACGGCCCTAGGCTTTGCCCTCACTTCCAGTCATGGATATGCCTATTGTACACCGAACCAACTGCCGCAATAAGCGTGGGGCAATGGTGATCCTAATCAGGCAAACTCTTATGAACTGGTTATCAAGGTTGGTGACACAACTCATTTGGTGTCGTTGTACCCAGATGACACCCTTTTTTACTTTAAATCCCCTAAGGAGTCACTGCCCCTATTAATAAGACATCTGGACGAATTTGGGCGACATTACGGGTCTCAGAATCAATTTGGATAAATCCCTGGTCTTCCCGTTAGGAAGGAAGGCTTTCCAAGGCTTTACAACTCCTCCATTTTCTTCTGCTATGTTGGGAAACAGAAAGATTTTGCCATTTGGGAATGATGGTAGCACCTACCTCCCATAAACAACTGCAATGTAACAATGATAGAGATGTGGATGACCTCAAGTCCTCAAAACATATTTGGAACATGCTCCCATTGTCCATGATTGGGCAAATAAAAAATATTCTGCCCCAATGTCTCTATACACTACAGCATGCATTCGATACACTCCCACGTGTAACCTTCCAACGTTTATACTCAGTCCTTACCACAATTGTATCGAAAAACTGACGAGGTAGGGTAGCGCAGGAACACTTACACTTACAGACGCGTGAAGGAGGTCTTGCTCTTCCGCACATGGAAATATACTACCTCATATCCCAAAATACAACATTCTGCACACTGGCTTACAGACGACACAATCTGGGAAAAGACATTACTGGCAGATAGCGACAGGGTACACATGTTCCCACAGTTGCTACACTCTGGCAGTAGAGCCAAAGAAAGAGTTCCCTTTCTCATTAAGCACACAGCAGCCTTATGGGAACTAACAGTGGCGATGTTAGAGCGAGCACCCTTTGCCAGGGACCTTCAAGTCTGGTTCTTGCCTGTCTTTCGTATACTAGCCGAAGCTGTCGACACTGCGGTATGGAGGGATGTGGGATGCAAGACCCTGGGTGATCCCTACCCTACAGACACCTGCATTACATTTGAAGCAGCACAAGACACGTTCGCCTTGGGGAGGGACAGTTTCTCCTGCATACCAGTATAGTAGATATAATTAAAGTAATCGGGCCAGACTACCCCAATACTCCACCAACATCAATGCTACTTGGGGCCCTTCTGGAGTTCGGAGGGACACAATATTTAATTACACACATGCATAGAGCACTAATAGCTGATAGGCCGCGACTCCAGTTTAATTCCAGAAATGCATGGGAAGAGGGCTTGGGGGAACACAATGCTGACGCATGCTGGCATAAAATGTGCTCTTCAGTACACACGGTATCTAGTAATGCCAGATTTAAATTGGCTTAACTACCCACGCTGCACCTATATTACACCTGTGCTATTACATTAGATGGACCCCTTAAAGACAGTGAGGTGTCTCCAATGTCAGGAACACACAAGCATCTTTCTACACTTGGCCTAGTGCTGTCCTCTAGTCCAAATGTACCAGGAGATGACATGGAGATAAAACACTTTGAAGACAACTGCGGAATACATATGGAGCTTGCCTCCTGGGGGACATACAGTTTCATAAGATATGAAAAATGGAGTATAATTTCACCAAACTGACACTCCTCCTGGGCAAGCGAATGGTGGGTATCACTTGGCTGGGCCAACAGGGACCCCATGTAAATCACTGGAAAAAGATGTTATAGAATGGGTGGTGGCTGAGGAGCTATGTCTTCGACGGGTAAGGACTGATGATAAAGCTATGGATGACCTTCAAACCTGGAATACCCAAACAGAAAATTCTAAAATGGGAGACAGCCTATCATTTGGGAGACACAACAGATGAGGAGTTATAAACAAACATGGAATTGTTCTTATTTCTATTGCATGGGGAACATAACAGTGATTTTGGTACATTATGCCTACACATGACAAAATATATGTGGTTGGGAAGATGCTAATTCTGTATAAGTCAAATGATTGATTGTAGCGTTGATCTCATTTATTATTAACACTGTAATTTGTTCTTTAAGTGCCGTGTTCGGCCTGATGTATGCTTCAAAAGAATTTTTTTTTTAAAAACTTATAAAAACAGATTCTGTAAAAAAAATGTTTAAAAAAGAATTATTAGGATGACATACTGTTCTGTGGTCCTAATATTATGGTGCATGAAGAGTGAGAGAGGTACTTTCTAGGATCAGAGACTTAGAGGGTCATTCTGACCCTGGCGGCCGGTGGCCGCCAGGGCCACCGACCACGGGAGCACCGCCAACAGGCTGGCGGTGCTCCAACGAGCAGTCTGACCGCGGCGGTTCAGCCGCGGTCAGAAGCGGAAAGTCAGCGGTCTCCCGCTGACTTTCCGCTGCTCGTGTGAATCCTCCATGGCTGCGGAGCGCGCTCCGCAGCCATGAGGATTCCGACCCCCCCTACCGCCATCCTGTTCATGGCGGGAAAGCCGCCATGAACAGGATGGCGGTAGGGGGGGTCGCGGGGCCCCCGTAAGAGGGCCCCGCAAAGTATTTCAGTGTCTGCCTTGCAGACACTGAAATACGCGACGGGTGCCACTGCACCCGTCGCACCTTCCCACTCCGCCGGCTCGATTACGAGCCGGCATCCTCGTGGGAAGGTCGTTTTCCCCTGGGCTGGCGGGTGGTTTTTCAGCAACCGCCCGCCAGCCCAGGGGAAAACTTGTAATACCCGCTGCGGTCTTTTGACCGCGGCGCGGTATTTTGGAGGGCGGCATCCTGGCGGGCGGCCTCTGCCGCCCGCCAGGGTCGTAATGAGGCCCTTAGTCTCTTTCAAAGGGACCAAACGCAAATTTGAGTGTGGAGAAAATTGTGTATTTAGGTCACAGGTTAACTGGACAAGGGATCAAACCCAGCAAAAAGTTGGTAAGTGCTATTATTGAGTTAGCCGTTCCTAAAAACAAAGGAGAGTTGAAAAGTAATAATTCTTTATTTGGTCACAAAAACAATAAATGTGATATAAAACAACAAAATACATCAACAAGATCATCAACTGAGCACTAAAATTGCATGCTAAAAACACACAAGTATAAAATTAAAGACACAAGCGCAACCGTCCCCCTGGAGCGAAATGTCCCAAGCATGCTAATCCTTGAAACCCAATAGAGTATACAGATACACGGCCACCTTGGTTACACTAATCAACCAAAATGTTTAATGTGCAAGTTCTGAAGGTGCAAACCTGTGCTAAGAACAATTAAAAAGACAAGGTAAGCAAACTAAGAAAGCAATCGTTCAACCTACATCGTGGTCTACCAGCTTTAAGTAAACTAGCTAAAATGTAGATGGGTGCCAGATGGTACAAGAGCAGCATGGACTTTAACGAGAGCCACAGACGTTTCCTGGTCACGCCCACTGCAAGCAAAATTCTACTCGTGCAGAAAACTGTTGCCTTGCTCGTATCAGAACTAAGAATACGAAAAGCAAAGAAATAATGCCGGAATCCCGGGTCGCGGCAATAAGGTTTCACCCATTTTGTTCTGGCACATTTATACAACGGACAGCTAAATGAAACGTTCAATAGTTTTCACTCGATCTAAACATAAGGGGCACAATTGTTTGACAGGAGATAGCTTATTCCATTTACATGTGTAGCTGTTCAATGCCAGGATGCCAACCCTAAACTTAATAAACAATGTCTTGGCCCAGTACAGATTGACCTCATCTGAGTAAAGTTTGAAGACAGTTTTTTTTAATCAAAAAACTGCAGGTAAGGCTGTCACTATGTGATTCTGTGACTATTCAGCATTTTTACACCTCCAAAATAGCTATTTCAAGGGAACATTCGATGAAAAGTTTAGAAAGGAAGGGTTGACCCACAAAACTTCCATGCCGAGTGTATAAATCAATTTTTTAATATGGGTCAGCCATGGGGCGATCAGGTTCCTATCCAGCTGCGCAAGTTCAATGAGGCCTTGTCTACAGGTTTCCAGTTCTGGTGAGGACCAGATCCTAACCCAATAGACCAAAGGTCTCCGCGCTGCCAGGTTACCAATCTGACTTAAGGCCAAATCAAGATATACAGGTACAAGTGGAGTAGACTGCGGTAAGCAAAATAACGATCTTACAAAATGTTTTTCTCTAATGATAAGGGAATCTAAAGAAGCCATTCCCCAAAGCTCTGCCCCGTACAATGCAGCCGTCTGAGCCTCAGTCTTGTGCACTTCTATGGCCAGGGAAACAGCTCTCTGGAAGAGGCCGTATGCATCCATAGCAGCTGATTTATGCAAGATAATAGCCTTACTCTTCTCAGTGTGGGCAGGCCACGACAGGGAGCTAATTATTCCAACTCCCAAATAATCAAAAACATTGACTTCCCCAAGCAACAAATCCCCAAGTGTCAAATTCCTACGAAACGACCTGTGCAGTAATAAAGTCATGAATTTAGTTTTCTGAACAGTAATCTCTAACTCCCCAAGATTGCAAAGGACTTGGACTTATGTAATAAATTCTGAATTCCCAATGCGGTTCTTGAAATAAGCAGGGTATCATGAGAAAACAACAACCTGGGGACAGAAATACCACCAAGTTTGGGGGGTTCGTGGATACAATCATTTAGATCAGTGGTTCCCAACCTGTGGTACGGGGACCCATGGGGTCCGCGGAGCCTCCTCAGAGGGTCCGTGACTACTTAGAAAATTAAATAATATTAACAGATTAGTGATTTCAGTGGGGGTGCCCGGGATCCAGTAATGATAAAGGGGGGTCCAGAGAAGTCAAAAGGTTGGGAACCACCGATTTAGATGGCTAAATACATCATTTAAATACAGGGAGAAGAGTGTCGGCGCAAGGACACAACCCTGACGAACCCCTCGAATGACAGTCTCTCCAAGCTCCCTAGCAAGGAGGAAGGTGTCCTCATTGATCAGAGGGATACACTCTCTCAACAAAAAGGCAAGCACTTTTGTCATATTTCTTTATTGTACTGTACATTATGGGCCTTACAAAGACTGAGTTTGGTCCAAGGCAGTAAATTCCCAATGAAAGTAGACAAATGGGTCTGGTTCCTCTTAGGAAATTTACTAGTTTCCCACCTATATATCCTCTCCACATACATAATTCTGCTTTTCACAATATAGCACATGCCGCACCCCGCCTCCTACCATGAAGCATGATACCTTGGAGAAAACGTGAAAGACAAGATAGCAATGATTTACCTAATTCATCTGTAACAAGAGGGCTTTTGGTCACTAGACTACATATGAGTGGTGGTACAAATGAGGCACATTTTTTGTAATGAAATAAACATAGCAAGTGACCCTAAATGACACTCTCTTGAAACCCTGCCCCTGTTCTGAAAGGAAACTTGAATTGTGTCTAAAGGACAGAACCCCATGCAACACCCACTCAGGTCTAAAACTGCTTCTCCACAACCACTAAGCCTGGTGCACAGCTGTGCTATCATTAAGCCTGGTGCAGAGATGTACACTTATTAAGCCTGATGCACAGACATAACCGGTAACCCCTCACCATGCTTCTGGGTTCCAATCAATCAATGATGGATTTGTAAAGCGTGGTTAATCACCCATAGGGTCTCAAGGCACTGTATGTGGGGGTGCTGCTCAGCCGAAGAGCCAGGTCTTGAGGTCCTTCCTGAACTGCTTCAGTGATGTAGCTTGACTGAGCTTGAGGTAGTGCGTTCCATGTCCAGGCAGCTGGTAGGTCAAGGATCTTCCTCCTGCCGTGCTTTTCCGGATCTGTGGATGTCAGCAAGGGCGAGCTGGGAGGAACGGAGACATCTGTTGGGTACATAGAAGGTAAGGCGGTGGCTGAGGTATGCCGGTCCTATGTTGTGCGGTGCCTTGAAGGTGTGGATCAGGAGTTTGTATGTGATGTGCTTGTTGAATGGGAGCCAGTGTGGGTCTCTGAGGTGGGAGGAGATGCAGCTGTGTCAGGGGGTGTCCAGGATGAGTTTGGCTGCTGCATTCTGGACTCTTTGTGGTCTTGATTGAAGTTTCTTGGTGATGCCAGCATAGAGTGCGTTGCCATAGTCCAGTTTGCTGGTGATGAGTGCGTGGGTGACTGTCTTCCTCATGTCGGGGGGGGGCAATCCATTTGAAAATCTTCTGCAGGAGTCGGAGGGTGTGGAAGCATTACAAAGAGAAAGCGTTGACATGGCAGGTCATCGATAGAGAGGAGTCCAGGATGATGCCCAGGTTGCGCGCATAGTCAGTGGCGGCGGGGGCACTATCCAGAGCGGTTGGCCACCATGGGTCGTTCCAGGCAGAAGGGGTGGAGCCGATCAGGAGGATCTCGGTCTTGTCTGAGTTGAGCTTGAGGGAGCTGGCCTCCATCCAGGCACCTGGCCTACGTGTCCTTGACCCACAGTGATGTCGGAGCCGCCCATGAAGGATACATGCCTGGCTTCCAATTTGCCAGTACCGTGAGGTTGGTAAAGAACAGTTGAGTACAATGATACAGAAAAGCCAATGGCCTTATCATGTATCTTCTTTTGGAAAACTGAACACAATTACAAGAAAGATGTTGTACTTTAATAATCGGTAAATGATTTTTGATTTTCAGTTACATAAAAGACATTTGCAGCACTCACATAAAAATAATCAGAAACTTGATAAATAAAATTGAAGGTGTTATTAATACATACTTAAGTAATGTCCTGAGTCAGTTTTAAATAGATAATAAAATCTGGCAGTCCCGAAAAAGGGCCTTGAATTCTAATGCCTTAGCATTACATAATGGCAACAACGTTATGGTTTTGTCTAAGTATACATCCCTTTTGTAAGAGCCATCTTAGGAAAGATCCCGCTTCCATAGAAATGTATGGAATCTTACATGAAAACTTCAGTGAAGTAGCCATATGAAAGCAGAAAGTATCTTTAGAAGGGTTTCATTTTTTTTAAAACATCAAAAGGCCCCCTGAAACCGGCGTAAGGGACACCTCTTGAATGATTCTGGGAAAGAAGACGCTGATGACAATGCTATTAGTGAAATAAGAGGAAAGTAAGGGTTCATATGTACCCTACAAGTGAGCTAAATTTGTATTACACATGGAAAAAAAGATCAGTCTATTAAATCTAACAAAACAGTTTTTGGACAGCACACATGCAGAATTCAGATATGTGAAGGTGCTTTCATGTGTGATAATGAAGAAAGGAGGATCAGTGAAATAAAATATTTGCCTACAATTATATAATTTGAGATCAGTTTATGGGTAGAAAGCTTTACAATTAGGTCAAGTAGATTATTCCACTCACTAGACCTGTAGGTCTGGTAACAATTCTATGATTTGTTTAGGCCTGACACTGGAATTATAGGTTTATTGTGAACACTGCCGCTCTGAAGTATTCCATCCAATTTTTGCACTTGCTAGAAGCAGGCAAATTATCAGGTTTGAATACTAGAGAGAAACAAGCAGAAATTGGAACAGTATGCCTGAATTGTTCCCCAAAAACTCAAAATAGCTATTACTTACCCCCCGCCAAAAATGAGACAATCCCTATATTGGTAAAATCCAAGGCTCAAGAAATAACAGGGATTTTTATATGACACTCGTAACAAGGGCCTTACAACATGAACTTCCTCTTCTGAATCCTTTTCAAAGCACTCCACTTTGATGGTACAGCTTAATTCTACTAATGCTGTGGTCACCAAATTGGCACTACTTCCCCCTTCTACACTGCTGTAGCCCAGATCATTCTTCTTTTAGGTATTTTCTTTCTAAGATAGTCGGGGACAACACACACGCCGTCACCCAACTATTACCTAACACTTCCCCTAATAAAAAGCCTGACCTTATGGTTTTGTCAATGCTTTTTTCAGTTGTGCGTGATAACCTGATTAGGACACTGGAAAAGTCAGAAAAACTTTGAGATTCACATACACTTACCATGCAAAATACACTCAACCCTACCTGTGTTAACTTCAGGATAAATTCATGTTATTCCAGGATGATTCAACATTTACTATTCCTGAAGTTTCCTGCAGCGTGCCACTTCTAATATTAGAATTTGTCTGTTATGTTAATACACAAAACAATGTAAATGAGTGACTGTAAGTATAGATGCCTGTGTTGTCAGTAAAGGACTGGTATTGGGAGAGTCAATGAGCATGTATTAAACTGTAGGAGAGGTATAATGTTATAATCTGTGGTTGAATGTATATGAGTCGCCAAACAAGATGTTGGAGCAGAGGAGTGGTCTGATTGAGGGATGCTACAAAAGACTATGCCAAGTGATGGAGTGGGGTAACTGGTTTCGTGATTATGAGCAATATATAAGTAGCGGTGGGTGAGCGGGTTGATCACATGAAGTGAGTAGTTGTAGATCTTGTGGGTGGAGAACAAAGTAGAGGTTTATAAGTAGCTTGAGTATGTAGTATCAGGAAAATATTGTATGTGACTGCAGCACAGAAACTGTGGAAATTGTTATTGGGAGTTGTAATTTAGTATATGGGTGTTAGAAATGGGGTTTCTGGTTGGCTAGGGTATGCACCTAAACCAGGCAAAACCTACCTACTCTAGTCAGGGCGAGGGAGTTACACACCCAAGATAACCCCTGCTCACCCTCTTGGTAGCTTGGCACGAGCAGCCAGGCCTATCCCAGAGGCAATGTGTAAAGCGTTTGCACAACACATGTGACGCACTATCCCCGCCACAAAGGAAACACAACATCAAGTTATATCAAAATAAACTGTATTGTACACAGCTTTATTGGACTAAACACAACATGTCAGTAATACCCTGCTACTCAAGAATTTGTCAGAACATTACACATAACAGTTACTATGCAGAAATCAGCAGTAGTCACATATAACACACAGGTTACTCATGATTCTGCAACATAAGCAGTAGTCTGGAAAATAATTACTATAGAAATACACTTGTCATAAAATTATCATAAATGCCCATACCAGGACCATTAGAAAACATGTGGCAAGTCATGATCAGAAGACATATCAGCTAACAATGCTCCAATGAATATGTGCCACCAAAAGTACCTGCTTTATCTATGATGGGCACCTCCTGTGCCATGAGGAAAGACGAGGGGGCCCGGCGCTCCTCTGTGCTCAAAAGGGGGCCATCTGGCGATTTGAGGAAGGGGATGGCACACACCCCCTCTGATTTTATGCAGGGTCCCCTTCTGGGGCCCGCAATCTCTGCTAGCCTACAACCTCTGTTCCCCCCCTCCCCTGGGCCACAACTGGCCGAAGGGGCAAAAGGAGGGGCTTTGCGGTGTGGGGGGCCTCCAATGAGGCTTCCACCCTGCCTACGGCTCCTATACACGTGCAGGTGCCTCGTGGAGCAAGGTGGCATCCGGTGAAGCCTCCTCCTCGCACTGACGGCACCTGATGGCGTGTGGAGCTACAGGGCAGCCCACCCGGGCCGCAGTGGTGAACAGGACAAATTTGAGGCCTTTAGGTGCCCCTGGGGTGCTCCTCAGAGCTTGCTTCACCCCAGGGTTACGGTTAGGAGCGCGCTCGCTCCTGGTTCCTTTTCTTCGCGCCCCGGGAGCACCGGACACTGCAGAATTTTGGGGCACGCTCAGGCTTTCCACACACCCGGGTCGTGGCGGTGATTTCAGCTATGAGATTCAGCAAATTCCCAAAGCGTGAAGCAAGGTCAAACGAAAGCGCTCTCAAGGAGCCTGAAGATAATTAAAACAGAGCACTCTCCAGGCATTATGCAATTTTGAAACAAAAGTGCTCTCAAGGCGCTTTAGGACAATTAAGACAGAGCGCTCTCCAGGTGCTTTGCAGTTAAAATGGAGTGTTCCTGCTGCGCTTCAAGCAGACGAAGGCAAGGGGCAGGGGCCATAGAACCCAGGCCTTGGGGGACACACAAGATGGAGCACAGGGCAGCAGGGCCCAGCAACAGGCCAGCACAGAAGGGATGCAGACAGTGGCAGTTCCTCGAAGTGACCAACAGGGTCACAGGTCAGCAAAGCAGCAGCAGTCCAAGGTGGCTCCTGGTGAGTCCCTCCAGCAGCAGTGTGTGTCCAGTTTCAAGTAATTTTCTTATGCAAAATGTCTCCAAATTGTGAGGAAAAAAACTCCTGTACTTATACTGAGTTTTACAAAGGTTTAACAAAGGGGGAGAGGGGTTCCAAACAGTTACAGCTGGTTCTGGGAGTGCCCCCTTTCACCTCCAGCACAGGCTCCAAACATCAGTTGAGCGTAAACGAGCCCTTTGTGTGAGGCCAGGGCACAGCCTTTACAGATGCATGTGTGCCCCGCCTCCCTCTTCTCTCAGCCCAGGAAGACCATTCAAAATGCAGATGCACCTCTGTGACACCTCCACTGTCCCTGTGTACAGGGTGTCTGAAAAGTATGCACAAAGCCCAAATGTCACCCTGCCCAGACGTGGATTGGAGTCAAGCTGCAAAACACCAGAGTCATAAGCACAGCGAATTGCTCACTTTCTAGAAGTGGCATTTCTGAAATGATAATAAAAAATCCATCTACACCAGTAAGCAGCAGTTCTCACTAATATTACAACCATACCAAACATGCCTACGTTACCCCTCATAAATCAGACAATACCCTCTAGACATAAGGCAGGGCATTTTCAATGCAATCCAATGAGAAGGCAGCACTCACAGCAGTGAGAAACCAAATAGAATGTTTGTCACTACCAGGACAGGCGACGCAACCAGGGACATGTCCTGCCTTCTACATACATAGCACCCTGCCCATAGGGCTAGCTAGGGCCTATCTTAGGGGTGACTTACATGTGCTAAAAGGGGAGTTCTGGGCCTGGCAAGTAAATTTAGATGGCAGGTCCCTGTGGCAGAAAACTGTGTGCACAGGCCCTGAGACGGGTTTGAAAGGCTACTTCTGTGGGTGGTGCAAGCAGCGCTGCAGGCCAACCAGTTGCCTTTAATTTACAGGCCCTGGGTATAAAGCTACCACTGTACAAGGGACTTAGAGGTAAATTAAATGCTCCAATTAGGTATAAGTCAATCATTCCAACTTTAGAAGGGAGAGCACCTGCACTTTAGCACTGATAAGCAGTGATAAAGAGCTCAGAGTCCTAGAGCCAACAGCAAGAAGTCAGAAAAATAGGAGGCAGGAGGCGAAAAGTCTGGAGAGGAACACGCAAAAAGGGCCAGGTCCAACAATGGGTAAACTTGATTAGTGGTGGCCTAAGCAAGTTAACACATGGTGCTGCATATGGGGTGGGTGTGCTGTGAATGAATGGTGGCTGGGGTGTTATTGGCTGAGAATTACTGCATGATTTATGTTGGTGAAGAAAAGCAAGTTTAGCGGTGATTGATGCTCCGGGTGGGTGGTGAGAATACCTGCATGAACAGGTGACTGTTGTAACTGGGTTGTTGCATTTGTGGATCCAAAACACATCCTAATAGTACTGCGAATGACTGAGAAGGGTGTTGAGTTGCTATGACTGATGGGAGGAATATTGTGCAGGATATTGAACTGGCTGTGAAGAACACTTGCATGACTGCACCCAAGAACCATCCTGCAATGAAGTGATTAGTGTGCTCGAGAGTTAGGCAGAGAAACACCAGACCACTCACCTTGGGCACATCTTTAACAAACAATGGCGCAAGGGAAAATCCAAACTGGAGTCCAGTAACCCCTAAATGAAGTTGTCTAGCTCCCATACTGCTGAGCCTGCTTTAAAACGAAATCCAATTTTTTTTTAAACGCGAGAAACAGGTGATGAGATGAGTGATTTTGTCTGTAGTATGTGTCTTTGGTGTTACATGTGGTGTGACAAGATGATGGTGATTGAATGGTGTAAACAATTATTAAGTGGTACGATCAGTTTGCTGTGATATGTAGCTGAGGTGTGCTGTGTGAGGCCAAGTGGTATTTTCATAGGCTAAGTTGTACAATGAATGAGTGGATAGTGGCACAGTTAAGTTATAATAATGTGAATTACTGGGATGCGTGAATACTATTTCGAACGTGTTATACAAGTGCTGCTGCAAGTGGATGGGTTGTGCTGCAGACGGAAGGATGGCCTGTGTTCTAAGTGGATGAGTTAATGCATTGTGTGGAGAGGTGAATGGCTTGGGATGAACAGCTAGGTTGTTGGGAGGGTGAGCTATATTGTGACGTATGATATTTGGACTACTATTGAGGGGTCTTGTAAAAAAGTGTGGGGAGTGACTAACAGAAAACTTGTTTTGAGGTGAGTGTGAGAAAGATGTTGCTGTGCTGCGAGAAGCTGAACTGTGAGTAATTAGGTGGTACTGCAAGTGAATTGTGAGCAGTATTAGGAGTGATTATTCATAAGCAACAGGTGTTAGTCACATCATGAGTGGATGGTAGGTAGGCGAATGATGGATTTGACTTAATGGTTAGAGTGAGCAGAGTGAAGTGTCAGATATAGTGACTTGCGTGCTCGGACAGGAGTAATCGATTAAGTGGGTGTGGGGGATGCTTCTAGGTGGAGTCTCAGGATCAGAGTGACCGGTACAGTGAAAGGATGGCATCAGTTGGATGCGCTAGATTGGTCTGAGAATGGCTGAATGATAAGTTAGTGGTAAGTGGGTTGCGTCATAGGTCAGTGGTAATGGCAGAGTGACGAGGAAAGTGGTGAGCGGTGTAGGTGTCTGAAGCTATGGGTGAGTGATCTTATGGGTGGCTTCAACCAAGCTGTATTGCAAAGTACTGTAAGAAAACGTAACTCGTGTATTAAGCAATGGGTGTACATAATGGTTCACATGGTGTAAACTGCTGGGGCCAACTGCATAGTGAATGTGGCACAAGGCAAGCATTTTAGGTGGCTGTGCATGAGAGGGTAAAGGGTCATGTAACTATAGTGAATGTTGTTAACTGGTACATCAATCTACAGGCTACAAGTAATATGCGTGTATCAAGTGATACTGGGGAAAGTGATAAGGCACTGGTATTGCGAGTGAGTGCAGTTGAGTGAGGGATATTATAAATGACTATGGAAAGTTTATAGTTGGTGAAAATGGGCTTAGAGAGATGCACTGTGTGGGCTGTGAGAGAACAACGAAGACAGAGGGTGTGTGGCATGAGGATAGTATAACTGTTGTAAAAAGACAATGACCTGCTGTGTGTGAACAAGAGTGGTGAGAATGTATGAGCATGACGTACAGACGATGGGTATAGGGCCACAAGATGACTGCCACAGGAACATTGCGCTTTCATTCCTAGGATTTTATTTAACAAATCTGTGCATTTTATTTTGGGAGTGGTAGTATTGGTTTAGTTACCTTGAATGAGTTTGACTAACATCAGAAAAAATGATTTACCAAAAGAAATCCGAGGACATTGGCGATGCAGTAAAACGCTTGGCTGATCAGCCAGGCTCCAAACATTAGAAACAATGTTTGGAGGTGCTTAAACTGGCTTTTGTGCACTATACTGTGCAGCGTTGCTTACATGTACAGAGCTGCACATTTGAACAATTAATAAGTCTGTACTTCCTTTTGCTGATGTGTACAGCCAGTTGTTTTAGTATGAAAAAGCAAGTCTCGCCTTTTCACCTCAATATTTCAGGTATTTGCCATTTTCACATCAATAAGCACAATATGCAGACCAGGAGAAGGGAAATATGTTTAATAAAACATACTATGTCTTAAACTCACAGCATATCCTGTGCATGCTTGAACCAACAAAAGCAATCCACTGCCAACATCAGGGAAGCATCCAAGTTCAAAAATACAATTATTGTATACTTCTGCTCACACGAAAGTGGGGACCCCACAGTTTCCTCTCCTTACCAAATGGAGGAAAACTGGCATGTCCTGTAACAACCTGTTAACCTGCACTCTTCAAGGTCACCCATCTCCCACGCTCTTTAGTCACACAGATCAACTCTCAATTTGCGAATGTCGCAATGTAAGGCTTTTATGACTTTGAAATGGTGTTTCAAGCTTGTATTGAAATGAGGTGAGAGATGAAAATATTTTGAACAGTCAAAGCAAAAAAACAGATGCTTTCTCCAATAAATGAGAATCAAGAGTTCCAAAAGTGGTCACAATAACTTCGCCAATTCAGTACACTCTCCTGTTACATATTACGTTCACCCACCGCTCACGTACCACAGCCTCTTATACCGCCTTTCTCGCACTTCCTCTCCTATTTTTCACTCCTGTGTATAGCACTATACCTTTCTGCCAGCAAAAAATCCCTGCTTTTCAATCAATCGTTCCTGCTCCCTTCTGTCAGCCATAATTATTACCATCTTCTTTGTTGTCCATCCTGTCACTGTTCCCTCCTTCCACTTACGCCTCCTGTCACCCAGCCTGTTACGCCTCTCAAGGGCTTTCCTGTAACCTGTACATTGTCTCTCGTATGTTCCACCCCCTCCACACCTGCCACTTGTCTCATCTTACCTTTAACTGCCACCCACCACCACTTCGGTCACTAATTGGCTTTCACACATCGTTTACTCTTAGTCACCTATCCCTTGATCCTTTTATGTTACCCGCCTCATAACCCTTTCTCCGTACCCTTTGTTCACATACGATTTTTCTTGTTGTAGCCAAAATGGCTGACGAAATTAAATGCTTGCAGTTGACATCTAGTAACTCATCACATATCATCGACTTTTGTTGCTGAACTCTCATCACATATCTACAACTAACCCTCACATGTTCCACGGCCCAGCCAATCATACATACACTGTCTACTCCTGGCACCATCCTCATCCATACTCTCTATTTACCTCACTTAGAGCAGAACCATAAGGTTAGCAGAGGTCTCCTCCTTCCTTCTTCAGTAGCTTCCTTAAGTAAAAGGTTTAGTGAGCAAGAGACTCCGCTCTTGACCTCTGTACAAAGCAACGTAGAAGCAATGTTACTGTAACCCTCATACTGAGCCCATAGCTCACTTTGCAGTGCAAAATGAACGATTCCTAATCCTGTAGACATTGTGTTTTTTAAGAACATGGCTTGTATCACAAGCTTGAGGGTATGACATGCTCCTAAAATGAGCACATCGTCGGTGGGCCGTGTCACTTCTGCGGCTAGGACGGTAACGTAAATTATCGGAGGCTATTAACAAAAAACAAAACAAGTCTGCTGCAGGGAGCCGGTAGAGATAAACGATTAAGGATTGCGCTCAATACAGCCAACCTGATAAAAAATAAGTTTGTAAGTTTAGCAGAAGGTCAAATACACACCATCTCTGCCAGCAAAGGAAAGAACTGGAGTGGAGGGACTAGATGGGGAATTAAGTACAGGAGCTTGCGAGACAGGTACCAGTTGGTCTAAGGACAATATAACTTCACAGTTGCCAACTCTGCAGATTTTGGAAAAAAGTTCATTTTATGGGAAAGCTAAAGCTTACAGATTTACTGCTTCTTCTGGACATCTTGACAGTGTGTTAAGGAGGTTAACAATTGCAACAGTAAACAAATGTCACTCATTTTTGTTTTATCGAACAGAGGCCACACCATAATTTCTTTTGCTATCAATCTAATAAAATGTGATTTCTTGTGATGTTGTGGTGGTATGTCAAAGTGTCAAAAAACAAAATACTGCCTGAAGTAAATATTGTGAGATAAATAGCACATACTCATTTACAAAAATGTCCCGCTATTAAGAACGATATTTAATCCATAATACACTGGTGCCATAGCGATACTATTAGTTGACTCTAGGGGTGCAGTACGGTAACGTCACTGGAGGGACCTTTGGAACAACTTTGTGACTTTCCCACAATGCAATCTCCTTATAACGTAAAGTAACGTGCCTCCTTTACATACTTTTAGAGTATACAAAACCAAACAAAAAAAGCCATCACAACCAGCATCCTGCTTATCTTGTAGACAAACTCTGCATCTCTGATGGCTATCTGCATACCTGTAGCTAAGACATCTTCAGAGTGGAGACTAAAAAGTGTAAAAAACAAAAAAAAGGCAGCAGACGGCCTTTTCCATTCAATTATGATGTGAAAAACATCTTTGTGTCAATCAGGGCCGTTCAAGCACAGCACCAATTAAAAAAAATCGAAGACAAACCTCTGTAAAGAAAACAATGAACATGACATTGCAATGCAGAAACAACCCACTACCCAGCAACCTCCCACATTACTGGTCAACGGTAGCTTGCCTTCGATCCTGCCTTTTCAGCTAGATCTGCACTATAAATACACTGCATATATACACAGATACTATTAAATATGGATCAAGATTTACACAAGCAGTTATGTGGCTACTTAAATACTGCATGATAGATGGAACATCACAAAAGACATCAAAACAGACATCCCAGTTCGATTTCCTGACCTCACAATATGGATCCTGACACTCCTAACTTCAAAAAGAAGTTAACAACATCAGTGTTTTTTTTGTAACAGGGACCTTCTGACGTCACAAAATGGTTTCCTAAAATTTGTTACATGGATTTATGACAATGCGATCGGATTAAGCACCCAAAGGGCCTTTCTGATATCACAATAAAATGCCCTGGTATGACAGAGCTCTGACATAACAACAGGCAATTCTCATAACACAATAGGACATACGGCGTATATACTTCATAACAAGGTTTTATAGCATCACAAAAATCTACATGACCTAACAAAATGACTAACATAACAATATGGCCGAAGCTATTATATGAATTTTTGCCTGAGCAATAAGGCTTCCTGTATTCACAATGGGTCTGCCTAACGCGACAACAGCATATCCTGATATCACACGACGCCTCTTGAAATCACAAGAATTCCGTGCTTCTTAATGGGGATGGTGACAGCAGAGTGATACTATCTACCACCACAACAGAGCTTTCTAGCAACAAAAGAAAAGTTGCTGGCATGACAACAAAAAGGAAGTTGCTGACAAGACTTACCACCTTCATAATGAAGCTTCCTAACAGTGCCAGAGGTTTAGCACCGGCAAGGGGGCTTCTTGGCATCAGGAAGCGCCCCCCTGGCATTAAAATTTGGGCAAGGATCCAAACCTATCACCCTATGCCTTTCTAACCATACAATCGTATTTCCTGGCATCGCAAAAGGGTTGCCTGGCATCCCAATTAAGATTACTGAAAGCAAATTAGGTTGTTGCGTACAAGAAGTCATGCGCTACTGTAGATGAGCTGCTTGAAGTCAAGTGTTTCTTCCCTAATCCATTGCTAACGTTTTTTGATTTAACTCCCTATATGTTTTTTAACTCATGGGATTTATACTCTGGAAGGCTGAATGTGTGTGTTCGGAACTCTTCACAAAGGTTAGAAGGAATGATAAAGGCCGGGCAAAATCATCAAAGTTGCTGTCTTTTACAGTTCTGCAAACTTTAATGCTTTATTTCAGACTGGCCCGTGAATGACTGTGCTGGGGCCCTGACAAAGACCAGGGACAAAAGTGAACGAATGAGTCGGTGTAACCTGCTTACCACAATGAAGAAACTGCTAAACACTGCTTCTAGACATCATTTCTGTTTCCACACCAATCCGTAACAACTGGGAAGGCGGGGTTTAGATGCCTCCTGTACGTAATGCTTTTTTAATCTGTTTGAACAGGATGTCACACGTAATAGCAGCGCACTGCAGCAAGGCCTCCGATACGTTACTTGAATTGACCCAATGCTGCCAAACCTCCGTCTATTAAACAAAGCCCCAAATTTTGGGTCGACTGGCTTTTAAAGTAAGACTTCTACGTCGGGTTCATCCAAATAACTCACCCGATGCAGTCCGAGAGGTTCCCTCTTATTAAACAAAGATTGGCTATGCGGCAGCCACCATGGGTGTGGGTGAGACGGGAAGCCTAAACTGCCTTTTCAAAACAAAATACCACCAGGTCAACCCTTCTTCCTTCTCCCGTGACCGCAGCAGATCACCTAGTGCAGCTACTTTCCTCTCTTTCCACCCCCTACCCACACAGTAGGCCTCTTAGGCCAAAGGAGGCAGACACCCAGGGAGACTGCGCCGAGGAAATTTAGAAATAGAAATGGGACGGGAAAAAACACGATTCTAATGCTCTACCGGGGCGGCCATATTAACATGGTAAGAGTAGATAGAAGCCCCGCTCAGCAGGGACAGTGTTCTTCGGACTAAACACTCTGCATACAGTCAGCTGTACCATAGGAATGAAACCCGAATGTTTCACGCCCAGTCTATTTATTCTCTGGCTACGCCCGGTGTGGGATCAGGAAGGCTGCTATGTCGATCCCGTTGACTCACTACAGCCCTTCAAATGTTAGTTCAGGACAGAGACCTCAGACAACCTCATGGTACACACAAACTCTCAAAGTCGTTGGCGAGGAACAGGATTTGGGCTAGGGTGACCAGAACTGTAAAGCCAAAAACCGGGACATTTCACGATAACAGAAAGACTACAATTTTACTTCAACCGAGCACAGAATGACAGCTCTCATCAGCATAGAATTATAAACAAGCATTTGCAAAGCAATGGGTTTCGCATTTGCTAGAGTTAGAGATATTAGTGTTGTAAATTCTATGTCAGGACCGGAGGCTTCGTATAATGGTTCTCTTCCTTTGCTGATCAAAATACAGCAGCCAAAGAGTTAACAAAGGAAAAACTACAACTCCCATAAACATTTGTAGTCCAGGCTGCCCAATCCCAGGCTAGCCCCAACTATAAGAGTCCCCATAGCAACGGATCCTCCTCTTTCTTTGCTGCTGCGCAGCCGAAGTTGAGTCCCGTTTTGCTTTATTACAATTGCGCTATTGTTCGGCTATAATTCTTTGTGTATTATTGATTTTTTCCTTACGGCCTGTGGAGTGGGAGTGGGGCTGAGTGGTGCTTGAAAGGGCTGCGGTCTCACTTGCGACCCGCCCGGCTTCATTCACCCTAACGCGCGTTCAGAGGAATTTCTATCCTTCCTCCGATCGCGCGCCGACCTGTGTCTTTGTGTATTTAGCCCGGCCGCGCTATTATCTAAAACCTGCGGCGCGGCTTTGCAGGGTGATTATTCGGTCTCCCTGGGAGACTGAGCGAGCGCTGCTTTAGAGAGCAGTCCGCTTTCTATTTCTCGCTTTTTTCTCCCCCGCGCCTGCACACGTCAGAGCTTCGTTTTTTCTCAGAGTTCCCGACGTGTGCAGCGCATGAAGAGGACAAAAGTTGTTTCTGCCTCCCAGAACGCCCGACGGGGCGCATAAACGATCAGGCCTGGCTAGGAGGCTATTGCAGGTGCTCCCTCCACATGATTTGGCCCATTGTCAGAGCTGTATTCTTACAGAAAGCTTACTTAACCTGCTGGGGTTTCCTCCCCCCTTGAACTCCGTCTGTATCCTGCCATGGCTTACTTTGCTGGGGAGGACGAGTACTATCAAGAGGAAGTGGAAGGTCCCTTCCTGGAACAGATGGAGGAGAGATTGGCTCAGGCCCTTGGCCACCACGTTCAGGATTCTGTCAACCAGGCTTTGATTAAAGCGTTGAAACCATTTACTTTGCCTTTGGTCCGGTATGGAGAGAGAGAATTGATGGGACCCACTCCCACTGGATCAGGGGCTAGAGACCCCCAACCCAGGGACTCTGGCTTCGCCAGCAAAGGACCGTTAAGTCCATTGTCCTCAGCGGAAATTCTTTCCCAGATGGCATCGGCGGTGATCAATGATCACGAGTATAGTTCAGATCTCCATCCACCTTCTGAAAATTTTCTCCCTCCTTCAGGGGCTTATAAAGATCTTTCACAGTCATCCGAGTCCCATTCAGATTCAGATATTTCAGAACCCAAACAAGTGGGCAAACGTAAACGAAAGGCTAAACACTATGCCGCTGACGATGTAAACCCTCAGGGGAATTTACTTTTTGATCCGGAGAACATTATTCACACCAGGTCAACAGAATGGTTTCCTTGTGCGGAGGTGGTCCATTATGTACAAGACAGATTGTGTAAGGGTTTCGATAAAGATATACGCAGCACCCTTCGCTCTGAATGTCCTCGCCCCTCTCTGTGGGGCAAAGTGGCTGACACCCTGGAGCTTGACCCCAGTGTAGCAACTTTTCTAAAGAAGTTTACCAAGGACCCCAAAAAGTGGCTAGACCGATCCTGGAAAGGATGCCAGGACAAGATGCTGGACCTGTCCGGTCCAATTACAAAAATCCTTGAATTAGCTGTTCATGCTAAGGAGACAAATACGCTTCTTGATCCTCAAACTGTGCTAGAATGGGCCCAAAGAGCCATTTGCCTTCTCGGAAACGTGAACTGCGCCATGTCCACCGAGCGCAGAAAGTCCTTTCTTATGCGAATAGACCCAAAATTGGCAGAACTTGCCCCCTCTGAACCTTGGCCAATGGACTCCTTTTCGGGGACAAATTTGTTAAGGATTTAGGTAAATACGTCTCCACCTTTACAGCTCTTGACAAAGCCCAATCCTCCATGAAGCAGATGTTCACTGGTGGCCTTTTTACCAGGGCCAGACGCTATCGGGGTCGAGCGTCAGGCCGAGGTTTCCAACAGACCTCTCCCAACTGCACCCCCAGAGGTCAAGGGTATTATCAGTCCTCAGGATACTACCCCTCCAGAGGTAGAAAGGCCGTGGTCGTGGTTTCAGAGGTCGGGGCTCCGACCGTTCCCAAGACTCCTCCACTTCAGGTGAGAACTATTTATTTTTCAGAGGTAATTCTTGGGGGAAGATTAGAGGGACATGTTCATGCATGGGATTGCATTTCTCAAGACCCTTGAGTTCTACAAACAATCCGGGGCTACAAGCTAGATTTTTACTCCACCCCGAGCCAGTGCCTTCCCCCTCTTCCTCTCCTTGACGTAGAAATCGACAACCTCCTTCGCAAACAGGCGATTGTCCCTTCAATTCCCCATCCAAACGGTTTTGTCAGTACTATTTTCCTCGTTCCAAAGAAAGGAAAGGGTTTTTGTCTAGTTTTGAATCTGAAAGATTTCTACCGACATTTCAAGATGGAGGGTATTCATATTTTACGAGATCTCCTTCAAGAAAAAGACTGGTTAGTGCGTTTAGACCTCAAGGACGACTATCTTTCAGTTCCAATTTCCGCCCTCATCGTCGTTTCCTTCAGTTTCAATGGAGACACCAATGGTACGAATTCAAGGTTCTTCCCTTTGGTCTTTCCTCCGCCCCGTGGTGCTTCACAAAACTGCTTTGTCCTGTAGCCCAATTTTTTTCGAGAAAGAGGCGTTCGCCTCATTATTTACCTCGACGATCTTTTGATCATGGCTCAATCTAGAGAGTTAGTCCTACTTCACCTCTCCTGGTCAATTCAGATCCTTCAGGACCTAGGATTCTTGATCAACAGCGAGAAATCAGTAACAATTCCATCGCAATGCATAGAAACCTTAGGTTTCCAAGTGGATTCAGTTCAAGCTCAACTGAAGTTACCCTTAGCGAAACGGACCTCTATCAAGAAAGAGTTACGGAAAGCCCTTGCCTCTCTGACTATATCGTTGCGGATTTTAGCCCGGTTGGTGGGGCTTCTGGCCTCCTCCATTCAGGCGATATTTCTGGGCCCCTTGCATTACAGGGCTCTCCAACGCCTGAAGATATTGCATTTGCGCAAGGGCCTCTCCTATACGGATCAGATTCCGTTATCAGAGGAGGCCAAGACAGAGATTGTCTGGTGGTTGAACCATATGGAAGCATGGAATGGCAGAGCCATATTTGCTTCCTCTCCGGAGATTGTCACAGAATCGGATGCCAGCCACTGGGGCTGGGGAGCTCGTTGTGGCTCGGTGGAGACAGGAGTACGGTGGTCCTCGGAGGAGCTGAATCTCCACATCAACTGTTTGGAGCTACTGGCAGGAGCTTTTGCGATTCGTTCACTTTCCCCCAACAAAGCCAGTTGTTGCATTCTTTTGAGAATGGACAACATTTCAGCGGTGAGATACCTCAACCGACTGGGGGGACCAGATCTCATCTGTTAGCGGAGATTGCCAGAGAGTTTTGGCATTATTGCCTTCAGAATCAGATCCATGTAATAGCGGAGTACATTCCGGGCCATTACAATGTGGTAGCGGATTGGAACTCACGCTTTTTGAGGGACAGCATCAGTCGATTTTATCAGAAACTCACAGAGAGATGGGGTCCCTGTGTAACTGATCTGTTTGCATCCCATCTCAATGCTCAGCTGCCGAGATTTTTCAGTTGGAGACCGGATCCGCTAGCAATGGGAACGGATGCCTTTCTTCAAAATTGGTCGCAAAACACCTTCTTTATGCCTTCCCCCTTTTTCAATGATTCAGAGATTCCTTGCTCAAGTAAAGAGACAATTGGCCAACATCATTTTAGTGACACCTCTTTGGAAAGCTCAAGCCTGGTTTCCGGTAGCGATGACCACTAGCTTGTGCCTCCCCAGTTCATCTGCCATTGTTCCTGTCCCTTCTTCTGGATCCCTTGGGGGTCCCTCATCCTCTGGTGATCCAGAACCAGTTGAACCTCATGGCATGGAGACTTTCTGGAGACGCTGGCAAGTGCTGGGAGATTCAGGAGAAGCTTTGTTCTTTTTGTCCCAATCCTGGGCTCTTTCCACCCATAAGCGATATGAGGCATCCTGGAAGAGATGGGTGGGTGGGTTGGTGCAGTGAATGGAGTATTGATCCCTTGGGGGCCCAGATTTCCACAATTGCTAATTTTCTTTTTGAGTTGGCTTCGCAGGGTCTCGCTTACAGAACGATCAATAATTTCAGGTCTGCAATTTCTGCAGGACATCCCCATGTGGACGGTAAGCCTGTCGGCGAACACCCATTGATTTCTAAGATTCTTTGAGGTATCCGGATGGTTAATCCCTCTCAAACACGTTATTCAGTCTTGTGGGACGTTAATGTTGTCCTTCGTTTTATTAGAGCTTGGCCATGCAATGACGATCTGTCACGCAAGCAATTGTCCGCCAAATTGACTGTTCTGTTGTGCCTTATTTCATGCAGACGCGTTTCTGACATAAAAGCTTTGGATTTGACAGGTAGAGTATTCACTCCTACGGGAGTTACATTCACAATTTCTAAACGTACAAAAACTGCATCTCAATGTATTTCTTACCCAGCTTTTCCACATAATCAGAAATTGTGTGTGGTGCAATGTTTGAAAGCTTATGAAAGTTACATTAGAGACTTTTGCAGGGATGTAGGAGGTCAACTATTAATTTCTCTGCAAAAACCATATGGTCCTGTCTCAGCGGCCACTTTGGCTAGATGGGTTAAGTGGCTGTTATGGGAAGTGGGTATTGACACTTCTGTGTTTGGGGCTCACTCCCTTCGGGGAGCTATGGTTTCTAAATCATTTGGAGCGGGTTCCAGATTAGAGGATATTATGGCAGGGGCGGATTGGTCCTCAGACAATATGTTTAAAGTATTTTATCATAAACCTATTGTTGACATAGCATCTACTGTGGTGAATCAGCTTTAAACTAGCATAATCCGAAGCCTCCGGTCCTGACATAGAATAAAACAAATTCTAGCTATAGCGTCAAGAATTTTCAATTCTTTTAAGGACACGGAGGCGAGGATTATCCCACCCTTATATTGTTGACAAATTGTAATGTTTGCTAAATGATTGGTTTGAAATGCATAATTGTAATGATGGAATATATTTAAAGTCTTTCCCCCCCCCTTGAGATTTATTCATTTTCCAAGGATATTATTGGTATATTTTCTTTACCTTTAGGTGCAATCACCAAGGGCGAATGAGTTTTCAATCATGGTTTTCGTCAAGGTCCAGTTGCCTCAGTGAATTCGTTAGCATGTTCTGCTGCAAGTTATGAAGAGCCGGAGTGTGGTTTGTCTGGCACAAAGAAAGAGGAGGATCTGTTGCTATGGGGACTCTTATAGTTGGGGCTAGCCTGGGATTGGGCAGCCTGGACTACAAATGTTTATGGGAGTTGTAGTTTTTCCTTTGTTAACTCTTTGGCTGCTGGATTTTAATGAGTAAAGGAAGAGAAGCATAATTCCCGCCTCCGTGTCCTTAATAGAATTGAAAATGCTTGACACGATAGCTAGAATTTTTTTTATTCCTAACCAGACTTTTCTTGCCACATAAATTGAAAATGAAAAGTAATACAGTTTCACATAAGGGAGCCGATTCAAAGCGCCACAGCATCATGATAGTGATGGGTGGGCGTGGTTAAAAGCCCAAATACATACCAACACGTCCGAAAAGTAACGCTTACGCTCTGCGATGCTCGACCTAAAAAGGCACTAAGAACATAAATAAAATGCAATTTTTAAAGTCAGTGTAATGCCTGTTAATTCAATTGCTTTTTGATAACACCGATTGGCTCATTTCAGTTTCAATGAAATGACATCAGTGTGACATGCTCGCGGATCGTCAATTCGCAGAAACAAAAGAAACAGCCTTGGGAGGTGGGGAAGTTGTTCCCCATCTCCCAAGGCTGTTTCTTTGTACAAGAAACCAGTACCAAAGGGATTTCTTTCTCGTGTGCAGAGGACGGCTGGGAGCCGTCTTCCGCACACAAGCACCACGGTGGTGGACGGCTGGGAGCAGTCTGCACAGAAGCTGTTAAACCAGGACACATTAGCTGAGACCAGTGTCCCTTAGCATTTCCACCCCTGGCCCTTGTGTCATCTGACATGTTTAACACACATACTTTCTGTTCTGTGACAAGCACATAGTTGCATCCCCAAAATAAAACAGACCACATGCTATTTGTGGAAAACTGTCACAAGTTTATTCATATTCTGTTATGCAGTACACAAGTAGGGTTGAGTTATGGGTGATAAAACGTGTGCATCGCTGTTTAGGACTAACCATTGACACCCATCCTGAACCAATCTCATGACACTGGGCATCACAGTAATGTCTTATTAGCCATCTGGTGCTGTGTATTTCACATTGGGGCTGTGGCCCCATATATTTTAATGGTTGCTGCACCCGTGCCACCACGGAGCGAGGTAAGGCCAACCCCCAGCTGCCTTGCGGGGTCACTGTTGCATTCTTCTCATGGTCCACTATGACCTGAGGATTATCATATTCAGCAGCCCCATCTCCATCTGATGGGGTATTATTCGCTTTTTGCATTAGGATCACCTGTAAGACCCGCCATGGCTCAGGGTGGCCTACTGTGACCCTGAGTCCCCCACCTGTGAAGCTCTAGGGTCCATTCACCACAATCAAACTATTTCAGGTCACACCAAATATTCTCATAAACACTTTATCGCCCAAGACTGATAGGTGCACCCCCATTGTGCGCAAAGGAGCCAGGTGCCCTCGTGAAAGCAGGCCATGTCTCACAAACCAGAATCCAGAGTTCTTTGTGAACTTCTGCATTGTAGCATTCACTCTTCTAGAAGCTTCCACTGCTGAGTGTGACCAAGCCCCCGCCACTATCCCCTGTGGATTTTCTCAGAACAAATTATGTTACAGGGGATGAGCATGGATGGATGGATTAAAACTAGATCTGTGACTGGGGTGAATGTTTTCTTTGTTCCACATTCTGTCCGTCATCTATTGTTTTTGCATTTGTCGCCCTAAGTGAGAAGGGCATGCACAGACGTGGGTCCTGTGCTAGCTATGAAACCATGTTCAAGCTAGCTTAGCTGATTAGGGGTGATACCCCCAAACCGGTCCCAGGATGCTTGTTTCTGGTCCATTGAGGACCTGGCCTGGCAGTTCAGGCTGGACTGTTCCATGGGGAGCAGGGTCATGACTGATTTGAGCATGGTTGGTGTGGCGAGCAAAAATACTGATGGATTAAACCCTTATCTGTGACTGGGGTTGAATGTTTGGTTTATTCTGCATTCTGTTTCATCATCTGTTCTTTTTGCATGAATTTGGGTTCCAGCATTGCCCATGTCATGCCAGGGGTGCCGATCCACGTCACATGTGCAATTGAGTGGCCGCTCCACTCATTCAAGCTCGCTCATCTTGCAGCCCTTGCCATGAAAGAGTGGCCAATGACTCAGACACTTGTACCTGCACGCAAGAAAAAGGAAAACGTAAATACTGGGGCTTGAGGTACTGGGGACCCGGCCGCATAGGCGCGTGCCCGTGGGGTGTGCCCTTGTTTGCTACACTGTTGCCCCTGTCACCTCCCAACTGGACTTCTTCCCATGGTTGGGGTACACTCCCGTCCATCATTTGCCTTACTTCATGCTCAAAAGTTTATTCATCACTTCTAACACTACTAAATCTACTATGTTGTTGACAGACTTCTGCAAATTACATCATTACCTTTGCCATAAAATTGTCCCTTCACCCCCCTACCCTTGGTGTTGGTCCATGCAGCAGCTTCCACCGAGGGTTATGCTGGCACACCCTGGTTTCAACAACTATGTACAGGGCAAAATCACTGCCACCTTAGTCCTTGCATGTCACTCCTCACCCTACTTTGTACTGCTCTCAGTTCCTCTCGCATGGCATATACACTTGAGCCCTAACCCCACACCTATGGTTGCACATGTAGCTTGTACTTATTGGATGCCCAGTGGCCAATTCATTTGATTCTGTCACTGGGTAAGCCTTCCAGGAGTGTAGTTGTGACTGCCCCGATCCTAAAACAGTGTGCAGAGTAGGCCCCTTTCGTGTAATGTACTTTTTGCAGGGCTTCGGTCAGGACTCTGCGGCTCTGAAACATTGTGAGTGGTGTACCATCTGAGTGCATTAGAAAGAACCCTGCTGTGCACTGATGTACGTGCATGTATTGCTGCACTATTGTGACCGGGCAGTAAATATTCCCCTCTAGGGCATGTAGGGAGATGGTTGCGCCACTCCCTGCTTGGCCTGTCTTGGAGCACCTCAACGTTATGTGCAGCTGGTTACCCCTTACATCCACATCCTAGGCTGCTAGGGCTTTCATAATTGTGTCTACATTGGGACGCGCTACCACCTCCCAGCATCTGAAGGCACCAAAGAATGCCACTTCAAATGCTGCCATGAATAATGCTCCTTTATATCTGGCGGTGCAAGTGCTTCCTAGCTTGTCAAGCATCTTTTTTAAAGTCCAAAATTCTATTGGCATCCTGCTGTCAGGTACATTGGACTCGTTCCATGCCCATCCTTTTAGGGCGGCCCTAGCGAGAAACTGCTGGTAGGGTAAGCTTGGTGAAGTACGCTATCACTGCTATGTGCCTGCACACTCAGGCATGGGATTTCCCATTGTCCCTTGCCCATAGCACACCTTTCTAGACCGTTGTCTCCATCTGAGCTGGATCTCCATTAGCTTGACTAGCTGTTGTAGTGCGTCAGCTGCAGTGTTCTTTACACCTTGCCAATGGCATACGCAGAAGTCGATGTTGCCATACAGGCAAGCCTTGACGATCTCTCATATAAGACCCAACAGGATGGGCATTAACCACCTGCACTACTGCCATGTTGTCAGACTAAAACACTATCTCTCTATCCTTTAGCACCCTGGGCCATAGCCAGAGTGCCAGTGCTATGGGGAAGATCTCAAGGTCCATCACGTTCTTTGTGATGTCCTGCTTGTGCCAAGTGTTGGGCCACTTTGCTGCGTACCATTAAGTTCCTAGTATGGTTCCAAAACCTTCTCGCCCTGATGCATACGTGAACAGCCTCAGCTGTTGGTTGGTAGCCTGGGGGGGCTTGCCAGATCACCACCCCATTGAACTCTCTCAGGAAGGTGGCCCACATGGCCAGGTCTTTTTTGATCCCTTGATTCAGCAGAGTCAAGTGATGCTTCCCGACTACATTGGCCGAAGCCCTTGCCAATCTGCATACCCAGTGTCACCTTTGCCTTAGTTAAAATGTTCTGGATCTCTGTGCAGACAGCCTCTATTTCGTCCTATGGCAAGAGACAGATTCCCTTAAATGTGTCCAGTTCTATGCCCAGGAATGTGAAAGCATGGGTGGGGCCCTGGGTTTCCTCAGGGGCTAGTGGCACTCCCAGCTCATTGTAAAGCTCCTGAAAAGCTAGGAAGGCCTCTTGACAATCATTTATGCCTGCCTCCCTGATAAGCAAGAAGTCATGCAGGTAGTGCATGGCACTCCCTGTGGGACTTTCTTTTTGAAAGCTCACTCTAGGAAGAAGCTGAAAGATTTGAAGTACGAGCATGACATTGAACAGCCCATAGGCATGCACTTGCCAAAGTAAACGCGTCACACCAACGCATGCCGAGCAGTTGGAAACTGTTCAGGTTCCCTGGCAGATTCTGTCTGCTTTCGCCAGCTGTGCATGTGGTCCTGCATTGTCGAAGGATGCGCATGCCACTAAGCATGAGCCACCTGGAAGGAAATCATTCACTGATGGGCCCTTGGGGTAGGACAGATGATGAAGGAGGTAGAATTTTCCCTGTTCCTTCTTGGGGACCATACCTAGTGGGGAAATGATCAAGTTCTCTAATGGAGTGGATTCAAAAGGGGCCAGCTGCTCTCCCTAGCTGGCATTCTTTCACTAATTTACTGTCCACCACTAGTGGCGGATCCATGGCGGACTGCAGATTCTTGGCTATTCTCTCTACCAGTGGGCCTGTGATTACAAATCTGTCTCTGAAATCCATGAACAGTAGTTCTTGAGTATCATGCCAAGGATAATCTGCCAGTAATACTGCTAATGTGTCAAATTTGATAGGCGAGGGAGCTTATGTGTACCGCACCGGGCCCTGAACTCCTGGGTTTGTCTTGCATTGGGCCCTGTCTTCCACATGCTGACACCAAGTGGGTGCAGAAGCACTTGGTGCATGTGTAGCTAAACTTACATGCCATCCCTCATGTGCATGCCCTGCTGTTGTACAGGCAGCACACTGAATTGCCCTGCCTCCGTGTGTGCTGGCCCCTGTATCAAAACCCCCCTTTGCTCCCTTGAAAGGGCTGCTACCCTGCTGTGAAGTCCCTCCTATAGTATGTGCCCCTGTCGAATCCTTGTCTGGGTGCCTGAGACTTGTATCCTCAATAACTGTGTGTGGGTGCTTTTTTGACCTCCTTGTGCTGCATCCAAAACTGTAAGCCCTTGATCTCCCATGGCATTGTCTGTATTTATTCCATCTTTTGCCTGAATTCTCTATGGTATGTTAACCAATCTGTCCCCCATTGAGCTTGCCCTCATCTTGGATGGTCCTATTGTAATTGCATAGCCCTGGGCCTTGCTCTGAGAACTTTTCCATGATTCTAGTTGAAAGGATTGAAAAGTCCAGAGCTAGTTGTCCAGTGTCTGCTCGGGCTAGGCTCTATCCTTAGGTTTCCTGTCCTCTTCCTTGCCTGCCATCATGGTTATGTCAGTGCCCCCCTTGCTGTTCATCAGCAGTGAGAAAATATCTATGAATAATCTTTTCCAAATCCTTTCCTTTTGCAGCTAAGGGAATTCTCCAAGCTAGCGATGTCCTGGCAGATAAGATGGGTGCTTGTGGTGCATAACCTATAGCTGAGGTATCCCCGCTAGTGTTCCCTCCTGGGCCTGTGTCACTCTTGCCTAAGCCGCTAACTTCTGTGTTGCCTGGAATTACGCTTGGGGGGGAGGGTGTCCACCTACCCGGGGTTGGAGGACCGTAGTGTCTCACTTTGCTCGCACATCATGCTCGGGTCTTGCCCCTCTGTGTTCCTTTTCCATGGCCCTTGTTCATACGGTGTGCTGATCAGGACCTGCTCCCCTGGAGCTAAGTCAGACACCCTGGCTCTCCAATGGCAGCTGGTTAAGTTTATTAATGTTCCTCCATCCTTATTGGGTATTGTCTGGATCGAACACTAAAGCCTGCCACAGAGGGCTCTTCAGGATGGTATCACATCCAGGCCTCCCTAGCATCATGGCAAGAGGCAAGCATCTTATTGTGCAATGTGGCATGCTCCACTATGTTTGCAGGAACAGGAGTTAGCTGACCTCCGGATTGACCCCCTCATCGGTGGCAATGCACGTGGCCTTATTAAAGGGTGCCCATGAAACGTTCTACATCCCTGTTGGGGTGTGATCTTCCCGTGAAGCATCCCTAGATTCTCCAGAAACCCTCTAAAAACCACTGCCTGCAAGAGAAGTCCATTATCTATGCTCACTTCTTCAGGATGACCAAGGGCCATAAACATTTTCTCCAGCCGGGGACTGTTGCAAATGGCCCTTTTTGCAGGGTCATCCCCAGTCTTTTTGCCTCCTTCCTCCTATTTTTCTGACCTGTTTTTGTTGGCTTTAGGACTCTGGGCACTTTACCACTGCTAACCAGTGTTAAAGTGCATATGCTCTCTGTGTAAAGTGCACTGTTGATTGGTTTATCAATGATTGGCATATTTGATTTACTGGTAAGTCCCTCGTACAGTGCACTAGAGGTACCCAGGGCCTGTAAATCAAAAGCTACTAGTGGGCCTGCAGCACTGGTTGTGCCACCCACATTAGTAGCCCTGTAAACATGTCTCGGACCTGCCACTGCAGTGTCTGTGTGTGCAGTTTTAAACTGCCAATTCCACTTGGCAAGTGTACCCACTTGCCAGGCCTAAACCTTCCCTTTTACTACATGTAAGGCACCCCTAAGGTAGGCCACAGGTATCCCCATGGGCAGGATGGAGTGTATGTTTAAGATAGGTCATATACTAGTGTGTTTTATATGTCCTAACAGTGAAATAATGCCATATTCAGTTTTCACTGTGTAAGGCATATCTCTCTCATAGGTTAACATGGGGGCTGCCTTTAAATATCCTGAAAGTGCAGATTCCCCTTGAGAGCAGATAAAAATGTGGAGTTTAGTGTTTCTGAACTCACAATTTAAAAATACATCTTTTAGTAAAGCTGGTTTTTAAATTGTCTGGTTGAAAATGCCACTTTTAGAAAGTAGGCATTTTCTTGCTTATACCATTGTGTGACTCTCCCTGTCTGTGGATTCCCCGTCTGGGTCAGTTTGACAGTTGGGGTGTTCACACCTCTCCTCTAGACAGTGACACAAAGGGGGCTGGGGTGTAGCCTGCATATCTTGATTAGCCATCTGTGCTGGAGGAGAGGGGAGGAGTGGTCACTCACACCTGAAAGGACTGTGCCTGCCCTCACACAGTGCCATCTCCGACCCCTTGGTGAGTGTCTGGGGGCTGGCCTGGACAAGGAAGGATCTTGCAAACACTTGAGACTTTACTTTGAAGGTAGAACTGGGTATAAGAGAAGACACAAAACCCTAGACTTTTAGAATCTTTCTGGAATCAAGAGGAACCGCTGCAAGGAGAAGAGCTGAAGAGCTGAAGGAGGAGTACTGTCCCTTTGCTGCTTTGCTGGACTGGCCTGCAGTTGCTGCTTCTGCCTGAAAAGAGTGCAAAGGGTGAAAATTCTCCAAGGGCTTGGAGTAGAGCTTGCCTCCTGTTGGAAATCTCAGGGACACCAAAGACTTCAGTTTCCTCAACCTGCAGCACTGAGAACTGTGTGTTTTGTGTTGTTCAAGAGGAGAAACCACTGCGCCGCCACCAACCACGCTGCTGGCCTGCACCGTGACCTGCCGACGCCACACGGAGTCGCATTGCCCCGCTTCGCACCGTGACCCTGGTCTCCCTGACGCCGTCATCGGACGACTTCACCAAGCCGCTGCTCGCACCGCGACCTGTGGGCCCTGCACTCCGTCATCGCCTGCTCACACCGCAGCCTGGGCATCCCGACGCTCCTGCTGACACCGGCGCCGCTGCCTGCACCGTGGTCTGTGGACACCACTCGTGAGGTACACGAACCACCGTCACGTCCCTCATCGCAGCCCCTGTCCACCGACGCCAGTACCATCAACTTCTGTGTCGTCACCAGGCATCCTGCCTGCACCGTGGCCTGTGGACACCGCTCGTGAGGGTCACAAAGCACCGTCCCATCCCGCACTGCTGGCTTGGGCCTACCGATGTGTTATGTGGGTCGGTGATAGAAGGACTCTGAGACTCAGGTAAGTGATAAGGTGTATTTATTTAAAGGTTCTTATAGGTGTCACAGTATCTTGGTGTTATCTCAGTCCGTATTCTCTCTTTGTCCTTTTCGCAGCTCCCTGATTGACTGGCGGAGGTCTTCGGACGCGTCTCCCGATGTACCGGAAAAGGATGAAAGGGAAGGTAAGTCGGGGTAGGTATTTATAGGGAGCGTATGTAACGATAGGGACAAAAAGGAGGGTGAGAGAGAGAAAAAGAGAGGGAGAGAGAGAGAGAGAGCCCGGGTGCGTACGTGGAAAGGAATTAATATTAGACTGTGATGGTAGTCACCCTCGTTGGTGGTTCAGACTCTTGCTACTGCGTAAAGTTTCTGTATTGTATGCTTGACAACAGTGCTGTTCTAATACTTTATTTACTCTCTGGTGGCTCACCTCCCTGCCCGTTCCCACTGTTCCCCTCTCCAATCCCTTCCCTCCCTTCTTTACCCTCCTCCCTCCTGCTGCCCTTTTCCCGTTTAAACAATTGTCTATCCCTCAGAAGGGACCGTACCTTGGTGAGCCACGCCCCTCCTGGGACGGGGCGGGTTCTGAGTGTGTCCTCGCTCGGTTCCTCGTTCCTCCGGTCTTCCGCTTTCTTGACGCCGTCAAGATTCTCCGGGTCCACTCTGTGTTGCTCCTGGTCGTTCTTCTCTGCATCTGGGGTTCCGATCCGTTGCCAAGTGTCCGCGTTCGACTCCCTCCTCTCTTCTTCTCGTCCGTTTTCTCTTTTTAAAGTTCCCCGACCCCGGAAATCCGGGTGTATGTCACTGACGCCGGCCCCCCGGTCGTCATGGCAAGAAGAGACGCTGTTCTGGCGGCTGCGCGAACAGAGCCATTCTGTACTGGGAGCCGCGTCGCCGGACAGCCGGCTACACGATGACAGCGCTTCAGCAATGATGACGACGCTGCCTGCACCGTGACCTGTGGACATCGCACGTCACACCGCCCTGCTTCACACCACAGCCCTGGTCTCACCGACTCCGCTGGACGCCGTCACCGAGCCACTGCCTGCACCGTGACCTGTGGGCACCGCATGTCACATCGTCCTGCTTCACCCCGCAGCCCCAACGTCATCCACGCCGGCGCACCTGACTTCATCAGCCTGGAGTTCGATCTGCAATACGTGTGACCTCAGGGTCTGACAACTCCTGCACCAACTCCGGAACTGACACCGCGATGTCAGCTACACCGCTCTCCGGAGCTCGCCGCGAGGATCACAACGCCCTGCAAATCCAAGGTACTGTTTGTGGGTCTTCCCGACACTGTAGCTAACCCGCAACGCTGCGGCCGGCCTGAACTGTTGGTTTTGTTGATCACGACACTGTGATAGCCCAAGGTGGAGCTATCGACTTCAAGGAACTGTATTTTTGAGTAAATCTTGTAGAATCCATATTTTTATTACTGTATGTTGGATGTTTATCGTATTTGGTCTTGTTTAATATAGATAAATATTGGCTATTTTTCTAAAACTGGTGTGGTGTCCATTTGTAGTGTTTTCACTTATTACTGTGTGTTATGTGCAAATGATTTACACATTGCTTCTGAGATAAGCCTGACTGCTTGTGCCAAACTACCAAGGGGGTGAGCAGGGGTTATCTGAGCAGGTATCTCCCTTATCCTGACTAGAGTGAGGGTCCCTACTTGGACAGGGTGCAAACCGACTGCCAACTAGAGACCCTATTTCTAACAGGGCCCAACTTTACTAAATGGTGTGGACTCCATCACTTCAACCACTGGATATTTTGAATATCCTTCAATCATTATCATAGATAGGTGTCCATCGAGGAAGCTTCCAATTCCAAATTGAATCTGGTCCAGGTGCCATGCAGGGATCTTCCGTGTTCACTGGGGCCAGCACGCTCATTCCGTCAGACAGTGTGACACCATATCGTCGATAGTGGCATCAAGTCCTGGAAACCACAGTTTGTCTTGCATGAGTGCCTTGGCTTTCACAACTCCTTGATGTACTTCATGTGCTAGATCCACCACTCTCTGGTACAGAGCCACAGGAACTACAATGCAATGACCTCTCAAGTGCAGACTGTCCAGCGACATGCTCAGCTCGTACCTCACCCTTTGTAATTGGGACAGTTAGTTGTTAAGTCAAGCGCATAAGTGCTTTGACCTGTTGTAAGAATTGTTGGCTTTAAACCACGCCCATCTCAAGCCCTTCACTTTAATTCATTCCTGGGCTTGCCTTTCAAAAATCACTTAATATCATTGGTTAAATGATTTATGTTTGTCCCGCCTTGAGGCTGTTTTTGTCATGCCTTCCAGACTGCCCCAGTTAAATGGGTTATTGCACAATTGCTGATATACTTCAGCGTGGGTGAACTATGTTTTCTTTTGTCTCTCCCCTTCCTGCTGCATGGCGGCCACAAGGCACAACAGTGTGAACTTGACTTGCGGCATTGTACCGCTGGTGACTTTCTTCACAGTTACCTAATCAGAGTAATTTCTTGTGGCTCTCCCCTTAAAACACTTGAAATTGGTAACTGCTTTACATAAAACAGATATCCTCAAAGTGAAAGCGGTTCTCCCAGCAGAGTGGGAGAGCTGATACTACAATATTCACTGCACTCGGGAAACTCAACCCATAATGCTTTGCAGGGCATTACTTTTAGAAAAGTATTTTGCTCATAACTCAGCCTGTGGTGGTCCTAAAACAATGGGACCACCACGAGTATGTTCAGCACAACATACTCTTCCCAGGTCATCTCTAGGTTCCTACACTATTTTAGTGGGGACCCCTAAATAATAACCCTTCTCACAATTCTGTGTCTTTTTAGGCGCTCTCATAGCAGGAACTTTTGTTTTTCAGCTGGGAATAGTAATATCATTGCTATAGTCTGCAACCCCTGAAAATGTGTAGTGTACTATGCTCTTTAGAAGCTTAATATATGGTTACATTACATTATTTATTGCCATTTTCTTTTTTGTGTGGTTATACTCTCTAAGGGCTAACTTTATAGTTACATGACTATGGTGGTCATTATGACATTGGTGGTGATTGTTAAAATGGCGGTAATACCGCCAACAGTCTGGTGGTAATTACCACCAAATTATGACCATGGCGGTAATACCTCTCGTAGAAAGCCAATGTACCACACCAACCGCCAGGTCATTAACATCACAAATTATGACCATGGCGGTAGCCACCTGCAGCCAGGCGAAAGTCAAGGTGCCGCCTTCCATATTATGACATAGTAAACCGCCAGGATTTCCGAGGCGGTACAAACGCCTTCAAAAGCCTGGCAGAAACACTTCACAGAAAACAAAAGACTCACCATCAGGGACATAGAGGATTCTGCGGCCACCATGGAAGTGGAATGCCAAGTCTTCCAGATGCTCTACCACGCCATGGTCTTCCTAGAGCACCAATGCCGACGAAGACGACGACAGTGAGTACAGCTGACTAGCACACAAGGGATGGAGGGAGGAAAAGTAGAGTGACACACACACGCACAACACACACCATTCACACAGACACCATACACAGAACCAGCTGCAGAGTAAAACAACTGTCACAGGACCCACAAGCAAATAATGCAAGGACTACAATTCTGAAGTATGAACACTGTAATTTGCTGCCAACAGCCACCATAAAGAAAAAAGAAATTAAAATGCAGGCATCAATGTCCAGATTGGGCCAATGGCCAGTCCAAAGTTCCAAAGCCACATGGCCGCAGGGCATAGTCCAAGGCCCAACCTGACTCCTGAATATTTCCGGACTCCACTGTTCAGGGGCATCGTGTTGGAAATGGGCAGGCACCTCAGGGGCACCTCAGCTTGAGTGGGCAACATTCCCACTGGTTCCGGAGGGGGCTCCTTGCCCAACAGTCTCCGGAGGGGAGTAAAAGGCCACATTCTCTGGAGTGGGTAACATGCCCACTGGTTCTGGAGGGGGCTCCTTGCCCGACATTTTCTGGAGGGGAGTGAAAGGCCCACAGTCTCTAGAGTGGGACACATGCCCACTGATTCTGGAGGGTGCTTCTTTCCTAACAGTCTCTGGAGGGTGGACACATGCCCTCACCTATTGGAGGGAATTCTTTGGGTTCCACTGCTGGTTATGGGGGTTCCATGGGTTCCACTGCTGGTTGTGGTGGTTCCTTGCCTTCAGCTGGTGGAGGGGGTTCTTTGTGTTCCTCTGCTGGTTGTGGGGGCCCCATGGGTTCCACTGCTGGTTGTGGGGGCTCCTTGCTCTCAGCTGGTGGAGGGTGTTCTTTGGGTTCCACTGCTGGTTATGGGGGCTCCTTGCCCTCACCTGGTGGAAAGGATTCTTTGGGTTATACTGCTGGTTGTGGGGGCTCCAGGGGTTCCACTGCTGGTTGTGGGGGCTCCTTACCCTCAGCTGGTGGAGGGGGTTCTTTGGGTTCCACTGCTGGTTGTGGGGGCTCCATGGGTTCCACTGCTGGTGGAGGGGGCTCCTTGGCTTTCTTTGGTGGTGGAGGGGTATCCTTGGCCTTCTTTAGTGGTGGAGGGGCATCCCTGGCCTTCTTTG
Organism: Pleurodeles waltl; assembly: GCF_031143425.1. Taxonomy (NCBI): domain Eukaryota; kingdom Metazoa; phylum Chordata; class Amphibia; order Caudata; family Salamandridae; genus Pleurodeles; species Pleurodeles waltl. Next base: position 1,277,836,621 of record NC_090446.1, on the reverse strand, counting down.
GTGGTGGAGGGGGATCCTTGTGTTCCCTCTTGTGACAGGGCCTCCTTGGCCTTTGTCATGTGACTTTTGTCCTTGCCTCCAGGTCTAGGAGGTGCCTTCACTGACCCCGTCCTCTGTCCCTTCTCCACCCTAGTCCTCCCTTTCTGAGGCAGAGGTGTGGACTTACTAGGAGTGGCTGCTGTCATATTCAGGGGCCCCTTTGTGCCAGCACCTGATTTTTTGGTGGGAGCAGTGGCAGACTGGCTGAGGTGCTGGGCTGGGTCGTTGGGACCCTGTTGTTACAGGCAGGATGGGGGGTAGAGGGGGAGGGAAGAGGTCAAGTTGGGCAAGGAAAAATGTCTTAGGGATGTTGGGCCAGCATGTGGGAGGAGGGATGGGAGTGGAGGTAGAGGGAGTGGTTGTAGGAGGTGTATGTCTGTTGGACGTGGGTGCAGGTGCATGGACAGTGTACATGTGTGAGGTGGATGGCCTTTAGGTGTCTGAGTGCGAGCGTTTGTGTTTCTTAGGAGTGGGGGCAGACAGGGTGGGGGAGGACAAACAGGACGTGTGGATGTATGTTGTGGAGGTGTCTGCAAGTGAGGTGGGTGTGCTGCATGATGTGGTGATGGTGGTGGTGGCTGTTGATGCAGCGCATGCAGGTGTGAGTTTGGATGTGACTGTGATGGAGGAGGAGGAGGTGGGAGAGACAGTGGAGGCTGTTTCTGTTGTTTGTGTGAGTGCTTGTGGCTTGAAGTTTGCTGCCTGTGTTTGTCTGTGCCACTCCTGTGTGATGTTTTGTGTGCATGCTTGTCTGTATGTGTACATGGGATGGGTTGGGATTGAGGAGACTGGGACTGGGAAGTGGTAGTTGGAGGGGGGGCGGTAGGACCAGGAACACTGGCTGCCATCAGAGAGGAGGCCAGAGCCTGAAACGATCTCTGTAGGGCTGCCAACCCACTGGGGATGCCCTCCAGGTAGGCATTGCATTGCTGCATCTGGGATGCCAGTCCCTGAATGGCATTCACTATGGTTGACTTCGCTACAGAGATGGATCTCAGGAGATCAGTAGCCTCCTCACTGAGGGCAGCAGGGCTCACAGGGGCAGGGCCTGAGGTGCCTGGGGCGAAGGAGATGCCCACCCTCCTGGGTGAGCGGGCACGGCCAACCTGGTGGGGGGCTACTGGGAGAGCAGTGCTGGTATGGGGGTGGCGGCTGTACCTGTTGCTGTGGTGGTACTGGAGGTGTCCGTCACCACCAGGGAGCTCCCATCGGAGGAGGAATCAGAGTCATTGTTGTCACCTCCTCTCCCCACCGTGGTGCTCCCCTAGCCCTCCGTCCCACTGGTGCCCTCGGCGTCGGTGGACTCTGCCTCCTGGGTCCCATGGGCTGCAGCTCCCTCACTTACTGGTGCCCCTGCTTCTTCACCAGATGATGCTAATGCACAAATGGACAAGATGACATAAGAAAATTATGGGGAGAGAGAGAAGGGGAGCACTGGGTCAATTACAGCACCAACACCACAGATGGCATGCACATTATCATCACACACAGGGATCAAGATTGAGCACTATGCACCGCACTGGCATTCCAATGGCTAGGTACCACAGCAAGATGAGAGACAACCACCGCCATCTGCACCCCTACTGGGACCTACTAAGCCCTGTCTGACATGGAATGCCACCTAGCTAGCTAACAATATTTTGCCATTCACCCATTTATCCTGAGCTGGATCACGCAGCAATGTACGAGCTGGCATGAAGGGCGTGAAACCCACCACCAGCATCCTATGCCAGGCAACAAAGATGGGTGTTACACACACTGAACTCACCCCCTTGTGGCTGATGTGCTGCCCTAAAGCGTCCATCCAGCTCTGGGTAGGCCACCACCAGTATGCAGGCGATCAGGGGGTTCAGGTTTCGACGGGCACCCCTCCCTCGTTGGGAGGCCATCCCCAACTGGGCCTCCGCGGTCTTCCAGGCCCAGCGTCTCAGGTCCTCCCACCGTTCCCTGCAGTGGGTGCTCTGCCTGCTATAGACCCCCTAGGGTCCACATGTCCTTGGTGATGGCACGCCACAATCCCTTCTTCTGATGGGCGCTGACCTGCAGAGGAAACACAGACAGGAGGACACCATTAACCATACAATCCAGCCTGTCACACATATGGCCCACAAATACCATTTCCCCTCAAATGGCACACACATCACCCGGAGCCCTGCATGTACACTACCACCAGCCATATCCCCCACCCAAATGACACACTGCCAGCACACACACACCTCCATTCAAGCTTGTTGCATGCATCGTCCCCATGGTGTACTCACCTGTTAGTCTGAAGGCCCATGCAGCTGTCCATACAGGGGTAGGTCCCCATCCACCAGGCGCTCCAACTCCTCTGAAGTGAAGGCAGGTGCCCTTTCCCCTGTCACACGGGCCATGGCAGGTTCCAGACTCAGATCACAGCAGCATACGCAGTGGAGGTATTGTCCTGTGGAAAGTCAGGAATCAAGTGAGGTTATAGTCATAAAATGGCAGTCACATCTGCTGCGGTGTACACCGTCACCGCCACCGGTGATCCTCATTGGACACCGTACTCCATAGAGCCATATGTGAGCCAATAAGGAATAGCACGGTGGTGCACAACCGCCTTCCGCCATTGCGCCCAATGCCGGCGGAGTTACATCACTTCCTCCTGTCCCAACTTACAGGACAGGCGGTCGCCATTTTATGGTGCAGGTCGACATTCTTAAATTGAAAACTGTCATTATTGTCAATTGTACATACATTGCCATTTACATAGTCCAGTAACATACACGGTCAATGTACACTGAAGTGGTGGTTCCATTGTTCAATTTGTCACACTCTTCTCACTGTTGTGTCCCTTAGGTACCTACCACTGTGAAGGAATAGGAGGAGGAGGCAAGCCCCTGTGTACAGAGCCCTTGTGGACTTGGCTACACTGGGGGACAGGCACATAATACTAACCTATTGACTGGACAGGGCCACAATCACAGAGCTGTGTGTTCAATTGGAGCCTGATCTGATATCCGCTATCCGTCATACCACTCAGATCCCCCCTCTTGTGCAGGTCCTATCTGTGCTCCATTTCTTGGCAATTGGCTCTTCCAAGTGACAGTGGGCTTGGCTGCAGGAATGTCACAGCCAAGGTTCTCAATAGTGCTGGCAAGGGTTTTGGCTGCTGTGCTGAAACACATGTGCAGCTACATCGCTTTTCCCCAAGTGGATGATTTGGCCAAAGTGAAGGCTGGTTTCCATTCAATGGGACATATTCCAACTGTAATTGGGGCCATTGATGGAACACATATAGCATTTGTTCCCCCTCTCCCCCCGGCACAATGAACAGGTGTTCAGGAATCAGAATAGTTTCCACTCACTCAATGTGCAAATGGTGTGCCTGGTTGACCAGTATATCTCCCACGTCACTGCCAAGTATCCTGGGTCAGTGCATGACACGTTCGTTTTGAGCAATAGCAGCACCCCACATGTGATGGCACAATTACAGAGGCACAGGGTGAGGCTAATGGGTGAGCCTGAGTCCCCATCCAATGCATGTCAGTGTATGGCTTCAGGAGTCATCCCCCATACCATTGTGCAAGGCTAATGTTTGTCCCTCACTTCTTGCAGGTTACTCTGTCATGGCTCTTGACCCCTATAAGGAATGCCAGGACAGGGGCTGAGAATAGGTATAATGATGCTCATGGGCGAACCAGGAGAATAATTGAATGGACCTTCGGCCTCCTGAAGGCCAGATTCAGATGCCTCAATCTGACAGGTGGATCCCTCTGCTACTCCCCTGAGAAGGTCTGCCAGATAGTTCTTGTGTGCTGCATGTTGCACAACCTGGCCATCAGGCGACATGTGCCCTATCTGCAGGAGGAGGAGGAGGATGGAAATGCTCCTGTGGCAGCAGTGGACCCTGAGGACAGTGAGGATGAGGAGGCAGAGGATGAGGATGTGGACAACATTACATCAGTCATACACCAGTACCTCTAATGACACGCAGGTAAGACAGTGGAACTGACCATTCCTCTGATTATTTATCTTTTCTATGTGGCTCTAGCATGATGGCAGTCACTTCCTGAGCATCCCAACTGTCACCTATGCCTTCCCATTTTGCAGATGTTGGTGTGGTTACAACTGTGTACTGATGAGATGACTAAAGACAGCTACAGGCCGTTTTTTGTATGGACTCACAAAGTTCTGGACAATTGCACAAGATGAAACTGTTAAATTATTGCACATTTTTGTCACATGAAGCACTATCACTCAAGTTGTGTTCAAGGGTGTTTATTGAAGTGATAAATATAGGAGGAAGGTGCAATGGAATGAGGTGATGGTAGAGGAAAGTCCAGGGTATTGGTCCAGTCTGTTTGTAGCACAGGTCCAGTGTCCAAGGGGCCATAGGAAGGGGAGCAATGGCAGTTCAAAGTGGACAAGGTGACAGAGTGGAACACAAGGGCGACATTCAGGAGGGTCTAATTTCCTGGCGGTGGTCTTGGTTTTCACAAACAAACCAATGGGGCACACCAAACAGAACAGTATCTCTACTTAAGAGATAATCAAATATTTTGAAAAGACCAAATGACGTATCATGATCAATTTCCCTAAAAATGCTTGTTTGATTCTGCTGGGGGTCGCGTAACTAGTTCTTGGTGGTCTTGGTTTTGACAAGTGTCTCTGACGTCTGTCTGGGTCGCAGGGAACATTTGCGGGGTGGTTCATCTTCTGCAGGCAGAGGGGTGCTAGTGGCCAGTGGGTCCTGTGGCGGGCCATCTGTCCACTAGCTGCAGCAGATGTGGAGGGCTGTCCAGTTGAATGGCTAGTGGAAGGGGCCCGTTGGTGTGCTGTCAAGTCCCTCATGATGTTGGCCATGTCACCCAGCACCCATGCTATGGAGACCATGGTGGTGTTGAGGGCCTGCAATTCTTTCCTGATACCCTGGTGGTGGTCCTCCTGCAGTCGCTGGTTCTCCTGCATGGTGTTTGACATCTGACCCATCTTGTCCTGGGATTGTTGGTGAGGCCCAGGACATTAGTGACTGCCTCCTGGACAGTCAGTTCCCTGGGCCTGTCCTCCCCCTGGCGCACAGCTGTCCTCCGAGTGGCCCTGTCCCCCTGTGCCTATGCCCCCGGAACAGTGTGTCCACTGCCACTAACCCCAGGACCCTGATTGTCTTGGCTGTGAGGTGCGGACTGGGGTCCCTGTACAGATGGGCACACTGCTGATTGACGTGTCCTGGGGACAGAGGTGTGGGGGAGTTGGGTGGCTGCTGTGGTGTTGGATATTGAAGGGGGAGGCTCTGTGGTGGTGTGGGTGTGAGCTAGGGTATCCGACTGACCAGTGGTCCCTGATGGGCCAGGGAGTTTATCCAGATCCAAAAGTCCAGAGTTACTGTCATCACTAGGGGCATCTTCTGGTGGGGGACTGGCTAGCTGAGGCACTTCCTCGCCGCTGAGATTGGCTGGGGCACCTGTGGGAATGTAAGAGGTGTATTATGCTATGTCTGTGGCATATTCTACGTCCCTAGCTTCCCCTATATCGTTGTTGTTGCCCTGCCACCTTTGTTTGTGTATGGTGATATATTGTGGGATTGTTAGTTCTTCATGCTGTGCATGCATTGGTAGTGGGTCTATGTCCTATCCAGGTGGCTGGTTGACACCTGTTCGGTATAAGTCAATAAGGACGCTCAATGAAGGACCACACACCAATTATGAATAAATTTAGCTTTACTATAATTTCAGATAAATGCAGGCATTTAGCACATTAACAATAGTGAAATAAGACTGGCAATGAAAAGCATCTATTCATATATATGTACACTACAGATAGTATCTATGTATACGAATGAGCAAAGAGTTCATTGACAGAGTAAGAATAGTAAATTAAAAAAAAACCATCTATATAAATGTTTATATATAAGTACACTACAAAGCGCATCTATGCATACATCTGAGTAAAGAGTTCATTGACAGATATAAACTTGGAATAACTGTATACCAACATGTGATACACTATGATGTTCAGGGAGCAGAATATTAACGATTTGAATACTTCAGATAAGCTTTGATTTACTGCACACTAAAATGCACATTTCAATTACTGTGGCAGACTTACACTACGATGTTCAGTAAGGCAGGAAAAAACTATAAACAAGCTGAATTTCTCATATTATAAACACAGTGCAAATATAATAATCAATCATAATAATAGAGCAGAGAAACAAAAAGCCTTTCATCCCCGGGGTGGAATTTAACTTAGTCCACGAATGCTGGGAAGCCCTCTACCGCCCGCTTGGACCTCTCTCCCCCTCGAGCGTCACGGTCTTGGAACAGCAAAACAGGGAGGCAGCTCTGGGTCTGAAGATGACAGTTTCATAACTCCATCTGCGAGCTTCAAAATTCCCTCACCCACCTTTCAGTGTTTAAATAACCTGAAGCTTGGATTCTACCCCCTTCCAGTATTTTCTAGCTATGTTATCAGTACATGTCTCTTGGCTGCCTTGCCATTCCCTGGCCATTGTTTTCATTCCATCTTTTACTGTGGTCTCGTTCTCAAGGTTGAGACTGACTCTCCTTTACAGCCTGTTTCTCACACATGCAGCTGCGAATAAGTTTATCTACGGAATGTCAAAAGAAAACAAGCTTGAAAGCGAACATCGTGAATTTCTTTCACGTTGTTCTGGCTTCGGCAGGCATCATGCCCATCTACACTGTTCAAGCTAATTAACCCTTCGCGTTACAATGTCTTCCGCATCTTTCCCTACTACTACACTGATCACTCCACCCCTTAGATGAGCGTGATGCTTGCGAAGCCAGATGTATTTATTGTAACACTTCGCTAGCTAGATTGCTACGAATACTTGTTAGCATTATTCTGAGCGCCTGCATTTTAGTATAAAGCTGGATTGTGCGCACATATAGTCTACATAGTATAATCATTAGCGTGACACAGACAATTAGTAACCAGATTAGCGGATGTAACACTATATTTAGCGTTTTCGTAGCACCTGGTGCCCAACCTAAGAAGATGTCATACCAATGGTGCTCAGTTTCTTGCTGGATACGTGTAGCAGTGTGCATAAGCTGTTTGGCGTCTATGGTCATCTGTATGGCTGCATCCTTGGTATATTTAGCTGCCATGTCGAATTTAGAAAATGTGATTTGTGGGTAGCGCCTGATTGCCTCTAATCTAGGTAGCTTCACAACAAGCGGAATGTTCCATTCTAACTGTGCTTACATTTGTGTCTGTAATGTGGTTGTGGTGAACTTAGTCGGTTGGTATAGGATGTGAGTACTTATGTCAATAATGCTGGTAATATTGCACATACACATTACCTGCTCTACGGTGGTTTGTACAAATCCGTTAATAAGTAAGGGGTGATTAGTAACGTAACATATACTCTCTGTTCCTATCTGATATAAGTCTGTGCCATTGATAGGATAAGGTAACCATTCACATTCTCCTGGTATTGGGTGAAGGCATGGGTCTAGCGCCCGTCCAGTGTGGGTACATACCCACCCCTTAGACCAATCTGCACATCTAGTGGGATCTACAGTGTGATTTGTTTGATCAATCCATTTTTTGTCAGTGTGAGGTATCCACCATTCTTCACCTATTACTACAGGGAGCAATATAAAGGGGCACCATATTTCAGGAGGAAGATTACTTCTAGCTATATCAAAATGAGCATAACACATCTCTCCCTCACAATGGAATTGTATAGGCTTTACCCATATTTCTTCAGGCAAGTGCAATTGTTGTCTCCAATATTCACCTTGAAGCTGTCCCCATTCTGCCTTGAAGTCTACATACTGTTGATTAATAATACTTTGCCATAGTATGCACTGAATTCCTTTGGACATTGTTTGGGTGCTTTGAAAGCTTTTTCCAAATTCTTCATAAGTGAAATTATGCCATTGCCAATCACGATACAACCCACGCAGAACCTTCCATACTTCTTGTGAGTGTGTGGGTCCCCATTGTGAAATTACTTTTATGGCTTCCCCTGTATTATATCCTGTTGAAGATAGCTTATTCCTGATGGCTTCAATATCAAAAGCGTTCAGGGCCCCTACCCCAATTCCGGTGGCCCCGGCTATCATGGATCCTAGATCTCTTCTGATGCGTAACTTCGGCAAGTGCCATAACTGTAGTGTCCATGGTGTGCATAATGGATCGTACTTAGAGACATTCCCCTTGGCAATAGTTATCTGTAACACAATATGGTTAATTATGCTTGCATGTGAAGCTTGCTTACATCCTATTCTATATCGAACTATGGAAACGTTGCCTAAATTGCTGACCATGCGTCTTTCGGCTACATAAAACATAAAGGCAGGCGGTTTGGAGTATCGAACTCCTGTAGTTCCATTAGACATTGTAACAACTACCATATGTCCTGGTAAAATGTCTTGTTCGTCTAAACAATCATAAGATCTACACGGATATGTCTGTACTGGTGTAAAAGGTACAATGGTATCACAATATTTACATATCATGTTTAGCGTATAATTCAAAGCCTGTACCGTTGCGGGCATTCCCCGCAACTCGTTCAGTCCATAGGCATGTTGGATTTGCTGTCCAGTTACCTTCCAGGTTACAGCTTTGGCAGCCATCCATTTGCCTCCAGGTACCTTCACGTTGCAGAGTGAAACATTTCCCTGGTCATCAGTTACCTTAGCGGCTTGAGGTGCACAAGTGACCTGAAGGTCCGTGATGACATTCTCTGCCACATTTGGTCGGACTAATATACTTTTTCCAGTTAAAATCATGACCGCAAACAGGAACCACGTAATCGATGCAGAAGTCATCATTTACGACCGTGGGGTAAGTCTCACTGCAGGTACAAATACAGGTACATTAGAATTCTTTAAAAGTACAACATATGTACTCCCCACCCCTTGACTCAATATCTCTCCTGCCTCTGGCTTTTTCCCTGGATTATGCACCCATACTCTTCTTCCTGTGCTTCCAAATCCTCCTTCACCTCTCTGAGTGTTATCGGGGGGGGTGCAGATCTTTCTTCAATGTGGGGGGTATACGCTTGTTCACAAATCAATTGGGCAAGTCTGTCTTGTGCTTGATACGATACAGTAGCATCTCCTTGGTTCAATAATACTACTTTAACCTCTCCTCTAAAATCTGAGTTTATGACTCCCCCTAGCACCGACACTCCCTTAGTGGCTAGACTGGATCGAGGGGCAATTCTACCATATGTTCCGGATGGTACTCTCACTCCTATTCCCAGGGGAATAGTCTTCACCTGTCCTACGGGTATTTCTCCATCTTCTGGCGCAAACAGGTCCAGTCCTATACTGCCAGAAGTAGCCTGTAAAGGTAATCGAGCTCGAGGGTCTGTTTTCCAGACAATCATTGTGTGAGTGATTTCTTTATCATGCCCTGTCATCCGAATGAAAGGAGTCTGCTGCCCGACTGGTCTATTGTTCAACTCAAACAAGGCTTTGTCTAAATTACTACTCCATCCTTTTAGAGTCTGATGTGCTGATAACTTTTTTAGCTGTTCTTTCAACAATCCGTTATATCTCTCAATCATGCCTGCAGCTTGTGGATAATAACTAAGGTGTAAAATCCACTGAATTCCCTGTTCCTGCGCCCAATCCTGCACTGTTTTCCCTGAAAAGTGTGTGCCCCTATCTGTTTGGATTTCATCAGGTACCCCATAATGTTTTATCAGGTAGTTTAGCCCTCGCAAAGTGGACTTTTGATCTGCAGGCTTACAAGGTATACCCAACATAAGGCCAGAGTAGGTGTCCACCAAGGTCAATACGTAGCTTTTTCCTCCTTCCTTTGGTAGCGGCCCAATATAGTCCAATTGCCACACTGTAGCGGCTGCGGTTTCTCTTCTGATGTGGCCGCTAGGCTTCTTTTGCAGGGGCATTTGTTTTATCTGGTTGCATGTGGGGCACTCTTTTACTGCTTGTTGGACCTGTTCTTTAGTGACTGGAATCTGTCGTTGCTGTGCCCATGCATAAGTGCCATTTTCTCCTAGATGTCCCGATGTTGCATGAGCCCAGTTTGCTAGAGCAGCTTCAGCCTCCTCATTGATGATTAGTGTTTGTGTTTTGGCCATCTGATCTGCGGTGTTGTTGAATAGAGATGCAAGAGAGGTGTCTGATGGGCAATAGGCGTCCACATGTCCCACATAGATTTGACATTTGTGCCCTTTCTCCCACATCTCTTCCCATAGCTGCTCACCTCCCCAAATGGGGGTGCCTTTGATTTTCCATCCGTCCTTGCGCCAAGTCGGGGCCCAGCTTACTAGTCCTTGATAGGTGGACCAGCTGTCAGTGTACACAAAAGTTTTCTCTCCGATGGAGGCCTGCTCGATTACTGCTGCTACCCCCTGCAGTTCCGCAAGCTGACTTGATCCATTATTTCCTCCTCGCAGCAACAGCGTTTCTGTAGCAGGCTGGAATGCGACTGTTTGCCATTGTCTCTTTCCTTGATGGTACCGGGCGGTACCATCTGTAAACCATGCATTTTGCTGTTCTTCTTCTGTGAGCTGTTCAAAAGGTGGGGCTGTTTTAAATGGTGAGGACTCCATCTCAGATGGTTCTGGTGAGGGGACCATTGCTTGTAGGTCCACTGCCCCCAGCATATCTTCTTGTAACTTCGACACTCCTGCTGGCCCCGGTTTTGCCCTCTGCTACAGATACCATTTCCACTTTACGATAGTAGACTCCTGCGCCCTGCCTACTTTAGTACCAACCCCTCCTTCTCTTATCCAGCCTAGTAAGGGGACCCGTGTTCTTAGGGTAACCGGCCGGTCACCAGTTATACGCTCTGTTTCTACTAACGCCCAATATGCTCCTGCTAGTTCTTTTTCTAACGGGGTGTAATTGCTCATGGAGGTAGTTAATCTCTTCGACCAAAATCCCTGTGGCACTCTCTTCTTTCCTTGCCTCTACCATAAACTCCACATCACTACATCATCCTGTGCTATCATTTCCAGCTCAAATGGGTCTCCTTCTGTGATGGGACCTAACGCAAAATAGTTCTGTAATGCATCTTTTGCTCCCTCAAAGGCCTCTTGCTGTTCAGGTCCCCATTGGAAAGGGAGCTTTTTTCATGTAACTTGATATAGTGGTCTCAATATTAATCCTAAGAGAGGGATATGTTGTCCCCAGAATCCCATCAAACCAATAAATCGTTGTGCTTCTGCCTTAGTTGAAGGAGTCTTTAGCTGCTGTACCATATCAATCACCTTCTGTGGTATTCTTTTTACTGGTCCTGACCAAATAGCGCCCAGGAATTTCACCTCTTGTGCCGGGCCTTGGACCTTTTTTGGGTTAATAGCCCATCCCCTCTGCTGTAAGTATTCAATTAATCTTTCCAGCGTGTCTGTGACTTGCTCTTTAGTGTCCCCAGTGATCATGATGTCATCAATGTAATGTGCAAGTCGGGTGTCTCCAGTTGAGAAATTGGCTAAATCTCTGGCTATCAGCCCATGACACAATGTGGGACTATGCACGTACCCCTGGGGCAACTTTCTGAATGTGAATTGTCTGTCCTGCCAGCTTATTGCAAATTGGTCTTGACTGGCCTCATCGATATCAATTGAAAAGAAGGCGTTTGCTAGATCAATCACGGCATGCCATTCCCCCACATCTTTACTCAACTGTTCCACCAGTGTGATGATGCCTGGGACGGTGGCTGCCAAAGGTGGAGCCACTTTATTCAGTTGGCGATAGTCGACAGTCATTCGATATGTATCATCTGGTTTCTTCACGGGCCATATAGGAGAGTTAAATGGGCTCACAGCCGGCTTTAACACACCTGCATCTAGCAACCCCTGTATGGTTTCTGAAATCTCGTTATGACCTCCGGGTTTGCGGTACTGTTTAATGCACACCGGCTCCTTTGGAGGAGGCACATGTAATGGACTCCACTTTGCATGCCCAACCAGAACTGTCCTAGATTTCTTTATGTGTATGCTCCTCACACCAAAAGTAAATGTTCCCCATTGCGTATCAATAGTTTTGCCTAGTAACAAATCCATGCCAATAATGTATTCTGGTACTTCAGCTATTAAAACTTCTGCCGTGAACGGGGGTCCTTTACCGATTGACAATTTAAGCTTAACAGGTTTGGCCTCTGTCTCTGCACCCCCGTAACCATTAATGATCACACCCTTCCCTGGCAGCCTCTTAGGGTTTCCATTTATCAAAGTTACTTCCGCACCTGTGTTGAGCAGTGCCATAACATGTTGTGTTCCTTTGTGCCAATAAATGATGAGAGGTACATATGGCCGCCTGTCCCCGGGGCTTACCTCTTGCACTGCTCTGACCCCCGGGGTTTGGCCTGACCTTCATAATAAGGGGTATGGGACTTCCCAGCCATCGCTGGACAAGTCAGGATATAAAGTTGAGACAGGCACCTTCCTATTTTTCCCTGATTCTGTTTTTTCCTTTTCAGACTCTTCCATGGGTGGTGCTGAGGGCTGCTTCTCATCAACTGCCTCTTTCTCTTTCTGTCTACGCTGCAATGCTTTCCATTTATTAAGCAGATAAGGGGTAGACTTTCCATCTATCTCCTCTTTCTTCACCCCAGCATTCAACAAATCTATCCACATTTGTCGTCTGGTCACTTTTATTGTAGATTCTCTTCCCTTATACTTATTGTCCTGCCCCACTGCTCTTGCTGATTTTTGTCTATCAAGCCCTTCTAATTGTGCCATTAATAATAACACATCCCCCACTGGTCTTCCCTGAGCGGGTCCTAGAAGGGCCAACAAGGCACCTTTCATATGCGGAGGGGCATTTCTGATTAACCGTGCCCGGATCCCTGCTGTCACGCGTTCAACATCAGGTCCTAAAAATTGGTGGGAGTATACTGCGTTCTGCATCCCCATTTCTCGCAGTTGTTCATTTGCCTCTGAAATCGTATGCCAAGGACCCCAACTCTCCTCCACATCTATAGCAGTTGGGTACAATTGCTTCACTCCTTCCATCAACCAACCCATTAGAGAGAAAGCTTGTTGCCCCTGTGCACCGCGTAACCGTTGCCCTAACATAGCGTGTGTAGTTACTGATCCCATTTTCAAAAGTTCAGTTGGTGATAAATATGTACCGTCAGCTCCAGTGTCCCACAATCTCACCAACCAATTAAACAAGGGCTCTGTAGGCATTTGTCTAAACATACGAGTTATTTCTAACAATTCAGTCAGTGTATAATCTCTTACCAAACGTGAATTCTGTATTTGCCCACCATTCACCCCCTTTGATTTATTCTGCACGAGTGGGCGAACCTCCATTACACTTCCCCTTTCACCTTCAATTTCACCTGCACGTCCTTCTCCACTTTCAACTCCACCTAGCTCTTCTACACGTACTTCCACCTCATCCTCCCAATTCCAGTCATCATCATTATCTGAAACTGTTCCATCCCAAGTATAAGGATCCCAGTTTTCTTTGCGTACCAATGCCCTCACTTGCACAGCTGAGGGTATTTTAGGCTTCTGCCTACTCTTCTGTTTTGCTACTCGAACTGCTAATGCGGTGCAACTTGCCTCCATTTGATCACCCCTATTCACTGCACTTTCGATAGTTTCTTTCATAAGTAACCGCCTTTCCTGCAAGGCTGCAACCTCATCCCGCAGTTTTCTTATTTCTGCATCTTGTGTTAATGTTTTCCTGTATACCGTACGGAGCGCAGACAGGAAAAGCCATCCCACTTGCCCTGCTGCTTTCAGCTCCAGCTTTGCCCCTTTTAGCTTCACACTCTCAACCGCATCTTCCACTAAAAGGGGAGTCACTTTCTCATCTAATGTCTCCCATAACACAGGCGCTGCCCACCGGTTCAGGAGCCCTGCCACACCAGAGAACGGGTCAGTTGCTAACCACCCGGGAATGGATCTGGCTTCTGCCCCATGCTGCCTTCCGCTCTCTACCTCACTTTTCTTACGTCCCCAAAGAGGCATTATTGACTTATACCCCACTCCTGGTACCAAATGTCCTATCCAGGTGGCTGGTTGACACCTGTTCGGTATAAGTCAATAAGGACGCTCAATGAAGGACCACACGCCAATTATGAATAAATTTAGCTTTACTATAATTTCAGATAAATGCAGGCATTTAGCACATTAACAATAGTGAAATAAGAATGGCAATGAAAAGCATCTATTCATATATATGTACACTACAGATAGTATCTATGTATACGAATGAGCAAAGAGTTCATTGACAGAGTAAGAATAGTAAATAAATAAAAAAACATCTATATAAATGTTTATATATAAGTACACTACAAAGCGCATCTATGCATACATCTGAGTAAAGAGTTCATTGACAGATATAAACTTGGAATAACTGTATACCAACATGTGATACACTATGATGTTCAGGGAGCAGAATATTAACGAGTTGAATACTTCAGATAAGCTTTGATTTACTGCACACTAAAATGCACATTTCAATTACTGTGGCAGACTTACACTACGATGTTCAGTAAGGCAGGAAAAAACTATAAACAAGCTGAATTTCTCAGATTATAAACACAGTGCAAATATAATAATCAATCATAATAATAGAGCAGAGAAACGAAAAGCCTTTCATCCCTGGGTGGAACTTAACTTAGTCCACGAATGCTGGGAAGCCCTCTACCGCCCGCTTGGACCTCTCTCCCCCTCGAGCGTCACGGTCTTGGAACAGCAAAACAGGGAAGCAGCTCTGGGTCTGAAGATAACAGTTTCATAACTCCATCTGCGAGCTTCAAAATTCCCTCACCCACCTTTCAGTGGTGTTTAAATAACCTGAAGCTTGGATTCTACCCCCTTCCAGTATTTTCTAGCTATGTTATCAGTACATGTCTCTTGGCTGCCTTGCCATTCCCTGGCCATTGTTTTCATTCCATCTTTTACTGTGGTCTCGTTCTCAAGGTTGAGACTGATTCTCCTTTACAGCCTGTTTCTCACACATGCAGCTGCGAATAAGTTTATCTACGGAATGTCAAAAGAAAACAAGCTTGAAAGTGAACATCGTGAATTTCTTTCACGTTGTTCTGGCTTCGGCAGGCATCACGCCCATCTACACTGTTCAAGCTAATTAACCCTTTGCGTTACAATGTCTTCCGCATCTTTCCCTACTACTACACTGATCAGTCTACATGCAGGGCTGGGAGGGATGTTCATGCAGTGGGTATGGCATGCAGGGCTTAGCATTCAGGTTAGTATATTGTGGTGGTGCACTGTGGAGGGGGGACTGAGTGGAGTGATGGGTGTCAGGATTGCCAAGACTTGCTCCTCCAATGCTGTCAGCTGTGGGGGAGGAGGTAGGGGTCCACCTCCATTCCTCTGGATGGCAAGCTGGTGCCTTGCTGCCATGGAATGTACCTTCCCCGTAGGTCATTCCACCTCTTCCTGATGTCGTCCCTTGTTCTTGGATGCTGTCCCACGACATTCACCTGGTCCACAATTCTCCGCCGTAGCTCCATCTTCCTTGCAATGGAGCTTTGCTGTACCTGTGCTCCAAACAGCTGTGGCTCCACCCTGACTATTTCCTCCACCATGACCCGCAACTCCTCATCAATGAAACGGGGGTGGCTTTCTGGGGACCTGGGTGTTGTGTGGTGTGTGTTGTGCAGTGGGTGTTGAGTAATGTGGTGGGGTGTCAGGTGCGTGACGGATGAATGGGTGTTTATGGTATGTGTGTAGTTGTGTCTATGATTTGCGTGGCTATCTCTTGGCTATTTTCTGTGTTTGTAAAGGGTCGTGGGTAATGTGGGTGGGTGTTTTATAGTGCTGTGGGTGGGTGGGTGGGCGTGGTGTGTTTATCAGTGCCAGGTGTGTGATTTTAGTTTTGGCCAATGTTGTGTTGTTTTGTATTTGGGTGGCCATTCTGACCGCACTGGTGTGTACTGGAAATTGTTTACCGCCGTTGAATGTCCATTGTGGTGATTCGTGGGTCATAATGTGGAGTGTGTTGTTTTGTTGGCGTGACGTTTTGGGTGTTTGTACTGACAGTTTAACACTTACCTTTGGTCTGTGAGAAATATATTTGTGGTAGTATTCTGTCAGTTTAATGTGTGTGTGTCATAACATGGTGAACGGATGTTCGCCTCTGTGATGGTATGTTGGCGGCCATCATCGGGCGGTAAGCAGGTTTCACCGCCAATGTCATAATGAGGGCCAATGTTTTTTACAAATGCTATTTTTATTGTGGTGTCCCTAGGGCAGAGGTCTTCAAACTGGGGGGCGGGCCCCCCTATGTGGGCCTCAAGTGATCCCAGGGGGGGCCCCAGATTCTGGCCAAAATAAATATTATACAGATAACAGGCCTTTGTTTTAAGCAGAAGCATGTTATTGCAGTTTTAAAAAGGTAACAATACCTAACTGCAATGTTTAAATAGGTTTAGACATATTTAAACATTGCCATGTTTATAAAATAATTGTAAAAAATTCTGAGGGGGGCCCAATGATTTTTATTTTTCAACTGGGGGGCGCGGCATTAAAAAGTTTGGAGACCTCTGCCCTAGGGGCTGTTGTAAGCATTACAGTCATATCAACATACTAAAATATTTGTGGCATGGAAATATGCCCCATAATGTTTTGCAGGGCATTACTTTTACAAAACATTTTTGTTCATACTTCAGCTTGTGGTGGTCCTAGGACAATGGGACCTTCCTCAAAACATTCACCACAACATGCTATTTCTGTCGACATCATCTCTGGGTACCCACACTATGTTAGTGGGGACTCCAAAATAATAACCCCTACCACCATTCATTATCATTCTAAGCTCTTTCATGGCTGGAACCTTTGTTTTACAGCTGGGAGAAGTTATGTTTTATGGGTGTTGTTTGTAATATCATTGCATTATGCCTGCTAGCCTTGAAAATGTGTAATGTACTACACCTTCTAGGAGCTACATATATTATTGCAGTGCATTTCTTTCTCCCATTTGCTTTTCATGTGGTTATGCTCTCTAAGGGCTGCCTGTATGGTTATGTGACCATGTTTCTTCCAAATGCTATTTTTATTGTGGTGTTCTGTAGGGGCTGTTCTGAGTGTTGCAATCAACATACTATGATATTCAAGGGACAAAAACTCACCCCATAATGCTTTATAGGGCATTACTTTTACAAAACATTTTGCTCATAACTCAGTCTGTAGTGGTCTTAGTTCAATGGGATCAACTTCAAAACGCTCTTTCTGTCTACATCATCTCTGGGTCCCCCCACTAGGTTAGTGGGGAACCCAAAAAAAATCCCACTCCCACCATTGAGTGTCTTTTAGGCTTTCTCATGGCTAGAAGTTTTGCTTTACAGCTGAGAGAAGTTTTATTTTATAGACCTTGTTTGTAATATCATTGCCGTAGGCCCGCTAGCCCTAACAATGCCCTCTAGGACTAAGTATATGGTTACAATGCAATACTTTCCCTTTTATTCATGGGGTTATGCCCTCTAGGGTCTAACAATATGGTTCCATGACTATGTTTTTTACAAATTATATTTTTATTGTGCCCTCTAGCGGCTGTTTTGAGCATTACAGACTAATGCCAATAGTTTATTTCTGATAAAGGTTTATATGATAATTGTATATGTTTTAATAATCTCTCCTTTTTGCAATTATGACCATAATTCAGGCCATCTTAACATCGTTATTACACTATGACTGTTTGAACACTCTTGATATTCTGGGTTACCGTTCTAGTTTATTTCTCCTGTGTGGCTGTCTTGTGTCTTTTTTGGGGGAACTGTGTTAACCAGCCAGAAACTATGATGTTGGGGTGGTGAAATTGCTAATCTATTAGAATTAGCATGGCAGATTTAAATTACAATGCTAAATGGCAAAATGTTCATTTTTTGCTGCAGATAGAGGAAGAAGGTAAGTGGAAGTGCTTTTGTTATATGCAGGACCACTGGAATTATATGACAGGGAAAGACAATAGTATGAGGCAGGATTGACCAATTTATGTGGCAAGAAAAGTCCAGTTATGACTTTACAATGCCAATAGCTCTAACTCAAGCAAATGCGAGACCAACTGCATTGCAAATGCTTGCTTTCCGTGGTGGGCCACTGCTTGGTGTCATGCAGGAACATCTTCCAGCCTCCTTTTGGTTAGTGAAGGCCATCATCATCCTGCATGGCCCTGCAGATCTCTGTGGTCAGTGCCTTTTGGCACGCCCTGTGAGCCACTTTCCGTACATATTCGTCAGCTTCAGGTTTTGTGGAATGGCAGCTGTCATGTAGACTCACCAGGTGACGGGACAGGAAGTCAGCTGGGTTCTTTGTCCCAGGACGGTACTGTTGGAAATGGACCTTTCTGCAGGGTTATTCCCAAACGTTTTGCCTTACGCCTCCTATTTTTCTGACTCTCTTTTTGTTGGCTTTAAGACTCTGGGCACTTTACCACTGCTAATCAGTGAATCAGTGCTAAAGTGCATGTGCTGTCTCCACTACTGTTTGGTATAATTGGTTTTAAACCTGTTTGGCTTATTTAATTTACCTGTAAGTCCTTTGTAAAGTGGTATAACATATACTCAGGGCCTGTAAATTAAATGCTACTCGTGGGCCTGCAGTGTAAATTGCACCCCCCACAGAAGTAGCCTTTCAAACCTGTCTCAGGCCTGCTACTACAGGGCCCACCTGCACAGTTTACTGCCACACTGGCTTGACAAGTCAAACTACTTGCCCAGGCCTAAACTCCCCTTTTGTTACACCTGAGTCACCCCTAAAGTAGACCCTACATAGCCCTAAGGGCAGGGTGCTGGGTATGTACAAGGTAGGACATGTGTCTTTATATACTACATGTCCTAGTAGTGACATACCCACTACTGTGAGTGCTGCTCCTCTCATAGGATTGCATTGGAAATGCCCTGACATATGTCTACATTGTATCTCCTGATCTATGAAGAATAGTGTGGGCATGTTTAGTATGTTTGGAATGGTAGTGAGAAATCCTGCTCATTGGTGTAGGTGGATTTGTTATTACCATTGTAGAAATGCCACTTTTAGAAAGTTGGCATTTCTCTGTGCTTTTAAATCTAGTACTTTTGCAGCCTGACTCCAATCCACGTCTGGGGCAGAGTGACAGTTCCACTTGATGCATACTTTCCAGACAGCCATCACACAGGAGGGACTGGGTGTGACAGAAAAGGCATCTTCATACTGATAGTCTTCCTGGGCTGGGGAGAGGGAGGGTTGTTTACACCTTACAGGTGAATAGGTTGTGTCCTGCCCTCACACAATGGACTGATTACCCCCTACTGATGTCTGGAGATAGGGCTAGGTTGAAAGGGTGTTGTGCTTGACTTGAAAGGACTCATTTGAAGTTACCCCCCTGAACAAAGGCATTTTTGAGTATAAGTAGAAGGGCTCTTGTGCCCTAATTTCAGAGCACTTTTGCAACTGGGACCAAACCTCTGCCAGACGGACTGCTGAACTGCACAAAGGACTCATCTGGGCTGCTCTTCTTTTGTTGCCCTGCTGCCTTGTGTCCACTGGGTGGCCCAAAGGACTCACCTGGATTGCTTTTCTGCTTGTTGCCTTGCTAACAGCCTGTTCCCTAACTATGTCCTCATTAAGGTATTGCTGGTTGTGGCCAGGAGGAACCCCCGCCTTTTAGTTGTGCTGGCCTGTTGTCTGGCTGCCGGTGCTTTGTACTCCCTTCTGTGTTCTCCCAGGGGGCAGTGTGGGAGCAATGGTGGGCTTACTGCCCCTGGCACAACATGCGCTTTAGCTCCTCAGTCCCATGAGGCGGCAGCGTTAGCGTTTAATCAGCACACGCAGAGGTCTGACCTCGACTCAGCAGAGAATAGCGCTTCTCTTTGGGTCTCCAGAAGAGTGCGTGTAGAGCGCTGTGCCCTCCACCAACCTAGAGACAGGGCAGCTGTGCCCCCCTCCATGGAGTTACAGAGGAGAGGGAGGAATCCTGCAGAAGTCCCCGGAGGTTGACCACATGGACAAGGCGCGCATTATCTAGTGCCCCTCGGGCACAAGGGGCACTTACTTTCACAGCCGAGGCGCCGAGCGACAGACGCTTCCCTCAGCTGGCCGAATCACCTCCATGGACCGAGAAGAAGCAGGGAGGCTTTCCCCGCCCCCACGGGTGAGGCAGCTCTTCCCTTGAGGAGTGGCTGGAGTTGGCCACCTCAGAGGGTTTTCTGCCATCCTGAAAGGTGAGTGTGCCTCCCAGCTATTCTTGGGGGCCTATCTTTCCTTGGTGAAATTCCTAGGGGGGCACTCCTTCTTGGAATCGCCAGGACAACATCCACAGCGCAGCTCAGACAAAATTACTGTATATGAACTGATAGCAGGGCAGATGCTCCTGCCTTCCATGTGTCCTCATTTCATAACCTGCTGCATTCTCAGTATACTGAGTCATCATAGAGTTACGTCATCCTGTGTGTAATATGTATGATGTCTATGTAGCATTGGTACCTGCACGATAATCAGGATTTGTGACACACTTAAACTAATGACATAGTATGTTGGTGTTGTTTTGTGTCTAATGTATATGGCCAGGATTGGATAGTTTGTATCGTGCTGATGAGCTATGTCACGATTGGACTATGATTTATGCCCAGTACCTGTGATTTACGATGTTCTTGGTTTATAACCTCTGTGTACAATATAAGACCTATATTTTTATATATTTACATGTGGAGTCTGCTTTGTGGTGTATTTTACTGTGTCACTGGTGTGTGTGTTGTGCAAATGCTTTACACATTACCTCTGGGGATAAGCCTGATTGCTCTGTGCCAAGCTACAGGGGGTGGGCACAGATTATATTTGGTGTGTAACTTACTCGCCCTGATTAGAGTGGTAGTTTCTGCCTGGCTGATGTGCCTACCCAGCCAACCCGAAACCCCATTTCTAACAGGTACATGATTGTGAAGCAGTATTCTTGCAGCTTTACAACCTACCTTTTGATGCAAGGGGGAACATGTGTTGAATCATATTTATTTACTTTTGGACCTATGGCCTCTAGTATCTCTTTCTATTGTTGATGTACACTATAAAATCTCTTATGATCTTACACCAATATTGCAAATAATTGATTGGACACGTTTTGATATAACCTTAACATGTACTACATGAGACATGTGGGAGGCATGTTTGCTTGTTACTCTGCAATGTATGTGATGACAGCTCTATGAATTAATTGTATCTTTTGTAACAATGTAGGTGGTAGTAAAATATTTTTAAAGGTAAATACCCTCTCTCTGTATGTGAAAGTTGGGTATTGATCTTTTTATTTTGGGTTTATTGTAGTTTTTGGTGTATTATGTATTCTATTTATGATTTAAGTATCTTTTTGTCTTTGTTAAATTACATCCCTGAAGATGTTCACAGTGGTGAACAAAATACGTTGGAATTGTTGTTTTGCTGTAACATTTGGATGTATATGTCTACTGTACAAGCACAATAAAGAAGATATGGAACATTCTACATTTTGATTTGGATTCTTTCACATTACTATTCACTGTTGGTGCACCACTGTATGTATTTTTTTAAGATTGCAAAATAGAGCAGCTTGTATCAACGCTGGCCAAGGTGTGTTGAAATTGTTGTGCTGCAACAGCTCTCTGGGTCCAGTAGCACCTTATAGTAACCTGCGTTAAGGCCCAATTTTGAGAACCAGTGGGCTTTGTTGAGATCTACTATTATGTAATCTACAGTTGGGGTGATCTGCTCTCTTCTTTGATCACTCTGTTGGGGAGGCGCATGCCAATACAGAACATGATTGCCCCTAGCTGTTTGGACTTCTCTGCAGTCAACATTGAAGAGACCAAAGGGTGGGTTCCGACATCTTTTCAGTCATGTTAAGGCGTTCTAGCTCTTCTAACTCTTGTTACACGAACTTTCAGAGGTGAAAGGGTATTTGCTGGCATAAAAGCACAAATAAGCTTTTATGTTTAGATTTAGAGGAGCTCCCTTCAAGCATGCCAGCCCCCGGAACAGTTGTGGAAAGCATTTGAGGATGTGGTCTATCTTTTAGGTGTTGACAGATTGTGCTAAGACTAGTTCAAAGTCTTCTGCTGTATGACACCCAAGTAGTGTCTCTTCACCTTCCTTTCTGACATGGAATTTGGCTAGTGCTTCTTCCTGATCATGCCGCACCACAACGTCAATCACTCCTGCCAACAGGAGAGGCTGTTCGCCTCCATGAGTGTAGATTTCGGTCTTGGTTGGTGGCAGTATGGGCTGACAGTCCAGGAGATAGTATTGCCTCACCCCAGTATCAATTAAGGGCTTTGACTGTTGTGCCAGTAATCAAGACCTCACAAACACTGGGGTCACCTGCCACTGATTGCTGGTGAGGTGTATGAAAAAAGGGAACATGCCCTATTCGTTGTTAGTCTCTCCTTGATGGTCTTCGAATGTCCATGATGCATAATCCCCATGCCTGCATCTTCCTCCCTCGTTGAAATTGAGGTTATGAATAACTGAGGCCCGTGTGTTTTTTTCTGTCGCCTTATGCCCCGCTTTCTGCTGTGGCAGATGCTGGCAAAGTGATTCACTTTCCTACAGGTTGAGAATGTCTTCCTTTTTGCGTGGCATCTCTCTGGCGGGTGGTCTTCCATCCCATAATTCCTAAAGTGGGAGGCAGAGCTGTGGGTGGCCACGTTGGTGCATCTTATGCTCCGAAAGGTCAGCAGGACATCCATTGACTCCATCTTTGCTAGGTAATGGATTTCTGGAGTGAGAAAGTGCAGAGGCCTTTGTCAGTGCTACTTCTATTTCCTCGGCATGGGATGCTGACAAGTCGTGGAAGCACACTAAGATTAGGATATCCTCCAGTTTAATACCTGGCTAGCATCGGATGAGTCGTTGGAGATCT
This sequence comes from Pleurodeles waltl, assembly GCF_031143425.1. Classification (NCBI taxonomy): domain Eukaryota; kingdom Metazoa; phylum Chordata; class Amphibia; order Caudata; family Salamandridae; genus Pleurodeles; species Pleurodeles waltl. The sequence goes on along the minus strand of NC_090446.1, from coordinate 1,277,813,822 downwards.
GTGAACCTCCACGCTTGTATCATTTGGTCCCGTACTTCTTTGACGTGGTCATCATCAGTGCATGTGCTCGGCATCTCACATAGAAGTAGAGATGATGTATATTCAGAAAGCAATTTATAAATGACAGCAGCAACTTCTGTGTCAACTGTAGTACAGCAATCGATCACAGTAGTAGAAGTCTCTTGATTTGAATTGTGAAATCCTCGTAAGGACTTACATAGTACAGGTCTCTTGTTTTCTCTTAGTGATTGCCTGAGGGAAAGGTTAATCCTCCCATGAGCCAAGATGCTACCCTGCACTTAATACACTCCTGAAAGGAGTCATGTGTCTCCCAAAGAGAGGTATAGTTAGGAGGAAAAGCTTCAAACAACCAAAAATGTGTTGGCAATGTTGGTTGTTTTTGAGTAAAGATGATTAGTTTTACAGTAGTTGGAAAGCAAGACACCAAACAAGATAGTTTAGAGGGTCTAACAAATAGTTTTCCAGGCAAAGGAATCTTATGGTAAATATAGCTGCAGAAAAAATGCAAAAGACATGCAGCCCTCCAGTATGCTGATGCAAGGCTAGACCACCAAGATTTCACCATGGAACCAATGCTGCTTTCATTGAGTTCCATCTGCAGGCGCAGCACATCCTTGGCAAAATGATCTCTGGTAGGTACATCACTTTTGCCGCCAATCTATTTAGAGCTTCTGTTTATTGAACCATAACATTCCTAGGATCACCTGAAAGCAACAGAAACCCCAACATCAAATGACATTTGATGTTTATGTTATTCAGTACTTGTCATGTTCATTTCTTGCGACTCATGAGATATGTGCCTGGAGGTGAAGTAAATCCTGCTAACTGTCTGGATGGTTTAAGGATGCGTCTTAGTATGAGTCAGGACAGGGCCACAAATCAAGTATCAATAAAGTTACTAGTGGCCCACAGTCCCCTAAAACGTTTACCCACCTACTGGACAAGAAACCACCTGACTCAGAGAATCTTTCAATTTTTGTTTAAGCCCATTGTAGAAGATATTTACTAAGCCAACATAACCTGATTTATTATTCACAGCTATGAAACACTTAGGCCCTCATTATGACATTGGCGGTAAATCCCACTTACAGCCATGCTGACTGCCGCCAACATACCGCCGCCGCCGCGGATATCCCTTCACCATATTATGACACACACACACCAATCCGTCACTATTCAGCCACAGACACAAGTCCGCCACACCGAGGGTCAGTGATAAACTGGCAGGATCAAAACACACACCGTTACGCCAACAGAACAACGCCCATCACATTATGACCCACGAATCACCACGGCGGACATTCAACCACGGTAAACCATTGGCGGTACATACCGCCGCACTCAAAATACACACACACAGACAAAACAACAGTACATTGGTCAATTTAAATAACACACACCTGACATCCATACACACACCACACACACCCACTCACACCAATATAAAACACACACCCACATTACCCACAACCCTTTACGACTACAGATAATTGCCAACAGAGACAGACAGCAAGACCACTGACACAACCATAGCTACATACCACTCACACCTATACACCACTCATGCACCCCCATCACACACCCCAACACATTACCTTACACACCCTCACCTACACACCTCACACAACAACCATGGCACCACAAAGACACCCTTGATTCTCAGAGGAGGAGCTAAGGGTCATGGTGGAGGAATCATCAGGGTAGAGCCTCAGCTATTTGGAGCACAGGTGCAGCAGATATCGATAGCTAGGAAGATGGAGCTATGGCGGAGAATCATAGACAGGGTCAACAACGTGGGACAGCACCCAAGTACAAGGGATGACATCAGGAAGAGGTGGAACGACCTACAGAGGAAGGTCCATTCCGTTGCAGCAAGACACCAGCTCCCCATCCAGAAGACTGGCGGTGGAGCCCCACCTCTTTCCCCACAACTAACAACATGGGAGGAGCAAGTCTTGGCAATCATGCATCCTGAGGGCCTAGCAGGAGTAGGAGGAGGACTGGACTCTGGTAAGTCAACTGTCTACTTCCATCACCCCCCTCCTTGCATGCAGTCACATACCCTCACCTCACTCCCATCACTCCACCACCTCCCACACATCCCACCATCACATCCCACTCATTCCAATGCCAAGCCCTGCATGCACTACCAATGCATGGACATCACTCACAGCCCTGCATGGACACCTATAACCAAAGCATGCACACTAGAGAGAATCAGCTAGCCCACCATATACCAACTTACACAAGTGAAAGCTGCCAGGGCAAATACAACCAAATAGGGCAACCCAACGATGCACAATTTGTCACACATAGAAACAATAACACCTAATTTACATCCCCACATGTATCCCGGCCAATGTCACCGGAGAAGAGGTGCCAGCACTATCCAGGCCCCCAGCTGAAGAGGCCCACAGTGATGACAGCAACTCTGGTTGCCTGGATCTGGATGACCAACCTGGCCCATCAGGGACCTCTGGACAGTCGGTTACCCAGGCCCAGTAACTCACCACCACAGAGCCTCCCCCATCTGGAAATACCACCACAGCACCCACCCAGCCTATCCACACCTCTGTCCTCAGGACACGTTGTAGGAGGCTGGCCTGGCTTATAGTGGGTAACTTGTAGTACTTACACCTTGTGCCAGGTCCAGTTATCCCTTATTAGTAGAATAGAGGTGTTCTAGCAGCTTAGGCTGATAGCAGTAGCTGTAGCAGAGCAGCTTAGGCTGAACTAGGAGACATGCAAAGCTCCTACTGTACCACTTATATCATATAGCACTGTATAACAAGAAAACACAATACTCAGAGTTACTCAAAATAAAGGTACTTTATTTTAGTGACAATATGCCAAAACTGTCTCAGAGAATACCCTCACTTAGGAGGTAAGTAATATACACAAATGATATGTACATAAACCAAAATCAGGTAAGTAACAGTTAGAAAAGTAGTGCAAACAATGTAGAATCACAATAGGATGCAATAGGTAGAAATAGGCCTAGGGGCAACACAAACCATATACTCCAAAAGTGGAATGTGAACCACGAATGGACCCCAGGCCTAGGGTAGGTTGTAGAGGGTTGCTGGGACTGTTAGAAAACACTAAGGGTGTCCAAGATACCCAACCCCAAGACCCTGAAAAGTAGGAGTAAAGTTACCCTACCACCTCAGAAAGACAGTAAAGTCGAGATAGGGGATTCTGCAAGAACAACAACTGCCAGCAAATCACTGAAGAAGGATTCCTGGACCTGAGGACCTGTAAAGGAAGGGGACCAAGTTCAAGAGTCACGCAAGTGTCCAGGGGGGCAGGAGCCCACTAAACCCCGGATGAAGGTGCAAAAGGGCTGCCTACGGGTGGAAGAAGCCAAAGAATCTGCAACAACGGAAGGTGCCAGGAACTTCACCTTTGGAAAGAATATGTCCCACGGCATGCTGGAGGATGCAGAGTTGTTTTCATGCAGAAAGACCGCAAACAAGCCTTGCTAGCTGCAAGACCCACAGTTGAGGATTGTGGGTGCTGCTGGGGCCCAGGAAGGACCAGGAGGTCGCTCCTTGGAGGAGGATACAGAGGGAGTGCTCAGCAACTCAGAGAGCCCCCACAAAAGCAGGCAGCAAAAGCAGAAGTACCGGAACAGACACTTAGAAGATCTGAGGACAGCGGTCGACTCAGAGTCACAAAGCAGGGTCCCACGATGTCGGAGTCCAACTCAGCGAGTTTGGCAATGCAGCACGGAGTGCTGGGGACCTGGGCTAGGCTGCACACAAAGGAAGTCTTGGAAAAGTGCATAGAAGCCCAAGCAGCTGCAGATCATGCAGTGCACAGGATTACTGTCTGGTGTGGGGAGGCAAGGACTTACCTCCACCAAATTTGGACAGAAGGGCCACTGGACTGTGGAAGACACTTGGACCCAGCTCCTGTGTTCCAGGGACCAAGCTTGTCAGGATGAGAGGGGACCCGGAGGACCAGTGATGCAGAAGTTTGGTGCTTGTGTTAACAGGGGGAAGATTCAGTTGACCCACAGGAGATTTCTTCTTGGCTTCCAGTGCAGGGTGAAGGCAGACAGCCCTCAGAGCATGCACCACCAGGAAACAGTTGAGAAAGCCGGCAGGATGAGGCACTACAATGTTGCTGGTAGTCTTCTTGCTACTTTGTTGCGGTTATGCAGGCGTTCTGGAGCAGTCAGTGGTCGATCCTTGGCAGAAGTCGAAGAGGGAAGTGCAGAGGAACTCTGGTGACTCTTACATTCCTTATCTGAGGAATAGCCCAGAGGAGAGGCCCTAAATAGCCCACAGAGGAGGATTGGCTACTGAGAAAGTTAAGCACCTATCAGGAGGGGTCTCTGACGTCACCTGTTGGCACTGGCCACTCAGAGCTGTCCATTGTGCCCCAACACCTCTGTATCCAAGATGGCAGAGGTCTGGGACACACTGGAGGAGCTCTGGGCACCTCCCCTGGGAGGTGCTGGTCAGGGGAGTGGTCACTCCTCTTTCCTTTGTCGAGTTTCGCGCCAGAGCAGGGCTGGGGGATCCCTGAACTGGTGTAGACTGGCTTCTGCAGAGAGGGCACCATCTGTGCCCATCAAAGCATTTCCAGAGGCTGGTGGAGGCTACTCCTCCCAGCCCTTCACACCTATTTCCAAAGGGCGAGGGTGTAACACCCTCTCTCAGAGGAAATTCTGTGTTCTGCCTTCCTGGGACCAGGCTGACCAGGCCCGGGGGGGCAGAAACCTGTCTGAGGGGTTGGCAGCAGCAGTAGCTGCAGTGGAGACCCCGGAAAGCAAGTTTGGCAGTACCCAGGTTCTGTGCTAGAGACCCGGGGATGCATCGAATTGTGCCCCCAATACCAGAATGGTATTGGGGGGACAATTTCATGATCTTAGACATGTTACATGGCCATGTTCAGAGGTACCAAGGTGATGCTACATATAGGTATTGACCTATATGTAGTGCACGCGTGTAATGGTGTCCCCGCACTCACAAAGTCCGGGGAATTCGCCCTGAACAATGTGGGGGCATCTTGGCTAGTGCCAGGGTGCCCACACACTAAGTAACTTTGCACCTAACCTTCACCAAGTGAGAGTTAGACATATAGGTGACTTATAAGTTACTTATGTGCAGTGAAAAATGGCTGTGAAATAACGTGGACGTATTTCACTCAGGCTGCAGTGGTAGGCATGTGTAAGAATTGTCTGAGCTCCCAATTGGTGGCAAAAGAAATGCTGCAGCCATAGGGATCTCCTGGATCCCCAATGCACTGGGTACCTAGGTACCATATACAAGGGAATTATAAGGGTGTTCCAGTGTGCCAATGAGAATTGGTAAAATTAGTCACTAGCCTGCAGTGACAATTTTAAAAGCAGAGAGGGCATAAACACTGAGGTTCTGGTTAGCAGAGCCTCGGTGATACAGTTAGGCACCACACAGGGAACACATACAGGCCACAAACTTATGAGCACTGGGGTCCTGGCTAGCAGGATCCCAGTGACACATATCAAACACACTGATAACATAGGGTTTTCACTATGAGCACTGGGCCCTGGCCAGCAGGATCCCAGTGAGACAGTAAAAACACCCTGACATATACTCACAACCTTCCTACACACGTCAATCAGCAGTGTGTTCTCCTCTACAGGGACCCCAGGCCACACCTCATTCCCAAGACATACAGGGACCTGGAGTCAGTGGCAGTGGGCACACCGTTCACGGGACAGAGGCACAAGACAACAGGGAAACTGGGAGGAGTGCTGTGCGCCAGGGGGAGGACAGGCCCACGGAACCAACTCTCTAGGAGGCGCTCACTGAGATCCTGGGAGCATATCAACATTCCCAGGACACTATGGGCCAGATCCTGGACAACATGCAGGAGAGACAGTACCAGGGGATCAGGGAGGACTTGCAGGCCATCAACACCACCCTAGTCTCCACTGCAGGGGTGCCGGCAGACATGGCCAACATTATGAGAGAGGCAGTCTCACAACGGCAGGCTCCTGCCACTAGCAAGACATCTGAACTGCCTTCCACCTCCGTTGCCGCTAGTGGACAGGAGGCCCCGCAACAGGACTCACAGGCCACCAGCACCCCTCCCCCTGCAGAAAGAGAACCACTCCGCAAACGTTCCCTGCGATCCAGGCAGAAGCCAGAGACTATTGCCAAGACCCCCGCCAGGAATTGAGACTCTCCTGATTGCCACCCTTGTTTCCCACTCTGTCACCCTGTCCACCTTGAACTGCCATTGCTCCCCTTCCTATGTCTCCTTGGACAATGCACCTGTGCTACAAATAGACTGGAACAATACCCTGGACTTTCCTCCATCACCACCCCATCCCCTTGCAATTTCCCCTTTTCTTCTTAGCACTCCAATAAACACCCTTGGAAAAAAACAAGTATGGCATATGTTACATTTTTAAAGGATGTATTCGCTTAACCAGGTTCAAACATTGCAATTCAACTGTACAGTAATTGTGCACATAGGAAAGACCTGTATTTGGCTGCAGTGATCACACCAGGAGCGATAGTGGGGCACCAACATCTGTAAAATGAATTGCCAAAGGGTACAGTAAGTGGGCAGAGAAATGGGAAACAACAGCATGCGAGTGCCAAAGATATACAAATTATTGACTATGAAATGTGAAGTAACAGTGTCTTACCTGTGTGACATTGGAAGTATTGTCGTATCACTGCTGTTCTCTTGTCCTCATCCTCATCCTCTGCCTCCTCATCCTCACTGTCCACAGGTCCACTGCTGCCACAAGGGCATCTCCAGCCTCCTCCTCCTGCAGAAAAGGCACATGGCGTCTCAAGGCAAGGTTGTGCAACATGCAGCATTGCACGATTATCTGGCAGAGCTTCTTGGGTGAGTAACACAGGGATCCACCTGTTAGATGGGGGCACCTAAACATGGCCTTCAGGAGGCCAAAGGTTCTTTCGATTATCCTTCTTGTTCACCCAGGTGCCTCATTGTAACATTCTTCTGCCCTTGTCCTGGCATTCCTCACAGGGGTCAGTAGCCATGATAGGTTAGGGTAACCAGAGTCACCTGCAAATATCGAGGGAGAACTTTTAGCCACACACTATCCCATATGGCCCACACCATAACCATACACCAACACCTACTGGGTGGGAACCAGGGCTCACCTATTAGCCACACCCTGTGCCTCTATAGTTGGGCCCTCAGATTTGGGATGCTGCTATTCCTCAGGATAAAGGCATCATGCACCGACCCAGGATACTTAGCAGTGACATCAGAGATATACTGGTCCGCCAAGCACACCATTTGTACATTCATGGAGTGGAAACTCTTACGATTTCTGAACACCTGTTCATTGTGACGGGGGGACAAATGCAATATGAGTTCCATCAATCGCCCCAATGATGTTGGGGATATGCCCCATTGCATAGATGTCAGCCTTCACTGTGGCCAAATCCTCCACCTGGGGGAAAACAATGTAGCTGCACATGTGTTTTATCAGGGCAGACAACACTCTTGTCAGCACTATTGAGAACATTGGCTGAGACATTCCTGCTGCCAAGCTCACTGTCACTTGGCAAGAACCAGTTGCCAGGAAATGGAGAACTGATATCACTTGCACAAGAGGGGGGAATCTCAGTTGGGTGAGGGATTGCAGATATCAGGTCTGGCTCCAATTGGGCACACAGCTCTGTGATTGTGGGCCTATCCAGTCTATAGGTGAGTATTATGTGCCTGTCCTCCAGTGTAGCCAAGTCCACCAGGGGTCTGTACACAGGTGTATGTCTCCATCTCCTATTCATCCACGGCGGTAAGTTTCTAAGGGACAAAAGAGTGAGGAGGCTGTCACAAACTGATGAATGGTGCCACAAAAGTAGTCTGCAATCTGTAAACATGTAATGGGACAGTGCAATTTTTCAAGTATGTGCTTATTTATCCTGTGACACAGCATTATTCCATAGGCCTGCCCCCCCCGAAATGGCATCCGCCTGTCCTGTGAGAAGGGACAGGTGGAAATGAGGTAATGCCGCTGACGTTGTGCCCCGTGGCGGTAGGCGATCGTGAACCGCCGTGCAATTCCTCGTTAGTTATTATTGGCCCTATGGGGTACAGTGGCCAATGGTGATCTACACCGGCGGTGACGGTATGCACCGCCACAGACGTGACCGCCATTTTCTATCTGATTTCTCACTTGTTTCCTGACCTTCCATACGAGAGGACCTACACTGCATGTGCTGCTGTGACCTGTGTCTGGAACCTACCATGGCCTGTGTGACCGGGGAAAGGGCCCCAGCCTTTATTTCTGAGGAGTTGGAGCAACTGGTGGATCGGGTCCTACCCCAGTACGGACTGCTGTATGGGTCTCCAGACCACCAGGTGAGTACACTGTGGTCACGATGCAGGTGACATGAATGTATGGAGTAGTGTGTGTGAAGGCATTGCGTAAGGGGGAGGGATGTCCTCTTGGCTGGGTACACATTGAGTGCTGGGCTATGTGTGCCAATAGTGATGGAAACGGGTATGGTGGGTCATTCGTGTTACTGGCTGGATTGTTTGTCTAATGGTGTTCTCCTGTCTGTATCGCCTCTGCAGGTCAGCGCCCATCAAAAGAAGGGTATATGGTGTGCCATCCCCAAGGAGGTGCGGACCCTGGGGGTCTATGGCAGGCGGAGCACCCACTGTCACAAACAGTAGGAGGACCTGAGACGCTGGGCACGGAACACAGCGGAGGCCCAGCTGGGGATGGCCTCCCAACAAGGAAGGGGTGCCCGGCGGACCCTGACCCCCCTCATGGCCCACACACTGGCAGTGGCCTTTCCAGAGCTGGATGGGCGCTTGAGGGTATCACAGCAGCCACGAGGGGGTGAGTACAGTGACCATCTTTCAAGGAAATGGCTGGAGGGTGGTTTCAGGGTGGTGGGTGTGTGTCAGTGGGTGCCCCTAGGCTAGGCCAGGCCAGACATAGCAGCGTAGGTCTTCTGGTGGCTAAGGGTCTGAAGGGGAAATACTGCCTACCTATCTGGCAGAGGAGCAGAGGCACCGGCGACAGAAGGAACTGCATCCCACATGAACCAGGAGGCAGAGTCCACTGAGTGGGACTGAGGGTGAAGGGAGCACCACAGCAGAGACTGGAGGGGACAATACAGGCTCAGATACCTCCTCTGATGGGAGCTCCCTGGTGGTGGCGGACACTTCTGTGACCACCCCAGCTACAGGTACAGCCGCCACCCCCGTACCAGCACCTCCCTCCCAGAAGCCCCTCAGCGAGTTGCCCATGCCCGCTCACCCAGGAGGGTGGGCATCTCCTTCACCCCAGGCACCTCAGGCCCTGCCCCAGTGAGCCCTGCTGCTCTGAGTGAGGAGGCTGTTGACCTCCTGAGATCCATCTCTGTAGGGCAATCAACCATTGTGAATGCCATCCAGGGGCTGACAGCCCAGATGCTGCAAATCTAATGCATTCCTGGAGGGCATTCACAGTGGATTGGCGGCCCAAAAGAGATCGATCCAGGCTCTGGCCTCCTCTCTGTTGGCAACCATTATCCCTGTTTCTACCGTCCCTCCTCCAACTTCCACTTCCCAGTCCCATTCTCCTCAACCCCAACTCATCCCAAGCACACAGCCAGACGAGCATGCACACAAGACTACACCCAAGAGTGTCACAGGCAAACACAAGCACCACACTTCATTCCACAGGCACTCACACAAACACCATTCAGTTGCAGACACAACAGCATCCACTATTTCCCCTGTCTCCCCCTCCTCCGCCACCTCTCACCCAGTTATGTCCACACTCACACCTGCATGCACTACATCATCATCCACTACCAGCATCATCACCACACCAAGCAGAACACACACCTCACTGGCAGACACCTCCACGCACATGTCCCCTGTGTCCTCTCCCACCGTGTCTGCCACCCCCCTCCTAGAGTACACAAACGCAAGCACTCAGACACCCAACAGCTATCCAACCTCACAACAGCATACCACCCATGCACTTGTACCCAAATCCAGCAAACACCTCCAACAACCACTCCCTCATCCTCCACTCCCATTACTTGTCCCTCTTCACACCCCAATGTCCCTACAAAGCTTTTCCTTTTCATGATTGACCTCTTCCCTACCTCTCCCCTGTCCTGTACCTATGGCCAGGGTATCAAGGACCAGCCAAGCACCTCAGACAAACAGTCCACAAGCCCAGTTTCAGCAGCACCTACTCGTGGTGGAATGGATCCCAGGCCAAAAATACTGAAGGGGAAGGAGGCTGCACCAGCCAGCAAAAAGGGGAAGGAGGCTGCACCAGCCAGCAAGAAGGGGAAGGAGCCTGTACCAGCCAGCAAGAAGGGGAAGAAGGCTGCACCAGCCAGCAAGAAGGGGAAGGAGCCTGCACCAATAGCTGTCACAGAGCTTCCACCACCAGCCGTGGTTGTGCAGCCGTCAGAGAATGCAGGGGCTGAGCAGGAGCCTGCCACGACCACCACCATAGTGCAGCCATTGGAGGGTGCAGGGGCTGGGCAGGAGCCTCCCACAACCACCACCACAGTGCAGCCAACGGAGGGTGCAGGGGCTGAGCAGGAGCCTCCCACAACCACCATCACAGTGCAGCCATTGGAGGGTGTAGGGGCTGAGCAGGAGCCTCCCACAACCACCACTACAGTGCAGCCATCGGAGGGTGCAGGGGCTGAGCAGGAGCCTCACACAATCACCACCACAGTGCAGCCGTCACTGCCGGTGGACGCCATAAGAATCAGCCTCCATGGGCTGCTGTGCAGCCTGCCACCACCAGAACCAGTGGGGAAGTCACCCATACTGTGGCCTTGCACTCCCCAGGACCAAGCACAGGGGATGTTGCTCCCTCCACAACCAGTGGGAAAGACACACGCTTGAGAGACTGTGGCCTTGCACTCCCCAGGACCAAGCACAAGGCATGTTGTCCCATCCAGTACCAGTGGGAAAGACACCCACTTGACAGACTGTGGCCTTGCACTTCCCAGGGCAAAGCACAGGGCATGTTGCCCCCTCCAGAATCAGGGGGAAAGGCACCCACTTGAGAGACTGTAGCCTTGCACTCCCAGGACAAGGCACAGGGCATGTTGCCCCCTCCAGAACCAGTGGGCTTGTTTCTGCATCCGGCTGAGGTGCCCTCCCCCCTCCACCTGAAGTGCCTGCCTTTTACCAACTGATGCCCCTGCAGTGTTCTCTCCGTATTAGTGTAGGGATCGAGTGGGGCCTTGGACTTTGCCCTGTGGCCATGTGGCCCCTGTGAACTGTGGACTGAGCGGTGTCCCTTTTTTGTACATTTGTACATATCTGTTGCATTGCCACATCGACTTTATATTTTTGATGTTTATCTTATTACAATCACTTTAGTCAATTCCAGTTGTCCTTGCATTATTCAGTCAATTATCAGGAACCAATTGTTTTCTTGTGCAGCTGGTTGTGTGTATGCGTGTGTGTGTCACTCTCTTTTTCCTCCCCCTCTCTTGTGTGCTATGTGGCTGTACTCACTGTCGCCGTCTTCGCCGGCATTGGTGTTCGTGGTGGAGCATGACGTGGAAGATCATTGGAAAGACTTGCAGTTCAGGTTCCATGGTGGCGTGGTTCTTCCCTGTCTTCGATGAAGAGTCCTTTGACTTCTGTGCTCTGTTTCCGCCAGGCTTATGATGGCGTTGGTACCGCCCTGGAAAAGGTGGCAGATTGAAGGGTCTTAATATGGGGGGCGGAACTTTGTCTTCCGCCTGGCTGTAGGCGGCTACCGCCATGGTAGCTGTTGTTTCTGCCCTGGCGGTCGGTGTGGTACATTGGCGGTCTTTCGAAGATATCACCGCCATGGTCATAATTTGGCAGTAGTTACCGCCAGCCTGTTGGCAGTATTACCGCCACTTTATCACGAACCACCAGGGTCGTAATGAGGGCCTTAGGGCCTGAGTTAGAGTTTGGAGGATGGGTTTACTCCGTCACAAATGTGACAGATATCCTGTCCGCCATACTATGATCCCATTATATTCTATGGGAATCGTAATGTGGTGGACGGGATTTCCACCATGTTTGTGACGGAATATCCCGTCCACCAAACTCAAAATCAGTCAGAGAAAGAGGAAATACAATGACTGCAGAGAAAATGACAGGGAAAATAATGCCGAAATGTTTCTTGGGGTCCTGTGCACTGCATAACTTTTCACAGCAGCAGATCAGCTGTGTTTATCAGACTTTAATCGGGAAGAGAGTGTTCCTTTTGGAAGGAAATTACACAACAACTAGGCTCAGCTCCTCTCATCACTGAATTGACTCCTGGCATAAAAATGGATGCTCCAGCAGTCTAGCGGAAACCTCTTGTGATAACCTGGTGCAAAGGCCTCTCCACTAATTGTCAATTCCTGTTTTTTTATAGGATATTGACCACTGACTTTTAGCCTGCATTGCAAAATCAAGTGGGGATTTTCCAAAGTTCAAGGTGCAAATGTTCTAAACCAGCAAGACGCAAATACGTCAATTTGGACTACATGTTTACCTCAAATATCTACTGTTAACCCATGAGATGTAGATATTGAAGAGATTCCTTCAGACTTGTGTTGCCTGATTTAATAACAAGTCAGTGTTTAGATGAAAAAAAACAAGCTCTGTGAAAGATAATGGTGTGCTGACTGTGGAACAAAGGCGAACAGACTACCTTAATGTTCTGATTCAGGAGTTCACTAAATAGTTGTGCCAGTGTTGTGGAAACTGTAATATTTTCAGGGTGTTTCACAGAGGTAGACTTTCCCAACCCACAAAGGAAACTGTGAACTTTGTGGGGAACTGCCAGATATTTCGACAGCTGTTTCTGAGTTACACTTAACAGGCTTGAGAGAGTGTAGAGAATCTCTTACCTTTTACAAGTGAAAGAAAAAGGTATGCCCGAACCATGCTTACAATTTGGTATTTTATCATGATTAATACTTATTACGTTATTCTTTTACTAAGCACACACAAATTATCATCTTAAAATGAGTATTTCAGTAACTACAATTATTATTAGGGCGCAAATGAAAGACCCCATTCTTCGTTACACATCCTTAAACAATTACTCAAAAACATCCTGTCTGCCTGTGGGTGTTATATTTTTACTGTTTACTTTAATGTCGAGCAGTGTAACACTCACTGCATACCTGTGGATCATCAGGCCTTTAGTTTAATGTCCGGACAGACAAAATTTCTTCCAGCATCTGATTTCTCTCTCGTTCTACCCCAATTCTAAAGACGCTGTACACCAAAACCTGTTTGCAATACAACGTAAAAAGTGTGTCCTCATTGGAAGCATTAGGACACGTTGAAGGATTAGCCCTTTGTTACTTTGGGGCTGCGTTAGCACAGAATTGTACAAAGCCAACTTGTGGAAGCTCTTGCGCCACAGCCACCTCTACCATTCGGCAGGGAAATGGAACATTCTAATTTAGCTGAAGCAGCAAAAAAGTGAATTAACTTACATGAAATAAAGAAAAGGATAACTCTGGTTGATTGTGAGGCCTGATTCTCAGGCCCAGTACACTTGGGGAAGAGAGAACAACACCACAACACATTTGCTGTGTGTGAAAAAGGCCGCTTTATTGGAAACAGGTGCACTTACAATTATCAACCTTGGCCGTTGCCTCACAAAACTAACAACCTCACTATACAGCCAATTTCACCTAACCAAGCCCTCCCCCCTCCCTTTACCTACGATCCTTCCTTTAAAAAAGAAGGAAACTGGCAAACCTGACGATTTGACAAATCTATGCCCTATAGCCCTTCTTCCCTTTGCGGCTAAAATGTTAGAAAAACATCTCAATAAAGGATTAGTTGATTTCCTGTCAGCCACTAAGGGCTTAGACAGTGCGCAACATGGTTTTCGGAAATTGCATAGCACGGAATCGGCTCTCATTGCATCTTCCGACACCATTCGCAGATTGGTTGATGAGGGCCAAGGGGTCTTTTTGGTTTTGCTAGATTTGTCTGCAGCATTTGATACCATCGCCCCTCATATTCTATTAGATCGTCTGCACCAGGCTGGTGTAAGAGATCAAGCTCTCGAACTGATTGAATCCTTTCTGTCCGACAGGTGGGCTACGGTTAGTAGTGGTGATTTCAGATCCCCAGCTTATCTGCTGCCGTGTGGGGTCCCTCAGGGCTCGTCACTCAGCCCTACGCTGTTTAATGTGTACGTGGCACCGCTGGCAGAATTAATTCGTACTTTCGGCTTCATTCCCACCTTGTATGCTGATGACACTCAGATCATCATCCCTATCGATAATGATTTGGAGAAAGTGGCTATCCGCTTTAATGCTTGTATGATAGCAGTAAACAATTGGATGAGAGCCAATTGGCTAAAACTCAATTGTGAAAAAACGGAAATCCTGTGTTTCGGGGTGAAAAGGGATCTCTGGTCCTCCATGTGGTGGCCGAAAGAATGCGGCACCCTCCCGGAGCCAGGATCCACCTCGAAAAACTTAGGGTTACTGTTTGATGACCAACTATCATTTAAACCGCAGGTTAATCTGATAGTTAAGTCCTGTATGTGGATGCTGAAGAAATTAAAGAAAGTTTTCCCTTTTATTCCACCCTCCTGTAAAATTGCCGCTACTCTGGCTCTAGTCATTTCTCGACTGGACTATGGAAATGCGCTGCTGCTTAACCTGGATAAAGCATCCCTCAACAAGCTACAGGTGATGCAGAACACCGCGGCTAGGCTTGTATTGAAGTTACCTCGTGGGGCCTCTGCTAAGAGCTCCCTCAGAAGCCTTCATTGGCTTCCGGTAGCCCAGCGGCTTTCTTTCAAGGCACTCTGCATCACTCATAAAGCTGTCCATGGGATTGGGCCCAACGCTTTGACCTCCAAGCTACAATTCTATAGGCCTAATAGGCCGCTGCGATCTGCTTCTGCCTATCGAATTCAAACCTTCCGTACTAAGAAGGCGAAATGGGGAGATAAAGCGTTTACCATTGCGGCTGCCAAGATCTGGAATTCACTCCCGTTGAATTTTAGGCAAGAACATAATCATTTAAGATTTAGGAGATTGGTTAAAACGTGGCTCTTCCCGCAATAACTGGGGAGTCCCTTGGTACATGGATTCTGCCCCACCTCAGTCAGCGCTTCGATGCCCACGGGTTGGAATGCGCTTTATAAATACGCAATACATACATACATACATACCCATAACCTTGCAGTCTCTTAATACATTCTTCCTTTAATACTGTTTTTCTTTGTCTAATCCGTTTCCATCGCCTTAAATTGTCTCCTGATGGCACCTAACAATTGAACCTGCCACTAGCATAACCCCTAATGCCAGGTTTTCTTCCTGTCTGTCCTGTCCTGCTGCTGTCCACCCCCCTTCAGTTCTAAAAGCATCCTGCCAGTTTCGCTGTCTGTACCTATTTTCGTTGGCATGTGAACTCTCTCTGCCTCCGCCTGCACCTGTCCATAGCGACAACTTACAACCCTGACCCACCCCTGTGCACCCTTTATCCTAGAAGCAAGCTTCTTAATCCCCCTTATAGCATTCTTCCGTTATCCAACTCCTGTTTATAGGAAGGTAGGGTGGTAAAATTCCTTAAACTCCTGTCTACCGGCCACTGTGTCACCTAACACAAAATGGTGGCCCTACTACAAAATGTCCTCTACATATATTCCTCCCAGTCGCCGCAAAAATAGCCCAAATGGCGCCCATGGGCCGTACCACCTTCCCCAAATTTCCCAGGGAGAAGACCTCTCTTCGTTGGGCGGTCCCCCCACCTCCCTGGGACCTCCTTGAGGAAGAGGGAACAACACCACAACACATTTGCTGTGTGTGAAAAAGGCCACTTTATTGGAAACAGGAGCACTTACAATTATCAACCTTGTCCTTTGCCTCACAAAACTAACAACCTTACTATACAGACAATTTCACCTAACCAAGCGCTCCCCCTTACCTACACTGCCCTCCCCCCTCCCTTTACCCTTAATCTTGCAGTCTCTTAATACATTCTTCCTTTAATACTGTTTTTCTTTGTCAAATCCGTTTTTATCACCTTAATTGTCTCCTGATGCAATAATTGAACCTGCCACTAGCATAACCCCTAATGCAAGTTTTCTTCCTGTCTGTCCTGTTCTGCTGCTGTCCACCCCCTTCAATTCTGAAACTGTCCTGCCAGTTGCGCTGTCCGTACCTATTTTCGTTGGCAACTCTCTCTGCCTCCGTCACCAGAAAAAGGAAACCCCTGCCTTTTTCTGCCCCCCACCCCAAGGTTATTCACTCTTTGGCGTTTTTTTTATTTGTATTGCTCCTTAAACAAAGCTGTCAGTGCCTCCTTCATGTGGAACAGGTACAACTCCATGCCCATGAAGAACAGGTGTACACCGCCGCCCCTGAAAAACTCTCTGTCCTCAAATGGAAGATCCTGATGCTATAAATAAGTAATTCTATTTGACGCACAAAAGCATTTAATTTCTTTATTGATTTTCCTCTTCGCACGCTCTATCGGCCACGGTTGTTTGGCGCCTCTTCATACCTGCCACGGGACAAAGGCTGTTCACACCAAATGACACCCTTTCCACTGCTGTATAATCTCTTGTAAATCCTTTTTCATGTTTCTCATTATATCCAAACCTGTCCTTTCTACTAAGTCGTTTTCGCCAAAATGAATTAACAGGACATCAGGACAATGACCTCTGGCTTTTAACTTCTGCAGTCTCCCTAACAATTCCTGCCACTTCATCCCCCCTTTTCTATCCCAGCGCACTCTGTACCACTCCCCAACCAGGCCCAGGTTGTCCCCCATCGTCATTCTTCTTGCTTGCTTCTGGGCCCACTTAATGAACGACCCATATTGAAAGGAAGCTCACCTCCGGACGTGGCATGATACCTGTGGAAGTACAAACAACATATTAAGAGTGGCCACTCTCCTCTATCACTTCTCCACTTCTCACATACCTCCCTAGTCCCATTAAGTCGTTCCTGTACCAACCTCTTCTCCCTGCCTCTGTCGCTATCCTGATCCTAAAGGAGTGTGTCCCAAAGTTTGATGCGTCCCATCCCTCTAGAGTCAGACTTCTCCTCATGATTACCAACAGCTGATATGTTGTAACACCCTTCCCATCTCTATGTCTGAAAACCCTAATGCTCGCCCACAGCTGTTTTCCCAGCAACACAGGGCATATCCCAGACACTGGATATTGCCAGAGAAAAACGTGTACTCCCCTCTCCATCTGATCCGTTTTAAAACTCTTTAGCCTAATAGCTACACTGTGCATACTAAATTGCACGTCATTCCACAGTATGCCTGCCCTCAACTTTGACCCCAGCAGTTCTGATACTTGAAATGCTCCAAAAAAGCATCCATGACATTATGGTTTGAAACAGTAAGCATTCTTCTCCATCCACACATACAACCCGAAAGCCATGCATTACCTCTTCTAGGAGTCGCAATGACATTGGCTGCCTAACCCTGCCCCTCTTCCCCCCTTCTTTAGCCCAACCATCCAGAATTATTTGACCCAGTTCCCCAGAGGACAGGGCGTAACCCCACAACATTTTTCAGGTAAAGGAAAGCCCCGCTAACTTCCCTGTGATCGTTATTCTAGTCTGCCCTCTCTCCACCAGGTCCATGATAAACTGCACCACATCTTCCATTCTGTCCTTCACTGAGTCCCTCCTGTGCACCCCAGACCGCAAATACTCCTGCCAAGCCCTGGCATACACCTTTTGTGTGGAATGGGCCAGCAAATTTACCACTAAGCGAAGCATCCTCTGTTTCCTATGGTCAACAGCACCACCGGCATTCTCGTCCTGCACAGGTCCGCCTCTGAAACTAGCCCATGGAACCTCTCCCACTGGGAACGAGACAACGCATCCACTATGTCATTGTCAACTCCCGGGACATGTGTTGCCCGAAACAAATTGTCACATCTTAAACATTCCAGCACAAACACCCTCAATAACTGTAGCACCTGCAAGTCTCTCGCCGACTGTCTATTAACAATCTGTACCACCGCCAAATTGTCGACTCTGAACAACACTTTCTTATGTTCCAAAAGGTGTCCCCATATGCATACTGCCACCACCAGTAGAAACAATTCTAGAAATGCGATACTCCGCCTTCCACTCAACCAATCGACTGGCCAATCCTCCGCACACCACCTGCCTTGCCAATATATCCCGACGCTCCTGCTGCATCCGAAAATACTTGAACGTCCCAGTTGCAACCGTTCCACGACTGTAATGGCATACCATTAAATGATTAAAAAAATATGCACCCCATTCTCAAATCCTCCTTCACCCCGGCGTTAAGCCGCACGTGATGGTGAGGCAACGTGTGCCCCGACATCGCCATGCCCAGTTGCCTGCAAAATGTTCTCCCTGCTCTCACCACCCTGCATGCAAAGTTAAGGTGGCCCTGTAGCACCTGTATGTCCCTCACCATTACCTTATGTCTGCGCAACATGTCACGGACCGTTATAATCATAGCCGACTGCTTTTTTGCCAAATAATCGAGCCATCATGGCCTCAGTATCTAACTCAATTCCTAGGAAGGATAAGGCCGTTCTGGGCCCCACCATCCTTTCGGGGGCCAGGGGTACACCCAGGTCCCCCATAATGTCCTGAAATTGCCCTAGTACTGCCACACACCTGTCCGAGCCTGGCGGTGCAGCAAAGAAAAAGTTAACAACGTAATGCATCACCTCCTTATGCCCTGTGATTGTGGAGAATATCCATTGCAAACATGTGCTGAAGCACTCAAATAAAGAGCAAGAAATCAAGCAACCCATGGGCAATACTTTGTCTGCATACCACCTCCCTTGAAATTGAATTCTCAACAGCTCAAAGTCACTTGGATCCACCAGCAACAGCCGGAAGGCTGATTTTATATCTGTCTTGGCAATCAAGGTTCCAGGGCTGAGGGACTCCACCATGCCAATAGCCACATCCACAGATACGTAAGAAACTTTTGTCAACTCCTCTGGAATGAAATCATTCACGGATGACCCCTCCAGCCAAAATAAATGATGTATAAGTCGGTACTGCCTTGTTTCTTTTTTGGGGACCAAACCAACTGGGGACACAATAAGGTTCTCCAGCGGCCATTCCGTAGGAGGACCTGACATGTGACCTTCCGCCACCTCTTTCTCAAGTTTCATTCTCACCACCTCCTCTTTTCTCTCATTGATCTCAGGTTCTCAGCCCACCGACTCTGTATCGGTCCTGTGTATCCCAATTTAAATCCCCCCTAGAAAGCCCAGCGTCAAAACTTGTGCATCCCTCCTGTTGTCGTACCTCTCTAACCAGAAGTGCAGTCTGTGAATGTTAGCCGGAGTAAGAGCCTTTTCCCATAGCTCCTTGCCCCCCCCCGGCGGCTTTGCTGGACCTTGTCCTCACTGGGTACCCCCTGGATTGAACTGTCCCTGCCCCATGCCCGGGGATGTGTTGTTGATGTTAGCATAGCAGTTAAGGAGAGCGTCTCTCCCTGCACACCTCGAACACTTGTGTCTAAATTTACAGTATTCACGAGTGCACAGTCCTTTATTGTAGTCCCAAAAGGCTCCTGGCTTTGTTGCCCCCATCCCTGCTACCCCTGACCCTCCCTTAGTGGCTGTCCCCGCCCCACCCTGGGTGGGGTGCTCTCGAAAGCGCCTGTAAGTAATGGGCAATCCGCTGGCCGTAAATATGTTTTTGCCAAACTTCGATTGGCCCATCGTATGCTGCCATAGATCCACGTCTATCTCCCCCCACTAAACCTCTGGATCAGCCGCCATTCTTGCCCTAAATTCCTCATCATACTGTACCCAGGCATACCCCCCCATTGTTCAATTGTGCCTTACGGATAATGTCCATATATTTAAACAGCACAACTGACCTTTCCGGGAAGCGTTCGCTGTACACGCTCGCAAATATAAAAAATGCAGCCGTCCAATTTTCAATAGTAACAGGGACTTTAGGACGCTTCACTAAACCCTCCTTGGACCTGACCTCCCTTTGTAGAAGCTTTAACATTTCAACATATTCTCCCTTCCAAATCTTCTCCTTCGCTGCTAACATAACAGCTAACCTAAAGGTTTCGCCATACCCATGTAGGGTAATTTCTTTACCTTTCCGTCCTTTTAATCCGTGTCCCTCTTTTTTTCCCCCGCCTTGCCCCCTGTCAATGGAGCTACAGTTCCAGACCCCCCATCTGTCCCCACCCCTACATCCGAGACACAAACATCCTTGTGCAAACGATCTTCCTTATTGTCTACCTTCGCCTCAGTCACCACAGACACCAAACCTGTCTGCTTGTTTCCTAGCCACGTCGTCCGTGCACGTACTTCTTTTTGTGCTAATCGGCAATGACTGAGGGACAGGATTAGACACCCCCCTTGTGTTCTACTACTCCTCCTCCTTATACTCCCTTATTTCTCCCTCTTCTACACTTTCTCCATCATAATCCAATCAATCGTCCTCAGAACCTCCGTCGTCACACTCACCTAGAAGAGCTCTCCCAAACGCCCTTGCCGCATTTATTACCTCCTCTCCAGGAGCCCGGTCCCTTGGTGGCTGTCTAGGGGGTGCCCTCCATGCCGCTCCAATGTGCCAGGCCACTGCCCCTCTGAGACCACGATGTCGGTGGGTACAAAACCCCTTCCGTCACACGGTCTCAGAGGGACAACCTTGGCCCCTGATGCCCGTCTTCCTGCGGTGATGCAATCCAGCCGGCCACTCGTGGCCCCGCTTTTACTTCCTCCCAGGGTTGCACCGTACCCGCCTGGGTCGCGTTGTTCCTCCGCCGCCTCGTCCTGCCAAAATAGGCCTGATGTACCTGTGTTAACTAACTCAGCCCCCTGCCTGCTCTGCTCCTATAACCATGCTGACCCTGCTCTCATGTCCTTCCGTCGTGCCCCCCCAAACTGCGCCCTCTCCGCTTGCCTTCGCCCTCGCTGCCACTGACCTCCTCATTTTTGGCATACCCCCCTTCCCACTTTGTATCATAAGTGCGAATGGGGAGTCTAACCCTCATTGGGATTTCCTCCGCTTCCCCCTCACTCCCACCCCCACTCCTCGTCGCTCCACTCCAATAATGTGGGCCACCGCTGTGTAACCGGTCCCCTCCCTCCCCCTTCTGCCCCTGGTTCTTCCCACAACGCTTCACCGCTGCCCCTTATGCCCTCCGCCACCCCGACCTGGCCTTGTCCTTGAGACCGGCCCCCACTGCCCCCTTCTGCACCTGCGCTATTGATGACCGTGCTCCCTGCCCTCCGGGGGTGTCCAGCCCATTGAACCCGCCCCCCCGTATTCACTGAGCTCTGTCTTGCCCATCCTGGAGCCACAGCGCATCCATCCCACATCCCGTGCCCCAATGTTGCACTCAGGGCGCATTTTGGCCCCGCCATGACCCGTCTATTTTTTGGCAGCGTCAACGCCCCTGCAGGAGGGGATTCCATGCGTGCTCCCCAACCACCCTGCTTCGTCTTGTCACTCCCTCCCCGCTCCTTCCCGTGGATTCCCCGTCTTACCTGGGGTCCTGCGCAGCTCGATCGCCGTGGAGGCGAGCAGGGCAACATGGCTGCCGCCACTCCACTCAATGCTTTCCTGGCCGGGCGAAGGTGCTCTAATGCACCCTCATTGACAAGGTCCATACGCCCAGCCTCTTGAAGCAGACTCCTGTCTACCGGCCACCGTGTCACCTAACACAAAATGTTGGCCCTACTACAAAATGTCCCCTACATATATCCCTCCCCGCCACTCAAAAATAGCCCAAATGGCACCCATAGGTCGTATCACCTTCCCCAACCTTCCCCAGGGAGAAGATCTCTCTTCGCTCAGCAGTCACCCCCCGGAACCCTCTTATGCTAAAAAAATCATACTGTTTAAGTGACAAATGTAAACATAGCATCAAGTACTGCGATGCATGATAAAATTATCATATAAAAAGGTGTGTTTGCCCATTACAGCAGTGAAGTGTACTATTTTGCATACTCTTCCATACCTTTGTTGATTGTCCTCAGAACGTCTTAGTGGGAATAAGATGTGAATATTCAGCAAACATTCATATATAATTAATGCAAATAGAAAGGGCTGTGTCATCTTTGCTCTTTTAATAATAGAAAGTTGGATGTTACTGGCCAATTCACAAAGTCATGTCAGAGTAGGTAAAACAGTCCTCCAGCAGCACTACTTCCTAAAGTCATACATGCTTTGGTAAATGGGCCCCACAATTCTGAGGAAGTGTCTGCCAAAGCTCTGATTTTCTGCTGTTTCATTCTGCTGTGTTATGGGCAATAGCAAAATGTCCCTGTTGAAAATGTAATGTTTAAGATAAATGCTTATGTAGTTTGCCATTGATGGACTAGTGCAAACCTTTTTCTCGCGTTTTGATGGTTTTTGGGTCACTATCCCTTAGTTTAACACGCACTTGATGCTACATCTGTCAATTTGGAGACCTCTACAAGTCATTGTGAATGAGAAAGCCTGGATGTAAGGTGTACCATATTACGTGGGTATTCCAAGTTTCAGTTTCTAAAAGCTGTCAAAAAATAATACTAGAATGCTTCCATTGTATTTAACATTTTGGTAAGGAATTTGAAAAATCCATCTCTGTTGGCAAGTACACCTTGGGACAAGGGCACTTACCATCACTGTGCGATCCTATGTCCTGCTAAGAAATTGGGACTTTTTTCCACAGTCGGGGGTACCTCTGAAATGAGGTAGGCTGGGCCAGAGCTCGTGACATAAAACTGACACACCGCTTCACCCTTTTTAAAAAGTGTCAACTTAAATTATACATACAAATAGGATAATTATACAGTTTACATTTGCTACCTCTGAATTGTGCAACAAATTACAGTACTAAAGTACACATTGGGGGGTCATTACAAGCTTGGCGGGCGGCTACTGCCGCCCGCCAAGCGGTAACCGCTGTGCGGCCGCCAATGCGGCCACACTCCCGCGGACCCCATTACGACATCCCCGCTGGGCCGGCGGGCGCAAACCAAGTTTACGCCCGCCGGCCCAGCGGGGATGAGGCCGCAACATTGGAGCCAGCTCCTAATGGAGCCGGCGGTGTTGCGGCCGTGGGACGGGTGCAGTAGCACCCGTCGCGCTTTTCACTGTCTGCTATGCAGACAGTGAAAAGCTGCCCGGGGCCCTGTTAGGGCCCAAGGGGCCCCAGGACACCCCTTACCGCTAGCCTCTTCCTGGCGGTGCAAACTGCCAGAAACAGGCTGGCGGTAGGGGGGTCATAGTCCCCAGGGCAGCCCTGCTTGCAGCGCTGCCCTGGCGGATTATCACCGCCGGGGCTAAAACGGCGGGAAACCGCCGGCCCCGGCGGTGCGACCGCGGCGCTACCGCCGCGGTCATAATACGGGTCTCCATACCGCCAGCCTGTTGGCGGTATGGACGCCATATTACCCCTGGTGGTCTCTGACCGCCAGGGTCGTAATGACCCCCTCTGTCTCGTCTATTGTCAGTGCACCACAGAACGTAAAGATTTGTGGTAACTAATATAAATAAATGAACCGCACAGAACTGTTAGTCTTGAAAAGGCATTTCAGGTATGGCAACAGCTCTTACTGTAATGACTACCATTTTGTACCAAGAACCAACCACGAGCCTCATCGTATTTACTTTGTGTTGTTGCCTCCTGATGTGCACTCTTGAGTTTCCGGCTCACCCAGAGATTCCCTTTTATGCATCAGCAGCCCCTCTGTTTAAACACGCTCTGAATGGGCCCCATATGTTTTTAGGTTTGAAGGTATTGGATGTGGCAAAATGTATGTTTCTATGTGGCGATTACCTACAGACATTTTAGCAATTATTTGTTTATTGGTCAGCGATTTACTCCAGTCAAAGCGAGGAGTAATGATTATAAACATGAGTACTCCTGTGTGTGGGAAGCTAACATTCAGACTTTGTGATTTAAAAAAAAAGAGAAAACTAAAAGTTCTCTTCATTAATGGGGCCCATGGTTGTTCGATTTCATAAATCTTGGCTGGCTTTGTGATAGTCTGTAAGTGCTGGGCACGTGCAGGCAAATTTCACTTGACTGACATCCTCGTCTGCCATGACATTTCCTATTTTGTCCATAGTTTTTTTGTTATATCTCTGCAGACTGCATCTAGGGTTGTCATCTGGCCCCTATTATACCGCCAAGGCCTGTAATTTAAGTTAAAAGTCATATTCATGAAATTAGAAAAATCTGCAAAATTAGGACCTTTTCTTGCTTTTGAAATCTAAAACATAACACAGTAAATGCACAGATAAATGATTTCAAAAGAATTTTAGAACCGTCTAAACTACGAATTATTGTTAAAGCAAAAACTAGGCGTTATTGTCATGCTTTAAAAAAACAGATGCAAAGTATCTTAGCCCAAATCTTATTCCTGGTCCTCTTAGAATCAGAAACCTTGAATAAATGACCGGTATTTTCCTGTGGCAGCCCTCTCTGCCAAGTGGCTGTGTGGATCGGGGGTCGTTAGGGATAGGTGGGGGCTTTTAGAGATAGGTGGTCTCCATAATGAGTTGTGGTTGGGCAGTGAAGACATGAACGGAGTGAACGTCTTGTTTGAAACTGCAGTCAGGAGACGTGGAAGGAGGTCGCCCTCGTGGCTTCTCTGTGTTGGCAGCTGGCGGCCTGCAGGTGGCAGTGCTCCCAGCGCCGCACCTGCTGCGTCGGCTTCTCGCTGACAGACTATGGCCCGGACCACCCTAGACGGTCTCTATAGGGCGAGTTTACACCCAAGGATTTCGTATGTCATAGGTTATTTATATACCCCTAGCGCCACAAGAAGGCAACGTCACCACGCTGAAAGTACGGGTACGCTAAAAACCTCTCATAATTCAGGTATCCAGATTCAAAAGAATAATTCCATATGCGACCATTCAAAGCTAAATAGTTGAAGCTGCCATCTATTAAATGCTGGTTCGATTTTTTAAACCATATTTGTTCTAAAACGCGCATTTAACAGAATGAAAATAAAGATTTGCTTGCTGATAACGGGTGATTTGGATTAAAACTATAATAGACATCGAAATGTGGCACAACATACAGATCAATGTCAGTGATAAAATTCTGGCAACATGTGCTCTTTTATATGTATAAATATATAGCATATATGTAGATGTCCAGGGTGTAACATACTATTTGTTACCATTCTTAAATGTGGAGAGGGGGCATGGCCACCAGTGGTGACGCAAAGAGTGGGTCGTGCCCCCTCCTCTCGCTCAACAGTAGCATCAAATGTATTTTTTCATGTGTATTTGGGGTAACAAAGGTTATTTAACCAGGATGCAAGGGGTTATTTATGTGGAGCAAGGTAAAATCATATTGAAGAGACTTAGGCCCTGATTTAAGAAAAGTGGCGCTGCATCCAGTGTAGCGCTACTTTTCTTTCGCCCCTTAGCGCTCCCCCCTATCGCCACCATGTGTGCGCCATATCTAGGATACGGAGCACCATGGCAGTAGTTAGGGGAAGTATTATCAACATTTTTGATGCTAGTTCGGAGGTTTGTAGGATTGGCGTAAAACATTTTAACACTAATTCTGCAAAGCTCATTGAGGCCGATTGAAAAGAAAGGCATGCCTCCTTTTAACGCCTGCTCTGAGCAGGCGTTAAAGGTGCTCAAATAAATGATGCAAAGAAATCTTTTATATTTCTTTGCCCCATTTTTTGCCCCCCACCTAACAGGGGAACAACCCCTTTGCATACATTATGCCTGGTGCAGGCATAATGTAGTGCAAAGGGTTACAAAGTGGTGCAATTCATGCATTGTGCCACTTTGTGAATTTGGCGCAGGGATTTAGGCCTCTTTGAGCCACATTAGCGTCCAAAAAAATGACGCTAATGTGGCAAAAGGAGGCGCTAGGACTCTTAAATCTGCCCCTTAGTGACTTTTTGGAGAATTGCTTCCCTGTGTAATTGTTATGTGCAATCTGAGAGGCAGCAAACAGCGAATAACAATCTAAATTGGCAAGTTTGGGACCGTGTTTTTAGTACAGTTGCTGTCAATAATATGTTATGGGGCCACATGTTTATCACTGCCGTTACACATATTTACATAATTATTACATACAATCTGTGACGCAGTAAACGTTTTTTTCCCTTGACAATTCCGCTGTAGGGTGGTAATAAACCGGACTTGACCTTTATAGTGTAGTAATAGATGTGTATGCTCGATTGCTGTAAATAAAGGTACCACAATAGCACACATTATTTCAAACATTGGACTAATAATAAACGCACAGTCATACATTTATTATGAAATAAGTGAAGGGTCAGTTTGAGTTCATTACCACTCCACAGAAACGAAATTGACAGAAGAAAAACAGTTTTTTCTGCCTCACAGATTGTATGTAACAATCACTTTACACACGGAAACAATTCTCCTAATAGTCGTGAGGTATTTTCAATGTGATTTTACAATCTTGAACAAATTTAACCCATTGGATCCTTGTTTTGGTTAAATATCTTCTGCACACATTAAAAATACCATGGCATAACCCATTTATTCAGATGCACTAATGATAATATACTATTTATTACCATTGTTGAGGGAGGGGAAGACATCATAACTCAAGATAAGGCTTTGCCTCTCATGAGGCAAGGCCACATCCACATACCTCTGTAGTTACAGTAATGTCAGGGTTTCCACTGAAAAGCCGTTTTTTGTTTCTTAATAACTTTGGCCCTGTCCAATGAATCTGTACGAACTTTTTTAAAAACGTACACCCACTTTTGGTTCTTGAAAGCACGTTTTGTGCAGATCTGTCATATGAGGCCCAAGATACATATATATTCATACATTATGAATTTGTGGGAATTCCGAAATCTGATTTTCTTTGTTAACTAACATTTTTATGGACGAAGAGAGCTGATTTTGGCACACCCCTATCTGAAAGTGGATTTCATTTGGTTATTTTTAAGGCCTTTATTTTTTACTTATGGGAACGCTACAGAACCAAGATTGTGCAACATAGATCCCCCTTGCGCCGCCTCCCGTTTAACCCAGTTTATGAATATTTACTTTAGTGACAGGAGTGAAACAATATGCAGTGTTACATTGTTTCCATGTAGCATCTGAACCCTCACACCCCCCCAGGGTTCTATAATCGTCCCTCAACATCCAACCCTCCTCATTTTTTCCATGTTCGTCCTTCGTCCCTTTGTATCAGGATTTACAGTTTGGTCCGCAGTTCATCTCGCTGTGGCTGGTTAACCTATCCAGCATCCGCACCCGCTAAGTCAAATCCTTCTCTGCCTGTGAGTCCAGTGTGGATGCTGTCATATAGACTTCCTCGGCCGGGGCATACTCATTGAGGTCTCTCTCCCATTCCGCTACTGTTGAACCCTGTGGACATAGACATAGGCCCTCATTCTGACCCTGGCGGTTCTCTACCGCCAGGGCCAACGGGGGCGGGAGCACCGCCGACAGGCCGGCGGTGCCCCCTTGGGCATTCTGACCGCGGCGCTTTGGCCGCGGTCAGAACGGGAAAACCGGCGGTCTCCCGCCGGTTTTCCACTGCCCGTAAGAATCCTCCAAGGCGGCGCAGCTCGCTGCACCGCCGAGGGGATTCTGACAATCCCTACCGCCATCCTGTTCCTGGCGGCTCGCCCGCCAGGAACAGGATGGCGGTAGGGATTGTCGTGGGGCCCCTGGGGGCCCCTGCAGTGCCCATGCCAACGGCATGGGCACTGCAGGGGCCCCCGTAAGAGGGCCCCGCTAGTATTTCACTGTCTGCGTAGCAGACAGTGAAATACGCGACGGGTGCAGTAGCACCCGTCGCACCTTCCCACTCCGCCGGCTCGATTACGAGCCGGCATCCTCGTGGGAAGGGAGTTTTTCCCTGGGCTGGCGGGCGGTCTTTTGGAGACCGCCCGCCAGCCCAGGGAAAAACTCATTATACCCTCCGCGGTCTTCTGACCGCGGAGCGGTATAATGGAGGGCGGAATCCTGGCGGGCGGCCTCCGCCGCCCGCCAGGGTCATAATGAGGCCCATAGTATGGTGATCCTAAACCTTGCCCAAACCGACCCCAGACAGAGAAATTGCTTCTCATTTTCCATTTTGAGCAACGCGGAATATATTAAGGTGATAATGCCAGTATGTTGCCTTAAGTTGCTACTAAGGCTGACGACCACTCTCCTCCAGCATCCCAGTGTACATGCCCATGTCATATGAATGAATGAGCTCCCGGAATTTATCTTATGGTTTAACATTTTTATTGTACATCATTTGCCATAGAACACAGAGTTTCAAGAAGACATTCTTTGTAGTTAAGCATACCTTACCGTATTGCAGTGCTTAATTTGTGCTCGTTTTTTCCGGTGCTGATCACCGGAACCTATTTTTGAGGGCCGGTGGATAGTCCTCTGCCTCAAGCATTTGCTGCGAGCTAAAGACACATATGGAAAAGACGTAGGGCGGGAACAATGAAAAAGCGTCACAAAGGGAGAAAGTGGAAATCTGCAAGAGTGAGCTGAAGGGGCAAGGAGTGGCTGTAAATGGATGGAAGAGGCCCGAGATGGCTTCAGGATTACACCGCCTCAGTATTCCATGTTCCTACATTTAATTGCAGCAGCCACGTGTTTAAGAGGAGGGTTTTGGGCACCGGCACGTTTTTATTTACAAATTGAGCAATGCCTATTGGCTCTTAGCACAGGCAAATATACATCTAGTTTATTTGTTGTTCCTTAGTTGTTTTAGATCCCAACACATTGAGGCCAAGTTTACCTTTAGTGCATGTTACACTTCAGCCATTAACGTGAAACCATTATCACGCGAGATTTTGAATCCGTCCGATTCTCTGACAAGTTAATGGCCAAAAATAAGTCTTTTCTATGTAGATCAAACACCTTAACATGAAAAAGATGTCCACGCAAACTATTAAAGTATGGACTTCTTCCAAAGGTCAGGTGCATTAAAGAGGGCGCGTCGAAAGAGTGGTTTCACTCCTGGGCATGGGCTATAGAAAGGATGCCTCTCCTCACCCATTTATACCAAAACATTGAATTGTGTTGCGCCGCGTGGTGCGGCGCGAGCCGAGCATTCGGCTCGCGCCGCGCAGCGCGTTCTCAGGACGCGGCGCGCCCCGAGTCTTCTTTGTACAGCGCGAGGCCCCAGATATTATTTTGGGCCTCGCTCTGCCTTCTGTTGTGTCCCTGTTCTCCCCTGACCCCTCCTTACCTGTTTCTTTTTCTTTCTTCTTCTTCTTTTTCTTCTTTACTTTTTCGAGGCATTTTCTGTCCTTTCTTTATGTCTTTCCCCCTTCCCATGTTACCTTTTTCTTCCCAGCATTCCTTGGTCCCTATTTTCTATGGTTCCTGTTCTATTCTATCCTATGTACTTTTTCCCTATCTAAAATGGTGTCTTTTTACTTCCTGTTGGTCACTTCCTGTTTCTTGGTATATAAGGGCTCTGTTTTCTCCCTTTCCTTGCGCTGCATCACTTTCTGCTCAGATTGTGTCTTCGCTCCTGATTCTTAGTCTTCGGTTCTGAATCTTTTCAATTTTGCATTTACCTGCATTTTGTTCCTGTTTGATTCCTGGTTTTGTTTTCGTTTCAGGAATCCATTTTTTGGAGGTTTTTTCCCCTTTATTGGGGTTTTTCCCTCTGGCACTAATTCTAAAGGGCACGGTCTGTTCTTGGCGTTTCCACTGCCTGCAGCACCGTGGCTACTAGAAAGAGTCGCCCTTTTCTGGGCCAAAGCCGAACCCTCAAGACCTACGCCACTAGATCTGCGGTTTCCAGGCGCCAGCAGCACGTGAGTCGCGACAGAATGCAGCGCCAAACCATTCCGACATCTTCTGATACTATGGATGACACAGTGGCGGCGGCTGCAGATCCTGATTCATCTTTTTTGACTACTATTCAACAACAAGCTCAGGAATTGCAACAATTGCGCAACGAGAATGCGGTCTTACGACAGGCTTTGGCCCTCCGCAGTGGCGATGTTCCGACTATCTCCGCCTCAACGCCTCGCTTCTCTGGTGAACCAACTAAACTGCGTGAATTCCTGGATGCATTAACGGTTTACTTCGCCTTCAGACCTAGCCAATTCTCTCATGACAGGACAAAGGTGGGATATCTTATTAGTGCATTATCCGGTCCTGCCTTGGCCTGGGCAACCCCGATGGTGTCATCCAACGATCCAGTATTGTCGGACTATTCTGCCTTCGTGACCCGCTTCAAACAAATGTTTAGTCGCCCAGGATTGGAAGCCTCGGCAGAGGAAGCATTATGTGATATCCAGCAAGGATCCCAGGATGTCCTCCGATATATTACACGTTTCCGTCAATTAGCGGCAGAGACCACTTGGGTGGAGCGTACCCTGGTAACTTTGTTTCGCAGAGGACTTAAGGAAGAAATTAAGGATGAATTAGTACATTCCACCAGAGTTGAAGATCTTCGTGGCCTCATGGATCAAGCACTTTCCATCGAGTATCGTCTTCAAGAACGACGAATGGAGAAGAGAAGGAGTAGAGGAGCGTCTCAGCCAAGCTCTTCACGGATGTATCCACCTCATCCTGAGGAATCTCGTCCTCCTGCTAAAGATATAGAAGGGGAACCCATGCAAGTGGATACTGCTCGAGGGCCACTCTCTGCTAGTGAGAAGGAAGACAGACGGAAGAAGGGATTGTGCCTCTACTGTGGTTCTGCTGGTCACATGCTTCGTACATGTCCTGTACGTCCACCTAGACCCTTGGGAAACGCCACCTCCCGTCCTCTGTAAGAAAGGAGGGGACGGGATCATCGGCTATACCTTCTATCAGCTCATTCAACGACAATACAACTTACTTGTTCGTGTTACCAGTCATATTACAACTACCTGATGGCCGCCAAGAAAGAACTATGGCATTATTGGATTGTGGTGCTAGTGGTATATACATGGATAAGACATGGGCCACTAATCTGCAAATTCCCACTCAACCCAAAGACATTCCTGAACAAGTACACACCGTGGATGGTTCTTTAATATCCTCAGGTCCAGTCGATACTACGACCTTGATGTTAAATTTACAGTTTGGTAATCATCAAGAACACCTCTCTTTTGATCTCATTTCATCTCCCAACCATACCATTATTCTCGGAATTCCATGGTTTACTAGACATAACCCATATGTGAACTGGGTAACCCGGACAATTTCTTTATCCTCACAGTTTTGTCAAGAAAATTGCTTTGCTTCCGATAAATATTGGTCACCAAACAGATTAACACCTATGAAGAGTACTACGGAGTATTCCATCAACACTGTCCAAGGGGTTCCTGAACATTATTTAGAGTTCCAAGACGTGTTTCAAAAACCATCCAGACCTGTATTACCTCCACATCGAGAGTACGATTGTGCTATTCCTTTGGAACCTGGAACAGTCGTTCCCTTTGGGAGGATGTATTCTCTCACGGAACCTGAAAAGGAAGTTCTTAAGGAGTATCTGGAGGAAAATGTACAGGGTGGTCTCATTGTTCCATCATCTTCTCCAGCAGGGGCTCCTCTCTTTTTTGTACCTAAGAAGACCAAAGATCTTCGTCCTTGCATAGACTTTCGAGGCCTAAACAAGATAACTATAAAGGATCGTTATCCTTTGCCCCTCATTAAGGATATTTTAGAGGCAGTCAGAGGGGCTCAACGTTTTACCAAGTTGGATCTTCGGGGAGCTTACCACCTTTTACGTATAAAAGAAGGAGACGAGTGGAAAACAGCATTCAGGACACCGTTCGGTCATTTTGAATATAAAGTCATGCCCTTTGGTCTTACGAACGCTCCTGCTATATTTCAAAGGTTTATGGACTCAATATTTTCCGATCTCTTGAACCAGACACTCGTAATCTACTTGGACGACATCCTTATTTTTTCCAGACACCCCGAACTCCATTCTTCTCATGTGAAACAAGTCCTTCACAGACTCCGAGCACATCAACTATTCTGTAAACCCGAAAAGTGTGAGTTCGATAAGACGGAAGTCAAATATCTGGGTTATCATTTAAGTTCCACCGGCATAGCTATGGACTTAGAAAAGGTACAAGCAATTCTAGAGTGGCCTTCTCCCTCTTCTATCAAAGAAACACAATGTTTCCTAGGATTAGCAAATTTTTACCGACAGTTCATTCAAGACTTTGCTAAACAGACCAGCCATATAACCCATACCTTAAAGAAGGAAAATCTAAAACAGGGGTTTGTCTGGACCAAGGCGGCTGAAACAGCTTTTCAAGAATTAAAGAAGGCATTCACTCAAGCTCCCATTTTGAGACATCCAGATACCAATAAACAGTTTATTGTAGTTACCGATGCTTCCGAAAAAGCTATTGGAGCAGTCTTGCTTCAACTTCAAGAAGATGATGGTCTTGAACATCCTGTTTTCTATTTGTCCCATATTCTCTCTTCAGCTGAACAACATTACTCTGTACTAGAAAGAGAGTTGTTAGCTCTGAAGACAGCCTGCATCGAATGGAGACAGTTTCTGATGGGATCCAAGGAGCCTTTCGAGGCGAGAACAGATCACCGTAATCTGCAATGTCTACGTAATTTTGTATGCCAAAATAGTCGCCAGGCGCGTTGGGCCTTTTTCTTTAGTCAGTATGACTTTTACATCACCTATATTCCTGGATCTCAAAACATTCTGGCTGATGCTCTGTCTCGACGCTATCCAGATTGTACTCCTTCCCCATCTCAGTTTCTACTGGAGCCTAGTAAGATCATTGGAGTTGCTCAATCTTTTCTGGATGAGGTACAACTGGAGTATTCCATCCTGTCTAATAGCGAAATAGAGAAATTAAGAACCTTTTTATGCAAGAAAGAAGGATTCTTTTTTCATCAGAAGCTGTTATTCCTCCCTACTAACAGAGTGCGAGACAAAGCATTACAGATGTGCCATGATTCACCGGTTGCTGGACATAGAGGTATTAAGGCCACACAAGAACTTCTTTCGCGATCTTTCTGGTGGCCTACCTGGAAATCAGATGTCGAAAGATATGTTCAGGCTTGTCCCATATGTGCCCAAGTCAAGATTCCCCGTAGCAGACCTGCAGGATTACTACAGCCTTTGCCAGTTCCACCAACGCCATGGCATACTATTTCCACTGACTTTATGTGTTCACTTCCGCCATCAGCTGGAAACCAGGTTATCATGGTCACTGTTGATTCTTTCACTAAGATGGCCCACTTTACTGCTCTAAAGAAATTACCAACATCCCAAGAATTGAGCCAGATATTTATCGACCATATTTTCCGTCTCCATGGACTTCCACATACCATTGTGTCTGACAGGGGTCCCCAGTATATTTCCCGGTTTTGGAAACATTTTTGCAAGACACTGAATATCAATATTGCACTATCATCCGGTTTCCATCCTCAGACCAATGGACAAACTGAGCGTTTGAATCAAGGACTAGAACAATACCTTCGTTGTTTTTGTAATTCCACCCAAAGCAACTGGAACACTTATCTTCCTATTGCTGAATATTCCTACAACAATTCTGTCCATAGTGCCTCCAAGGTCACTCCCTTTTTCTGTTCCTATGGCTATCATCCAACCTCTTTTCCTACTGCTCCTCAATCTACCTCTCCTCTGCCTGCCATTACATCTTTTTCCAAACGTCTCCTGCAACTCCATAAGCTAATTAGATCTAATTTATTGCACACTAAGAGATATATGAAGAAGATCGCTAATAAGAAACGTGGACCCACTCCTGATTATCACCCTCAGGATAAAGTCTGGCTTTCTTCCAAATTCTTGCCCTCTCGCCTTTCTCTGAATAAGTTCACGCCTCGCTATTATGGGCCTTTTCGTATTCTTCAGTTGCTCAATCCTGTCACTGTTCGTCTTCGCTTGCCTCATACTTGGAAAATTCATCCGGTCTTTCATGTATCCCAACTCAAACCTTATGTCCCTGATCCTTTCTCTCGTCAGTTTCCTTGTCCTCCTCCTGTGTTGGTGAATGATGTCCCTGAATATGAGGTTCAAGAAATTTGTGACTCTCGCCTTTTTCACCGGCGTCTTCAGTATTTGATTCACTGGAAGGGTTATCCTCTTAGTGAATGCTCTTGGGAAGATGCTTCTTCTGTTCACGCCCCTCTTTTGATTTCTCGTTTTCATCGTTTGTTTCCCTTCAAACCTAGACCTTCGGGGGGGGACCTACTGTTGCGCCGCGTGGTGCGGCGCGAGCCGAGCATTCGGCTCGCGCCGCGCAGCGCGTTCTCAGGACGCGGCGCGCCCCGAGTCTTCTTTGTACAGCGCGAGGCCCCAGATATTATTTTGGGCCTCGCTCTGCCTTCTGTTGTGTCCCTGTTCTCCCCTGACCCCTCCTTACCTGTTTCTTTTTCTTTCTTCTTCTTCTTTTTCTTCTTTACTTTTTCGAGGCATTTTCTGTCCTTTCTTTATGTCTTTCCCCCTTCCCATGTTACCTTTTTCTTCCCAGCATTCCTTGGTCCCTATTTTCTATGGTTCCTGTTCTATTCTATCCTATGTACTTTTTCCCTATCTAAAATGGTGTCTTTTTACTTCCTGTTGGTCACTTCCTGTTTCTTGGTATATAAGGGCTCTGTTTTCTCCCTTTCCTTGCGCTGCATCACTTTCTGCTCAGATTGTGTCTTCGCTCCTGATTCTTAGCCTTCGGTTCTGAATCTTTTCAATTTTGCATTTACCTGCATTTTGTTCCTGTTTGATTCCTGGTTTTGTTTTCGTTTCAGGAATCCATTTTTTGGAGGTTTTTTCCCCTTTATTGGGGTTTTTCCCTCTGGCACTAATTCTAAAGGGCACGGTCTGTTCTTGGCGTTTCCACTGCCTGCAGCACCGTGGCTACTAGAAAGAGTCGCCCTTTTCTGGGCCAAAGCCGAACCCTCAAGACCTACGCCACTAGATCTGCGGTTTCCAGGCGCCAGCAGCACGTGAGTCGTGACAAATTGCCCTTTTTAATAATTACAGGGTTCACAGCACTACAGTTCATATTTCAACACGTGCAAAGACTGAAGCAATGACTATGACACTTTCCAATTGAAAACATTTATTTAGGCACACAAAAATATCACTTGTAGGGGTACTGATTTTGTGATTAACCTCTCAACTGTATCCGGAAAGGGGCAGTTTGTTGACTTCTATAAAATTAAAGACGTTATCTTCCAGAGCACTTAGCTCGTGTGGTACGTTATGACATTCAGTAATTATTAGAGCATGTGGAACATCTACTTCTTGTACGATTATTGCTGACTAAAATCCTTGAGCTGTTGCCAGGGGGAGCCCCCAAACGGCAAACTAACATTTTCACCAATGCTACTTTTCCCTATGCCGGACATTGAAGGAGTTAGGCTGAACAGGCAGTAGGAGCTGGCTATGTGGATTTCACTGCAAAACAAGGGAGCATCTTTTTTCTTTGCTTTAACGTGAGTGACGTTCAAAACTTCCCAACGAACCACTTTGTAAGGAAAGGAACCATACAGGTTTTTTAGCAATAGTACCAAAGTCGAAGTTGCTCACGCATTTGTATTTAAGATTACTTCTCTGTAACATTTGTTATTGCAACATTTGCATTTTTAATAACAATTGTCTTTCCTAGATTTCTCTGTTACAGTCATTAATCATTTTTCTATTACACTATTTTCCTATTTTTATAAATAACATACCCAATTATAATGTTGATTAATGTATGATTAGTTATGTGGCATGGTAATAAATTGAAGTCAACTATGTATTGCAGATGTCCTCTTGTATATATTGTACATATGGTTATGCGTCCATTAACTTTAAATTTAAAATGTGACAACTTTGGCCAGTCCTGGCTTATTATGCAACGCCAATCTGCATTCTGCAACTTGTCGTTTTTCTCATTCTAGATATGGCATTCGAAGAACCACCACACAAGCAGAAGACGGCAAAAAACACAGGAAAGGGTAGAGGTATCACGTACGCCATGGAGATACTTAGCACCTGCACTGAAAATCCTGTGCAATTTCCGTGTCCTGGCAGCAGAAGAGTCTACATCTTTTTATTTTGGGGCGTCAATTTTCGTTCAGTTCTACAGCTTAGTGGAACTGCCAACTCTCTTTAACATGTGTGACGACTCTCTAATGTATTCTCTCAATGCATATAATTTGTGTAATTTTTCCCTGAGTGAAATAATTTTTGCCTCTTCTTATCCACATGTAGTTGACAACGTTCACGGATGCTCCCTTTACATTTCCCCATTTTATTTGGACTCGATCAAGTGTAAATGTGGGGTTTCCTCCATGGGTGGGTGTTGACACAGGACTTATTTGTGATTTGATTCTGGGTAATTCTAAAAAATACATGGGTGCCGGAGGGCTTGTGTGCAGGGAAGGTTTCACAGGGAAGGTGTGTGTGTTCTACTGCCCGAACAGTTCTGATATTCACATTATTGAGGTGGTCCGTGGCCAGCCTCAAAATAGCCAGGAAGTCCATCCCTTCCCATGTTCGTTCCCCCGGGACGAGGGACTTGAGTCGAGGAGCACTGGCCGAGAACTTGAGGCTAAATTTAACTTTGCTTATGCCGGGGTGGGAGTACACAGCAGGTCACAGCATCCTGGCAGAGGGAGCACCCACACGTCTCCAGCACACCGCGCTTACCGGCGAGCCACCGGCCGAGGAGCCCACTTTTCATATGCGCCACGTCCACGGAGAATGGCCAGCAGCCAAGACCGTGACGCCCAAACCAAGTGCCAACTTCTTAGACGGGTAAGATGATCCGCCTCTTTGTGCAATTTAGCGCCTAAAGAACGCCTTTTTGACCCCCCCCCCCCCCGAAGTAATCCCCAATTCTACAAAAATGTCTCCTTCCAGGAAATGCGTAGGGTGTGGGGAAAAGTGGAGGACCCCAGAGTATTTTGGGAGCCGCGGCTCTTGCACACGAGTGCTGGGCTTGCTGATATCAAGACTGCCTAAACTTAAATCCACTTCACACCTCTTACCTCCACGCCAGGTCCTGCCCCTTTATCTCACTCCTGCAGGTATTTTATCCGCTTTCTCCCTTTGTCACTGTTATCATATTTTCTCTATCTCTGTTTCAGCTTTTGTCTCTCATTCTAAGTCAAAGTCTGATGATGAAAAATTCTGATCCCAAAAATGAGTGTAAGTGCCCACCACCTGCACAACTAAACCACTCCTGCTAGGCTTGGCCCTGAACGCTGGCCAAATAACACATGATCAGAGCACTCAGTAAACCCTAGTCCTACCCCTTCTATTCCTTCTAGCCTTGCCTCTGAGTGGTCCTACTGTGGAGGGCTCCTTTTCATTCAGTGCAGTAATCCCCACTCTTGCCCTCATGGCTCCTTCCATTCCTTTGCTATGAGTTTTTAGCCAAGGCATGGGTCCCCCTATTTACACTGTTTTGTAATCCACATAAATGATTATGATTACATCCATGATGAAAGGAACGTTTGAATTAATCTCAGGCACTGTTGATCACTCAGGGGGCACATGCCAGTCCATTGTTTTCACTCACTGCACCACTGTAGAGAGACACCAGCCTTATGCAAATCAGTGTTGGTCCTGCTCCAAAAGGACCGGGCCAAACAGCCAAGCCAGGTCCTCTCCAGGTTCGGCTTATTTGAGTCTCATTAGTACCGTTGTACTCTCCCTTGGGGGGGGGGGAGGGAGCTGGCTTCTCAGTTCGGGCTGGACTCCTCCTACTGGAGAAGGACCAAGACTGATTTGCAGAGGGC
Organism: Pleurodeles waltl; assembly: GCF_031143425.1. NCBI lineage: Eukaryota > Metazoa > Chordata > Amphibia > Caudata > Salamandridae > Pleurodeles > Pleurodeles waltl. The sequence continues at coordinate 1,277,776,206 of NC_090446.1, read as the reverse complement.
AGGTCTCCGTCTAGAGTGGCACTTTGGGATAAAAACGATGGATGGGAATGCAGCCTGAGTGATCACCAGTGGGTTGAATTACTTCAAGCATTTCTAGGGTGACCGGATTTTGAAAAACAAAAACAAAAACCGGGACATTTCACAGACATGAAAGTAGGAATATAAATTCACATCGACCGGGGCCACGTGGGAAATAAATTAAATTTAACACAGACCATCATCTGTGTTAGTGAAACTGATTTCTGGATAGGCTGGTAACTAATCCTGCATGGAACACATAAAAGCTTGCCTTACCTGGTGTTTAGTCAACCCTGTCAAAAAACCGGGACATGGGCTGAATTTTGTGAAATCTGCCAGGACAGACGATGAAAAATCCGGAATGTCTTGGCAAATTCGGAATGCCTGGTCACACTAAGCATTCTTTTCATCACTTTGCTTCTAGGGGTAGACATTTGTTTCTGTGACACACAGGTCATCAACCCCTAACTCACACCATACACAAATAGTTAGCCGAACAATGGTTGACTGCTGAGATCCAGGTGAATGCTTCATCCACTGACTGCTAATAATATAAAATGAGTTTTGAGCCATGCTAGCTAGTTGTGCAGGTAGGCGTTAAACATTCTGAGACTACGCATAATGTATTCAGTCATAGGACCAGTCTGTGGGATCAACACAACTGTTATCTGGCAGTTCAGGCTGAATCTGGCCCTCTTAGGCCACCATTCGCCACCCTTTGGCCAGCAATGTTCAATGTATCATTTTTGAAAGGGCAAATGAGCTTGAATAAATGACTGCTCTCTTGGAGTTTATGAAGAGTCAAATATGTATTCTTTGGAATGAGCACTTTGGTATAGTAAAATAATATGAAAACTGATAACTTACAACAGAATACCATCTCTCACATCCAGGTTTTTGTTCTGTGGCAGTTAATATAAGGGATGCCTATCCTCCTATGTTTGGCAAATAAAATACATGAGGCTTAAGGAAATAAAAGTCTTTACCCAAGCTCTCACATTTTGGTGAAGCTGAGAAACCGAGATTCGAACCAAGGTCTACTGATTTAACAGCTGATGGTTAGCAACCAAAGAAAATCTTGTCTTGCGACAGTAGGGTGTAAGAGTATGGTTTAGCATCTGATGACATGAAGATCAGGTTGTGATGCTTAAAATGTTTTTTTTTATACAATATTACAGTCTTGGTGTAAATGTGTTAGTGTGCCTATATTGAAAGGTTATGCTTGCAGAGCATCTGAATCCGCCTGATAAATTACATATGAAGTATGTTTTTAAAGATATATATTTTGCATCGCAATCCTGAGGCATTACCAGATTTTAAGAAATGCAAGAGGCACTTTTATTCCAAACCGACACAGGCCACAGCCATTCTTTCATATTTTGCTCTTATTATCAGCATTTCACCATTTCTAAGCACTCTGAATTTAGAAGGATTGAATACTCTTATCCCAGGAAAGTAAAGTGTTTCGACCAGGATTCCAGGAGAACCTGGGATTTGAACTCGGGAACCTTAGTTTTACAGGTGGCGACTTAACCACAAGTCAAAAATTCCTACCTGAATTCATTCTTTATGCAGTATTTAGATGTTTTTTTTTGTTGTGTTTCCATCAGCAATTTGCTACAGATTATTTGTAAAGTAGTAGTGCTAGTGATCTTGCAGAGGAAGCTTGGCAACGTTTGTAGAGAAACCAGCGGAGGCATGTTTTTGACTCACTTTGTAGTGAGAAGATAAATTAGAAAGATATATATTGTCAATTATATCCCCCACAGATCCAAAAATATAATCTGTCTTTGTGACAAACTCAGTGTTTAGTTTAATTGTCTTTATATCAACAGTCTCATTGATGCAACTCTGCATTTGTTTATTTGGTGATTGGACAGAATGGAACAGTATTTAACTGTAACAATAGTTCAAGAGTATGGGTACCCTTTCCAAATGTATACACTGTGCAATTTCCTTCCCTCAATTGAGGAGGGACCTCCAACACAATTTTTCCTAACACTTTGGGCCTTATTTTGCGTTTGACCGATGAGATACTCCATCACAAACGTGGCGGATGTCCCATTTGTAGTACTATAAGTGCATTATAGCCAATGGCACTTGTAATATGGTGAATTGCTAGCCATCATGTTTGAGTGTATATTGTCTACCACACTTTAAATTACGCCCTTTGTATTTACATTTTCATTATTTTAAAGGGGGCACCAATGAAGAGAACAAAAACGGTTCTCTTCACCTAGTCCTTCATCTCCAACAATCAGCAAAAATTGGCATTCTAGAATGTTGCTTAATCTGAAGACGTCTGCTTAGGTTTTGAGATACATTATGACATTATTCACCTGATGGCCTCTTTAAGAACAGCTGTGCATCGTAGGTGCTTCAAGTTTTCCTGAACTTTTGTTACTTTAAGAAATATTTGAAATCTGGAGAGTGGAGTGCTGTTGTTACAATTTGATGTTGTCACATTCATGATCTGTTCCCCTACCTGAAAGCTGGAAGGCAGAGTGGGTCATATTAATCGGAGAAGATCACCCTAGCTGGAAAACTATTATAGTGTAGTTGAACAACTTTTCCTTCTATACCAAATAATCTATGTAGGAAGTTGGCTCTGTATATACTATCTCAAAGTGAGAGACAGTGTGCACAGAGTCCAAGGGTTCCCCTTAGAGGTTGATAGTGGAAAAATTAGATGATACTAATGCTCCATTTTGTGGTAGTGTGGTTGAGAAGTAGGCTTATCAGAGGGTAGTGTTAAGCATTTGTTGAACACACACAGGCAATAAACGAGGAACACACACTCAAAGACTTAACTCCAGGCCAATAGTTTTTATATAGAAAAATATATTTTCTTAATTTATTTTAGAAGCACAAGATTCAAGTTTTGAGGTAAGTACATAAACTGCAAGGTACTTCACACAGGTAAGTATGGAACTTTGAATTAAAGCAGTAGTACACACAGTATAGGTTAGAATGGCAATAAGCTATTTTAAAAGTAGACACTGCAAAAATCAACAGTTCCGAGGGGAGGTAAGTTTTGTTAAGTTTCTCAGGTAAGTAAAGCACTTACACAGTCAGTCTCCTGGGCATAGGCAGCACACCGTTGGGGGTTCAGGGCAACCCCAAAGTCACAGCACCAGCAACATAGGGCCGGTCAGGCACAGAGGTCAAAGGAGGGCCCAAAACACATAAGTGCCTATAGAGAGAGGGGTGCTCGGGTTCCAGTCTGCTGGCAGGTAAGTACCTGGGTCTTCGGGGGCAGACTAGGGGGGGGTTTGTAGAGCACTGGGGGGGACACAAACAGGCACACAAAACACCCTCAGCGGCACAGGGGCAGCCTGGTGCAGTGTGCAAAGTTGGCGTCGGGTTTGCTATAGGAAGCAATAGAGGGACCTGGGGGTCACTTAGGCGAAGCAGGCAGGGCACAGGGGAGCTTCTTGGGCCAGCCACCAACTGGGTTAGGAAGAGGGCCACCTGCTGGTCACTCCTGCACTGGGGGTTGGTTCCTCTCAGTCCTGGGGGCTGCGGGTGCAGTGCTTGGTCCAGGCGTCGGGTTCCTTGTTACCAGGCAGTCGCAGTCAGGGGGAGCCTCTGGATCCTCTCTGCAGGCGTCGCGGCTGGGGTACAGGGGGGTCGACTGAGGTTACTCACATCGTCGCAGTCGCCTGGGAGTCCTCTCTGCAGTGTTTGTTCTCTGGAGTTCGAGCGGGGGCGTTGGGTGCAGAGTGAGAAGTCTCACGCTTCCGGTGAGAAGGGAGAGTTCTTTGAAAGTTGTTTCTTTGTTGCAAAAATGTTGCTGTTGGTGAACAGTGCAGCTGCTCTCAGGAGTTTCTTGGTCCTTCGGTTTCAGGGTAGTCTTCTGAGTCCTCAGAGGTCACTGGTCCCTGTCGGATGCGACGCTCTGCAGGTTCTTTGAGTCTGGAGACAGGCCGGTAGGGCTGGGGCCAAGTTAGTTGTCGTCTCTGTCATCTCTGCAGGGCTTTCAGGTCAGCAGTCCTTCTTCTTTGTGTAGGTTGCAGGAATCTGATTTCCTCGGTTCAGGGTTGCCCCTAAATGCTAAATTTAGGGGTGTGTTTAGGTCTGGGAGGCAGTTGCCATTGGCTACTGTCCTGGAGTGTGGCTACGCCCTCTTTGTGCCTCCTCCCTGAGGGGAGGGGGGCACATCCCTGATCCTATTGGGGGAATCCTCTAATCTCAAGATGGAGGATTTCTAAGGGCAGGGGTCACCTCAGCTCAGGACACCTTAGGGGCTGTCCTGACTGATGTGTAACTCCTCCTTGTTTTTCTCATTATCCTCTCCTGCCTTGCTGCCAAAAGTGGGGGCAGTGGCCTGAGGGGCGGGCATCTCAACTAGCTGGGATGCCATGGGGTGCTGTAACAAAAGGCATGAGTCTTTGAGGCTCACCGCCAGGTGTTACAGTTCCTTCAGGGGGAGGTGAGAAGCACCTCCACCCAGTACAGGCTTTGTTCCTGGCCACAGAGTGACAAAGGCACTCACCCCATGTGGCCAGAAACTCGTCTGGTTGTGGCAGGCTGGCAGAAACTGGTCAGCCTAGCACTAGGAGTCACACTGGTATTCAGGGGGCATCTCTAAGATGCCCTCTGGGTGTATTTTACAATAAATCCCACACTGGCATTGGTGTGTATTTATTGGGCTGAGAAGTTTGATACCAAACTTTCCAGAATTCAGTGTAGCCATTATGGAACTGTGGAGTTCGTGTTTGACAAACTCCCAGACCATATACTCTTTATGGCTACGCTGCACTTATAATCTCTAAGGTTTTGCTTAGACACTTTAGGGGCATAGTTCTCATGCACATATGCTCTCACCTGTGATATAGTGCACCCTGCCTTAGGGCTGTAAGGCCTGCTAGAGGGGTGACTTACCTATGCCTCAGGCAGTGTGAGGTGGGCATGGCACTCTGAGGGGAGTGCCATGTCGATGTAGTCATTTTCTCCCCACCGCACACACAAGCTGTGAGGCAGTGTGCATGTGCTGAGTGAGGGGTCCCCAGGGTGGCATAATACATGCTGCAGCCTATAGAGACCTTCCCTGGCAAGAGGGCCCTTGGTACTAGGGGTACCATTTACAAGGGACTTATCTGTGTGCCAGGGCTGTGCCAATTGTGGGAACAAAGGTACAGTTTAGGGAAAGAACACTGGTGCTGGGGCCTGGTTAGCAGGGTCCCAGCACACTTTCAATCATAACTGGCATCAACAAAAGGCAAAAAGTCAGGGGGTACCCATACCAAGGAATGTATTTCCTTACAATCTCCCCTAGAATAATATGCTTTGAAATAAAATCCCAATCACATTAGCAAAACAGTATTCTACTACAACTGGCTTCTGACTGATGCTTGACCCAAAATAGAATCATGGTGTGTATAGATGTAAATGTGGCAGCTCTGCATTGAAAGTGCCCTCCTCCTCGATATCAGTTCATACTAAAATGTTAGGTAATGAAATAAGAATCTACATTGACGAGATAAACCACTGCTTGGTGCCTACAGCACTCAGTACTATGTAGTGTGAACTCCATAGTTACCCAACACTTCTGCAGGACTTGAACACAAGCTTCTTTTTGGGCCCCCTAGGTTCGAGGCATATACCCAGTTCTACAGTACACCATCAGGGCTTAAAGGATATTTTGGATAACTTTGTTTTGAGACAGAAGATTGCAGAAAAACAATGCCTTTCAAGCATTGGGGTTTCTATCTTGCTACATGTAGTTAGGACTCCTTGCCTAAGGTTCAAGATTTTCATTTGGCATCCTAATGTGCTTTCCTGCTAGTTGTAGTCTTGAAGGGCCCACTGAGCTACTTGGACTAACATGCCTGATAATAGTGATTTCTAACAGAAAAGTGCAAGGCTGGAAATGTCCTGGTGACCTGCAAACATTGAGAGCTGGCAAACCTAAATATACCTCTTTGCAGAGTTGTTGCCATGTGAACAAGTTAAACCATCACCAGGAACATTAAAAAAACCATATAGAATCATTTATATATAAAACACACCACTACGAAGGTGTGGACCAATTGTTCCACGTTTAGCGCTGACAACTGCAGAAGCAAACCTCTAAGCACCTTTAGGCAAATACCTAGTGTTAGAAATGGGGTCTTTCGTTGGCAGTCAGGTTATCCCCTGTCCAAGCAAGGAACCTCACTCTAGTCAGGGTAAGTCACACACAATCCAAATTGTCATGTGCCCACCCTCTGGTAGCTTGGCACTGAGCAGTCAGGCTTAACTTCGAAGCAATGTGCAAAGTATTTGTGCAATAAATCATACAATAACACAATATAGCACCACAAAAATACACCACACAGTGTTTAGAAAAATATATAATATTTGTCTGATAATATGCGGGTCAAAACAATTAAATGCAATAAGTATATGTTGAGATATCAGTGTAAAAGTGATATAAAGTGTCTTAAGTATTTTAAAAGCAAACAAAGTCTCTTTCAAGCACAAAGTACCTGGTTCGTGTGAAAAATCTCCGCAAAGAACTAGAGAGGAGATGCATGGAAACAAAGGGGTGTGCGTCGATTTATCGGGCTGCACACGGCAATGCGTCATTTACTTTTCATGAAGGGACGGCTGTGCATCGATTTCCGGTGCTCGGTTGTGGATCCTCTTCGGGTTGTGGGGTTTTCGGGCGCCCCGGGGACGATGCCTAGATTTCCTGTGCTGGCAGGACTTAGTCACAAGAGCTGTGTCGATTCGGTGGGCGTTGCGTTTAATTTTCTACTGCACGGCAGGCGCTGCGTCGATTCCTCTCTGGAAGTCGGGCTGCGTCGTTCTGGTTCGGCTGTGCGTCGTTCTGGTGAGCCATGCGTTGAATTTCCGGTTGCTACGCTGGTGCTGCATCGATCTTCTCGATGCAAATTCGGGCTGCGTCGTTCCGGTTTGGCGTGCTGTGAAATTTTCACCACGGTGCAGGCTGTGCTTCGTTTCTTGCAGGCTGTGCGTCGAATTTTGCCGCACTAGGAGTCCTTCTTGTAGAGATTAAGGGGGTCATTCCGTCCCCGGCGGGCGGCGGGCGCCGCCCGCCGGGCGGAAACCGCCCAAACACCGCCCCGCGGTCAAATGACCGCGGGGACCATTTTAACTTTCCCGTTGGGCCGGCGGGCGATCTTCAAAAGATCGCCCGCCGGCCCAGCGGGAAAGCCCCAGCAAAGATGAAGCCGGCTCCGAATGGAGCCGGCTGATTTGCTGGGGTGCGACGGGTGCAGTTGCACCCGTCGCGATTTTCAGTGTCTGCTATGCAGACACTGAAAATCTTTGTGGGGCCCTGTTAGGGGGCCCCTGCAGTGCCCATGCCATTGGCATGGGCACTGCAGGGGCCCCCAGGGGCCCCAAGACACCCGTTCCCGCCAGCCAGGTTCTGGCGGTTAAAACCGCCAGAACCAGGCTGACGGGAAGGGGGTCGGAATCCCCATGGCGGCGCTGCTTGCAGCGCCGCCATGGAGGATTCTTTTGGGCAGGGGTAAACCGGCGGGAAACCGCCGGTTGCCCTTTTCTGACCGCGGCTTTCCCGCCGCGGTCAGAATTGCCCATATAGCACCGCCAGCCTGTTGGCGGTGCTACCCCCGGCCTCCACCCTGGCAGTCATAGACCGCCAGGGTCAGAATCAGGCCTTAAGTCTTTTTGGTCCTCCTGAGACTTCAGGGAATAGGAGGCAAGCTCTATCCAAGCCCTTGTCTTCACCACAGACAGAGAGCAGCAAGGCAGCAGGGCAACAGCAAGGTAGCAGTCCTTCACAGAAAGCAGAGAGGTGAGTCCTTTGGGCAGCCAGGCTGTTCTTCTTGGCAGGATGCAGGTTGTGGTTCCAGTTTCTTCTCCAGGGAGTGTCTGTGAGGTAGAGTGTCTACCCCAAGAAGTGTCTGAGATGGTAGGGGCAGAGGCCCTGTTTAAATACCCAAATGTGCCTTTGAAGTGGGGGAGACTTCAAAGAGTGGCTTAGAAGTGCACAAGGTCCCCTTTCAGTTCAATCCTGTCTGCCAGGTTCCCAGTAGGGGGTGTGGCAGTCTTTTGTGTGAGGGCAGGCTACTGCCCTTTGACATGCAAGTATCAGGCCCTCCACCCTCCCAACCCAGGAAGACCCATTCAAAATGCAGATGTATGCAAGTGAGGCTGAGTATCCTGTGTTTGGGGTGTGTCTGAGTGAATGCACAAGGAGCTGTCAACTAAACCCAGACGTGGATTGTAAGGCACAGAAAGATTTAAGTGCCGAGAAATGCTCACTTTCTAAAAGTGGCATTTCTAAAATAGTAATATTAAATCCATCTTCACCAGTCAGCAGGATTTTGTATCACCATTCTGGCCATACTAAATATGATCTTCCTACTCCTTTCAGATCAGCAGCTACCACTCAAACAATGTATGAGGGCAGCCCCAATGTTAGCCTATGAAGGGAGCAGGCCTCACAGCAGTGTAAAAACAAATTTAGGAGTTTTACACTACCAGGACATGTAACTACCCAGGTACATGTCCTGCCTTTTGCCTACACAGCACCCTGCCCTATGGGTTACCTAGGGCATACCTTAGGGGTGTCTTATATGTAGAAAAAGGGGAGCTTTAGATGGGCAAGTACTTTTAAATGCCAAGTCGAATTGGCAGTGAAACTGCACACACAGGCCTCGCAATGGCAGGCCTGAGACAAGGTTAAGGTGCTACTTAAGTGGGTGGCACAATCAGTGCTGCCGGCCCACTAGTAGCATTTAATCTACCGGCCCTGGGCACATATAGTGCACTCTACTAGGGACTTATAAGTAAATTAACTAGTCCAATTGGGTATGATCCAATGTTCCCATGTTTAAAGGGATAGAGCATATGCACTTTAGCACTGGTTAGCAGTGGTAAAGTGTGCAGAGCCTTAAAACCAGCAAAAACAGTATTTAAAAAGTGGAGGGAGGCAGGCAAAAAGTTAAGGGTGACCACCCTAAGGCTGTCAGGTCTAACACCTAGTTTTGGGCACTATCACATCTGAGCACAGCTCAGTACAGATGAGGTTTTATAGTGTAAGTGGACACCGGCAGTGCTATGTGACCCCAGGGAGTGGAAGCTCAGCATTGATTAATGCTGACCTTCTGCCCTTTGACCTATCCTCTATTTGCACTTGATCTCTTACCTGTCTGTCATTTCTTGTGCTCCTTCCAAATAGTGAGAGGAGGTGAATAATTTGTTAACCAGACAAAGATTCAGTTTGTCTTTTCAAAAAGAGCAAAACATAACATGCAACAAAGCAATCTTATAAAGTCGACACCATTATCAGGCTAACTCATATCTCAGGCTGCTCGCTTCCATGAACATACGTCCCTTTCATTGCCAGTTATCTCACTGCAGAATCTAATACAATGGACTGCATGATAAAGGGGCATTTGTGTCTTGAAAGATGTCAAATATGAGTCTGCCTGTTAGACCTGTCAGCTCTTGGCATGATTTCCCCTGTCATTTTGCTTCTGACCTCCTGTTTGTGATCATGTGCTGAATTACGTTTTTGCTGGCTTTAGGACTTTGGGCACTTTACCACTGCTGACGAGTGCTAAAGTGCAAGTGCTCTCTGTCTAAATTGTATTGGTTATTGGTTTATACATGATTGGATTTGATTTGCTAGTAAGTCCCTAGTGTAGTGCACCCAGTGTGCCCAGAGTCTACAAATCAAATGCTATTAGTGGGCCTGCAGCACCGATTGTGCCACCCACATGAGTGGCCCTGTAAACATGTCTAAGACCTGCCACTGCAGTGTCTGTGTGGGCAGTTTTAAACTGCCATTTCGACCTGGCAAGTGCACCCACTTGCAGGCTCAAACCTTCCCTTTTGCTACATGCAAGTCACCCCTAAAGTAGCCCAAGGCAGGCCCATGGGTAGGGTGCAGTGTATTTAAAAGGTAGATAAATAAACTAAATGGGTCAGAATGACAGCTGGGCTGTTTATGAATTCACTCTAGACAGTCGCGGGAAGAGAGCTGAGGTGTTTCGTTCATATCCTGATGGGTCTTCCTGAGCTAGAGTGGCGGGAGGAGCTGACACTTGCACCTGAATAGGGCTGTGCCTGTCTTTACACAAAGCAGTCTCCAACCCCCTTGAGTGTGTCTGGGACCAGTGCAGGAAAGGCATGGTATTGTGCACTACATAGACTTTTCTTTGAAGTTTGCCTACTTCAAAGGCAGAAATGGGTATAGGTACTGGACTTCAGACCCCACAGTTAGAATGCTTCTGGATTGAGGACATTCTGCCAGGAAGAAGAGGGGGACTTCCACTCTGCCTGTTCCTTTGTTGTGCTGGACTTCTGCTTGCTGCTTCTGTCCTTGGAGTGAAAGGACTGGACTTTACTTTCTACATCCTACTTCCAAAGGTTCTCAAAGGGCTTGGACTGAACTTGCCTCCTGTTAAGAAGTCTCAGGGACATCAAAGACTTCATCTGTCAGCATCTGGGCTCTCTTTCTGAGAGTCCTGACCTGCCAAGTGTGGCAGATCTAGTTCCTGGGCCCGTATGTGTGAATTCTGGTGCAACCAAGAAGAAACCAAGTACATTGACTCCATAGCGACTTCAGGACTGGCACCACTGTTTGACTCGGCACCTCTGCCTGCACTGGAGTCGTTGTCCCCTCTGAGTGCAAGGACCACGACTGACACCGCAGCAGTGCATCCCAAGTCCCACCACAGTGTGAGTTCCGAGTGCCATGTCACCGATGCCTGTGACACCTGACTCTGACAACACCGCAGATCATGGTGTGATCGCAACATTGTGAAGTTTTACCTCGCGTCTTGACCTGCTGGATTCATTTATCCCGCTGGATCATAAGGAACCGACACTGCATCACCTCCCCTGCAACTGTTAGGAACCGATGCCTCACCTCCCCTGCCTAGAAGTAAGGAACTGACGTCTCACCTCCCCTGTAGCAGTAAGGAACCGATGCTGTACTGGCGTCCCCGACTCCGTGCAATGTCTCCTCATTGTTTTCAAAGGTACTGTACCTGTAGTGCGCGCAGCTCCATGAAGGGCCCGCAGTCCCTTGCAAGGGGTGTCAGACTGTTGGGAACGACTTTGTCAAGACATCGTAATAGACTCAGTTGGAGCTATTGTGTTTCTAAGCGCTATACTAAAATCTAATTTTTGAAAGTTTGTGTTTTTACCTGTGTATGTTGGATTTTTGTTGTTTGGTCTTGTTTTACTAAGATAAATATTTTTCTAAACTGGTGTGGAGTATTTTTGTGGTGTTTTCACTGTGTTACTGTGTGTGTGTACAAATACTTTACACATTGCCTCTGAGATAATCCTGACAGCTTGAGCCAAGCTACTAATGGGGTAAGCAGGGGTTACCTTTGCTGTGTGGCTCCCTTACCCTGACTTCAGTGCAGGCCCCTAATTGGACAGGGTGTAAAACACTGCCAACCAGAGACCCCAGTTCCAACACTGTCTAGTTATGGCATTGTTGCTGCAAGTTTATTTTTAAAGTGCATCTTTCTAATAAGAGTCAGCGTTGTCTACTATGAAGAATTATACAAAGCACACATATCTTTAGGCGAACAAAGTGGCAGTTGCATTTCTAGTGGTATCAAGAGTGCTGTATTCATGGCTACAGAAGGAGGAGCTATATTTTCATGAATGTGAAGAGGGAGAATGGTACACATGCTGGGCACAGGTACTAAGACAGGGGATAATGAACAGACTTAGGCAGATTATCCTGTACTGTTGATGGTCACTACAAATCGCTGTAACATTGAATTACACTCTAGTGGACTTAGTGAGCGTATAGGAAAAAAGATCATGTATATCAGAGGCAAATGAGAAGCAGGTGTCAGTATTATAGGGTACCGCACTGAGCAGTAGGGATGGCACAAGGTCAAAAAAAATGTATGAAGCATGGGCCAAGTAGATAGAGCCAAGTGGACGTCATAAATGGAGTTGACAATGCTGATGTTGGAATCTTACAGAAGGAAATGAGAGGTGGAAATGTGTGACGGTGGGCAGCATTTCAACAATTCAGTCAAGAGCACATAGAAAAAGATTACCAGTTTTGGTTGTAATTTAAAACTTTTAAAATTAGCTATTGTGTTTCCTTTAAAACAAATATTGTAAACATACTTGGTGTATGTCACTGAACCTCGTTAGATTGCCGGCTCACAGTTGCGACACCTGGATAAATTCCTTGAGACTGGCCTCAGATCCTGGTGGACGGCCACAAGTGGTGCTCGGTTCCTGAACCTTGAGTCGATTTAGGTTTGTTCATAATGCAACTTTATGATACTTTTTTGTTGCGCTGCAGTTTTACGAGCTGTAACAATTGTTCAACATACTGAAGTTTTTAATAATGATAAAGACACTTTAGTAATTTTTTGCCTCACTCTTACACATTTTCTCAATGTATCAAAAGATTGCAGTTGTTAACACTGCTGCTATGGGAATAAAAGCATTTTCAAAATTATACTCATAATTTCATGAAGTGACGGTATTTTACAAATGTTTTTACAACACATACATGTTGGGAAAGGAGTCATATATTATTGACAGCCATTAGTTACTGTTGTTTACATTAACAGTGCAACAGGGCAGCCATAGCATTATTTTAGAACTATGTAGAAAGTAATGAAAGAGTAGCATGTTAAACTGTGTGCATAATTCAGCATTTTGTCTATTGCGCTTAAAACTGTTGTAAAAGTCTACCTGATCTGAATGGCCATCAGAAGACATGACGCATTGTTGTAAAAAAATCAACAAATCTGAAAAACTATGCTCATACACATATGACAAGACCGAAAACGTAGGCAAATATATTTCCCTTGTTGTTTATGAGTTTACTATGATTATACTATGACATCAATATGAACAAACCTAAATATGTGGTCCAGATGGGAGTCCGTTGAAGAACTCTTAAAAACTTGGAAGTGCAGATTCCAGCTGAAAACTGTAGCACCCGATGAACCAACATTTACCTGAATAACAATAAATGTTAACATTTTTCCCAGGATCTTTAATCTAAAATGTATCGACAGAAAAGCAGACCTGGGCAACAAAAAGAAAAATAGCCTACATTAGGATTTTTGTGGCACACAATATTGTTAGCAACAGGGTGGCACACTTTAATAGACGTGGGTCAAGGTAACGCATTTTAAAGCACATTGGGTCAACGACATTGTACAAAATTAGATAGTATTTTAAAAAATCTTTACCTGGGATATTGAAAGAATTCACTAAAGGAATCCTGTGATAAATTACTGGCAAAGGGGGCCATGGTTAGGCACGTGAATGAGCTCACACAACTCAAAGTGTTTGGGTACTTCTCCTCCAGCCTGCTAACCTACATGCATTCCAGTATCTCTGGTCATCTGCTTCAAACATTATGGCAGTACTGCTCTAACCATATAGAAATCACCATGCCTTAGCGACACAACTACCCCACACTGGCACAAAAAAACACTGGGCCCTATTCACAAAAGCATATATGAATATGGGGAGTAGTACAACAGTTGTACTCTTTAACACACTCTTTTATGCCTTTGTGACCTGGCCCCAAAATATTCAGCATCCTATTAGGAGCCAAGAGGGCACAATCCTCTCTGTGTGTCCTAATTGTGTATGAATATTCCTAGTTTAGATGTTTGGGGACAATGTCCAATACATGCAAGAGTACACAAAAGAGTACTACAAGAGTACTACTTTGTAGGAAAGTACCATCTTGCCTGGCATGTTACCCCCATTTTTACTGTATGTATGTTTGTTTTTGCCTATGTGTCACTCGGATCCTGCTAGTAAGGACCCCAGTGCTCAGAAAGTATGCCCTGTATGTGGTCCCTGTGTGGTGCCTAACTGTATCACTGAGGCTCTGCTAACCAGAACCTCAGTGTTTATGCTCTCTCTGCTTTTAAAATTGTCACTGCAGGCTAGTGACTAATTTTAGCAATTCTGATTGGCACACTGAAACACCCTTATAATTCCCTAGTATATGGTACCTAGGTACCCAGGATATTGGGGCTCCAGGTGATCCCTATGGGCTGCAGCATTTCTTTTGCCACCCATAGGGAGCTCAGACAACTCTTACACAGGACTGCCACTGCAGCCTGAGTAAAATAACGACCACGTTATTTCACAGCCATTTTACACTGCACTTAAGTAACTTATAAGTCACCTATATGTCTAACCCTCACTTAGTGAAGGTTAGGTGCAAAGTTACTTAGTGTGTGGGCACCCTGGCACTAGCCAAAGTGCCCCTACATTGTTCAGGGCAAATTCCCCGGTCTTTGTGAGTGCGGGGACACCATTACACGTGTGCCATATATATAGGTCAGTATCTATATGTAGCGTCACAATGGTAACTCTGAACATGGCCATGTAACATGTCTAGGATCATGGAATTGTCACCCCAATACCACTCTGGTATTTGGGGGACAATTCCATGCATCCCGGGTCTCCAGCATAAAGCCCAGGTACTCCCAAACTAACTTTCCGGGGTCTCCTCTGCAGTTACCGCTACTGCCAACCCCTCAGACAGGTTTCTGCCCCACTGGGGCCTGGGCAGCCTCGTCCCAGGAAGGCAGATTAAAGGATTTCCTCTGAGAGAGGGTGTTACACCCTCTCCCTTTGGAAATAGGTGTGAAGGGCCTGGGAGGAGTAGCCTCTCCTGGCCTCTGGAAATGCTTTGAAGGGTACAGATGGTGCCCTCCTTGCATAAGCCAGTCTACAACGGTTCAGGGATACCCCCCAGCCCTGCTCTGGCGCGAAGCTGGACAAAGGAAAGGGGAGTGACCACTTCCTTGACCAGCACCTCCCAGGGGAGGTGCCCAGAGCTCCTCCAGTGTGTCCCAGACCTCTGCCATCTTGGATGCAGAGGTGTGAGGGCACAATGGACAGCTCTGAGTGGCCAGTGCCAGAAGGTGACGTCAGAGACCCCTCCTGATAGGTACTTACCTTTCTCTGTAGCCAATCCTCCTCTGAGGGCTATTTAGGGTTTCTCCTGTGGGTATCTCACCAGATAACGAATGCAAGAGCTCACCAGAGTTCCTCTGCACTTCCCTCTTCGACTTCTGCCAAGGATCGACTGCTGACTGCTCCAGGATGCCTGCAAAACCGCAACAAAGTAGCAAGAAGAATACCAGCAACATTGTAGCGCCTCATCATGCCGGCTTTCTCGAGTGTTTCCTGGTGGTGCATGCTCTGAGGGCTGTCTGCCTTCACCCTGCACTGGAAGCCAAGAAGAAATCTCCCATGGGTCAACGGAATCTTCCCCCTGCCAACGCAGGCACCAAACTTCTGCATTACCGGTCCTCTGGGTCCCCTCTCATCCTGACGAGCATGGTCCCTGGAACACAGGAGCTGGGTCCAAGTGTCCCCAACAGTCCAGTGGCCCTTCTGTCCAAATTTGGTGGAGCTAAGTCCTTGCCTCCCCACGCCAGACAGTAATCCTGTGTACTGCGTGAACTGCAGCTGCTCGGGCTTCTGTGCACTTTTGCAAGACTTCCTTTGTGCACAGCCTAACCCAGGTCCCCAGAACTCCGTCCTGCATTCTCCAACTCGCTGAGTTGGACTCCGACGTCGTGGGGCCCTCCTTTGTTGCTCTGAGTCGACCGTTGTCCTCAGATATTCTAAGTGCCTGTTCGGGTGCTTCTGTGGGTGCTGCCTGCTTCTGCGTGGGCTCTTCGTGTTGCTGAGTGCCCCCTCTGTCTCCTCCTCCAAGGGACGACCTCCTGGTCCTTTCTGGGCCCTAGCACCATCCAAAATCCTCAACCATGACTCTTGCAGCTAGCACGGCTTGTTTGCAGTCTTTCTGCGTGGAAACAACTCTGCATCCTCCAGCACGCCGTGGGACATCTTCTGACCAAAGAAGAAGTTCCTGGCACCTTCTGTTGTTGCAGAATCTTCGGCTTCTTCCACCAGGAGGCAGACCTTTTGCACCTTCATCTGGGGTTTAGTGGGCTCCTGCCCCCCTGGACACTTGCGTGACTCTTGGACTTGGCCCCCTTCCTTTACAGGTCCTCAGGTTCAGGAATCCATCTTCAGTGTTTTGCAGTCAGTTGTTGTCCTTGCAGAATCCCCTATCTCGACTTTACTGTCTTTCTGGGGTACTAGGGTAACTTTACTCCTACTTTTCAGGGTCTTGGGGTGGGGTATCTTGGACACCCTTAGTGTTTTCTTACACTCCCAGCGACCCTCTACACACTACACTAGGCCTGGGGTCCATTCGTGGTTTGCATTCCACTTTTGGAGTATATGGTTTGTGTTGCCCCTAGGCCTATTTCTCCCTATTGCATTCTATTGTGTTCTACAGTGTTTGCACTACTTTTCTAATTGTTACTTACCTGATTTTGGTTTGTGTGTGTATATTTTGTGTATTTTACTTACCTCCTAAGGGAGTATATCCTCTGAGATACTTTTGGCATATTGTCACTAAAATAAAGTACCTTTATTTTTAGTAACTCTGAGTATTGTGTTTTCTTATGATATGGTACTAAGTGATATAAGTGGTATGGTAGGAGCTTTGCATATCTCCTAGTTCAGCCTAAACTGCTCTGCTATAGCACCTCTATCAGCCTAAGCTGCTAGAATACCTCTAATCTACTAATAAGGGATAACTGGACCTGGCACAAGGTGTAAGTACCACAAGGTACCCACTAGAAGCCAGACCAGCCTCATACATACTTTACATACTCCAAAATGCCTTTGTGAATAGGCCCAGGATCTTTTCAGCTAGCCCTAGACCATGCCCTATAGACAGTTGTGCCAAACAGAGTCTGTGTCCACAGTGTTTCAGAAGTTAGAAACATAGGTGGGGTTTGGAGTTCAGTATTGCAAATTATGGGAAGATGTACTACAATAGGAAAACCAGAGATAATGCAGGAACTGTAATGCAGGAACTCATTGTTAATGAGCTGTGGTACTGTGAGGATAACTCTACTGAGATACAGAAAGTATAAGCCTGCATGGATGTGCAAAGATGACAAGTAGCAGATCTCACAACTGGGACTATCAGTTCATCGGACTGAACAAAGCCTGAGTCAGGAGACCCTACAAAGGCACAAATGGATTGCTCATGCTCTTCTTAAGCCAACTGTAGTTCTGTCCAGTACAGCAGGTACTGTGAATGCTCACGGAATGTCCACCTTTCACCTATACATGCATAATCAATAGGAGTTTCACTTTATACGTGCCAGACCTCATTTGCACTGTCTTGTAAATTCATTTAAAGAACTGCCAAGCTCCTATATGATTTACAGAGACTCCTGCGTAGCTTTTTTATGGATCCATCTGCTGCCTTAGGCAGTGTCAGCTGTTGCACTCCAGAAGCCACATTTAACTGCAGCCCGTACAGCCACATAAGGATAGGGCTGCAGCTCCAGCAAGGCATTTCCAAGAAGCTGCTTTGGGTGAAACCAGTTATGGTGTGTCAGACTGCTCTAGAAGCATATATTATGTCTCTATTGCCAGGAGAGTGACCCTGCAAAACCCATAGCACATGCTCTTAATGCATACCGCTCTATGAGGGCCTAGGGGGGCTGCAACTAAGCTGGCGTCACCGTTTTATAATCGCACAGAGCGATATTCAGGTGAGACTTTTGTGAGGCTGAGCGTGACTTCCACAGAAATCCTCAGCAATAGCCACACTTAACAGCAGTCGCTGCCAGAGCATCACTGTTAATGCCAAGAAACCATATTAACAGCACATGCATCCTTTATTAATCTTTACAAATGACCTCCATGTGTTGATACCAGTGGCCATCATGGACTTTACAAGCATCAGCTTAAAAGTTACATGTCCCCATGGGCTTCACCATAATTTCTTATCTGTAACACACAAATGGGATTGTTGTGTCTATGCAATGACTATCCAATGTAATCCTTAAGGTGTAGACTCACAAAGTGCAGATGGCGGTGATGGACAGAAAGATGCAATGTATGGTATCCTATGGACAAGAGCAGGTTAAGTTCCAGAGAACATTACTGTACAAGACCTCAGTATCCCCTAGCACCTCACGCTCTGCCACCATCAGAGGAAAAATAATGGCATGCTAATGTAGTAACTCCTCACAAGTTGTTCTACCTTGTACACAGATGTATTCAGTAAACGCCCAAGGTTTCATCACCGTTGCAGCCAGTACAGTAGGTTAACACTACAATTAATTTGGCTGCAACAACACACTGATAGTGAACTAAAAAAAATATGGAAACTGTGATGCTGCACCCACTGGGGGTGGGGTCAGGGAGTGTGGGGGCAGGGCCAAAGGTGCGGCTACAAACAAAATATTCTGTGAGTTTTTTAGTTTTCAACTTCAGGTAAATACATATAAAATAAAGAGCAGATTAAGGGAAAAAAAGGTTCAGCTAAACAGTGGGAAAAGTACATTATGAAACCCCTGTTAATGCACTGCAAACGTCTGTGTGTGTAACCAGACAGCTGCAGAACTGTATCTTGTGTGGTGCAGTGGAGAATAGTAACCTGTGTATTTTTAGTGCTACGAGGTCCCAGCCTGTGACAGAAAGCACTGTGAATATGTAAGTCATTATTTTAAACTTGCATTAAACAAAGTATAAAATAGACTGCTACAAAATGTGCAAAAAGGTTTAATATAAAATGGTGCTTCCAAAATATAGTTTTTATAGTAATACCCACACTGTATGTAATGCATTTTTTTAGACATATAATTATCCCTCAAAAGCACACACTTCACAACTCATTCTGTAACTCCCTTGCACTACCACTGAAAAAGAATAAATCTTTGTCATGACAGAGCTTCAAGTGATTCCATCAATTAAAGCCATTACAGCCTCCCAAGCACCCTTTACATTTGCAGATTAACCAGCTGCGCACATTTGCATTTCTTTCAGGCAAAAAGGAATCCTAGCAAGAAGGCTTGTTTAGCTGTCTGTCCCTTCCTCAGTTTCAGAGCACAGGAGACTCCCTGCCTGACACTTCAACTGAAGCGTTTAAACTATCAGAAGTAACCTTGCGGGATTGTTGTCTTTTCACAAAATAAAAATGTAAGGGAACTGTTTTTCTTAAATTAAAAAGTATGAGTAAGTCGTGGCTTTTCTTATTAGAAATGCCAGGCTAAACGAACAAGAATGCAGAAGAAAAAAAAAATACAAGAATGGGACGACCTACCCACGGCGGAAATCGAGGTATTGAGATCTCTATGTTTAGGGTGATTGAACAGCTGGCAACTAGCCCACACAATTAAGGCGATCCGGGGGAGGGGTGGATGAGTGAGAAAAAAATATATACATATATCACACATATGGAGCTTTAATCTCTTCATTCGTCGGTCTGATGTAGTGCCATTCACATTTTCACTTAATACCACGAAACATTGGAATTGGAAGACTGACACTGATTGGCCGAAAAACCACGACGGTCTGAAAGACTCTCTGCTTACATAAACTAGTTGAGGGCTACGAAATTTTAGCTTGCTCTGAAAACGAAAGGCCTAGCTGCTTTCAAAATGTGCCCACTGCCCCAGCTCTTTCAGTCCCTCACACACCTGTTTTTCCCTTCCCAGACTGGCCCGGCTCTTCTTACAGCCCTCCCCAGCGTTACGACCATAAAATGTTTTCTTATATGACACAACTAACACGGCCAGCAGATGCTCCTGTATCTAGTGTCCTCATTGCCCTCCGACCAGAGCAAATGTGTACTGCTCGCCTTTTCACTGTTGTACTCATCCGCGCATGCGCGAGTCTTCCGCTCGGACCTTTCAGTGGTCGAGTTGTCTCGGGTCTCAAGTGAAATAATTAATGTTAAGTGTATGACCGCGGCGGGCAGTCGTGCGAAGAAAATCGCCTCAAGAGGTTTCGGACTCGCGTGAGCGGATTCAAAAGAATTCTGAAGAGGTGAGTTTTGAGTACTGCTGCATAGGAAAGTGAAAACTTCTTGTGGGTGCGTTTGTTGTAAGGGAGTCGTGTGGAAGTTTGGGGTTCCTTGAAATATGAATGCATCGGCTTCCTCCGAGCAGGAGTGCGTTACAGTGTGTGGAGTGGGTTCTGATTGATTGAGGTTCGGTGCTACCTATGAGGCTTCAAGGTGACGTTTAAACAGGGAAAGAGTTCTAAGGAAAATAGTCTGGGGGTCTTAATTTATCATAATCATTTGCAATTCATAATGCCGCCAACGGAAGTGAAGTCACTAGAAGGGATGTCATGCCCTTATAACCTCACTTGAAAGGTAAAAAACAATTTTACAAAAACAGCACATTAACATAATCGTGAAGGAATGTGAAAAAAACATTTTTTATTTCTTTTATTTACTTTTTATACATTAGTTATCTGTAGTTTTGCCACATATCAATTTCTTACTTAGCTCGGGAAATGTATAGATGGCAACTCTTTCAAAACTAGAAATCTGAATACAGTGTCCCGAAAACTAAAGGTTGGAGCGCACCGGGACCGCTGTTACTGCTAACTTCATGGTCTGGTGGTCAGTGTGTGCAGGGGGTGAACTGCTGAAGAAGAAATACCAGAGCCGTGTGGGTTGTGGAGACCCAAGAGATTAGAAATCTCAATTCCTTGCAACAAATAGGTTACAGTATACACACTAGGGTATTCTTCCCACACACAAGACGACTGGATCACTTTGCTATAAAGTGGCCGTAGCTCACTTATGATATTATTAATCCAGAAAAATATGAGGCGAAACTGAAACGTTTACCAACTTTAAACTGAGCATAATAATTTGGCATGTGATTGATACGGCATACAATGTACGTTATGACAAAAAGTAAGTGATGTCTTCTTCATTGTGATATTAATTCATTACCTAACTGCATACCCAGAAATTTGCAAGTGTGTCACAGCCCTCTCAGCAACTGTAAACCCATGTTGCTTGTCAGCAACCCCAGAGTAGAGCTAGAAGGTAACCCTTCGCCTCAGCGAACCCCAACCCACATCAGATCAGCTAAGACCAATATTAAATTGGCAGGAAGGCAATAAGCATGGCCAACATTTTGGCTGCATAGTATGCACTTTGGAGTACCAGGAGTTGTGGTTTCTGTAGCAATCTGTGGGGCTCATTACAAGTAACACATTTTCCTGCAATATCCCCACACCAACTCTGTCCATTCCAAGACAGTGAGCCTGGAATGGGGAGTAACCTGCAGACCGGTTTTACTGGTCCCCATTCTCCATATTTTCCTGAATGCAGGGCTAGTGCCAGTCCCATTTCAACTACAATTTATGACATGGGGCGGTTCAGGACCTGAGAGGCTGCCATAGGCGAGGGGAGAGCATCTGCACCTCTGTATTGTGCAGGAGAAGGGCGGGTGGGGTCAGGGCTCTGCGGATGCCTGACTCTCCACATCCAGGCATAACAGTTTTGGAGACTGCTATTCACGTACGTTATAATTCTTGGCCAGGAACACTAGGCTGCTCAGAATGGACTGGAGCGATATTCTGCCCCAGATATGGATACGGGTCATTCGCAATTAAGATTGCATGTCAGCTGTGCAAATTTTATTGAAAGGAATCTAGTTTTTCTTGATAGCATGCAGAATATAAAATGAGATAAAATGTCTGTCAGTGCACCCTTTGGGGAGGGTTTAAAAGGAGCTCTACAGTTACACTAAAAATAATCTGAAGATGTTTGTTTGATTTCAGGTTACATGAATAACAAAATAATTATTGCGTAGCATAGATGAAGGAAGGTAACTTGTTGTTCTTTGCTGTTCCTGCCTAATTTCTATTTGCCCCCTTGAAAGATGCAGGTAGTTCATAAAATAAATGCCTCGTTTGGCTTCTGGTATAGGTAGTTTCTTTTTCTCATCACAAAAGCAGAACTGCGCCAAAGTAATGGACCAGATTGGCTAGGTAGATACCCATTCTATATTTTTTGGAAACATTGTAGCATTTCCAGGTAGGCCCAAACTGACTTGTAATAGCATTTTTGTAGTCTGTGCATGAGAGGAAACAACACATGTCCTGCCTCAAATCTGAAGACAATTTTTTTGTCTGGCTAGATATATCTTCCGATGTTTCGCATGAGCTTATGCTATCTAAACAGAAACAGGGGTGTGGAATTCAATAAAATATCTACTTGTCTATGGGACAGGTCGCTTCTTAAATCTACTTGCCCTGTAAAAAATATACTTGTCCCTTTGGTGCTGTATAGTGCGGCAACAAATTGTGGCAGCAATCTCAATGAGTAAGAGCTCTGATAATAGCCTTTCTTATTAAGCCAGGGCTACTAGTATAGTAGAACTTGAATAATTTATTAATGTATTAACCTTGCAATCTTTTATTTGTAAATTATTTTTCTATATGTTCAAATAATTTTAATTAGTAAAATATTTTCTGATATACTTTCAATTTACTATTGTATTTATTTGTACTAATAATTGGGTGTTTTGAGGTTTGGGTGGGTAGCGTTGTTTTTAAAGTATATCTAATTGTTTGTTAATTGTTTATTATTTTTAATTTATAATGAATAACGTTTTTATTGCTACTTGTTTTATTATTTTTTCCTTTTTATTTTTGATGTGGGGTATATTAGGGAATGGGTGGGCAGTGTGTTGTTTTTAAATATTAACATACACCATATTTCATTACTTTTATGTTTGTGTTCTGTGGGGGGCTGAGCGATAATGTGAATTTTAAATCTGATTTATTTTATAAATTGAAAAATGCTATTTTGATATTTTTCTTAATTTTTCAACAAATTTAGAACTTTTTATGTTTATATCTTTAGAATTTATAAAGTTTCTATTTAAAGTTATGAAATCATTTTAAAATATGTTAATATTATTTGGATGTAGTATATTTGAGTCCCCCAATGTATTCACTTTCCTCGATGTTTTGTTAGTCTGGAGATAGAATAGTAAACATTACACCCCCTTCTCCTACCCAGTATGTGCATTTTTCACAAATGTTTGTTGTACTGGAGTTATATTAGTAAATGTGACACCTCTAATCTATGCACTTTTCACTATGTTTGTTCAACTGGGCATGTAATAATAAATATGATTCCCTGACCAATGTATACATTTCTCCAGGGACTGTTAGACTGTAATAAGACAAGTAAATCTGCCCCCCACCACCAAGTATGCACTTTCCCCAATATGTGTTAGACTGGAGTTAGATCAGTAAAAACAACCCCTCACTGAGTATGAACTTTCTCCAAAGTTTTCTAGGGTGGAGTTAGATTAGTAAATCTGAGCTCCCAATGTATGCACTGTCCCCAAGGCACTATCCCCAAAGTTTGTTAGACTGGAGTAAGAATATTAAATCTGAGCTCCCAATGTATGCAGTTCCCCCAGTATCTGTTAGAAAGGGGTTAAAATAGTAACTCTGCCTCTTCCTATGTATGCGGGTAGATCTGACAACCTAATATATGGATTTTCTCAGTGTTTGTTAGGTTAGAGTTAGAATAGTAAATCTTACCTACTCTCTCAATGTATGTATTGTCCTCAGTGTTTGTAGTTAAAATAGTATATTTCAGTTAATTTTTATTAATTTACTTTATAATGATTTTGTATTGCAGTTATGTTAGTACATGTTGCTACAATTTGAAACATTATTAATCTAAAAAGCACTTATTTTAAATTCGAATTATGTAAATTACAATTAAAAAGAAATACCAATATAATGACAACATTTTGTACCACATTATTTTGGCTGTCCGCATTTTTGTAGTTTACATTACAAGTATATTTTTGTTTTAATATTTTGACAATGTGTTTGTGCTCTAATGATTTTGTGCTTGATATTCTGTCATACAACCATCCATCCCTCATAACGTTTTCATTATGGAACATACACTTTTTTAGTTCACAACAGAAAGGCAGATCTAGAGTTACCAGAATTCAACAAGCATTGGCAAATCCAATAGGTCTTGCCTATCCGAGAGCTAATGGTCATGGAAATGTGCTTTTGCCATGTTGTACACTAGTGTGGCTGATGTTCAGCATGGCTAAAAGTTAGTGTCATAGAGTGGAGGAGTAGAGTACTGTAGAGTGGATTTGTTGGAGTAGAGTGTTGTGGACTGGAGTATGGGGAGTAGAATGTCATAGAGTTGAGTAGAGGGGAGTGGATTTCAGTGGTTCAGTAGCAGAGAGTGTCATAGAGTGGAGTGGCGTGGAGTGGGGTCAATTAAGGTGGAGTGGGTTGGAGTATGCTGATGTAGTGGATTGGTTCGGGGTAAAGTGGGGTGGATTGAGTGGAGTGTGGTGGATTGGAGTGGTGGAGAGGGTGGACTGGATGGGGTGGATTGGAGTGGATTGAAATGGGGTGAGATGGATTGGGTTGCGGTGGATTGGAGTGGGGTGGTTTGGATTGGGGTGGATTGGATTCGAGTAGAGTAGACAGGAGTTGAGTGGATTGGATTTGAGTGCATTGGATTATGGTGGATTAGACTGGAGTGGAGTGGGGTGAATTTGATTGATATGGGGTGGATTAGATTGGTGTGGGGTAATTGGATTGGAGTGGGGTGGAGTAAGGTGGTTTGGAGTAGGGTGGACTGGATTGAGTTGAAGTGGAGTGAATTAAAGTGGATTGGAATGGGGTGGATTGGAATGGAATGGAGTGGAATGGGTTTGAGTGGGTGGATTGGTTTGGGTTGGGGTGGGGTAGGTTGGATTGGAGCAGGGTGGATTGGACTGAAGTGGGTTGGATTGGTGTGGGGTGGATTAGACTGGAGTGGGGTGGACTGGAGTGGGGTGGATTGTGGTGGGGTGGATTTGATTGGTGTGTGGGTGGATTGTGGTGGACTGGAGTGGGGTGAATTGGTATGGAGTGGGGCAGATGGGAGTGGGGCGGAGTATTTTAGATTGAAGTGGGGCATATTGTTTTGGATAAGAATGGGGCAGATTGTTTTGGATTGGAGCGGGTAGATTGTGGTGGATTGGATTGGAGTAGGGCACATTGGCCTGGGGTGGATTGGAGTGGTGTGGCGTGGCGTGGATCAGATTTTGGGTAGATTGGATTGGATTGTGTGGGGTGGATTGGACTGAGGTGCGTATGGATTAGAGTGGGGTGAACTAGGATGGAGTGGGTGAATTGGATTGGAGTGGGGTGGGTTAGAGTGGGGTTGATTGTTTTGGATTGGAGTGGGGAAGATTGTTTTGAACTGGAGTGGGGAGATTGCTTTGAATTGGAGTGGGGAAGAGTGAAGTGGGGCAGATTGTTTTGGATTGAAGTGGGGTATATTGGAGTGGGGCAGTTTATACTGGAGTGGGACAGAGCGGAGTGTGTTAGATTGCTTTGGACTGGAGTGGAGTGGATTGTGGTGAATTGGGGTGGACTTGGGTAATGTGAGGTGGATTGGATTGACCTGGATTGGGTGGATTGGATTGGTTTGGAGTGTGGCGAATGGGGATGGACTGGGTGGATTAGATCAAGGTGAGGTGGGTTGGACTGGAGTGGGGCAGATTGTTTTGGATTGGAGTGTGGCAGACTGGCGTGGGGCAGATTGTTTTGGAGTGACACAGATTGATGTGGGGTGGATTGGTGTGGGTGAATTGGCATGGGGTGGATTGGCCTGTGTGGATTGGTGTGGGGTGGATTGGCATGGGGTGGATTGGAATGGTGCAGATTGGCGTGGGGAAGATTGTCTTGGGGCATATTTACATGAGGCAGATTGACATGGGGCAGATTTGAGTGGGTAGTTTGTTTTTGATTGGAGTGGGCCAGACTGGAGAAGGCATATCAGAGAGAGGCCAATTGTTTTGGATTAGAGTGGATTAGACTGGAGTGGGGAAGATTGTTTTGGACTGGAATAGGAGAGATTGTTTTAGAATGGAGTGGGGCAGATTGTGGAGTAGGGCAGGTTGTTTTGGATTTGAGTGGGACAGATTGGAGTGGGGCAGACTCTTTTGGATTGGGGCAGATTGTTTTGGATTGGAGTAGGGCAGATTGGACTGAGTCAGATTGTTTTGGATTTGAGTACGGTGGTCTTATGGTGGAATGGATTGAGAGGATTGGATTGGTGTGGGGTGCATTGGATTGGAGTGGGGTGAAATGGTATGCAGTAGGTGGATTGGATTGGGGTGAGGTGGTATAGATTTGAGTGGGGCAGATTGAAGTGAGGCAGATTCTTTTAGATTGGAGTGGGGCAGACTGTTTTGGACTGGAGTGGTGCAGATTGTTTTCGATTGGAGTGGGGCGGATCGGAGTGGGCCTGACTGGAGTGGGGTAGATTGGAGTGGGGCAGATTGTTTTGGGTTGGAGTGGCGCAGATTCGAGTAGGGCTGATTGATTTGGGTTGGAGTGGGGCTGATTGATTTGGATTGAAGTGGGACAGATTGTTTTGGATTGGAGTGGGGCTGATTGTTTTACATTGGAGTGGGGCAGAACGTTTTGGATTTGAGTGGGGCAGATTCATTTGGATTGAAGTGGGGCAGATTGGAGTGGGTTGTCCTGGGGAAAATTGGAGTGGGGCAGATTGTTTTCGATTCGAGTGGGCAGATAGGAGTGGGGACAATTGTTCTGGATTGGACTGTGCCAGATTGGAGTGGGCAGATTGTTTTGGAATGGAGTGGGGCAGATTGTTGTGGATTGGAGTGGGGTGGATTGGGAGTACTAGAGGGTGATGGATTGCATTGGATTGGGGGAGTGGTTTGTAGTGGGGAGGATTGTATTGAGTGGAGTGGATTGGTGGGGGGTGAGGTGAGATCAACTGGTGTAGATTGGAGTAGAACTATTTGGATTGGAGTAGGGTGGATTGGGGTGTACTGCACGAATATGTGTTAAAGCATAATTTCGGAAAATACACATAAGAAAGAAATAATGTTGATTTGCAATATTTAGAACAAGATAATCCTAATCTTTTGAGAACAGTATCCATGAGCAAATCAAAACAAAACATGGTGCTAAGTGAGAAAAGAAGACCTGACGACATAAAAAAATTGAACTATAGAAAATAAAAGTTTACAATTTTGTTTGTCCTGCTGGGCACATTTTTGCCAGTCACACACCTTCTGTTTGCATGGCGTTAGAATTGAAAAAAGAACAAAATAGTACCTCAGTCATGTCAGTAGCAGTGGACAGACACTGAATAAGTCGTATCAATCAGTGCTTGGTCCCCGCTCCACAGACAGGAACTGAAATGATGCTCGGCCTGCAGTGACAAATTACAAGGCAGTAAAGAAGAGTGCCAGGCAAGCTAACAAATGGCAAACAATGAGTGGGCTCCAAGCTCTTTTTGTTCACAACAGAGTCTTGCAAGGGAAATGCATATGGTACTGCATGCTCTCGCAGGCTGGACCTTAAAAACAACACCAGGATTGAATGAGTCATATCTGACTAATCATTTGATACAGTGTCAGATGGTAGTTATGTACATTACTTTGAAATGTTCTCTCCCCCCAAACATTAAATTAAAAATACTGCATTCTGAACCCCAGCTGCTTTGGATTTCATCAGGTAGGCATGAGCTTTATAAACCACTGTGCAATCAGAAACCAGCATAGGCCATAATTACAAGAGGGCTGGAGACTTCAGACTTCTGCTGAAACCCATAAATGCTCAGGGGCCGAGATTATGATTTATAAATAATCATATCAGGTGAGGGATGTGGTAGAGTGTGCAGATCCTGGATAAATTTTCAGGTCAATCTTCCCAAAATGTAATGGGGTAAAGTGCTTCGTAATACTGGGACATGGTGCAAAAAGCATAAAAATGCACTTGTTATGCACAATTTGTGAAGGCTAAACTTTCAACAGGAGGTATTCATGGCACCTGTTATATTCTAATCAATAATTGGATGTATTGTATTGGATTTTAACAAGTTTGATAACTATCGCATAAACTACTGGGTCACTCGTAATCCGGGTCTAAGTGTTACGGAGTATACAAAGCTAACCAACCACAACAAGATGAAGAGAGGCAGTCCTGATCATACTTCTAGCTTCCTTACGTCTTGCAGGGCCCCATTGAACGGATAGTTTCATGAAAAGAGGATATATATATATATATATATATATATATATATATATATATATATATATACTACCGATTAACACAAATATTGGTAAAAATGCACACATAAAACATAACTTCAAGCACACACACATATCACCCAACATTCAGATTCTCATCAATGCACAAACATATTCACATGCAAAAGTAGAACAAACCACTTACAGTCACCCACACAAAACTTAACCTATATAAGAGATAGAGATATACAGGCACACATGCACAAGGAGCCCCCCACGGAAACATAAGAATAAACCTACCAGCACTCAGGCACACACACCAACTCGCACACATGCACTTGTTTACATACCAGCACAACTCACAGAAGGACAAATACAAAAAGAAAAAGACATACAGTCACATTTACATGCAAACAGGTACACTTGCACAAGTCAATGGATAATGCATGACTGTGGGTATATGAGCATAGTATGCCTGTATGCCCGACTCTCAATGGATATACATAGTTGACAAGACTAACACACGAAAGTGTGAATAAATGGGGGTTTTAATGGCTGGTGTGAAGTATACATGCATAGAAGGATGGATGCATGTTTGGGTTGATTGAGGGATATATGTGTGTGACAGGTTGGATAAACAGATTGGAGGATGAATGCTTTGGTGTGGCTGGGTGTACATCCCTGCACTTGCTCACATCAACATCCTCATACATTCAGCCACCCATGCATTTCATTCAGTTAACTAGCATTCACCGATCCATTCATACATTCTCATATTCAACTACTAACCAACCTATGCAACCACACACACATTTACAAATCAGTGAAAAAGCACCTTCACTTACATATATAAACAAAACATCCACACCTATTGCTTCCTCAGTTCTTCTTTTAATATTACCTTTACAATCAGTAATAGGAACTTTTGGACAACTATATAAATCTGGTCAGGTAATGGAACAGGGATACAGGAAGACAAGTGCACTCATGTTTCCCTTATTTATGAGTGAGTAGCTAATCCATTCTAGATTGTTTTCTTTGCAATCTGCTATTTGGAGGCCTGGATTAAAATTGTAAAACTGGGAGAAACAGCACAACGTGCCTAGAAAGCAAAAAGAACGTTCAGAGAGAGATGAGCTTAGTAGAATGAAATACTTTTTGTGCTGCCGCTTGCAGCTCCTGTGGGCCAACTTGCAGTTTCTGTGATGTTACAAATTGGAATACTCATTTTTAAAAGGAAGCATGTATTTAGCTTCTGCTAGTCACGTGAGGTGAATGCTGCAACCATAGCCTATTAATATAAGCTAATTACAAAATGCACCCTGGGCTATCGCCTAGGGACAATGCTGTGTGATGTTACTTCCTTTGATGGCATTGGGTGTAAAAGGATGCGTAATGTCACTGCAGCTACCCATATGGTTTGGTAAAATATTCAAATTATTTACTAATTACATCATTACTTATAGCCTCAACTCTCCTTTTTCCAGTCCTTACTATGATATTGTATTAGTTGAGAAAGAATGTCATGGATGCCGTGATACCAATGCACAGTTGTAGTTATTTGGGAAAATTTGCAGTTGAATGTAGCTCCCCAGATCCCACTGTTGATGACTTCACCAAATGACCATCACCTCCCAACGTAACATCAAAATTCTACATCTTCCTCCATCAGTTCTGCAAAAAGTACAATAATTCCTGTGTGAGGTTAGCTGCTATTGTAAAGCCCCCCTCAAAATATGTATTTTTTCATTGAAAAAGCAAAGGTTAAAGTAAAGTAATGGGGGCCCAGCCCACAAAGAAATGGAGTGGACGTTATTCAGGGAGACCGCTTTTTCCCCACCGAATCAGTCTAGAATTGCCCTTTTAGGATGGCCCCAGAGAACACTGGGGCCGAGTGCCAAGCTGGTGATCCCTTCTGCCTGTGATGCCGTAGAGCTGAATTGGGGGCTGAGATCGATCACCGAGATATCTTTCTTAAGCTCGCCATGGGTCTGCCGCTGCCATCTTCGGGCAGATGCACTGGTGCACAGGAGGAATAGGGGTGAAATCCACAGGGCCTGTCACCTGGACCAAGTGTGGTAGCTGCAGAGGATAGCAGCAGTGACTGAGTCACAGCATGCCATCCACAGCAGAAGGCAGAGCCATAAAGGCTTTGCTGAGACAGACACAGTGGGAGCCGATGCACGTTTCACAAGGACCAGGGGTGGTAGCGCCACAGAGGGTCTTCATTCACAGCAGAGAGTTTGGAGGCTGCACCCTTGAGACCGGGAAATTGGCCGCAAGCATACTGGTTTCAATATAGGCCCAGGATGAGCGCTTGCCTGTGGCCATGCAAAGAAATGCCATTTCCAGCAGGTGAAAGTGGATGCCTTAGATGCTCTCACTGGAGGTAGGGTGTGACTGGCCCCACTATAATGACCCAATAGTCAAGAGACTTTTGATGCAGCTTAAATGGTGGTGTAAGGACTACCAGAATAAGGGCAACAAGAGCACACAAGTAAAATTCTGCTGTTGAAAAGAAGGTTGCCAACCACCTTCTAATCAGTCTAATAGATTACTCTAGCCCTCTCACAGTTGGCACCTGAAACGGCCCTCTCTCTGGCTGACAGATAAATTATTTGGTGGACATAATCTTTGCTGCACATAGAACTTGTGGCTATACTGTTGGGGGGGGGGGCAGGGCCCTCTTCCTGCGATCATTGATAGGGCCATGATGAAAGCTTGATGCAGCTCCGATAACTGGTCACCATAAACTGATCAAGCCCCACCAGCACGGGGCACTCACAATCGTCTTGAAGTGAAGAGAGGTACCCAGAAGAGACATGAAAGTCCTCAGCTGAGGGGCTGATAAGGAGGGGGGAGGACAGATGATACGTTTGTTTCAGGGCGAATCCTAGCCATTCATCATAAGCGGCCTCGCCGGCCTGACTGAGGAGTCCGCTTTCTTGGCAACAGAGTGCAACAGTTCTATGAGGAAGACTAGCAGACTCAAATATGGCATCTAACGGAGGGCGAAGACATAGCACAATTAAAGAAATGCAGGTCCCCAAAGGAAGTAAAGGAGAAAAGAAGGCTAACTCACCTGGATCCACAGGATCCTTAACAGAGAGAGAATAGGAGCACAACACTCCAGCTGTCATGTATCTCTACAGCACTTTCTTAACACTATCTAGAACACTTTCCTAAGGAAATGAAAACTTGTTAGCACAGTACAGGGGACAATATCTTTGAGAAATCCAACATGATGTGGATGAACTGGGTGCAGGAGTCAATGATATGGAAATCACACTAGACGAGATATTTAAGGAAATACACCACATTGGAACCAGGGTCTCAGAACTACAGGAAAACTATAATGAAGTGCTGCTTAAGCAGGAAGATATTGAGAACCGCAAGAGGTGTAACAAGATTCAAATAAGGGGCCTTGTCAGGGGACTAGAAAGCTTGGAAATCAAGCATTTGTGCGGGGGGCTCCTAAACCTGATATGAAATTGCCCAGTGACCCTTCCTATATGCCTTGCCCAGACTGGGACCCTAGCCAAAAGCATCTCCAGATATACTTACGCAGGTTCACTTCTTTGAAGAAAAGGAGGGAATCATATCCCTCACTTGAACTATGGATTTTCTGTTGTATCATGGACCTAAGCTCTGGTTCTACTGCAACTTAACTGCGTTGACAGTGAAGCAGAGAAGACGTTTTTGATAAGTTTACATACTTCTTACACAAACATTACCCATCTTGCTAGTCAGTGCACCCTTTTAGACTCAATTTCACCTGCAAGCATTTTAAGTATTATGTAAAGACAATGGAAGAAGCTTGATGATCCTGGGTCTAAATAGGGATGCACCCCAGACTGATGAGGGAATCATCAGTATTAAAGCATTTTTAGACTTCAGTTCGCTGAAGCTGGAAGGGGCTCTCCCCCACATAGGGCGAGAGTGAAAGAGCCAAAAGTGACATCCTGCCTGAAGTGGAAAAAATGCAAGTACCAGACACACACCGGCATGCCAGAGTGGAGATCGCAGTTGGTGAATGAGGAAGTATGTGCAGCCTGGCACAGTGGTCCTGGTGACCTGGGGAAGGAGGAGAAGACTTCAAGGGGAGAAGGTACCTCAGAAGGACTCAATGATAACAATCAGGTTGAAGGGTGGTGATACAAAGTTGTTTCTTGGATATTGGTTATTGGGGAAGGGGGTTGGGGCAGTGGGCAGAAGTTCTTACTGGGGTATTAAGTTGGTGGTATCAGAAGACGACAGGAATAAGAAATTTCAAGGGTAGGGGATGGCGGTCCACACAGTGGAACAAATGTTGAAGGGAGCAGCAGAAGACCATAGTCTCTCACCCCCAGAGGTGAGCCCAAACCACTCAGGCTTCAGGTGGCAGATGGGGATGAGTTTGAAGTCTGCAGGACATTTAGTGGAAAGGCACACAACAGTATAGTCTTTGTGAGCCATAGTTAAAATTGGTATCTTTTGTTTTTGCCTTTTTTATTTTGGTTAATTTGATACACAAAGCTTACCTTGATCCTCACCCACCAGTGGGTTGTAGCCGATAGTATGTGAATAAGGGAAACTTAGAAAAGCCATGTAAACAATAAAGTACAAATGTGGTTTACTTGTATGTAAGATTTTAATATATGTCTGAAATTCACATTTAATTTCACTGGCATTACATAAATATATAATTGTATATGTTCAAGATTCAAAAACTGCACTCAACCACGTGCATTGATTAGTAAACATGCAGTGGGCAGAATGTAATTTCCAATGACCAACCCAGAGCTGGTGAGAGTCACTGTGCTTTATTTCTCACCCATTTATGTTGGCACTATGAACATTCTTTACTTTGTGTTTTCCTTGATTTTTCAGTTCCTTCATGCATTAAATCAGTTTTTGAGAATGAGGTTAGTTCCTATTAATGAGTTGGCACATGACAGTATTTTTTATTAGCAATACATTTCTAAAGGCACTTTAAGTTACCCATAGTGGCATGGCACTCCAAGCCTACAAATCTCAGTGTGTTTAGTCATCTCAGGCTCCGACTTACTGGTTTGTCTGCTGAATATAAACCACCCTATCGCACAAAACTATCTTAAAGGCAGGACAAGACTGGATAGTCGATTCAGCTTTTCTAGTGGATAACCCCAGCCACTAATCCAAGGCCCATGATATTGAGAGGCCTGGCCTTCTCGAAAGATAATCAAAAACAGTCAAACTGCAGGCATTCCATGAAGGAATTATGATCCTAGATGTTTGCGACAGACCAACCAAATGCAATATGTCTGCACTTTCCATAAAGAATGCGATTCTCTCGAACCTTACCATAATGCAGATTCTCATAGCACAGTGTTAACAGACCAAAGACTGGTTAAGACGATATAAGGTTAGAATATGTGTCTCAGGTAGCTGAGTCTGTTCAAATGGGAATCCTTCGGTAGACACGAAGCCAGTGCAGGAACACTAAGGCAAGTTTAATGTGTTCTTTTCAGAGCTAATTAACAAGCAGTTTAGCAGCCACATGTTGAATCTTATGGAGCCCAGAACGAACCTCGAACTTTATGTTGAACCTTATGGAGACCAGATGGGATAGAGAATAGAAGTTAAGACCATAAACACATTAATCGCAGGCAGTAGATCTCTAACGAGTGTTTACATTTTCACAATGTTGTGGGACGTTGAAAGTACACAGAGGCAATGATACAGCCACAGTCTGATCACAGCCTGTTGGTCACCGTCTGTTTCCCTTGCTCTCTTGCCGCCTCCTTGGTGTGCCTGCCTACCACGATTCTAAGGTAAGATAGCGGCGGAGGGAGAAAGCCTGTGCAGGATGCATTCTGTTGCACTTATGTGCTAAGTAAAATCGCTATTATCTGTTTTCTAAAATGTTATACTGCAGCTGCCATCTGCTGGCAAAAGCTATAAATGCCGCTGTAATCGATTGTTGCACAAAATGTACACTGCTGCCATCACATGGATGTGTTTGCCAACTGTCTGTTTTAGCAATCATGTACGTGCTGCTGTGCTACATGTTAGTGCACACTGCAGCTGTTAGCTCAAATGTAGATACCAGATACGTGCTTGCCAGGATGTATACTACGGTTGTCATCTGCAGTGGTTGTGATCTGCCAGCCAAAGCAGACACTGCTGCCTTCATCTTCTGGACTAAATGTATACTGTAGTGGGTAACAGATGGGCAGTCCTGGTCCTGCAGCCATCCTCTACCGAGAAAATCTACACTGCAG
Organism: Pleurodeles waltl; assembly: GCF_031143425.1. Classification (NCBI taxonomy): domain Eukaryota; kingdom Metazoa; phylum Chordata; class Amphibia; order Caudata; family Salamandridae; genus Pleurodeles; species Pleurodeles waltl. The sequence continues at coordinate 1,277,742,098 of NC_090446.1, read as the reverse complement.
ACATCACGTAAGTGCTGTTATGTGCTTGCACAATCTTTATGCTACAATTTTCATCTGCTGGACAAAATATGCAAGACGGCCATTATGGGCTTGTAAGAATTTATACTGTGGCTATCGGGTGCTTGCCAAACGTTTATGCTGTAAAAATCACCTGCTAGGCAGAATGCATTGATTGGTCAGATTCTGGGTGTCACTTGCTGAGACAAAGTTATACAGCAAGCCCCCACGTGCTGTACAAAATGTTATATTATGGAAGTCTAACGGTCAGATGTATTTTACAACTACTGTCGGCCGGATTAAAATCAGCAACTGACCAAAATGTATAATGCTGCCGTCACTGGCTTAGAAATATGTATTCTGGCTGTGTAATAATTATATTGCCGCCAATATTAACTGGACTTATTTTTTACTGCTGCCATTGGCTGACTGAATTTATACCGCTGACGTCACTGACTGGGCAACATTTACATTGCGGTATTACTGGCTGGGTGAAATGTCACAGTGTCGCCTGGGAAGTATACTGCAACCGTCATCAGCTGGACGAATTTACGAGCCCTCACTCAGGGCGCATATATGCTGCAGGTCCTTGGGGTATTCATACCGCTTTACTCTAATCTAGACTAGTTTACACCGTGGTACTCGCAAAAAAAGGTGCTTACACAAGTGGAAAGGATCCTGCAGTAAACACTAGCGACAAGAATGCTACAGCACACTGGCCTCATGCTTGCTGTGATACACTGGGCACATGTATGCTCGAGCCATTTAGACATGGTTGCTTTAGCTGGGCACACGTAGTGAGGTACATCACGCTCTGTCATGCTAGCACCGTCTGGGCACCGTAGCCACAAGTATAGTGCAGCCATTGGGCACAATCATTGTGTTGCACTCATATTAAATTACACCACAGTGGGTACTTGCAGCCTGCAGCACGCAGGGCACTTTGCACTCTGCCCCCGTTGCACGTGTATGCTGCCACAGTCTGTACGTTTGCGCTCTGGTGATCTCAGCACAGTTTTGTGGCTGCTGCACCCCTGGCTACTTGCTCCAGCACCCCGAATATATTTAGATCTATAGGAACATGTTAATGCAGCGTGCGCTTAAAAAGGCCAACATACGCCCGCATTTACGTTGCTTCAAAGTCTGCTTGAGTCCTCCTCAGTCGACAGGGCAAGCAATTCTAAGAGGCATTTCATGGGTATGGGAAACTGCCTACGCAAAATGTATTTTTTGTGACTACGACCAGTTGTCATCTGCTTCACAAACCTAATACTGCAACTAACGCCTGCTAGGGGGAGCGAAACTGGTGTCATGAAGTACTAGGCCAAATTGATATTGCAGGTGTCCTGGATTCGGCTGAATTGGTGGTGCTCCTATCGGAGGACAAGCTTTTTACACAGGGATTGCCATCTTATTGCCAACATTTGTAAATTTGCTCAGCAAAATGTATCCTGTGGCTTAGATGTTCTTGGCAGTATTAATGTCCTATCGCTACGCACTACTTTACACCGAAGCATCCTAGGCATGCCTTCCAACGCAGCGCTGTGAGCGCTTTGGGGAACAATTATTCCATAGTATTCAGGGTACATATATGCTGTGGCATTTTGGGCACATGCAGTCTGCCGCATGCTGGACAGATGTAACCGAGGCACTTTCAGTCTCATTTAAGACTGTGAACACATTTGTGCTATAGCTGGCATTTACGTTGAATTTATACTGTGGTACACTGGGCATATGTTGCCTGAGACTCTGGCACGTATGCCGCAGCATTCTAGGCACATGTTTGCACAGCACTGAGGGCATGTTTCCCGTGACATATGGGCTCCTTTCTACTCGGGCATTCTAGGACATTTAGGGCCTGTTTCACAAAAGTAAATGTACACTTTTGTGTAAATTTACTCTTCTACAGATAATTACAATTTAGTAGTAACTTTACGACCTTGGAGACTCCGCAGTCAGGAGAGGGAACTCCAGATAGGACAAGGTTAGATTACAGGGACAAGCCTATCTTTTTATATGCAATCTCTCTGCCCTGACTGCGGAGTCTACGCAGTTGTAAAGCTGCAATGGAATCGTAGTTTGTGAATACAGGAAGGGAGTAAACTTACACAAAAGTGTGTTTACCTTTGTGAATGAGGCCCTTATATTGCAGCAATACACTAGAGCACTGGTTCCCAGCCTGTGGCCTGGGGGCCCCCGGGTGTCCGCGAAGCCTCCTCAGGGGGTCTGTGACTGCTTAGAAAATGAAATAATATTAACAGATTAGGTCCCCAACTTTCGGTAATAACTCAGTGGGGGTCCCCGGATTCCAAAAATGATTCCACGGGGGTCCCTGGGTTCCAGTATTGATAAAGTGGGGGGTCCAAAGAAGTCAAAAAGTTGGGAACCACTGCACTAGAGCATGCTAGCTAGTTGTACTATGCAGCACTCTGGGACCTAGATGCTGTGGCGCCCCTGGTACTTGTATCCGGCAGCACTCTTGCCACAGATATGCCACAGCACTCTACACATTTCATATAAAATAATGCTACTGTGGTATTATGGGCACTGGAGCATTAACAAAGGTAAACTATTCTGCAGCCAGGAGAGGCAAGTGACGCTGTAATAACGGAATCCATTTTGACTGCATATGCAAATAATGAAGGTATGGAAATGAATACTACTCATTTATTAATCCGGAATAATCTAAGATGGTAAATTAGCCAATAAAAAGTAGACATGCCTACTAGCTTGCCCTATTGACAGCAGATGGACGACACTGTTTGCTTGCATGCTCCAAAGGGATATGGCTTATTTTAGCATGACTGAATGAAGGAGAACAAAACTGTGCACAAAACTAGCTGGAACGTCATAATCTGTCTATGTTCTTGGGACGCAGGTTTCTGAACTGTGATCAACTTTACTCTACGTTGCTGTTGTTTTGCTTGTTCACGAGTGTCACACTTTAGTAATTGGTTTCCTTTATTTTGTAAATAAAGGTTCTGCTCTTGAGGACCGCTCCTTCTTCTGTGCTATAGAGAGAGCAAGCGGCGGCAATAGCGGACACCACACTATGGGCCTGATTCTAACTTTGGAGGACGGTGTTAAACCGTCCCAAAAGTGGCGGATATACCACCTACCATATTACGAGTTCCATAGGATATAATGGACTCGTAATACGGTAGGTGGTATATCCGCCACTTTTGGGACGGTTTAACACCGTCCTCCAAAGTTAGAATCAGGCCCTATGTGTGGGCCACATCGGTGAGCAAAGTCCAAAAAAGGACCGGCGTGAGCGTAGTGCAGCTGTCACTTAAAGGAAAGTCAGAAGACGTCCTTCAGAAAGAAAAGGGAGTTTGACAAAACAAAAAGAAGTCCTGCAGCAGAAATGGCTTTAAGATTTTAAATGAGCGCCACACGAAGCAGAGAAGAACGGTAACAATAGTGCTCTCCATTGTGAAGTTGATGGAACAAGTGTTCTAATGTTGCTGATATCAAATCTTTCTAGTGTGCAGAAGAAAAGGACAACAATATACTACTAGGGCCATAACTGAAGCAACTTGTTCATCAAAAAGCTACATCAAAGGGGGTGGAGAGGGTGAGCTTGCATAGTTGCTCTCACAAAATATTTAGGAACACAGCAAACGTAGAACCATTAGGTATTTACAAACAGTGAATCTAAATGGAAATCATTTATATGACCGTTAACTATCCTACAACTTTACATATCCCAACCCACGTTGACCAAAACTCTTCAGGTTTGCGCTGTGCACAATGTTGGGGATTGAGTTTAATAATACTTTCAAGGCTGCAAAATAATGAGATAGTGTATTCTGCTGAGTCTCATGAACCGATGAACCCTGATTGGTTTATAGAAAATTGTATCACTGTGAAGTATCTGCTGCAATTGTTGGAGCGTGTTCATGACCAGGGAAATGGCACATGCAGTTCAAAATCCAAAATTTAAGGTTATTATTTTATTTCATCTAGATGAATTGATGGGTGAACAATGTAACAAGGATGGTCATGTGTTCGTATGTATCTAAGAAGACAGTTTTAGTGCACTTGGAGCAAACAGCACCATAGTTAGTGGTGGGGTAAGCATGGAAATTGAAAGGATATAATTGGTCAGAAATGCACTGGCTCTGAACAGACAGCACCAGCTTTAATATGGGCAGTTAACTTAGAGCTTTGCAGCTGCTCCCTATAAGTTTGTGTACAAGAAAGCAATAGTAAAGTGGTGACCCTGTTTCAGTTGAGCAAGGTTTAGCTCAAACACTAGGTTTTCTGGCTTTGACTTTAAGAAATTAAGGGCCAGGGGCCAGATGTAGCAAAGGGTTTTTCCCATTCTGTGTCAATGGGAAAATGTGTTTGTACATATGGCCCCAGATGTGTGGAGGTTAGGAATAGCGATTACCTAATTGCGATTTCTTGTGACTTGCAATTAGGAAATCGGTATTCCTAATGTATGAAACTCTTTTGAGATTCATTAGTGATTCATAAATGGTTGCAAACAGACCTACCTCATGAATATTAGAGGTAAGTCACAATTTGTGATCCACTACAAATTCCTGCCTTCACAGGGATGGTGGCTTCCTGGGGTCAGCAGACCACCTTGCCTGTGATTGCCTTTAAATAAAGCAATCTTTTTTTTAAACCCAACACATTTTTCATAAAGTAAAACAGGATGCGTTTAAAAAACAAAAAAAAATTAAACTTTTACGTTTCCGTTTTTTAAGAGTAGACAGTGGTCTCTTGGACCACTGCCTCTTCTTAAAGCATATTTATCAACCATTCTTAAAGGGAGAGGGGTCCTTGAGGACTGCTTTCGGTTGAAAAACAGTCATACATACCAATGCAAATCGTTTTTTGGAAGGGACGTCCTAAACACGCCCCTTCTAAATACTGATTCACAATTTCAAATTACGATTCAATAATAAGTTACCAAATTGCAATTTGAGCTTTGTACATTTGAAAATGCCTTTTTGCGTTTGCAAATAGCCTGATTCTGCGAATCAGACCATTTGCGAACGCAAAAAACTTCTTACATCTGGCCCTAAATGTCATGAGGCATCAAGAGGATGTTTTTAATTGTTTTACTCACCTGCAAGAGGGACAGGGCTTGACATTACAAGAACTAAAGGCAACTTTGTGGATTGAAACACGTTTGGATGGAGCAAATGGACCCTGCCCACTCTCATATCAACTGGAGGTCAAAGATAACTCAGCTAAAGGACCATGCTACTGGCATGAATTTATATGTAACATGCCAAACAGGCATTTTGTGATTACAAATCTGAAGAATTATTTTACTTCTTGCTCTCCATCCATACTCGTATTGAAAGCCTCTTTTAAGTATTCTGCCTTCATTTCGGAAGTAGCAGGAAGAACTGAATAGTCTGAAAGGAAGATAAACCCTGGAAAGGATTTAAGAAAATCTTATGCCGACAATAATTTCACAACATGGCCCAAAAGGTAGGATGGAAATACATTTGAAACTGAATACTGAGATTTCCAGAAAATTCTGTGCAACACTGGGATCATATTATTTGTTCATTGTTTTTCATCTTGAAGTCTGGTCAAGCCATGTTGATAAGATGTGAAAGTCTGGGCAATAAATGACGCATAGAGCATTATCATGTGGGAAAGCTAGTCCACCCCGCAGAGTGTCTAATTTCAGACTGTGTACAGAACTTTAGGCAAGTGACTCTCCCACTTGGTTGCCTATAGACCATGGAGGCAAACTGATACTATTTAGGAAACATTGCTGTGCTGAAAGCTAAGAAAAACTGTCCAGGATAGAGGATTTAACAGTTCAAAGAGATTGACTACCATGTTGCTTGAATCCTGACACCCCCTTTGCTTCATTGAGGATAAAAATCAATGGGCCAAAGACTAGAAAATGTAATCCTATTTAGGCAGCTTTTTGTTAGCTCACAGCAAGCCAAGTGTCCAAAACATCAAGCTGGTGGGTGTGTTGAAAGATAGAGACTGTCACAATTTTAAATACAGTGAGCACAATTGACACAAATACTGACCAGCTTTAATGAGATGGTTGATCTCATACTGTGCACTTTCACAGAGTTAAAAATACATGATTTAACAAGTGTATATACAAGGGTGACCTAATGTAATTAACAATTTCTGCCAGGATAACTAGGTAACATTCATGTTCTCCACTTGACTAGCGGTATAATATGCTATATGTAATCAATACTCCTGCCTGTAATCACTGGCGGAACAGTGGTGCAAAGGGAATTGGTGCAAGAAAAGAAAATGAGTGTTCTGACAGTATTTTTTTGTTTTTAGCAAAATTCTTTATTTATTTTCATTGTGCATACACATTCCTCCAACAATAGCTCAGTTTGCTACAAACAACAATCATGACTATGTTAAAGAGCTGCTCCCATCCTAACAATATACCTTTGCATTACAGACTCTTCTAGTAGTGGTGTTCCCTGCCCATAGGATGATGTGCACATTTTAATATAATGGTCGTTAACATCCTATACCATTTGCATTCCTTCCATTATTCGTGGATACTCCATTGAGTATGCCCATAGATGGTACTCCTTCCCGGTTGTTAGCTCCCTGTCATGGGAGACCTTCTAATCTCTTTCCTCCCTCTGTGATGTAGGTGTTGGTTTGCTTACTCCCTCCCAATTCAATTCACTGAACACAGTGAGTTACTGCCCATGTTTCCAGGTCTTCTGCAACCTTGTGGTCCTTACATGGAGTCCTACGATGAAAATCCTCAGCTGTTGCCCATTCTAGCATGTTCCAAACCCAGAGTGTGACTGCCGGGGGCCTTTGTCTCCAGCCATCTTTTTTTTTTTTTACTTTGTATATTGGTATTTTCTGTAGTTGAATAACAGTTGGTACATGAGTGTGTCCCTCAGTGCAGGACGGCAATCCGAATTTATACATTATAATTGGATGATATACAGTAACTTAATAATTTCGATATTCTTCCGGACTTTATACAATCAAGCAATGTGTACCCTACATCATCATATCCTTGCTTGGTCCCACTGTCTGTTTTCCAGTACGGTCATTTGGCTTTCCATATCATCTCAGGTATTACCATACAAACTATAAACTTAGTCAACAATCAAAAAACAGTAAAGAAAACATATAAACAGTGCGCTGGAGTGTTAGGTAGTGGCACGGTGGGACTGAGTTAAGCATGTGAATCTAGGTCATCCATCCGGGAGAGTCATACTTGGGGTCCGCCCGACCCCCATTCTAATGTAGTAGTGTGATCTAGTCCTGGCGGGACTCAGCTTCATCCTCAAGTTGGTCATATGATCGAGTCACATACATTGGTGTCGGTCTAGTCGGCCCTAGGCTCCCACCCTCATGTAGGAGAGTAGTGAGATCTCTCGGGTGTGTGTACTGTAAATATCCGTGTTCCCCCACTCCTCTATTACCCCCTTAAGCGTCACCCCGGTCCCTCTCCAGTGGTGCCACATCCTCCCCAGACTCCTGCAACCCTCCTGGTTCTCGTCTCTGAATCTCCCAGTCTTCCAATATCTCGGTCCACAGTGGGGCTATGGGTTGTGACCGAACTCCCCGGGCCTCCTCCCTCAGCAGCGCCTGTAATTCGGCCTGGGCCCACACCGACATGTCCTGCCTTCAGGCTGCTAAATGCGGGCCCATTATGGGATTTCCAGGCCCGCCTGGGTCCAAGCTCTCATCTGACTTTGCATCAAGGTGCGGCCCGGCGTCCCCAATGGTATTCCAGTCACTGGTACCCCAGGGGAGTAAGACACTGTTGTTACAGGGCGCTTCAGACATCTTCTCCAACAGGAGCGGGCCGCCGTCAGCATAATGGTCTGCTTAGGCAGGACACCCCTGGCGCCGAGCAGGGCTGCCTGGAGGAGTTATGGGTGTATCGCACTATGGGGTACGGTAAGGTCCAGCTGGTGCGTCCCTGACAGCCATCTAGCCACCCACTGGAGTTGTCATGACAATATAATTCAAAATCTGGAACTGCCAATCCGCCCTCCAATGTGGGTCGGCGAAGGATGGAGAGGGATGTCCGTTGGAGACCCCCATCCCACAGGAGACCCCTAAGGAGCGCGTTCAGGTCCCTAAACCATGTCGCCGGTATAGTCACTGGAAGGTTGGCAAAGTAGTATAGTAGGCGGGGTAACAATCATTTTAGACAATGCCACTCGGGCCATCATTGAAAGATTAAGGGAGCGCCAAAACGCCACGCAGGATCGTAGGGATCGGAGTGCTGTACTAAGGTTCCCATCGCAGAGATCACGTGGATCATGGAAGACCTGTATGCCCAAGTATTTGAAAGTACAGGGGTACCAAGGAATATCAACAGGACAAGAGGAGGGACGCTCCGTGCCCTCAGTGGGAAAATGTATGTCTTTTCCTGTTCACCCGGAGACCAGATGAGTCACTGAATCCCTCAAGCAGAGAGAGTGCCCAAGGAATCCCCGATACACCATCCCGCAGGTAAATCAGTAGGTCACCTGCATAAAGCGATATAATGTGTTCCACGCGACCCCACGGCACCCCTCTACCACGCCCCTCCACTCAGAACTGTGCTGCCAGGGGCTCAATAGCCAGTAAGAACAACAAAGGTGAAAGAGGGCAACCCTGTCTGGTGCCATGGATAATTGGATAAGTGGCCGACACCACCCCGCCCACCCACACTCTCACCACTGGGAGATAGTACAAAAGCTCAGCCCATCGTATCCAGTTCTCACTCAGCTCCATTCGGGTCATCACTGCCCGCAGATAATCCCACCTTAATGAATCAAGTGCTTTCTCGAGGTCCACTGAGAAAAGCACAGCACGGGGTGTCGCTCCTCGTGTAGCAGACGTAGGAGTGTAAAGAGCCGTCTCAGGTTCAGAGAGGTATTAAGCTCAGGTATAAAACCATTCTGGTCCTCACGAATGAGGTGAGGGACATGGTGTAGTAGCCTATTAGCCAGGGCTTTGCTAATGATTTTGAAGCTGAAGTTCAGCATGGATAGGGGCCTGAAATCAGTCACTGATGGTTCTCGTGACCTGGTCTTGGGCAGAGGAACCACCAATGCTTCCTGCAGAGTCTCAGGTAAAGTACCTGCATCGTAAGCCTCGGTGTAGAGATCAACCAGTGTGGGAGCTAGGAGATCCTCATATGTCTTGTAGAACTCCATGGGGAGTCCATCTGAGCCTGGTGTTTTGCCCACGGCTAACTAATAGCGGTTTTCACCTCTTCCAGAGTGAGCGGCTCCCCCAGAGGGTCCCGGTCCTCTGGTTGCAGGGTGACCAGTGGGAGGCACCGTAGGTTGTGGCCCAGCGACTGCGGCATATCCTCCTCAGGTTGTCTATATAGGGATGTGTAGTAGGATTTAAAGTGTCATTTATCTCAGACGGGTCATAGACGTGCTCCCCATCCATCCCCCGTACACTCGTGATCGGAGTGCACCCCCCTCCATCCGCACCAACCAAGCCAACAGCCTGCCCGATCTACCCTCTTTCTCTTGTATGGACTTCATATGCTGCCGGTAATCATGGCAACGTAGCCTTTCCAGCGTTTGATTAAACAATCGCCTTGTTTGAAGGAGTCTGTGCTGCGCCATCGGATCTGCGCCCTGTTCAACCCCCCTATCATGTAGTTCCTTTTCCAGTTGGTTTCCTTCACTCGGAGTAGGTGCTCTCGCTCCCGCACCCCGTCAGCTGATAAGCAACGGGCTGTGGTCTGATAAAGTACGGCGTAGGTATTCGGAACATACTATTTTGTTGGAGAGGTAGCCAGTGCACAGCACCCGATCTATTCTTGTGTGTAGCTGGTGTAGCCCTGAATAAAAGGAGCAATCCCTATCACGGGGTGCTGGACCCGACAGACGTCCTCTAACCCCCAGTGCATCGTCCAGTTATTTAGATATTTTGCCATCTTCTGTGCTGTTGCCTCAGGCAAGGGGGGGAGGAAGTGATCGATCTCAGTGTCTAGTACGCAGTTAAAGTCCCCCCAATCAGAAACCGCCCACTCGAGTACCTGGCCAGGCATCCGGGGAAGGTCTGCCAAAAGGGGGTCTGCTCCTGGTTAGGGGCATATACACAGCTCAGCACTATGAGTCTACCTTGCAGTCTGCCCTCCATTATAACGTATCTGCCGTCATGATCCAAGTCTATAGAGGGGGGCTCGAATGCGACTCCAGCCCTCACCCAAACCAGGGTGCTCCTTGCAAATGCTGAGTGCGTGGTGGCAAAAAGCTGCCCCCTTCATCTGCACCTTATCTTGTCTACCTCCCCAACGGTGAGTTGCGTTTCCTGGAGCATTGCTATATGTACCCCCCTTCTCGTTAAGTATGGGAAGATCTTGTGGCGTTTAACAGGCGACCCCATCCCCCGGATATTCCACGTTATTAGCTTGTAGTCCATCGCTAGATGGAAACCAGTTTGGTAGTTGGCGGCCACCTCCCCCGGTGATGGTCATTCCTCAGCACCACATCGTGTCCAATAGGTACCGCAAACAATGTTAGTTATAAAATAATTAAGCTCCTGCGCATTCTAAAAGAAGGAAACAACAATCCCCAACACCCACTTCCCAGGGCAATACCGCAACAGGCGGTTGTCCAGCATATACAAAACAAACAGAACAGTAACGTTTACTCGTATAGAGTTCTTGCCATTCAATAAACAGTGTGCGAGAATCTGGGCATGGGACCGTGGCTGCTGTCGTCCCAGAGTCAAACAAAAGCCCCAGATGAGGAGCCGGTGCCCTCCGTTGAATCTCATCACAAATCATCCGCTGTTCGGGGAGTCACTCTTGGAGCCTCGTCAGAATGGTGGGAGTCTGAGTCCACGGAGTGGGATCGACAATCTGATTCACCTCCACTGACCTCTTCAACCGAGTTCGCCTGTTTCAGCGACGCCACCGCCTCCAAGGCAGCCTGTCCTTCTACCTCCTTTTGTGCTGGAGTTGGCCTTGTTCTTTTGCGGGATCTGTTCTGCTGCCTCCTCACTCTTCTGTGTTCCTGCCGGGGCGATGGTCCCGACAGGGCACCGGGGTCGCCGCCCGCCATGTGCACCGCCAGCCACTCCCAGGTCTCTTCCGGTGTTTGAAGGAAAGTTGTGTGGCCCTCCAGAATTACTCTCATCCTGGCTGGGAATAGGAGCTAGTATTGGATGCCCGCATCCCTCATAGCCCCCTTTACCGCCCTGTAGGAGGCCCACCTGGACTATACCTCTGCAGTGAAGTTTGGGAAGAGGGTCACTGTTCCAGTGTCCACTCAGAAGGGCCTAGCTTCTTTGGCTCGCTGCAGCAGGAGGTCTCTATCTCTGTAGTGGAGCAGTTTAGCCACCACAGTTTGTGGGGGCCGTCCCATGGTGACTGGCTTTGAAGGCACCCAATGGGCCCTCTCCAAGGCAAAGAAAGGGGTGAGCAGACCCAGGATGACCTCCTGCTGCGGCCATTTTTTGATAAAGGTCACCGCATCAGTACCCTCGGCCCCTCCTGGCAACCCAATTATGCGCACATTGTTCCTCCGGTTACGGCCTTCAGCATCTTCGGCCCGGTGTTCCAGTCGCTGGACGCTGTCTGTCAGCTGCGCCATGGTGGGCTGAGTCTCCTATTGCGCTGGGGCCAGATCCGTAAGCGTTGTCTCAGCACAACGGACCCTATCTGTAAGCTTCTGGTGGTCTGCTCCCAGTAGGCCCAGTTCCACCGACACCTGGCCGATTTCTCGCTGGAGTGTAGTTTTGGACTCCTCAATAGCTCCTAAAATCTTGTCCAATGAGACCTGTAAGGAGGGCGGCACCGGTTCAGTCATGCCTATCGGGTTCTGGTTGCCATCACCGATGTTTCCCTGTGACTTTCCTTTGTTACGGTGTTTAGTAGACATGCGGCCGGGCTGAAGGCAACCCCAACGGAGGGTCGGCAGCGGCCGCGTCGACCGTTCACAGGATCGCTCAGCCACTCCCCAGAGTGGGCACGGTCAGTGGAGGGCCCAATTTCAGGGGGTAGATCACCGCCAGTAGAGATCCACTGCTGGTCCCTGTCCTCTCCTCTCTAGTTTGGTCTCTAAAAACAATATCGTCATGTGGGTATGCACCACCAGGGCGCAGTTTCTGACACCTCAACAGCTGCGGTCCCCAGCCGGTCGCTGTCTAGGTGGATCCGTGTCCAGGCTCCAAGCGCTGCAGGGCCCTTTTCTGGTCTCGTCAGATCGTGGCTCCCTGTTGCATTCAACCTGGTCAAATGTGGGGGGGGGGTGTGCTCCAGTTTGTGCACTGTGGGGCTGACACATCCTTTAGTCTGCCCCCCACCTCCAGTAGTGCGCTTTGCTTCTTCCTCGTACTTCTGCCAGGCGAGGCCTCTCCTATACCGCTGTGGAGGGTCCCAACACCCACGGCAACACCACGGCTTACAATCTCCCACCTAGTTGGAGGGTGGCGCCGCCAAGCACTCGGGCCTCGCCGATCCACGACGGCCCAGATGCACCCCCGAGCTGGTCCATCATCTGTCGCGGCTCCAAGTCGCCCGCCGCTGAACCCTCAAAACTGTCGCGGCGGTGTCAGTTCAGGCAGCCCCAACGTCCACAACAGCACTGGGCTCCCCACCTGAATTGTATATGGCGTCTTCCAACTCAGAGGCCGCAACGACCCACCGCGGTATCGTCATACCTCCACGCAAGCCTGCCGCAGGCTGCAGCGCCAGACCAGCCTACGCCTCGCTCTCCAGATCGGATGCCGCAGCGGTCCACCGGTCACGGCTCCAGTCGGCCCCATAGACTCCATCGGTTTGCCCCAAGCGTTCTCCACAGCTATAAGCCGTCACCGACCCCCAGCAGGGCTATTTAAAAAGGATAAGTATCGGGCTCAGATGGAGCGAGACGATTATGCGTCTGCCATTGTTGCCGATCCTCTCCAGCCATCTCATAGCTAATCGCCATTTTGCTAATAGCAGCGATAAATGCAGGAATATGAAGTACATCTTCCCCCTCTTTAGCTTTTTGAGGATTCCCAGTAGACAGTGTTATGGAGTAAGCTCCAAGGAAAGCCCAGATGGTCCCTGGAGGTGATGCATGACTGCTTTGCAATGCTTCTGTACCATAGGACAACCCCAGGCCAAATGGAGGATGCCTGCACCCTCCAGTCCACATCTCTGGCAAGATGCTGTGCGACTGACATAAATTCTGCTTAACATAATGTGCGTGAAGTAGGTACGATGGACATAGTTAAAGTGTTTTAGCTTAAATCTAGTGTTACTAGAAGTCCCCCTGACGAACGCGCAAATTGTACCCCATTCCGTGTCAGTAAGCCCTTCTTCAAGTTCAGCACACTAGGTGGCTCTAGCTACCAGATCTCTCCTAGGCCTGTCAGCCTTCAGAGCCTTATACAATATTGATATCAGATATCCACCCTCTCCTACATTGAGCATCATTTGTAACATCTCTGTTGGGGGTGGTGCGCTGGGGAACCCTGTCTAGAGGTCTCTGGCCTTCCTAGGTAATGTTTCATAGTGTAGGTATGAACCTTCTCCCACCGAGAATATCTCTGCGGCCTCCTGAAAAGAGATAATTGTCCCGGAGTATACAAGTCACCCAGTAGTCTGCATCCGCCAATCTGCATTGTAGAATGGACATGCTACTGCTGATACCACAGAATGGGTTTAAGACCCACACCTCCACGTCCATAGAAAAGGCGAGGGGGGTGTGGTAAGTCCTTTACCACCACCCGTTCCTATGCATAGGCAGCATGTCGCACCAGGTAGGGATATTCTCTCCCAATTTTCCTGTGCAGCATCTATAGCGCCATAAACGGTGTATCATTGCATGTTCCCCTAATTAGCCTTTCTTCCCAGTTGTCTGCCTTGGTGGGCCATTTTGCTGCATACTGTGGATGCGCTTTATAATAATGTAGTTTTACTTCTGGGAGTCCCATCCCCCATCTTCCTGATCTTGTTTTAAAGTATCAAGGGCCATCCGACTTCTCCGTCCCACCCACACCGATGAGATTAGTAGGCTGTTAAACATCTGGAACATCTCTTGGGACAGAAGGCACAGTGAATTTTGTACTGCATAGAGGTACTCAGGCAGAAAGGTCATTTTGGAAAGAGCCACACTTCCCATTGTGGACAAAGGCACAAGGGCCAAAAGTGTGTCGAAGCCTGCAGCCCATCGATCACCCTTTTCACATGGTACTTACATTGCTTCTTGGGGGTTCCTGGCGCTCTTATCCTGAGGAAACTAAAACTGACAAGTTTCCACCTGAGTCCAAGGTCCGGCAAGTGTTCTTTTCTGCCAATCCGCCCAAGGGTAAATGGATGGACTTTGTCCTGTTGATCTTAAGTCCCACACCGCCCCATATTCTACCAAATAAGTCAACAGTTCCGGTGCAGCCTCCCTCGGCTGCTGCAAATAAAACAGTGTATTATCGGCATAGAGGGAAAACAGTTTGTGGAGTCACCGACCATCTTTGCTCGTCCTGCAAGTACTGTTTGAAGTCATATCACCAGAGGCTCACTAGCCAGGACAACCGCAGTAGACAAAGGGAGAATCCCTGTCTCATCTCCCTCTCCACTTTCTGTTCCTCTGAGAGAATGACCCCACTCCAAACCCTGACACAGGGATTTGCATACAACAACTGCACCCATTATCAAAAGACCAATTTGAAGCCCCAATACCTGTGGACCTGTATGACCAATCTAGAATGTCAAAGGCCTTAGCTCTAATCAGTGCCACCAGTGCCAGGTTTGTATCCCTCTTGCCCCAATTGTATTCAGCATAGAAAGAGATCTGGGTCCCTAGCTCTTGCATACACTCCAGATTGTTCTAGTATTCCAGGTGAAAGTCTCAATCATCTATTTTTGTCTGTTCGTTCCTCCTCCAACAAAGACCACCATCAACGGGATATGATTGACAGGAAGCAGGATAAGTATCTCACTCCTCTCACCATGTGAATAAATTCCTTGCTAGTACACTGTCCAGTCTACTAAGAATGCGGTGTGTTGAAGAATAACATGAGTATTCTCATCAGTTTGGATTTAAGTCCCTCTTCACATCCCTACTGTTTGTGTTATGCATCTCTGCTTTAAGACTTTAGGTCACGCCCAGTTTAGGGGAAGAAACTATCAATACCTCCATCCAATATATAGTTGAAATCTCCCACCTGTACCACAGGGGTGCCAAACATTCTATCAATAGATCCTGAATCTTGTAGTAAATGTCCTCCTCATTGGTATTGGGAGCATAAGTATAGCAATGTCCTTATCATCCAGCATCTCCTGAAGGAAAATGCATCAACCCTCAGTCTCCACCTCTGATTTGGTTAGCTTAAACGGGACCCCAGGTGCTACACAGACACCCCCTGTCATAGGCCAAATGTGTGGCAGATTGCAATTGACCATTTTATTTCTTTTTGAATTCTTCTCCTTAAGCTCAATTAAATGTGTTTCCTGTAAGCATGCGATGGGTATCTGTTGCCTTTCGAGGTGTGAGAGTACCCTGTGGTGTTTCACATAACTTCCTAACCCCTTCACTTTCCATGTTAGTAGGTTATAGATCGGGCTCACTGCAGGGTGTGTCTACCTTTGAAAGTTTTCAAGGGCGCCCACGCCACTTTCTCTGCAACCTGGGTGGTTCCACTTCCACCCTACCACTAGTGTCTCCATATATCCTGTTGACTCAGTACACAGCCTTAACAAATACAAATATCAATTATTTTCAACACCTCTCACCCAACCCACCCAGGGTAAACACATGTTAACAGTGCAAAACAGTGGGTGCCCATTACCCATCCCCGAACTGCTGAAATCTCAGTCCTCCCAATATTGCTGAGACTGATAGACCAACTCTAATACCAATGCGCAGGGAGAGCCTACATCTTGCGGGCCTCAAGACTGAGCTATCAACCTAGACCTCATGTAAAGAAAACCCTCAGCTGCCGTACAGTGTCCCTCGAATTGAGTGTCCCGTTGTCTGAGATGCCTAGAAAAAAGCATTGTGTCAACAGACTCAGATAGTCTTCATCAGGTGCCAGATCTCTTTCTCTGCCCCACCCCAGTGCCATGCAGCATTCAATTTTTGCAACAAATTAAACCAGCATACTTATAAATGACATGCGTAACACAGTAGATATCAACTGTGTTTCTGTTCCCCTCTCAGCATCATAAATATCGTAGTGACATTTTAGCATCCCTTTCATTCCTCTGTCATGTCGCCCGAGAAGGGGTCCCCCATGGATGTTGAGTCCTCCTCTGCCATCAGGGTGCTGTCGTCATGCACCAGCACCCTAGCTGTCCAGTGATCCCCCAGGGTTGTCAGCTCGGTTTTCGAGCGACCAAACGTCCTCTGGCGGGTCAAAGAAGTGTGGTTTATTGTGTGCCAAGATACGGAGGCGCCCTGGGTAGAGCAGCATATAAGGCATATTCAGAACTTGCAGATTTGTTTCACATATATGAAGGTCTTTCTTTTAGTTTGGATCTTCCTCGTACAGTCTGGATAGATTTCAGTTTGTGGTTGTCGTAGGGAACATGACCTGCCTCTCTGGCAACCTTGAGGACTGTGTCCCTGTCTTTGTATTTAAATATCCTCACTGTAATTGCCCTGAGTGGAGACCTTGGAGGAGACCTAGCCTTCGAGGTCCTGCGCACATGCTCCACAGCAAACACTGGCGACAGGCCATGTGTTTTCAATGATGTTTGAATTCAGTCCTCAAGAAAATGTTCTGGTGTGGAGCGTTCAGCTCCTTCCTAGAACCCCAGCATTCTCAAGATGTTGTGCCTTGAGAAGCCGTCAGTGTCTTCTACTCTGTCCTCCAAAGTCTTTGTTATCACAGTCATTTTGAACACTAGGTCTTTAATAATTTTCACTTCCAACTGCAGGTCTTCTATGGAATGTTCTGCAGCCTGGACCTTGTCAACTACATTACAGAGGTCATGTGGAGTAAGTTTGGGGGGCCCCAGGGATGATCATCAATGTCAGTATGCCCCCCTCAAGTGGCAGCAGTTGCAGTCGTCTTGGGGAATGTCTAGCAAATCATATGGGAGGGAGGCACCACCCGCCTAAGCTATACTCCTTTCAGGTCCCCATAGGGGCTGAAATATCATGTTTGTGCTCCTTAGTGTATCGATTGCAGGCGTTACCCCTCGACCATTCCCCAGTATCACTCCTCACCAGTTCTCTTCACTGACGGGGGCACACATGCCAGGGACCCAGACCAAGCATCGTGGGTCTTGTCCAGGCTTGTCACAAGCACCAATCTCCTCTTATCATACGGGGCCTCATTGAGCACCCCTGGAAGCCTCAAGTGCTGCCACTAGCCCGCTAATCAGGAGGCTGCCAGCCAGCAGGGCCAACCTTTCTAAGCGCTTCCCGGGTGTACTACCCACTGCGCAAGGCATCACAGAATACGTCTAGTCTGAATGGCAACTCTGGTTTTGTCACAAGCACTCCTGTCTCAGGGCTCCGGCACAGCACCGCAGCATACCTCCATGTCCTCTAAAAGTGGCCCTTCAAGGGCGGGCTCCACCAGACTTTTCCACTCTCTGCCCAAGGCAGCAGAGTGACAGGGACCAGCCATCAGGCATCCGCCTTCACGCTGCCACCTCCAGAAGCACATCCGTTGTTCGACTTCACAGCAGGTGCTGGAGATTTGAGGCAGCGTCCACAAGTATTTCAAGTCTCCATCGGAGTGATATTGTTCAGCTATGGCATGGGAACGTTACAGAGATATCTTCGCAAACTGGATTTCTTTGTTTTGGGCAGGAATATGCAGGATGTTGGATCGGGGCAGCGGAACTCCCTAAGAAAGCGTCAGAGTAGCCATCTTGCCTGGATGCTCCCCCTGAGGTAGTAAATTATAGCCATAATCAGAGCTCAGTGGGTCACTTGGCTCCCGCTCTAGGCACCAGCTGCACCATTTATACCTACACCAGTGCCTGTACTATGTTTCTTATTTTGATAACCTTTGCAATTGTCTCCAAGACAGTGGCTGTAACCTGAGTACAGTGAGGTGCCTGTAAAGCTCCTTGCTGCACTCAGATTACAGTGTACTATGAAAATAACTTAAATAAATGTAACAATTATACAGGGCAGAAGTCACAGGTAAACACAGGTTGGATGGCGCCCCACACTATTTTCGCAGTGTCGACGCGGTCACTGCTGCCACGAAGTTGTGTCCCAGTGAAACGTGCTGAATGTGTCCCAGTGTAATTTGCGACAGCAGGACACATTAATCAGCGCCTGCATGTTGTCTGCATTCCGTCTAAGCATAATAGTGAAAGCATCGAGTGGCTTTCTTCTGTGAGAGTTCAGCTGGGCCCATAACAAAGGCCCGGTTTAAGGGGCCATCATCCCTTCTTTGGTTCAAGTAGGAACCTGACTGGGGGCTGTCTGGGACCTAATACCTAGATACCTATGAAATGCACAGGAAAGAAAGGCACAAAACATATCCCTTTACAAGTACTTAACAAAAACAACATCTAGAGGTATGTCATTTTGTTCAGCCCATGTATACAATTGATATGCATGCAATGTAAGAATACTAGATGTATCATCAGTTTGTATGAGTATTTACACAAATAACTATTTTAAAACAACTATGTTTATAATGTTATCCTTTTATAGCCCTACCTGTCCCACTTTATGGTGTCAGAATGCTTAACATAACAAACACATTGTGCATTGACAATAACTCATGCAAGTGTATACATAAATGTACAAGATGCATTACATAAGGCAATACGAGTTACAAGATGTAGGAGTTACATTCTTGGTAGGCATTACATCTTGAGAGTGCATGACCAGGAGAAATAAAGTCATGATTTCAAATATAAGGTGTTGTTTGGGGTTGTCTGTACTAATAAGACTTTATTACGACCCAAAGAAACCCTTTTTATCAGCCATATATTAACAACAGATTGAGAAAAAACTATAAGATCTAAATCAGGGGCAATGAAATTATGTGGCAGCGGAGGTCCAAATTATGAAGCATGGTTGACAAAATTATGCAGCAAGAACATGCAAATTATGCAGAGTAATGCAGCACATTTTGTCATTATTTTATCATTTTTACACTGGTAACATTGTCTGGGAAATTATTTCACCTTCGTAGTGCCAGATTAATACACAAATATAGCAATAAACAACTGAAAACGGCCAGTCAGTCTTTGCAAATGGCCTTCCACTGTACAAGGAGATATAGTGCAACGTTTTTATTAACTTTAGATCAGTTTCAACTCGAAATAGCTTTTTTTGGCAAAAGATGCAGATTATGCAGCAGATGATGGATTATGGGAAAGTGTGGCCGATCCATAATTATGTGGAAAACTCTGTGGCACCGGAATCACACAAATCCATGTGCCCACACTAAACCCATGCTTTGTAGTTTGTGTGCAGGTCCTTGATGCCGGTTCATTGCTCACTGTGCTATATTAGGACTGCAATTTATGAACTGCAAGTAACAAAACGATCTCAATGTTAAAATCAGTTACCTATCTACATAAAATAAAAATCTCTCATCTGTGTGTTGCAGGATTTGCTTTGCAAAATACACATCAACCTTCTGTGCTACTTTGAGTCATGATTAAACAAACCACAGATCTCTCCAGTAAGTCAATTAACCCACAGAGGTATTTTTCCATTTCTATTACTATTATTCCCTGAGATTTACTGGGCACTCAAAGATGTCTGCAACAGTTGCCTTGAACCGATAAGATATTTTTAAAATTCAGATTTTGCAACCAATTAAGCCAGAACAAAATTACTGTTGCGTTTCTTCGTTGTGCAATTTCTTTATGGCAGAGTTTTATATATATATGTGTGTATATATATATGCATATATATATATATATATATACACACATACAAACACACACACACACACACTGCTTTTTCTGATGCTGTCCTGGTGCCTCCACCTCCTCTTTTCGTTGCCAAGCCTTGACCCCCAGTGTGTGTGTTTCCGGAGTAAAGCTTTCCCATTTCCCACACTGCTGAAAGGATCACACATAGGGCAGAAGTAAGGCATGAAAAACATTTCAAGTTTGCCTCACATCCGCCCTGTGATTTCTCAAAGCATACCTAGCGCCAGAGCCTGGAAGAAATCAGCAGGACGAACATAGAGAAATGTCCACGATGATTCTCCCAGAATGCAGCACGTCAGGAAGCTAGAAGATCAACATTTCTTGCACACCATTTAAAAAGGTAAGTAGCCAAAATGTTGGTCTTTTTTGTTCCTGAGCCCCAACACCTGCCCTTACCGTGCTGCACCTTGCCTTCGTTGGAGCCCATGGATAGAAATAGGAAGAATGAAGCCTGAAAGGGATTGCTGGAAGAGAGGAGTTGGCTTTATCCAGGTTCTTAATGCACATGCAACAATTTTGCACTTTATTAAACACAAGACACATTTTTGTCTAGGGTCACATAATTTGGTCAAGCGAGTAAGCAGGGAGTGATCCCAGGTTTTCTGCTTTCACATTGTTTAATTCTGCCACTAGATGTGTGTATTAAATTGAGCTATTGATTGAGGGGTAGGGAAAACCCTACTCAAGCAACAACTTCAGTCATTGACAGGATGAACCACAAAAGTCACCAAATTAACCTGTGCTTAGCCCTTTGGTAGTTTAGCACAAAAGCAGTCAGGTCTAACTTAGAGGCAATGTGTAAAATATTTATGCAGCTCGCAGACAGTAATAAAGTGAAAACACAATACAAGAAAAATTCCAAGTCGATTTAGAAAAATAGATTATAAGTTAATATACAATTTAAGACAACAAGAACCAAATCAGTACAACCAGAGTAGTGCCTTTTCAAAGACTTAGGTAAGCATAGTCCTTAAAAGTACAAAGTGCCACTTGCGTTCATCTGGTCGTGCTAGACCTGGGTAAAGTCACAAGTTCAGGCTAACCGGGATGGAGTGTTACAAGGAGCAGATTAGTGCCGCTGAAAAAGTTACCTTCTCAAAGTTTGGCTTGAAGAGTCTGTTAACTTTCGCTGGCTGTAGCACAAAGTGCAGATCTTGTGTTGCAGTGTTGATATCACCGAGGTTCGTGTTGGCGATCAGTGGGTGTGGCGCGATTCTGGCTTAATTAGGCCTGTTTGTGGTCGTAAAGAGCTCAAAACTCCCAAGTCACATAACAGGTATCTTTTTTATTTCTCCTGTTTTACATTAAAGGTTAATGCTTTGTCTTTAATTATTGGTGCATGAGGTTGGGACATAGGTGGCAGGCAGAAACCATAAACAAGTCAGTTGTCATGTGCACCCTATATGTGGCTTTGAATGATGGAATAGTATACCTAGTGGAGTGAGCTGGAAAACCAAATGCAATGTTCAACTTGCATTTTGTTATAATGGTCAGCGTGGGGTAAAATTGTTAGTGTAAAAAATGGTCGTATAATAGGTATCTTAATAATCAGTATAGTTTTGATATGCATAATTATAGTTCATAGTATTTTTAATGCAGTGCTCAAACTGCATTGTTCTTGGTGCCAAATTTAGTATGCCTAACTTATAGCACCTAGTGGCTTGTCTACCATAGTTAATGTGTCACCAAGCATCATCCACATTTGAGCTGTTAATGATACTGTTTGGAAATCCTGTATTTGAGAAACTAAGAAGCATGTTTTGCCATACAGGAATATCTACTATGTAATTTCAAAACAAGCCTATGGTTCTGCTTTGGATTCACATAGTACACATTACGGCATGGCAAAACATGCATCTGACTTTCTCAAATACAGGATTTACAAACAGTAAAAAACAATTCTATTGCTCAGAAACCTTGAATGACCCAGTGTTCACAATAAAAGATGACAGCAATGGCTAGACAAATTACAAAAACCTGTTTCAAAGATCTAAATGGATCCAAAACTCAAATTTCAGTTGTGAACACCATTCTAAAAACCAAACAGAAGTCAAAGGAAAACTCAGAGCAAAACACAGTTCTTTTAAAAATAGTTTTCTGTATTGCTTTTACAAACAAGAAATAAACAGTTGCATGCCTCATAGTCACATACATTAAATGGGCCACAATAGAGATCGTTTTGCGTCATGCGGTAGTGACATAACTTCTTGGTGTATCTCAGGGTTGTCGGATACTACTTAAATAACCATAAAAAAAAAAGATCACAACGGTGTCTACAGAACATTATCTTTGTTAGTAACGCCATAGTAACCGCAGTCTCCAGGGAATATAATTTTGAAAACATAAGATGTCTGGTGACCAGGAGGAGTCTATATGCTTTCTGAAGAGGGGACCAAGCATGGGGGGCCCAAACAGCAGGGGAGGGGGATGACAGGGGCTTGGGTGGGGGAGGTGTCCATCTTCGTGGGTGAACCAGTTTTGGCTGTTTATTCTTAGTGTATATCATATCGGATCTAGAGAGCTAGTAAATAGGGGTGTTTGGCATAATCGGTGGTGTGGGGTTGGTATCTGATGAAACCAAAATTGTTATCGCTGTCCTAGCCATCTTAGTGTGTAGGTGAAATTCCTCCGATGTTTACAGTGTTTATTGCAGTCTTAACTTTCTTTAGATATTTGTACCAGTCCAGGGGCGTTGTTAGTGTTGAGTGTCCTAGCCCCCAGTTATCAGTGCATGTTGTTCTGCAGGTATGCTGGATCTTAGATCCGATAGCCATATGCGGGGCAGTGGGGGTACAGCAGACTTTCAACACATGGCTATCCACCACTTTCGCAAAACCAAATCTAGATCTGTGAATTTATGAATCAGCTTACAAGCTGCCGAGCGGGAGGTGAGTCCTAGCCCTCTGAGAGGGGGCATCCAGAACCTCCTTAAGGAAATGTTACTTCGTCACAGAAAGGTGATAGTTGAGGGCAGTTCCAAACCATATGCAGGAAGTCTATGGGTGCGTATCGACTGGGGGGGGGAACATTGGGCGTTCCCGGGTACATCTGCACCAGGCATTCAGGTGTGGGATATGTGTGGTGTAAATAATTGAACTGCGTATATTTTAGTTGAGCGTTTGTTGATATCAGTTTTGATGCTTCCACACATTGTGTCTGCTGCTTATCTGTCAATATAGTGAGGAAAGCTGCTTCCCAGAAGGTGTGTAGTTGCTTGAGGTGGAGCCTCCCCATCAGAACGTAGGGATCAATAGAGTAGCGTGATTGCTTTGCACCCATCTCCCATGTGTCGGAAACATTTGGAAGCCCAGGGAGGTCTTCGGCTCATCGTGCATTTTATGCCAATTTTCGAAAAGAAGTCTTGTGAAAGCGGGATTTAGTTAGAAGGAGCCCTGGTGGATACCAGAGTCATCCACCAGATTTTCGAGCGTGACAAGTATCTTGTCTTTGAATATATCTCCAAAATCCGTAATGCCAGCTTTGATCCAAGACTTTGCTTCTGGGCGCAATTGTAATGCCTTTCAACCCGGTAGGGCCAGGTTGACTCTGTTGTATATGGAGGGCGATTGCGTGGGTTGGCCACATAGTTGGTCCAGTATGTTTTGGCCACATGCATGAGGGGGTTTCTGCCTTTTCTAGGTACCACCCACTATGATCCCAGTAACTACTGTAGGAACCGGGGGGAAACATCTCTCCAAAACAGTGTCCCAGTTCAACTATATTGCGGCCTGCTAGCCATCGCGTAGGCCATTGCAGTTGGGAAGCTGCATAGTAATGTTGGTAGTTGGGGGTGCTCAGCCCTCCCCTTTCCAGAGGGGCATACACTTTGGACAGTGCTGTTCGTCGTCTACCTTTGCTCCATATTAGACTAGTGAGGAGTGTTTGCAAGTCCAAACAATCGTGTGGGCAATACTACTGGTATAGTGGCTAAGAAGTATATAATCCTGGGAAGGATTATTATCTTGGAGATAGCCACTCTCCCCACTGGTGAACCGGACCTAGACAAAGTCTGCTCTCACCCACATTGGAACAGACGTCCAGAATGTGAGAGAGAATCTCGCGGCTGCGATGGCTCCGCCGACGTTGCCCTCCATGAGGTCGTTTTCCGAACGATATACCCTGACCCCCAGATATTTAATGGTTCTACAAGACCATGGGAGAGAGGTCTCGGACAGGGTTGTCATTGGGAACAACTGGGGTTTGTCCCAGTTCACTTTGAGGCCGAATACATCGCCAGACCTTCAGAGAAGGTCCATGACCTGAGTTAGTACCGTAACATCGTTTCTCAGATAAACTAGTGTATCGTCAGCACACAACTATATATGCCAGCATCCGTCGGCTTGGATTCCCCTTTTGTGGGGTGTGTACTCTAAGTGCTCATGCTAGAGGTTCTATCACCAGAGCAAATATTATTGGGGATAGTAGGCAACACTGCTGTGTACTGCGTTCTATCTTCAATGGTTCTGATATGGTGCGCCCCGCCTTGACATGGACTAGTGGTGTGTTATAAAGCAGGGATATCCAGTGAAGAAACTTGGGGCCTATCCTAATCTTTGCCAGGACTGCCTTTCGATATTCTAATCCCAGTGTGTCAAACTCCTTTTCTGTGGCCACCCAGGTATTTATGTTTGTGGAACGTTCCCAGTCCATAAGCATGAACAGGCAACATAAGTTCAGAAAAATGTTTCTCCCTGGTATAAACCTGTTTTGGTCAGGGTGCACTATGGGCTGCACTATGGGAATCAGTTGATTGGCTAACACCTTTCCTAATATCTTGTAGTCTGTGTTCAATAGGGAGAGTGGCCTGTATGACCCTAATAATAGTGGATTCCTGTCTGGCTTAGGGAGAATTACTAAGGTTGCCTCCTAAAGTGAGTTGGGGAGCATTCCCTTCGAGAGGGCTGCATTATCCATTTTAAGTAAGAGGGGGTGAGTTTGGATCGAAAGGCTGCATAGAATTCTACTAGCCAGCCATCAGCTCCTGAGGTTTTGTCCCGTATTGCGGTGATGGGGAGTCTTGGGTGGTCATTACAACCTTGGCGGTCGGTGATAAAGCGGCGGTAAGACCGCCAACAGGCCGGTGGTGAAAAATTTGCAATTATGACCGTGGCGGAAACCGCCAACAAAGACAGCCACTTTAACACTCTGACCGTCACGGCGGTACAAACAAACAGCACGGCGGTCACCGCCAACAGACAGGCGGGAGACAATGGGGGTCATTCCGACTCCCGCCGCCGGCGGTAACCGCATGCCCGGCGGGAGCCGCCGAATGACCGCACCGCGGTCAAATGACTGCGGCGGCCATTCTGGCTGTCCCGCTGGGCCGGCGGGCGACCGCCAGAAGGCCGCCCGCCGGCCCAGAGGGAAAGCGCCTTCAACGAGGAAGCCGGCTCCGAATGGAGCCGGCGGAGTTGAAGGCGTGTGACGGGTGCAGTGGCACCCGTCGCGATTTTCAGTGTCTGCTTGGCAGACACTGAAAATCTCAATGGGGCCCTGTTAGGCCAGTGGCATGGGCACTGCAGGGGCCCCCAGGGGCCCCACGACACCCGTTCCCGCCAGCCTGGTTCTGGCGGTGAAAACCGCCAGAAACAGGCTGGCGGGAAGGGGGTCGGAATCCCCATGGCGGCGCTGCTTGCAGCGCCGCCATGGAGGATTCATTTGGCCAGGGGAAAACCGGCGGGAAACCGCCGGTTTCCCTTTTCTGACCGCAGCTTTACCGCCGCAGTCAGAATTGGCCTGGAAGCACCGCCAGCCTGTTGGCGATGCTTCCGTGGTCGTTGGCCCTGGCGGTCAATGACCGCCAGGGTCAGAATGACCCCCAATGTACCGCCCACACTATTATGACAGGCCAATCCGCCACCTTTTCCGGGGCGGATTCACCGCGGATAAAAACACGGGGGAAACAGGAATCCTGAAGGGAAAACGCTCACCTCTACACACCCCACGAGGAATGAGGACGCCATGGACCTGGAACTCCAAATTCTTCCTACAATAGTCTTCCTGCTCCTCTACCAGGAGCACGAACGCCGGCAGCGAAGACCACGGTGAGTACTGCACCTACAACAGAGGGGAGGGGGGAGGCAAAAAACAGGGAGACACACACGCAACACCCCCACCCTCACCCACTACAACACACACACTAATGCATATCAATACATCACAGTTACACCCCCCCAAACCCCCTAGAAGAATGCAAAGACAATAGAAAATTAGTGTAACCAGTGTAATATATTAAAAGCAAGTAGGCAGAAATATATATATACACCATGTACATAATATATACCAAGCATAGTAGTCCTGGTAGTGCTCTAAGAAAGTCTGTGGAACACTGGGACCACACGGTATAGGCGAGGCCCACACAAGATCCCCGACCATGACGGAGAGAACACTGCAGGGGCATCATAGAGCAACTAAACAGGCACCTCAGGGGGAGAGAAAGGGGGGGCACCTCAGCCGCTTGAGTGCACAACGCTAAATCCACGAGGGGGCCACATGCCCACTGTTCCATCCTGGGGAGTGCTAAGCCACAGTCTCTCAAGTCTCTACAGTGGGTGGGTTGCCCACTGTTCAATCCTGGGGAGTGCAAAGCCACAGTCTCTCAAGTCTCTACAGTGGGTGGTTTGCCCACTGTTCAATCCTGGGGAGTGCAAAGCCACAGTCTCTCAAGTCTATACAGTGGGTGGTTTGCCCACTGTTCAATCCTGGGGAGGGCAAAGCCACAGTCTCACAAGTGGATAACAGTCTCCACTGGTTCTGGAGGGGGCATGGTGCCCAGAGTGCTTCATCCTGCTAAGGACAGAGGTAGTGGATGACAGTCTCCACTGGTTCTGGAGGGAGCATGGTGCCCAGAGTGCTTCATCCTGCTAAGGACAGAGGTAGTGGATGACAGTCTCCACTTGTTCTGGAGGGGGCATGGTGCCCGTGACGGACTCAGTTGCGTCAGTGCCCTTGCCGCTCATGGGCCAGCGGTGCTTGAGATGGCGGTGCCCTGTTCAGCAGTGCTTGAGATGGCGGTGCCCTGTTCAGCGGTGCTTGAGATGGCAGTGCCCTGTTCGGCAGTGCCCTGTTCAGCAGTGCTTGAGACGGCGGTGCCCTGTTCAGCGGTGCTTGAGAGGGCGGTGCCCTGTTCAGCGGTGCTTGAGATGGCGGTGCCCTGTTCAGCGGTGCCCTGTTCAGAGGTGCTTGAGATGGCGGTGCCCTGTTCAGCGGTGCTTGAGATAGTGGTGCCCTGTTCAGCGGTGCTTGAGATGGCGGTGCCCTGTTCAGCGGTGCTTGAGATGGCGGTCTCCATTGCAGGGTCTCAGCTGCTGCCGGTCCTTCACGCCCCAGCGGGTCATTTGCTGGTGGTCCTTCATTGCCCAGCGGGGCTTCTGCTGGCGGTCCTTCATGGCCCAGCGGGGCTTTTGCTGGCGGTCCTTCAGGTGGGCTGGTGCTGGCGGTGGCCTCCTGGGCAGCTGGGCTGGTGCTGGCAGTGGCCTCTTGGGCAGGTGGGCTGGTGCTGGCGGTAGCCTCCTGGGCAGCTGGGCTGGCGGTGGCCTCCTGGGCAACTGGGCTGGTGCTGGAGGTGGCCTCCTGGGCAGCTGGGCTGGTGGTGGCGGTGGCCTCTTGGGCAGGTGGGCTGGTGCTGGCGGGCCCCTCCTGGGCAGGTGGGCCAGTGCTGGCGGTCCTGTCCTGGGTAGCTGGGCTTGTGCTGGAGGTGGCCTCCTGGGCAGCGGGGATGATGGTGGTCTTCTCCGCCGTGCTGCTCTTCCCAGACCTGCCGGGTTTCTTGTGGCTCTTCCCCACCTTGGAAGGTTTCACAGCTGATTCCACACTCCCACCGGGACCCCTGGGAGTGGCTTTGGTGGCTGGAGTCTTCCCCCTCTCCCACCGGGCACTGGCCAACTTCTGATGCTTCACAGGTGGGGGACTGTCTGTGCTGTGGCTCCGTGCCACACTGGCTGCCCTGGTGACCGGTGCACTCCGATTCTGGTGACTACAGGCACCACTGGTCCCGGAGATGTTGTGGCTGAGGTGCTAGTTCGGGACCTAGGAGACGGACGGTCTGGGGGAGGTGTGGGAAAGAGGTCAAGGGTGGACAGGAAAAGTTTTTTGGACACACTGGGACGGATAGCTGGAGGGGGTTTGGGAGTGGAGGAAGAGGTGGTGGTTGTAGGAGGTGTACATTTGGTGACTTTGGGTGAAGGTGCATGCGCTGGAGGCTGTCGTGAGGTTGATGGCTGTTGGGTGGGTGTGTGCCTGCGTTTGTGTATCTTGGGAGGGGGCGTCACAGACACACTGGGAGAGGACACAGGGGACGTGTGAATGGTAGTGGGGGTGGTGACTGCACGTGAGCAGGGTGTGGTGGTGGGTGTGCTGGAGCAGGACGATGTGGCTGTAGAGGTAGTGCATGGAGGTGTGAGTGTAGACGAGACAGGGAGGGAGGAGGGAGACGAGGAGGAGGGGCACACAGTGGAGGCAGTGCATGTTGGTGTGTCTGCATGTGTGTGATGTTTGCGTGAGGACCTGTGGGATGTATGGTGCTTATGTTTGCCAGAGGTTCCCTTATGTGTTGACGTGTGTGCATGCTGGTCTGTAGGTGTGCTTGGGATAGGCTGAGGTAGAGGGGATTGGGTCTCGGTGGAGGAAGCTGGAGGGGGGAGGCTAGAGACGGGGACAATGGCTGCCATCAGTGCTGAGGCCAGAGTCTGAAAAGCTCGCTGAAGGGCCGCCTGACCAGAATAAATGCCCTCCAGGAATTCATTAGTTTGTTGCAACTTCCTCTCTACACCCTGGATGGCATTCAAAATGGTAGAATGCCCAACAGTGAGGGACCTGAGGAGGTCAATGGCCTCTTCACTGAGGGCAGCAGGGGTGACTGGGGCAGGGCCTGAGGTGCCTGGGGCGAAGGTGATGCCCACCCTCCTGGGTGAGCGGACACGGGGCAAAGGCTGAGGGGCTGCTGGGAGGGCGGTGCAGGTAGGGGGGGTGGTGGCTGTACCTGTAGATGCTTGGGGCACAGATGTTGCCTCCACCACAAGGGAGCTCCCATCAGAGGACGAGTCTGTGTCGCTGGTGTCAGCTCCTGTCCCCGCCGTGGAGCTCCCCTCTCCCTCCGTCCCACTGGTGAACTCTGAGTCCGTAGTCTCGCCCTCCAGGGCCATGTGGGATGCAGCTCCCTCGTGCTCCGGTGCCACTGCTCCTCCGCCTGATGATGCTAATGCACACAAGAACAGGGAGACCACAAAAAGGGGGACGACGACAGAAGAAAGACATGTTGAGTGCATGCATTACCGCTACCGTTGGCGGACATGACAGACACAGAAGTCCCCTGCACTACGCCGCGCTTTTGGGCTCCACTGTTCAATTCCTGGGAAATGGCCCACAAGGCTATGGACGACATCTGCACACATAGATGACACAGGGGCATTACTAGGTGTACTTGTCACTCTACAGAGCTGGGGTGGGGTGCCACATGGCCTGCCTTACGGAGGGGCCTTGCCTACGGAACTCGCCCTGGCCTAGGGAAACCCATAGCCCACCTCCCCCACCCAGACACCTCCACTGCGCGCAAAGTCAGCAGAATGAGAGTGTACTCACCCCCTTGTGGCTGCTGTGATGCCCTCAAGCGCCCATCCAACTCCGTTTAGGCCACCGCCAGGATCCTGAACATCAGGGGGTCATGGTGCGACGGGCACCCCTCCCACGTTGGGAGGCCATCCCCAGCTGAGCCTCCGCCGTCTTCTTGCTCCAGCGGCGAATGTCCTCCCATCTTTTCCGGCAGTGGGTGCTCTGTCTGTGGTAGACCCCCAGGGTCCGGACGTCCTTGGCGATGGCACGCCAAATTTCTTTTTTCTGGTGGGCGCTGACCTACATGAAATGTACAGGGGAAAAAGAGAAGTTATTACCAACTGCACCGTCAAAGTGATTGGCCCCCATCCCTACCCTTGCCATGTGGCACATGCATTCACTGTCTTTCATGCACGCAGAACTCTCCCCCCTTCCTTCTTACATCCATCCCTCTCCACACAGGCATAGCCCATATAACATGCTCCCTGTGTACTTACCTGTTTGTCTGGAGGACCGTAGAGTAGCGTGTACTGGGGGAGGACCCCATCCAAGAGCTTCTCCAACTCCTCCGATGTGAAGGCAGGGGCCCTTTCCCCAGACACTCAAGCCATTGTCTCTTCCAGACCGAGGTCACAGAAGCACTTGCAGTGTAGGTCCTCTCCTGTCGAAGATCAGGTTTCGAGTGATTGAACAGATAGAAAATGGCGGTCACGTCCGCGGAAGTGCGTACCGTCACCGCCGGCGTACATCGTCATTGGCTCCAGGGACCCATAGGGTCCAATGTTAACCAATGCAGCATTGCGCCGCGGTCTTCGACTGCCTACTGCGACGGTGTACAACGCCAGCGCAGTTACCTCACATCCCATTGTCCCACTTTACAGGTCAGGCAGCCGCCATTTCAGGGGCCCACATGGCTTCATTTTCAACTGCGTCACACATACCTAGGCCTACACTCTACACACATACAGGCCATCTTTTGTGTATGAATGGTGTTCTGTGTAAACTGTGGGTACGTACCTCTGAGTTGTTTGACTCTGTGCTCGCTGTTGTCCTTCATAGGCACCGTCCGCTGGGACATGTGTGAGATGGCGGCATCCTCCGGTGTACCGACCGTTGGTGGACCTGTCGACAATGGAGGAGCGACATGTGATTATTACATACAGGCTTGACCGTGCCACAAACCAGGAATTGTGTACACAGTTGGAGCCAGACCTGATGTCAGCAATCCGCCCTCCCACAGGAATCCCCCCTCAAGTGCAGGTGCTGTCAGTGCTCCATTTCCTTGCAAGTGGGTCTTTTCAAACAACAGTGGTCATAGCATCAGGGATGTCCCAGCCTATGTTTTCCAACGTATTGTCCAGAGTGTTGTCTGCCCTTCTGAAACACATGCAGAGCTACATCGTTTTTCCTCAGGTGGAGGATTTGCCTACAGTGAAAGGTGATTTCTATGACCTGGGACACATCCCCAACATCATAGGTGCCATTGATGGGACCCATGTGGCTTTGGTCCCCAACCACAGGAGTGAACAGGTGTATAGAAACTGGAAGAGTTATCATTCCATGAATGTACAGATGGTATGTTTGGAAGACCAGTACATCTTCCATGTGAATGCCATGTTCCCTGGCTCAGTGGATGACGCCTACATCCTGCGGAATAGCAGCATCCCTTATGTGATGGGCCAACTCCAGAGGCACCGTGTGTGGCTATTAGGTGAGCACCTGGAAGCAAGTCAGTGGGAATGGTTGTCTGGTTCTGGGGATATCCCTCCAGGTTAGTGCGTGTCTAACAGTTGTCCCTCGCCATTTGCAGGTGACTCTGGTTACCCTAACCTGTCATGGCTACTGACCCTAGTGAGGAATCCCAGGACAAGGGCAGAGGAACGCTACAATGAGGCACATGGGCATACACAGCAGATAATCGAGCAGACCTTCGGCCTCCTGAAGGCCAGGTTCCGGTGCCTCCATATGACAGGTGGATCTCTATTCTACTCACCAAAGAAGGTGTGCCAGATCATCGTGGCCTGCTGTATGCTTCACAACTTTGCTTTGCGACGACAGGTGCCTTTTCTGCAGGAGGATGGTCCGGATGGCGGTGTTGTTGCAGCTGTGGAACCTGTGGACAGTGAAGACGAGGAAGCAGAAGAAGAGGACATGGACAACAGGAACTCGGTGATCCTGCAATATTTCCAGTGAGACACAGGTAAGAATACAGACCTGCCTACTGCATGTACTTTAACACTACTACCTCTCTACTATCTGTCGTTTTCACCCAGTGTATGGTCACTGAGTTGTCACTTTCACTTACGTTTTCACAGATGTGTGTCCCACAGCGTGACATCTGCTGTGTTTCCTCATGGGCTAGAGCTGCGTGACATAGGTATGTTGACATTACAATTGTACGAGCATTTTGTCACTATAATTGCTAATACACTATTTCGAAATCACAGACTGACTCCAGATTGCTTTGTGCTTTAAGGGTGTTTATTTAAGTGCTCAATATTGGAGGGGGTTGTAAAATGGTGAGGGGTGATGGTGGAGGAATGTCCATGGCAGAGTCCAGTCTATTAGTCTCACAGGTGCATTACGCAAATGAGCATAGGAAGTGGAGCTGGGGCAGTTTGAGGATGGACAGGATGACAAAGTGGGACAGAAGCATGACATTCAGCATTCAGAAGCATTTCTTGGCAGGGGTCTTGGCATCGTTCTCTGTCTTAGTCCCGGATTTCAGGGACCGTTTGCGGGGCGTCCTGTCCACTAGCGTGGGCGGAGGTGGTGCGCAGTTCATCGTCCATGCTAGTGTCAGGGGCCCCTTGTTGTGCCACAGTGTCCCTTCTGGTGTTGAGTACATCCTTCAGCACCCCTACGATGGTGCCCAGGGTGGAATTGATGGTTCTGAGTTCCTCCCTGAAGCCCAAATACTGTTCCTCCTGCAGGCGTTGGGTTTCCTGAAACTTGGCCAGTACCGTTGCCATCATCTTCTGGGAGTGGTGGTAGGCTCCCATGATGGAGGAGAGGGCCTCGTGGAGAGTGGGTTCCCTTGGCCTGTCCTCCCCCTGTCGCACAGCAGCCCTCCCAGTTCCCCTGTGTTCCTGGGCCTCCGTCCCCTGGACCCTGTGCCAACTGCCACTGCCCCCAGGTCCCTGTTGTTGCTGGGGTGGTGGGTTAGCCTGGGTTCCCTGTAGAGGTGGACACACTGCTGATTGACGTGTCCTGGGGACGGAGGTATGGGCCCACTGGGTGGGTGCTGTGCTGGTGTTTCCAGAGGGGGGAATCTCTGTAGTGGCCTGTGACTGTGTGATGGGAACCGACTGTCCCGAGGTCCCCGATGGGCCGGGCTGGTCATCTAGATCCAGTTGGACAGAGGTGCTGTCATCACTTTGGGCCTCGTCTGTTGGTGGTGTGGACATGTGTGGACCCTCCTGTCCGGTGACGTTGGGTAGGGGTCCTGCAGGGGTATAAAAGGACATTTATTACATCTGTGTGTGCCATGGTGTGCAATTGGTGGGTGACCATGTACCCCAGTGCTGTATGGGACCTTGTGTGATGATGTTTTAGGGGGGTGTATGGGTATGTGCAGTGGCCATGCTTTAGTGATGTGTGTCCATGCTTTGTCGTTGCATGCAGGGCTTGGTGTTGGGATGGGTGGTTTGTGATATTGGGACATTTGTGAGGAGTTGGAGTGATGGGGTGAGGGTGAGGGTGGGTGTATGTGATGGCATGCAGGTAGGGTGGGGGATGTAATAGTTAAGATTTGACTTACCAGAGTCCATTCCTCCACCTACTCCTGCGAGGCCCTAAGGATGCAGAATCGCCAAGACCTGCTCCTCCCATGTTGTTAGTTGTGGGGGAGGAGGTGGGGGTCTGCCGCCAGTCCGCTGAACCGCAAGGTGGTGTCTTGAGACCACGGAACGCACCTTTCCCCGTAGGTCGTTCCACCTCTTCCTGACATCATCCCGATTTCTTGGGTGTTGTCCCACTGCGTTGACCCTGTCCACTATTCTTCGCCATAGCTCCATCTTCCTTGCAATGGAGGTGTGCTGCACCTGTGATCCGAATAGCTGTGGCTCTACCCAGACAATTTCCTCCACCATGACCCTGAGCTCCTCCTCCGAGAACCTGGGGTGTCTTTGCCGTGCCATGGGGTGGTGTGGGTGATGTGTGGGGTGGTGTGTGGGGTGACAAGTGTGCTGATATGTAGTGGTGTGTTGTGTGAGGTGCATGGAAGTTATGTGGGTGATGGTGTTGTGTGCTTGTGAATGCTAGTATTGTTGATGGTGGTGTCTCTCTCTGGCCTTCTCTCGGTAATTGTGGTCGTAAGGATTTGTGGGTGATATGGGTGTGTGTTTTATATTGTAATGGGTGTGTGGGAGTGGTGTGTGTATGTGTATCAGGTTGTGTATTTGGAATTGTCCAATGTGACTGTGTTTTGTAGATGTGTGTGTATTTTGAGCGCAGCAGTGTGTACCGCCTATACAATACCGCAGTTGAATGACCGCCGCGTGGATTCGTGGGTCATGTAATGTGGGTGTATTTCTGTTGGCGTGACGGTGGAGGTTTTGTTTTCGCCAGTTTATCACTGACCTTTGGTGTGGCGGTATTGTGTGGGTGTCTGAATATTGGCGGATTCCGTGCTGTGGGTCATAATAGCTGTGGCAGAATTCCGGGGGTGTGTGTTGGCGGTCTTCTGCACGGCAGTAAGCCACTTTTACCTCCAATGTTGTAATGACCGCCCTAGTCTGTTGCTGCCCACAATTGGCCGTGGAGAGACGCCTCCTGCTAAAACCACTTTTCCTGAAATATGGAGTGAGATCATGCACTAAAGCCATAAAGCTAATATTCAGGGCCGACATCCCAAAGGAACTTCTTCGCTATGGGAAATGTTTTGCTATTATGAGACTGGCCCTACAGAATGCCCCGAGTCTCCAACATGCAGAAACAAAAAGGGGAGAGGCAGCCACTAAAGAAACAGCATTAACGAAGTGGCTTACTCACCCATGAAAGGCCCAAAATAGCATTAGACTTTGAGCTAGACAGTGGACTGACAGGAATGACTGGACGTCCCTGTTCGAACTTCAGAGTATATTATTGTGCATTATTATTGCGCTTCTCACGCCTTTTTCACCCATGGAAAGCTCCTTGATAGTTTGAGATTCTGAGCTAGACTTTGGAGCGATAGGCTAGACAGGGAATCTCTGTTTCTTCTTGCAGCTCTTATTATTGTGCATTATTTTACTTGGTCTTACCTGTGGATATCTTAATCTACAAATTGCACTTTATCACTGGCACTTTTTAAAGTTTTAGATTTAGCATGACTATTAATTTTATTTGACGTTATAATCGCCTTTGCTAGAACATCCACATAGTCGTGCATTATAGGTAGAATGCTTATGTGCTTAAAGTCACTAGAATGGATAACAAGGACAGGCTTCTGATTCCAGCACACTTTGCACTCTTCACACTGACACTTGCAATTGTATGCAGTAAGGCTGAGGAGACTGTATATGTCTAGAAGTATTTCATGGGAATGTATTTGTACTGTATTTTATGCAATGATTTTAAGTAATTATGCAATAAAAGCTACTAGTACTACTCCTGTTCAGGGGGCTACCAACTATACAGGCTAAAATACCAGCCTTTTCAAAGTCAATATTGCTCCCAGTATTCCCAACAACAATAAATAAATAAATAAATCCAGGATTTGTAAAGCGCGGCAAATCACCCATGAGGGTCTCAATGTGCTAAATTGTAGGGAACGGAGAGATTAAGTGGTTTGCCCCAAATCACAGGATGTTGAGCCAACACCGATAACTGAACTCGATTCCCCCAGCTCTGAAGTCGGCAGCACAGGCTGTTAGGCCACATCCTCTCCCAATACAGGCAACCACCTCTGGCTGCATACAAACAAACACCTAGACACAAACAACCTTGCAGAGGTAAGGGCGCTGCCAGAAAGCAGTCACCTTTAACGGTGCCAGTTACCCCGCACAATTGGCAAAAACAACTTGGAGGTCGAATCTCAAATTATCTGCACGAAAGGTCCCTATAACATCAGACAAATGGGTACCTAATGTCATCACTCGTGGACACACAATAGAATTTGTCAAAAGACAACCAAGTATTCCCCCAAAAGGAGCGCCACCTTCCCATCTAAAACAACTTCTACTTCAAGTATCAACCATGCTAAATAAGGGAGCAATAGAAAAGGTCTTGAAGACTCAGTTGAAAATTAGTTTCTTCTCTTGCTTCTTCCTTATCCAGAAAAAGTCAGGAGACTTGTGCCCCATAATAGATCTTCAGAAACTCAACAGATATTTAAGAAAACTGTCCTTTCGCATGGTTACCTTTTAGAATGTGCTGCATCTTTCTAAACTGGTGTATCACATGACGGCTCTCGATCTCCAGGATGCATACTTCCATGTCCCAATTCTCTCCAAGTATCACAAATTTCCACGATTCAAGGTAGCTGGTGCCCATTACCAGTTGAAGATGCTGCCATTCAGATTGAAATAGGCATTATGCATTTTCACCAAATGTCTTGCTCCAGTAGCAGCCTATCTCGGGCAGAAAGGAGTGTAAGCATTTGCATACCTAGACAACTGGCTAATAAAAGTGCCTACATCTCGACAAGCAACAAGGGATACAACAGCCTGTCTCTCACTCTTCAACAGTCTAGGCCTCACTATCAGCAAACAGAAATCTCATCTCACTCCCACAACAGTCTTGACCTTCCTGGGAACGTTCCTAGATACCATCAAGACCAGGGTATTCACCACGCAAGAGAGACAGGCAAAAGCTCAACAGCTATCATGGAAGTTTAAAAAAGTCTGTTTCCGTTTGACTATACAAGTCATTCCTTGGAATCCTCCCATCTTGCATCCCATTGATTCCAAATTGCCGCCTTCATAGGAGGAGGAATTGGGCAAGCAATGGCTGCAAACCCAAGGGTCGTTCGACGACATCATTCAGGGTACTCCGTCCATGATGACAACCATGCAGTGGTGGGCACAGAAAGCAACCGTATCCAAGGTTCTCATACTTCTTCCATAAATGTTGGATTGTGGGATAATGATGTACACATCCCTGGAAGGGTCGAGAGCTCATCTCCAGGAATTAACAATAAGTGGCAAGTGGAATCACCTTCAGAAGAAAATGCACATAAACCTTCTGGAGCTCGAAGCCATAGCTTTGGTACTAATCTCTTTCCTCCCCAAAACAGCAAAATCATTGGTGCTAATCTGCACAGACAATACCACTAGCATGCATTACATGCACAAACAGTGAGGCACACATTCACCAGAGTTGTCATAACAAGCACAGGAAATCTGGAAATGGGCTCTGCAGCACCATATAACACTAAAAGCAGAGCATGTGCCAGGAACAACCAATGTCCTTGCAGACAAATTGAGCAGAATAGATGCAACTGTCATGAATGGGAGATCAACCAACAGACTCTGGACAGCATCTTTGATTGTTTGCGAAAAGAGAGACTTGGAAATGCCAATTTTTTGCAACCTGGCTCCCATAGTAGGGACCGTGGGGGAATGCATTTTCGATAAGATGGTCTAGGATCTATGCATAAGTTTTTCCCCAAATTCTGTTAATCTCGAGATTCCTCAGGAAACCGAATAGAGAACCTTGTTGAGTTCTCCTGATTGCCCCCAGGTGGCCCAGACAATTCTGGTTCACAGAGCTCCTGCTCCTCTCCGAAGAAGCTCATATTCATCTGAGGCCCATTTCAATGCTTCTGACCATAAACCAAGGCCAGTTCCTTCAACCCAACTTGACCCATTTGAGCCCATTCATAAAAGAGATTTAAAATACCTGACTTGGAAAACAGCACTTCTTGTAGCGCTCATATCAGCAAGGAGAGTCAGTGACATCCAAGCCTTCACAATAAAAGAACTATTCATACAGTTTAAGCAAGACATCGTAAGTTTATATCAAAAGTACCTTCAGATTTCGATCTGAATTAACCCATAATACTACGGAACTTCTTTGCCAACCCCCAAACTATGGCAGAGATATCTTTGCATACATTGGAAGTTAAAAGATGTATCAAATTCTGCTTCCACGTAACTCGTCAGATCTGCAAAGCGGATCAGTTATATGTTGCCTATGAAAACCTACAATAGGGATTACCAGTTTCCAAGCAGACCATAGCTAGACTGATTGCAGCAACTATACAGTTCTGTCCCAACCAAAATGTAAACCCATTGATGAACAAAGTCAAAGCTCATTTAACCAGAGCTGTCTCTACCACCACAGCTCTTTGCTGGTGTGCCTATTTAGCAAATATGTATATAAAATATGGGGGAACGAGCCATAACCCAGTGACCTGGGTATACACAATATCAGACACAGATGGTCCCCAAGGGGGAAGTGTAGACCTTGACTTCCACTGCCACTTTACTATGTATAGAGAAAGTGTAGTGGAAGGAAATATACATACAAATTATATTGTTTTATATGAATATCAAGAAAAACAATTATAATGACATAAATTATATAAGGTGCTCCTGTGTGGTGACGGCACAGTGCAAAGTGATAAAGTAAAAAGAGTGCCCTGGTGCTCTATACATATATATATATATATATATATATATATATATATATATATATATCACCAACAGCAGAAAACGCTAAATTCCGTCCGCTTTGACGCGGCGACTCAACGGCAAGGTAGCGACCCTTGACACATTCCAACCACTCGTCTGAAACATGGTCGGTGAAAACGAAACAACGTACCGTGACTTCAATTACACCAGTGTGTTTATTCAACTTGCAGCAAGGAGAACAAAAATGAGGTTACATATGTGACTGGAATAAATTATAGTGTTGGAGATGCTTGATAATTGTAAATACAATGAATGATTACAGTGATGGCGCTTAAAAACATCCATTGTCTCAAGAGCAAAGACTGAAACATTGGAAATAATTGTATGGGATGCCTAACATGGACACATGACTGTGAGATGCGTAAACAGTATGTGTAACAAAATACATGGGTGTGGCAGGTAAAGCTATGTATTATGCTGACAATCGTGTGTAGATCTGCGTGAGATCCCCACGTCGGGAAAGTGCAGAATTCTCTCCTAAAACAACATAGGAACATAATAGACACAAATTGTACAGGAGAAGAATCCCTGATGCATGGGAATAGACAGATCCCGTGTGTGCCCGAAGAATAAGTCGGGCTAGCAACCACGTGTAGAATTAAAGACTCATCTGTTCCTTAAACAGACAACCGGGACATATTGTATTGTATTGTAATCGTATTTATATAGCGCTTACTACCCCTGACGAGGCGTCGAAGCGCTTTTCGATGAGTAGCACGCTACTCCGGTACCCAACAAGAATTAGTGATGGATTAGTATAATTTAATAAGGAGTACAGTTTTAGTATTATTATGAGCTAATTTGAGTTGCGGATATGAGAGTTTGTTAGTTAGATTGACTGGAGTAATGGAGGGGTGGAGGAGGAAAGAAATCCAGAAGTGTTAATTGGGAGTTTATATCTGTGTTTAGTTCCAATATTCACGCTGCTAGAATGAAGACATATAAAGAATTCCTCATTATCTTGTTGGCTTTCAAATAGAAAACAAAAGTTCACAATGAATTCTAAACTTACCCAAAAAGAAGCTGGGGATCGCGTAACTGAGATGGTGTGCCGGGAATTAAACAGCTGAACAGTGTGTGCAAAGCTCTTCTTATGTTGTCACTGAAGCTTACGTCAAACGTGGCGTCAGTGTGAGGGCTTAGCCCTTGGGTATCTAAACCTTAGTACTAGAAATGTGACTGCATTAACCCCTTCACTGCCAGGCCTTTGCCCCCACAGGTGCCAGGCCGTTTTTTAGCTATTTAGAGCAGTTCGCGCTTAGGCCCTCATAACATTTTGTCCACTTAAGCTACCAATGCCAAATTTTTGTCCTTTTTTCCAACATCCTAGGGATTCTAGAGGTACCCAGAGTTTGTGGGTTCCCCTGAAGGAGACGAAGAAATTAGCCAAAATATAGCGAAAATTTCGTTAAAAAAAAAAAAACAGGAATAAAGGGCTTCAGAAGAAGGCTTGTGGTTTTTCCCCTGAAAATGCCATCAACAAAGGGTTTGCTGTGCAAATCACCAGCTTCCCAGCTTGCAGGAACAGGCAGACTTGAATCCGAAAACCATTTATCAACACAATTTTGGCATTTTACTGTGACATACCCCATTTTTACTATTTTTTGTGCTTTTAGCCTCCTTCCAGTTAGTGACAGTGGTGTGAAATCAATGTTGGATGC
The DNA here is from genome assembly GCF_031143425.1 of Pleurodeles waltl. Lineage (NCBI taxonomy): Eukaryota > Metazoa > Chordata > Amphibia > Caudata > Salamandridae > Pleurodeles > Pleurodeles waltl. Next base: position 1,277,702,481 of record NC_090446.1, on the reverse strand, counting down.
TGGAAAGCTAAACATTTCTGAAAAGTCTACAAAATTCTGAATTCAGCAAGGGGTCATTTTTGTAGATCCTATAAGGTTTTAATACAGAAAATAACAGCTAAAATAAAAAAATATTGAAATTGAGGTGGAAAAAACAGCCATTTCTCGCCACGTTTTACTTTGTAACTTTTTCCTGCAATGTCAGATTTTTAAAAGCAATACACCATTATGTGTGCTGGACTCTTCTGATTGTGGGGATATATAGACCTTGTAGGTTCATCAAGAACCCTAGGTACCCAGAACCAATAAATGAGCTGCACCTTGCAATGGGTTTTCATTCTATTCCAGATATAGAGGAATTCATTTGGTGAAATATAAAGAGTGAAAATAGGTATCAAGAAAGCCTTTGTATTTCCAAAGTGGGCACGAGATAAGGTATTGAGAAGCAGTGGTTATTTGCACATCTCTGAACTCTGGGGTCCCCATACTAGCATGTGAATTACAGGGCATTTCTCAACTATATGTCTTTTTTACACACTGTCTTACATTTGGAAGGAAAAAATGTAGAGAAATACAAGGGGCAATAACACTTGTTCTGCTATTCTGTGTTCCCCCTAGTCTCCTGATGAAAATGGTACCTCACTTGCATGGGTAGGCCTAACGCCCGCAACAGGAAATGCTACATGGACACATCACATTTTTACATTTAAAACAGTTTTTTGGAAAGTGTCTAGCTGTGGATTTTGATCTCTAGCTCAGCCGGCACCTAGGAAAACCTGCAAATCCTGTGCATTTTTTAAAAACTAGACATGTAGGGGAATCCAGGATGGGGTGACTTGTGGGACTCTCACTAGGTTCTGCTACCCAGAATCCTTTGCAAACCTCAAAATTTGGCCCAAAAAAACAAACACTTTTCCCTCACATTTGGGTAACAGAAAGTTCTGTAATCTGAAAGGAGCCCAAATTTCCTTCCACCCAGCATTCCCCCAAGTCTCCCGATAAAAATGGTCCTCGCTTGTGTGGGTAAGCCTAGTGCTCGCAACAGGAAATGCCCCAAAAAACAACATGGACACATCACATTTTCCCAAAGAAAACAGAGCTGTTTCTTGCAAAGTGCCAAGCTGTGGATTTTGGCTTCTAGCTCAGCCGGCACTTAGGGAAACCTACTAAACCTGTGTATTTTGGAAACTAGATACCTATGGGAATACAGGATGGGGTGACTTGTGGGCCTTCAAAATGTGGCCAAAAAAACACTTTTTCCTCACATTTCGGTGACAGAAAGTTCTGGAATGTGAGTTGAGCCACAAATTTCCTTCTACCCAGTGTTCCCCCAAGTCTCCTGATAAAAATAGTATCTCACTTGTGTCAGTAGGCCTATTGCCCACGAAAGGAAATGCTCCAAAACACTATCTGGACACATCAAATTTATCAACCACAAAACGTCCTGTTTTTGCAGGGTGGGGCACCTGCGTTTTTGGTCCTGGGCTCTGCAGCCATACAGGGAAACCTACCAAACCCAGACATTTCTGAAAACTAGACACCTGACGGAGTCCAGGGAGGTGTGACTTGCATGGATCTCCCAGTGTTTTCTTACCTAGAATCCACTGCAAACCCCAAATTTTGCTAAAAAATCAAAATTTTCCCACATTTCTGTGAGGGGTCACCGCACTGGGACAAATTTCCTACCACCTAACGGCCCCCTCAGTCTCCCGGTAAAAATGATACCCCACTTGTGTAGTTGGGCCAGGGAAGAGCCAAAAACATGTCGAAATTGAGGGGGAACCAAAGCGGGTCCAAAGGGGCAGTTTGGAAAAAAAAAAAATTTAAGCCGACATGTGGGGCAGAATTTTTATCTGTATAGCTGAGACAATACTGGGTGGTAGGAATTTTGTGGATTCCTGCAGATTCCGGAAGGTTCCATCACCAAAATGTGGGGAAAATGTGTGATTTCAAGCAAAGTTGGAGATTTGCAGGGCATTGTGGGTAAGAAAATAGTGCAGGTGCATGTGAAGCACACAACCCTGGACTCACCCAGATGTGTCTAGGTCTCATAGATTTTTCTACATGGCAACGTCCCAAAGTCCAAAAAGTGCAGCCCTTACCATTCCAAGTGGGACGATTTTGAGAGTTAGCCAAGCTCTCATGGCCCAAATGTAAAACCAAAACACCAAATAATCAAAAGTCCTCTTGCTTGCCATGGGATAAGATGTTTTAGTGTGCAGGGGAGAGCTGATAGACTGCTACCCCTTTCAGTTGGGATGGGGGCATAACCAGGCCCATACTGGTTGGTAGCTACCTACCCACTATTTCTTTTTAAATTCCCTGGTATCTAGTAGACTTTCTGCCCCCCAAGGTGTGGATCGGGGGTAATTGCCCCATCTGCCCACTGGTGGGCAGAACAACTTTGGCCCCATTTATTTGGGGTTGGGGTACGCCATACCCCCACCCTCTTATTTTGAAAAAAAAAAATCCCTGGTCTCTAGTGGGCTTTCTGCTTTCTAAAAATAGGCCAAAAGTAATGTGCCCCCATGGGGAGTGACCCTTGCCCAAGGGGCTGTCCCCCAAACAAAACACATACAACAGTTCCTGGTGCCTAAGTGGTCTCTCAACCCCCGACCCCTGGGAGCAGATTGGCCTAACAGAAATAAGCCGATCTGCCCTCAAGGGGAGCAGAAATGTCCTAAAATAAATTTGCTCCCCAGGGGATCGACCTTTGCCTAAGGGGTCGCTCCCCTTGCGTGAAATTGAGGGAAAAAAAATCCCCGGGCCTAGTGGTTTCTGCCCCCGGGGGGACAGATTGGTGTAATAAAAATAGGCCGATCTGCCCTGAATGGGGGTAGAAATGGCCTAAAGACAATTTGCCCCCCAGGGGAGCGATCCTTGCCTAAGGGGTCTCTCCCCTCGCGTGAAACTGGCCCAAAAAAAATCCCTGGAATCCCTGGTGTCTAGTGGTTTCTGCCCAGCTTGGGGGCCGATTGGCCTAATTAAAATACACCAATATGCCCCCAAAGGGGGCAGAGATGGCCTAGAGTTCATTTTGCCCCCAGCGGAGCGACCGTTGCCTAAGGGGTTGGTCTCCACATATAAAAATAAAAACACAAATAAAATGAAAAAAGATCCCTGGTGTCTAGGGGTTTCTGCCCCCCCCCCCACCCCATCTGGGGCAGATTGACCTAATTATAATAGGCAGAAAAGGCCTAAAAATATTTTGTCCCCCTTGGGGAGTGGCCCTTGCCCACAGGGCTTCTCCTCATATGTATTCATATTTAAAAATTCTGCTGCCTGATCGCATCGCAAAATACTGAGAGACATGAAAGGAGAGGAAAGGCTTTTCCTCTCCTTTCATGCCTCTCTTGCCCCCTCCACGTGATCAGAGGCTAAATGCTTCTGCATTTCTCCTCTTATCCGCGCAGGGGTAGGCTTCTGATGAGGTCATCAGACACCACAGGTGGGTCAGGGGGGTGCTGTAAGGGGAAGCGATTTCCTTTTCTATCCCTGCCCTGGGGGTGCCGAGGAGAGGCTCACGGGAGGAGCGCTAGTGCTCCCCCCATGAGCCGCTCCAAGGACGTAACTGTTACGTCCTTGTTGCCTCAGCGCCGCAGCCAAGGATGTAACCGTTAAGTCCTTGGCTGCCAAGGTGTTAAGAACCACACAAGTAAGTCCTGTAAACTATACTGGTGCTGGGTGTAAAAATAATAAAATGAACACCGGTGAATCAGATATAGAAAGGACCATGTTGGGCCAGGAAGTCAAAGCTGGGTCCATGAGGCTGCGTATGATAAGAACACCAACCGCCACGTACAAACGTTATCATACCTTAGATCTAGGTGGCCCGTCATAATTGTGACTTTTTCAGCCAATCAAGGTGTTCATTTTGTACAGGTGTGTCTTTCCACTGAAGTGAGCATCCGCTCCAATATCTTTGAGACTAAAAATAAATCACCTTGTTGTCTGCAGTCTGAAGATTTTGCAAACCAAATGTCTATTTCATATCTAATATAACAAATATATAACTTTCTTTTAATAGGATATATAATATGATCTACTGATTGAGTTAGATTAAAACCTACTTATTCCTTCTACACTTTCTGATTCTGAATGTACAGGTTTCATTTTCTAGAAGACCAAACCCAGTTGACAACATACAGGGCAGTATTATCAATTTAAGTTGTGCATCCCACACGTCTCATTTTTTGTTTACATGATGAGAGTTGAGTTAGGGCAAATCATACCTTTTGCATGAAGATCCACTGCCAAAGCCAAGTGACAGTAAGGCATGGGTTTAAATGTGTGCAGTGAGTTCAGAGATAGTGTACCAAGGTTTCTACAGCAGTTCAGAGCTTACTAAGCAGTCACTTACTTCACAATGGTCATTACCGCCGAGGGGTGCTGTTCTCTCAGTCTGGACTTACTGCACTCTTTCTGTAGTGCTATGCATCTCTGATCCTTGCTCTACCCTGCTGGTGGAGCAATGGGGAGGAATGTCTTAAGTGGGACATGGGAGTCAGTACATGACTCAGTCGTTCTAACCATAAGGAGTGGGGTTCAGGAGGGGAAATCAAACACTTAAGTCTCTCCCTCCCAAGCATACAATCCCCCACCCCCTGCTGTACATTCAGCGAAAACTGGTAATACAAAGATAGACAGGTGGATAAAGATAGACAGGTGTGATGCCTTCTGAACAACAACGGATGGTTGGAGTCCCAACACTGGTGCCGAAGTTCCTGTATATTGCAATACCTTTCTGGTATTAAAATTAATTTTTATCCACAGGGGAGGGTGTGGAAAACTGGTTCCTTGTTGCAGTACCACCCCACTTTTTGCTTAGTTTCTGAATGCAACTTGAACTGGAGTGCACTGGGATCCTACTAACCAGGTCACCAGTGCCAGTGTTCATTCCCTAAAATTGTAAAGATATTGTCATAATTGGCAACCCCTTTAGCTGCCACTATGAGTCCCTATTAAATGGTACTTAGATACCCAGGGCATAGGAGACTAAGGGTGGGCCCTGAGGGCAGCAGCACAGATTATGCCACCCTCGGAGACCATGCATCCAAGTACACCCATCACTGCCATTGCAGGCTGAGTGTCCTGGTGCAATCCTAAAATGCAAAACTGACACGGCACACTGCATACAATATAGTTAAGTCACCCTTCTGGCAGGCCTTCCAGCCCCAAGGCAGGGTGCACTATACTGCATGTGTGGGCATAGATGCATGAGCAATATGCCCCTACTGTGTCCCCACCAAACCTGGGACATAGTAAGTGAACAGAGCTGCCATATTACATGCATATGCTGGACACTGGTCAGTAGAGTTTCACAGCTACATGATGGCCACTCTGAACCCTGGGTTGTTTTGTATCAACAACTCAGGAAAATAAATCCAAACTGGCACCAGTATTGGATTTGTTGCAAAATGTACCTAGGAGCCACCTTACAGGCGAACCCTGCAAAAGCTAACTACCATGGCATGGGTGATGGCCAGTCACAACCAGCCTGCCCCCACTAGAGAAGATTCTGGAACCCCGGGGTAAGAGCCTGTGCTCTCTGGGTCCAGAGAGGTGTTGCATCTCTTTCCCCAGGAATTTGCACAGCCCTGTCTATGAGCTTCAGAGGGTTTACCATCTTTGAAACTCAACCCTCAGCCCTGCTGCTAGCACTAGATGGCTGTCCCCGTTGTAAACTCCCACTTTTGGCGGGAGCAACGGCTGGAAAATGAACAAAGGGTAGGAGGAGTGGCCACCCCCAGCTTGCACCACCCCTAAGGTGTTGCATGTGAGGTGACCTCTCCATTTCATTTTCCTCCATCTTGTATGGTAGGAAAATAGCCTATCAGGGATTGGGAAGCAATCTTTGCCTACAGGAAGTGGTCACATAGTGGGCTTAGCCACCCTAAGGTAGATGACCCGTTAGTCACTACTAGGTACTCCCCTAAACACCCACTAAATGCAGTATTTAGTGGGCACCCCTAGACATGCAGATCAGATTGCAAGGACACAAGAAGACCAGCAACAAAGAAGACCCAAGGATCGAGAACTGCATTTCTGCTGCACAAAGAAGGCGGCACCAAACCCTGCCTGCTGCACCTAGGACTCGACAATCACCGCTGAGGGGTTGCTCAGACATCGTACGGAAACTAAAATTCCCCAGAGGACCTCCACTCTTTGAACTGATGAAGATTTCCCTCCAGAGTGAAGGCATTACTTTTCTGCAACAAAGACCCAAAGACCAGTGAAGTCCAGTTCACTGACCGTTTGCTGACAAAATAACTGGACACCCAGAGGGCAAACCTTGCAAGTGCACCAAGTTTGATAGCACTGTGCCCTCCAGTGGCTGAACTGTGCAGTAGCCCTGGGTACTGGTCACTCAACGTCACCCACCAAGAAGAAAAGTCCACTCCAGACTCAAAAAGACCCAGGCAGAAGCTCCAGATGAGGGACTTCAGAAACCACCAGAACCACCCAACAGGGCGGCCCTGCTGACCTGAAAGCGACCCTCAAATTGACCCCCTCCTGCTTCCAAGGGCACCTTTGCGCACAGCTGTTGGCACATCTATCTGCTCTGCACCTGGCCTCCCTGGTTCTTGCACCAGAGAACCAGCTGTGCTGTAAAGGTCCCCCACCTCTTGCGACCTCTACACTCGAAGGGGACCCACTGAACTCACCTTGAAGTCTAGCTGTGCATTGCTTTTCCAAGTGGTTCGCCATAGTGGTCCTGCACTAGCTCCAAGGACTAAACTGGGAACCACCTGAACTCCTTCAGCTGGCCTACGAGATTTCTTGACGGCCTCGCCCTAAAAGCAAAAGGAGACATTGGTAAACACATTGCCTGATTTTATATGTATTTTTAAAGTTTTCTCCCATTGATTCCTGTGGTGCGTAATAACGCACAGAAACAAGAAATTTTTTAAACTTTGAAAAATCATATCATAACCTGAAAAGTACTTACCCAATGTTGATGATCTTGGTCTTACAAATTTTATACAAATCTTGATTATTTTTGTAAATTGCTCATGCGTTATTCCTTTGAGTGTGTGTCTTGCATTATTGATACTGTCAGTACAACAAATGCTTTGTACTTCTCCAAGACTGGCCTAACTGCTCGACCTAGCTCCCATACAAAATTAGAGCATTAGGTGGCTTAGTTTTTACCTCTGTAAAGCAGCGTGTGGTTTCCCGGACTTTCTGCACAGTGTGCCTGGTTTTGTACACTACATAGAGAGCCAGCCTCCTACAGAGGAATTGATAGGATGTACTTTGAAATCCTGAAACCGTGTATGTATCTAGGGTAGAGGAGTGGAAGAGTGAGTAGAAGTGTGTGAGTATTTTAACCGTGTACATTGGGGACTTGCCCTACTACTTGGAACTTCAAGTCATTCATCAAGCACTCAAAGCTTTCCTAGTTCATTTAACGGGCAAGGTTGTTCTGATCCAAACGGACAATACACTGCCATGTTTTATTTGCAGAAATGGGGGGACTCATTCTATAAAGTTATCACACCTGTCTCAGACAATCTGGCGTTGGGCAATAAGACACTGCATTCACTTGTTAGTGGAATACCTCCCAGGGATGAACAACCACTTTTCTGTCCTCCACAACGGGATGTTGCAACAAGTCCACAAGTGGGAACTCCACCCTTAAGTCCCCCTTCCACAGTTTCACAGGTGGGGATTTCCACACATAGACCTGTCTCAACTGCAAACAACGCAAATGCCCAAACTTCGCCTCCAGGCTCCCACATCCGCCACACACTTTTACTAAACACAACTGTGTGGATGTATTAGCATGCCAACAAGCAAATGTTGGGCAGGCAGTGCTTTGTACTCTTTTTTAGACAACTACAACACCCACCGCTTTATGGAGGGCACTACTGTACAGTCTATGCAGAGCATGTGTATCTACAGCCACACATGCCATTGAATGGATTATGTTACTTTCCCTGTAAGCATCTGTTCGTGGCATGTAGGTTGATAGATTCTAATGCGCCCGCCCTCCCCCCCAGAAACCCGTGGTCATTGTAGTATACTTTTACATTCTTATACGCATGGACATGTCTTTCTAACACTTTAGTCATACTCCATTCTCACCCAATTGTGGGAAAACAATCTAACAATGGAGCTGATGCCCATGCGCACTATAACAGAGAGGTGGGGACACTTTACCTCGTGACTCCAGAAGATTCTTCGAAGAAAACCAACGTGTACGCATAGGGGCCCAACACTAGATGGAAGAAGTACGCAGAGCATGTGAATTTACAGCACTACATACCACAAACAGATGCTTACAGGGTAAGTAACATAATCAGTTAGCATAATGTAAGACTGTATTACGAAGGCATTCCCTGTTATGTTATATATTCTGCTTCTTGTATTCCAAACAACTACCACATACAAACTGCTATCATTAGTGTTTATTGCCAAAACTGCATTGTTAGGAAACTTTACACCTCTAATGTCATTTATACATTCACAGTCAAATATGTAAGCTAGTGGTACCTTAGAACTTGTAATCTATTTACAGTAGCTCCTTAATTTTTATACTTGAAGCAAAAATTACACATTGGCAGTCATCATTTATAGCTCAGCCCCATATTCCATTGAATAAGCATTTTTTTGAAATTTTCCTATAACTTTGCCAGCCCCTAACCCAACCCCTGAAACGCTGGATCAGCTCCAAATTTGGCAATCACTTTGGCCCCCTCACTGGATCTGCAATAAATTTGGCAGTCACTTAACATAGTAAACTAAGGTTTGTTGTGCCAAATTTGGTGAAATTACAAGCAGGGTAAAATAACAGTATAGCATGCTTTTCTTGGTTTGGTGCAAATTTGGGAAAGGTGCTGGACGGTCTTGAAAAGGTGTTTACTTTTATGTATCTTGTTAGTTGAAAAGCCATTTGTTCAATTGCTTATAACTTTGACACTGTTTGGTGAATATGCATGACATTTTGCAGGCACTCAAATTAAAATGATTTCTAGTATTTTCAAGTTTGTGCAGATGCATAAAGGGGGTGGCAAACAAGTGCTCACATTTAGTGTGATTTACCACTGTGTGATGGAGGTGCACACAATTTGGCAGAAGCTTAAAAGAATTAGTATTCTACCAGCATGCCAAGTATTAGGTCAATCAATGGCAGGGGGAGGAGCAAAGCTAACAAGGGGTCAATTTAATTTTTATTTGCTTATCACTTTGTTGCCTTTTGATAAATCTACATCAAATGTGGAAGGCAGTTAGGAAGCTGCTCCCAGAGCCAGTATACCAGGTTCCATAATTGGGGAGTAAGAGAGGAATGATGATTCTCCAATGATCATGCAAAGAGAATCTTGATTTTATTAAAGACAACGGAGGCTAACATTATGCAATAGCCTTTTATTTCTGCCCCAAAATGCAGAACAGTAACTTACCATAAAGCTTCAGAATGTTCAGAACATAGAAACATCCAGTGCACAGTCATCCTCCTTTTTTAGGCTGCGCCGAAATAGGATAACATCTTCATCTTCTTCTGGTAAGTTTTATAACGAGTTGTCTAGAAACACAAAAAATACAAATGAATCCATGTACATTAGATGGATTAAGAAAGCAACAATCCAATAAACATTTTGATATATTCTGATAACCAAACTTAAAAAATATATATATCTATATACATATATAGATATATATTTCTCTCTTACTTCCTCCATCTTTACCTTATAGAGTGAGAATGGTGGGATAATGTTAGTCTTCGGTGTCTTTAATGAAGCCAAGATGCTTTCTGCATGTTAATTAGAGAGTTGCCATTTGATTACAAGACTGGAGGCTACCATTATGCACATTTAAAGCCATTGAGTCCCATACAACGTATGTGCTCCACAGGTCTTAAGTAGAACTTAGCAAAAGTATTTGTGTTTGACCACTCTGCTGCTTTCTAAATCTCAGGTAACTAACCACCTGGCCAGTACACCCTACTAGTCATTGCGCCTCTGGAAGAATGGGCACCATACCTGCCTCATTCATAACTGACCGCACCCATCTGGCTAACATAACTAGCAATTGATGTTCCCCATGTGCTCTAAACTACAAAATTGTGTTTTCATAAATTCTCGCACAACGTACTACACATAACTTCTCACATTCATGAAAAAATGAGTAAAAATTTGATTCAGACATAATTTTTGTTCTCCTCCAAATTTTAAAGTGTACCCCTTTTGGTGAATACATTCTATTCAAGATTTTTAACACTTTAACATCAGAAACTCTTAAGTGAAATCAAGCAAAGTAAATTAGCTCACTTCATGGAAATCTGTTTTAAAGAAAGGTACTTGTTACCTGTCCAGGAAGCAAATCATTTTAAAATTAAAATGATATCATAGTGAGCCTTAAGAGGTCTCCTTTGTCTTACACCTTACATCACTCTTCTTATTAGAGGGTCGCTCCCAATCACAACATTTTAAAGGCATGACCAGCAGAAATATCTGATCAATAGCAGTTAATAGTCTTATATGTGAGTCCTGAATTATACAAAAACGCTAGGTAATTGGCTTTCTCAGGTACAGGAGCTTCCACGATATTAAAACCCCTTTCTATGTACTAACTACACCACTTCTTCCAAACACCCCTGTATCTCTTCCTAGTTCCTGGAGTACAAGATTCATACAATAGTCTTTAAGCTTCTCCTGAAAGGCCTGAATAGCTGCCCAGACTCCTGAAATCTTACAAACAAGAAGGTTCATTTTCCCTTCTAGAACTAAAGGATGCTCTCTTTCATCTGAATCCATCAGAAGACCCAAAGACACCGGGACCAAACAGGGTATAGCCTTTGCGAGCTCCATTACTCCTGGGAATTAAACTTGTGACTTCCAAAATGGGGTCATTAGAATAATGCTGTAGCCTTCCAACCTTACTTTCATCAAAACTCTCCGAACAGAGAAAGGTGGTAAGGCATAACCTCCCTTTCTTCCCCAATCCTGTAGAAAGGTATCCACCACCATTGTCTCAGGATCCGGCCTCCAACTGAAGTACCTGGGAACCTGGTAAGTCAGTCTGCTTTCAAACAAATCCACTAGAACCGGACCCCAAAGCCTCTGAATCAGACTGAAAACTTCTTGATTCAACTTCAAATCACTGAAATCTGAGGTATCTGGAATTCCAGTCTGCCCTCACATTTGGCATGCTTAGAATAAATTCTTCTCTTTACACAATCTTGTGATTCCAACAAAAATATAAAATTCATTGTGCCAGATATGCCAAATCTTTTGCCTTATGACTTCGAAACATCCAAGTGATTTGTATAAGATACTGCTGTGAAAGTTTCTAAATGAATCAGCAAAACACTTTGCCCATAGCTCCTTGAAGCTCATCAAAGTATTCAGCCCTGCTAACATGTCTAAGCAATTTATATGAAGTAACTGTTTGTTCTTTCCACCTGTTTCTAAACTGTTCAAACGTTCTCCTCTACCTAGATTCCTAGCATCCGATGTCAAGATCAGGTCGGGAACATTTCCGAAGAAGGCCTTGCAGTTCCATGCCTTTAGATTCTTTAATCACCACTCCAGATCCTCTCAAGCATCTACTGATAAGGAAAGTGTGCCCCCATATCACAAACTTTTCCTCAAGACCCAAGCTTTCAGCTTCTGCAGGCCCCTGTAATGTAAGGGACTCAGAGAAATTGTCCTGAATGGATGATGACAAAAGTCTCAACACTCTTGCATGATCCTTTGAAAATATCTCAGCCTTTGACAAAACTGCTCTTATCTCCTTTTTTACCTTTGTCCCTTTCTTCTGTGGGATGAACAATTTGGACAAAAGAGAAGCTACCTGGAATCCCCAAAATTCTAGATAGAGTGAAGATCATGACAGACTTCTCTGGGGTTAGCAGTTTGTGTTGGAGTGGTAGGCCCTATCATAATTACCGTAGTTTCTAGTTTCTAGTAGACTTGAAAGACCCTCGGATGACAGCTAGTCCCCTCTTGTTAGCCTATCCAAAAACAGCCCTTGAGCCAAAGACTTTTGCCGTATTATTCTGTGCTTTACTGAACATAGGAAATGTTGATACGTACTTCCATAAGCACTTCATAAAACGCTCGCCAAAAAGGAGCCCTTTCATATTCTCCATTTATTCTCTAGTGCACAGATCAGCCAGTTTGGGATTCATCCTCATAAGGACAGCATTTGCCTTTCTCTAATAAGAGTCGCATTAGCATTTCCCAGCATACAAATTGCATGTTGTGCCCAGCCCCTCAACAGAGCTGTTCTTCCTCCTGGCCCCCTCGGCCATGTCAAGAATGCAGATGAGATGACCCAGAATATCAAGTAACTTGTCTTGACATTGCTTCAGGCACTTATTGTCAGTAGAGGGTTTTGGGCACTCAGCACAAAGCAAATTACAGGTCTCCTTATTGAAAGACTTTCTGACCCAAAGCTTTAAATACTTTCTAACATGATCCATAGTCCACCACTCCGCACAGCGCAGATCTGTTCCCTGAAGGGATCCCTTACCTCAGCAGAGGTAGATGGCTGCTCTAAATCATCATACAGACTTCCCAAGAGGTCACAGCTGGCCCGCCGGTCAAATACAAATTTGTCCCATTCAATGTCCTCATAATCTATATTTGCCTCAGAGGAATTTAAATTGTCCTACAACTCTATTGTGCCATGAATGTCACTTTTTCCAAGCATGCCGCTATGGGCAATCTTTCTTTGCACCCGGTCGAGGTGGCCCATTCCTTTTATGCTCCTAGGAGCACTATTTTCTATTGTAGCGCTTTGGCTACCTGTGCCGTAGGCATGGTTTTGCTCCTTCTCTGTATGCTTCTTCTTATGATAAGCTTTTCCCCTTTTTTAGGTTATGAGTTGGAAGAGGAGCCTCCATTAAAAAAGGAAAAATAATTGTCCTCTGCTCCCCCTCTTTCTCAAGCCAGTGCAATGTCAATTGCCTCTCTCACTGATGACCTAAATTCCTCCTCCTAAAACCTCTTAATTGACTCTCCCATTAAGTCACCCGGAGGATGTGCCTGGGGGGCTACAACTTTCCAATCTCCCTGGTTATACAACAGAAAAAACAGGATATACATATGTAAAAGGCAGTAATTTAAGGATGGGTATCAGATGGTATAAGTAAATACTAGAGCTACGAAGTCATCAAAATGACAATGTGAACCTTTTCCACCTCACTTTAAATATAGGCTCTAAATGCAAGTGAAATCTCTTTTTCGACCAGTAGGTGGAGCACCAGTATCACAAGAGCTATATTAAAATGTTTTGCTTTCCAAATTATGGCCCTCATTATGAACTCAGCAGGAAAACCTATCAAGTTCATCGCTGGCAGTCAACAAAAGACCACCAGCGCGTTGAAAACCCCGCTGGCCACATTATGAACATTCCGCTGGGGCGGTAGGGGGAACCATTCATTCTGCCAGCCGGTCCAGTGGAATGCAGGGCCTGTACATTGACGCCAGCTCCCCATGGAGCCGGCAGCGACAAAGCAGTGCGGCGGGCAGTGACATGCGCGATGGGGCTCTGCACAGGGGCGCTGCCCTGTCGGATATGTAACTCCGCCATCTGCGCCAGCCTGGCAGTGGCGGTTCTGCCACATTTATCATATGGGGGTCTGGGCTGCCATGCCGGTGGCGATAATTATTGCCACCACTGGCATGGATGCCCAGACCGCCGTGTACATAATGAGGGCCTATGTCTGCCGGCAAATCAAACTAATCGGAGATTCGTTTGGGTCCAACACTATGTTCCCACTAGAAAACTGGCGGTAACCAAGCAACATGTCCCTCTCAAGCGCATCATCCAGGGTTCAAGACAAATGGAGGACATAAAACCTAAATTTCGCACAGGACTGGTTGCCCTGCAAAGTGCTCCAAGATGCGATGCTGCCAGGCAACCTACCAAAAGGGCAACTTCAGAGGCGAAAGGTCTCTTACAAGTCTTCAAGTAGGTGCAGTCACTAAGCAGAAGCTCCCACGAACGCACCCCGCGGACAGACAGCAAAACTGCATGAATGTTCTCCAAACATGTCAATTGGGCAGTCTGCTGGCAATTATTTAATCAATGCGCTAACACGCTTGAAGTAAATACCAGCAACATAAAGCCATGCAAAGATTCAAATGCCGGAAATAAAATTCTGGAGCTCCTGGACCTGATTTTACCAGCCGTTGAATAAATATGACAAAGGAAGGTAAAACCAAGGCTAAACTATATAAATGAAAGCTCCTGAAGCCCAACCATAAATTGGAAGGATTGAAGAAAAAATCATTACACACAAATTACTATGTATGTACCAATGCTAACCAATAAATAAACACATAGAAAAAAATAATAGAAGTACTTATCTGTCAAGGAGCAGTGAACTCAAGAGGAGGATGACTGTGCACTAGATGTTTATATGTTTTGAACATTCTAATGCTTTATTATGTGTTACTGTACTTCAAAGGACTCCATTTTGGGGCAACAATTAAAGGTTATTGCATAATGGTACTCTTCGGTCTTGTAAAGAAATTAAAACATTTCTGATTTACTAATAACTTTCGCAGCATTTGATGTAAATCTCCTTCACCTGTTAAGACAGCACCACTCACAACACCCTCTAGCATAAGGAGTATGTCCTATTCACTTTCCAGATCAAGATCAAGAACGCCATATACCAATTCCACACTTTCCTTTTATACACCAGCTTCTCCACCTCAGTCACTATCTAGAATATCTCCAGTGGATGATATCTTTACTTTCCAAGATACTTTGAAAAGAGGTTCAACCAAACCGAACATCATATCAACATAGACTCTCCTCAACCAAAAGTTTTGGCCATTCTTAAAACTCTACAATGGAGGGCAGTTCCAAAACCTCTTCTGCTTCTACTACCAGGCCTACTAGACAACTGGCTACTGTTAAGGGTGCTACATCATGACTGCTTAAGAAATATAAGCAGGGACACTGGAATCTTTTGATTCTTTGGCTGCTGTCATTTTCGCATAGTTATGGATTTGCCACATTTGGCCCATAATCCATCACCTGCCACATATTCTGCAGATTTTAACAACAGAAAAAATAGTTTCTAGCTCAAGCAGAGCAAAAGTTAAAAAAATATGGCAAATGCAGTTTCTGCGCACCCAAAGGCTTTTCACAAAGGTTGCCTGGTCATCTTTCACTTGTTAATTGCTATATTTGGGCGTTAAATTGGTATAATTAAGATTAACTCTTTTCTCAGACACTGTTACCAGGTGTGAAAATGACAAAAAGATGAAGTACTATCAGAAAATATGCAGCGTTATACCACATAATTTGCCTTTTCTTGCTGCATCATTTACTCAACCCTGCTGCATAATTTGGTCCTCCTCTGCAGCATAATTCCAGTGACCCTGAAAATAAGACACCACAACAGGATCCCGATTTTCTTAAAATGGATCCAAAAAAAAGATTCAATTATAGTTATTGGCGGTTAGACAAAAACATGCTTCTACCCTAGAATCCCAAGCACCACCGGACACAGAGAGAGAAAAAGAATGGACGGTATAGGGAGTAAGATCAGTGGTACAGCCTCCACCCTTTAAAAGAATATGAATCCAGAAGCTCTTCTGGGAAGATATCACAAAGAGATATGGGATGGCATGAAATCTTTTGTATCTGATCTTCCAACACATAGACAACAAGATGTTTTGGAGATGTCTGAGAAGGGCTCATTAATTTCGAATCAGTCAATTAGTGCTGCAGTTGATCTCCCCTCTACTTCATTCTGCCATGGGATTTCCTTGAGAAGATCAGCTTGGCTTTGTTTATTCTCCCTAAAACCTGATGCCTAGTTAGAAAGATGCTAATTTAGCCTTTTCAGTCCTTCACTGTTCAGACAACATACTGAGGAAGAGTTGCTCAGGATGACAAATGAAGCTGAAATACTTAAAGCTGTTGTTTTAGAAGAGCAGAAAAGATTTTACAGGCAAAAGTATAAACCCAGAGACATGCAATACTGTTATTATTGAGTTCAAACCCAAAGAGGATCATACAGCCTCAGAACCAACATAAACAAGGACAATATCAGAGGAGGTATAAAAAGAAAGTCCACTCCAACAAAATATTCTCATTCCGAATGAAGAAACGTTTCTAACTATAATCAAGGGACATCTGCATCCACTCCACAGTTTCCCACTCCAGTGGGGCGAGAAGTGACATTTTTCTTGGAAGAGTAGAAAAACATGACCACAGACAGATTGCTGTTGAGCATGATACAGAATACATATTCAGTCTGCTTTAGACACATTCGACCACCTGTCTGACCAAGACCTTTTTCAGCTGGTTATCTAACCAATTTACTACTTGAAAAGTATTTACTGCTACAAACACGAGCAATAGAGAAGCTTTCTTCAAGCCAGATTAACAAAGAAATATACTTAAGATATTTTCTGTTCCAAAAGAAAAGCCATCCCAAACAATTTTGACTGATTCTAGACTTAAGATGCCTCAAAAATGTAGTAAAAAATGTTCATCAAATCTATCCACACATAAGAAAAGGCGACTGATTATATGTGATAGATATACCGGACTCATACTTTCACATTCCAGTTTCCTGTCTTCACAAAAAATATCTAGAGTTTGCTGGTAGGGTACGAATACCATAAAAATGCTGTCCTTCCTTCAGTCTAAATTCAACTCCTCCAAACTTCTCAAAATGCACGACTGTAGTTGTAGCTCACTTGAGAAAACAAAGACTATTTATATATATCCCTATTTTCAACGATTGGCTGTTAGAGGAAGATTCTCTGTAGAAGGTGAAGAAAGACTTCAACACCACAACAAACTTAATGTTCAGTCTAAGCTTGCAAATAAACTTCAACAAATTGATTTCAACAACCATACAATGCCTTACTTTTCCAGGCACCAAAACTGATATTCAAAAGGAAAGAGTGTATCCTTAGGAGAAGAGTATTATCAATACAAATGAAATGTGCATACCTAGTTCAACAAGTCAGACTAACTGTTCATTAAATCTCATCTCTCCAACTCATCTTGAATTTGGCAGCATGGCTCCTGAGATCACACATTATGACCATTTAAACTTAACTGCACAATGTATGACTATCCTTAAAAAATCAAAACAACCATCCACAAGATCATGCTATGCTCTCAAATAGAAATGGTTCTGTAGGTGGTGTCAAAACAACGTACGCAACCCTATTATTGTGCAAGAAAAATTCATTTTGCCATATTTTCCAAATCCAGCCTGCAATTTTCATTTCATCAAGTAAAGTCCACGTAGCAGCTATTACTGCATACAGGAAATCACCACTACCACATCATTTTTCATGATTCCTGTTTTAAAGTGTTTTTAGAAGAACTTAAAAAAGTTGTCCTTCAATTTAAAGACAATCACCTCCATGGGAACTGAACCTAGTGCTTTCAAAACTGATGAGGCCCCCATTTGAATCCATTTATAACTCAACCATACAGCATCCCTCATGGAAAACTGCTTTTTGAATAGCCATTACCCATGCACGTAGAGTTTGTGACAATAATTGTCATCATTATAACTTTTTACATTATTTCATCATAATAGAGTAGTATTATGTACACATCCTTCTTTTTTTACCAAAAGAAGAATCAGATTTCCACATTAAACATTTGAATACACTACCTTTTTTCCTAATCCTGCTACTGCAGCAGAAAGAACTCTGTATTCTCTAGATCTCTGTTTTTATTTAGACATATCGAAGGTTGTAAGAAATCCCACTAACTCGTTATAAACTATGGCTCTTTACGGCAAAGTTTAGCAGCTTATAAAGAAACCATTGAAAGATGGATAGTTTCATGTATTTCTTTATGCTACCAGATTGCCAGCAAACCTCTCCCAGGAGAATTTGGTATACCAGGAGACCAATTCTTGCTATACAGAGCATTGGTTGCCATGATTAGGAATCACTGGGGGAATGGAGGTGCTGAACCTGTTACACACTAATCGTGTCAGTTGCTCTGTACAACGTCAGGTCATGTAAATGCGGTCACATACTTATATCATGCTATTAATGTGGGTGTTCCTACTTCCCTCACTGATCTGAAAGAGAAATGGGAGATGGATCTAGAGGTTCAGATTACTGATATGGACTGGGAGAGGATCTTAGCACCTATACCTGTTGTTTCTGGTAATGCCAGTTTCAGATAAATGAATTTTTATATTCTGCACAGAGGTTAGTTACTTTATGCCTGGTAAGATCAATAGGCTTTATTCAAATGCTGCTGCGAAATATCCAAGATGTGGGGAGACAGGGGCAGAAAGGATCCATATGGTATCATCCTGCCCTGCCTTGGCAGAGTTTTGGTAAGCGGTAAGGAACTGTGTTAATGAGATACCTTTACGAGCAATCCCTTGTACACCCTTGGCCTGCATACTTGGGGCATACCCTCGCCCCAAAAGAGGAAAACTACTACTAGATTTATTGACTTAGCATTGACTAAGTTGACCTAGTATTGATTCTGGCAACGTGAGAACTGACAATGCATTGGAAGTTGACGCAAGGCCCTTGAATGATTAAATGGCAAGAAAAACTGGTTAAGTAGACTGGCCTTGTGAGTGCTGTGTTATTTCAGGAGTTGAAAAGAGGGTGGGGAATGATTGAAAGGGCTAGAGCGTGGAAACACCTTGTGGATTTCTTGTTGGCCCCGAATAATGACACAGATACGTCAAATAGCTCCATGAGTTCTCAGGATGATTGGGAGGATGTTAATAACTGACCTTGCATGGATTGTCTTGGGTGGGATTTGGAACTGCTGTGGTGAATTTTGAAGATGTAGACCACTGTGGCACACTACATATGACAGCTTAGCAAGAGATAACTGTAGGTGGGGGGGGTTAGTTGTTGTTTACTAGTTAGCAGCTGTAGTGGACTAATGATATGATTGAATATATTTTGCAATCAAACTGTACTTGCTTGCTTGTAATTTTTAACCTATTTATTGCAGGTACTTGCTTGCTTGTCTTTGCACTCAGACTGTACGTGCTTGCTTGTCATTTATAACCTATTTATTATATGTATTTACTTGCTTGTCATTTTTTAAATCTATTTACTATGAACTGTCGTAGTGCATTATTAATTACTTGTAATGCATCCTGGCAGTGGTTGCTATATGTTTTTAATTGAAAACAATAAAAGTTTGTTTAGATGAGTTAAAATGAAGGCTGCCTCAACAAGAGGGAAAGCAGTAACCAGAGTGTGGATCAGGCATGTCCCGATCTAACATATTTGTAAAGCAGCCACTTAGAGGTCAATACACAACTTTACAAGTCACTATTGTCTAGATACAGACACTCAAACTGAAGCAAGTTTTGGTGAGGAAACTCTTAGGAGCCTTTTTAAATGATTGAAAGATTCTGCTTTTCTGGTAACAGACCATATTTTCAATTTGTATACTACATTGCAAAATGGTCTCCTTTTCAACTTATTACATATGACCAACAGCCGTGAAATTCATTTATCTATAGCATGCTTCTCTATTCAACATATATGACTATCAGTGAAGATCCAATGATGCAGAAGGGAAGTTACCTAGCTGTAGTCCTAGTTCTCTATCGTATGTATCGTAATTGAAGTCGTAAACTATCCACCCTCCTCGCTGGCTGT
Source organism: Pleurodeles waltl (assembly GCF_031143425.1). Classification (NCBI taxonomy): domain Eukaryota; kingdom Metazoa; phylum Chordata; class Amphibia; order Caudata; family Salamandridae; genus Pleurodeles; species Pleurodeles waltl. The sequence goes on along the minus strand of NC_090446.1, from coordinate 1,277,682,910 downwards.
CTGGACATTGGTTTAATAGTACACGTAAGGAAGAGCTGACTCACACAGGCAAACTGCCAATACAAGTCATTGTGGGTAGGAATGCTTTTCAGGTTCTTAAAGGCTCCTTTTTCACCTTTTTCAGTGTACGCTTATCAGGCTGTATTTTCTCTTTGTGCTTTTTATGCTAAAGGTAGCTTTTTTCCATGACAAGTGTTGTACATTCAAAAAGCTCCTCAGCGACTTCAACAGTTTTTCTACAGCATTTAAAATGAAAATGACATCTCTGTAAGACTACACTGAGAATCCATAGGAACATTCTTCAATGATAATTTCTCTAAAAATTATATATATTAAAGAGGTGTTCCGGTGTCCATGCAAGCAGCGGGGAAATAGTCAGCATTTATGACTTCAATTAAGATATCTACAATACAGAACTAGGACTACAGGTATGTAACCTTTGCTTAGATGTGTATTGGGATATACCTAAATACCACTGTACAGTCCTCGAAAAATCATAAAAATGTTACTACTGTAGACCTGCAGATCGAGTTGCTTGAATAATCTACTCAACCTAACTGTAATGTGCTTGACCCAGAAACGGGTCTCAAATTGTGTGATCCTAGGCAAATATTGTATTTTACAGTCACCTTTTCCCTTATTCTCACATATGAGCGCACCTTCAAATATGGGAGTTCAGTATTTCTGCTGTAAAAAAAATCTTCTTTTGTTTGATTAAGTACACTAAACTTTGCTTAATCTATCATAAATCGAGCCCACAAATAGGGTACATATAATACATGCATGACTTGCTTCTTAGTTTAGTAATAGGTTTGCCATCGAGGCAGAAGTGTTGCTCAGTTTATGTTTAAACATTCACTTTTAACAAGTATATTACTAAAGCATGATGTGGTAGCGCACTGTCATTTACAGACAGTAAACTTCTAAGAAATGTCCAAAAACCTTCCCACTAACTTGTAGGTTTACTGATAAAACTATATAGAGTATTAACAACAATCTGTGAAAATTGGGTTTCGGAAAACGTATTCATCATTTGCACATCACCAAGTAATGGCTTCTGACTGATTTTTCAACCTGTTAAAATATTTTTTTCATGACACAGAAGTACAAAAAATGGTCTTTCAAAGCTACTGAAATATATTTTACACATGTTTGTAAAGTTGACTTAGTTATATAAATGTTGTGTGTTAGGAAAAACCTGATACCAACAGCCTTTCATGTCACACAGTTCAGAGAGTTAACCTTACAGAATCCTGGAACTCTGCAATCACAATGAAACGTATTTGCATTGCAAGAAGACAGACTGACTTTTGACGCTGTCTCTGAACACAGATTTAAAGGCATCCTAATTGCTAATTAAAGTTTCTGACTGAACAGAACACCTTGTCTTTGTCCACTCAGAAGGGGTGAGTAGGTTCTAAAAATAGCTAGTTATAGGTACGAAACTGGAACAAAGAATCATTGATATTTGCCAGTCGTGGTTAGGTAAACTAACTATAACTTGCTTACCCATCATGCACCGCTTACAGCTTTTTATATGACACCACTCTTGGCTCGTGCCCTGCCATGCATAGTTTTCTCATCAGTAATTTCATTGCAAATGTTGCAGTGATATTGTCAGTGGTGTTATAGAAGATTTCATGAGTGATGTAATATGTGGTGTATTTTGCCATACATGGCAAGGTCGCAAGTTATGGTTATCTTGGGGCACAAGTCATAGTTACTTGAGATAGCTAAAACTATAAATGGTGACTTTCTGTGCTTTTTAGAGACTTAAGCACTACGTTGTTACTGAACATTTCACCTAACTATAACGTTACTTTAACTTTTGTTTTTTCAGTGACTTTCTATGGTTTTTTAAAAATATAAAGTAATAATTTCTTACCAGACTTAAACCCAGCCCCCTGCCGTACACTGCTGCAGGGCTTGTAGCCAACTCCCTGCATGCTTCCAACTCAGCGCTGCACACAGCCTTCAGCCAAATGCAGAAGGGAGTTGGCCACAATGCCTGGCTAGGTCCTGTGGCCAACCCCCCTATGGGCAGCCAAATCCAGCTGCGCAGGGTCGGCTTCAGGGCCTGGCGTACAGCCAACCCCTGCAGGTAGCCAACCCCATGTTGTGCATGTCCTTCGGCCAGTCTCAGCCGGGGTTTGATGCTTTGCCAGGAGGCGTAGGATTGGCCCTTGGTCCTTGAGAGCCACATCCCCTGGGGCCAACACAATTAAACAGGGGGGTGTGGTGTGCTTCCCACCTCCCTGATCCTGCTTGGGCCATCAGGACCCCATACTGTGGGGGCCTTTGTATTTTAAAGGGGAGGGGGCAAATGGCCCTGCTTCCCAAGCCTTATAGGCCCTGGGGAACCCCTCCCTTCATGGCCTTTTTTTTAAAGGGGAAGTCCACATGGCACCCTCCCTCCCCAAGCCCAATATGACCCCGGGTATCCCATTGCCATATGTATTTTAAAGGAGGAGAGGCCACATGCCCCCGCGCCTTGTTAGGCCATGGGACCCCCAACTCCCAGGGCCTTTTTTTATTGAAGTGGAGGGGGGCTGTGCTGCCCCCTTCCTCAAGATATGTTAGACCCTGGGGACCCCATCCACCTGGACCAATACTTAAAAGCCTACTAAGAATCGTAAAGAATTTTCATGTTTCTCTAAAACTGGTATGTGGAAATAGGCATCTTGTTAGGTCTATTGCACGCATCAAGTCTCCTTGTTGTAGCTAGGGATATATTTGGTGTAGTGCCAGCATCATTGACCTTCCCTTTTGTATACATTTGTTGAGATTTCTTAAGTCTAGTATGGGTCTGAATTCTTGTTTGGGTCTTTTCTTCCAAACCAGAAAGTACTGGGAGTAGACTCCCATTCCTTCTTGAAAGTGCGGAACCTCCTCCGCTGCATTCTTCAGTGTCAGTATGCTGACCTCCTTTTGAAACAGATGTATCTGTTAGTCCAATGATTTGGTTGGTGGGATTGAAGGAAGAGGGGATCTAAAACATAGAGAATATCCTTTCTGCACAATATCCAAGATCCATTTGTCTTTGGTTATTTGCTACCACTCTTGAACATAATTTCTTATACTTCCTCCTACTTGAGTAGGCAACAGAAAAGTAGAAAAACATTGTTTTGCTGGAGGTTTTCCTGCAGATGCAGTTTGTGGTTGTTGGAGAACTGCTTTCCCTCTAGAGGATTTCCTGTGGTGCTGTGGTTGTCTTGGTTGTTGCTGCTATTGGTGCAACCAATGAGGGGGGGTTGAAGCCTTTGAGAGAAGAAATGCCTGTATCACCTTCTGAACTCCTTCCTCTTTTCCAGCACCCAACTGACTTTAAGGTGTTCATTTTAAATCTAATTCATGACATTGCGTCATACACATGTGAGCTGAAGAATGTTCAGTCTCAGCCAAGAGTTGCATTGTATGTAGATGCCATGGCAGTACCCATGCGCTGACAAGTCTTCTTGGAAGCCTTGTCTATCTTCTTTGGGGAGTTTGTCAAAGTATTTTTGTAAAGAGTCTCACAGGCAATGATCATATCTTCCCAAAAGAGCTGTCGCACTTGCTGCCTTCAGATGTTCCGCACATTTTTCTACCCAATGAGCCCATCCTTTTGCTCTCTTTGTCTGGTGGGGCAGTTAAAGTAGGAGCAACTGTATGTGATTCTTTTAGCTGCAGCTACAATCACTGATTCTTGTGTAGGATCTTGTGTTAAAAAAAGAGGGTCCTGATCCCGAGGTTTGTACTTCTTCAGAAGTTGTGAAGGAACAGACCTAATCAATGAAGATGTCAGGAATAGCTGCATTGCTGGCTCTAAAAGACCTGGAGCCAAAGGCAGTAGGGATCTAGAAGAGCTTTGTAACAAGTGCCCCATCCAAACCGTTGCCTTACCAGTACAGGATGCGATGTGTCCTGATAAGTCTCTGCTCCATACCAGAGAACATCAAAACCTAGAAAACAAAGACACTGCAGAATCATGGTGGGTGGAAATAGGAGCCACATCAACACTAACAACAAACTTCTCCCGACAGGTATCAGAGGGAGGAGCCGCCCGCACAAAAGGCTTGGTGGTTGGACACAAGGCGTGAATGCGGGAACTGTGAGGGAGCCGGAGGAGGAAGGAGACAGAGACACCAGTTCCGGGAGAGAGAGAGAGCAGAATATCACAGCCAACTGGATGGAGAAAGGGAGAGGGGAACAGTGGAGCAGTGAGGCTCAACTGGAGTCAGAAGCAGAAGGAGTCCCATGGCACACCGGCTCAGGGGAGGAGAAAGCTGACGCCAACACCTGGTACGACGCCAACTGGGACACGACGCCAGAGATGCTGGTGCATCCCGCCACAGCCTAGGAAGGCTGTGGCTTGCCCGATGAGTGCAAGGGCTAAGAGGGGAACCCGGGAACCGTACAATTGGGTGTTACTCAGTGCATGCTGGTGTGTGGCGCACCTTTGGGGGTGGGAGGAGGTTGACTCTATCTCGATGTCCTCAGAAGGTAATGACAGCACAAACACTTCTTTGGGTGAATTCCACTGAATCCTTGTTTAGGTTTACTTTTGGATCAAAAGCCTGTTGGAGTTTGTTCTGTTTTTGTGGGATTACCTTGTGAGTATCCTTTCAGTTTAGAAACCCTTGTCATAAGAATCATTTTGCAATGTAACCAGGGCCCTGACGCTACATCCCCTTTAACACAGAGAATAAGAAAACCACACCAGACCTTTCATACATTGCACTTCATAATTTGGTGATTAGACAGTTGTGAAATAGTTATGGTGGGCATTGTGATGTTCAGTTTCGTAGCCCTTCTCACTAATACTTCATAAAAGGTGGAGGGATTGTCTACTGGGGAGACTCTAGCTGGAGGTGTGTCAGTTGAAGTTGGAGAGTAAACCCCTTTAGAAAACCATGAGCTAGTTGAAGGCAAATATCTCCTATGGTGAGATTGAGACTTTCCTGATCTTTTACCTGATCGCCTTGAATGAGAAGAAGCAGATCTTTCAGTAGATGGTCTTCTAGATCTAGAGAGAGTTTGATGCCTTCTCCTCTGTGATCTCAGTCTTCTCAGAGGTGATATTGTGGTTATGTCCATCTTGAACTGAGTTGGTTCCCCCCGTTTTATAGCTTTCCTCATTGCACATTTAACACATTGTACATTTTAGCCACATTGCGTTTTAGCACTATTATTTTTTATGTACAACCTTGCACGATATTATTCTGAGAAGGCAGGGTACATGAAGCTTGTTTTTTTAGTTGGCTTTCAGGACACACAATCAGGAATGCTCTGTCCAAGGTTACATACAGAAACAGATATTCTGGGTGCCATGTTGCCAGTTTTGGTGACAGCTTCTAATGCCAAGACAAAGCATCACGTCAGAGCTGAGTCTTCTAACACAGTGCACTTTTATTATATAAGCAGTGTGCTGACTGGAAGGGTCAGAGGGGCATTCATGTTTGACCATCTTGGGACCGGTATGCTCGACAAAGCAGCTTTACTGGCGCTGATCCATCAGCCTCCTGATGAGGATTTCCATTCATCACACAGATAGACTCCTGACACCCGTTTCAGGTATGAGGCTAAGGCTAATCTCTTGGATGGGGCAGGCAGAAAGGTACACCCAAATATGCTCTCGTTATGGTATTAGGACAGAGTAGGAATCACTAGAATTTCTAAAACCAACTGTTCATAACGTTGTTTATTTTGCTCTGTTTCATCTGCCTACTTATCATAGCTCAATAAATGCATTGAAAACTCATCATCTATCTTATTTTTGTTTTTGCCTTGGTATATATGAGTAATATGATGAATGGATGAGATATGTTTCCACTGCTTTCTGGGGAGACTGAGTGTCATGTTTCAGGCTGCCAAAAATCACCTTCTCCCTATAAGGTTAGGGGTTCAGGTGAGGCACTGCGAGCTAGACAGGAACCGGGCCAAAAGTTTTTGATGGTGTGGAAGGACTCAGTCCCCTACATTCTGAAGTTCTGCCTTTCCAAAACACGCAGTCCTGTTTCATAATAGGAACAGCACCATAATGTCTTTCTGTCTTGTGACAGTGTCTTGGATGTTCACAGTGAACGCTTTGAAGTCGACCTTAGTGGTGCCTTCAATGTCGACAGAGAATGCCTCGACATCGATGGGAGATGCTTTGTCACTGGCGGTGGTGCGTTTGATGTTGATGGTCGATGCTTCAAAGTCAACCTTGGTAGTGTTGTCAACGGAGGGGACTCAACGGTAGTGGTCTTGCCATTGTCAGAGGGTTCTCGACGTCGACACTTGCCTAGAAGTCAATCGACTTTGATCCTTTAATGTTGAATAATGCCTCAACGTCGACTTCAATAGAATACCCCCTCAACCCAGAGTTTCCTCGTCATCATGGTCCTTGATGACCAGCCTCCTTGACATTGATCGGGAACAATATCTCTCTCCTTGATGCCTTTTCACTTGTATCTGCTTCTATGGAAGTCCTGTAGCAGGAGAAAAGCACTCTGGCGGTAGACAGACCTTCACCATAGCTTTTTAAAGAACCAGCAATCTTCTCCTGTTGTTCTTCTGCTGTTTCTCCTGTAGTCTATGCAGTCTGATTTTTTCCTCTGTCTCTCAATTTTCTTCTGGATAGCTTTTTTACAGTGTCTGCAGGAATGAGGATGTGATCTTCTGGAAGACAGTGGATACAGACTCTGTGTGGATCTGTTTGAACCACCTTTTGTCTACAGGAAGGGCACTTCAAAACTGAAGGCATTTTGACAGAAAAATCACCTATTTTAGTCAGGAAATCTTCAAATTCTAATCTTCAAAGGACGTTGGGCAAAATCCTGAAAACAAACTTTTAATAATGCTTATCTGTGGATATTAGCCAAAAAAGGCACAGCTCAGTGTCCCAGGATCCTGTTTCCAGGAGCCGAAAAATTGAATTAACCTAACTGTCAACTTTGGAGTATGATGGGATACTGATGTTACTGTGAGGTTCTTCTGTCACCTGTGGAGCATGATAGGATACTGATGTTGCTGTGAGCTTCTTAAAGGCACAGTGCCAGTTGCATTAGCTGAATGTATTACTTGCAGCCTATTGGCTAATTTTATCTTTCATTTCTTTTTACTTTTAAAGAAAGTTTGAGAAAGATTACTGTGTTCACTTATAGTAAATATTTTCTTTTTTTAAATGAAGATACATTTTGGACTTCTTTGCCTGTTACTTTTTAGATTGATGTATGTATACGTACATGTATTTTGTAAGTGCTCCAGGGTCACCACGTGTGGATGGGACTAGTCATTACTTTTGACTTTGATGAGGATACCCCTGGAAGAGAACTAGTATTACAGGTAAGTAATTTTTCCTTATATTGCATTCCGAAAATCACAACAGCTTCCTTAAATATACTACTCAGAAAAGGTACTGGTTTTGATTTGGTTTTATGAAACTCCGCTGGGAATCCATCTTCCCCTTGAGCCTTTTCTATATAGGTCATTGAAGGCTTTACCAATTTTGCCTTCCGTGACATGACACTCAAGTACAAGAGTGTGCTCTGCTGAAAGCATTGCAGGTGTAATTCTGACACCAATTCTGATTCTTCTTCTGTGGTGTTTAAATGTAGTATTGGGTAAAGACGACGGTTTATCAGTTCTTATGAAGAGAACCTCATCTGATATCTTTGTTGTGTTGTCTTCTACCGTACCCAGTGTTATTTATATGGATATCATCTCCTTCAAGATGGTTTCAAGTGTTATCTCTTGCGCCATCATGTTGGGTTGTTCTTTGAAGTTTGTTTGCATTTTGCATTTGAAGGCCTCTGGGAAGAGCAGGTGCCTGTCCGATTGGTAAATATGATATTTCCTTTCTTGCTACCTGGTTCGCGTGGGAAAGACTGATGCGGTAGTTAGTTTAATAGCAAACATCAAATCCAACACTTATGAGTAGCAGATCCGTATTTTTATCAGATCAGTTCTGGTTAATGCTTTCAGTCAATGTAGCAGTTTTGTGTAGTGTATTGAGGTGGGAGTTTACTCGATGACTGGTCACCACCAAAGTGAAATAGGAGAAAACAGGAATGATTACTTTTGCCAGTTCGGTGTAGCATTTGAGCAATACTTTGTTATCCTGAGGTTAATATATAATAATGAAACCATTCAGTACTGCACATTTGAGTAAGATGTTGGAATGATCTTTTTCTCAGCGTGGACTTGACACATGGGACAAATATAGAGGGCAGTCTGCCAGTTGTAAATTACTGCACAGCAGTATTAATAACAAATTTAAATTTCACAGTTTAACCATAATGTCTTTGTTCACTTAAGCCTGTAGCGGTGTCCTGTTGGCTCTTACATATTTAAGTTTCATAACAGAGCCACTGAAAGTGTCTAGGTCGCGTATCCCTTAATTGTGGTTAAGAGAGTCACCATTCATTGTCCTGATAAAAATAAAAAATGGTAGTCCACTTTCTATCCGGGGCTGGTTTGCAGTGCTTCCCACACTTTTTGGAACAATTACCTACATTTTTAGAGCGACAAACGTGTGTGAGCCACCTAGCTTTAATTGAAATGAGATGGGGTGATTTTACAATGTAATAGTAGGTATGTATTTATTATTGTTTAGACACGTCTATAAAACAATGAGCATACATTCACAGTATAACCCTGTACCGTGCCCCATCCACCCCCACAGTCCTATACACAATCATTAAAAACAACCTACGTATTTCCCCACACCTAACCACAAAATTAACAATACAGGATAATATCACATATTATCAAGGTTGCCACTTCAACACTCCTCCTGCAGAATCTACATGGAGTTCGGCCAGCATTAACCAGTATAAATCTCTAACAGTGTTTCTAGCCCAAGCTTGTTTTTTAGAATTTTGCTAACGCACGAGCCATGTCTAGAAACTCTATGTTCGTGAGAAGTGCCAGTGCCAAATACTTTAAATAAACGGATTTAAAATCTGACATTGTATTCTATAAAAATGCAAACAGTCTAATAAAAGATTATTAAAATTTGCAGACCGTAATCTACAGGTGCAATTATTATCAGAATCGGAAACTTCATCGAACTCCCCCAGTTTTAGATATCACTACCCGAAATTGTGAAGGCAGCACACTCAAATGGGGGTTCAGGATTGCAGATATATAAGGATACATCCTCATTTTATCCCAGGACTCCATCATGTAACTCGCTGAGTGATTTCTCAAAAAATAATAGAAATTCGCTTCCCTACAATCTCTCACTTTACAGGCCTGTTTCAGCTCCCCCTTCGATAGGTGGGATGCCTCCATTACTCTAAATGTTCCCACCATCAGTGTCGGCGCAATTTTCACTAATTTGTTTTTAGCTTGCACAGCCCACTTTAGTTCACTTCTTGATATTCCCATAGCACAAAGGCGTGAAACCTTTTGATCCTCCGAGGTCTAAAGCTTATCCAAAAAGTGTATGGTAGCTTTATAGGCTAAACAATTCCATGCCTGCAGGTTCCCTTGCAGGCCTATCACCGGGCACATTGTGCTTTTGGGTAGCCCTAACTGTTTTTTCAGGCATTTACACTCACACTTCTCCCTCTCTGTGCTTAGGGTCCACAGTTCTGCCCCATTTAAGAATTGAGTTGGAACCATTGCATTATAAGCAGAAGTATTTATATGAGGTTACCACCTCCACCATATTGTTGCCTAAAACCTACTTATAGGCTTTCGTTTTTTCCCAAAATTACTTTTGTTTTCTTCAAATTAACCTTTAATTTATTAGCCTCACAGTACGAATTAAACCTTTCTAGCTTCCTCTGGAGGCCCACTTGTGTCAGATCTATAATGGCCAAGTCACCCACATAGAGGAGGCACGAGAAAAGCCTGCGACCCATTTACAGCTAAAAAGATTTAGTATTATCAAGGGCACAGGACTTATCTGCTAGCAGAAATGAGAACAGTGTAAGTACCAGGACAGAGCCCTGCCTTAGCCCATTACCCAGCGGGATTCTTGATGAAAGGCTCCCATTTAAATCTAGTTCTACCTGAGCCAAATTCTGATGGTGCAATTCCTGGAGGATTATAAGTAAATTACTGGGAATAGCCAGGTGTCAACGAATATCCCACAGAATAGTACAATCCACAAGGTTAAAGGCTGAGCTAAAATCAACAAAACAACAAAAACTATTTCCTGTCGCTCCCATTGCCTTCTGCCCAAGAGCCGACAACCTAAAACAATAGTCTAACATAGACTGACCTTGGTTAAAACTCATTGTTCCATAGGTTATTTGTCTTAGTCCAATCTTTCTGGGACTGTAAAATCACATTGGAATACAATCCAGCTCCGACGTTGAGCACATTTATAAAATAATAATTTCTTGGGTCATACATCTCCTTTTTTTGTGAAAAGGCTTAATTATTGCAACCTTCCAATCAGGCGAGAAAATGCCCGTCCTTGTTCCAAAAATAAAGACTTTAGAGAAAAAAACGAGACCACCACTTAGGGTTATATTTTATAACGATGGCGAGTAAATTATCCAGGTCTGCTGCCTTGGTTTTAAGAAGGGTATCAGTTTTACTAAGTATAATTCTGTGAAGAGCCCCAATAAATCCTCCACCTTTCTTTCTCAGATACCACTCTAGCCCCATTAATATTACTTAGGGATGTGACTCAAGCTTTTTCCGGCCCCACTCACCTTAGGGGTTCCTTTGACTTACTGCATCCACTCTAGACTAATTTCCAAAAAGTATGCATATCTTTAACCTGGAGGATTTGAATCATCCAGTCCAAATTTGCCTGGTGGTAAACATGTTTCTCTCTTCTGATCAGCACTGCGTATTCCTTTTTTATGGCATTGAACCTTTCCTTTTCCCTAGAGCCCTAGGGAGACCCTCAACAGTCTGGATTTCCTCAGGCATTTCCTTAAATTCAAAAATCCTTTATCCAACCAGGGCTGGGTGGATGTCCAGCGTGGGCTTTCTTTCAATTCCTCACGATTACATTGCCTGACTATTGGGATCAAACATTTGGCTACCTCTATGATAGTCTCAGAATACCATTTCAATATATTAATACCCGGCATCCACCTAAAGCCCAAGATCTTTAACCTCTTGAAATTGCTTTAAGTACACAATATATCTTTCATCAGTCCTGGTAGTCAAGTGTTTGGGTAAGGATAGCTCCATTGGGCTCGCCTTATCTCTATGCCCCAGGGCAGAGGACAAACACTTGTACGCCCCAGTGATCGCTGCCCATAATTCTTACCTCCTCAGGCCTTAAAAGTACCATGTCTGTGTAAACATATAATCAACCCGGTAGCTCTGGTTACCATAGACAAATGTTTGGGATGCCGGCTTATCCTCCCTAAAACATCTATTTAAGCACACAAAGCCTAACTTAGAGAGGAACCTGATTAGTTGAAGATCGAACTTTGATCGGGTATACTTCGGCTATGTGGCTTAAGTTATTCCATAACTTTCCAACATGTCATTAGAACCGACCTCTTCCTGGACAGGTGACAAGCGATGATTGAAGCCTCCCCTCCCAAAAAAAGAGGAGACACTCTCCCGATCGATGCTCAGGTGCACAAATCTGTTGCAGAGCTGGATAGAGTCCACCACCCCGTCTCTTAAGTGGACTGCTACTGTCACCTCTAAGCTAGCATGCTTATATCCCACTAAACTATGTGTAAAAGCTTTTGCTCCAATTACCAAATGTACTTGCTGTGAATTAATACTGGCATGGTTTCCTAAAAGTGGCACCCGGGGCTGGGGAGTCACAACGTCTTATTCTGGCACAATTTGTAGCCCTAAATCCATGGGATCATCACCAGCTTCTACTACCAAATCAACAAAACCTGGAGAGGTAAAGTTGACTTTAGTAATTTCCCTCGCCATTGCTGATTCTCTAAAGGCCACTTGATCTATATCTCTAGAAGAAACCTCCTCCAGTGTCTTACACAAAGCGAACACCTTCAATAAATTAGACCTGTACTGGGACTTCCATTTATTTGCTTTCTTTTCCTTGCACATGACATCCAGATACACATGTTTTGGTCTAGGAGCCCTGTGAGGGACCTGTATCACTACTAGGCCTGGGCGGAGTTCGTGTCACGACTCACGTGCTGCTTTCGCCTGGAGTTTGCAGATCTTGAGGCGTGGATCTTGAGGGTTCGACTTTGGCCCAAAAAGGGGCGACTCTTTCTGGTAGCCACGGTGCTGTAGGCGAGGAAACGCCAAGGACAGACCGTGACCGTGAGAAAGTAGCGCCAGAGGGAAAAAACCCCTTCAGAAGAAGAGGAAAAACCTCCCAGAAGATTCGCAGGGGATTCCTGGAACAAGAACAGAGGAACAGGAATCAAAGGAACTGACGTAACTCAGAAATGGCGAAATCCAGAGCCAAGGGCTAGGAAATCAGGAGCGAGGACACTAACTGGAACAGAGAGTGTTGCAGCGCAAAGAGGAAAAGAAAAACCACCCTTAAATACCATAAAACAGGAAGTGACCCACAGGAAGAAAAAGGACACCATCTTGAATAGGGAAAAGTAGATAGAATAGACTGGAGCAGAAACCATAGAGAATAGGGAAGGAGGAATGCTGGGAAGACAGAGGTAACCTGGGAAGGGGAAAAGACATAAAGGACAGAGGAGAAAACAGACCCAAAAAGGAAGAAAGACAGAAAAGAAGAAAAAGGAGCCCCAAACAGGTAAGAGGGGTCAGGAGACCCCAACAAGACGGAGGGAGAGCGCAGCGCGAGGCCCCTAGTAAGTCCTGGGGCCTCGCAGGGTGCAAGAAAGGCTCGGGGCGCGCCGCGTCTTAGAGACGTGAAGCGCGGCGCGAGCCGAACGCGCGGCTTGTGCCGAACGCTCGGCTCGCGCGGTGCGGCGCAACAGTAGGCCCCCCTCCCGAAGGCCCTGGTTTGAAAGGAAATAAACGGTGAAAGCGCTGAGTCAGAAGAGGAGCATGAACAGAAGATGCATCTTCCCAAGAACACTCACTGAGAGGATAACCCTTCCAATGAATCAGATACTGCAGACGGGTGTGAAAAAGACGAGAGTCACAAATCTCCTGAACCTCATATTCAGGAACATCATCCACTAAGACAGGAGGAGGACAGGAAAACTGACGGGAATACGGATCTGGTACATAAGGTTTGAGTTGGGAGACATGGAAGACTGGATGAATCTTCCATGTGTGAGGCAAGTGAAGACGGACAGTGACAGAATTAAGCAACTGGAGAATACGGAAAGGCCCGTAATAGCGAGGTGTGAATTTGTTCTGAGAAAGACGTGAGGGTAAGAATTTAGAAGAAAGCCAAACTTTATCCTGTGGATGGTAGTCCGGAGTGGCCCTACGTTTCTTGTCTGCTACTTTCTTCATATATCTCTTGGTGTGTAAGAGATTAGAACGAATCAGTCTATGGATATGTAGAAGACGTTTGGAAAAATGAGTAATAGCGGGTAAGGGAGTGGGAGACAGAGAAGAAGTAGGAAAAGAGGTAGGATGAAAACCATAAGAACAGAAAAAAGGAGTGGTCTTGGAGGCACTATGGACTGAGTTATTATAAGAGAATTCAGCGATAGGGAGATAAGTGTTCCAGTTGCTTTGAGTTGAGTTGCAAAAACAACGAAGGTATTGTTCTAAGCCTTGGTTCAGACGCTCGGTCTGTCCATTGGTCTGAGGATGGAAGCCCGATGACAGAGCTCTATCGATGTTTAGTGTCTTACAAAAATACCTCCAAAACCGGGAAATGTACTGAGGTCCTCTATCAGATATAAGAGTATGAGGAAGTCCATGAAGACGGAAGATATGTTCAATGAATATCTGGCTTAATTCTTGGGATGTAGGTAGCTTTTTCAAGGCAGTGAAGTGAGCCATCTTAGTAAAAGAGTCCACAGTGACCATGATTACCCGGTTTCCTGCTGAGAGTGGTAACGAACACATGAAATCGGTGGAGATGGTGTGCCATGGAGTTGGCGGAACCGGCAAGGGCTGGAGTAAACCCGCAGGTCTGGTTCGGGGAATCTTGACTTGAGCGCATGTGGGACAAGCCTGAACGTATGTTTCAATATCCTTTTTCCAAGTAGGCCACCAGAAAAATCGTGATAACAGTTCTTGTGTGGCCTTGATGCCTCTATGACCAGCAACCGGTGAATCATGACACATTTGTAATGCCTTTTCACTCACTCTGTTAGTGGGGATGAATAACAGATCGTGATAATAATAGTATCCTTGTCTCTTATGTAAAAGAGGCCTTAAGTTCTCTATTTCATCATCAGATAGATTGGGGTACTCCAGTTGTACCTCCTCCAGAAAAGACTGGGCTACCCCAATGATCTTACTAGGTTCCAGTAGGGGTTGAGCTGGGACAGGAGTACAATCTGGATAACGACGCGATAGAGCATCAGCCAGAATGTTTTGGGAGCCAGGAATATATGTAATGTAGAAATCATACTGGCTGAAGAAGAAGGCCCAACGAGCTTGACGACTATTTTGGCATACGAAATTTCGTAAACATTGTAAGTTTCGATGGTCTGTTCTCACTTCAAAAGGTTCCTTGGAACCCATCAGAAACTGCCTCCATTCAATACAAGCTGTTTTCAGAGCCAACAATTCTCTTTCCAATACTGAGTAATGTTGTTCTGCAATAGAGAGTATATGAGACAAATAGAAAACAGGATGTTCAAGACCATCGTCCTCTTGTTGTTGGAGTGGAACGGCACCAATGGCTTTTTCAGAAGCATCGGTGACGACAATAAATCGTTTGTTGGTATCTGGATGTCTTAAGATGGGAGCTTGTGTAAATGCCTTCTTTAATTCCTGAAAAGCTGTTTCAGCAGTTTTAGTCCAGACAAACCCTTTAATAAGATTTTCCTTCTTTAAAGTGTGAGTTATATGGCTAGTTTGTTTAGCAAAGTCTGCGATGAATTGTCGATAGAAGTTCGCCAATCCTAGAAAGCATTGTGTTTCTTTAATGGAAGATGGAGAAGGCCAATCTAGGATAGCTTGTACCTTTTCTTGATCCATGGCTACTCCGGTGGTACTTAAATGATATCCTAGATATTTGACTTCCGTCTGGTCAAACTCACACTTTTCGGGTTTGCAAAATAGTTGATGTGCCCGGAGTCGTTGAAGGACTTGTTTAACATGGGAAGAATGGAGTTCGGGATTTCTGGAATAAATAAGAATATCATCAAGGTAGATTACAACTGTCTGATTCAGGAGATCCGAGAATACTGAGTCCATAAATCTCTGAAAAATTGCCGGGGCATTAGTAAGACCGAAAGGCATTACCCTGTATTCAAAGTGACCAAATGGAGTCCTAAAGGCCGTTTTCCACTCATCTCCTTCTTTAATGCGCAAGAGGTGATAGGCTCCCCGTAGATCTAGTTTGGTAAACCGTTGGGCCCCTCTGACTGCCTCTAAAATGTCCCTTATGAGAGGCAAAGGATAACGATCTTTAATAGTTATTTTATTCAGGCCTCGAAAATCCAGGCAAGGGCGAAGGTCCTTTGTCTTCTTGGGTACGAAAAAGAGAGGAGCCCCTGCCGGAAAAGACGATGGAACAATAAGACCACTTTGAATATTTTCATCCAAATACTCCTTTAGTACTTCCTTTTCAGTTTCCGTGAGGGAATACATCCTGCCAAAAGGAACGATAGTGCCAGGTTCCAAGGGAATAGCACAATCGTAATCTCGATGTGGAGGTAACACAGGTTTGGAAGGTTTTTGGAAGACATCTTGAAAATCCAAATAGTGTTCAGGAACTCCTTGGACTGTATTTATGGTCGAACCGGTGGTACCCTCCGTGATTATTGACCTCTTAGGCGACCAATACTTGTCTGAAGCAAAACAGTGCTCGTGACAGAACTGTGAAGACAAGGAAACCGTCCGGGTAGCCCAGTTCACATATGGATTATGTCTGATGAACCACGGGATTCCAAGAATGATGGTATGGTTGGGGGAAGTTATAAGATCAAAGGAAATGTGTTCCTGATGGTTACTGATCTGTAGATTCAGCATCAGGGTAGTTGTATCTACTGGACCCGATGATATCAAAGATCCATCCACCGTGTGAACTTGTTCTGGAACCTCCTTAGGTTGTATAGGAACTTGTTGAGTGGTGGCCCACTTCTTATCCATATAAATGCCACTAGCTCCACAATCTAGTAGTGCCATAGTCTTCTCTTGACGGCCATCAGGTAATTGTAACATTACTGGTAAAATGAACAAGGATGTGGTATTGTCGTTGAAAGAACTGATGGAAGGTATAGCTGCTAATCCCGCCCCTCCCTTCTTACAGAGGACGGGAAGCGGCGTTTCCCGATGGCCTTGATGGACGTACTGGACAGGTACGCAGTATGTGGCCGGCAGATCCGCAGTATAAACACAAACCCTTCTTTCGTCTATCTTCTCGTTCGCTAGGGGAGAGAGGGCCTCGAGTTGTATCCACCTGCATGGGTTCTCCTTCGGTGTCTCTGACAGGAGGGCGAGGTTCCTCAGAACGATGCGGAAAAACTCGTGAGGTGCTTGGTTGAAAAGACCCTCTGCTCTTTCTCTTCTCTGTTCTCCGTTCCTGAAGGCGATACTCGATGGAGAGGGCTTGATCCATCAGGCCACGAAGATCTTCCACTCTGGTGGAATGTACTAGTTCGTCTTTGATTTCTTCTTTGAGTCCTCTACGAAACAAAGTCACCAAAGTACGTTCCACCCAGGTGGTCTCTGCCGCTAGTTGACGAAAGCGTGTAATGTATTGAAGGACATCTTGTGAACCTTGATGAATATCGCATAAGGCCGCTTCTGCTGAAGCCTCCAATCCCGGACGACTAAACATCAGCTTGAAGCGGTTCACAAAGGCGGAATAATCCGACAATACCGGATCGTTAGATGATACCATCGGGGTTGCCCAGGCCAAGGCAGGACCAGATAAGGCACTGATGAGATAACCCACCTTTGTTCTGTCATGGGAGAATTGGGTGGGTCGGAAGGCAAAGTACACTGTCAAGGAGTCAAGGAACTCTCGCAGCTTGGTTGGTTCACCCGAAAAACGATGGGTAGAGGCGGAGAGCGTCGGGACATCACCACTGCGGAAAGCCAAGGCCTGTCGCAGCGCAGCATTCTCACTGCGTAGTTGCTGTAATTCTTGAGCTTGTTGCTGAATTGTAGTTAGCAGAGCTTGATCCGGATCCGCAGCAGCTACCACAGTGTCTTCCATGGTGTTAGAAGACGTCGGGATGGTTTGGCGCTGCAATCTGTCACGACTCACGTGCTGCTTGCGCCTGGAGTTTGCAGATCTTGAGGCGTGGATCTTGAGGGTTCGACTTTGGCCCAAAAAGGGGCGACTCTTTCTGGTAGCCACGGTGCTGTAGGCGAGGAAACGCCAAGGACAGACCGTGACCGTGAGAAAGTAGCGCCAGAGGGAAAAAACCCCTTCAGAAGAAGAGGAAAAACCTCCCAGAAGATTCGCAGGGGATTCCTGGAACAAGAACAGAGGAACAGGAATCAAAGGAACTGACGTAACTCAGAAATGGCGAAATCCAGAGCCAAGGGCTAGGAAATCAGGAGCGAGGACACTAACTGGAACAGAGAGTGTTGCAGCGCAAAGAGGAAAAGAAAAACCACCCTTAAATACCATAAAACAGGAAGTGACCCACAGGAAGAAAAAGGACACCATCTTGAATAGGGAAAAGTAGATAGAATAGACTGGAGCAGAAACCATAGAGAATAGGGAAGGAGGAATGCTGGGAAGACAGAGGTAACCTGGGAAGGGGAAAAGACATAAAGGACAGAGGAGAAAACAGACCCAAAAAGGAAGAAAGACAGAAAAGAAGAAAAAGGAGCCCCAAACAGGTAAGAGGGGTCAGGAGACCCCAACAAGACGGAGGGAGAGCGCAGCGCGAGGCCCCTAGTAAGTCCTGGGGCCTCGCAGGGTGCAAGAAAGGCTCGGGGCGCGCCGCGTCTTAGAGACGCGAAGCGCGGCCCGAGCCGAACGCGCGGCTTGTGCCGAACGCTCGGCTCGCGCCGCGCGGTGCGGCGCGACAGTTCGTGGAGTTGCACTATGTGGAGCTCCACAAAGTTCCCGCAAAACTCCGCTGCGCCACGCAGAGTTCTGCAAACAGCGGAGTGCACCAGGTCATGCCATTCGCACTGATGTTTATCGGCAAGTGCTTGTCCACGCTGAAAAATCAGTGTGAAAGGCTCCCTGTACACTGATGTGCATGGCTGATTGTGTGATGTAACCATATAAAGGGTGTAATTGTATGTAAAGCAGACCTACTGACTTTGCCTAAGGGTCACAACATCAAAATATAAAGAGTGGTTTTATTAGCTTTATCAAGGGGTCAGCACATCAAGGGGTCAGCACATCAACATATAAAGAGCAGACCTATTGTTTTTGTTGAAAGTTGGCAATAGTGTAATCAAATGCATATTTTATCAATTCACACACTGCAATGTTTAACAAAAGTTATTATCCTATGTTTTTTTAAATAAAACTTTATAAAGAAAAGAGTCAGGCCACTAAGTACAGCCATTAGAACCCACCACAAGGGACCCCTGGTGAAGAGCATAGAGCTCCAGCTAGGTGTGTTCTAAAACAACAGACAAGGATTGTGGATTAATTGGCCTAGGAGACTTAGGCCCTCTTTATGACATTGGCGGTAAATGCCGTTTACCGCCATGCTGACGACCGCCAACATACTGCTGCGGTGGCGAATATCCATTCACCATATTATGACCCACAAATCCAACAGAATACAGCCACATACACAAATCCGCCAGCCCAAAGATCAGTGGAAAAGTGGCAGTATCAACACCCATACCGTTACGCCAACAAAAGAACGCCCATCACATTATGACCCACGAATCACCACAGCGGACATTCAACGGCGGTAAACCATTGGCGGTACATACCGCCACACTCAGAATGGACACCTATATACAAAACAACACCACACTGGCCAATACGAAAGACACACACCTGACACTCATACACACACCACACCCACACACCCTCACCACTATAAAACACACACCCAAATTACCCACAACCCTTTACAAATACAAATCATTGCCATCAGACTGACACCAAGACCACTGTGACAACTAGGTACACACCACTTACACCCATACATTCCTCACTTAGTCCACATCACACACCCCACCACATTACTCAACACACTCTCACCAACACACACCACACAACACCCATGTCCCCGCAAAGGCACCCCCTTTCACTGATGAGGAGTTAAGGGTCACGGAGGAGGAAATTGTCAGGGTAGAGCCACAGCTGTTTGGAGCACAGGTACAGCAGATATCCATTGCAAGGAAGATGGAGCTATGGCGGAGAATCGTGGACAGGGTGAACACTGTGGGACAGCATCCAAGAACAATGGACGACATGGAAGAAGTGGAACGACCTAAGGGGGAAGGTACGTTCCATAGCAGCAAGGGACCAGCTCGCCATAAAGAGGACTGGCGGTGGACCCCCACCTCCTCCCCAACAGCTCACAGCATGGGAGGAGCAAGTCTTGGCAATACTGCATCCTGAGGGACTCACTGGAGTAGCCAGAGGACTGGACAATGGTAAGTTTACATTTACTACTTATCACCCCCATACCTACATGCCTTCACATCCCCTCACTCCCATCACTCCACTCCATCCCACATACTGCACCTACACATATGACTAACCCCAATGCCAGGCCATGCATGTGATACCAATGCATGGACAGCCCTCCCAGACCTGCATGGACACCCATCACAAAAGCATGCACAGCACAGGGAAACTAACAATCCCACAATACATCACCATTCACAAACAAAAGGTGGTAGAGCAACAACAACGATAGAGGGGAAGCCAGGGATGTACAATATGTCAACATATGAAGCATAATACATCACTTACATCCCCACAGGTACCCCAGCCAATGTCAGTGGAGAGGAGGTGCCACGACTATCCAGTCCCCGACAGAAGATGCCCCAGTGATGACAGTAACTCTGGACTTCTGGATCTGGATGACCTACTTTGCCCATCAGGGACCACTGGACAGCCGGTCACCCACACCCACTCAGAGACCACCACAGAGCCTCCCCCTTCAGTATCCCACACCACAGCACCCACCCAGTGTAACCACACCTCTGTCCCCAGGACACGTCAATCAGTAGTGTGCCCACCTGTACAGGGACCCCAGGGCACACCTCGCCCCCAAGACAATCAGGGACCTGGGGTCAGTGGCAGTGGGCACACAGTTTAGGGGACAGAGGCACAGGCCAACAGGGCCACTGGGAGGACTGCTGTGCGCCAGGGGGAGGACAGGACCAGGGAACTAACTCTCCAAGAGGCACTCTCTGAGATCTTTGGAGCCTACCAACATTCCCAGAACACAATGGGTCAGATCCTTGACAACGTGCAGGAGAACAGGCGGCTGCAGGAGGAACTGTATCAGTGGATCAGGGAGGACTTGCAGGCCTCCCTGATCTTCATAGCAGGGGTGGTGGCAGACATGGTCAACATCATGAGGGAGGCAACAGCACACCAGCGGGCCCCTACCACTAGGCAGTCCATTGACCAGCCCTCCACTTCCGCTGCCGCTAGTAGGCAGGAGGCCCCGCAACAGGACCCACGGGCCACCAGCATCCCTCTCCCTGCAGAAGGTGAACCACCCCACAAACGTTCCCTGTAACCCAGTCAGAAGCCAGAGACACTTGCTAAGACCCACACCAGGAAATTAGACTCTCCTGATTGTCCCCCTTGTGTCCCACTCAGTCACCTTGTCCACTTTGAACTGCTGTTGCTCCCCTTCCAATGGCCCCATGGACACTGCACCTGTGCTACAAACAGCCTGGAACAATACCCTGGACTTTCCTCCATCATCATCCCATTCTATTGCACTTTAACCTCAATTTCTTAGCACTAAACACTCTTGAACACAACTCGACTACTAGTATTTTATGTGTTGAAAATGTTTATTTATGGAAACAGTCACATCCATTGCAAATGAACTGTACACTGAAATAATGACCTGTAGCTTTATGTAGTCAGCACATCAGTACACAGTTGTTTTATCATCAACTTCTGTAAAATGACAAACCATAGGTGACAGTAAGGAGAGATAAAAGGAAGTCAATGCCATCATGCTACAGCCTCACAGAATACACCAATAGTCATAGAAATGTGCAGTTACACTGTCTCAACTGTGTGTCACTGGAAGTACTGACGGATAACTGATGTTCTGTTGTCCTCATCCTCAGCCTCTTCATCCTCACTGTCATCAGGGTCTACTGCCTCCTCCTCCTGCAGAAAGGGTACAAGGTGTCTGAGGGCCAGGTTGTGCAACATGCAGCATGCCACTACTACCTGTCATATGGAGGCTCTTGAACCTGGCCTTCAGGAGGCCGAAGGTCTTTTCGATGATCCGTCTGGTTCGCCCATGTGCCTCATTATAGCGTTCCTCTGCCCCTGTCCTGGGATTCCTCACAGGGGTTAGCAGCCACAATAGGTTTGGGTAGCCAGACAAATGCAATATGTGTACCGTCAATCACCCCAATAAAATTGGGGATATGTCCCATTGCATAGAATCCGGCCTTCACAGTGGCCAAATCTTCCACCTGGGGGAAAGCAATGTAGCTGCACATGTGTTTTACCAGGGCAGACAACACTCTTGCCGCCACGATTTAGAACATTGGCTGTGACATTCCTGCGGCCAAGCCCACTGTCACTTGGAAAGAACCTCTTGCCAGGAAATGGAGCACTGATAGCACTTGCACAAGAGGGGGGATCCCAGTTGGATGATGGATAGATGAGATCAAGTCAGGCTCCAGTTGGGCACACAGGTCTGTGATTGTGGCACTGTCCAGTCTATAGGTGAGGATAATGTGCCCGTCCTCCAGTGTAGCTTAGTCCACCAGGGCTCTGTACACGGGGGTATGTCTCCACCTCCTATTCATCCGCAGCGGTAGGTATCTAAGGGACACAAGAGTGAGTAGGCTGTCACAATTGGAACAATGAAACCACAACTGTAGTCCTCATGGTTCACCTATGTATTGGGACAGTGTTAATGGCGAGGTATGTGTCAATCTAATCTGTGACGTAGTTATTGTCGATATGACTATTCCCTCCCTCCCCCCGAAAAGGCGACCGCCTGTCCTGTATGTAGGGACAGGTGGAAGGTGGAAGTGATGTAATTCCGCCAACATTGGGCGTCTTGGGTGAAGGCGGTCTTGCACCGCTGTGCAATTCCTCATTGGATAATATGGGGCTCTATGGAGTACAGTGGCCAATGGGGATCTACGCCAGATCTACGCCAGTCGTGACGGTGTACACCGCCACGTACGTGACTGCCATTTTCTATCTGATTCCTCACTTGTTTCCTGACCTTCAATAGGAGAACACCTACACTGCGTGTGCTGCTGTGACCTGTGTCTGGAACCTACCATGGCCCGTGTGACCAGGGAAAGGGCCCCAGCCTTCATTTCGGAGGAGTTGGAATGACTGGTGGATGGGGTCCTACCCCATACGGACAGCTGTATGGGCCTCCAGACCAACAGGTGAGTACACTTGGGCACGATGCATGTGGGAAGGATTCATGGAGATGTGTGTGCAAGCACTGTGTAAGGAAGGTGGGGGTAATGTCTTGTGGCGGTGTACATGGCAGCAGGCTATGTGTGTTCCAATGGCGATGGAAACTGGTATGGTGGGCCATTTGTGTGACAGGCTGGACTGTTTGTTTAATGGTGTTCTCCTGTCTGTATTGCCTCTGCAGGTCAGCGCCCATCAGTAGCACCCACTGTCGGAAACACTGTCAGGACCTGAGACACTGGGCACGGAAGACCGCGGAGGCCCAGCTGGGGATGGCCTCCCAAGGAGGAAGGGGTGCCCGTCAGACCTTGACCCCCCTGATGGCCCACATACTGGCAGTGGCCTACCCTGAGCTGGATGGACTCTTGAGGGAATCACAGTAGCCACAAGGGGGTGAGTATAGTGGGTATCACTACATATTTTGGCTAGTGGGTTGGTATCTGGGTGGTGGATGTGTGTTTGTGGGTGCCCCTAAGGCCAGGCCAGACATTGCAGCGTGGGTCATCTGAAGGGTAATGAGTGTATGGCACTTACAGGTAACCTAGCTTGTTAGCAGTCCATTTCAGGCCGGGCATCGTGGGTCCTAGGAGTGCTGCAGTTGGCTGTGTGTGGTCCTTCTCATGCCTTAGTAACTAGCCTTATCACTGGTAGTACAATGCATAGTGCTTAAGCCTGTTCCCTGTGTGTGACGGTGATGTGTATGCCAATAGTGGTGTTGGTGCAGTCACTGACCCAGTGTATCCTTTGTTTCTCTCCCCCTTTTCGTGTTTTGTCATCCTGTCCTTGTGAGCATTAGCATCATTTGGCGGAGGAGCAGGGGCACCAGAGGGAGCTGCATCCCACAGGACCCAGGAGGCAGAGTCCACCGACGCCGAGGGAACCAGTGGGACAGAGGGGGAGGGGAGCATCACGGCGGAGACTGGAGGAGACAACACAGACTCATATACCTCCTCTGATGGGAGCTCCCTGGTGGTGGCAGACACCTCTGTTACCACCCCAACTGCAGGTACAGCCGCAACCCCCGTACCAGCACCGCCCTCCCAGCAGCCCCTCAGCGAGTTGCCCATGCCCACTCACCGAGGAGGGTGGGCATGTCCTTCGCCCCAGGCACCTCAGGCTCTACCCCAGTGAGCCCTGCTGCCCTGAGTGAGGAGGCTATTGACCTCCTGAGATCTGTGTAGGGCAGTCAACCATTGTGAGTGCCATCTAGGGGCTGGCATCCCAGATGCAGCAATGCAATGCATTCCTGGAGGGCATTCACTGTGGATTGGCGGCCCAACAGAGATCGATTCAGGCTCTGGCCTCCTCTCTGATGGCAGCCATTGTCCCTGTTTCTACCGTCCCCCCTCCAACTACCACTTCCCAGTCCCATACTCCTCAACCCCAACCCATCCCTGGCACACATACAGACGAGCATGCACACCAGACAACCCAAAGAGTGGCACAGGCAAACACAAGCACCACACTTCATCACACAAGCAGTCACGCAAACACCATACAGTTGCAGACACAACATCCACTGCCTCCACTGTCTCCCCTTCCTCCTCCTCCTCCACCTCCCTCCCAGTGATGTCCACACTCACACCTGCATGCACTACATCAACATCCACCACAAGCATCACCACACCAGCCAGCACACACACCTAACTAGCAGACACCTCCACAACAGCCGTACAAGCAGCCCCTCTGTCCTCTCCTACCCTGTCTGTCCACCCCCTCCTAAAGGACACAAATGCAATCACACAACCAACAGCCATCCACCTCACATCAGCATACAGCCCATGCACCTTCACTCAAATCCAGCAGACATACACCTCCTACAACCACTCCCTCTACCTCCACTCCCATCACTCCTACCTCCTCACGCCCCATCATTCCTAAAAAGCTTTTCCTTGCCCAATTTGACCTCTTCCCTCCACCCACCTGCCCGTATGAGCAGGGTACCAAAGACCCCACCCAGCACCTCAGCCAAACAGTCCACAGGGACAGTGGTGGCACCACCTACTCGTAGTGGTAAGGATATCACACCTCCATCGAAGAAGGGGAAGGAGCCTGCACCTCCATCGAAGAAGGAGAAGGAGCCTGCACCTCCATCGAAGAAGGGGAAGGAGCCTGAACCTCCACCGAAGAAGGAGAAGGAGCCTGCACCTCCATGCAAGAAGGGGAAGGAGCCTGCACCTCCAGGCAAGCAGAGGAAGGAGCCTGCACCTCCATCCAAGAAGGGGAAGAAGCCATCCACCCCTGCCAGGAAGGGTAAGGAATCTATGCTCCATGTAATGGAGGAGACGAAGCCCTCTACTCCAGCGGAGGCTGTCAGGGTGATACTTCCACCACCACCAGCTGTCACCGCCAGCGGACGCCATGTAGTCCACCCTCCAGGGTCTGCTGTACGAGGGGCCCCCTCCAGAACAAGTGGGGAAGTCACCCACTTAAGAGACTGTGGCCTTGCACTCCCCAGGACAGAGCAATGGGCATGTTGCCCCATCCAGAACCAGTGGGAAGGCCACTTACCTGAGAGACTGTGGCCTTGCACTCCCCAGGACAGAGCAATGGGCATGGAGCCCCATCCAGAGCCAGTGGGCTTGTTCCCGCATCTGGCTGAGGTGCCTGCCCACTTGCAAACTGATACCCCTGCAGAGTTCTATTCGGGTGAAGTCAGGTTTCGAGCTGGGCCTTAGACTGTGCCCTGTGGCCATGTGGGCCCTTTGAACATTGGACTGGGCAATGTCCCTTTGTGTACATGTGTACATATCTGTTTGATTGACAAATCGATACATTTTTTAGATGCATTTTTTAATACAATCACTTTCGTGCATTCCTGTTGTCCTTGCATTATTCTGCCATGTATCGGGGGCAAATTGTTTTTCGTGTGCAGCTGGTTGTGTGTATGGTGTGTGTGTGTGTCGGGTGTGTGTTGTACGTGTGTGTGTTACTCTAGTTTTCCACCCTCCCTCCCTTGTGTGCTAGGCAGCTGTACTCACTGTCGTCGTCTTCGTGGGCGTTGGTGTTCCAGGTGGAGCATAACGTAGAAGATCGGGAAAACTTGCAGTTCGGGTTCCATGGCGGCATTCTTCTTCACTGTGTCTCCAATGGTGAGTCAGTTATCTTCAGTGACGTGTTTCCGCCAGGCTTTTGATGGCGTTGGTACCGCCCCAGAAAAGGTGGTGGTTTGCAGTGTCTTAATATGGTGGGTGGGACTTTGTCTCCCACCTGGCAGTTGGTGGCTACCGCCGTGGTGAGTGTTGCTTCCGCCCTGGCGGTTGGTGTGGTACATTGGCTGTCTATGGGAGTTCTCACCGCCATGGTCATAATTTGGCGGTAATTACCACCAGCCTGTGGGTGGTATTACCGCCACTTTATCACTCACTGCCAGAGTCGTAATGAGGGACTTAGGGGGTCATTATGATCCCGGCCGTAAAAACCGGATACCGCCGCGGCGACGGCCGCCAAAAGACCATCGCTGCAGCTACCAGCTGTCTTCTGAATTATGACCACAACCGGATTTCCGCCAGAAGGATGTCGGAAATCCAGCTGTGACCATGCCGGCGGATGCCAGTAAGGAAGCGCTGCTGCCAGCAGCAGCGCCACGCCAGTAGATCGCCGCTGGCCGTATTATAATAATAATACGGCCTGGCGGTGTTCTGCTGGTGGATCCCATCTCCCTGACTACAGGTAAGTCGGGTGCTCTGACAGAGGAGGGGGGTGTTGTGTGTGTGCGTGGGTGTGTGTGTATGTCTGTGCCTATGTGTATGCGGGTGTGTGTTGCATGTTGTATGCGTGTGCATGTTTGGGGGTGTGAGTGCGTGTATGTTGAGTTGGGGGAATGCGTGTATGTATGTATGTGGATGTGTGTGTGAATGGATGTATGCATGCGTGGATGAATGTTGGAATCGGTGTGTGTATGCGTGTGTGCGTGTGTGAAGGGAGGGGTATGTATGAAGGGGGGGTCTGGAGAGGAAGAGGGGGTGGGAGGGAATCTGGGAAGGGGGTGGGGAAGACACTGTCACTGATAGTGCCTACCGCCATGGTTTTCGTGGCGGTAAGGATGCCACGAAAACTATGGCGGTAGGCGGGGTCATGATCCCGCAGGCGAGCAAGTGACGGGCACCGGGCTGGAGAGTCTGCAGCCTGGCAGTCGTTACCGATCTGGCTGTCGGTGTGGTACAATGTCATAATATGGAGAAAAGTACCGCCAGCCTGTTGGCAGTACTTTTCTCCATATGAACGCCGACCACCGGGGTCATAATGACCCCCTTAGTGATTTTTATGTTGCTGGGGGCTGCTCCCTGTACTCCTTGCCACCCCTCCTGCAACATAAAAAAAAAAGTGGTTGGTGGTGCCCTTGCTAACCCGGGGCACCCACACCAATTATTTTTTTTTTTAGAGATGGGGGCTGTGGTGAAAACCTACGGCCCCTGGCGCGCCCCCAGCTGGTACCAATCATGAGTGATGGCAGGAGCCAGCACAGTTTTTTCCCTTTTTTTTTGTAGCAGTGTGTGCTCTGATGCACACCCATGATATGGTATTTGTTGAGAGCTGTTGGTGGGAGCCCCAGGGCTGCCGCTGGCCTTGCGGTTCCCCTGGTGGGAGCCAACACCTTCAATTATTAGTGGGTGCACCAGCGGCCACCGGGGGCACCCACATCTCCAAAATTTGTCAAGGCCTCTGAGGGGAGCCCCAATACCACCATGGCCCCAGTCAGCTCCTGAGCCACCACCTTTTAAGGTGCTGGCGGGAGCAGGCTCTGTTTTGTCGCTGTCACCTGAGTGACAGCAACATGTTTCTTTGCCTCTACTTGGGCGGAAACAGTGTTGTGATCCCTACCTGGGAGAGTGCAACCAGGATATGACCATACTCTCCTGGACAGGGAACTAGGATGTTCCAAGGGGTGAGGTCCTCTGCACACTTCAAGGATATGGAGGCCAGGGCTGATGTACGGCTACAAAGAGGGTCAGGGGCGCCTCATGCCCACCTCCCCTAAAACAAAACAATCTACTCCGGGGGGGGCCTCGGACCTAATAATGTTTGGAGATGGGGGCTGGGGGCTTCTTCCTAATGTAACATACAGAGGCCCCAGGGGTGGTGGCCCAGGTCCTAAAGAAGGCTCAGGGATGGAGGCCACACAAACCTCTTCCCTTACAAAACCACAGTGGTAACGTTGAGGTCAGTTTTCTAAATAACAAATTGAGCGATTTTTTTTTTTGTTCTGCGATCCTGCGGAGACCAGCGGTAATGCTGCAAAAATATATCTTTTTAACTTATAGTCCTGAGTGTGGGGTAGGGAAGGCCCTCTGGCCAGGAACACCCCCTACAAGGGTTGTGGGGGTAGAGAGGGCAGGGTTGGGATACCCTTATATATTTTTTTAATAAAACATTTCTGGACAGGTGACCAAGTCCTGTAATGGCCGCCGTAACATTTATTTTCATGTCGCGGTCAGCCAATCAAAGTGTGAGTTCCCGCTGCAATCCCTCGCTCACATGGGTGCAAGATAGCCGATAGGAAAAAAGACCGCATCAGCCTATAAAAACGCTCTTTTTGAAGTTGTGTGATTATGGGCCTCTCGAGAGAGTGCCGCAAACCCAATCGTCCAGGTATACAACGTTTTTCAACCTTAATTTCTCAAAAACTACTGAACATATTTACACCAAATCATAAAAAGCATAGTTTTTGGACCAAGATGTTGTTTTTCTGGTATTGATGTTCATATCTATATCTATATCTATATCTATCTATATATATATATATATATATGTTCGATGGCATGTGTAGCTGCAGATACACATGCTGTGCATATCCCGCTATCTAGTGTTGCACTCGGAGTGTTACAAGTTGTTTCTCTTTGAAGCGTGACTCCTCCTCTCGGTGATAGAGCGCATGGGCATCAACTCCTTTGTTAGATTGTTTTCTTTCCGCCGTCGGGTTTGGACATATTCCATCTTGCTCCAAGTCTTACGATTCGGAAACTTTATATGTGCTTTCTTATACCGTTGGTATTGTTTTCAAACACTTTTACATCCGCAGTCAATCCAATAGTACAGTCGGGATCATGAAACAGCCCTTTCGGGCACTTGCGCCCTTCTTGGGTCTGTTTGGGCCTACCACACCATTGCCTGATGGATCGGACTCTATTCTGATTCAGTCCTTGATGCCACGCTAAATTCCCTTATAATGACCAGCACTTGGTATGTAATCTTTGCCTTTCTCCTGAACATCGTGAGGAAGATTGTGAAGCTTGCCGTTCGTTTCGATCGAAAAAGACACTGCGTGATCGAAGGGCAAGAAGACTTGAGATGGTGTCGAAATATGCAGAGTCCTCCGACACCTTAGAGGACGAGCAGACACAGATGGCTGTTTTGATCCAAGATTCCGACTCCGAACAAGGATCAGAAGACAACAGCCAGCCGATCACAGTGGCATAGCATGTGAGTACACCTGCCCCTACATCCACTTTAAAAAAATCGAGCAAGGCCTGGGTGCATCACTGCTGGCAACCCATGGTTCCACTCAAAAGAAAGTAATCGGCCACCGGCCTTTGGGTTCAGCGCCGAAAAAAGCCAAGACACCCCATCAACAGGCCACGCCTGTTTCGGTGCAGGAGTCGAGCACGAAAATAAGAAGCTCAACCTCCGAACCAAGCCGACGCCTACAATCTTTGGATCCGAAATTACTGCGTCCGGCTTCGGAGATGAAACCTCGGCTAATATCTTCGGGACCGAAACAGCTCGGAACCACTTCGGAGCCGAAAACATCCTTCTATACAGAAGAGACAGGTCTTTTGACCCGTCTGAAACATATGCCCAAAACATCAATTGAACAATCCTCTAAACATCCTCTTAATATCAAATAGAGGAATCTGATATCCAACCAATTTTAGAGGTTATGGACAGTAAGCAGAGAAGAATACACATCCACAAAGAGACTGGAAAAAATATTGCTTCTCCATCTCCACAGACTAAAAGAAAGCTGGCATTACAAGAGACTCTTGATACTGCTCCACCACCAACCAAACGTTTCAAGCAAAAGGAGAAGCCAGCACCTCTCCAGCTTTCTCCACCACATTCACCACAGCTTTCTTGCTCACCACCACCTACTACCCCACCACCACTACTGTCACCATCACACTCCCATACCTATTCACAGGGAGACACAGTGGACCCATGGGACATATATGATTTGGAACCCATACCGTCTAGTGATCCTGATCTTTACCCTACTAAACCATTACCACCACAGGATAGTACAGTTTACACCCAAGTTAAATCTAGTGCATACCATGGGGTCCAAATGTATGCAGAACCTTTGGAAGATAATTTCCTTTTTAACACACTATCCTCTACCCATAAACACTACCAGTGCTTACCAGTGCTTCCTGGTATGCTTAGACACGCAGATGACATATTCAAAGAACCAGTCAAAGCTAGGGTTCTAACCCCATGAATTGACAAGAAATATAAGCATGCACCAACAGACCCAGTCTACATTACTCAGCAACTGCCAACAGATTCTATTGTGGTCAGTGCATCCAGGAAACGGGCTAATAGTCAGTCTTCAGGGGAAACCCCACCCCCTGACAAGGAAAGTCAAAAAATCTATGCTGCGGAGAAAAGGGTTGCAACACAAGCATCAAACCAATGGCTTATTGCCAATTCTCAGGCCCTGTTGGCAAGATACGACAGGGCACATTGGGATGAAATGCAAGAATTCTTGCAGTAGCTACCCAAGGAACACCAAAAGAGAGCACAGCAAATTTTAGAAGAGAGACAGGCTATTACAAATAACCAGATTAGATCTGCCCTAGATGCAGCTGACACCGCAGCTCGAAGTATTAATACTAGCGTTACAATCCGACGACATGCATGGCTAAGGTCATTGGGTTTTAAACACGAAATACAGCAGGCAGTGTTTAACATGCCATTCGATAAACAGCATCCCTTCGGAACAGAAGTAGACACAACTATTGAGAAACTCAGACAGGATTCAGATACTGCAAAAGCCATGGGAGCCCTTTATACCACACCTTTGTGGGGTTCCTTTCGGAAACAACAGTTTAGGGGAGGTTTTAAATCCCAAACTGCAGAGGCTTCCACCTCCCATCCAAAACAAACGCAGCAGTATTATTCAAGAGGGTCATTTAGAGGCTGTTACAGAGGACAGAACTTTAGAGCCAGAGGAACATTTACTGCCTCAAAGAGTGCTATCACACCCACAAAACAATGACTTCCCAAACATCCCACAATCCCACACGTCTCCTGTGGGAGGAAGACTGCAACAATTCCACTTTCACTGGCAAAACATCACCACAGATCAGTGGGTACTTTCAATTATTCGCAGTGATTATTGCCCAGAACTCATCTTTATTCCACCAAATATTCCCCCTCGTTCTCACAGACTCTCTCCAGAACACACTGTTCTACTAAAACAAGAGGTACAATCTCTATTACTAAAAGGGGCAATAGAAATGGTTCCCATCTCACAGGAAGGGACAGGAGTATATTCGCTATACTTCCTTATACCAAAAAAGGATGGTACTCTACAGGACGTCATTCTCCTACCACAAAAACACGATTACATGACTGCGTTAGATCTAAAGGACGCCTACTTCCACATTCCCATACATCCAGCTCACCACAAGTACTATCTCCCACTAAGTAATATCAGGCAACCATTACCAATTCAAAGTACTACCCTTCGGCATAACAACAGGTCCAAGAGTTTTCACAAAATGTCTAGCTGTAGTAGCAGCTCACCTCAAAAGACAAAACATACATGTCTTCCCTTATCTAGACGATTGGTTAATAAAATTCAGCAACATTCTACAGTGTCTACAACACACTCAATACACAATAGATACCCTACACACATTAGGGTTCACAAGCATTTACCAGAAATCTCATCTTCAACCAGCACAGATTCAACCTTATCTAGGTGCAATTCTCAATACTCAAACATCATTAGCCTACCCACATCCACAAAGGATACAGGCTTTTCAATACCTCATATCACAAATCCAGGTCAATCAGACTTACACAGTAAGATTTATCATGAAACTATTGGGAATGGTGACATCATGTATAGCAATAGTACCACATGCTCGACTAAACATGAGACCACTGCAACAGTGTCTCTCACAGCAATGGTCTCAGGCACAGGGTCAGTTACAGGATCTAAAGGAGCAACCTTTGACCCTGCTACTGCAGACAGGTCGCTCCCCTCTCCGTCTCCCGCGCCACCTCCTTTCCTGTTTCCTTGCTGCTGTTTTTGCTTTTCTCGCCTCTGAGTCCCCTGCGGCCCCACCCCCAGCCCTCTCATTCGACAGGCCCTCCCGCCTCCTGCCGAAGTCAAGCCCGTCTGCGCCCGTCAGCGCCAGAACCCCTGGCCCTCTCAGACACACCTACTCCCTCTGCACCCTCCACTCTCTCAACCCAGGCCCCTGCACCACATCTAGCCACACACTCATGGCCCCTTCACCTGCCACACCTGCCACTTCTCCTGCTCGACATCCCTCACACCACACACCAACCATAACGACCCCACCTTCAACAAACACAACACCCCCAACACAAGACTCACCCACCCTGCTCCCACCAACCAACCCCGCAGCACTCCAGCCCACAACCAGAACACACCCCGCAACAACACCCTCACGCACCACACCAACGCCACCCACCACAACCACCTTAACTACCTGCTTCTCAACATCCGCTCCCTTCACAAAAATGCCATAGAACACTGGGACCTCATCACATCACACTCACCTGACATCGTCTTCCTCACGGAAACCTGGACCAACCCCTCCTCAGAACCCGACATAGCCATAGCCACCCCCAAGGGATACAAACTCTAACACAAAGACCGCCTCAACAGGCCAGGCGGTGGCATCGCCATCCTACACAGAGACACCATCAAAGTCACCACCAGCTCCCAAGACACTATCGACAACACTGAACACATCCACTTCCTCATCCACATTAACAACAACTCCACCCTCAGAGGTACACTAATCTACAGACCACCCGGACCACGCCCCGCCTTCTGCGACACCATCGCCGACAACATCAGCTCGCACGCCCTCACCTCCACAGACTACATCATCCTCGGTGATTTCAACTTTCACTTAGAATACCCACAAGACCACAACACTACCTCCCTCATAGACAACCTCACCAACCTCGGACTCAAACAACTGGTCACCGCACCTACCCACTCAGCAGGACACACGCTCGACGCAATTTTCACCTCAAGCCAACACATAGCCTACACCCACACCACAGAACTCCTCTGGACTGACCACCGCTGCGTCCACTTCTCCTTCACCAAACCCCCCACACACTACCATCAACACACCACACCCTACCGCATGTGGGACAAGATCCCCACAGAAAGACTAAACCCCCAACTGGCCCATAACCCCCCCCCCACACCAACGACCCCAACACAGGAGCACACAACCTCTCCAAATGGATCACTACCTGGGCAGACACACTAGCCCCACTCAGAAAACACATCGCCACCCGCAACATCAAGAACGCCCCATGGTTCACCCCTGAAATCCAAGACTCCAAGCGCAAATGCCGCCAAGCTGAGAAAATATGGAGACTAGAACCTTCCACAACCAACTTCTCTACCCTCAAAACCACCATTCGCACCCATCACCAACTCATACGCACCGCCAAAAGAGATCACTACAAGACACGCCTTGACAACAACTCTCAAAACAGCAAAGAACTCTTCACCATCATCAATGAACTTGCCAAACCCAAAGCCAGCAACATAGACCACACACACACAGCCCTTATGTGACGCCCTTACCAACCACTTCCTCCACAAAATCCTGGACATCCACAACAGCTTCATACCACACACACCCACCACACAAACCCCTCACCCACCCAACCCAACCCCCACTCAGGACCCCCCCACCACACTCCCCACATGGACCCCCACCACACACGAAGAAACTGAAAATACCATGAACTCCATCCACTCCGGTTCCCCCTCAAACCCCTGTCCACACCGCATCTACAACAAAGCTAGCCCTACCATCGCCCCCATACTCTACAACATAATCAACTCCTCTTTCGACTCCGCCACCTACCCAGACCCCTGGAAGCACGCGGAAATCACCGCTCTCCTAAAAAAAAACAAGCCGACCCGGAGATCCTCTCCAACTACCGCCCCATCTCCCTCCTCTCTTTCCCCGCCAAGGTTGCAGAGACATTAGTCAACACCCACCTATCCCACTTCCTCGAAGCAAACAACACTCTTGACCCCTCACAATCTGGGTTCCGCAAGAACCACAGCACAGAAACCGCCCTCATCGGATGCACTGACGATATCAGGACCAAAGTCGACAAAGGCGAGACCGTCGCACTCATTCTCCTAGGCCTCTCCGCAGCCTTTGACACCGTCTGCCACCACACACTCCGCACACGCCTCCACAACATAGGAATTCGCCACAAAGCCTTAGACTGGCTCACCTCCTTCCTCACCGACCGGACCCAGAGAGTCCGCCTTCCGCCCTTCCACTCCAACACTACCAAGATCACCTGCGGAGTCCCCCAAGTCCTCCCTCAGCCCCACATTCTTCAACATCTACATGATCCCCCTAGCCAACATCCTCCGAGCACACGGAATCACTATCCTCTCCTATGCAGATGACACCCAACTCATCCTCTCCCTCACCCGCACCCCCACCACCGCCAAAACCAACCTACACGCCGCTCTCCTCGACACCGCCAACTGGATGACCACTAACCACCTCAAGCTCAACTCAAACAAAACCGAGATCATCATCTTCGGCCCCAACAAAACCACATGGGACGACTCCTGGTGGCCCACCCCGCAACCCATGCACGCAACCTCAGCATCATCCTCGACCCCTCCCTCTCCATGACACAGCAAATCAATGCTCTAACCTCCTCCTGCTTCCACACACTCCTCACTCTAAAAAACTCCTTCAAATGGATCCCCCCAGAAACCAGAAAGACACCCACGCACTCATCAGCAGCAGACTGGACTATGGTAATGCCCTCTACGCCGGCACCACACTCAAACTCAAACGCAAACTCCAGAGAATCCAGAACACAGCTGCACGCCTCGTCCTTGGCCTCCCCCGCCACAAACGAATCTCACCACACCTCAAATCCCTTCACTGGCTCCCCATAGACAAGAGAATCACATTCAAGATCCTCATCCACGCACACAAATCCCTCCACAACACCGGCCCAACCTACCTCAATGAAAGAGTTAACTTCCACACTCCCACACGCAACCTCCGATCAGCCGACCTTGCCCTAGCCACAGTCCCCCGCATCCAACGCACCATCACAGGAGGCAGGTCTTTCTCCTACCTCGCCACCGAAACCTGGAACTCCCTCCCCACCGACCTTTGCAAAACCAAAGACCTACTGGTCTTCAGAAAGAACCTCAAGACATGGTTGTTCGATCAGTGACCCCCCCTGCCCCCCCTGTTTCCCCTCCCCCAGCGCCTTGAGACCCTCACGGGTGAGTAGCGCGCTCTACACATTTTTTGATTGATTGATTGATAGTGTTGTTAGACTGCCAAACTTACAAATCTCTGCAATAGTGGAATCACAACAACTTAACAAAAGGGCGGTCCATTCAAGACCCAGTGCCACAAACCATAATCAGATGCGTCAATGACAGGTTGGGGAGCCCATCTCAACAACCTAACCGTACAAGGGGAATGGGACTCAACACAATCAACTTACCGCATAAACCACTTGGAATTATTAGCTGTGTCCTTGGCCATTAAAGCATTCCAACCTCAGATCATACATAAGACAGTCTTAATAAGAACAGACAACATGACAAAAATGTATTATCTGAAAAAACAAGGGGGGGACACATTCATCACAATTGTCCCTTCTAGCTCAAACAATATGGAAATGGGCAATTCACAATCAGATTCACTTACTAGTGGAATATATCACAGGGATACACAACCAGCTAGCAGACCTTCTAAGCAAGACGCAGCAACAAATACACGAGTGGGAGATTCACCCACAGGTTATTCAATATTACTTTCAAATGTGGGGAACACCAAACATAGACCTTTTCGCAAAAAGCGAAAACGCAAAATGCCAAAACTTCGCATCCAGACATCCACACCCTCAATCCAAGGGCAATGCCCTATGGATCAACTGGTCAATCAATCAATCAATCAATCACGATATTTATAAAGCGCGCTATGTACCCGTCAGGGTTTCGAGGCGCTGGGGGGAAGGGGGGGGGTGGAGGTGTGCTGCAGTTAGCGGTCGAAGAGCCAGGTTTTGAGGAGTCTCCTGAAGGTGAGGAGGTCCTGGGTCTGGCGTAGGGATATTTGCTTACGCTTTCCCCCCCTCCCGGTAATTCCATTTCTAGTTAACAAAATGCATCACACCTCTCTTACCATGATACTCATAGCTCCCACGTAGGCACGTCAACACTGTTACACAACACTCCTGGATCTGTCAGTAGTGTCCATCACAAACTTCCAAACAGACCAGATCTGTTAACTCAGAACAAAGGTCAAATCCGGCATCCCAATCCCAGTGTACTCAACTTAGCGATTTGGCTCCTGAAGTCATAGAGTTTGGATATTTACACCTTCCACAAGAATGTATGGATGTTCTAAAACAAGCACGTAACCAACAACAAGACCATGTTATGCAAATAAGTGGAAATGCTTTGTATACTACTGCCAACCTAAAAATATAGATCCACTTAAAGCATCAGTACAGGATATAGTGTGCTATTTGCTTTATTTACAAAAAGCAAACCTGGCTTTTTCCTCTATTAAAATTCATTTAACAGCCATATCCGCGTACCTACAAACCATACAACATACTTCTCTCTTTAGAGTTCCTGCCATAAAAGCATTTATGTAAGGACTTAATATTGTACTCACAAGACTAATGGACCCACCATTCGAACCCTTGCCCTCTTGTCCTGTTCAATTTCTCACATGGAAGGTTGCTTTCTTAGTAGCAATTACTTCATTAAGAAGAGTAAGTGAAATTAAAGCATTTACTCTAGAGGAACCATTCTTCCAAGTACACAAACAAAAAGTAGTACTTAGGACATACGCAAAATTCTTACCTAAAGTGGTTTCACCTTTTCACATTAATCAGTCAGTGGAATTGCCAGTCTTCTTTCCACAGCCAGACTCTGCTGCTGAAAGAGCTCTACACACTCTTGCCCTTAAGAGAGCTCTAATATATTACATAGACAGAACAAAATACTTTAGAAAAACTAATCAGCTTTTTGTTGCTTTCCAACAACCACATCTAGGTAATCCCATTTCAAAACAAGGATTAGCTAGAAGGATTGTGAGATGTATTCTAAAATGTTACCTTAAGGCAAAAAGGCAACTATTAATAACCCCAAAAGCACATTCCACTAGAAAAAAGGGTGCTTCTGTGCCATTCTTAGGAAATATATCAATGGCAGATATATGCAAAGCTGCCACATGGTCCACACCACATACATTCACAAAGCACTTCTGTGTGGATGTTTTATCTATATAACAATCAAATGTTGGAAAAGCAGTGTTAAAAAAACTGTTTCAATCCACTTCACCTCCTACAGGCTAACCACCGCTTATTTAGGAGTAGAACTGATTTTCAGTCTATGCACAGCATGTTTATCTTGAGCTACACATGCCATCGAACGGAAAATTTCACTTACCCAGTGTACATCTGTTTGTGGCATGTAGTGCTGCAGATTCACATGCGCCCTCCCTCCTCCCCGGGAGCCGACATCTTAGTTACTTCGTATAATCTATAGTTGTACATACATAATCTTTCACTCCTTACTTCACCCTTCTGCGGGCAACAAATCTAATAAAGGAGTCGATGCCCATGCGCACTATCACCGAGAGGAGGAGTCACTCGATCCTGTGACTCTGAAAAAAAAAAAAAGACTTCTTCGAAGAAAAACAACTTGTAACGCTCCATGCCCAACACTAGATGGCGGGATATGCACACCATGTGAATCTGCATCACTTCATGCCACGAACAGATGTACACTGGGTAAGTGACTTTTTCCATATATATATATATATATATATATATATATATATATATATTATTTTTTTTAGATAGTTATAAATAGATATAATATAGACTGGAAAGTAAAACTATATATTTTTTAATATATACAGCAAACTTTAGATAGTGATGCATGTTGCAGGTCAATGTAGAGGTGTGGAATGGGAGCCCTGTATGTGTGTATACTAGGAATTCAGTTCAAGTTGCAGCAAAGGAGTAGCCAGAAAATTAGAACAGCCCTACTTAAATGATACTTTTACACAATCGAAGAATAAGCTGCCCTATAAGAGTTTCTCTCACCCTTCCACCCGTTCTTTCAAATTTCCATTCCTTTATTCTTTATCCTTTCTATATATGTGTCACACTTCCATTCATACACCTTCCTTCATTTACTCTATTTTTACCAACCTTTCCTTTCACCCTTCCACCCTGCATTCTTTTGCGCTTCTCCTTTCTTTCACCTCGTCTTTCTTTTGAGTCTCACCTAGACAGCATATGCGCTGTCGCTTTGTTTTCAAAGACACTCTCATTTGCTTGCTTCGTCATGTCCAGCTGCCACAGGCTTCCTTCCTCTTCCTGTGCTTGTCCCTCTCCTGTAGCGAGGATGCATTACTTCTCCCCCTTCACTGCTCATTTTTGTAGGTGCTACTTTTTTCTTAATGTATAAGCGCTCAACCAAGGTACATCTTTTTTAGCTGTCTCCCTTGTGTACTTCTCCACCTTCAGTGTCTGTTTTCTGTCCCCCCTCACTCCATTGTTGTCTCTATTGCTTGCCATTGCCCTTCCTCCCTCCCTCGTCCTGGTTGCTTGTCCCCACCTAGCCTCTCCTTCCATTGTGTTGTGTTGATGTCCATTGCTTTTCTCCAACCATCCCCTTCTCCTCCCATTGTTGTTCGTGTTGCTTGCCCCTCTGTTGTCCATGCTTACCCGCCCCCGCCTTAACAAAAAAAGACTGTAAACATGGACACTGCTGCCAGAGTCATAGCGCTTACCCCCTGCAGACTCCCCATATTGCCTTTCCTGCCCCGCTCTTCCTGTGTCCATATTGCACTTCTTCACCTGCTGTATCAAAAACGTGCTATAATGCGGACACCACTGGCCGCGCCATATTGCTTTTACCACATCCACTCTCCGTGTTTGCTCCTTCGAACCTCGCCCTCCTTTTGGATTCTGTGTTGCTCCCACCTGTGTTAAAAAAAAACACTAAAACGTGGACATCGCTGGCTGAACCATACCCCATTTTTCTCCACCAGCCTATGTGCTGTCCCTCCCCCTCCCTGTGGCCTCACGACCCGGCCTCCATCCTGCCAGATGGTGAGGAGTCACTGCTTCAATGTACCTGCGAGCAGCGTTCCAGAAAATTGGTTTGAATAATACTTAAATAACATTATCCAACATCATTGCAGCTGTTATTAGAAGGAAAAATAACACACGGGAAAAGTCATTTTAAAGGCGTGAAACAAAACAGCACCTTTGTGTAACATTCAGTCATTATAGCGCATTTGATATGATACACCAGGAATAGCTGTGCACACTTAATACCATGATCTTCTACATCTGGGATCGCCTGGTTTCGAGCTGAGAAAAACTGGCATTGCCTAAGCAAATAGGTCTGGCCTTTGCAAAGTACTGGCTTTGTCAATGGTTTAACCATGTTGTAGAACAGCGAGGCTGCTGTGCAGCATGGCTGAAATGGAAGAAAGGTGTTATGAAACGGCACAGCTCCTGGGCTCCTCTGCCATGAAACTCTTTTCCATTGCTCTTCGTGACTTTTTGTCGCCAGAAAAACACAGAGAGGATGCTCTTCCTTGACTGGCAGCTGGCCAGCGTGCCACAAAGGTTCACCAACACAAGTTCTGTAAGTGCTCCTGTTACACATGGTTTCATCCTGAGATCAGGATGGTTGTTTTGTATCCAGATTAGCACTGTGTACTTGTTAATTTTATATGCAGAAGACCGACTGGCAGTTATTTTCTTGGCAGTTGACCTTGTGTTCTGAGGAGGCCAGAAGACACTGGCCGAAACAACTCAACTCTGTGTGGTAGGAGCACAACAACATTGTAAAGATGAACTCCAGAAATGTTCTTCCAAGTTTTTATTGAAGAGCAACAGCATCAGCATCCATATAGAAGGGGCACAGAGTGAATAACTGCTGACCAAGGAACATGGAATTCACTGACATCATAAACATGAGATGTCATGAAGTTCCATGTTGCTCCAGACGCTACAGCAATTAATATCACCACAATTCTCCCCTCTTAAAACAAGAAACTAAATTACACAAATCTTAAAATACTTAAAATGATAAAATTAACAATATCTCCAACCATCAAACTAAGAAAATTTACATGTGAAAGCAATAACAGCTCTAAGAAAGTTACACACTAATGGAAACATACCTAAATAAAAACACAAAAATACTAATACATTTAATACATAACGAGATCTTGAAATTTTTTTGGTTTAAAATATGCTTTTGCACTTCTTCTATATTTGTATTTTTCATTTTCATTTAACTCTTTCACAGTTTTCTTAGGAGGTTGAGTATTACCAAATTGTGCATGCACACTAGGGTCTAATGCAATACGTGAAGTGCTCCACCAACTCCCATCAGACAATTTCACAGTGTTCTTACGTATGTCACAAATTTGTTGTGAATCCTTAAACTTGGACATACCTTTCCTTACCAAGACAGGGTTCTTCACTCTTACCCAATCACCCACCTTTAACCTTTCACTATTACATTGATCTCCACCCAACTTCCCTCTGCTCACATTATTGGAATTGTTTTTCGCCTCTTGCCAAATTTCTTTCAAATTGCTCCCATCATGAAATGATTTTACTACCCAAAAGGGACACAACACAGTGGATTCTATCCTCCCTCTCATAAGTTTGAAAGGATTTTTTGCCAGTAGCAACATGTGGTGTGGTATGATATGACCAAATAAGTCTATAATGGCTTGCTCTACTGACATATTATTCCTTAATGTGGCCTGAATACAATCACCTAGAACACGATTAAAGCGTTCCACCATTCCATTGCTTTGTGGATGATAATGAGGAGTCCTTATATGCGTAATGCCACATTTGACTAAAAACTGAAGCATTTCTGCTGAGACAAATTGAACTCAATTGTCCGTCAGTATTTGTTCTGGAAACCCTTAAATCTTTCTTAAGACATTGAATGACACTTTGTGTGGTGGGATACCTCACAGGTTCTACTTCAACCCATCTTGACAAATGATCGATTATCACAACAAAGTATCTCAAGTTAGGTGGTAATATTTGGTAAGGACCAAGAAAATCAATACCAATTTTTTGCCAAGCTCTAGCTGGTGTGGAAACAAATAAGTCAGTAACACCCTCCGTGAATAAAACCTTATCACTACCACTACATCTTGTGCAATTTTTAACATACTCATCAATTTCTCTATCCGTTCTAGGCCACCAAAAATCAGCTCTTAACTTTCTTTTAGTAATAGTAGCACCTAAGTGGCCAGAATGAGCCTTAACAATCAAATCTTTCCTAGAGCACTCTGGTGGAATAACCTTGTTGCCTCTAACTAATTTATCTCCTTCAATGGACAACTCTTCAGACACCTTCCAAAATGGTTGCAATTCTGTAGACAAATTATTCTCCTTCGGCCAACCAGATTTAACCAAACACATCACTTCACACAACAACTTGTCTTCCTTTACTAAATTAATCCATCTTTCTTCACTCATCACGACTTCACTCCCAGTGGCACATGCCACAAAACATTCCTCAATCTCCGTCTCCCAATCTTGTTCTTCCTCATCTACAATGGGCAATCTAGACAAGCAATCCGCTCTACAATTTTTTCCCCCAGGAATGTAC
Organism: Pleurodeles waltl; assembly: GCF_031143425.1. Classification (NCBI taxonomy): domain Eukaryota; kingdom Metazoa; phylum Chordata; class Amphibia; order Caudata; family Salamandridae; genus Pleurodeles; species Pleurodeles waltl. The sequence continues at coordinate 1,277,641,484 of NC_090446.1, read as the reverse complement.
TCTACGGAAAAATTATATTCTGATAACTTAGCCGACAGTTTTGCAATACGAGCTGTGGACCGTTTCATCTTCTTACCAGATAAGATTTCTACCAGAAGGCAATGATCCATTTTCAAAACAAAATGTCTACCCCATAAATACTGCTTAAACTTCTCAACGCTCCATACACATGCCAAAAGTTATTTTTCAATTACTGAGTACTTACGCTCAACCTGCTGCAGAGTTCTTGAAGCAAATCCTATTGTACTCTCACTTCCTTCAACTGACAGTTGGGATAACACTGCACCCAAATCATACTCACATGCATCCACTGTCACAATAGTGCTCCTCTACTCAGAAAAGTGCTGTAAAGCCGTAGCTTTGACAATTTCTTGTTTGATCAGCTCAAACATCTTGTTACACTCATCTGACCAAACAAACATGGCATTCTTTTTTAACAGAGATCTAAAACATTCAGTATTTTTAGCAAAGTCTCTAAAAAATTTGGCATAAAACTCACATAAACCAAGAAATGACAATAATTGTTCCTTCGTTCCCGGAGCTGGATCTTCCAGAATGCTTTTTACCAAACCTGGTCATACTCAATTTCTCTAGTTTTGAAAGTACATTTACCTTCACTCAAATGTACCCCTTTATTTTCTAGCGTACTAAGTACACCCTCCAGTATTTTATCATGAGCCGTTTCGCTATCAGAAAAAAACAAAATGTCATCCTGAAAAACAACCACATTAGGATTGCCTATAAACATGTCCAACATGAGTCTCTGAAAAACTGCAGCCGCAGAGGCTAGGCCAAAAGGTAGCCTGCAAAACTGAAAAGTTCCATCAGGAGTGATAAAAGCTGTTAAGTGTCTAGAATCAACATCTAGTTCTACTTGATGGTAATCAGACTTTAAGTCAAGCTTTGTGAACCAACTAGAGGACCCTACTTTCGTAATTAAGTCATCAATCCTTGATAAGGGGAAACTATCCACCTAAATTGCCTCATTAAGACTTCTTAAATCCACACACATCCTAAGATCTCCTGTTCTTTTCTTAGCTAAAACAATGGGAGACAGCCACAAAGTTGCTTCCACCTTCTCAATTATACCTTGCTCACACATATTTTTCAACAGTTTAGATAAATCTGTTCTTATACTCAAAGGTACATTTCTTAATTTGTGTTTCACAGGAACCGCATTATGTTTCAGATTTATCGAGTGTGTGAAATTAGTTATTTTTCCTAGTTGTTCTTGAAATAACTTTTTAAATTTCTGTGACCAAATACAGTCTGAACAGAATTTGCACTGCTTTTCTCAATGGAAACAGGTTTATCTCTTCCAGGTTTGATAATCAGATTAAATTCAGCTTGTTGGTTCAAACCCAAAACAATGATACCCCTTTTTGCTACATAAACTTTTCCCCAATTAATTTCACCCAGAATACCTAATGACACCATGAAGTAACCAATCAAATCAATTTTGCTCCCTCCAACAGCAACAGTAGAGACATCAAGAGGCAGAAGAGTTTTGTAAGCCCAGAATTCATGAAACTTCTCTTGTGACACAATAGTGATACGCGCTCCAGTAGCCACCAACAGTTTAACTATTACTCCTTCTATTGTCACATCAATATCAGGATCCATCACTACTTTGTTAGTCGGTGTTGTTGCTTCTTTGACTACTAAGACATGCTCATTGTTGTCACCACCATTGTCCATATCTTCGCTGAGCACACAATGAACATTGTTCTTCTTGGCACTCCTGCAAACCCTAGAAAAATGTCACATTTTACCACAGTTTCTACATGATTGACTTGCCACTGGACAGTTTTTAAAAGATGAAACATGAGCCGACGAACCGCATCTGTAGCAAATAATCCTTTGATTATACTTAAACTAATTAGTATTCTTCATACCCGAAACTGCATCTTGTTTCTTGTCAGAGCGCAATTGTTTCTTGTTATCAGTACACTGAACACTGGTCACTGCATCAGAAATGGTTGTACTAGACAAAGATACTTCTAATTGTTTAGCATCTTCTAAAGAACACTCAATACTTTTCGCTGTGTCAATAGCTTTATCTAATGAAGGATCTTTACATGTTAACAATCCTTGAATGAATGAATCCTTTTAGAATGACATCTAGCTAATAGTTGATCTCTAATAAGTTGGGAAGTAAAATTCTCAAACTCACATTTGGCAGCTAGAACTCTCAGTGCTGTGATAAAAGTGTCAATACTCTCATTAGGATTTTGTGACCTCGTGAAGAATTTATATCTGTGAACCACAATGTTCTTAGTTTTTGTAAAATACTTGTCTAACTGAGCAATTGCCATTTCAAATTCATCCACTTCTTCTTCTATGCCCAATTTATAAGCAGGTAAATGATCAAACATTTTGGCCCTTCAACACCCAAATAGTAGTACATTTTAACTTTTGTTTCTTTCATGTCTGAACTTATGACCGTCAATGGCTCCTCGGTAGGCTTCAAAAGAGCGTAGCCACAGTTTCCATTCAAGAATGGGCTTCCCAGGATCTTGCAAAAAAGGTGCTGGAGGTGAAACGTTCTGCATTGTGACACGTACTCACAGCCTGAGAAGAAGTGACAAAATAAGTCCAAAAAAAAAAAAATGGTTGTATGTGTCCTGTACTTTTTTGTTCTTCTAATTCTTCTTTTTTTTTTATAGAAATATATATAATATTCTTAGTACAGCCCACACAAAAAAGAAAATCTTCAAACTATGTTTAGTTAAAAAAAAGGACAAAAAAAAATAGATGTATAAAACATACTGTGTGAATAAAATAGTACAAGTCCCAATCTAAGATGGCCTACCTGTTAAAATAAAACAGTCCATTTTCTATGACAACTCGTTTCCAGAACGTAGTCTATGAAACAGTCCGCTTTCTATGTTGCTGGAAGACGGTGATGACAGGAATCACCGAAGGAATCCTTATGCGCATAAACCACAGTGCGGTATGCCAAGGAAGTAGAATCCCATGCGCGAGGACAGCGCGTGACCAGGAACAAACAGCACGCTAAGATTAAACAGGCGGCAGCGCGAGCATAATGCTCGTTATAAAAAGAAAGAAAAATTAATTGTGCGTCGAAAATAGAAAACTCTGTGCTCCCGATAACGTGTCCTGCAAGAAACGCCACTGGATGCAAGCGTAGTAGCTCAATTGAACAAAAGAAATGCTGAAACCGCCTGTTAAGCACTCACCAGTAGTATCGGTACCAAAATGGGGCCGAGTGCAGATTAATGAAGATAACAGATCCACAAGTTATTAATCCTCATCTTCACACTGTAAAGAAAAACTCCAGAAATGTTCTGTTAGGTTTTATTGAAGAGCAACAGTATCAACATCCATATAGAAGGGCACAGAGTGAATAACTGCCGACGAAGAAACATGGAATTCCCTGACATCATAAACATGAGATGTCATGAAGTTCCATATTGCTCTAGACGCTACAGCCATTAATATCACCACAAACATATTCTGAAGAAAGTAAAGCACAATGATTTTGGAGGGTATTGTAAGGCAATAGTTGGGTTTGTGTGTACCTTCATGACTGTTTGCTGTGTACCCAGAGAAAGACCACATAGCAACATTATACAGTGACATCTTCGACAAAAGATTGTAGAAAGGAGAAACTATCTGGTTTTAGATTAATGGATCACTTAATAATAAGTGTTTAGTGAAAATGTCACATTTTGTTCTATAACTTTTACAACATGTTGAATCCATATATACATGTTAGAAATGTGACTCAAAACATGTTTTGTGCAACATGAAGGAATTGAATATAATAGTTTGAGGCAAAGAATATATGTGTCCAGTAAGACTGCATTATTGTTGACTAAGTAAGGTGCAACCCGATCCCTGCGGAGAACCCTCACTGTTACGTTGTTTTATGCCCCGGTTCTCTTACGGTTACACAGGCTTTCCACCTGTGTTTCCCATAAAGAGCTATGCAGCATTTCAGTAACCCAGTTTAGCAATCCAAAAGATCTTGTGGCAACCCTCATTTTAGTTATAGAGTAGGGTTGTAACATCAGTGTGCTGTCAGTGTGCTACAGGTCAAGGATATCTCAGTACTGGGTTAGCAGTTCAAATTACAGGTCAGAATAGAAATATATTGACTAAGTCATGACCTTGGTCTGGGATGCAGGTACCATTTTCTAGACAGTTTTGCCAGGTAGTTCAACTCTGTCCTCGGATGATACAATCAGTCAACAGTTTTGGTGCCCATATAGAGATCTGCTGAATCGAGGTATTCCAAAAGTGACACACAGCTGCACTAGCTATTCAACTGAGATATACAGAGATGCATATTTTGTCAATCTTAGATCTTGCAGGCTGGAGTTACTGACATACCTTTACATGGACCTTCCCTGGTCACTGTCTGAAAGGGACTAGAGGCCCAGCGCCCCACAAGCCTGTTTCAGGACAAAATCCCTTGCTTTCTTTCTCTGTGTTCCAACCACTCCTTCCTCCCATCCTTGTCTCACTCACATATGTCCAGCTCCTCCACTCAAATTTCTCAATTTGTCTAATTCTAATCATTCTATCTTCCTCTTATTTCACCTTCATCTGTCTTTTCACACTCCTTTTAACCTCTCCTCCAGATTCCTTTCTTGCAACTCACTTTCTTCTCTCCCACCCTCCTCTCACAACTTGCAGCTCACCTTCCTTTCTCCCACCCGCCCCTCGCTTTTTATCCATTTTCCTCCTCCTTTCTAGCCCTCTTCTGTCTGTCAGACTCCCCCTCTCATCTCTTACTTCTGTTTCCCGCCTCACCTTCTAGGGCAAGTGCAAGGATTTGTGCCAGCCTTAATGAGGGTATACTCCTATGTATCACCCACTTTAGTAGTAGTTCTACACTTGCTGCTTGTATTGGTAACAAGACATCATTTTCTGGAGTAGTCTAAAGATGAAACAAGTGTTTGATCGTAAAAAAGATGCCAAGTAAAGGTTTGAACACATTTTGAATCTGCTTTACTTGTGTGGATTCTTTGTTTTTTTTTTCGGGTATTAACCGCTTCTATGCCTTGGACGAGATGATCTCGTCCAAGGCTACAGTTCCCCTGTGCCTTGGACGAGATCACCTCGTCCAAGGCACAGGGGAACTTGGGGGAGCGCTAGCGCGCCCCCCCGTGTACCCCCCTCCCCCCCAAGGCGGGGATGGAAGGGGAAGACCTTCCCCTTCCACCCCCCCTGTGACATCAGCGCGCGAGCGCACGCTGATTTGTCACAGCGATTGAAAGAGAAATGCTTTGCCCCACTAGACACCAGGGATTTTTTTTTTTTCTGAAATTCACATAAGGGAGCGACCCCTTGGGCAAGGGTTGCTCCCATGGGGGGCATTTTTTCGGGAAGGCCTTTTCTGCCTATTATTAGGCCGATCTGCCCCCGGGGGGGGGCAGAAACCTCTAGGCACCAGGGACCATTTTTTTTTTTTTTTTTATGTTTCATTTTTTTTTTTTTTAGGTGGGGAGCGACCCCTTAGGCAAGGGTCGCTCCCCTTGGGGGAAAATTATATTTAGGCCATTTCTGCCCCCCTTGGGGGCAGATTGGCCTATTTTGATGAGGCCAATCTGCCCCCCTTGGGGGCAGAAACCACTAGACACCAGGGAGTTTTTTCTTTGCATGAATTTCACGCAAGGGGAGCGACCCCTTAGGCAAGGTCGCTCCCTGGGGGGGCAAATTTATTTTAGGCCATTTCTGCCCCCCTGGGGGCAGATCGGCCTATTATTAGGCCGAAACCTCTAGGCCGAAAATTAGGCAGAAACCTCTAGGCGCCAGGGCACATTTTTTTTTTGTGTTTTTTTTTTTGTTTGTTTGTTTTTTTAGAGATGGGGAGCGACCCATCAGGCAAGGGTCGCTCCCCTGGGGGGCAAATTGTATTTAGACCATTTCTGCCCCCCTGGGGGCAGATTGGCCGAGTTTAGGTCAATCTGCCCCCAAGGGGGCAGAAACCACTAGGCACCGGGGATTTGTTTTTTGGCGCCAATGTCACGCAGGGGGAGCGACCCCGTAGGCAAGGGTCGCTCCCGGGGGGGGTGGGTGTTAGGGGGGCAAATTTATTTCAGGCCATTTCTGCCCCCGGGGGGGGGCAGAAACCTCTAGACGCCAGGGGAAAAAAAAAATTTTTTTTTTTTTTTGTTTCTTTGTTTTTTTAGAGATGGGGAGCGACCCATCAGGCAAGGGTCACTCCCCTGGGGGGCAAATTGTATTTAGGCCATTTCTGCCCCCCTTGGGGGCAGATTGGCCGATTTTAGGTCAATCTGCCCCCAAGGGGGCAGAAACCACTAGGCACCTGGGATTTGTTTTTTGGCACCAATGTCATGCAGGGGGAGCGACCCCGTAGGCAAGGGTCGCTCCCGGGGGGGGCTGTTGGGGGGCAAATTTATTTTAGGGCATTTCTGCCCCCCCCCCCCGGGGCCGGCTGAGCTACAGGCCAAACTCCACAGGTAGGCACCTTGCAAAAAACACCTCTGTTTTCTGTGAAAAAATATGTTGTGTCCACGTTGTGTTTTGGGCCATTTCATTTCGTGGGCGCTAGGCCTACCCACAGAAGTGAGGTATCATTTTTATCGGGAGACGTGGGGGAACGCTGGGTGGAAGGAAAATTGTGGCTCCTCTCAGATTCCAGAACTTTCTGTCACCGAAATGAGAGGAAAAAGTGTTTTTTTGGCCAAATTTTGATGTTTGCAAAGGATTCTGGGGAACATAACCTGGTCAGAGCCCCGCAAGTCACCCCATCTTGGATTCCCCTGGGTTTCTAGTTTTCAGAAATGCGATGGTTTGCTAGGTTTCCCCAGGTGCCGGCTGAGCTACAGGCCAAAATCCACAGGTAGGCACTGCTTTTTATAAAAAAATGTGATGTGTCCATGTTGTGTTTTGGGCCATTTCCTTTCGTGGGCGCTAGTCCTACCCACACAAGTGAGGTATCATTTTTATCGGGAGACTTGGAGGAACGCTGGGTGGAAGGAAATTTGTGGCTCCTCTCAGATTCCAGAACTTTCTGCCACAGAAATGTGAGGAACATGTGTTTTTTTAGCCAAATTTTGAGGTTTGCAAAGGATTCTGGGTAACAGAACCTGGTCTGAGCCCCACAAGTCACCCCTCCTTGGATTCCCCTAGGTCTCTAGTTTTCAGAAATGCACAGGTTTGGTAGGTTTCCCTAGGTGCCGGCTGAGCTAGAGGCCAAAATCTACAGGTAGGCACTTCGCAAAAATCACCTCTGTTTTCTTTCAAAAAATTGGATGTGTCCACGTTGCGCTTTGGGGCGTTTCCTGACGCGGGCACTAGGCCTACCCACACAAGTGAAGTATCATTTTTGTCGGGAGACTTGGGGGAACGCTGGGTGGAAGGAAATTTGTGGCTCCTCTCAGATTCCAGAACTTTCTGCCACAGAAATGTGAGGAACATGTGTTTTTTTAGCCACATTTTGAGGTTCACCAAAGGATTCTGGGTAACAGAACCTGGTCCGAGCCCCGCAAGTCAACCCTCCTTGGATTCCCCTAGGTCTCTAGTTTTCAGAAATGCATAGGTTTGGTAGGTTTCCCTAGGTGCCAGCTGAGCTAGAGGCCAAAATCTACAGGTAGGCACTTCGCAAAAAACACCTCTGTTTTCTTTCAAAAATTTGGATGTGTCCACGTTGCGCTTTGGGGCGTTTCCTGTCACGGGCGCTAGGCCTACCCACACAAGTGAGGTATCATTTTTATCTGGAGACTTGGGGGAACGCTGGGTGGAAGGAAATTTGTGGCTCCTCTCAGATTCCAGAACTTTCTGCCACAGAAATGTGAGGAACATGTGTTTTTTTAGCCAAATTTTGAGGTTCGCAAAGGATTCTGGGTAACAGAACCTGGTCCGAGCCCCGCAAGTCACCCCGCCTTGGATTCCCCTAGGTCTCTAGTTTTCAGAAATGCACAGGTTTGGTAGGTTTCCCTAGGTGCCGGCTGAGCTAGAGGCCAAAATCTACAGGTAGGCACTAAGCAAAAAACACCTGTTTTCTTTCAAATATTTGGATGTGTCCACGTTGCGCTTTGGGGCGTTTCCTGTCGCGGGCGCTAGGCCTACCCACACAAGTGAGGTATCATTTTTATCAGGGGACTTGGGGGAACGCTGGGTGGAAGGAAATTTGTGGCTCCTCTCCGATTCCAGAACTTTCTGCCACAGAAATGTGAGGAACATGTTTTTTTTTAGCCAAATTTTGAGGTTCGCAAAGGATTCTGGGTAACAGAACCTGGTCTGAGCCCCGCAAGTCACCCCGCCTTGGATTCCCCTAGGTCTCTAGTTTTCAGAAATGCACAGGTTTGGTAGGTTTCCCTAGGTGCGGGCTGAGCTAGAGGCCAACATCTACAGGTAGGCACTTCACAAAAAAACACCTCTGTTTTCTTTCAAAAATTTGGATGTGTCCATGTTGCGCTTTGGGGCGTTTCCTGTCGCGGGCGCTAGGCCTACCCACACAAGTGAGGTATCATTTTTATCAGGAGACTTGGGGGAACGCTGGGTGAAAGGAAATTTGTGGCTCCTCTCAGATTCCAGAACTTTCTGCCACAGAAATGTGAGGAACATGTGTTTTTTTAGCCACATTTTGAGGTTTGCAAAGGATTCTGGGTAACAGAACCTGGTCCGAGCCCCGGAAGTCACCCCTCCTTGGATTCCCCTAGGTCTCTAGTTTTCAGAAATGCACAGGTTTGTTAGGTTTCCCTAGGTGCCCGCTGAGCTAGAGGCCAAAATCTACAGGTAGGCACTTCGCAAAAAACACCTCTGTTTTCTTCCAAAAATGTGGATGTGTCCACGTTGCGCTTTGGGGCGTTTCCTGTCGCGGGCGCTAGGCCTACCCACACAAGTGAGGTATCATTTTTATCGGGAGACTTGGAGAAACGCTTGTTGGAAGGAAATTTGTGGCTCCTCTCAGATTCCAGAACTTTCTGCCACAGAAATGTGAGGAACATGTGTTTTTTTAGCCAAATTTTGAGGTTTGCAAAGGATTCTGGGTAACAGAACCTGGTCCGAGCCCCGCAAGTCACCCCATCTTGGATTCCCCTAGGTCTCTAGTTTTCAGAAATGCACAGGTTTGGTAGGTTTCCCTAGGTGCCGGCTGAGCTAGAGGCCAAAATCTACAGATAGGCACTTTGCAAAAAACACCTCTGTTTTCTTTAAAAAAAATGGGATGTGTCCACGTTGTGTTTTGGGGCGTTTCCTGTCGCAGGCGCTAGGCCTACCCACACAAGTGAGGTATCATTTTTATCGGGAGACTTGGGGAACATAGATTAGCAAAACAAGTGTTATTGCCCCTTGTCTTTCTCTACATTTTTTCCTTCCAAATATAGGAGAGTGTGTAAAAAAGACATCTATTTGAGAAATGCCCTGTAATTCACATTCTACTATGGTCACCCCGGAATTCAGAGATGTGCAAATAACCACTGCTCCTCAACACCTTATCTTGTGCCCTTTTTGGAAATACAAAGGTTTTCTTGATAGCAATTTTTTACTCTTTATATTTCAGCAAATGAATTGCTGTATACCCGGTATAGAATGAAAACGCACTGCAGGGTGCAGCTCATTTATTGGCTCTGGGTTCCTCGGGTTCTTGATGAACCTACAAGCCCTATATATCCCCGCAACCAGAGGAGTCCAGCAGACGTAACGGTATATTGCTTTGGATAATCTGACATTGCAGGGAAAAGTTACAGAGTAAAACGTAGAGAAAAATTGATGTTTTTTTCACCTCAATTTAAATATTTTTATTTTTCAGCTGTTATTTTCTGTAGGAAACCCTTGTAGGATCTACACAAATGACTCCTTGCTGAATTCAAAATTTGTCTACTTTTCAGAAATGTTTAGATTTCTGGGATCCAGCATTGGTTTCATGCCCATTTCTGTCACTGACTGGAAGGAGGCTGAAAGCACAAAAAATTGCAAAAATGGGGTATGTCCCAGTAAAATGCCATAATTGTGTTGAAAAATTGGGTTTTCTGATTCAAGTCTGCCTGTTCCTGAAAGCTGGGAAGCTGCTGAGTTTAGCACCGCAAACCCTTTGTTGATGCCATTTTCAAGAGAAAAACCACAAGCCTTCTTCTGCAGCCACTTTTTCCAATTTTTTTGAAAAAAACGAAGTTTTCACTGTATTTTGGCTAATTTCTTGGCCTCCTTCAGGGGAACCCACAAAGTCTGGGTACCTCTAGAATCCCTAGGATGTTGGAAAAAAAGGACGCAAATTTGGCTTGGTTAGCTTATGTGGACAAAAAGTTATGAGGGCCTAAGCGCGAACTGCCCCAAATAGGCAAAAAAAGGCCTGGCACAGGAGGGGGAAAAGGCCTGGCAGCGAAGGGGTTAAAGAGTTTTTTCTTATAAAATTGAGCTATGTGAGTTGATGTCATTTGGAGCAGCCCGACTACCTACTAAGTAACGACCCTCCATTTAATGACATATCTACCAACCTCTTTGCAAAAGGTTTGAATGCTAGGGTGACCAGATTTTGAGGAGCAAAAACCGGGACAGGTCAGACATAAAAGAAGGACTAAATACTTTACTCTAACTTTTATATCTGGCCTGTCTCGTTTTTTAGCGTAGCTTTGTGAATGTGTGCCTATACATATGTGTATCTGCTGGGAGCAGACAGGGGACTGTGTTGCCTGACAGTAACAGATAAATTACTTTAATTATTTCATGCTTTGTAGGCGTCTTTAAGTTATGCTTCCCTAGATGATCTGACCTTTGTCCCAAAAACCGGGACATTTATTTAATGATATGAGCATTGTCCCAAAAACCAGGACATTTATTTAAAATTAAGAGAAGTTCCGGGACACCGGGAAAGTCCTCTAAAAACAGGGAACTGTCCGGGGAAATCCAGTACGTGTGGTCACCCTATTGAATGCACATCATACAACAGATAATGCTAATCTTGGTGTTGCACCATTTCAGATTGTTGAGAGTCACGACTGAGGTTACAGGCTTCATCGTGATGAAATTTGAGTAACAATAATGGCGAGCAATAATGGGAAAAATACCCTACTTCCTTAAGAAAGGATTCTGTGTCAGGAGCAGAGGCTAATTTGTTAATTAACAGCCTTCAAAGAACATATAATTAAAGAAAAAACAACAAAGACTACATTTCCCATGAACCACTCAGGGTTGATTCTCCATAACACCATTGTCCTATCATGTATCAGTCCTGTGTGTGTGTGTGTGTGTGTGTATATATGTGTATGACATCCCTTCCTGTTCTACTTTTCTTCACTGCTCATCAGTTAAAGCATTGTCTTCTTGCTATTATCGTAATACTGTTAGCGCTTATTAATTCCTTTGTGTGCCTTGTTTAGACCTACTGCTGCCGCCTTTCACTATTGTGCTTAATTTGTTTCATAGCCAATCCCGTGCAGTATGCTCTTCAGCCCGAACGTGTTCTAAGGTACTGCGCGGTCCCTCAGGTAGTGCTGTTTTGCACCAACAGAAGGATCTGTCAGGTGCATCGTGGCCTGCCAGAGCAGCTCAATAGCATTCTCAGTGGCTCGCACGCGCATTGGGGAAACCTTGCTGAGGGTTTCCCTTTTGGGATTTCCTCCGGGCTTTCCTACCACCCCTCGCATTTTGACACTGCTACGGCGGTCAGCGTTCTCACACGTTTGTGCAGCTGAAGCCGTGAGCGCCACCTGGTGGCACAATACCTACACTGCAACCTTTTTTAATGTTTTGAGGGGACTTCCTAGGAGAGTGTTTGGTTGTATAATTACTAGATACTGGTGCTCTCACCCTCACAAAATATGGAGTCCTTTAGTGACTATGAATATTAATCTTTCCCAAAGGCAGCAGAAGATTCACCCCCTGAGCACGTTTATACAGGGGTGGATAAAGCGCTAACCCAGGCTATCTCTAAAGCGCTTGCTCCCCTACAGGACCAGATAGATAAATTGGCCAATCAGATCCTGTTTTTTTCAGTGATCTTTCCTATTTAGGTGCAGGACTTAGGGTGCTTAAGTCTAGGGGTAAAAAAGCCTTCAAATATGACACAGGGCATCTGGAAGGCTTCGACAAACTGCAAGAGGACTTTGGTAAGACTGTGCACACATAGAAACACGCCCCCTTCTGGGAGGACATCAGTCCCTGTGAAAATCATGACCGAATCGCACTTAATACAGACTCTGACAGTGGGGTTCCCTGTAGAGGGGAGGGTGATTCTGACGGGGCTATCTCCTTTGATGAGGATCGAGACTCAGTTAGACCATGGCGCTTAGGATTCAATGCCTCTGATTTCCTGGATGGGGATACTTGACATTCTGATATGTTTGACTAACCGGCATATATCATCCAAGATCCATGGACCCCAGACCAAAAGGTGGCTGAGTATGTGGCCAGCAAGATCCGCCAGCCACTAGAAAGAGAAGTCAGAGCTCGCTTAAGGGCAGGTTGCCTCAGACCCTCGCTAAGTGGGAAGGTGGTGGCCACGCTGGAAGTCAACGCAAAAATCTGCACCTTCTTCCACAAGTATATGAGGGACCCTACGAAGGTCATAGACTGATCGTGCAGGGAGTGCCAGAACAAACTCCTGGATGTATTGGCAACATTACAGCATGGAGACAGCTTTACTGGAGGTCTCAGAGTATATTAAAGGCACCTTGGATTCTGGTGGATTATGTTATATCTCTCAGCAGCATTTGATACTGTCCCCCATGACAAGCTGCAGCAAGGTGCAATCCTGCTATCCCGGTATCTACCGGGATAGCAGGATTGGACTTGAGCTGGCTCAATTCGCTCCTGACAAATAAGAGTCAACAAGTTTGGATTCCTCCTTGCTCTGTCAATCCACGGGAACTGGTGGTGGGGCCAGGTCTCGACCCTAAATCCCACCTTGTTACATCCCTCTGGCCCATCTAGCAGAAGATCTGGGAGCTGAAGTTATATTCTAAGCGGATGACACACAACTGCTCTTCTCATGGAGCAAGGGCAAAGAGCTGGATAGTATTAAGATTAAATCTTATTTAAAAGCAGTCTTCTACTGGCTTGCTTTCCATCAGTTGAAATGCAATGAAGACAAAACAGAAATTCTCCTTTTTTGGGAACATTCCTTCTGACTTTTGGCAAAGCTTTTGGCTGGGAGATGCCTCCCCTGCAGGACTACAGAATGGTGTAGTTAAAACTTAGGCATCAGATTTGACAACAATTTATTGTTTTAACCCCAAATCAAAGCTTTGATAGCCTCCTGTCTTGGAATCATGAAGTCATTAAGGAAGGTTCTCCCCTATCTGTCCATTCAATTAAACAAAAATTGGTGGTGCAGTCCCTAATAAACTCTAGAATGGACTATGACAATGCCGTATACGTGGGACTACCAGAGTACCTTCTGGATAGGCTCCAAGTGGTCCAAAATGTGGTAGCCGGACTTCTGTTAAATGTCCCAGTTAGAGCATGCATCTGTTTATCTATTTATGGATGCTACGTTGGCTGGCCATTAGGAAGAGAATCAAATTCAAATCTCTTGTCCTGATCCATGGTGCTCTGTGCTTTACAGGTGTGTCTTATCTCAAAGCCAGATTTTAATTTTATAAGCCTACTTCGAATTTGAGATCCGCGAATAAACTTATGGCAGTAATCCCTTGAATTCAGAGTGCGGGTGGGAGGTTTATCACCTATTTGAGCTCTACCTTATGGAGTCAGCAACCTCTGGAGCTGCGTGCAGTGACGGACACAGTGGCGTTTAGGAAAGAACTCAAAACTTGACTCTTTGTGCTGAAATAACCTGTGCCTGTTCATATGTGTGACCTTGCTGTTTTGTGCCAGGACACTGCTGGGAGTAGCTGTACGCGCAATAAAGTGCCTTCGTCATCCTGTAGTGGGATCCCTCTAAAATCATTGAGATGGCGGAACAGCCAAAGCAATCAGGCACTCCCATGTCCACAAAGATAGTAGCAGGCTGGGCGCAGAGGGCAATTTGCTTGCTGAGTAACGCCAACTGCTAAGAGGAGATCACTCCTTATCAAGCTCGACCCCAAGCTGGGGTAGCCCGAAACTTCTGAAGCAGAGGCCATCACTCAAAGAAGTATTTTTGGCAAACATTTTGTGAAAGAGTTGGGTAAATTTGTCACTACCTTCTCCATCCTCGACAAGGCACAATCCTTCATTAAGAAAATCTTCCCCATAAAGGATTTTGCAAGGGGCTGATGAGGCAGGGGCTGCTTCTCTGGCCGACCATCCCAGCAAGGCTCTGCTAGAGGCCAACTCAGAGAAACAACGGCTGGCACGACAGTCGTTTGGTGAAATTTCTTCCCCAACAGGGACACAGGCAGACAAATGTGGCTTGGCCGGCAGAGGAGGTGTAAACACACCAGGGGGCAATTTCAGTAAGCACTGTCCTTTCTTTCCCTCGAAATCTATAGGGGGGACTCCTAAAGTATGCTCACAATTGAAGAAATATTACTGCAAACCCATGGGTCCTTCAGATGGTTTGAGGCTACCACATAGAGTTCAACGAATCACCAATTCAGGTGGTACGTCTGAGGCCTCTGGTCTTCTCGAATTAGATGAGTCTGATAGATTCCAAAGTGGCGGACCTTCTGGAAAAAGGTGCAATTTGCAGGTCAATATTACACCCAAATGGGTTCTTGAGCAACTATTCCTTGTATGGAAAAAGGGCAAAGGCTTAAGACCAGTCATAAACTTGAAGGAATTCAATGAATAGCTGGTTTGTCAGCACTTCAAGATGGAGGGTATCCATCTTTTAAGAGATGTCCTACTGGCAGGGGATTGGATGGTAAGACTGGACCTCAAGGACGCGTACATCTTAGTAACCAGTTATCCCCCTCATCGGATATTTTGCCAATTCACTTGGAGGGGCAGATTTACAAGTTTCATGCACTCCCCTTCAGCCTCTCATTGGCACCGTGGTACTTCACCTAGCAACTCTGCCTGGCCCGTAGTGAAGGTCCTCCGCACAAGAGGAAAACGAATGATCAGCTACTTAGGCATCACCCTTCTGATGGCTCAATCACTGTCACAACTCATCCACAACCTGAACTTGACTGTTGTGCTCCTTCAGGAGCTGGGCTTTGTCATCAATAAATGGAAAGCAGAACTGATCCCATCCTAACAGATGAACTTCTTGGCATTTCTCATTGACTCAGTTGCGTCATCCCTGAGCCTACTGGTGTCGAAGATCTCTGAGATAAGGAAGGAGCTCTGAAATGTCTTGAGGCAGGACAGAATCTCTCTATGATAGTTGGCCAGGATCGTAGGATTACTATCCTCGTCCATCCAAGCCAAATTCCTGGGGCCTCTGCACTACAGGGCCCTATAGAGACTGAAAGCGGCACACCTAAGGAGGGGACTAACACAATCGGAAATGATTTCCTTATCGTCCAAAGCCAGTACGGCACTTCAGTGGTGGATAGACCATATGGAAGCATGGAATGGCAGAACAAAGCCGGACGTGATCGTAGAGTCAGATGTATCTCTGGGAGGCAGAGGGTCAGAAGTGGAGTAGCAGTTACTCATCAGTTGCCTTGAACTCCCGGCCAGATCCTTCACAATCAAATCCCTCACCAGAGACAAAATATCCTGCTGTATTCTGTTGCAGATGGACAATGTCTCTAAAGTCCAATACATCAACAGGTTGGGGGGCACTCACTCAGAAACTCTGTCAGAGCTGACGAAGGACCTTTGGCACCACTGCCAGTGGAAACAGATCTCAGTGACAGCAGAATACCTTACTGGGATCCAGAATATGGTGGTGGACTGGAACTCCAAGAACTTCATGGACAGCAGCAACTGTCAGTTAGATCCCAAGATAATTCTTGCCCTGATGGACAAATGGGGTCAATGCGACCTGGACATCTTTGCGTCCAGACTGAATCATCAGTTACTCCAATATGTGAGCTGGCATCCGGATCCGGAGGCTGTGGCAGTTGATGCTTTACTCCAAGATTGGTTGAGGGATCAACCTCATGCTGTTCCACTTTTCATGATGGTTCACAGAGAATCGGCTCAGGTCAGACAATAGACAGCGTCGCTGGTGTTGGTGACTCCGATCAGGAAGTCGCAAGCATGGTTCATAGCACTGATGGAGCTATCATGGGATCTCCGGGTAGAGTTGCCCTTCTTCCTTTGAATCCTCCTGCCTTTCACGGTTGTCAGCATCCAATGGTGCTAGAGGGGCACCTTGCCCTCAAGCCTTGGAGGATTTCCCGTCAATGCTGGAAGGATGATCAGCTGTCAGAAGAGGCTGCAAAGTTCATCCAACAAGCATGGCCTACAGGCACCATCAAGAAATATCGCTCGGCTTTAGGATGGTAGCAATGTTGGTGTCTGGAGAGACATCTGAATCCCTTGTGGTCAGACGTTACTCATCATAAATCTTTGGGCAGAATTGGCACAGTCAGGACTGGCATATGGCACAGTCAACTCTTTCAGATCAGCCATCTCAGCCGGATATGATACCATCAATAATGTACCAGTTGGAGAACATCCTTGGGTATGTAAACTAATTAAAGAGATCAAACTCACTAAACTGTCTGAACCCAGATACTCTGGCCTCTGGGATGTTAATGAGACTTATTATGAGTTGGCCGGATAATCAATATCTTTTGAGAAAAGAGATTTCTACAGTGCTAACCACTATGTAATGCCTGATGCCATGTAAGAGAGTGTCGGCTGTGAGAGCGCTTGATATATCAGTTAAGGACTTCACACCATAGTGGGTTACATTTACGATCTCGAGAAGAACGAAAACAAATACCAGGTTAGTATCCTATCCTGCTTTAACTGAGAATCCTAAACTATGTGTGGTAAGATGCATTAAGGCATGCAAAGAGATGACAAATTAAATTAGGCCAGCAGGTGAGAGACGACTGTTGATTCCCCTAAAAAAACCTTTCAAAGCGGTTATCATCACCATCAATTGCCAGGTGGGTACGGTGGATCTCGGCAGAAGCTGAAGTTGCCATACAAAGTTTTGGGGCTCCTTCCACAAGAAGAGCCATGGTGTCTAAAGCCATACAGATAGGTGGCAAACTGGAAGACTTTATGAATGCTGCGGACTGGTCATCCGAGTCGATCTTTAAGAAGTTTTACTTCAAACCCATTCTGGATGACACAGCTTTTGTGGTAAGTAAGCTTTTAACATGCATAATCCTCGCCTCCGGTCCTGACATAGAATGAAAAATTTCCTAGCTAACGGGAAGGAAAGTTTCAATTCCGTTAAGGACGCAGAGGCAACGATTAGCCACCCAGAGACATTAGGGAGTGATCTCCTGGCCTTTCCTGTGATATTCCCTTAAGAGTAAGTAATGTTAATAATTGGTTTCAAATCTGCACAAACTAAACAACTGTTTATCTTCGTTGAATGTTTCATTCTTCTTGGAGAGTAATAATTAGTGAATGTTTATTAGGACAAAGATGCGTTAATGTGAGAAGTGGTTGTAAAAAAATTGATAACGTGGATTACCTCTGTATTTTGTTGCTAATGAGCAGAAATTTGAGTACAGCAGAGGTTCGAGGTGAACTTCTTCCAGTGAAGAATAGGAACAGGAAGAGACGTCATGAATATATATATATTATATATATTTAGAGAGAGAGAGAGAGAGAGAGATCGGACTGTTGCATAACTGGACATTGGCTGTTACGGAGACTCAACCCTGGGTGGTTCATGGGAAATGTAGTCTTTGCTGTTTTTTCCTTTAATGATATGTTCTTGAAGGCTGCTAATCAATAAAGTGAAGAAAAGAAATGCATAATCCTCGTATCCATGCTCTTCATGGAATTTAAAATTTCCTTGTTGTTAGCTAGGATATTTTTTCATTATATGCTTCTTGTTAAATTATGAAACAGCCTAGCACCTAGTTCATGCGAATGTGTACCCCCACTCGTTTTGTTTTACTTTTTCCCTGGTATAGACACTTATTCATATAGACAGGCACTGTCCCGTATTAACTACCGGCACTTTTTTTTTATTTGAAAGAGAGACTTCCTGCTCTTCTAAGCGCAGTTCCAATACATCAACTAGGAGGTACCTGCCACATCCCAGGAGCAAACAGGTACTCTTAAGTAGTGAATACCTGCTCTTCTATATTTCCATTTAAAGCACTAGGTTGAGACATATGTTATTAACCGTGTTTTACGGACCAAAAAAATACACCACTAAAACAAACACCGGTATCTTGAGTCGGGACCCACCAAGGGTTTTGCAGCATTGCGAAAATGTCCTCATTTTTTTCTCGAAATATTGACAGGTATGGGCACGGCCTGAACCTAATGAACGTGGGCAGGGCATGCCGAGCAATCTGACAGTGATTTCACGCGTCTATTGGTCGCTGCAAAGGATGGCTCAGACCGAGGCAAGTCAGGGCTCTACAACCAATTAGCTTTTCAGACTTTTATGCAGGGCACTAGGGTTGGCTGCAGTTCCGTCAAGGCTCCAATCGTAGACCACCACCTATCCCGCCCACACCCAAACAACTATCAGTATATGTTCAGCCCTAGGATTGGATGTCGTGCGACCCGGAAGTGCTGAAATGACTGACATATCAGTCGTCAAAAATCACTAATGGACATCAGATATAGGTTGAGTTCACGGATTTTCCGTGGATAGGTGGGCATTTTACACATAATATTCCGGTGTGTGGGAGGGAACGGTTAAATAAAACGGAGGTACCGAGAGTGCCTTAGAGCTCCGATGGCAGTTTATGCTTTTGATATTTTTAAATATTCCGTGGTCTACAATGGCAGAATCAACACATTAGTGCTATGAATGTAAAGCTTAATGTCGCTTGTTGTCAGTAAGGGATACTGTCCTGCAGTTGCTCGTAATCCTTGAACTGGGCTGAACAGTAGAGTCCTGATTGATAATGATCTATTATATCCCGACCGTATCATATTTGGAAATGGCTTAATTTTTTCAGAGTAGAGATTTTCAGGTCTCGGCCCCTTGATCATTTGCTGTAAAATGTTATGTATTCACACGGGGCTTCTCGCGGGAGTGGTACACACCTATTGACACTTTGGGCGAAATTTACCCTGCTCACTGTGTTTAGGGCAGAACCTCACCTAGATCTAAAGGAGTTTATAATTGGTAGGAAAGTACAGTGGCTTTGTTTTTTTGTTGCGAAAAACAGCCTCGAATAACTCGAGTATGTACAGCTTTTCAACTGATTGGTGTCCCCTGTTACGACACAATGATTCAGTCCCAGACTGCATTCAGTTTTTTTTTTTTGTTTTGGTGGGGGTAGTTGTTTTTTACTCGTATTACCTGTACGGTTACAGTTTATGAATGGGGTTAAGCTGTACACAAGACATAAACAAAAACAAGGACAGCTGGTACATGATGGGGTCATTAGCATTACTAAGCAGATCAGTGGACTAATAGTCACTTCTAATAATTACCAAAGCAGCACTCGTGGGGGTCAGTGGTCGCACTGAGTCACCAGGTGACTCCAAGGACAGGTGTTTCTCAGAAGTCTTGAAGGGCAGAAGGTACACGAAATTCAAATTCAACCGAGAATCTATGTTCGATATAATTGCCAGTGGTGAAGAGGAACTGAAAAACTGTTAGTTTAATAACTGTGGTGTGTAGAAGGAATTACTGTGACTAAATTTGTATTATACTTTGTTTGCAGGCCATTCACGGTGGTTTACTAAAGAAGACGTTTTCATCTGGCGTCAGCATCGGACTCTTTGCCTTTCCCATCTATCCTTTCCATTGTTGCTGGTGTTTTCCGGCAGGTGAAATGTCTGAGGCTGTGCATTATATCCACTTGCAGAACTTCAGCAAGTCCCTACTAGAGACCTTGAATGCCCAGCGCTTGGGTGGGCACTTCTGTGACGTAACTGTGCACATACACGAAGCCACCTTACGTGCTCATCGTTGTGTATTGGCTGCTGGCAGCCCCTTTTTCCACGACAAGCTGCTTCTGGGCTACTCTGAGATTGAGGTACCACCAGTGGTACCAGCACAAGTGGTACAGCAGCTAGTGGAGTTTATGTACAGTGGTTCTCTTGTGGTGGCTCAGTCTGAAGCCTTGCAGATACTTACTGCAGCAAGCATCCTGCAGATCAAGACTGTGATTGACGAATGCACTCAGATAATCTCTCAGAACCGGGCCACCAAGCCCTCATCTGCTAGCGGCGCTACTGTTTTCTACAGCAACCAAAGTCGAGTCTCTGCCAATAAATCTCAGAGGCAACCAAAAGAAATGGAGGGGACATTCACTGTTGCTCTCAGAGATTCCGATCCTCTTCCCTCTACTCCAAAGGCCAATGAGATGGACATAGTCACTCAGTCTGGGTCCCTGTCTCAGACGCCCAAGATCCTCTGCGCTTCAGAGGTGCGTTACAAACTGAGAGACCTGCTCTCTTCTCAGCATAGACAGTTGGCGGAGGTGAGAGAAGTGATGGTACCGGAAGTGGAGCCTGTTGCCTCCAGTGATGGCGAAGGGGCAACTTTGGAGTTCCTGCAGCAGGTGGAGGCGCCACCAAGCTGCCATAGCCGGAAGCAGCGCCAGCCTGTCCGACTTCAGGTGTCTGACTCCTTTCCTGTGGTAATCAAAGATGAAGAGGATGAGGAGGACCGGCCACATGAAGAGGAAGAGAAAGAAGACAAAGAAGAAAGCAGTACAGAAAAGTCTGAGGCATTTGCTGAACCTGAGCAAATGCAAGACATGAGCAAAGCTCAGAATACCCCTAGCAACCGAAAGGATACCAGCAGTCAGTTGGACTTTGCAGCAGAAGGGCAGGATTTCTTCAGTAACCAAGAACTCTTCTCTGAAACATTCATACCACCATGGCAGGGTGAGGAGGGCCTCCCAGAAGGTAGCAGGGACAGCTCGCTGGAGGAAAGGGATACATTCCACACTGACTGTAGCCTGGAAGGCCCTGCTTTGAGGACCATAGCCACATCGACCAGTGAATTCAAACCAGTCCCTCCATTCAATTCCCGTGTGTTTGAGTCCAGGGGAATAGCTTTTGTGTCTCCCGCTATCAAACGGGAGATGAAGCCTGCTACACCAACTAGTGGTGCCACAAGCACGTCGAATATCTTCCAGTTTCACATGTCTCACCCCAACCAAAATCAGCCCGGCGTTGCTCAGGGCTTCTACAGTGTCCAGCAAGAAGGTACAACAAATCTGGTTCAGATGTGTCAAAATGTGCCCTCTGGACCAGCACAAAATGACCCCGCCCAGAACCCTGGACCGTCTCGTAGCACAGAGCCCTCCTACGAGTGCAGCCACTGCCAGAAGACCTTCAGCTCTAGAAAAAATTACACCAAACATATGTTCATACATTCAGGTAAGAACCCCACCACCAGTTGTATAACAGGCCTCGAAAAATCATAAAAATGTTACCAGACCTGCAGGTCTAGTGACTTGACTATTTTACTCAACCTAATTATAATGTCCTTTACCTGTACACTGGTCTCAAATTGTGTGATCCTAAGCAAATATATCATTTTATTGAGTCACATTTTTCTTTGTTATCGCATATGAGAGCATGTTCAAATATGTTAGTTCGGCATTGCTGAGGAACAAAAAAACTCTTTTGCTTGATTTAATAGACTCAACGTTTGATCTATGTGTAATAGGAATGTAGCCCACATTTAGGGTTCGCATGACCTACGACTTGCCTCTAAGTTAACTTTTAGCTCAGGGCGGAAACTGGAACGTTTCTCACTTGATGTTAAAAAAACCTCTCACGTTTAATAAGTATATGGCTAAAGAGTAATGTGGTAGTGCAGCGTCATTTACAGACAGCACATTTCTAATTAAAATGGCCACAAATGTTTCCACTGACATGCGGTTTTACTGATACAGATACTACTATATAGCGAATAACCAATGTGTGGAAATTGTGTTTCAACAAAAATATTTATCATTTGCACAACACCAAGTAAAGTGGTCTGATTTATTTTGATCTTTTAAAATCTTTGTTTCCATCACACAGAATTAGAAAAATTTGCTTTACTAACTACTGAAATATATTTTGAAATATTTGTGCAGTTCATTTACAGGCTGTCCAAATGCTTTATATTAGAAAAAACTGGCATCCTACAGCCTTTAATTTCACACTCATCAGCACGTTTGTTAGACAGTTAACTTTATGAAATCCTCTTTGTAGTCAGAGAAAGAAAAGTAAAAATCAACCTCAAGGATAAAATAAGTAGCAAATTGCAAGAAGACATAAGTTGACATTTGATCTCCTTCTTTGAACGCAGAACAAATGTGACAAGCTAAAAACAAGATTTAAAGGTATTTTTATTGCTCATTTACTCTCTGAGTGAAAAAAATGAGCTTTTCTTTGTCAGCTCGCGGGAACGGGCCAGTAGGCCCTGAAATAGCTTGCCCTGATAGAATCTGACTCTCCATAGCAAGTGGGTGAGTAGATTTCTTGAGGCCTGTATAATTTCTCCCTATAACCCCTTTCCTGCTAGTCTTTGCCCCCAGTCCTGAACCCTTTTTTTGGCTATCTGGGGTAGTTCATACTTAGAGTTCCATAAAGTTTTTCCAGATAAGATACCCACGCCAAATTTGCATCCTTTTTTTCCAACATCCTGGGGAATTAAAAAATACTCATGGTTTATGGATTCCCCTGGTGGGGGCCGCGAAAACTAAGCAAAATGTTAAGTTTTGGAAAGGAACTAGAGGAAAAGTGCTCCAGATTAAAGTGTCTGTTCTTTTTTTTTTTTCTAAAACTGGCATCCACAAACAGTTTGTTGTCTTAAAGACACCATCTTCTCAGCTGTCAGGAACATGCAGAGCTGAATCAAAAAACCTAATTTTGGACCATAGTTTTAGCATTTTACTAAGAGTTAGCCCATTTTCCCTATTTTTTGTACTTTCAACCTTCTTCCAGTTTGTGGTGGAAACTAGTTTGAAACCCATGGGTGATCCAGAAAAGCTATACATTTCTGAAAACTAGGAAGCATTACAAATTCAGCAAGTGGTCATATTTGTAGATCCCTCAAGGTTTTCCCCAAGGAAAGTAACTGTTGAAATAAAGAAATATTGAAAATCGTAGGAAGAAAACAGGCGTTTGTGACAACATTTTCATCTGTAACGTTTTGTCACAATGGCAGATTGACAAAAACAATATACCATTACGTCTGACCCCTCTGATTGTGGGGATATATAGGGTTTGTAGGTTCTCCAAGAACTCAAGGTACCCAGAGCAAGCAACTGAGCGTCACTATACAGTGAGTTGTCATTGAGTACTGAGTCTAGACCAATTCTTATAGCAAAATAGGGATTGTGAAAAAAGGGTATCATGGAAACGTATGTATTTCTGAAATGGGCACAAGATACAGAGTTTAGGAGTAATGGTTATTTCTACATTTCTGAATTTGTGGGTACCCGTACTAGCAAATGATTTGGATGGTATTTTTCAAAGTGTCATCTTTCTTATATACTGGTTTACATTTTAAAGGCACAAAGGCAGCTACATCTATTTGGTAATAATAAATGTTCTATTATTCTATGCTCCCAGAAGTCTCTAGATAAAAATGGTACTTCACGTGTGTGGGTAAACCTAGTGCCTACGACAGGAAACAGCCCAAAATGGCAATATGGACGCTGCACTTTTTTCCTCCCAAAGCTGTCCCTCTTTTCCCAATGTGGGTAGCTCTAGATTTTAGACCCTAGCTCAGCTAGTACCTCGGGAAACCTAACTAACTGTACATTTTTGGAAACTAAGCACCTAAGGGTATCCAGGGTGGGCTGACTTGCGTGGCTCTCATGAGATTCTGTTACCCAGAATCCCTTGCAAACCTGAAAAATTGCCTAAAAAACACATTTTCTTCATATTTCTATGATGGAAAGTTCTGGAATCTGAGGGGAGCCACAAACTTCCTTCCACCCAGCATTCCTCCAAGTCTCCCGATAAAAGTGGCACCTCACTTGTGTGGGTTGGCCTAGTACCCGCAACAGGAAATGGCCCAAAATGCAACATGGACACATGACATTTTTCCACTGAAAACTGACCCTTTGTTTGCAATGTGCCTAGCTGTGGATTATTTAGGCTCTAGCTCAGCCGTCACCTATTGGAACCTAGCAAACCTGTACATTTTTGAAAATGAGATACTTAGCGGAATACAGGATGGGGTGATTTGTGTGGCTCTCACCAGGTTCTGTTATGCAGAATCCCGTGCAAACCTCAAAATTTGTCTTAAAAAACACATTTTACTCATATTTCTGTGATGAAAAGTTCTGGAATCTGAGGGGAGCCACAAATGTCCTACCTTCCAGCGTTCCCCTCAGCCTCCAGATAAAAGTGATAACTCACTTGTATGGGTGGGCCAAGTGTCTGCGACAGGAAAGGACCAAAACGTGTAGATGTTAAGGGGGAATCAAAGTAGGTCCAAAAGGGCTGTTTTTTTTTTTTTAAATACGTAATTTTTTTTAACAATGTCACCTTTATTTGAGAAAACATCCCTGTATATAGAACACTTTCTTGCTCCATTGCTAAAGGATTTGAGTTCTTACCTATTCAACACAATGGATCTTTTGAGGCATCTTTAAAATATGTTTTGGCTGGACTAACATCTCATATATTTTTTTTAAAACTTTATGTATATTTTACCAAAAACATACAGCTGCATCATACGGTGGCACATAAGGAAGGAGCCAGGTAAACACTGGCGATTCCATTGTACAATAGAAAGCAACAGTTTTGAATCCATTTCCACCATCAATCAGTCCAACCCGCATTTTTAGGATGTGCAGCAGAATCCACCCCCCAACTAATTAGTAGGACGTCTCTGTGTCTCCATATTTAATACTCCCGCAGTCTCCCCCACAATCACCCTGGGTCTTCTCCCTCACTATCTGAAGAGGTTACGGTCGAGTCCAGATCTGTAAAAGCAGCACATATTTATTTCCAATCATCTATGTCCTTGAAGGCCTTGTCATCGTGCCGGTTTATTTTCATATGCATCTCTTCTGCTACGGCCCATTCCAAGATATCCGCTCTCCAGCGGGCATAGTCCGGGCTCTTGCAACCCATCCACTTTATGGCGACCCTACGCTTTGCTAACACCAGTGAGAGATGCAAAAACGTATATTCCATCTTCCTACACGTTGGACGAGGTATATTGCCAAGGAGACAACTCTGGGGCGTCTGATCAAACTTCAAACTCACCACCCTTTGTATTTCTGTAGTAATGTGCGCCCATAAGTCCCGTACTGTCCTACAATGCAAAGCCAAATGCAAGAAATATACTGCCTCACTTCCGCACCTTGGGCAAGTGTCAGAACGTGCAGCAGAGATCCTTCGCAGCACTCTGGGAGTAACATAGGTTCTATGAAGGAAATTATAATGGACTCATTTAAAACAGGCATTACAAGAGACAGTGTGTGTTTGAGCATTTACCTGAGCCTAGTCACTCTCTGACAACAGGGCAGTGAAGTCTTGATTCCAGGCCACTTGGGCCTATGGCGGTGGGCCTATAACATCTGAACGCATGGCTTTATACAGTAAGGAGATCAGGCGACTACCCGCCCCACAGGTAAGGAGGATCCCCAATGTTTGTGTTGCTTTGGGTGCTTCAGGAAAAGTTAACCACGTTTCACGTGCCATGCCTGCCAGCCCTTCATATTGCAGGAATTGACCCCGACCCAGTGAGAAGGTCTCCCGAGCTTCCTCGAAGGAGAGAAATCTTTCATTTTGGTATAAGTCACCTAGCACCTCACAGCCACCCTCACGCCATTGCTGAAAGGACATATTGTTCATGTGACTGACTGGTTTAAGAATTCACACTGGGAGTTCACGATGAAAAGGAGCGCACTTAAGAGCAATGCGTACAAACCAATGCCAAATCATTGCAGTTTTGCCAAACTAGATATAGGGCTGATTGCTCCACGCTCTGTCCCTCCATCAGTAACTCTGGCAGCTTTCCTTTTTCCACCATCCCATTCAGAAGGCGTTTTTCCCAGTTCCAGCCAGCGTGCAGTATGTTGAATATGAGCCGCAAAATGATACAAATCCAACGTCGGTGCTTCCAACCCACCCTCTTCATATTGTCTTCTTAGGGTTGACAAGTCAACCCTAGGCCTTTTACCTGCCCATAATAATGAGACAAGGATAGAGTCTAGTTGTCGGAAATACCTCTGTGGGATTATAGTTAGAGAATTCTGCAGGGTGTAGAGGCATCTGGGAAGAAGGACCATCTTGGCAGTCGCCAGCTGGCCCATTAGGGAAAGTGGCCAAAACGTGACTGATTTTTTGAGACCCTCAATTACTCACCCCAGTTTGAGCGCAATCTGCGAATTACATGTACGTGTAATTCTAATTCCTAGGTAGCAAAAATCAGAGGTCTTCCAACGGAGTCCCACGGCAGGGTCAGGAGAGATGGAGGTCAGACCTGCGAGAGGGAACACCAGTGTATTAGCTTTATTCAAGTGCAGCCCCCAAATGGCACCAAACTCTTCCAGGATGTGCAGCAGAGTTGGAACAGCCTCTCTAGGGTTCAGGTGGGAAGCCATCACCACATTGACATTGGAGCATGATAGGGCCAGCAAGCCTCTCGAATCTCCTCCAGAGTCAGTGGGCCATCTAACTGTTCAGCCATGGCTGGAGTCAGCCTCTTAAGTCCCGCAGCCAAGTAAGGGACATATCCGACCATGGTGACACTTGGATCTGCCGTATAGACCTTTTGTAAATGCTGTTGTAAAGTGTGAATTATACCCATCCTAGATGTGACCCTATCTCCGTCTAAGTTGACCAGGCAATTAATGGGCGGTAGGGATTGTTCTATACATAATATGCAGGCTAACAGTTTGCCAAACTTGTCCCCTTCCCTTTGGAGTCTTTGTCGATAGGTTCTCAGGCTATATTTGTCTAACCGGTCCCAGAGTTCACCTAATCTTCTATTACTTTGGACCACCTGCTTCTGAGAGTCCGGGGCAGCAGTTGGAGCGCTCTGCAAAGCAGCAAGGGCTGCCTCCTCCTTCTGAATGTCAGTTTGCAACTGTTGTCGCACTGCGCATTGGAGGCCCATACATGCACCCCTCATCACTGCTTTTGAAGTTTCCCATTCTGTGGACCTAGTAGAGGCAGATCCCCAATTCCCTTCCATATAATCACCAAGGGCTTTACCCAGAGCTTACCGACCCAGTACATCCTCCAGAATATCTGAAGGCATCCTCCATGTCTTCCACATTTGTGAGTCATCTCCCCAGACCACCTTACAGACTACCGGGGAGTGGTCAGACAATTAGCAGGCCAAATGTGTAACTTCTAGATCCTCTAGCTGTTATGGTCCCCCTACCAGTATTCTATATAGCTGACTTTAGGTGTTGTGTGTGGGAGAGTGACAAGTGTATATCCGATTTTTGGGATGTGACATTCTCCACACATCCCTTAAGACTAGGTTATGCATCACCTCAGAGAGTGCTTTAGACATGCCTGATACCGTCCCTGTTCTTGGTGGTGTCCGGTCAAGGCAGGCGTCCAGTACACAATTATGATTCCCCCAACCAAAATATGGGTGTGTCAGTGGTGGTAGTAAGAATGTCCTGCATGGCATAAAAAAGGCTGAGTCGTCCGTATTGGGAATGTAAGTATTCAGTAAACATACCTTCCTACCATCTAGTGTGCCCTGCTGGAATACATATCTACCATTTATGTCAGCCTCCATAAAAGTGAGTGAAAACGGGACCCAAGGTATGACCGAAACCAAAGTACCTCGAGCATATATTGAGTATGAAGAGTGGTATATTTGTCCCCTCCATTTGTTTGCTAGTTTAGATACCCCAGCGTCATCAAGGTGTGTTTCTTGAAGGCAAGCAATGTCAATATTGTGTCTTTTAAGTAGTGAGAAAACTCTATACCCCTTTACGTAGGTTCTGAGGCCACGGGCATTCCAGGTGAGTAGCTTGTAGTCACTATGCCTCATCTAGGTATTGTTTTCAGTAGCCATCGCCTTCCCACCCGCTCCCTCTAGTGCCCGTACCCAGCTGTGGTAACTAGAACATGTGAGAAAGTATCCTCTTTCTAGCATGGTTTCTCCCACTTTTGGCCT
This sequence comes from Pleurodeles waltl, assembly GCF_031143425.1. Lineage (NCBI taxonomy): Eukaryota > Metazoa > Chordata > Amphibia > Caudata > Salamandridae > Pleurodeles > Pleurodeles waltl. Next base: position 1,277,613,499 of record NC_090446.1, on the reverse strand, counting down.
GTTTGTGAGTGTGTGTCAGTGTGTTTTACTGTGTCACTGGGATCCTGCTATCCAGGACCCCAGTGCTCATAGTAAAAACCCTATGTGTCAGTGTGTTTTGCCTGTCTCACTGTGATCCTGCTAGCCAGGACCCCAGTGCTCATGGTTTGTGGCCTAATGTGTGGTTTGTCAGTAGTGCTTAACTGTGTCACTGAGGCTGTGCTAACCAGAACCTCAGTGCTTATGCTCTCTCTGCTTCTAAATTTGTCACTGTAGGGTAGTGACTTTATTTACCAACTCCATTTGGCATACTGGACACCCCTTATTAGTCCCTAGTATATGGTACGTAGGTACCCAGGGCATTGGGGTTCCAGGAGATCCTTATGGGCTGCAGAATTTCTTTTGCCACCCATAAGGAGCTCAGACAAACCCTTTCACAGGACTGCCACTGCAGCCTGTGTGAAATAGTGCACACACTATTTCACGGCCATTTTCACTGCACTTAAGTAACTTATAAATCAGCTATATGTCTGACATTCATTTACTGAACGCTAGGTGCAAAGTTACTAAGTGTGAGGGCACCCTTTCTCTTGCAAAGATGTCCCCACGCAGTCCAGGGCCAATTCCCTGGACTTTGAGTGTGCGGGGACGCCATTACACGCGTGCACTACATATAGGTCAATACCTATATGTAGCTTCACAATGGTAACTCCAAATATGGCCATGTAAGGTGTCTAAGATCATGGAATTGTCCCCTCATTCCAAATCCGATATTGGGGAGCCAATTCCATGCATCATGGGGGCTCCACCATGCACCCCCAGTACTGACAAACCAGCTCTCTGAGGCTGGCACTGCACCTACAGCTGCTGCCACTTCACAGACAGGGTTCTGTCCTCCTGGGGTCCGAGCAGCTCAGTCCCAGGAAGGCAGAACAAAGCATTTCCTTTGGGAGGAGGCTGTTACACCCTCTCCCTTTGGAAATAGGTGTTACAGGCTTGGGAGGGGTAGCCTCCCTGAGCCTCTGGAAATGCTTTGAAGGGCATAGATGGTGCCCTCCTTGCATAAACGAGTCTACACCAGTTCAGGGACCCCCAGTCCCTGCTCTGGCGTGAAACTGGACACAGGAAAGGGGAGTGACCACTCCCCTGTCCATCACCACCCCAGGGGTGGTGCGCAGAGCTCCTCCTGTGTGTCCCAGACCTTAGCCATCTTGTTTTCCAAGGGGTGGGGACACTCCGGAGGCCGGTGGGTAGCCAGTGCCAGCAGATGACATAAGAGACCCCTCCTAAATGGTGCATGCTTGGTTAGGTAGCCAATCCCCCTCTCTATTTAGGGTCTCTCCTGTGGGTTCCTTTTCAGATTCTGCTTGCAAGTTTCCATCAGGAATCCTCTGCAACTACTACTTCATCCTTTGACCTCGGATCGACCGCAGACTGCTCCAGGAACTGCTGTAACTGCAACAAACTATCCAGAAGGGCTACTTTTCCTCTGCAACTTCAGCTCCAGCCAGCAACTGCAACAGTTTCCACGGAGTACACGCTTTGGGGACTCCCTGTCTTCACCCTTCCCGTGGAGTGACAGAGTCACTTTCCTGCTCCAGCAGGCACCCTCTAAGACGACGGCTGGTACTTTTGGACTCCTCTCCGAGTGACGAGCATGCTCCTTGGAACACAGGTGGTGGACCCCTTTGACACAGACAGTCCTAAGGTCCTGCTGTCCAAATTTTGAGGAGGTAAGAGCTTGCCTCCCCCGTTTGCGACAGTACCCCTGTGCATTGCATCATCTTCACCTCCTGCGACCTCTGTGCACTGTTTGCAAGAAGCCCAGGTCCCCAGCACTCTATCCTGCGACGCTCAACTCGCGGAGTTGTTCTCTGGCGGCGTGGGACCTTCTTTTGTAGTGCTGCAACAACTGCAATTTTCACCATCTTTGTCGCAGTGTTGTGGGACCTCCGTGGGTGCTGCCTGGTCATCTGTAGGTTCCCTCCAGAGTTGGGAGCCCTCTCTGCCTCCTCAGTCCAAGTTGAGGCCCCCAGGTGCCTCCTGGGTCCAGGCAGCGCCACTGATGCAATCTGTGACAATGCCAAAACCAAGGCTTTTTGGACAAATCCAGCGCCGAAACTCTGCTGCATCCAACATTTCCACATGGGACATCCATTGCATCACGTGGGAACCCGCAGCCATCTTCCTTGGTGCTCTTCTGCAGCCTTCCTCCAACCGGAGACTCCTGTTTTGAACCTTCTTCTAGGTTGGCAGGGGCTGCTGTCCTTCCTGGAATCTTCTGCGTCTTCTGGACTTGGTCCCCTCTCTTTACAGGTCTTCAGGTCCAGGAATCTACCATTTGTGGTTTGCAGTCTTGCTTGGTTCTTGCAATAACTCTAATCACGGCTGGTAGTGTGTCCTAAGGAAACTTGCAGTACTTTACTCCTACTTTCATGGGCTCTGGGATGGGGTATTTTACTCACCTTTGTGGTATTCTTACTCTCCCTGCGATTCTCTACACACTACACTTGTCTAGGGGGGAATTTGTGATTCACATTCCACTTTCTTAGTATATGGTTTGTGTTGCCCCTAAACCTGTTTTCTCCTATTGCATTCTATAGCATTTCCTTTTGTTTGCACTATCCTATGTCTAATTACTTACCTTATTTTGGCGACTAGTGTATATATTGTGTATAATGCTTACCTCCAGAAGGAGCATTGCCTCTAAGATATTTTTGGCCTTGTGTCACTAAAATAAATTACCTTTATTTTTGGTAACACTGAGTATTGTCTTTACTTGTGCATAAGTACTGTGCAACTATAGTGGGATTGCAGGAGATTTGCATGTCTCCTAGTTCAGCATAAACTGCTCTCCTGCAGCTACCTCTATCAGCCTAAGCTGCTAGAACACTACTACATTTTCACTAATAATCGATATCTGGACCTGGGATAAGGTGGAAGTACCCAAGGTACCCACTACAAACCAAGCCAGCCTCCTACAGAACAACATAAACAGAATTTAACCAAACATTTGCAGATGTTACAACCTTCCACCCATGGGCAAGCAATGTGTGACTGCAAGACTATTGTAGCCCAGCCCCTGTGTGCCCCAGGAACGCACAACCATGCCCCGGTCCAGCAATGACCAAAAAATACCTACTGATCCCCGCCAGCCAGGCGTATCATACACTCTGTCAGTATATACTAAAAAAAATAACGTTGCATTCCCCCTGCTTATTATCATATTAATCTGCAGGAATCAGCAAGGTTTTTCGGACCTTGCCAAGTTTGTCAACACTTTGGGGTCCTGTTCCCCAATCGCTTGGGCCGGTACAATTAGACCTTAGCTGTCCACCGTCAGCGGCCCACCCCATTGAGTGGTCCCCAACTTTTCAGAATCAGGAAACCCAACATGAACAAATGAATAAGGGGACTAGTGCAGTAACTCATCACGTCTACGAAAGTATCTGGTACCATGTCCGCTGGTGTATTTGAAGTCAGTAGGGGCAAGCCCTCCATGGACTTGTGCAGAGGAGGAGTCACCACGCTGGGCAGTCGAGTCTCTGTAGTAAGATGCATGGCTACATCCTCCCCAATATGCCCTTGTTGCGATCTTCGAGGAGTAAAATTAGTATTTTTTGTACCTGAGGCGGCTAACACCCTTCCATTTCGTGAGCCCCATGACTCCACCCGCAGTGGAATCATCTCTGATCTCCAGCCATTCCCATACTTCCTCCGGTCTATCAAAAAAATTAGCCTTGTCATGTAGTATAACTTTCAGCCGTGCCTCATAAAGGAGCATATAGTGCAGATGCAGTGTTCTTAGTTTTTGTTTGACAGCGAGAAAGGACTTGTGACGTTCTTGAACCTGCTTTTTGTAATTGGGAGAAATGGCTATCTTGCAGTTTTCGTAAAGTGGATCTCTTGCTTTCTTGCCACCTGCAGGAGGCAATCACGATCTTGATAGTTCAGAATTTTCACTATATTAGCCCTAGGGGGTGCCCCTGGCTGGGGCACCAACAGTCTGTATATCCTTTCCATCGCAAACAGACTGGAAAGACCTGGTGGTTTCAGGACAGTCTGCACCCAATTTTCGATGAATGAAGCCGAACATTGTTGCGACGGGAGCGGCCCTCCACATCCTCCGCCCTCCTGTCCAACTCAGCCTCCGCTGCCTTAAATTCCACCATCTGTTGTTTCAATGTGGAGACCTCACCTTGCAAAGTTTTGATGTTTGATTCCTCAGTTGTCACTTTCTCTGCCACTCCGCGAAGGTCAGTGCGCAATAGATTGACATCAATGGACACAGAGTCCATATGTAGTTTTAAGACGGTGCGGGTGTCATGTATTGCAGCTAAAATCTCCACCCTGGTGGGTCCTGTTTCTGCCTCCAGCTGATTTCTCTCCTCCGAGGTCCCAGTCTGCCTTGTTAGTCGGTGTGTGGGCTGCCGAGGCGTTGTATATTGCATGATGTTGTTCGAAGCGTGCGAGCAGGGTGACTTATCCTTCCTCATGCTGTCTGTTAGATTACATCGGACAGGCGTTATCAATGGGTCGTTGGGGTGCTCTGAGGTTGAGTACCGGACCTCTCCCCAGTACACAACTCCCTGGCCAATAGTTCCCCAATGATTCTAGCCGATCACATTTATTGACAGTTGCATTACAGGCAGGACTTAGTTGCATTGCCCGTAAGGGGTGTCAATAGCACCATGGGGATCCAGCCCTCCGTGGCAACGCATATATTCCATATTACACAGTTCCGTTTCTCACCTGTGGCAGCCTGCGGGTTACTCTTTTACAGCTGGGCCCAGCGCAATACCTCGAACAGGACCCGATCTGCCAATGGCGGCGAGGGCAGGACCCAGCGTCCTCGCCTGCTTAGTTAGAGAATGAAGCGCTAGGCTCCATGTGCAGGGCCCCTGTGGCAGCAGCCCTCGCAGGCGAGGGGACCAGCGAGCATTCAGCTCACCAGCCGCATCACAGGCGAATGATTGAGAGTCCATAGGTTGTGGTGCCCCCTCGGGGTATCAGTAGGGGCACGCATGTCAAGCTCAAGCGATCCAAGGCCGGAGCCCAGAGGTGTCTCACTGTGTCCTCTAGGCCAGATGAGCCTCCGACTCCACCGCCCCTAGTTGCCGCCGATCTTTCCCACACTCGGCCTGGGCCTCCGATCACATGGGTCGGTGTTGATTCTCTGGGCACGCCCCAGCTTCTGTCCGCCATCCGGTTTTCAGGTACTGCGCTCACTGTCTCCGCAGCCCGAGGCAGTGATCAGCAAAGTGGCACGTCTGGGCCACATCAGCAGAATACAGCGTCGATGCAAGCACACCTCAGTCGCAACAGTCACAGGCAGCGGGACCAAGCTCAATCCGAGCCACTCGTCCTCACGATGTGGTCCGACGTCCCGGACTGCTGCAGCGAGTGTCACTGCCGGCCTGGTCTTTCTTCCACTCGGGTCACACCATGCCTCAGGTGCAGCATGCACTTCCCACGGCGCCCAAGGGGCCAGAAATCCGTCCATAGGTGCTAGGTCCCTCGTAGATGCCAATTCAGTGCCAGAGAGACATGATTTATGTAGGATTAATGTGAGTTTTGCCACCCAGCTAGTGGGAGCTCACATCCTGGCGGCCATGCTGTCAGGCCACGCCCCTAACATCTCCTTTTTTATAAGTTTTTAGGCTGACTCTGCTTTGGGCACCCACACAAGCGAGGAATCTTTTTTTTGGGAGACCGAGGGGAACGCTGGGTGATAGGAAACGTGTGGTTCGTTTCTGTTTCTGGAAGAAAATGCACAGAAATTCAAGGAAAAGTTATGATTTTAGTCTTATTTTGGGGTTTGCAGGGCATTGTGGGTAAGAAAATTTGTTGAGATCCACAAGAGGCACACCAGCCGATTATATGTCAGAACAATGAGTGCTTCAACCACCCATGCCTGAACAATGAGGTCGGAACAACAACCTCGTTGTTACCACTAATGCCTTTACCACAAATGCCTTAACAACAATTTTTCTTTGTAAAGGCATTCCTGGTAAAGGTATTAGTGAACGCCATGCATGCTCCCACCATGCGTCCCCACTGGCCCCCCACCCCTAAAAATTACTGTGATTCCCCCAACCCCACAACCACCCCATCCCCCCACCCCCAAGATTACCACAACCCCAACCTCCCTCCCCTAAAACCTAAAGCACCCCAACCCCCCACCCCACCCCCAAAAACTAAAAATACCCGGACTCCCCACCCCACACCGAAACCCTGACTCCCCCACCCCTAAACCTTAATCACCCCGAGCCCCCCACCCCCCAAAAAACAGCCCCAGCCCAACTTACCACCTCCTTGATCGCGTCGACTCCCTTCTTCTGTGCCTTAACCACGCATGTACGTGGTTCAGCACATGCATGGTTAAGGCCCTGAACAAGGAAGTCGTGGAAAACGAAAGCGTTGTTTCGCTTTCGTTTTCCACGACTTCGTTGTTCAGGACTCGTTGTTCGGGATGCTTGTCACACCAGCCTATACTCCCCTGGGTGTCTAGTATATAAACATGTCTGGAGTTGGTAGATTTTATTTAGAGACAATGTACACCTTGGCAGAGAAAGACAGAAAAGACAAATAATACTTCACAACCATCTATTTATTCCTCAAGTGCACACACATACTGGTTGGATTTGACACAAAGGTTGAGTGATGGCTCATTATATAACATTTTATTAACTAGAAATTTCCCCAAATTAAATAAACTGTTTAATGATTGAAAGGTTAAAAAACTGATACAGTGACTCAGGGCTCGTCACCCGTAAAGCTGGGTCAAGGCACCAACCGCTTTACAATCCATTCACACACCTTTCATACGTGACACACACAAGACCATTCACGCCTCCAGCCACAGGCCCAGCACATTACAACACTCACATCAACAAACAGCACCATTCAAGGGCCCATCACTTTCATACGCACAACTGACCTACACACCAATCACACCTGCTGACGCAGTTTGTGGACTGGTGTTTGGCTAGCAGTGTGTGTAGTAACCAGCATTAAGTCACTACTCACACACTGACGGCCAAACACCAGCTGACATACATACTGCCAGCCAAGCGCCAATCCACACACACCGCCATCACATTTTTTTAACAAAAACAAAAAACACAAGCTAATTGGAAATTCAAAACTACAAACCCAACAGATCTACTAAATACATCACACTAATGCCAACTATGAAACTGAACAAAACATTAAAAATGATACAGACCAGGCAGTTCACTTTTACGCTCACCATTGCTTCCCAAAACTCTGTTGTGTATGCTACAATCTAAAACATGCGGGCACACACAGCCCAGGTTTAGAAGGACACCCGGGGCAGTGCATACAACTCTCCTTTCGCCCACCCCTTCACATACAGACTCTCCATCTCTAACATAGATTGCTTTTTTGGGCATGGGAGGAATGTAATCAGCAAAGTGGCGGTTTTTCAATTTAGCCACGTCCTCCACCACTCCAACTCTAGGAACGCTTGCCTGTTTCACTAAAACAAGGCTGCCTATCACAGACTGCTGAAACTGAACAAATGCCATCTTTGACTCTGGAGAATAATCCTTGAAGACAACAAAACATTGAATGTTGCAAGGAAAACCAAAATAATAGCCAACTTCTTATACCAAATGTAAGCCTTACGAACAGTAGTATAAGGTTCCAACCTCGATTCTACTCTTATCTACAGCACCCACTTGGTATTTGTAGTCTAAAATGCACACAGGTTTGCGCACTTCAGCAGCCTGACCCCACACAGGTGAAATACTTTAATCATGGATGTTAGCATGCATGTAGACATCCCTCCTGTCTGCAAATTTCACAGCTAGCAGTTCATCACTATGCAAGACATTGCATGGTTCCCTCTCACAGGTTTTTTTTTGTTGTTGTTTTTTTTACAAACAGGTCCTTTGGATTACGTTTACGATTACAGTGGACTGGGCCACAAGCAACAGTGTCCACTTTGATCAATTCTCTGACCAGTTGCACACCAGTGTAGAAGTTATCTACCTATAAATGGTTGGCTTTTTTTTAAAAAAAAGTCCTCTGCCAAGTTCCCACATAATTTTCTCACTAACAATGCAAGTGGGCGGACATTCGGGGTGGGGGGACAATAGTGGCATCCCTACCAGAGTACACCCGGAAATTCTAAACATATCCTCTGCTACTCTCAGACAACATATATATCTTAATTCCAAAAGTGCCCTCTTGCCAGGAATGTACTGCCTCAAAACCAAATGGCCCTTGAACAAGACCAAAGACTCGTCCACATCTATTTCTTTTCCTGGAACATAGGTCTCTGAAAATCTATCTACGAAGTGATCAAGGACAGGTGAAATCTTAAAAAGATGGTCACAATCATGGTGATCATGTGGCAACGCTGAGGCATTATCAACAAAATGCAGCATCCTAAGCAGAAGCAAATACTGATCGTACTCATGATTACAGGAAATATGGCCGTTGCCATCAAGGGACTGGTAGACCAACATGAAGACCGCAACGGCTTCCTTATCAAGCCCATAAAAAAAAATTAAACCCGAGAACTTCATTAGCTCACCCAGATTTGCTGGAGTTCACACGGTAGCTCTAGAGCGGGGGCTTAAGTTTGGCACTGTTGTTCTTCAAATACTGTTCAGCATAGAAGTTAGTCTATTCAACAGTCTCATCCAAAAATACATCGCACATAAACAACTGAAAGAAATTTAGAGGCAGAACGTTTTCAGTATTTATTCTACACCCTGCAATACCAGTAAAGGCAAGCAACGCCGGCTACACCGTTTGGGGCAACCCAGAGGTCAGCTCTTCCAATGGGAAGCCTTTCAGCCTCAGACTGCCATCCAGATGCCTCTTGCTGCACTATCGGCACATCAGTGTCCTCCTCTAAAACAGCCACTTTCCCCACACTGAGAGAGGCTTCATCATCAGATGATTCATCTTGGGCAGAAAATTCACTGCCAGAATCTTGCACTGCCTCCTCTGCATCAGATGCAGAGTCAGTCTCAAAATCATGATCAGAAGATGAATCAAAAAGCATACCGACAACCTGTGGAGCAGTATTGCTGTGTCTAGCCTTAATCCTTACTAATAAAAGTAACTTGACAGATAAGTCAACATCAACCAGTACTGCGAAAAATAAGTAATAAACAAAGTGTGCCATTATCACAAAGATCTGTAAACTCAAAAACAATACCACTCACTTGCCGGAGACAGCTAGACTCACCAGCACACACTCTGCACAGACCCAGCAAGCACCAATGATATCCCTTTAAGAAGATAAAACTAAATAAAATTATACATAATACAATACACATCATGCACAACCCTAAGGGGCATTTCACACACAATAAAACATAAGCAAATATGCTGCTATTATCACACCATTACAAAAAATAATTCATGCATGGCAGTAAACAGTACAATTTTTTTTTTTTCGTTTGGAGTAAATAGTAAAAAAAAGTTTTTTCTTACCACACATATGCAACTATGCAAACTGCAGATCTCCCAATGCTGAAACCTCGAGCTGGAGTCAGAGCAAAGGAATCAAAAGGTTTGCACTAGAATGAAAAGGAGAAATAAAACATTACAATTACAAATGCAAATAATGCATCAGTCCACACACACCACCAGCCAAGCTGGGAGGCAGATGGGCCTAAAAATATGGCCAAAACATTAACCCCCCAAAAAGGGAGCGACCCCTGCCCGAAGGGCCGTTGATCACAGCAACATTATTGCCCAAAAATAAAATCCCTGTGTCTAGTGGACTCTGCCTCCCTCGGGGGCTGATGGGCCTAAAAGCATATGGCCGATCTACCCACAACGTATTCTGGAAAACATCCCTAGTGTCTTCTGCAGATGGGCCTAAAAGCTTATGGCCGATCTGCCCCCAAGGGGGGCATAAACGGCCAAAATAATCACCCCCTAAAAGGGAGAAGCCCTTGCCTAAGGGGCTGCTCCCCACAACATCAACAGCATATTCAGTAAAACATCCCTGGTGCCTAGTGGCATTTGCAGATGGGCCTAGAAGTATATGTCTGATCTGCCCCCATTGGGGTCGGAAACGGTCAAAATAATCACCCCTCTAAAAGGGAGCAACCCTTGCCCAAGGGAACGCTCACCACAACTTATTCAATAAAACATCCCTGGTGTCTAGTGGCTTCTGCACTGCTTGGGGACAGATGGGCTTAAAAGCATATGGACGATCTACCCTCAAGGGGGACAGAAACGGCCAAAATAATCACCCCCTCAAAGGGAGCAACCATTACCCAAGGGTCCGCTCCTCACAAAAACAACATATTCAGTAAAACATCCCTGGTGTCTAGTGGCTTCTGCAGATGGACCTAAAAGCATATGGCCGATCTGCCCTCAAGGGGCCGGAAACAGACATAATAATCACCCTCTAAAGGGGAGCGACCTTTGCCAAGGCACGGCTCCCTAAACCACACACGCACACAATCAAACAAACATTCCTGGTGTATAGTGGGCATTCCTGCTGCACGATTGCTGCCCCTTGCATGATCGTGCAGCAGGAATGCTCCAAAGAGGCATCGGGGGGGAAAGGTAAACCCTTTCCTTTTTCCCCGATGCCTCTTTGTTCTCACCAAACTCCCTCCCAGAGGAAAAACTCCCCTTTCTCCTCCTATGTGCTGGAAGCAAATGGCTTCCAGAGCGTCTCTGGCAACTTCTAATGACGTTGGCCAGCGGTGTGCTCCTGACGTCATCAGATACCACAGGTGGGGGCGGCCATCCCTGTTTTTTTTTGGGGGGGAGGGTGTTTAGATGGGCAGCCCACAGGGAGAGTGCCATCGCTTTCCCGGTGGGTAGGTGCTAGGATGGCCAGGAGCCATCCTATGCACACTCCCACTGTGTCGTCAGATGGCTTCTGGCCATCCGACGCACGGAAGGGGTTAAGAGCCAGAGAGAAGTGTAATAAAATGCTGCTCCCACGTACCCATTTCATTTGGGAGCAATTCGAGAGGACTAGAAGCGGGTATACTTTTTTAGCTGTATAGTATGAAATACCTGGCCAAATGTCTATAACATGTTCAATGGGAAAGGTTTTCTGAAACCAGCTTCCTTCTTATGTTGTTAATAGTATAGACGAGATTGAAGAGCCTGCTTCCTGAACTTGTTGACAATTTTTCAATTACCACGTTGTCTCTTTTTACCACATTCCTTAATGAGTGAGTGTTCCCACTCAGTAGACAGAAACCATTGTTTTTAATTTCAGCACCTTCCCAAAGGAGTGGTCTTATGTATAGGGTATGTGTGCTCCTGTCCCACATTCTATTTATGTGGGAGAGCTTTTGAAGTCAGAGCTACTCAAGGCAAGCCTGTAAGACTTTGGTAATTGGTGAGTTGAAACTCTCATGACGAACCGTTGTATTCAGTGTCATGAATATTACTGGTAAGTAATTGTCATATTTGTAAAGAGCAACCACACAGAATTTCACCAACAAAATTCCACAAACGTGTATCTATTAAATATGCAGAAACCTAACCAAGAATGTCTTTGATGAACACTGACTTGGAAGCCTCAGCTTACTGCAGTTTTTTATTTGTCAATACAGATGGACAATACCAACAGTATAGTGCAGATGTGTTAACATCTAAGGTGCCCCTTCCTGCCATGTGAGCATGGTGTGCAGGCTGATGTCACTGTTCTAATCATTTTAGCTAAGGTGGCACCCCTGAACTGGGGATGTGAAGTGGTGATTTGGAGTTAGGCATACCTGCTGGATCTAGGGACACTGAGATGCACCAATGGTGGGGGTGGTGGGCTAGGACCTTATGTTGTGTCGAGAGCAGGGTGTACTGTCTCTCAAAGCCCTTGCTATAGATGGGCCTGCTGTAAGGGATATCTTAATAACTTAACCCCAATTGAGCTATTTCTGCTAGGGTGGATGGGCATTTTCAGGTTTGTCAGGTCCCCAAGAGGGACTTAGGGGGACCAGAAGCATGATATGCGCAGATCAGCTCCTTGGGCCTGGGTTCATGGGGGCAGGTCGTCTTTTCAGGTTGGACAGAGTAACTTGTTTGACTTTCTTGTGTATTTCTGACATAGGCATGGCCCTTCTCTTGGCATAGGAATCAGCCATACACTTGGCTGAAATACTATGAGTGTCTAATGTTGAGGAAATATATACGTTTATTGAAAATCTAATCCATTTAATGTAATACCCAATAACCTGTTTTTGTATAGTCTTTGTTAGCCCAGTTTAATAAAAATATTAAACATTCAAGATACCCAATGTAATATTACTCATTTTATAGGCCAGTAAAGAATAAAGAGCTGTATTGGCATTACTTGGTTTTGAAGCCTTGACCCACAGATCTCTCCTTCTCTGTATTGCATATAGCATGAATAAATGCTTATTAATTGTGATAAGAAATGCTAATTAATTGTGATAAGAATTGATCATTGTATGTATCACCATCAGAAGTGTCTCCTACTAATTAGTTAAGATGAGTGTAAGGTGACTGTGATGCTTGGCAGGATCTCTGCTACTTAAACCAGAGTTGCTAATGTAACATTATTGCCGGACTATTGCAGCCTTTTTGAGATACCTTTTTAGAAATTCAAGCTAGAGATCATCGTTCTCAGTGACTTTGAAAATGACTCTTGCATCTTTTTAAGTCATTCTGTCATATTTTTGTAACTGGTCTGTCTTGCTCTCTTTTCAGGCTTGGCACCATCTTTCACCACTTTTTATTTTTTTATTTTATTGAATGACTTTCTTCTCTTCATGTAGTTCACTTTCATCCAGTACAGCTTCTTGTCCTTTCGTGCCTCTTTTGTTTTCCAGCTTCTCTCTGATCTTGAATTATATCTCACATTTTCCATTCTCTCTGCCTTTTTCTTTCTCTCTTTATCTCCGGCTTCTATGCTGACTCTTCTATTGTCTTCCAGTATTTCTCTGTTTTTCCCTTCCCGTCACAGTAAAGCAGTCTGACATAAATCCGTGTTTTGGGTCAGTCCCCTTCAATCATTGGCTTATTTGAATCAGCATCTTTCTGCCATGGGCTTGAGACATTACCGATCACATCTTTGGTCTGCCCAGGTCAGAGGTTTATTTCACCTCATACTTATGGCAAGTTGGTGTACCATTTTACTCCCATGGAGTACCTGAATTGCAAACCACCAAGGACTAAATTATTACATCTAAAAATACACTTGATCTTTGCACTTTTGACACATTCAGTTCTTTATCTTTTGCATGCCCTCCGTGCCGTATCCTGGTTGTACTTCTAGACTGACTGTGGTAAAATGTCCTTGAATATTCTCACTTTCATGGCCCATGGGACTTACATTGGCAGCACATAGTGCTAGTATTTGAGTTCAGTTCAGCCCCTTGTGCTTTCATTATGGCAGCTGTCTCTGCTCATTTATATGAACATGGGTTGCACATTGTTATGATGTCCCTGCGCCTTGCGCAGATTTCAGTAATGCAAGGTGTTTTGTTTAAAGGAGTGATCATTCTCATGTGGTCAGTTACACCCTGGCAAGCTTGGGAGCGTTCACTGTTCTCTGTTGCTTCACAATAAATCCTTTCCATTAAACATACCTGTTGTGTGCGCGACCTCTGTATTTGCAACCATTCTTGTAAGGTGCCGGCCAGGAGGTCGTGGAAGAGTTTGCCATTGTCACCAGAGCAACAGTGTGAAGAGAGCGAACAGGTCTCGTAAAGCAGTGGAAGCTGCCGGGGCCACAGAGCGGCATACTGTGGTGCACCGAGCACGTGAATCAACTTTTGTCAGTTGCGGCAAGTATTTGGAAGTTAGAGGGTGAAGGTGCCGCCGGAGCGGTGTTCAAGGTATCAGCCTCCTATTAGGCCTAGTGGGCCTGCACAGTACATTTCTGGGAGACTTGTGACCCATGTGCATCAGCATGTACAACGGCCATCTTGGTTTGGGCTCATCATGTAGCCCAGTGATTGTGGCGAAGTGATGTACTGATGCCACCAATTTAAAACAAGAAAAAGGAAACCTCAGTGTACTGTTGTCTTTGGCAACGTGCATTATGAAATGGTGATGCGCACACCAGGAAATGTACGCGCTCATCCCCTCGCATAGGGGGCATTGTAAACAGCGATTAGACATTAATTTCCTGGAACTTCTTAGCAACACCGATTTTTGCAACTGTGAACGCTCACCAAAAATGGAAAGGAGTGTATCATGCAACATTGATGCGCACACCTTAAGACAGTGTACGAAATCAACACAAAACAACAGTCATGCCCTCAATAAAAATTTAAAGCAGCACATCATATATCGGTGATGCGCTCACTTTAAGTCAGTGTGTGAACAGATATTGGCAACTATTACATTTCCTCAGTTGCTGCATTAATGCCATTCACGTCACATATACCTTGGCGTACCGAACGGTGATACGCACACCTTTAGCATAGACTGGGATACAGCATTGCTATTTTTTGGCAGTTTTTTTATTGTTGTGATACACACCTTTTTTATTATGCAGTTTGACATAGTGCTTATTGTAAAATCCATGGCAGCCTCTCATGTTTCAGTGATTCCATAATCATGTTTTCTAGCCCATTGAAGGATTGGATTTTAATGTTTGTGAAATATCTAGAGGCCTTAAACATCCAGGACTTTTGCCCTGTATGGAAAAAAGGCCTTCTTTTAAGCACTTTAGGCAAAGGTGGTCAGCGTGTTTTTGGATATTTACCTCAAGCCCTGAACCGAATGGTCAACAAATAAAAGATGTTTATAAGTCTAGACGCAGATTGGAAGTTGGATATGCGAGAGCGGAGAATTTGGGCATGGCAAGATATAAGTTTTATACCCAACATTAACGAATGGTAGAGTCAATTGAGGAGTTTGTAGCTAGGCTAAGAGAATTATTGACCAAATGCCAATTTGTAGGTTTGACTGGTTAACTCATGCGCAACCAATTAATAGTCCAGTGCAAAAGTAAAAACATCCGGGAGAGACTGTGGGCAGCTTAAAATCTCCACCTTGAAGGAAGCAATTGATTTGTCAAAAGTTGTTGAGCAGTTTGATTTGTATATGTAAGAGTAAGAAAAGAAAAATCAAGATCATGAAGTATCTGAGGTGAGGAAGGTCATAAGGCAGAGTCAGAAACTGGCTGCATTTAAATCTTCTGTTAAATCTAGAAAAAAGATTGCACAGTCTAAACAAACCAATAAAACGTGCAACTGGTGTGGGAGTACAAGTCAGATGGCAAACTCAAATTATTGTTTTGCCAATGACAAAGAGTGCAGGAAGTGTGGCCACATTGCCCATTTTGAAAAGATGTGCAAACCTAAAGGTTGTAGCAAAGTAGCCTCTGTTCCAGACATTGCCAGTATGGATGCTGAATTCCATGACAGATTACTGAGTGTTGACTGTGAGGGAGAAGTGGTGGAGGAAGACAAGAGATAAAACAGGCCCAAAGCTACTTTTGAAATAAATGGGCGGCCAGTCCAACTTATGGTGGCTACAAGGTCAGTGTATACAATTATTCCAAAATCAGTGTTTGAGCATGAGTGAATTGGAGTGGAATTAATGCCCAAAGACATTTCCCCAGGGGGATACCAAGACAAATCAATAGACATATTGGCTTACATGGATGCGCACATTGCTTTTGCAAAAAGAGTCATCCAGGGCAAAATGTATGTGGCCGGGCAGGGACCCCCAATTTTAGGGTGGTTGCACCAGTACGACCTTCTCAATCCTCAAGCTTCGGTTATGGCGGCGGAGGAAGGAGCTTTATCAGATGTTTTGGATAGTGTAAAACAAGTTTTTGAGGGCAAACTTAGACAACTCAAGGGTTTTATTCACAAAATTATTCTAAAAAAATGTGTTGTACCAGTGCAGCACAACTTTAGGAGAGAAGGTTTTGTAGTTTGAGATGAAGTTAAGAAAGTAATCCAGGAAATGTTACATGAAGGGGTCATATAACTTGTAGAGGTTTCAAGCTGGCTGTCACCAGTTGTTACAAAGAAATATGATGGGAAGTTAAGATTTTGTGTTGATCTCAGCCTTTATCACCACCGAAGGAATCTTTCAGTTTACTCGCATTTCCTTTGATTTGTCATCAGTGGCTAGTGTGTTTCAACGCATGGTCACTGAGGTTTTCAAAGGTTTGGATAATATGGTGTACTTAGAAGATGGCATTTTGATTTTTGGTAAAACCGTTGAAGAGCATAATGCTGTACTGAAGCAAGCTTTGCACAGAATTGGAAAGTGGGTTTAACACTCTGCGAAGCAAATTGAATATTTGGGGCATACCATTTCTGCCCATGGGGTCACACCTAAAAAAGCTTGCTGAAGGCAATTGAATTGGCACCTACTCCCATAGAAAAAAGAACAACTTAGATCTTTTATGTGTTTAATTGAATACTATGCAAAGTTTGTAGAGAAGCTTGCAGACAATACAGAGTGTTTAAGATCATTACTCAGAAAAGGAGCACATTTTATGTGGAACAAAGAACAAGAAGATTGTTTTAATTCAATTAAAAGAGAAATTTGTGGAGCAGGTATTTTGGTACCTTTTGACATCAATCTTAAGTCCATAATGATGGTGGACGCCAGCGCCTCTGGTTTAGGTGCAGTGCTCTCTCATAAACACAGAACTGTTGAAAAAACAGTGGCCTTTGTTTCTAGGACCCTCACTAATTCAGAAAGGAATTACTGTGTTATTGAGAGAAAGGTGCTAGCAGCAGTCTGGAGTATTGAGTATTATCAATCGTTTGTATGGGGTACTCAGTGTTTTCTTAGGTCAGGCCATGCACTTTTGATCAAAGTATTACTTTCAGGAGGAGCAGGGAAGGGCTCAGCAAGACTGGTAAGATTAAATATACAATGGAGTATGTTCAGGGTTGGAAAACATTCAGGTGGACATTTTGTCCAAAATGTCTGTTGGCTGGAAACTTGTGGACAGTACCCCAGTTTTGAACAGTAAGTGTGATGGTGCCATAGCCTTGGTTGAAGTTGCAGTGATGGGGGGAGAAGGGGATGTATTTACTGTAGAGATGTTTTGTGCATAGTGAATTAGAGGAGCAGAAGGGAGAGTTGTGTGTCAGTGTTTGTACGACCCTATCTCAAAGTGATAGATGAATTGTCATTATATGGTGACAAGGTATTGATTAGGGGTGACTGATTTATACCACCTTTAGGTCTGAGGAACAAACTCGTGGTACTTTAGGACAGAGTTTGACCCAGCGAGGTCTCAAAGCTCAGTTTTGGTAGCCAGGTATGGATGATTAGGTAGTGTCATAAATTGAAAGGTGTCCCATTTGTAAAGACTTGGAGAAGAGATCGAAGGTGGGAGCAAAATCAATCATGGGACAGTTTGTGAATCCTGGTAAGGCGTGGGATAGTGTTTGTTTGGATTTTATCGCTCCAACAAAGGAATTGCAAACTGAAAATAGGTTTGCAGTTATGATCATTGACGTTTTCTCTGAGCGGTTATGTTTTGGAAGAGGGTGTCCCATCCATATTGATAACTGATAATGGTACCCGGTTGATTTCCTTTGAAATGAAGACATTTTTGTCAGTATGTTGCATTACACACCATTGCACCTCTCTTTATAACCGCCCAGAAAATGGTATATTTGGGAGGGCCAATAGACTGGTCAAGGGGATCATTCTAATGGCAAATGTGAGTGGACTAGATGCTGAAAAATATGTTAAGGAGATGTGGGCCTATCACACAACCGTGCAAGGAGATAGCCAGATATGTCCTTTTGAACTAATGAGAAGGAGAGTTTCGGGAACCAAATTGGTACCTTCTTGGATGAAAGAGTGGGTGTCAAGTGGAGGGAGGTGCAGGGTGAATGGATGGAAAGAAGCTCAGATTTGTGATGATGTGATTAAAACTGATGATTGGGTAAAGATCACGGCAGGTAGAATAATGAAAGGTTTATCGAAATTCAGAGGTCCATACAGAGTCAAGAGGGTGCACCAGTTTTATATTCTTTTAGAGAACTGTGAATCGCCACAGGGTGGCACTGTATGAAAGGGGAGGATAGTGTCCGTGAAAAAGGTTGAAAGATGCAGTGGCTGTATGTTTTTGCAGATGTTGACCTAGGAGGATAAAGGAATGCTACAGATTCTCAGACTGTGGGTGTGGCTAGACAATGATTTTCCGAGCCCTAGATTGGACAGGAGTGCAATGGTTTTTATAGACCTCCTGAATATTTGAAAGATTTTGTTGGTCATTAAAAATTGAGAGTGAATTGTTTGATTGCAAACTTGCAACACACACATATATATATATATATAATATATATATATATATATATATGTTGTAATATTATCTTCTTTTGTTTCTGTTATGTGGAAGGGAAGGGGGTGTGTTATAATGTTCCTGCACCTTGTGCAGACTTGAGTAATTGAATCTGGCAGATGTCAAATGCTATGTGTTTTGTTTAAACGCGTGAATATTCTTGGGTGGTCAGTTCACCACTAGCTCTTCTCTGTTGCTTCACAATAAATTATTTACATGTTGTGTGCACGGCCTCTGTATTTAGAACACACATCTTCCTTAAATACCAGCAGTTGGTTCTCAGTGCCCCTGAGATTCCATCTGAACATGTTGTGCATTGGCTAAAGTTCTTACTCATTCCACCTCTAAGGCTAATGATCAATGACCAGTTCTTTACTCCAGATTCAAGTTTGCTCTGCCCCTCTTGAGAGGCTTCTTCGTCTTTGCCAACCGTTGGTTCATTTTTTAGATGAATCTCTTTTCACTGCCTTATGGGTCATGAACACCCTCTGGCCTCTTGTGTCCAGGTGGTCCTTTTGGCCTTTTTGAGGACGCAAAGAATAATGATGCACATTTATTCTCCTTGATAATTTAGAAAGAGGCCCATAACTATCCTTGTCCCCCACTTGCATGCTTCCTGAATCATATCCTTTTGTATGCTGTGGAGAAGTATACTTTTCCCTTCACCCAAATGACACTCAGAAGTTGGCGACAACTAATTTGTGGGAGTGATAGTCGATTCCTTCCATGGATCCTCTTCAAAGTGCACGAATTCTAGTTCTTAGCACCTCATTCCTTGACATCGACATATTTTAGCTTGATCCTGAGCACTTTTACTGTTCCAATAGAGTCGATCCTTAAGCAGCACAAAAATGTGCTTTATTAACAGACAGGGAGACATCCATTCAAACAAACTGTTTCTGTCAGTCAACCTGTGGAAGTGGACTTTATCTCCAAAGTATGTGGCTGTCATACATTTATCTTGCGGTCTCTTTTAACACAAAGGCTGAATTTCTGAGCAGGTTGACTTGCTCAGGAATTACATTACTCTGTTCAAGTATTAGGGTGTTACAACAGAGTATTTTTTTTTTTTTTTGCATAAGGACCATCAGCATGTGGAATACGTTGCTTATTATTAGTACACTCTGTAGTTTTTAATATTGTCCTTCAGTTCACAAAGTGATTGTCAAGTTGAAACAGTCACTAGAGTGTCCTATAAGCTGGGTTGTTCCTCCTTTGCTCCTCTTTTGAATAACCATTTTCTGTTATCAGACTTGCTTCATCTGTCGATGGAGTCCCCCTTTTGTTCTCTATAATTTCAGCACTCCTCTGAAAACAAGACCCTGAAGAGCTGGGTGGAGACATCCAAAACTTTGTCGTCTTCCACGTGCACAGTATATCCCCAAAAAACCTTATCTTCATTTTCGTCTCTCAAAGTTTGAACCTGCAATCAGTTAAACAGAAAGCCTCCAGCATCCTAAGCATGGTTATATAATACAGAAATCACTTTTCTACTCTGCCCTGAGAGATGCAAAATGCCTCCCTACAGAAATAGCCCAGATCTCTTTAAACCCGCAGTCATCTTTTCCTTATTTTCATTTCCTAAATGTATGTTTATTTATCAGATACCGCTTTGCCCCAGGGAAAATATTTAATATCTAAAAAGCATTTGTTTATAGAACACAGAGAAAATACAGATTTCTTTGTAACTTATAAAGTATAAATCTGATTAGTTGGAATCTTAACTGAAAACCTGGACTACTTGGTAGTGGAAGGTCTTGATAAGGAAATGCCTCTCTTTGTATGTTCACTCACAAGTTTTTGGACTGATAATTATGGGTTTTCGACTGAGAGTGCCCTGAGACCTAACAACCAGACCTCTGGGCCAGTGCCCTTACCCTTGCACATGTCTTTCAAATTGGCTCATACCCATTTGACTACGCTAACTGCCCTGTAAGTCCCTAGTAAATGGTATTCAAGATACTCAGGCATGTATGTTAAAGGGTCACCCCAGGAACTGAAGCACTGGTTATGCCACCCTGGGTGTGACACAAATAAAATGAGACTCCCTGTCAGCATGCAGACTGGATGAGCAGTTTGCAAGCCCAACTTTGTCATTTAAAGAAATGGCACTTCCCACTTGTATATTTGTAGGTCACTCCAATGGCAGGCCTATCGAATCCTAAGGCATGGTGCAACATCACAAGTGCAGAACACGTATTTCACATGTTCTGATAATAAAAATGTGAAACTGTTATGTTTACTGTGAAAAGGGTTGGTCGCCCAGTTGGCGAGTACAGAGTTACACGGTGACCCCTCAGCTATGCTAATTCTGAAATGGTGCAACCAAAGTGGGTCATCCAAGGTGTCAAACAACTCGTTACATCAAGCACAACGTGATTTGCAAGTCTAAATTAAGATAACAAGTTGCAATGTGCACCTTTACCAAAGTTGCCACTTTGTTGCATTTATTGCCCTTACTGATTGCACATGAGTTCCTGTCGCTAAAACAGCTGTCTGCCCTCCTAAGGAGACGTGCTAACGACTCCTAGGAAAAGATACAATAAGGTCCTGCTCTGGAAGGAGGTTTTACTTCCTCCAGGAAGCCACACAGGTGTTGGCCCAAAAGGCAAACTTCAAAGGAGAAGCCCCATTTGAAGGGCAAATGGGTAAGGCTTGGGAGAGGGTCTGCCCCATTGTTTTGGCAGACATGCTGGAACGAGGGATAGAGAGAGGAAACCATTTGTCATACCATGTTCATGTAGCCCCAGTTCCACATGCCAGGAAAGAGCTCCTGCTATGTGGGAAGTAGACAGAATGGTGTATCCTGGGATGCCCAGATGCCACACTTCGCAGGAAGTGGTCATCAGGTGGAAAGTAACCTGGTAGCCTATTAGCTACCAACTGCATCCTGCCCTGAGGTCATTTTCTGAGCTTAAGTAGGATCCCCCTAGCACCCCAAACTCAGATCTCGACTGAAGTTGAAGAAGGACTGCCCTGCTGCACAGGACTCCCGGCGAAGAGAGGCTGCACTAATGTGGACTGCACCAACTGCACCTGTTGGCTATCAAAGAAGAGGTACTGTGTCTGCTGTGTCCTGCTCAAGGAGAAGTCTCCAGAGCCCAGCCAAAGCAAACAAGACTCCAAGGGTCAGCTGACTGGCCTCCTCTTCATAGCACAGCTGAAGAAGCTTGCTAAGGGTGAGAGGTAGCTCAGATTGCTGCTCCCCACAGCTGTGCAGCATCACGGACCAGAACCCAAGTGCTGGATCCGGCAGCTTGGTCGTCCAGAAGGCAAGCTACAGCCCGTAGAAGGATTTGACTGTGACAATGACATCAGACGTCTGGTAGTCTAGTGGCGACTGGAGTTTAAACGGGACTGGAGAGGACCCAGTGGTATGTCGTAATCTGCCCAGGACCCCTTCTTCATCTTCGTGGACCAAGGAGTGCCTACAGGAATCCCCCTATCTAAAGCTTTGTTTCCACAGCATCCATGGTCATTTTAACTAGTCTTGAACAATTTCACAATATCTGTTAGTAGTGCTTTTGAAGGACCATAAAGTGGTAATTTTATCACTGAAGAAATTTTAAACTTTTGTGAACATCCTAGGTCCATAGGAATACTGTGAGTCACCCACCCCCATATGAGAATTATGTGACTTGCTTGGATTGTAGAAGTACCTGGGACACATTGCCTTGAAGACCAAGTTAAAAGGTAGTGGCCTAGCAAATAGTTGAGTGCCACTGCCATTGATCATACTCCAGTATTCTTTTTATATAAACAAACATTATACATTGTTTAATCAATACATGCAAGACCATATCAGGAGGCGCACCAAGATGAATTTAATATTAAGCCAGTCATCGTAAGAACAAGTTCATCTTCCACCGAACAACGCTTGTGCGGACATACCCAGGAGAGGAATGGAACCATGCTGCCGCCTAGTGTGGCCAGCTGAAGAATGATTACCATTGGCTCGATTAACACAATGCCAACTTTCCCCTTCCCCTCCCTGCCCTGCACCAAACGCCATTGTGTAGTCTAGTGTTAGATATCTACCTTTATGTGAAGTGAAAGGGATCACCACCAAGGGAGTGTGTCAGGGATCTCGACTACCCCTCTGTGGATGTCCAAGTGACACATGACGCAGTGCATTTCTTGCTCTTGTTCGTGTTACCCCCGCAATCGTCCCAGCTACAAGGGCTGTAGCTCCTCTTCTAGGGGTGGGGGTTCCGTGTTCTCTAGAGCGTGCACTAGGGTTTCCCAGGCCTGTACGCCCTCCTCAGAGCCATGGCCACGCCTGGTCTTGCAAAATTTCACCATCCCCTCCAGTTTAGTCCATTTCAACAGCTCCTGGTTCCAGGCCGAAACGTTAGGGCCTCTCGTTGCTTTCCAATTTCTGGTAATCTAACAATATGGCCAGGTCTTGAAACTGATAGGATATTTTCATCCTGGGCATGTGGTAGTAGCAACCGATCAGACAATGTCTGGGTGTTCAAGGAACGTCTTGGTCGAGCACTGTGGTTACAGTGCTAGTTATAGTTGTCCAGTATGTTGTTAAGGATGCACATGTCCAGAACATATGGAAAATTTCCGCTGCTCCTGCACCACATCTCGGTCATTTAGCCTCAACTAACCCAAAATGACGGCAAAGTTTCCCAGGTGTTAAGTATGCCCTAAAGAGCACGTAAAAGTTAATACGTTTTAAACTAGCATACCTGGAAACTTTGGGAGTACACACTAGTAAGCCTTTGCATGCTTTGTCAGTGATGGGTGTGCTCAAGTGGTTCTCCTATTTCAGTCGTAGAGCCGTCTGACCTAATTCTGCGGTAAATAAATGTTTCCGCTTTATAAGTGCCCATTGCACTCACCAGGTATTGGCATGCCTCGTACTTGAGTGGCTCTGCCTGCCCTTGTCTCTAGTGTTTGCTCACTGATCTAATGACTGACATATGAAGAAGAAAGTGGCCAGGGGGCAGTCCATAGCTGGCTCGGAAGTCCTCGAAGCGTTGGTCTGATAAATGGTTCTGAGGTGGTTGGCCCCGCTTCCACCCAGGCTGAAAGTCCCCTCCTGTTCCCCCCATGGGGAAGTTCTGCTAAAAAAAACAGCAGAATTTCTAGAGCATAAGGTAAAGAGAATCCGTATCGCCAAAGACATCGCAGCCAGCAGAGTCTCAATACTGTTAGCTCTTGGTGGGAAAGAACATGAAAAATAAAAACATGTGCACAGTACAACGTGGAAAACTACTTACAGCTTTTAACGTGGCAGTGGCTAAAGCTAAAATAAAGTCAATAGGCAAAATTAATCTGGTGGTCACTAATGTGACGGAGTGCTGCTAGACTAAGTGCAACGTGGAGTCAGTGGTCAAAACTCTCATATCATTACAGCCTGTAATTCTGCTGCTTCGGCTGAAAAGCGTGAAGGCAATGGTAAGTACTGCAGCACTGAGTACATCACATTAGGTATAGTACTTGCCTGTTCCACTATTCCTTTCGCTTTATCTGTCATGGTGGATCTATCAATATATAGTACTTTGCCTCCCTCAGTTGGCGTCTCTTGTGCTAGGACAACATGTTGTTCCTCATGTGTAGGACAATCATGGTCTGTGTCTTTTAACAGTTCTGCTAGAAATTGTGCAGGGTTGACAGAGTGAATACGCACTATTTTAATAGCAGCATTGGACAGTATGACATCATATCCGGATGTCTTTTGAGTTGTTAGAGCGCTCCTAGGTTTCTGTAAAACTTCAAAAGGGGCATGTCCGACATACAGTGTAGTGGGGCTACCAGCTGTTACTGCTGATGCCTTCTCTACAGCAAAGGCTGCAGCAGCTAGAGACTGCTCACCGGGAAAATGTCCTCTCTTTATATTATCTAATTGACCACTAAAATAAGCTATTGGTTTGTGCCCCATTGGATACTTCTGCATAAGGACAGCTGTCATAGTTGTCCCATTTATATGTGAGAACAAAAAGATCTCCTTTGCATAGTCTGATGCAAAATATATGAATGCTTACAAGTCATTGAATACCTGCATCAATCCTGGTGTCCACGGTATAGGCACGCTCAGTGAATGCTTGCCTTTAACCATTTGGTATAAGGGCACTGTCCTGGTGCTACAATCAAAAATCCAATGTCTCACAAAATTGCACAATCCTAAAAATGTTTGCACTTCATTTACAGTTTGAGGCAGTGGCTGGTTGCGGACAGCTATCACTCTGTCTTCTGTTATCTGTCTGCCATTTTCCAAGATCAATTACCCTAAATACTGCACTTCTTCCTGTGCAAACTGCATTTTTTTCCTCTCAACCTTGATTCCCTTGTGTGCTAAGACTGTTAACAAGTTCACAGTCTCTTTGTCACTCTCCTTGTGGATGTGGCCTGAATGGGGCCTGACACACAAGGAGTCTCTCATGTACCCATAGTGTCCCATCCTGAAAGTCCCGCACCCCCTATTATACAATTTTGAACTGTGGCTAAATCTCTTGGGGTAAAGGACTCCTCCCGGGGCCAGGCAGTAAATCTGTCGGGAGGGTCTTCAGTGTAATCTGCCAAATCATTAGTAAAGGGAAATACGTTAAATGAGGACTATTCCCCCAATATTACTATAATATTAGCTGTCATACAGTCCTGTTTTACTGTCTTGTTGACACAAATATTATTAGGACCAAAACCCTATTCTTCATTCTCCTCATCATCCTCACTGTCTTCTTCCTGAAAAGTAACATTTCCCTTTACTCTTATAGTACATTTCAGTTGGTTGGGATTTTCATGAATGCCTTCCAACCTCAACCAATTCACCTCGCTCTGTCTCTTTTTCTTTAGCTGCTTCCCCTGCAGAATCCCATGCAAATTCCCTTGTGACCTCACTCTTTTACCTACTTCTTTCCTCTCACATGAGTCTAATATTCTGTCATACAAGGCACATTCCTTGTCCAGATGACTGTTTAGTCTGTTAAGTTCCTGTTCTTCCCTCTCCAGCTCTTCTGTGCTTCATATTTCTTTATCCTGCCGACATGCAGGTGCCCTCTGTTCTATCTCAAATTGTGATATTTCTTCTCTTGTCAATCCATATGCCTGTGCGCACTCACCTCTCAATCCACCAGGGTCAGTAGTCTCCTCAAAGGTTCCAAGAGGCAAAGATAATCCACTCCCATCAAAATGACTGTCACCCCCATAGCCTTGTGACTTCTGCAGGGATTCTGATATCCCATAAGTAGGCCCTAATATAGGCCTCTGTTGGGATGAGTGCAAGCGATTATGTGTAAAATGACTTGATGTAGAGTTCCGCTATTGGCATTATTCATCTCATAGAGAGATGTGTGCTGATGTGACTGTGATTGTGACTAATTCTTGGTTATTTTCATGTAATTCTAATGCAAACTTAGCTTCAACATGCCCTGTATATCTTTTTAGTGGTGCATGTATGTCCTGGACCGGCTTGACCTGTCCCACCTGTGACATACTGTTTTCACAGACGCCATATCCAAACTACTATCTGTACTACTTCTGCCATCTATTCTGGGAAAAGGGGGTGAAATTTGAAGATCCCGTTTCCCCCCTTATAGTAATGCATGCCCACTAATGCCTTTTTTAATACCTCTTTATATGGATTTTTTGAGTCCTTTGTATCTTCATAAGTGGGAGGTGCTGTAGGCGGCGGGGGGCCACATTCCCCTCTGGCTTTTGCTCCTTTTGATCGGG
This sequence comes from Pleurodeles waltl, assembly GCF_031143425.1. NCBI lineage: Eukaryota > Metazoa > Chordata > Amphibia > Caudata > Salamandridae > Pleurodeles > Pleurodeles waltl. The sequence goes on along the minus strand of NC_090446.1, from coordinate 1,277,587,581 downwards.
TTGAAATCCTGCCACAGATTTAAAGTCATAATTTGTGTCTTTAATTTTTCTCCCCTATAGACCTCGTTTGCAAGTGGCCAAGCGTCACTGAATCAAAAGACCCCTCCTTTGGCCATGAGTATGGAATGTTGTGTGTCCCTTGGTACCGTTCCTCACAATGTTTAATAATCCTGTCTAAATGTCCTATAAATATTTTTAACACATGATGCAAAGTTAGTCATTTCTGATATTCACTTCTGCACTGTAAAAATCAAACACAAAAATATGTGTATTACCTAGTGCCAGTTGCCACTAGGTAGTTATAGTTAGGAGCTAGTTTCTATAGAAAAAGCATTTTTTTTTACTTGCCTATATCTTTGCCGCCGGTTGACAAATCCCCAAAATATGACACTCACACTAGATGCTGTCTGGAACGTTTCGCGGTGATCCGTCAAGCAGGGGGTGAGAAAAAAGGGGGGCTCCCAAAATGTGTTTTCTCCATTTTAATTTCTGTAGAGATTTTGAACAGGAATAGCGGGCAAACCACATTATGGATTTACACCAAATTTAGTAGAAAGAGACCTTTTGTAATTTGGTGTAAATCCATTCAGTAGTTTTCTAGTTATTGAATGAAAACCAAATGTGCATATATAGGGACGCAGATCTTCCTCTTATCCTCCGGAGATTCAGAGGAAAAGCACGGCCTTAATTGGCTGTCCGCAACCTGACTGAAGATTTGTGGCTGCCATTTTGTTTCTTCCATTGCCGGGGGGAAGAGGCGAGGGAGGAACAGTGTAATGGTGGACCACTCATTGGCAAAAATTGCCATTTTTTTCACCCGATCCGCAGATTTGAGGATCCTCCTCGGATCCTGGAGAAAAGCAGTAGTTATACTTGTAGTTATACTTATCTGAAGAAACTATAACTTGTGCGGGTAAGTAACTTGGCAACAAGTTATAGCTTCTTCACATAACTATAAGTATAACTATAACTGCTCAACTTCATGGGTTTTGTGTGGGTAAAGCGTCAGCATAACTATAACGTCCCTGTAACCTTTGTTTTTTTTTCCAGTGAAATTAGTAGTTCAGTCTGTAAATCAATATACAGTTACCATATCACAATTTCTCATCAATGTGTTTACAATATTATCACCATCTTGGTGACACTTTGTTTCCCTCTTCCCAAAAATGGGCTGAAACGGATTACCTTATATCAATCAATTTGTGAAGACACTTGGATGTTCCTGATCAAAAGGAAATATGACCAGACTCGTAGTCCGCCTCACATCCTGTACCTTATGTGCCTTCCAAGACTCCCAAGAGGGAAGGGAAAACAAGGGCAACTCTTTAGACTTCAGAGACCACCCTAAGCTCACCTGTGTGTCCAAGCCGCAAAGTCCGCACCCCCTCCCCGATGGCTGATTTTGCATAAACAGTGGTATCTGCTTACCTGTATGCGCACTGATCACCGGAGGGGAAGCAACAAGGGTAGGCCCAGGGACCTGGCAGGCCCAGCCCCAAGGGGACTTCTGGCTGGCTCTGCCAGGACCAACTCCGGACAATTTTTCTCCCTCTGACCTTAGAAATTATCACAGCTTTCTGTCTTGGGTTCTCAGGATGGAATTTATTTCACAGCCGGGAGACCCACTTTAGTGCTGCATGCGTAGTCATGTACAATGGGGAATCTCAAAGACCATCTGACCGTGTCCAGTATTTATACACTTTGACAAGCATTGACTACAAGGGCTGATGCACATGTTACAAGCTGGCAAGCACATCTGGTAGTCATGTGATTTCTTTCTCATTCTTTCTCAGCCTTTATCTTTCCCACACATAAGTGACGCCATTTGGATGTATGTCACCCACCCTACACTCCCTGTGACTGGGGGTGTTCTCCTGACTTTAGATAAGTCAACCCGTTCTGTTTCTTGGAACTCTTTGTATTCTTTCTCTGCCTACTCCTTGTAACTAATGTATGTGCTAAAACGCATGGCGTAACACATACTTTATAGGTTTTTTTCACACTTGTTTGAATGTCACAAAATGGATTCTCTTCACAAGATGAAGTTAAGGTTCTGTTTCTTATCGCCACAGTTTCCAGTTACTAAATATATACTCCTTTGTATGTATTGTAGTAAATATATTTCACAGATTTCTTCCTGTTTGTATGGTTCTTTGAGACTTCAATATATTGTTTTGTAACGGATGTCACAGATGGATTTCGCTGTGTTCCCTGAAACATGATTGGCCCCTTTCCATGAGTCACCTGCCAGCCACATGATTGATGAGACCCTTGTCTGCAATTCTGTAAAGTTGACCATGCTCAAATGTGTTGTGATTTGAATTATTCAATCCTTGGTGATGACATAGGTTGGATCCACCGATTTTATAGGAAGATATAAAACACTCCCTGTATAGTAATAAATTAGATTGTGTTAGTAACAGAAAGTGATGTGGATGAGAAGATTCCATAGTAAGGTGTAGTCAGAGTTGTACTGGCATTTCGGGCAGTCTTACCAGTGTTTGTGCTGTTTTTTTCCTTTCTGGTCACAACCCACTTACAGACCCTTTCAACCTGGCCCATCTAGCAGTGCCAGAATACACGAAAAGCAAGTCCAGCAATGGGTGCTGTTCTTGAGATCTTAATTCTCCTTTTGAGTGTAGTCTCCTCTTTTGGAGCTGTATGCTCGCAAGTTTGTGTCTTCTTGTTGATTACTTTTTAGGCAGCCATTGTGTAGAACTGAATAGGTTTACTGTTCATCTTGCTTCTCAGTCATCAAACCTGTCAAGTCAGCTCTTCAAATTATTTCACAACATTTCTGAAAAAGACTCCAACAAAAGTCCACCACCAGTCAGGCTCACTACTGTTCTGCAAAAACTTACTCATCAAAAGACTAAAGTCAAAGATCCACGCAGGGTTTCAGAATCTCCAAGCAAAAACCCTTTTGAATCACGTTAAACCCTTTGATATTTCAGCTTATCTACATACATCCACTTGCTTTAACCAACTGGAGTCCTTCAATCTTCCTGCAGTCCGTTTCTCAGCTGCATACATTAAATACTGAATGAACACTCCTGACATCACACAATTACTGAATTCACCTAGCAGACACAGAATCATCATTAGAACCTTCTTAGCCAGGTCTTTAACCATTCCTATATTGACTGTTTCATCTCATTATTAAAAACCGCCCTGAGTTATGCCAGATATATGTATTAAATAAGGGTACAAAAAAGAGCAAGCTCTTTGTAATGCGTACATTGACTACCTTTTAAGATGCCCTTGATTTGGCTGTATTGGATTTTGAGTGTGCATTTGAAACTGTACTGATAATACATTTGGTTGATGATTCAGAGAATTAATTTTAGAGCAATATTTCTGAGCTAAATCAAATTATTGTACACAGAACAGGGCATGCAGGTCAGGGTGGAGAGAAGCATTTCGGACTGCTTGGAACTTGAAAGACATAATAGAGTTGCTCACTGTTCCTATTACTGTTTTCACTAGCGATGGAGCAAATGGCATATAAAAATGAGCGAGCATGGCCTAGTGAGGCACTAGAGTGAACCTCATCACACACATCGTGTCCTTATATGCCGATGACACGTTAGTTTGAGTGACTTTGCAAACTTGGGACATTTGGAGAAGTATCAGGCCTATTCACTAACTTGAGGAGGAAATTAACCCATTATGTGTTACTTTTTCATGACCGTGGACTCCATGTTTCAGTGAGTACTAACATTGGGTGCTTACCTTATTGAAAGTGGTGCTGCTGAGATAGGACTGCATTCCTGGTTATGAAGATATTTTCAAAGAAAAAGTAAAACTACTACACACAATGTGTTTCCTGCAAGATGTTAAATATTTCAGGAGCATTACGCCCTCATGGCATCTGCATTGTTGTTCTTTCCAGAGTTTTCATAGTAGGATATTCTAGAGCCAGTCACTTAATCTAGAGTAGTGTGGGCTAAAAAAAGCAGTAGGAATTTGGAGCCATCCGAGACCTCTTGTTTTCATTGTGGGTTGAGGAGGGAAGGCTCTAACATTCCTTTTATTTTATTGGGTTCCATTTCCACTCCCTTCAAGATGAGGATACATCCTTAAAAGAATTTAGGTGTCTGCTAAAAATAGCACAACTTGTTTGTCTTAAAAATGTGATGGATGTGCTGCTGTAGGAAAGAACAAATGGGAATTTTGTCAAAAAACAACACCAAATAACCAAAGTCTTAAGTTTATTGCCAAAGATGTCTGTCACATAATTCTTGAAAGCATCAGGGTACCTCCATAGTCCAGAGGCAAGCCTCTGCATTCATAGTGACTAAATCTAATTCTGAAAACTGTATTTTCTTATAACCCTGTTATAGACCCTTTAATTCTAGCTGCTTGTGGGTTTGATTCAATATTGTCTCTATTAAGTTAGAATGTTAACTGTTTTGTTAATGATGGAATTCAGTTACCTGTAGCCTTTGGTAGAACAGAACTCTGGTTCTTTATTTCTTGCAAATAAGAGATAAAGGAGCTTGAGTCATACGTACTGATTAGGAATAGGAAGTATAAGACCTAGAGCTAACTTGTCTTACATATGGTCAAGGTCAATTACATTTCTCTTAACTGATAGAGACTTCTAGCTGCAGATTCCTTACCTTAGAATTAGGCATCAGACTGGATTCAGAAGATTTTTCTTGAGCAGTACCCCTGCGCGCCAGTAGATGGCCTAGATCGGTTCCACATGCAACGTCGGTGTCATCTACTAATACACAGTCCAAGGCACTCGTAAAATACTGTATAATTATAAAGTCCGTAATTACTGTTCCTTGAATTCATAACTCAATGATCCGATTCAATTAGTATGCCCGCATGAACAAAGTTCAGAGGAAATCCATGAAGTAAAAAGTTCATCTTGCATAGATTGACTCTCAGCACATTTGCCATTTTAGGCTCTTGACCATTAAAACTGTCTTTCTAGTGGCCATAGCATTTAACTTGATGAACTTGTGCCCCGCCATGCACAGTTTACTCATCAATAACTTCATTGGAAATGTTGCAGTGATATTATCAATGATGTCCTAGAAGATGTTATGAGTGATGTTATATATATAGCAATTAGAAGCGCATGGTGAGGGTGTGAGTTATGGTTATTTTAGGGCATGAGTACAGTTACTTAAAATGGCTATAACTGGTTAATTTATGAGTTTTTTTGTTTAAAACGTTACATTGTTACTGAACATTTCACCTAACTTTAACATTACGTTAACATTTGTTTTGTTCAGTGAATTTCAGGTTTACAGTTTTTTTACCATATGTAAAGCCAACCTGCCGCTGTCCATGGCCTTCGTGTACGGTGCAGGGGTTGACCACAGGGTCTGGTCTGCAGCCAACCCCTCACAGGCAGCTAACCCCACACTGTACACAGCCTTTGGCCAGGCCCTGCAACCGTCCCCCATAGGTTGCCAAACCTCACCCCCCCCTTCACACCAAACTCCCACCCTATATATAACACCCTATACATAACACCCTATATATAGAGCTGATCTATCATCTTGCTCCAAACATTATTAAGAATTTTAATAAAAAATTATTTAAAAATATTTATTTAAGTGTTTTTGAAATACATGTTTGCCACTCTTTTTTTCTATAGTTTTTATTATTACATTTTGTGGGTGAAAATTAATTGATACATTATTTTTTCTTTAAAAACAACCAAATAAAACAAATGTATCTCTTATGTACCTTTTCACATTTTACAACCCAAAAATGCAATGGTGAATAAAACCATAGAAGGGACTTGTATTTTATGTGATATATTTTTAACACACAATTTAAACGACCCCTATGTGACACTGCAATCCCAGCTGTAGAGCAAAAGCTCCCGCATCTGCAATGCTTTAGAAAAATATGGTAATTTCTCCTTGGATCCTGGTTTCAATGACCCAGGAGACTTATGTTCTTTGTTCTAGAGTTGCTAGGGGTCTGCAGATCTCTCTACATTAAAATATTTTTTGGTGATGTTCATGCCCCTTCTAGGGACATCACCAAAATATATGTATGTAGCCCCCGAGACATTACTGGGTGCTCCTTGAAGTATCAGTGAATTTTAAATGAGCAGCAAACGCCACTTATTTATTCACTTTTGGCTTTCTTTTTCTTTTTTTCTGTGTGTCCAGGTATCACCAGAGACACCCGCATTTCAATTTTTTTAGGGTGCTGCAGCACCCCCCCCCCACAGCCTCACCAACTCCCCTGCAAGCAGCCCCATGGGGCCACGCAGGAGCCAGCATTATTTTTATCTAAGGGGTGCCCTGATGCGCACTCTTGGCACCCCACACCATTATTATTTTGTTGCGGCCTCTGTTGGAGCTCAGGGGCCCCTGCAGCCCACATGCATTTTGTTTTCTTTTTTTAATAATAAATTGGTATGCCTAGGTGTAAGGGGCATACCACAACTATTCCAGTTTTTTTTTTTTTATGATGTCCACACAGGACACCTCCAGTCCGTCCCTCGTTGGGGACCCAGAGCCCACACAGCCCCTTCAGCTCTCGTGCTTGCACCCATTGCTCTAACCCCTCAGGAGCAGTTTTCTTTCGCTCCCGCTGGGTGGGGGCAGTCAAAGCATTTCCCAGTCCGAAAGGGCAAGCAGGGACATGCTTTGTTCTCCCACCGGGTAGGAGCTTTGTGCTCCCACCTGGTGGGAGAACTTAACGTTTTCTCTGGCAGCGCTCGCGGGCAGGGTAATAGACAGTGTCCAGTGGGTTGGGGACCCTGAGAACCCGTCACTGAGCCAGCCCTGTGAGATGGGGTCCCCGGGCTATTGTATAGTTCAGGGAGGGCAACCGCCTGGCCACCCTCCCCTTTATTTAGAAGACAGCCCTGGGGGATTGGATCACCAGGGCCACTCCTGGTTTGGGCTGGGGTCCCCCTCCCCTTTAGGAAATTATTGAGCCTCCACCCGGCACCTTTTAAAAAATGTTGCTCCGTATTTGCAGATCCTCTGAAAGTTTGCAGCAGTTTTAACCCCCCCCCCCCCCCCCAAAAAAAAAAAAACAGTTTTTAGCCCACCACCAGGCCTAGTGCTTTAGGGTACCCTGTAACCTGCCCCCTTATACCTTTTTTTCATCAAACTCAGGACTGAGTCCTTTGTCCTGAGATGTCTGCCACCACTTTCTGGTTGAGCTGGTGGCAGCCAGTACTTCCTGGTTGAGCTGGTGGCAGCCAGTTAGATCTCAGGATGAGATCTCTTGGCTCTGCAAATCCTCAGTTGCATGATACATACAATTTTTGTTTTTTAACCTTCATTTTTCCAAAACTACTGAACAGATTTATACCAAAACACAAAAAGCGCTCTTTCTGAACCATGATCTAGCTTTCTGCCAAATTTGGTGTAAATTTGCGGTGAAAGGGGAAAACGTGTTTTGGAATCACTTCCTTTTTTCTTGCCCCGCTTGACAAATCACCCTTAAACTTCAATGTGCAAAGTAGTAAAAAAGTAGCACTTTTTTTTTTTAAAGGTTTATGGAGATTTTTTCAAATGGCACCAAAGTTATTAACAATACAAAAAAGGCATTTGTGGGGGCAAGCATAATCTTGTACATTGGTCCTTGGGAGAATCATAAGTAAACTTTACCTGTGTTTTTTCCAGTGAATACCATATTTTTTTCTTCTCTGTTGTTCACCTTCAATGTACGCATTATAGGCTTTGCACAGACTACAGACTTCTGCCAGGCGCTACCCTCAGCCCCCTTTAGCCATTAAGTGCATTGGGGTTAGGTCTCAGGACAGATCTGACCTTACATTGCGCTACTTTGCTAACTGCAGACTTTCAAACAAATTTATCAAACAGCACCAGTGATATTCGTGAATGAAACTATTATGACCTCACATTAACCCTCCACCCCTGCTAAATTCAGTGCATATTCATCATACCATGCCGAAGTAATTTGGTGATGAATACCTCTTTAAATCTTTCCATGTTCATGCGGATACCTGACAATGCCTGTTGATTGCTCCTTCCCCCTCATACCTTTACCTCAGCTTGTCTTTGTACGCCCCAGAGTGGCTCTTCCTCCGATACTGAACCAAACTCCAGACTGTGCTTTACCCCTTGTCTTTTTGTATGCACGAAACTGTATATAGCTATTGTACTATGACTATTGTGCCCTCTGAACGTTTATAGGGAGAGTTCATGATACACTGCTATTCTGATATCCTATACTCACTTTCCAAAGTCTCTACCTTTGCAATGTATTGTGATGCTTCCATTAATAATGAATAGTAAAACAAAAAATAAAACTTCCCACGTTGATGGACCTTCATTAAGGTGAGAAAACCAACAGCAGGATGAACAGTCTTTATCATGTTTTGTGCAGCTCCATTTAATGTTACGAAAATAAAATTATTAGTAAATTAAACATGATGGGCTCTCTTTTTTTAATTTGATCGAACTTGCCCCTGGTTCAACTTGCCAACTGTCTGCCATATTGGAGGCAGATTCAGAAACACTGCTAAAGTATAAGCAAAAGAAAATGTTATTGCTATTCAACCTTCGCGGATTGGCACGTAGCTTGACGTACCAATATTAAAACAATTGTTCAGTGTTTCTGCCAAATTATCTGTATATTTGTCATACAATACCAGGGTTAGCCATTAAACGTTTTTTTTTTGCCCAACCCCTTTTCATTTGGTCACCTTTGACAGATTTCCGTGAATATTAAAATACCAATAGTAGGCGAAACGTGCTAACTCCCTCCTAGATATCGTGGCGATTCATTTGACGCTGCTAAAGTTATTAGTCAATCATAGATTTTTAGACACCCTCCCATACATACCCCCTCAATTGCATCTGTACAAAACCTAAAACCTCTGCTTTGTGTAATTGCTAACTGCCTCCCACATTTGATGAGGATTAATCAAACCGTGGCAAAGTTATACACACATGAATATTTTATGCCCCCCTTGGTGGAGTGGCCCAAAAAATTTACATACATACCAATGTAAAGTAATTCTTCCAAGCTTATGCTGACCACACAATGCCAGTTAAGAGCAAGTGAACACTGCCTCTTCTTTATTTACACCCCGTTAATGGATCTGCACAAATGTAAAAATACCAAGAGTGATCACAGCATACTGTCTGCCATATTTCATGGATATTAATCAAACACTGCTACACATATAAGCCAAAACAAAATATGGCTTTTCAGCTGACAATATATACAAGTGTTAACCCTTTCATACCAACCTGGCACATGCTTCAATCTTTAATTCCTTAAAAACTACTTACCAGATGTACAGCTAACCATGAGAAGCACACCTTCTGAGTAAAGTTTTTCTATCTTGCAAAGTTAGTTATAAATCTGTTCAGCAGTTTTGGCTGTAGGTGTGATCTAATTTTCCTGTGGGGATAGAATTGGAAAATGCTTCTTTTTAGATCCCCCCCCCTTTAACTTTTTTTCCCTTCCTGCATGGAAATGCATGATAATTGGCATGCCAGACTGTAAGTGTGTTTCATATTGGTGCAGATCTGTCCATGGGGACCAATGTTATTGGCAAATAAAAATAAAAAAAAACCTTTTCAATGGAAAGTGTGGCTAAACAATACATATACAGAGCAGACAGCCACTGTTTGTATGTGTATACAGTGGTGACTGCTGCCTCTGTGTGTGTGTGTGTATGTTCATAAAACTTTCCAAAACAAAATTCGTATTCCCCCTCAGTTTCTTCCTAGATGATCTGTCAAGCGGGGGCCAAGGAAAAGGGGGGTGGGGGCCAAGGAAAAGGGGAGAGGGTCCCAAAAGGCGTTTTCCCCTGTGCAGTTCTAAATACGAAAATTAAACATTGAAGCTGCAAAAACTACTGAATGGAATTACACCACATTTGGCAGAAAGTGTGCTTTTGTGGTTTGGTGTATAATCTGTTTAGTAGTTTTTGAGAAATTAATGTATATTTCATGCCGCAGAAGATCACAATGGAGCCACAAGCTCAACCACATGTTGTGCTTGGCTTGCCGCAACCTAAAGGTAGGCAATGACGCTTCAACTCTTAGACCCTGAAAGCTCAAGTCATGTTTGAGTTATGGGAGCCTAAGCTAGGTGATTGTGGTTATTTGTTGAACCAGGAGACTCTGGGGTTAGGGCCAGGAGTTGCAGGCTACGCATACATGAAACTGGGAAACCCAGCCACCCATTCCTACAAGTCTCCCAAGTCCCACCGCGCACCCCACATCTCAAATTATTTAGTCTTTCACTCACTGGGTGCTTGCTAGTGCCTCCAAGATTCCTGAAAATCATTTTTTAGGCCCTTCAACCAGCTTTGAGACTCCTTGCCTCCTCTATCAAAGTGTGTGTCTGACTGCCTATGACTCCATGTCTATGTCTCCCCATCCTAGTGTACATGTCTTGAACACAAAAGTGTCCATCTGTCACTGGCCTCTGCCTGTTCTTGCTTAGGTGTCCAAGTGAGTTTGTCATATGATGATATTTGTAGCTGACCCTTACTGAGTGACATTTAGCTGCATGTGTTTGTGTGGGTGCCCTAGCTGATGTCAGTGGTTCAAGCAGTGCCTAATGTCAGTACCATTATATGTGGGGGGCCAGTGTATGATTTGTGCCATGTATTGTAAGAACAAAAACCCTCTATTTGATGTAAGACTCTTTATGAAAAGGAAGAGAGCAAGGGGGTCAGCAGCAGGTCTAATAGAAGAATCGCTCAGGACCTTCTGTGACAGGGATGTGGAATTCCTATCGCCCAACGCCTGGGACATATTGTTTGAGGTCGAGGGCAACAAGTTTTCATATTTATTTTGTCCTTTGGACAAGTAGGCACAACCCCCTGCAGCACAAACTCTTTCGCTGCCAGTTTACAGAGAATGGAACTGTCCATAGTTGAGGTAATATGAGTGTACATATCTTAATGCTGTTCGAACTTATATTTATGGTTCATAAATGAAAAGCCTTCATTATTAGGGTGAGCGCTGAAATAAGCGTTTTGAGGTCACACTGCACTGCTGACAGTGGTTCCAGGAAAAAAATAAGAAAACAAGTGTACACATGTTTTGCAAAGTTTAACAATATGAGGCTAAGTATAATGCTCCCAGAATGCTCTCTGATTAGATGACAATGTTTCCACTAGCTTGTAAGCATGAATCTTTGCTTTAAAAATAAAATGTTCAGAAAAAATGGAAGTAGGAAAAAAAAACATTTCACAATCATGAAAGTTTAGGTGCTATTTCTTGAAGCGTCATTTAGTAAAATGTATTCATACATGCTAGTATTTCCAAAAAATATTCCTAAAGGAAAATCAGTGTAGCCATTTGTAGGAGGCTGGACTGGCTTGTAGTGAGTACCAAGGGGTACTTGCGCCTTGCACCAGGCCCAGTTATCCCTTATTAGTGTATAGGGTGTCTAGCAGCTTAGGCTGATAGATAATGGTAGCTTAGCAGAGCAGCTTAGGCTGAACTAGGAGACGTGTGAAGCTACTACAGTACCACTTAGTGTCATATGCACAATATCATAAGAAAACACAATACACAGTTATACTAAAAATAAAGGTACTTTATTTTTATGACAATATGCCAAAGTATCTTAGAGTGTATCCTCAGTGAGAGGATAGGAAATATACACAAGATATATGTACACAATAGCAAAAATATGCAGTATAGTCTTAGAAAACAGTGCAAACAATGTATAGTTACAATAGGATGCAATGGGGACACATAGGGATAGGGGCAACACAAACCATATACTCCAAAAGTGGAATGCGAACCACGAATGGACCCCAAACCTATGTGACCTTGTAGAGGGTCGCTGGGACTATTAGAAAATAGTGAGAGTTAGAAAAATAACCCTCCCCAAGACCCTGAAAAGTGAGTGCAAAGTGCACTAAAGTTCCCCCAAAGACAAAGAAGTCGTGATAGAGGAATAATGCAGGAAAGACACAAACCAACAATGCAACAACGATGGATTTCCAATCTAGGGTACCTGTGGAACAAGGGGACCAAGTCCAAAAGTCACAAACAAGTCGGAGATGGGCATATGCCCAGGAAATGCCAGCTGTGGGTGCAAAGCAGCTTCTACTGGACAGAAGAAGCTGAGGTTTCTGCAGGAACGAAAAGGGCTAGAGACTTCCCCTTTGGTGGACGGATCCCTCTCGCCGTGGAGAGTCGTGCAGAAGTGTTTTCCCGCCGAAAGAACGCCAACAAGCCTTGCTAGCTGCAAATCGTGCGGTTAGCGTTTTTGGACGCTGCTGTGGCCCAGGAAGGACCAGGATGTCGCAAATTGCGCCAGGAGGTAGAGGGGACGTCGAGCCAGACAAGGAGCCCTCTCAGCAGCAGGTAGCACCCGGAGAAGTGCCAGAAACAGGCACTACGAGGATGCGTGAAACGGTGCTCACCCGAAGTTACACAAAGGAGTCCCACGTCGCCGGAGACCAACTTAGAAAGTCGTGCAATGCAGGTTAGAGTGCCGTGGACCCAGGCTTGGCTGTGCACAAAGGATTTCCGCCGGAAGTGCACAGGGGCCGGAGTAGCTGCAAAAGTCGCGGTTCCCAGCAATGCAGTCTAGCGAGGTCAGGCAAGGACTTACCTCCACCAAACTTGGACTGAAGAGTCACTGGACTGTGGGAGTCACTTGGACAGAGTTGCTGGATTCGAGGGACCTTGCTCGTCGTGCTGAGAGGAGACCCAAGGGACCGGTAATGCATCTTTTTGGTGCCTGCGGTTGCAGGGGGAAGATTCCGTCAACCTACGGGAGATTTCTTCGGAGCTTCTAGTGCAGAGAGGAGGCAGACTACCCCCACAGCATGCACCACCAGGAAAACAGTCGAGAAGGCGGCAGGATCAGCGTTACAGAGTTGCAGTAGTCGTCTTAGCTACTTTGTTGCAGTTTTGCAGGCTTCCAGCGCGGTCAGCAGTCGATTCCTTGGCAGAAGGTGAAGAGAGAGATGCAGAGGAACTCTGATGAGCTCTTGCATTCGTTATCTAAAGTTTCCCCAGAGACAGAGACCCTAAATAGCCAGAAAAGAGGGTTTGGCTACTTAGGAGAGAGGATGGGCTAGCAACACCTGAAGGAGCCTATCAGAAGGAGTCTCTGACGTCACCTGGTGGCACTGGCCACTCAGAGCAGTCCAGTGTGCCAGCAGCACCTCTGTTTCCAAGATGGCAGAGGTCTGGAGCACAGTGGAGGAGCTCTGGACACCTCCCAGGGGAGGTGCAGGTCAGGGGAGTGGTCACTCCCTTTTCCTTTGTCCAGTTTCGCGCCAGAGCAGGGCTAAGGGGTCCCCTGAACCGGTGTAGACTGGCTTATGCAGAATTGGGCACATCTGTGCCCAAGAAAGCATTTCCAGAGGCTGGGGGAGGCTACTCCTCCCCTGCCTTCACACCATTTTCCAAAGGGAGAGGGTGTAACACCCTCTCTCAGAGGACGTCCTTTGTTCTGCCATCCTGGGACAAGCCTGCCTTGACCCCAGGAGGGCAGAAACCTGTCTGAGGGGTTGGCAGCAGCAGCAGCTGCAGTGAAACCCCAGGAAAGGAAGTTTGGCAGTACCAGGGTCTGTGCTACAGACCACTGGGATCATGGGATTGTGCCAACTATGCCAGGATGGCATAGAGGGGGCAATTTTATGATCATAGACATGTTACATGGCCATATTCGGAGTTACCATTGTGAAGCTACATATAGGTAGTGACCTATATGTAGTGCACGCTTGTAATGGTGTCCCCGCACTCACAAAGTCCGGGGAATTGGCCCTGAACAATGTGGGGGCACCTTGGCTAGTGCCAGGGTGCCCTCACACTAAGTAACTTTGCACCTAACCTTTACCAGGTAAAGGTTAGAGATATAGGTGACTTATAAGTTACTTAAGTGCAGTGTAAAATGGCTGTGAAATAACGTGGACGTTATTTCACTCAGGCTGCAGTGGCAGGCCTGTGTAAGAATTGTCAGAGCTCCCTATGGGTGGCAAAAGAAATGCTGCAGCCCATAGGGATCTCCTGGAACCCCAATACCCTGGGTACCTCAGTACCATATACTAGGGAATTATAAGGGTGTTCCAGTAAGCCAATGTAAATTGGTAAAATTGGTCACTAGCCTGTTAGTGACAATTTGAAAGAAATGAGAGAGCATAACCACTGAGGTTCTGATTAGCAGAGCCTCAGTGAGACAGTTAGTCACTACACAGGTAACACATTCAGGCACACTTATGAGCACTGGGGCCCTGGTGAACAGGGTCCCAGTGACACATACAACTAAAACAACATATATACAGTGAAAAATGGGGGTAACATGGCAGGCAAGATGGTACTTTCCTACACAACCTCCCCCCCCCCCCAAACGATGGACAATAAGACTAGCCATGACCTGATGAGTCTTCATTGTCTAAGTGGAAATATCTGGAGAGTCCATCTGCATTGGAGTGGCTACTCCCTGGTCTATGTTCCACTGTATAGTCCATTCCCTGTAGGGATATGGACCACCTCAACAATTTAGGATTTTCACCTTTCATTCGTTTTAGCCAAAGTAGAGGTTTGTGGTCTGTCTGAACAATGAAGTGAGTGCCAAACAGGTATGGCCTCAACTTCTTCAGAGCCCAGACCACAGCAAAGGCCTCCCTCTCTATGGCAGACCAACGCTTTTCTCTAGGGGTCAACCTCCTACTAATAAAAGCAACAGGTTGATCCTGGCCCTCAGAATTAAGTTGTGATAGGACTGCCCCTACTCCTAATTCAGATGCATCAGTTTGGACATAGATTTTTTTAGAGTAACAAGGGCTTTTCAGGACAGGTGCAGAGCACATGGCCTGCTTCAGCTCCTCAAAAGCTTTCTGACAGTTTGCTGTCCATAATACCTTTTTAGGCATTTTCTTGGATGTGAGGTCATTAAGAGGGGCTGCAATGGAGCCATAGTTCTTAATGAACCTCCTGTAATACCCAGTGAGGCCTAGGAAGGCTCTCACCTGAGTCTGAGTGGTAGGGGGAACCCAATCAATAATTGTTTGGATTTTCCCCTGAAGTGGTGCAATCTGTTCCCCACCAACAAGGTGTCCCAGATAAACCACCTTACCCTGCCCTATCTGGCACTTTGAAGCCTTGATAGTGAGGCCTGCCTTTTGCAGGGCCTCCAAAACTTTCCATAGGTGGACCAGGTGATCATCCCAGCTGGAGCTAAAGACAGCTATATCGTCCAGATATGCTGCACTGAAAGCTTCCAGCCCTTGCAGGACTGTGTTCACCAACCTCTGAAAAGTGGCAGGTGCATTTTTCAAACCAAAAGGCATTACAGTAAATTGGTAATGGCCTCCAATGGTTGAAAATGCAGTTTTAGGTTTAGCATCTTCTGACAATTTGATCTGCCAATACCCTGCAGTCAAATCAAAAGTGCTTAGATACTTGGCAGATGCCAGTGTATCTATGAGCTCATCTGCCCTGGGTATAGGGTGAGCATCAGTTTTAGTTACCAGGTTGAGACCTCTATAGTCTACACAAAACCGCATTGCCTTCTTTCCATCCTTGGAATGAGGTTTTGGTACAAGTACCACAGGAGAAGCCCATGGACTTTCAGAGTGCTCAACCACTCCTAGTTCTAGCATTTTCTGCACCTCTTGCTTTATGCAGTCCCTGACATGGCCAGGCTGCCTATAGATCTTACTTTTGACAGGTAAACTGTCTCCAGTATCTATAGTGTGCTCACACCAAGAAGTGGTACCTGGCACAGTAGAGAAGAGTTCAGAGAATTGATCTAGGAGATTTATGCAATGGTCTTTCTGCTCAGCAGTAAGACAATCAGCCAAAACTACACCTTCCACAAGAGCATCCTGTTCTGTGGAAGAGAAGAGATCAGGTAGAGGATCACTGTCTTCTTCCTGTCCCTCATCAGTTGCCATGAGCAGGGTGAGATCAGCCCTGTCATAGTAGGGTTTCAGGCGGTTTACATGGAGTACCCTAAGGGGACTTCTTGCAGTGCCTAAGTCAACTAAATAGGTGACTTCACCCTTTTTCTCAACAATTGTGTGGGGACCACTCCATTTATCTTGGAGTGCTCTTGGGGCCACAGGCTCCAAGACCCACACTTTCTGCCCTGGTTTGTACTGAACCAAAACAGCCTTCTGATCATGCCATTGCTTCTGGAGCTCTTGGCTGGCCTGAAGGTTTTTGCTGGCCTGAAGGTTTTTGCTGGCCTTTTTCATGTACTCAGCCATCCTTGATCTGAGGCCAAGTACATAATCCACAATATCTTGCTTTGGAGCTTTTAGAGGTTGTTCCCAACCCTCCTTAACAAGTGTTAGTGGACCCCTAACAGGGTGACCAAAGAGGAGTTCAAAGGGGCTGAAGCCCACTCCTTTCTGGGGTACCTCCCTGTAGGCAAAAAGGAGGCATGGTAGAAGGATATCCCATCTCCTGCGGAGTTTTTCAGGGAGACCCATAATCATGCCTTTGAGAGTTTTGTTAAATCTCTCCACCAGTCCATTTGTTTGTGGATGATAGGGTGTAGTGAACTTGTAAGGTACACCACACTCCTTCCACTTGGCCTTTAAGTATGCAGACATGAAATTGCTTCCCCTGTCTGATACTACTTCCTTTGGGAAGCCCACCCTGGAAAATATTCCCAGGAGGGCTTTTGCCACTGCAGGTGCTGTAGTGGTCCTTAAAGGAATAGCTTCAGGGTATCTTGTGGCATGGTCCACTACCACCAAGATAAACCTATTGCCTGAAGCAGTAGGAGGGTCAAGGGGGCCAACTATGTCAACCCCTACCCTTTCAAAGGGAACCCCAACCACAGGCAGTGGAATAAGGGGTGCCTTTGGAGTGCCACCTGTCTTGCCACTGGCTTGACAGGTTTCACAGGACTTACTAAAATCTTTTGTGTCCTCAGACATTCTAGGCCAATGAAACAAGGGAACAAGCCTGTCCCAAGTTTTCATTTGTCCCAGATGCCCAGCTAGGGGAATGTCGTGGGCAAGAGTTAGGAGGAACTTTCTGTACTCCTGAGGAATCACTAATTTCCTGGCAGCTCCAGGTTTAGGATCCCTTGCCTCAGTGTACAAGAGATTGTCCTTCCAGTAAACTCTGTGAGAGTCACTGACATCCCCATTAGGCTGTTTGACAGCTTGCTGTCTTAGACCCTCTAATGTGGGACAGGTTTGCTGTGCCACACTCAGCTCCTCCCTGGCAGGCCCCCCTTCACCCAAAAGCTCAGCAGTATCTGCTTGAAGCTCCTCTGGTGTAGGTTCTGCACATGGAGGGAATTCTTCTTCCTCAGAAGTAGAATCCACTATAGAGGGAGGGATAGTAGGAAGTGGTTTGCTTCTACTAGCCCTAGCTTTAGGGAGCACTTGGTCCATTGTTCCAGGATCCAAGCTTCCCTGTCCTTTTTGCTTTTTAGCCTGAGCCCTGGTTAAAGCAAAAATATGCCCTGGGATGCCCAGCATCTGACCAAGCTGATGTCTCCAAATCATTTCCTAGTAGACAGTCTACAGGTAAATCTGTGGCTACCACAACTTTCTTTGGACCAGTAACCCCCCCCACACTTGAGATTTACAACAGCCATGGGGTGGCTAAGTGTGTTGTTGTGAGCATCGGTTACTTGGTACTGGTGACCAAGTAGGTGTTGTTCAGGGTGAACCAGTTTCTCTATGACCATAGTCACACTGGCACCAGTGTCCCTGTAGGCCTGAACCTCAACACCATTTATTAGGGGTAGCTGCTTGTACTTATCCATATTAAGGGGACAAGCAACTAAGGTGGCTAAATCAATAGCCCCCTCAGAGACTAGTATAGCCTCTGTGGTCTCCCTAACCAGACCAACCCCAACTAAGTTACCAATAGTGAGCCCAGCTACTCTCTTGGATTGGCTATTAGTAGGTTTGCTCCCACCACCACTGCTATTAGTAGGGGCACTAGGTGTAGCAGTAGGGGTTGTAGTGGTAGGAGGCTTGGTGCTTTTCTTTGGATAACTGGGATCTGTTGTCCAATGGCCTTTTACTTTACATAAATAGCACCATGGTTTCTTTTCTTTGTTTTGATTAAAGGAGGATTTGGACCCACCACCCCCACCAGAGTGTTTTTGTGGGCCTGATGAAGACTCATTTTTAGATTTGTCCCCACCCTTGTCAGAAGACTTACCATCCTTCTTTTTGTTGCCATCTTTGTCACCCCCTGTATGAACTTTTCTGTTCACCCTTGTTCTGACCCATTTGTCTGCCTTCTTTCCCAATTCTTGGGGAGAGGTCAGATCAGAGTCCACCAAGTACTGGTGCAACAAATCAGACACACAATTATTAAGAATATGCTCTCTCAGGATCAAGTTATACAGGATGACATAATCAGTAACTTTACTGCCATGTAACCACCCCTCCAAGGCCTTCACTGAATGGTCAATGAAATCAACCCAGTCTTGTGAAGACTCCTTTTTGGTCTCTCTGAACTTTATCCTGTATTGTTCAGTGGTTAAGCCATAACCATCCAGGAGTGCATTCTTAAGTACTGTAAAATTATTGGCATCACTTTCTTTCACAGTAAGGAGCCTATCCCTACCTTTTCCACTAAATGATAGCCATAGGATAGCAGCCCACTGCCTTTGAGGGACATCCTGTACAACACAGGCCCTCTCAAGTGCAGCAAACCACTTGTTAATGTCATCCCCCTCCTTATAAGGGGGAACTATCTTATGCAGATTCCTGGAATCATGCTCTTTTGCAGGATGACTATGGGGAATACTGCTGCTGCCACCATGGGTTTCTAAACCCAACTTCTGTCTTTCCTTCTCTAATTCTAAAGACTGTCTATCCAAATCCAGCTGTTGCTTTTTAAGCTTCAGTCTGGTTTGTTCCACCCTCAACTTATTGAGTTCCCTTTCTAACAATATGTCATCAGGGTTGGTGGGAGGGACATTTCTAGATACAGAGTTATGATGGGAATGAACAGAAGGAGACCTGTCCCTTACAGAGGGCACCCTAACAGCTTGGCTGACAGTGTAATGTGAGAGCACATCATCTGTATGATGTGACTCCACCTCAGTAACAACTATGCTAGACTGTCTTGTAATGGGCAGGCTAAGAAGTTTCTTTCCTGAACCTTTTCCTGGGGGAGTCCCTGGATCAGATTGGGAACCATTAGCTACTTTTTCAACAGATGGGGCACTTTTAGCCTTATCCTGTTCTCTAAGCATGTTAAGTAACAATTCCAAGGAAGGATTCTTCCCTACACTCAAACCTCTCTCTACACAGAGACTCCTTGCTCCTTTCCAGCTAAGGTGATCATATGCACGTTTGGACAGATCAACATTTTGGCCTGTGCCAGACATTTTTAGAGAGAGTTAAAGTGATAGAAAAAGAGAGAAAAGTTTTCAGAACTTTTTAGAAAGACAGAAAAAAAAACTTGTTAAACTTTTAAGAACTTTTTGAAAGTTTAGAAGTACTTTTCAGCACTTTAGAAAAGAGTGAAAAGAGGAAATGCAAAACTTTTTAGCTATGTGTACACACACTGAACTTGTTTTGTATATTTTTCTCTTATGAAAAGTACAATGACAAGAGTGGTAAGTAGTCTCAAAGCACTTATCCCACCGCTGCACAACCAATGTAGGAGGCTGGACTGGCTTGTAGTGAGTACCAAGGGGTACTTGCACCTTGCACCAGGCCCAGTTATCCCTTATTAGTGTATAGGGTGTCTAGCAGCTTAGGCTGATAGATAATGGTAGCTTAGCAGAGCAGCTTAGGCTGAACTAGGAGACGTGTGAAGCTACTACAGTACCACTTAGTGTCATATGCACAATATCATAAGAAAACACAATACACAGTTATACTAAAAATAAAGGTACTTTATTTTTATGACAATATGCCAAAGTATCTTAGGGTGTACCCTCAGTGAGAGGATAGGAAATATACACAAGATATATGTACACAATAGCAACAATATGCAGTATAGTCTTAGAAAACAGTGCAAACAATGTATAGTTACAATAGGATGCAATGGGGACACATAGGGGTAGGGGCAACACAAACCATATACTCCAAAAGTGGAATGCGAACCACGAATGGACCCCAAACCTATGTGACCTTGTAGAGGGTCGCTGGGACTATTAGAAAATAGTGAGAGTTAGAAAAATAACCCTCCCCAAGACCCTGAAAAGTGAGTGCAAAGTGCACTAAAGTTCCCCCAAAGACAAAGAAGTCGTGATAGAGGAATAATGCAGGAAAGACACAAACCAACAATGCAACAACAATGGATTTCTAATCTAGGGTACCTGTGGAACAAGAGGACCAAGTCCAAAAGTCACAAGCAAGTCGGAGATGGGCATATGCCCAGGAAATGCCAGCTGTGGGTGCAAAGCAGCTTCTACTGGACAGAAGAAGCTGAGGTTTCTGCAGGAACGAAAAGGGCTAGAGACTTCCCCTTTGGTGGACGGATCCCTCTCGCCGTGGAGAGTCGTGCAGAAGTGTTTTCCCGCCGAAAGAACGCCAACAAGCCTTGCTAGCTGCAAATTGTGCGGTTGTCGTTTTTGGACGCTGCTGTGGCCCAGGAAGGACCAGGATGTCGCAAATTGCGCCAGGAGGTAGAGGGGATGTCGAGCCAGACAAGGAGCCCTCTCAGCAGCAGGTAGCACCCGGAGAAGTGCCAGAAACAGGCACTACGAGGATGCGTGAAACGGTGCTCACCCGAAGTTACACAAAGGAGTCCCACGTCGCCGGAGACCAACTTAGAAAGTCGTGCAATGCAGGTTAGAGTGCCGTGGACCCAGGCTTGGCTGTGCACAAAGGATTTCCGCCGGAAGTGCACAGGGGCCGGAGTAGCTGCAAAAGTCGCGGTTCCCAGCAATGCAGTCTAGCGAGGTGAGGCAAGGACTTACCTCCACCAAACTTGGACTGGACTGTGGGAGTCACTTGGACAGAGTTGCTGGATTCGAGGGACCTCGCTCGTCGTGCTGAGAGGAGACCCAAGGGACCGGTAATGCAGCTTTTTGGTGCCTGCGGTTGCAGGGGGAAGATTCCGTCGACCCACGGGAGATTTCTTCGGAGCTTCTAGTGCAGAGAGGAGGCAGACTACCCCCACAGCATGCACCACCAGGAAAACAGTCGAGAAGGCGGCAGGATCAGCGTTACAGAGTTGCAGTAGTCATCTTAGCTACTTTGTTGCAGTTTTGCAGGCTTCCAGCGCGGTCAGCAGTCGATTCCTTGGCAGAAGGTGAAGAGAGAGATGCAGAGGAACTCTGATGAGCTCTTGCATTCGTTATCTAAAGTTTCCCCAGAGACAGAGACCCTAAATAGCCAGAAAAGAGGGTTTGGCTACTTAGGAGAGAGGATAGGCTAGCAACACCTGAAGGAGCCTATCAGAAGGAGTCTCTGACGTCACCTGGTGGCACTGGCCACTCAGAGCAGTCCAGTGTGCTAGCAGCACCTCTGTTTCCAAGATGGCAGAGGTCTGGAGCACACTGGAAGAGCTCTGGACACCTCCCAGGGGAGGTGCAGGTCAGGGGAGTGGTCACTCCCTTTTCCTTTGTCCAGTTTCGCGCCAGAGCAGGGCTAAGGGGTCCCCTGAACCGGTGTAGACTGGCTTATGCAGAATTGGGCACATCTGTGCCCAAGAAAGCATTTCCAGAGGCTGGGGGAGGCTACTCCTCCCCTGCCTTCACACCATTTTCCAAAGGGAGAGGGTGTAACACCCTCTCTCAGAGGAAGTCCTTTGTTCTGCCATCCTGGGACAAGCCTGGCTTGACCCCAGGAGGGCAGAAACCTGTCTGAGGGGTTGGCAGCAGCAGCAGCTGCAGTGAAACCCCAGGAAAGGCAGTTTGGCAGTACCAGGGTCTGTGCTACAGACCACTGGGATCATGGGATTGTGCCAACTATGCCAGGATGGCATAGAGGGGGCAATTCCATGATCATAGACATGTTACATGGCCATATTCGGAGTTACCATTGTGAAGCTACATATAGGTAGTGACCTATATGTAGTGCACGCTTGTAATGGTGTCCCCGCACTCACAAAGTCCGGGCAATTGGCCCTGAACAATGTGGGGGCACCTTGGCTAGTGCCAGGGTGCCCTCACACTAAGTAACTTTGCACCTAACCTTTACCAGGTAAAGGTTAGACATATAGGTGACTTATAAGTTACTTAAGTGCAGTGTAAAATGGCTGTGAAATAACGTGGACGTTATTTCACTCAGGCTGCAGTGGCAGGCCTGTGTAAGAATTGTCAGAGCTCCCTATGGGTGGCAAAAGAAATGCTGCAGCCCATAGGGATCTCCTGGAACCCCAATACCCTGGGTACCTCAGTACCATATACTAGGGAATTATAAGGGTGTTCCAGTAAGCCAATGTAAATTGGTAAAATTGGTCACTAGCCTGTTAGTGACAATTTGAAAGAAATGAGAGAGCATAACCACTGAGGTTCTGATTAGCAGAGCCTCAGTGAGACAGTTAGTCACTACACAGGTAACACATTCAGGCACACTTATGAGCACTGGGGCCCTGGTGAACAGGGTCCCAGTGACACATACAACTAAAACAACATATATACAGTGAAAAATGGGGGTAACATGCCAGGCAAGATGGTACTTTCCTACACCATTTTTAACAAGATTATGGGAATATGAAAATAAACAAGCACTGATAAAGCCAGACAATCAGACATTTTTTGTGAGTCTTTTGGTTTAGTTAATGAGTGTTTTGACATGGTTTTTGTGCCACTTTATTGTTGTGGGAGCTGCCAGGTCTGTACCATTATAACAAACACTGACAATAAGAAAAAAAATCTTATGGTCTCAAAAAGCACACTTTGCCACCAGTGGCGTAAAAAAGGCCCAGCAGCCCCCCTCCAGGGGGCTCCCTCAGCACAGTACCTGCCCTGAGTGAGTCTGGGGGATGTGGGCCTCCATGTTCTTTGCAGGGGAGCCTCTTCCAGTTTTGTTACGCCACTGATTGCCACAGTAGTTCCTGGCACTGAACAAAACTACTTTGTGTGCAATATGCTCCTTGTGGAAGAGCAGAATGCAATCACTCTCAGTAAAGCCAGGCGATAGATAGAGAGAAAAATAGAAGTTTTACAAAATGTCTTTGTTAACGCCAGACCTAATTAGGGAACCAATTCTTTAAAAAGTCACAAAAGTGCACCCATGGTATATGTCTTTAAATTAGTAGCTTTCATGAATTCCCAAGAACTTACAGAAGTAGACCAGGAAATTGTACTCCCAGGAAATATTTGTGAACTGTATTTTAGCACAAAGCAATTTGTATGTGTAGATTTGCTCATGTGAAAATATATTGAACGTTTACAAGTTCACTTTCCCTCCAACTACTTTTTCCCCAACCCTGGAAGAACTTCTACTTCTGCCATTGGCAGGAGTACATTTCCAACCTTTCTACCTTTCTCGTTATGGGAAAAGATTAGAAAAGAGCTGGTGGAAAACATGCAAGTTAGTAGATTTGCAAACTAAAAGGCATTCCAGCCCTGGAACTATTGCTTACTGCTTCCCCCAACCCCAGTATGTAGATTTGTGGAAAGGTGTCAAAATAAGGAAATTGCGATAGTAGGGGTTGACATTTTTAAGTATTCAGGCCCTATTATAGTAGTAGCCCTGGCATAATCAGAGAGGCTTTTATCAGAAGTCTTACATAATGAGATTGCTGCCATAATTTGTCGCCACACTACATGGCACCAAAAGGACAAGCAGATTCTTTTACAGGACAAATAGATTTCAGAAGCAACCTGTCCCATGGACAAATAGATATTTTAATAAATTCTACACCCCTGGGTAGAGTAGTAGAACTGAAGACAGAAGACAAATACTCAAACACAGTTACATTAATGAAACACACCAGTGTAGAGTACCATGTAATGGAAAAATTCAACATCAAATAACATGAAAAATTGAGAATTACTCTTCTTTCTTCTTGGAAAAGCAAAACTCATAGTATTGCTTACCTCCAAGAAGGATTGCTATGTATCACATCAATATTAACTGTTAGCAGCATATTTACTTTGATTCCTCTGCATGTCAACTTTATCATTCACAGCAACCTTTTACGCAATTTGATATGTGCTGCAGGTACGGTTAGTCCGTATCAGGTCCATTACCATCCGCATGTGTTCAGAAACTCTGCACACTGGACAATATAAATAGGACTTCATCATTGTCTTCAACTTTATCAGACAAATGGAATGAATCTGATCCTGACTAACTTTGTGAATCTTATGGCAGTTATTGAACATAGCTCTCTGTGATGTCCAGTACATTATATTTCAACATTTTGTGCAGTATAAAGTGTATTCACTCTCTCCTAACTGGCCAGTCTTGTGTTTGCCACGCCGCATAATGTAAAGTACTGTTGAAATTTGTTAGGCACACGTGCAAGATGTCTTTAAACACATTAAAGTTATGTCTTGAAATTTACTTTGTGGGATGGGTTAATATAGTGTTAAGAATGATGGTAAAGGAAGAAGGGGCTTACTCCATGTGATTTCTGAGGCCTGTATTTTGATTCTTCAGTGATTCATGGCAGATGTTCTCTATTTTGACCCCAAACATCATCTTGTCACCAAACGCATTTGACCTTCAATTGACAGACTCAGGATGCGTTTTCATTCTCGTCCATTCTACCTCTAAGATGTTCTTATCTTCATGCACAAAACCCATCTGTCAACACTGGATCCCAATAATTGTCAAATGCTACACCTGAAGTATTTCATGTGATTTTCCATATTAGTTAAAATCTCAGAACAGTCTTCATTCTTGCTGGGTTGGGGGAACCAATGGGTGCATGGTTCTCAGGGGTATTCTTCTCCCTACACCACCCTTCCCTACTTCCATCCAGAGTATTGCTCAAGAGTTCCCTCAGTCCACAGAGCTATAGAAGGGGAGATGCAGGAGAACACCATGCAATTGGCACACCCACAGTGTAGCCCTACAAGAACACGCAGAGGATTCACATGTTTGCAACTACTCAATTTTTCCTGAGTTTGATGTGGCCCACCAAAATCGTTTAAAATGTTTTTACAAGCAACATTTCACTGTGATGGTAATGATCTTGCAAGATTTATTTGTGGAATTTTCAAAGATATTAAAGGTAACAAATGAGGATTTGGCTGCACCACTCAGTAGCTATTCTATGTGATATGTGAGAGCAGCAAGAAGGTGATGATACACCACACCGTTAATAGCATCCAAATTATTTTGGGGATCTGCCCTATTCTTTTGGAATTCAGCACCTTTTTATCATACATAGTGCTCATTTAAGACAACATTTTGCAGGGTAAGCCACTCAAGATATATATAAAGGTTATAATATGGTTTATCAACGCAGTACTGGTACGGGTAAAGCTCCTAGTTAAAAACTGAACTGTGCATTTTGTATATTTGAGCTCAACTGAGATTTGAACATTGAAACTGTGGTACAGTCCATATCAATCAATATAAAAACGTCAACACAGTTCTGTTCATAAAACTAGAGCATCTATATAAACATAAAACGCTCTTAAAATTTAAAAACAGTGTATCAATTTCTTTCATTTGCTGTCGACACTATAAAGGCTAGTGCTTCACTTGCAGAAGTTATACTATGTTTTAGGTACTGAGGGTGAAGACGAATTTTGTGTTGGCTATGTAACCCTTCCCTTGCAAACAAACATGTGATTACGTGCCCGCACATCATTTTTACTCAATGGGCAGATTCTCTCGGAGAGGGGATACTTGACGATGCACCTGTATTGGCGAGTAACAGGAGGTCATTAAATCTTCTCAACAGAATTACTCTCTAGATCCTGTATTCCAAAACAAGTTCTAAATAACATTGCATTTGATCGATTTTGTGTAGATTTGCCATATCTGGTTCCATTGAGATAATGATTTCTGTCTAAGACAAAATTTACTGATGGCACTATGTTTTTTATGACTGGTTTTAGCTGACCAAAACATCAATAAATCAAGTCATTTAGAGGCATGTCACAAAGGTGAAGTACATAAGGTTTATATTTGAAGGAACTGTAGGACCCCTTTCACACCAGTAGATCTTACCCTATAAAATCACAAAGAGAGTTCTCTGTGGCATGAAATAGTTGGTGGCCCCATCGAATCACTATAGCGAGGGCCAATCTATAAGACCCAAATCAACAATTTGTTTGAACTGGAATACAAGTGTTTGTTGCATAGCCTACTCAGGATTTTTCTCTGCAATGTAACTATTGTGTGGGGTACATATTTAATTGCATATAGGTGTGTGGCTGGTATCTTAACCTTCTAGATCAGAATTACGTATTTAAAATGCCACTGTCTAGACATATTATAGAGGGAGCCTAACCTCCTGCCACACGGTGAGATCTTTCCAGGCAAAAGTTCTATGAGTTACACAATTTGAGACGGAATAGAAAATCCTTCCTGACATAGGTACGTGTTTACACTTTCCATTAATTCTAGTCCTAGTCGCTAGTTGATTCAACATCTTACCATTGTCTCTACATATTTATAACTTACTCTTCTGTTTCTGAGTTTTCAGTAAATGAGATGATGCATTGGCTTGTGATCTACGTAGACAATCTTGGAGACCTCTTGTGTTAGAGCAAATATAATTACGTCATCCGTGCACATTAGGGAACAAATTGGGTGAAATCCTAACCTCACGCTGTGTAACGCAGAAGAGTCATCTAGTGTTTTTGGTAGATCATGCAGGTTCAGCGTGACAAGAAGAGACGTCAGTAGGAAGGCCTGTTTTAGGCCATTCAAGGTGTCACTGTTAACGGACGGCCTGTTGGGTGCATCTTTTGGTCCCTTTTTCATTATTGTCTTGCTTGACAGCGCAGCTCTCGCCACACAGTTATGTGAACATTAGGAGAAGAGGGACTTTGCTTCTGTCCACATGTTAGAGGCCAGGAGTATAACAGTTGGTTGGCCAATAGTTATCTGTTTGCTAGGAAAAAAAAGTGCTTCTTGTACTCTAATTGGCTCCTCAGGGAGTTTGCATCACAGAAGATGATCACTAAGTCCAATCTAATAACATGTCAGCATTGTGGTGTAGCTAGTGTGACCAGACGTCCCGGATTTCCTAAGACTGCCACAGTTCTTGGAGAATTATCCCGATGTCCCAACACTCTTCTCCAAATTACACAAATGCCCCCGTTTTTAGGTAGTGTATGGGTTGAGCATGGTGTAAAATAGAAGTGTGCATGCTCACTTCTCACTACTGGAGAAGTAATAGTGTGACGTCACTCAGGCGTTGTCGAGGGAAGGGAAATCCTTTACAGATACATTTTCTTTCTGGATTTCCCTTCTCCTTCTGCAACGCATCAACAATGTCGTCTTTCCAGCCATCGGGATAACAGCTCATTGGAGCGACCAGCACACCCATTCTCTGCCCACAGGGGTCAGAGGGCACTGCCTGCCGCAAGATGATTCGGCTAGCCAGCCAGCCACCCAGCCACCAGTGTGACCCTGCTCTGCCCTTTTAAAGCGAGCATGCAGACCGCAGCAGAATGAAGCAGCAGCCAAAAGTGGAAGGGGTTTAGAGTGGAACCAACCTGCCCTAACAGCACCAGTGAGGCAGGACCCAACCTCCTCATCAAAGCTGCTCTGGCTAGTATCCTTCAGCAGCAACACGACTTGCCCTCTCAGCCTGCCAGCCAGCACAAGACTCACAACATGAATACTTAAATGACTATGGGATGTTTTATTTGTGTTATTGGGCCTGTGTTTTGTTTCTACCACTCCTCCAAAAAAATACTGGCTGTTTATTTAAACTTTCTTAGGCACAAGTCGAAGTTGGATGGGGTCCTTAGGGCTGCCATCTTTCGCAGAGGTGATTTAGTCATCTTTCAATTGCTTATTCCTGTTTTTGGTTGTTGAATTGGTACTAATGAGGTGAAATCTTTGCCCCATACAGTATTATCATGTGTAAAAATTACATAATATTGAAGTAATACTGCAAACACGTGCCCCTTAATTTGCCTTTTCTTGCTCCATAATTTAGTCAACCCTGCCACATAGTTTCAGTGGCCCTGCTTATTAAATTGAGACCATTAATTATACAGACATGTAAATCTGTGCATAGAAAATATTAAATAAGATGTGGTCTTTAAGGTGTAGGAGCCGCATGTCATCCACACTGCTGGCCATTATATGTTAGGAGTGTCTTGGCTGGAGAAACAATAGGGCAGATTCGCTGAGTTTTCACACAGCAGAATAATCAAAGTTGCTGTGTTGCATGAAAGGGAGACATTATACCAGTGTCGTATCCTCATGATCTGGCTCTGCTGCTCTGTCCCTATCGGTGGCACACATTAAGCTGCCTTGCACCAGTGCACACACCTTTGCAGTATAAGTGCAAGTGTATGTGCATGTGCATGTCAAGCATAGGTTTTGTACTGGAAGGGTATTCCTTTCAATGCAAAATACTGTGCTTTAGCAAAGTAAAATATTTTTCCCATTAGAGATTACATCAAAACCTGCATGTATGGCCCTTGATGCAAAGTAGTGTTTAGCACTATTTTACTTTATGGCTACTATGAAGTGAAAATTAGGATTTACATTTGAAAGTAAAACTCAAGATAACTCTTTGTGCTGGGTTTGCATCACTTTTGTGACGCAAACATGGTGCAACGTGTTAGTAAATCTGCCCCCACAAACTCAGGGTTAAAAACATAACAGTTTTTGGGGTTGTCTATACTAATAAGATTTTATTATTACCCAAATAAGCCCTTATTCGCGACCTTAGCATAATGACTGGTTGAGGGAAAACACAATAAGGTTCTAAACCTGTGCCTTGTATTTTGCATGCAGCTCTTTGATGCTCGTTCATGGTTCACTGTGATGCATTAGGATTGTAACGTTTGAACTGCAAATAATAGAAGTATCTCTGCGATGGAAGCAGTAACCCACTCAGCTATCTACATAAAATACAAATACGCACACTGCATGATACACATTGTGCTAAGCAGCGGGAACTTTAGTCCTCTGTGCTACTTTATGATGAGTCAGAATGATTTACTGCTAGCTGGTTACACAGTGCTACGTGTAAATGCAATGAAAGTACAGTGATGTGCATGCTTTCACAGCGCCAGTAAAAACCATTATGCTGTAATGTCCCATGACCATGTTTTCAGAGTGCCTGTGTGTGCCATAACCATATTTTTAGAGGTCCAATGTGTGTGCCATGCCTATGTTTTCAGTTCAATTCAGTGCTTAATTTGTAAAATAATAAGTGCAAGGCCCAAACTTTTGCACAGAAGAAGCTGCCCGTAGAAGAGGGATGTGGTTCTAAATACCAAGCCTTCGTAGTCTTGATTCTCCCTCATGCAACTTTATTCCCTCATCGGACACTCCATGCCCCTCAAACTCTCTCCTGCACATTCTTTTTCATCCCTGCTTTCACCATATGTCACACTTTTTCTGCCTTAATTCTTCCTGTTTCTTTCCCCCTTTTGTATTTTTCATTCTTATACTTAGGTTCAATATGTGCTGGTGCCCAGAAATAAGTGCCGGTGGGCCCCACTGGAACCGTCGGCTCAAATTAAGCACTGATCCAATTTGTGTACCATCTTCAACTTCTTACATCAGTGTATGAATCACTATGCAAATACAGTTAAAAAACTATACTTGTCAATGTGTTATAAGTGCCATTGTGTGGCATGTCTGGTTTCATGTCCCAGTGCCATCTTGTGGTCTTTTGGAGCTCTGGGCACGGCAGATTTTGGAGCCTCGTGTTCAGAAAAACCTTATAACCTTATTTCAAGCCTTCATGATACTAAACAATATTTAATTATGTTAAGCTTTTTCAAAATTTGGTTATTAAAAACACCCAAAAGCTCAATAAAAGAAAGCTTAAACATACCTATTTCTTTTGTGCTTGGATCTCAATATTTTTGTCTGTGACACCAGTATACTAGGTGAAATTCAATTGTCTGATTAGACTGCTTTTCCTTATACTTTAAATAAATCGCTAATACCTCAACTAATAAACTAACAAATTGAACAATAGCACCTTTCCAAAATGCTTGTTCAAATCATTAATTGAGCTCCTAAGTTGGAAACACTTTAGTGCACTGTGGTATTTTTGTAAAGAGGAATGTAACTTTAATAGGAGCTTTGGGAAGCAATTATGTCTCTGTAGTACTGCTGTACACTCAAGAAGTAATGCATAGTTCTGCTGCTGGTGTGCATAAACTTGCACTTGCTTAAATTCTCTACATGAAGTGTGGATAAATTTTTTAATCAGTGTGCATCATAGTTACATGACTTTTCTATTCTCTGAATTCATTAACAGAAAGGATAGCTAGCTAACTAGCTACCTACTAGAGAGGTGCGTAAGTGAAAGTGTTCTGTCAGTGAGGAGATGCAAAGGTCTTTCTCATTCTTTAGCAAGGTCGAGAACAGTGATGGCAACGTGTTCTGCAAGATCTGAAAATCTACATTCTCCTTTATCCATGGCGGAAAGTCTGATACAAGGGAGCACAAACAGACAAAATACACAATTCGTGGTTCTAAACTTCAGGCACCAATGGCAGCCTTACCACTTTTTTGGGAAGGCAGTCACTAGACATGCTGAACTCGGTAGGGCGGCTGCTGAAGGCACTTTAGTATATCATCTTGCTAAGTACAACCGCCGTTTCTGATGGATACAGCTACCTGTGGATTCCTCACCTCATGAATACTCCCATGGCGCCAGCATTCGACGGAAATCTTCTTACTAGTCTCTGCACGTCGACGAGGACGTCACTCTAGCCCACGCGACGCCGTCTGACGTCATACAGGCAATAAGAGGTCCTCGACGACGTGCGGACGTCAGTTCCCTTTTTTCCGTGCATTCGAAACGGTTATCTTCGAGGGAGCAACTGTTACTCTTGCGGTTACAGTGTATATCTTGCTGCGTAGTCTTTCGCTGTGGAAATAATGTCGCAGAGGAAGTCTGGATTTAAGCCTTGTCGTGAGTGTGGAGGCAAGATGTCGGTGACGGATCCTCATTCCGATTGCCTTTGGTGTTTGAGCTCCGACCACGACGTCTCGACTTGTGATTCATGTCAGCACATGAATCCAAAGGCCCTCAAGGAACGTGAGGCGAAGCTGTTTATGGCCAAGTCAAAGGGGAAACATCACAAGAAGTCTTCTTCCCCAAGACATCGGCGTCATCGAGACTCCCGGCGCCGTAGAGAATCTCGGCGTCATTCAAAGGAGACTCGCTCCAGGTCTCCGGATCGGCGCCGAAGGACATGGGAGGTCAGTCCCACGGTTACGCCGCATCCTTCGACGCCGTTGCCCTCTCCGGCGTCTCCAACTTCACCTGGACAGGCGTCGGTGATTGAGGTATTGGAGCCTCAAGTGTTTTCTCCGGCGCAGACGCCGAGGCCGGCGTCGGGGTCGCCTCCGAGACAGGCACCCCAGTATCCGGCTTTTCCCACCCCTGGAGCCGATAGTTCCGCATTCTTGAATGCGATGTATGCCATCTTCCAACAGATGGCTCCAGGGGGTGCTCCGGCTGGGCCTTTGGCCTTTTCTTTGGGTGATCCTGCGCCTCTTCGGCCGGCACCCTTTATGCCCATTCTCCCGTTTGGGAACGTGGGCTCGGCGCCACTGTCGGCGCCGGTGGCCGCTCCGGTGGCTTCAGAAGGATTGGCCCCGGGGATTTCCATCCCGTCGACGTCGGGATTTCGGCCTGTGACTCCGGTGGGTCCATCTGCGGCAGTTGCTCTTCCGTCGGCGCCGAAGTTACCTGTGGCGCCGGATGCGGCGTCGGTGGCTTCTGAAGATCGGCGCCGATCTTCGACTTCGGCGGAGGCATTGTCGACTCCGCGTATTGAGCAACGACTTCATTCAAGGAGACGTGCTCTCCGTGTATTAGAAGAGCAGGAGTACCAACGAGCCCTAGAGGAAGGAGAGCTAGAGGACTCGGGTGATGGGCTGCGTGGACTGGAGTCGGCCAGTGGGCTGGACACTTCCCCTGAGTGGGACCTTTCGTCCCCGGGGGAATATACTGAGGAGGCTGCTTCCTTTCATGCAGTGGTACGGAAGGCAGCTAGTTTTTTGGACCTGCCTTTGCCGGTGGTGGAGGCAAAACAAAACCTTTTGACAGAGGTGTTACATCCGGCCTCAGCCGCGGCGGAGCCTCTGTTACCATTTAATGACGCTCTGCTGGATCCGGTGTTAGAGGTGTGGAAGAGGCCGGCATCTTCCCCAGCAGCTCACAGAGCCGTGGCCAGGAGGTATCGGACGGCTCCAACTGACCCTGGTTTCCTATCTAGGCACCCTACGCCGGAGAGCTTGGTGGTGCAGGCCTCCTGTTCGTCCAAGTCAGCGCCTGGTTCTTTTCCGACGGTGCCTGGGGACAGAGATTCAAAGAAGCTAGAGGCGCAGTCGAAGAAGATTTTTTCATCCTGCAGTCTGGCGTTAAAAGCCACCAATGCAACCTGTATCCTGGGGAGGTATATTCATGCTCTGATGGATGACATTTCCTCTTCGTTTACAGAGCTTCCCCAGGGTCTTTTGGATCTTGTCTCAAATGCCCAGGCTGCTGCGACCCAAAT
Source organism: Pleurodeles waltl (assembly GCF_031143425.1). Taxonomy (NCBI): domain Eukaryota; kingdom Metazoa; phylum Chordata; class Amphibia; order Caudata; family Salamandridae; genus Pleurodeles; species Pleurodeles waltl. The sequence goes on along the minus strand of NC_090446.1, from coordinate 1,277,555,121 downwards.
TATCCAGACGGGACTGGATACCACCGACTCGGTAGCCAGGGCAATGGGCACAACTGTGGTGGCAAGGAGACAGGCCTGGCTCCGTAACTCGGGCTTTTCGGCAGATGTACAGTCCACATTGTTGGATCTCCCGTTTGATGGGGACAAACTGTTTGGAGCTAAGGCTGATTCGGCCTTGGAACGTTTTAAAGAAAGCAGGGCCACGGCTAAGTCGTTAGGGCTCCAAGCTCCTTCTTCCACGGCCTCTTCCAGATTCTTCAGGAGGTTTCGTGGATTTGGGCGTGGCTCTTCCTCCTCTTCCTTTCGGGGGAGATATCAGCAACCTGCTTCTTCCCATCCCTATAGATCTTTCAGGGGGAGAGGTAGGGTCCGCACCAGAGGAGCCTCTCAGCAGCACTCTGCCTCTTCCTCATCCTCTGGCGGGGTGCAGCAGGGGAAGCAGCCTTAGGCTTCCACCATTTCCCACTCACTCCTCTCCTGTAGGGGGAAGATTACAGCATTTTCTCACCAAATGGAAGACTGTTACATTGGACACTTGGGTTCTCAGTGTTGTGGGAAAAGGCTACACCCTTCCCTTTCGGGAGTTCCCGCCCCTCATCCCGCCCCGCCCTTCGTATTGTTCAGAAGAACACCTCCTGTTGCTAGAACAGGAGGTGCAAGTCCTCCTTTCAAAGGGCGCGGTGGAGTTGGTCCCGGAGCAGGAAAGGGGTCGAGGAGTTTACTCAAGGTATTTCCTGATTCCCAAGAAGGATGGTCGTTTGAGACCAATTCTGGACCTGAGGATCTTGAATTGGTTCCTCAAGCAGGAAAAGTTCAAGATGCTGACCCTAGCACAGGTGCTTTTGGCGTTGAACATGGAAGACTGGATGGTGTCTGTCGACTTGCAGGATGCTTACTTTCATATCCCGATACTCAAGTCACACAGGAAGTATCTCCGGTTTGTGGTGGGATCGCAACACTATCAGTTTGCGGTCCTTCCGTTTGGTCTTACTTCAGCACCTCGAGTCTTCACGAAGGTGATGTCGGTGGTTGCGGCAGAACTCAGAAGGAAGGGGATAGCAGTATTCCCTTACTTGGACGACTGGTTGATCAAAGCCAAGTCCCCGGAGCTTGTGTCGCATCATCTGCAGTCAACAACCCAGTTGTTGTTCGACCTGGGTTTTTCGGTGAACGAGCCCAAATCTCACCTAGAGCCCTCTCAGCGCCTCCTGTTCATAGGGGCAGTACTGGATACAACATTGGGTCGGGCCTTTCCTCCGCCTCAGCGGATTCAAGATATTCAGGATTTGGTTCCAATGTTTCGAAATGGAGCGGTAGTTCCAGTCCTCAAGGTCCTTCGTCTGCTCGGTCTTTTTGCCTCCTGCATTCTGTTGGTCACGCATGCTCGCTGGCACATGAGGGCTCTTCAGTGGTGCCTCCGAAGGCAGTGGTCTCAACTCAGAGGGGATCTAGAGGGTACTGTCAAGATCTCCAGAGATGCTGCTGTGGATTTGAAGTGGTGGATTGCAAGCAACAATCTTTCACAAGGAAAGCCGTTCCAGCAGTCGCCACCAGTGACCACAGTCATAACGGATGCTTCCACTCTAGGGTGGGGAGCTCATCTGGGGGATCTGGAGATCAAAGGTCTTTGGTCTCCAGAGGAACAGATGTTTCACATCAATCTGTTAGAGTTACGGGCTGTACGTCTGGCTCTCAAGGCCTTCCTCCCTTCCCTTCGTGGTCAGTCGGTACAGGTCCTAACGGACAATACTACCACGATGTGGTACATAAACAAGCAGGGAGGAGTGGGGTCGTACCTTCTCTGCAGAGAAGCTCTTCGACTATGGTCCTGGGCAAAGGACCATCGGATTTGCTTGATAGCAAACCATCTGGCCGGAGTTTTGAACGTGCGTGCGGACAGTCTCAGTCGCCACTTCTCGGCAGACCACGAGTGGGGTCTCCATCCAGATCAAGTCCGTTTAATCTTCCAGAGGTGGGGGTTTCCTCGGGTAGATCTGTTCGCCACTCGAGAGAACGCGCATTGTCCGTTATTCTGCAGCCTTCAGTATCCAATGCAGGGAGCGTTGGGGGACGCGTTTCAAATAACCTGGTGCGGCCAGTTGCTTTACGCGTTTCCTCCCATACCCTTGATTCCTCGAGTATTGAGGAAGATTCGCCAAGACCGGGCTCTAGTAATCTTAATAGCTCCGGATTGGCCAAGGAGGGTGTGGTACTCCGACCTTCTCCAACTCTCAATGTGCCCGCCGCTCCGTCTCCCTTTCAGGGCAGACCTCCTCTCGCAGTCGCAGGGGCAGGTTCTACACCCCAACCTCCAGAGTCTGCACCTACATGCCTGGAGATTGAACGGGGCAACCTGAGTTCCTTCTCTCTCCCGCCTGAGGTAGTGGATGTTATATTAGCGGCCAGGCGACACTCCACTAAATCTATCTACGCTAATAGGTGGTCTAAATTTGTTGCGTGGTGTGGAGAGAGGCAGATTGATCCTTTGCATGCTCATCTATCGGACGTTTTGTCTTTTGCTCTATCTCTGGCGCAGAAAGGTTGTGCAGTGGCTACCATTAAGGGTTATTTATCGGCCTTGTCAGCCTTCATATGTCTTCCAGACCAACCATCTTTATTTAAATCCCCTATTGTTATCAGATTCTTGAAAGGTCTTCTAAATCAATATCCTCCAAAGCCATTCATTATGCCGCAATGGGATTTGTCCTTGGTCCTGACTTTCCTTATGGGGTCCCCTTTTGAACCTATGCATTCTTGCCCCTTGAGGTATTTGGTTTTAAAAACAGTCTTCCTGATAGCTATAACATCAGCAAGGAGAGTGAGTGAGTTGCAGGCCTTATCAGTAAAGCCCCCTTATACAACTTTTTATGGGGATAAGGTGGTGTTGAGGACCAAGGCTGCTTTCCTCCCGAAGGTTGTTTCACCCTTCCATTTGGCTCAGCCAATTACTTTGTCCACGTTCTATCCTCCGCCTCATCCTTCCAAAGAGGAAGAAAGACTGCACCGTCTGGATCCAAAGAGAGCGTTGAGCTTCTTTATTGATAGAACAAAGGATTTCAGGCTGGAGGATCAGCTGTTTATTGGATACGTGGGCAAGAGGAGAGGAAAGGCAGTCCACAAGAGAACACTATCCAGGTGGGTTGTTCTTTGCATTAAAATATGTTACTCTTTGGCAAAGAAGGATCCTCCTGAGGGCATTAGAGCTCATTCCACCAGAGCTAAGTCAGCCACTTCGGCCTTGGCCAGGGGTGTTCCTGTGGTCGACATCTGCAAGGCCGCAACTTGGTCGTCCCTTCACACTTTTGCAAAACATTACTGTTTGGATTCTGAGGTTAGAAGGGACGGCCATTTTGCACGGTCAGTGCTGCAGGATTTCTTGGTTTGACCATTTAGGCACCCACCGCCGGGCGTGGTACTGCTTTGGGACTCTATTCATGAGGTGAGGAATCCACAGGTAGTTGTATCCATCAAAAGAACGAGTTACTTACCTTCGGTAACGACTTTTCTGGTGGATACATTAGCTACCTGTGGATTCCTCACGGTCCCACCCGCCTCCCCTTTGCCCTTCTGGTCTTACCAAGTAATCCTTGAGTGCGCTCCTCTTGGTCTTTGAGGGTGCAATAGATGTGTATATAATATATTTATATATATGTATATATGTATATATCTTTGTGTATATACTTGGTGTGTGTATATATTTTAAAAGAGAAAGTTTTATATATATATTTATATAAAAAGATTTACAGTTATTCATACAATGTTGTGTGTTTTTACAATATAATGGGATGTTGCCTTGCTCTTTCATTGCATTGCCTGGTTGTTCTCATGCACGTAAAAAATGATTGGTACTGACGTCCGCACGTCGTCGAGGACCTCTTATTGCCTGTATGACGTCAGACGGCGTCGCGTGGGCTAGAGTGACGTCCTCGTCGACGTGCAGAGACTAGTAAGAAGATTTCCGTCGAATGCTGGCGCCATGGGAGTATTCATGAGGTGAGGAATCCACAGGTAGCTAATGTATCCACCAGAAAAGTCGTTACCGAAGGTAAGTAACTCGTTCTTTCGGTCGATGTACTGCACGCAAGCATTGATTTGGAAACTGTATGTTTTAAGGTTTTGCTGTGCTCACTCCAGCACAGAAACCTTAATTACGAAAGCACAAGTCTTGGCTCCTTTAGTAGTGGGTGACCTAATTCTGACTTAAATAGTATTGCTTGTATATCTGTGTTTATTGATGCTTCAAGTGGGAAATAAGTTGAATTAATACCAATTGATATTAGGTATTTCAAGTACTTTGAGGGTGTTAAAGTGAAAGTTTCAGAGTTTACCTCACTTCCTGGTGAAACATCTGGAATGCTCCTTGAACAGCTGTACCAAGCCCTTGAGAAATCTGCTTCAAAGAGTAGTTGGGTTTTGTGCAGATAATACTAACACAAATGTTGGGGTCGAGGTAGCAGGAAAGAACAATATCTTCTGCAAGCTTAAAGACGCTATTCCTGATAATAAAGCTGTAAAGCAGCACACATAGGGGGTTATTCTAACTTTGGAGGAGGTGTTAATCCGTCCCAAAAGTGACGGAAAAGTGACGGATTTACCACCAGCCGTATTACGAGTCCATTATATCCTATGGAACTCGTAATACGGCTGGTGGTATATCCGTCACTTTACCGTCACTTTTGGGACGGATTAACACTCCTCCAAAGTTAGAATAACCCCCATAGTCCCTAATGCAGTTTAAACCACTGCTATGGCTGCCTAAGGACACAGAATCTTTTCTTTGTTAAAATTATACAAATAGTCTCACATCTACACTGTCCGAACTGAACGACTTAAAGAATTTTGTGAGTCTGTTGATATAGATTATCAGTGACTCATAAATACTAGCAACAGTCACTGGCTTTCCTTGCTTCCTGCATTTGACAGGGTCCTAAAACTGTTCCCAACCCTATATTTTTATTTCTAGTCCCAAGCAAATTCCCCCAACAGCAATTGCCATTTTTTTTTCTCTCCTGCTGAAATCGGGCTCTGGGTTTTGTGTAACCAGCTGTCTCTTTTCAGTGACACAGTAAAAGAGATGTAAAAGCAGCATGCAAATTCCATCGATGTTGCAAGACAAATCACACAATTGATAGGAAAACTGAAGGAAAGGATAGATAACTGCTTCATGGGCCTTATGGTGAAGGAGCTTTTTAAATCCCTGAAGGAACAAGGGCTCTAACGAGAAACACAAATGTGTAACTATGCGTATGCTTTCAACAACAGCAGTATTGATTACTAGGAAGAGTGGGGACATATTTTTCTGGCGTGAACACTTTTTCTGGATCCTTCTTGATATTGCTCCTGTCTGGATAATGCCCAAATGTCTATTTGTAAAATCTGTATCAAGCGCATTTGAGATGGAGTAAATGAAGCTTTTTGACAAAATCGCCAGTGTATGAAAATACACAACAGATAGACTCACCGAATGGATTGATCAGAAGAGGACTGCAGCGGGACGGTGGGTGGTGATTTTTCTCTTATTTCCAAAATCACAATATTACATTTAAAACACTGGCGTGATGGTCCAGTTTCATTATGTCTACCAGGAGCTAATGCTCCAATGGAAAAACAAATTCTTCATTATAAATAACGTTGACTAATGAAAGAAACCGAATGGAGCAGGAGACTTTGAAAGCGTTGCTGATCACAGGGGTCAACTTTGAACAAAGCTGCAGTGAGCTCCACGATCGGTTGCTGGAAAACAAAATGGCACTGAGGCAAATCCTTTCCTCATATAAGTACTGCGCAATGCAGCAATAGGCCTTATGCATCAAACAGCATTTTCAGCTTTCAGTTTGGTCCTACTGTATGGATTTTTACCCTGTGTACATAATTACTTTAACAAAGAATGTCTTGGAAATGTGATTTTTTTTTTTTTTATATTGAAGCAAAAATTATTTATATATGAGTCAACTGTGCTGAATATAGGGGGGAGTACTTAATGGGGAGGGTATTCTCAGCTCTGCCAAGTACCATGCATCAGGCGGTAAACCAACACATTTTATTATGTTGGTCTGCATCACGGCATTAAAATGCATTATCACACATTTTTAGCCCCTTGACCACCTGCATGTGCTGAGCCTGGGTGAACAAAGCAAGAATATAGTATTTTAATATTGATACCTTGCTGCCACCTGCTGGATGTGTGGTGTAGCATATAGGTTAATGCTTTGTGAAAACTGTAATTTTGTATCTGTCATTTCCAGTTAAATTCTGTTTGTTGTAATTTGAGTAAGTTGAACTTTGCCTGGAAAAGAACCTAGAGTTTTCTGTAGTATACATTAACAGTACATCATTTGTATTTGCTGTCATATTTTGTGATATTCTTGGACTGTTATTTTGTATCTTTCATTTCCAGTTAAATTCTGTTTATTGTTGTAATTTGTGTAAGTTGAATTTTATGTCTGGAAAAGAACCCAGAGTATTCTGTAGTATACATTGATAGTCTGGGTCATTTTTAATTGCTAATGGTCCACAAACATTTGGGAATATATTGTACTGTGAATTATTAAGTTGCTTAATGAACCAGAGTCACCCCATCCGGTTCAGAGTGAGCGAATCACATGCCTTCTTTGTTTCTCTCAGTGAAACTCTTGATAAATATTTAACTGGACCCACAGCAGCAGCATAGACTGTCCTCATGAAGATCCTGGTGGCAGCAACTTGCTGTTGTTATTTTCCGTCACTCGAGAGAGGGTTGTATCAAAAAAGCCTGACAGTTACTTATTGAGGACAAGAGCTTCCTTTAATTGTTGTGAACGATTGCCTCAGCACTTTATTCAGTTTGGAATGCGAGTAGTAGTTTGCCTTCTGACCATTCCAATCCGGTAGCATCCTGCTGCGGATGTTCTGTGAGATTATAAGAGCTTTTGTCTTTGCCCTCGCAAGCCCCAGGGGAAGCCTGTTTTTTGTTACCCAGAGGATGGCAGGTTATGCAGTAAGAGCAGGATCGGGGGCAACAAAGGTATTGGGCAGTCTGTCTGCAGATTGTTGGTGTATGAGTTTAGCAGGTATATGCAGGGCACAAGTCCTAAAAAAAGAAGTGGGGGGACTAACCCAGTTAAGCAGTACGCAAGTAACATCACGGCACATGACAGTACAGCGCGTGACATCACAGTGCTTGACATTGCATGTGGTATCACAGGACGTGGCATCACGAGCCATGACTTTACAGGAAGTGGCATCACAAAAAGTGACATCAGATCTTAAGACCTCACATATATATTTAGCAGATCTATTATGAGTACATTTGAGTGCATTACGAGTATACATGCAAACTGTCCTGATTTTGGCAGAAGACTCAAATTTCTGTAAGCTACAGAGAAAACAAAGTTGAGTTTTGTCAGCGTAAAGCTTCCTTTACCCAAGAATTGAGCAAACTATCTCCACTGCCAGCCTACTCAACCAGGCATCATAATCTATATGCAGCACATTTCCATATAGATGTGCTTTAGCTGCCCGTGCTCCCTAGCGGTGAGACTGCTCTCCTATGCAAAGTATTCATCCTCGGCTATACACACCTGCACTCATTTTAGGAGATTGCGGCTAATTTGTCACCAACAAACCATGACTCAAAGCAAGATAAAAAGACACAAAGTGAAGAAAGGAGAAAGAGACATAAGAAATTAATGATGAAGGCAGAAAAGGGGCTGAAAAAAGAACATACAAGAATAAGAAATTGTAGCGCTGTTTAAGGAAAAAGTTATGACAACCTTAGCATTCAGCAATAGGACCCTAAGAAAAAGTTTTAGGCTCTGCATTTATGTTTTTACAAATTACACATTGCCCTACCCCACCCCCAAATGCCACTGTCACATTTAGCAACAGACATCACCCATGTTCTTATTGTTGGCATAACTGTATCTAAACCACCCTCACATTTAGTAGTGTAGCCTGACAGCTGACTCTGGAATCACTACCCCCAGAATGCCCACACCAAGAATGGACCATAAGTTTCAAAGTAAGAGATACCAGCTCTACATCAAAATAAGTATAAGCTGCACAGTAACCAAGGATGAGTAGGATACAGTGACAAAGGCAACTCATAAGACAAAGGCAGATGCAATTCCAGTTTCAACTAGCACTTTCAAGAAAATATTGTCTTTCAGAAGGAAATGTTACTAGTTTGCATAGAAACACTACCCAAATGGTGAGATGCATGAACAGCGAGCGACACCACATACTATGGCCAGTATTCAGAATCTACACTAGTTTGTTGCTAATAAGAACTTTGCATATACTAGACATGTTACACTGCCAACCTGGTGCACTGGAGACTGCCCGCTTGGCCTACTTGTTTACATTAACACTGACCTATGGGCTCACCTCTAACAATCTAACTAGCTCCGAGGAACTTGGCAACGGCGATCACTAGCATTGGCCTAGTGTCTGATCTGAGGATTCAGAGGGCTATTTCAGAGTTGTGGACTCCCAGCAGTCTGCATGCCGGGGCCAGCCATTTCCTACGTGAAGTAGTGTACGCGGGGCAGGCAAATAGGACATGAGGGAGGTTCTCAGTGGGTGCTTTGCAGGCTGGACAATCGGTTGATTCTTCGTATGACCACCCACTGGTAAACAGCCTTAGTGGCAGCGTTCCAATGCGGAACAGAAAGTACAGTTTCCTTTCCCTTATGTCCCAAAAAGCCTCATACTTGCATGTCTCTTTTAGGTTGACAAAGTCACAAGATAACGTAGTATAAAGTGCGGCCCCTAGATCTTCGTGATCTACCATGTGCCAATACAGTTTCTTTAGTTAGCTTTTTGAGGGAAAGGAGGAGGTGGTTGGTGAATTCCAGAGTTCTCTGAGCCCTAGTGAGTAGAGTGACCCCTTGATGTATCGTAGCCAGGGGATGCTGTTAAGATGATCAGCTTTTAAAATAACCTGCAGAGCTGCAGTAAAGGATTCGAGCTCTGGGGAAGTCCAGAGACGCCACCAGTACAGAAGAGGGCGAAGGAGGGCCTTATGACCGATGCGTTTTATACCAAGACCCTTACAAATGGGGAACAGTGGAGTGCTTGGCGGAAGGGACACAAGGTTTCTTAGGAAGTTGTTTTCAGGGATGGTTATATCTTGGATTTTAGCGTAACCCCATAGTTCAGCCCCGTAAAGCGCTGAGGTCACAGCCTGGGCTTCATATATCTGGATTGCTGGGCGAATTGGTTTTGTGTGTGAGAGGTGAAAGTATTTTATTAGTACCCCCGTTGTTTGCTTTAGTTTTAAAGCTTGCTTTCCTATGTGTGATTTCCAAGACATGTTGCCAGTCAATGCTATACCCAGGTAGCTGAAAGTGCCCACCTTCTCAAGCGTGGTGCCCTCTAGTGTAAACTTCCCTCTAAAAGATCTATGGGGATTGAAGGTCATTAGTTTAGTTTTTGAGGCGTTGATTTCAAGTCCCCGCGTGGAGCAGAATTTCTCAAAGCACGTGAGGAGTTTCCTTAGTCCACTAGGGGTCTTGGTTATCAGGAGAGTATCGTCTGCAAAGAGCAAGACAGGGATTTTTTGTGTGACAAGTGATGGTGTATCAGCCTCCACTCTAAGCACTAAGGGGACGGTGTCATTGATACACAGGGAGAAGAGGGTCGGGGCAAGGACACACCCTTGCCGCACACCCCTTGATACATGGATTCTATCAGTTAGTTGCCCCTTGTTGTCTCACCTGACTTGTGCGTAGTTGCCCTCGTGGAGCCGTATCAATAGTGCTAGGATGTTCTCCGGGATTCCCATTCGGGAGAGAGTGTCTCATAGTTTGTTGTGAGGTACTAGGTCAAATGCAGACTTTAGATCCACAAAAGCTACATATAGGCTCCCTTTACCAATGAGCACTGTTTTCCAGTATAAAAATAGGAACCTGAAGGCTTGGTCAGTGGTAGATATTTTTTTCCGGAAACCAGCTTGGAGGGGACTAAGGATATCATGTTCAGTCATCCAGTCTTCGATCTTTCCCAAGAGATAGTGGCAGAACACTTTTTGCACACAATCGATTAGACTAATTGGTCTGCAGTTGCAGGGGAGTGATCTGTCGCCCTTTTTAAAGATCGGGACAACAATAGCCCCTTTCCAGGACTCAGGGATAGGCGCCCCAGATGCTATTGTGTTTGCTATGATGGTGAGGTATCTTGACCAGGTTGCAATGTCGGTTGAAAACAGGTCCGCTGGAACACCATCCGAGCCGGGGGCCCTGCCATATTTTATGGTGCCTAGGGAATATATTATGTAATTTTGAGAAAACAGCTGGGGCACTTCAGTGGTGGGTGCTAAAGTAATGTTTAGACAGGGGTCCATGTGAACAAGAGTGGGGCTGTCATGATCGTGGGAGTACAGCCCACTGAAATGGTCTACCCAGTCTTTTGGGGCAATGTTGGTTGTTATGTTCAATCGACTGCTTTCTGGGCCTCGAGCTGCCAGGGACCAGAACAGACTACAATTCCTCTCGCGCACTGCGTCGCTAAGTGCTGCCCACCACTTATCATCTTGGTCATGCTTGGCTTTGCGTATGGCTAGCATGAGGACTTCCTAGCTAAGTGGATGGCGTTGGCATCCTTGGATTTAATAGCTTGGATTAAGTGCTTATTTGAGGACCAGAACATTTTATTGAACCAGCGGTGCCTACCTTTAGGTCTCTTGCCATCATGGGCTGTAGATACTGAGAAGTGGGCTGCAATATCCCTGAAGCATGAGGTGTGGGTTAAACTGATTTCCTCATTGGGGATTGCGGGACCCACCTCTAGGTCCATTAATGTAGTCTTTAGGGTGTTACTAGCTGCGTTAATGAGTGTGAGCCGAGCCGCAACCTTGTCCCACTTTAGGTGTCGTTTGTCGTTAACCAGACTAACGCCCTCTGGTGCTGCTACTGAGGAGTTAATCGTGGGCGAGTTGTTACCCAAAGCTAACGTATGGACAGAGAGAGGATTATGATCACTTTCTGTTCTCTCAATGATCGTCATATCAATGACTAGGGGCCATAATCTTATGTCGAATAGACAGTAGTCGATTCTGCTGGTGTGGTTAGTTTTGTTGAATGTGTGACGGCCTTTGGCGTCTGATTTGGTTCTGCCATTTAATGCCCTGAGCCCAAATTCCATGGTCAGTGATTTTACTTGGACAGCGGCCTGCCTCCATCTCTTGATGGGTGGAATGGTCAGGGTGGGGATAGACCAAGCTCGATCCTTCTCGTCTGTGGACCTAAGATCATCCCAGTTTAGAGGTTCGAATGTGACATTAAGGTCACCTGCCACAATGGTTTTATGATGGCGGGGACAGTTTTGCAAAAGGGCTGCCAGGACACAAAGGGTTTTGGAGACTTGGCCCCCCCGACCCCTCGAGTGTAGATATTGAAGATGTTCACAACTGTGTCAGGCCTGAATGATAGGCGAAGACCTAACAGGTCGGGAGAATCGGTGGGTAGCTGTGATATACGACAGTTAAGTGATGTTCTAATCCAAGTGGTCAAGCCCCCAGAAGGCCTGCCCCTGGTGCTGGGCATGGCAGGGATATAGAAGTTTTAATAGCCTGTTCGAAAAAGTGGATCAGTTGACCATCTCTCCTGAAGAAGGTATATGTCGTGTTCTTCAATAAAAGAGGTGAAGGATGGAAGAGGGAGAATAGATTTCAAATCTGCCACGTTCCATGAGACAAGACGTACCCCAGTGAGTGGAGGAGCTATCCTGTCTAATGGCCTAGTATTTACATAATTGGCTGCCAGGGGTTGGTTTGGCAGGTGAGGTTGAGTGGGAGGAGGTGGATCAATGCCAATGTTGGTCAATGAGACCTGGGGTAAGTGGCGATGTTCCTCTGGTAGAGCTGACCTGGCCCTGGCGAGGGAAGTGCTTGCATGCTTATCTATTGGTTCTTGATTTGGTGGACAATATTCCTGCAAGGGGAGAGATGCAATATTGTCATGTTTGCACAGTAAGCCGTCAGAGGTCTGGGGGAATATGTCATGAGAGGGAAAATAAGTACTTGCACTGACAGTGTTAGGGATTGCAGCTGACCCAGAGGTAATTGATATATGTTGGTAGCGTGGTTTTTCAGCATAGATTTCAGATGAATCTTTGTCAATCGTTCTCACTGAGGGTAGATAAATTGTTTGCCAGGCAGTGGCTCGGGTAAACCCCGTCGTACGCGGGTGGCCTAGGGTATTTGAACTGGATGCACGAGTGTGCTGGCGGGCTTGTTATTGCATCTAGGGCCACCAAATTGTCCACGATGGTCCCGTCCTTAAGTGTCAGTTTTAAGATGTCAAAATGTGTCCCCGGGCCAGGCCAACTTGCTACATTAATTATATCCTGACGTATTACAGAGCGAAAGCCTCCTACGTGGCGGATCCAGTGAATTGCCTTGTTTCTGATAGTCTGCCCCTCCCTTTGTGTCAGTGAGTTTAACTTGGGGATGTTGACCATTAGAACTACGTTTCCTGATTGAGATCGATCAATGGCAGGCTGTAATGAGTATTTTGGGGTAGCGTTGCTCATGAGTTTGGGGATGTTGTGATGGTCATCTAGTGCATTTCCTGCGCCTAAGCTGTTGTGCAAAGGAGGCTGGTGGAAGTTCTTGGTCTTAACACCAGCTCAGAGGAGGCCATCACAACTGGGTTCTGATAAATTGGGCAGATCCGTCCTGATGCCTGCTAGGGTTGTAATTGGACTTTGAGTATAGTTCATGGTGGCCGTGGCATCCGGAAGAGTTAAATGTTTTACTATTGCAATTAAGGAGTTAACCATAAGCTTAAGTTCTAATACTTCCCTTTTTAGTTCTTGTATGCATTGAATGTGCTGTGGGTTTATGTGAGTTGTGTGTGTGTTTGCGGCTACTAGCCCATCCACCCTGGTACCTGGGTCGAGGTCATCATGTGGGTCTGGGGCATTAATTAACGGGCTAAAGCAGTTGCTGCACTGGATGGAGTCGTTTGAGACCAGTGGTGGCTCATTCACTGGAGATGGAGCAGCGTGGGTGATAATATTCCTGCCCTCTCCCTGCCCTATAGTGGCTGTGTCCTGTTGTCCATGTTTTACAAAAATCTCAGCAATTTTCTATGGGCCAGCCCTCCTTTTGGTTGGGGAGCACTCCCCCCCCCAGTACCGTTAAAGTCATTTCCCTGAGAAGTAGTTAAAATTCACTCGCATTCACCAAGAAGAGTGTCAATTCTGTCCATAACGCAGTTACTAGCTGCATGCTTGTGCCTTTTCCGCTTAGTTTTTAGTGCTGCCCCTGCCTCTATTGCTTTCCTTTTACCCATCTGGGACTGTGATTAGTGATAAAATATTCTATAAAGTATTAATATAACAATGCAACCTACAGGGTGGCACAGTATTAGAAATAATGCATAAAGCTAGGGTCAATGATGCCTACTTGAATGGTCAATGTTAGGGGGGTGGCACAGCCCAGCCTCTTCTGGGCTCCGACGGGCGTGGACGGGCCCGCCCTTGGCCCGGGCTTTCCCACGCAGCGAAGTGCCCCCACGCGCTTTATAGCGCTCGTTGGTGTCAAGTGGGTGCAGGTGCAGGTGAAAGTGGCCGCCTCTTGGGGCCTCAAAGCAGCTTGGGATATGTAGTCCCTCTCCAGTCTTTAGCACGTACCGCGCAGCGAAGTGCCCCCACGTGCTTTATAGCGCTCAGTGGTGTCAAGTGGGTGCAGGTGCAGCTGAAAGTGGTTGCATCCTGGGGACTGAAAGCAGCTGGGGATATGTAGTCCCTCTCAAGTCTTTAGCGTGTCCCGTGCAGCGAGGTGCCCCCACGCGCTTTATAGTGCTCGTTGGGTCAAGTGGGCGCAGGTGCAGGTGAAAATGGCCGCCTCCTGGGGCCTCAGAGCAGCTTGGGATATGTAGTCCCTCTCAAGTCTTTTAGCGCGTCCCGGCCACGAGGGAGATGATTGGTGCCTCGATGCTGGTGGATCGCAACGCTGGAGGGTCTATAGAGCAGGATCCTGCTTACCTACTAACAGTAACCTCATCCTGAAAGAGCAACCCCTAAGAATGCACATATGATCTTTTCATTTCATACATAGGATAACTCTGAATTACATCAGTCTCCCAGAACTAGGAGCATTATAACAACATAGCTACCCTGTGGTATTGTGTTATAATATAGTACATTTAAAACATTGCAACATCGCTACAGTGGTGAGGCGTGATAATTGCAAGTAAACAGACCACCCATAGCTCGGCAGGGTAACAACGTGACAAAATTTTACACACTCATATCCAGCACTCAAGAATTTTTAGTGCTGCAAAAAAGCAAATTGTCTTCCTTTCAAGGAAAACCGCTCTTCAGCATTTAGCGATTGGAACTGGTACATAAAGCACATAATTTCAAATGTATGGTATGTGACAGATGCTTCTGTACAAAACTGAAATATTTGGGTCATGCCGGAGCAAGCGGGATTATTAGGCAAGGCAGTCCTTATCTCAAGTGAAAAGTGCACAGTTGGGGCATCTGCCTGCCACCCAAGCTTCAACCTTATGTGTCACGATTTAAAGACAAAGCATTAACCTTTGATTTAAAACCAGAGAAATAGGAGAAATAAAGTGATGTCCATCTAATGACTGAAATGAACAATGTGAAAACAGAAAACCTGGGATCAGCCCTGGCTTTCTGGCATGAGCAATTTCTGTGATTCTAGGCAAATCTCTCTCTTGTGTTTGATTTAATCGGCTGTAATGTTGCACTATGTGTAATATGAATCTAGGATGTAGGGGAAGGAGGAACAATTGATGAATGTTTGACTGGAAGGTCCACCTGCCCCCTTACGCAAATGGAACTCTACATAGGATGCTACTAAGTAAATGTGAATTTAGGGTTCAATTGAGTCAGTGTGCATGGCATGCGTGAGTATGGTGAATGGAAGTTTCACAATTGAATGCAAATAAATAGGATTGTAACTGGATCCTTGTGCGGTCCTGATGAACACCAACTAGCTCAGTGAGGGATTGGTGTGATGGGGTGAAACATGTTGCCCCAGGGCTACAAAGGATACTAATATCCTTAGTGCATCCCCACATACTTTCAAGTCGTTAGGGTGCCCTTTGAAAATAAAATTAATCATCAGGACATCCTAGACTATTTTAGATCTAGTATCCCACCCAATAACCAAGTAGTTCCTTGGCTACCAATGTTGATCCCATCCATATACACTAGGTGTCTGGACAAGGACTCTATGTTGAAAAATGCCTCTTGGAATTCCAGTAGATGAGAGTGCTTTTAATACCATGTGGCAGTGGCTTTCAAACTTGTTAATGCCGCGCCCCCCAAGTGGGGAAAAAAAATAAATCATTGGGGCCCCACTCAGAATTTTTCATAACTATTCTAAGTTGGCAATGTTCAAATAAGTCTAAACTTATTTAAACATTACAGTTAAGTTCAGTTACCTTTTAACAAATGCAATAATAATTTTTCTGCTTAAAACAAAGCGCTATCATCTGCATAATCCGTCTTTTGACCAGAGCCTGGTGCCCCCCGGGGATCACTTTAGGCCCCCCTTAGGGGGGCCCGCCCCCCAGTTTGAAGATCCCTGCCACAGGGTGATACCCTTAGGCTGGGATGGGGATATAGTATAAGCACTGTAGGGGGTTGCCTCCTGTTGTTTTTGTATGGTTAGGTGTTTGGGAAAGGGAGTGAACCCCGTATCACTTCTCACTCCCTCCTTTTTGCAATATAGTAATAAGAATCTAGGACACATATAGGATGCATTGGACACGACTCTCATGTGGCTTCTGCCTGCCAGTCACACTCCAACGTCATGCGCCAAGAATTAAAGACAAAACATTGATCTTTGATGTGAAATAGGAGAAATAGAGATGTCCATTTAGTGGCTGAATTGCACAAAGTAAATGCAAAAAATCTATGTTCTGCCCAAGACCGCCATATACAAGATGGGGGCCATGGTGATGATTGAGGGTTGTTGTCCTCTTGCATTGCTCTGTCGAGAAGAGGGCTGTCACCCTGTGCAAATGCTGTGAAGTGAAGGGGCTGTTTGGTGGGGCGTGGCTAGGCCGACCAGCAAGATGGCCGTCACCTTGTGAGGCTCTACTGGGCTCAGGACCTAATTCTTTAATTTATCCTGGAGAGTGGTCTTTTTGGGTGCAGATTTCTGTGGGGGAGGCCCCGAAGGCTCTGCTGGATCTACGGGCCGCTTGCGCGGTGGCTGACGGTGGCGGCTGGCTCCGTGTGCGTCTGGCGGAGAGGAGGCGGTCCTGATGGCGCGGGAGCCTTGCTGGAGCCTGTGAGTGAGGCGTGGCCTGCGGCCGTCTGGATCGTGCTATGCCGGGGGGTGCGCTGTCTCCCCTGGCAGGCCCCGCTGGATTAGCGGTTTGCGGGAGTGGCGGCTGAGTGGAGGAGGTGAGCGGTGGGCTCGCCCTCTTGAGGCCGGATCAGCGGTCGGGGCGAACCGCGGCCATGAGGGGAGCGGGGCCTGCGCTGGGTTCCTATGCCGGCGCTCCTGGCTTCCGCTGACAGGGGGAGACAAGTGTGGGCCGGCCAGCTGCTCCTGGGGCTGTTTTGGAGTGTGGCTCGGGCCTCGGTGGGGGGTGTCTCTCCCTGCCCTTGAGGACGGGCCCGGACCAGTGGGAGGTGATTGCTGCCTCGAAGCTGTTGGATCACGACGCTGGAGGGTCTATAGAGCAGGATCCTGCTGCCTGAGGCTGCAAATCGGCGGCAGCTGCTGCGATGAGCAGGTGGGCGATTTGGGCTCCCCCAGCTTGGGGCTCCTTCGGCAGTCAGGTTGGACCATGGGTCTTCTGGTGTGCTGGTGGGGCTGCTTGGATTAGAATCAGCCTCTGGAACCATATTTCTTGGGCTGCATTGATATTAGAGGCGCGGCGGCTTCTGTGCTGAGAACGTGGATGGGAATTGGATCCCCAGCTGTTGGGAGCCCGGCTGTGGCAGGTCACTACATTGAGTGCTGAGATATATAAGGGACTGCTGCACCGAATAGGAGAGCTGGGGCGCCCTGCTGCCCTGCGGGGACTGGTGGAGTAACTGTGTTTGGGGCCGGGGTGCTTCCCATCGTCCTGTTGGTGCTGAACTATGCTGCCGCATTGGGGGAGTTGTTGGTGCTCTCTGGCTGCGTGGATTTCATATCCTCAGCTGTCTACTTAAATCGGCTGTGGAGAGAGTCCCTGGCTGCTGGATCCACATGGGGGCGGAAGATGGGAAGGGCGGAGCAGAGTCAGGCGAAGCTCACATTTGATGGGGGTAGGAAGAAGGGTGGAATATCTTGCTCCCAGTCAGAGAAGATGTCTGCGGAGGAGGGGTCCCCGGATGCTTCGGTCATGGCTATGTTTCTGGACCTCAAGAATAGCCACGCTGGCATTGATGCTAAGCTTGACCACATGACGGAGCAAATGGACCGGATTAAGGCTAGGGTGGATGATCATGGTTCCCGGTTTGACCATCTGGAGGCGCGTACGTCAGAGCTGGAGGATCAGCGTCGTGGTGACGGGGAACAATTGCTGTATATGGAGCGCGTACTGGAAGTGATTCGTAATAAAACGAGTATTTGAAGGCACGGTCGCGCCACAATAACATTCGCATAGTTGCCCTTCTGGAGTCCACAGCCATGGGGAGGATGGAGGATTTTGTGGAATCCATGCTATCTGACCTCTTTCCTGGACAGCTCTCCCAGCTGCTGGTGTAAGAGAGAGCTCATAGATCGTTGTGTCCTCGGCCTCCGCCTGGTACGCCGCCATGGCCTAATATTGTTTGATTGTTGAATTACCGTGACAGGGATACTATTCTCAGGCTGGCGAGGGAGTGGCGTCCGGTGATTTACAAGAACACTGAACTTAATATATTTCCTGATTATACCCCAGGAGTACAGGCTGCTCGTAGAGCTTTTTTGCCGATTAAACGCACTCTGAGCCAGACAGATGCTCGATGCACTCTCAGCTTCGCGGGGTAAATAAGAGAGTAACATGGGGGCAAACTGCATTTTTCACGGATCTGAAACTGGCGGCTAAGTTTGCCAAAACAGTGCCCAAAAAGACAGCATCGGGAGTCCGGAGGCCTCTGGAGTTGAGAGGGATACACTAAGTGATAATGACTAAAATGGTGGGGTGGTGATAGTTGGGGTTATCTCTCTGGTGGCTGTATGGGGGTGGCATGTTACTGTGCTAATTATTCTTATGGGCTGCTCTGATGTATAATTTGTTAAAGGGCCCTTTGCCCCCTCCCCCCGTCCCGTCTGGGATGGTGGGTTCGATGGCCTGGCTCGCGCCCCTTGGATGAGTCCTTCTGTTATGTTAACTGCTGTGTTTGGGGTTACAGTTTTGTGGTGGGGGGTGGGATCTCTGCTTTGACCCGATTAGGGGAGGTCTGCGTGGGTGGGGGAGGGGATTGTTCTGGTTCTGGTTTACTTTATTTTCTTTTTTCTCTCACTTTGCTCTTTTTCATAAATGTGGTAGGTGATTATAATGAGATGCTTTGGATGTGCGGTTTATTTGACAGGAGGATGCAATGGTGCGTGGAGATGTGACACCGGTGCACTGTCTCACTTGGAATGTGTGTGGTCTGAATGACGGGCGTAAGGTGCAGCTACTGTCTGCTTATGTGAAGCGGCAGGAGATTGACATATGCAGGTTTGCAGGGGACTAATTTAGTGGCGGCGACACAGAATCGGTTGAAGGCTGGCTGGATCGGAGAGTACCATGGAGCGGTGTTCTCGCGCTATGCAAGAGGGGTGGCAATCCTGTTGTGGAAGGGACTGCAGTGGTGCACTCAGAGGGTAATAGTGGACCCCAATGGCCGATATGTCATGTTGAGTGGCACTTTATTAGACAGAGCATGCAGGCTTGTTTCGATTTATGGTCCTAACACTGATGACCCCGAATTTTTCCGAGAAGTGTGGCGGCTGATTGAGTCGTCGAGGAGCAGTACATTGATCTGGGGAGGGGATTTCAATGTGATTCTGGACCCAGGGGCAGACCGCAAAAGCCTAGCCAGGGTGCAGCATGTCGCAGCTGCTAAGGCCCTGTCACCTGTAATGGATGAGGGTGCCCTGGTGGATTTATGGAGGGCGAAGCATGGGACTGCGAGAGAGGGCACCTGTGTTAATTATGCTCATAATAGCTGGTCCTGCATTGATAGATGGCTGGGTACGAGGGACGTGGAGCTCTGGACGCAGTCGGTTGAGCACATGCTGCGTATCCTGTCGGATTACTCGCCGTTTAAGCTGGTGCTGGCAATGCCGGGAGGTTCTAGACGTGCATACACGTGGCGTTTACCGCATCGGACACTACGGGATCAGGCGTTTCGTGAGGAAGTCCGTGAGGCCCTTATTCATTATTTTGCTGAGAATTGCAGGTCGGTGAGTTCTATGGGAGGCATTCAAGGTAGTAATTCGTGGTATATGTCTCTCTAAACAGCATGGCATGTTGAAGATGCTGCAGCAGGATTTGGCTGACCTGGAGGCCCAGATAGTAGAAATGGAAAAACGTCTGGTTGTTGATTGGTCTGGGGACACACTAGCAGCTTTGAGAAGCACTGTATCACAGTATAAGGAGGCTGCTCTGCGCAAGATCTGTTTTTTGGGGAAACATGCCAAGGCAAGAAGATATGGGGAGGGAGAGAAGGCGGGGCGTACATTGGTGAGTATGCTGCGTAAGCCATGGGCCAGTAACTACATTGTCGAACTGAACAGCGAGTCTGGTGAGCGGGTGGTAGGAAGGGATGGAGTCATGCAGGTCTTTACGGATTTCTTTGCAGAATTGTATGCGGAGCCTTCTGGACTGGACGTTGAAGCGGCACAGGACTACTTCTCCGCGATTAGCTTGCTCTGGTTTGATGATTTGCACAGGTCCTATCTTGATGTTCCCTTCTCTGTGGAAGATGTAAAGCAGGCGATTCACAGTCTGCCAGGGGATAAGGCTCCTGGCCTGGATGGCCTAACTCCATCCTTTTATAAGGAAAATGCAGATATCCTAGCACCACACCTTTTGGAGGATTACGCAGCGTCTATGGAGACTGGGGTTCTTCTCTCCCCTCTCTGTGAGGCCTTGATGGTCACCTGGTAAGGATCCGTGCAGCTGTGACTCGTATCGACCGCTGTCCATGATTAATATAGATAGTAAAATCTTAGCTAAGATGATAGCGGCGCGATTGCAGCTAGTGTGACCGGACCAGTCTGGTTTTGTAGCAGGCCGGTCTACATCATATAATCTACGTACGTACTTCACTGTTGCGAGTATGATTGAAGCTGAGGATGATGCAGGAGTGTTTTTTTAGATGCTACTAAGGCTTTTGATTTTCTGGCATGGAAGTATATTTTCGCGCTACTAGCCAGAGCAGGAATGAGCACGAGGTCTGTGCAGTTGATTTGTCTGCTGTATTCGGAGCCTATTGCTAGGCTGCAAGTAAACTGAATTGTTTCTGACTCCTTTCAGGTGGCTCGGGGGCCTCAACAGGGTTGCCCTCTATCTCCGTTGCTTTTCGCAATTGCAATGGAGCCCCTGGCAGCGTGTCTGAGACAACACCATAACCAAAGAGGGCTGGCGTTTCGCCAACGCCCAATATTAATATCCATGTATGCGGCGATATTGCGCAGTATATTCGCGAACCGCAGAATCATCTTGATGTCCTGCTGGATGAGATAGTGGGTTTGGCGCTTTCGCCGGAATTACGATCAACTGTTCTAAGTCAGTGGTGATGCCCCTCTCCCCTGGAACGCCGCGATTTTCCTGCAGGTACCCTATTGGATGGGCTGATGGCCCGGTGGGTTACCTGGGCGTCTGGCTGAGTAGAGAGGTGGAGACACTCTGGTCTGCAAATTATGGTAAGGCAATAGCGTGGCTGGAAGTAAAAGTAGAAACGTGGCGCTCGCTGACGC
This sequence comes from Pleurodeles waltl, assembly GCF_031143425.1. Classification (NCBI taxonomy): domain Eukaryota; kingdom Metazoa; phylum Chordata; class Amphibia; order Caudata; family Salamandridae; genus Pleurodeles; species Pleurodeles waltl. Next base: position 1,277,534,267 of record NC_090446.1, on the reverse strand, counting down.
TCTCGCTTGCTGGACGTATCGTGATAGCTAAAATGGTGGTGGTGCCCAAATTTTTATACTTGTTTGTGAACTTACCTCTTATTCTTACTGCAAGCTTTTTGCAGAGACTCCGCTCTGCGCTGATACCGTTGGCTTGGGTGGGTGGGTAGCCCAGAATTTCCTGGGAGAAGTTGATACTCCCATTTGAATTGGGTGGCCTTGCTGCTCCGGATTTGGAGCTTTACTACCACTGTGCACAGGCTCATTTTGCACATTTCTGGATACGTCCCGTTCGATATTTACCGCATCTTGCGCCAGAAAGTGATGCGGTGTGGCCGGACGGACTGATGCGGGTGATCGGGAACCTGTCTTGGCCCAGGCCACGTGGGGTGGATACGGTGGCCTGTACGGCCTGGGCTTGGATTGCTTTGCTGCGTCCGGCTGGTGTGTGTTAGCCATTCGCCCCATCGATGTCAGTACTTGATGACGCGGATGTTTTGGGATGCCCGGCTGCGCGAATTTCTCAGTGAATCGAACTTAACTGCATTGGGAGACTGATTTGTGGATGGGCGGTTTATCGCATCGGAGATAGCGCTGGGGGGCGGACGAGACACTGCATTACATCGGTTGTGTGTGCTGCGCATTGGCGCGATGCTCCGTACACGCTTCCCTGAGGCCCCGTTGGCATGTCAGGGTCTGAAGTTGATGTATTGTGCACAATCTCCGCGCAAGCTCATTACTAAGCTATATAATTGCTTGCAGAGCGAGAAGATGGGAACAGAAATTACTGCTAAGGCGCGGTGGGAAGTGGACATTGGTGAGGCCATATCTGCTGAGATGTGGAGAAAATGCTGCACGCATATGAGGGTGCTGTCCCCCAATTATAGACTGCGTCTTATCCATTTCAAATTTTGCATCGCTTGTACTACACTCCTGTGGTTTGCATGGTATGGGTCTGTGCGCGGATTCTTTTTGCATAAAGTGTGGCATCCCAGATGAAGATTTTCTACATCTAGCGTGGAGCTGTGCGGACGTGCATGCTTACAGGATTGAGGTGCTGCATATGATTGAGGAGATAACTGGTCTGGTTCTGCCTTTTACCCCTAAACTTGCGCTTCTTGGCTATGTGGAGGAGATACCATTAGCTCAAGGAGGCTGGTGGGTCTACTGCTGCTGTTGGCTAAGCGCTGAGTTGCGATGTGCTGGGGACGTGGGCGGCCCCCAGGGGATCTGAATGGCTGCAGGATGTCTCTTTTTGCCAACAACAGCGAATGATCTGTTGGGAGTTGATGCCTGAGGCATCCCGGCCTAGGGACATATGGGCTCCGCTGCGCTCTTTCTTAACCCCTTTGCTGCCAGGCCTTTTCCCCCTCCTGTGCCAGGCCTTTTTTTGGCTATTTGGGGCAGTTCGCACTTAGGCCCTCATAATGTTTTGTCCACATAAGCTAGCCAAGCCAAATTTGCATCCTTTTTTTCCAACATCCTAGGGATTCTAGAGGTACCAGACTTTGTGGGTTCCCCTGAAGGAGGCCAAGAAATTAGCCAAAATACAGTGAACATTTAGTTTTTTTTGAAAAAATGGGAAAAAGGGGCTGCAGATGAAGGCTTGTGGTTTTTTTCCCTGAAAATGGCATCAACAAAGGGTTTGCGATGCTAAAATCACCAGCTTCCCAGCTTTCAGGAACAGGCAGACTTGAATCAGAAAACCCAATTTTTCAACACAAATTTGGCATTTTACTGGGACATACCCCATTTTACGATTTTTTGTGCTTTCAGCCTCCTTCCAGTCAGTGACAGAAATGGGCGTGAAACCAATGCTGAATCCCAGAAACCTAAACATTTCCGAAAAGTAGACAAGCAAGGGGTAATTTGTGTAGATTCTACAAGGGTTTCCTACAGAAAATAACAACTGAAAAAAATAAATATTGAAATTGAGGTGAAAAAAACAGCAATTTTTCACTACGTTTTACTCTGTAACTTTTTCCTGCAATGTCAGATTGTTAAAAGCAATATACTGTTACGTCTGCTAGACTCTTCTGGTTGTGGGGATATATAGGGCTTGTAGGTTCATCAAGAACCCTAGGTACCCAGAGCCAATAAATGAGCTGCACCCTGCAGTGGGTTTTCATTCTATACCGGGTATACAGCAATTAATTTGCTGAAATATAAAGAGTGAAAAATAGCTATCAAGAAAACCTTTGTATTTCCAAAATGGGCACAAGATAAGGTGTTGAGGAGCAGTGGTTGTTTGCACATCTCTGAATTCCGAGGTTCCCATACTAGCATGTGAGTTACAGGGCATTTCTCAAATAGACGTCTTTTTTACACACTCTCTTATATTTGGAAGGAAAAAATGTAGAGAAAGACAAAGGGCAATAACACTTGTTTTGCTATTCTATGTTCCCCCAAGTCTCCCGATAAAAATGATACCTTACTCGTGTGGGTAGGCCTAGCGCCCGTAACAGGAAATGCCCCAAAACACAACGTGGACACGTCACATTTTTTCACAGAAAACAGAAGTGTTTTTTGCAAAGTGCCTACCTGTAGATTTTGGCCTCTAGCTCAGCCGGCACCTAGGGAAATCTACCAAACCTGTGCATTTTTGTAAACTAGAGACCTAGGGGAATCCAAGATGGGGTGACTTGTGGGGCTCTGACCAGGTTCTGTTACCCAGAATCCTTTGCAAACCTCAAATTATGGCTAAAAAAAACACCTTTTCCTCACATTTCGGTGACAGAACGTTCTGGAATCTGAGAGGAGCCACAAATTTCCTTCCACCCAGCGTTCCCCCAAGTCTCCCGATAAAAATGATGCCTCACTTGTGTGGGTAGGCCTAGCGCCCGCGGCAGGAAATGCCCCAAAACACAACTTGAACACATCACATTTTTTGACAGAAAACAGAGGTGTTTTTTGCAAAGTACCTACCTGTAGATTCTGGCCTCTAGCTCAGCCAGCCCCGGGGGGGGCAGAAATGGCCTAAAATAAATATGCCCCCAACCCCCCTGGGGAGCGACCCTTGCCTACGGGGTCGCTCCCCCTGCGTGACATTGGCGCAAAAAAAAAGAGATCCCCGGTGCCTAGTTGTTTCTGCCCCCCTTGGGGGCAGATTGACCTCAAATCAGCCGATTTGCCCCCAAGGGGGGCAGAAATTGTCTAAATACAATTTGCCCCCCAGGGTAGCGACCCTTGCCTAATGGGTCGCTCCCCATCTCTAGAAAAACAAACAAAAAAAAAAAAAGAGAAAATGTTTTTTAGCCCTGGCGCCTAGAGGTTTCTGCCCCCACTGGGGGCAGATCGGCCTAATAACCCGTAGGCCGATCTGCCCCCGGGGGGGGGCAGAAGTGGCCTAAAATAAATTTGCCCCCCAAGCCTCCCCGGGAGCGACCCTTGCCTACGGGGTCGCTCCACTTGCATGACATTGGCGCAAAAAAAAAATCCCCGGTGCCTAGTTGTTTCTGCCCCCTTGGGGGCAGATTGTCCTAAAATCGGCTGATCTGCCCCCAAGGGGGGCAGAAATGGCCTAAAATAAAGTGATGGACGGAATGCTGAACATTGTCAAAAATTCACCCCCAATACAGAGATCTGGGCCTAAATCCATCGTTTTTTTGCTGCTCATGCCGTTCCAGTATGGACCCAGCCATTTGCAAATCAGTCTTGACCCTGTTCCCCATTGGAACAGTCCAGCCCGAACTGCCAGGCCAGGTCTTCCTTGGACTGGAAACAAGCATCCTGGGACCGGTTTCAGGGTTTCACCCCTTATCAGCCAGGCTAGCTTGAATCCAGTGGCATGGGAAGCACGGACCCAAGTCTAGGCATACCATTCCCACTTAGGGCGACAAATGCAAAAAGAATAAGTGATGGACGGAATGCTGAACAATGTCAAACATTCACCCTAGTACAGAGATCTGGGCCTAAATCCATCGTTTTTTTGCTGCTCATGCCGTTCCAGTATGGACCCAGCCATTTGCAAATCAGTCTTGACCCTGTTCCCCATTGGAACAGTCCAGCCCGAACTGCCAGGCCAGGTCTTCCTTGGACTGGAAACAAGCATCCTGGGACCGGTTTCAGGGTTTCACCCCTTATCAGCCAGGCTAGCTTGAATCCAGTGGCATGGGAAGCACGGACCCACGTCTAGGCATACCATTCCCACTTAGGGCGACAAATGCAAAAAGAATAAGTGATGGACGGAATGCTGAACAATGTCAAACATTCACCCTAGTACAGAGATCTGGGCCTAAATCCATCAATTTTTTGCTGCCCATGCCATTCCAGTTTGGACCCAGCCATATGCAAAACAGTCTTTACCCTGTTCCCTATGGGAACAGTCCAGCCCGAACTGCCATGCCAGGTCTTCCCTGGACTGGAAACAAGCATCTTGGGACTGGTTTCGGGGTTTCACCCCTCATCAGACAGGCTAGCTTGAATTTCTTTTTATTTTTTTTACATTTGGCTCCTGTAATTTTAACAAAAGCTAGTGCTGGGAGAAAATTGAGACAGCTTTTGAGAAAAGCAATAAACGTGGATCTACCTTTTTTTAAAAGCTGCTTCTGAGCACGAATGTTTGTTGTGTACAGCTGTTTTAACCAGTTGTGTGCATCAGATGGTCAGAAGCCGGCTGACGCCGCAGTGCTTGTGTCGGACGGCTCCTAGCCATCCTCCCACATAGCACTTGAAATTTGTCTGGTGTGGGTACCAGAGGGATTTCTTTTACAAAGAAACAGCCTCTGTAGCTGGAAGAGAGCTTCTTCAGCTCCTGAGGCTGTTTCTTTGTTTTAGGGAAATGATGATCATTGCCTTGAAAACTAAAGTGAAAAGAGCCAATCGGCTCATTTCACTTTCTCTGCATCTGTGCTCGGGGGGCTATCTCAGTCCGAGCGCAGATCAGCACAGAAGAGGTATTGTTGGAAAGGGAACAATCTCCCCTTTCCAGTGGTACCCCTTCCAAGTGGATCCCTGCATGGGGATCGGCCAAGGAGGGTGATCTCCAAGCAGGGATCCACTCAACTGAACACCAGGGAATTGCAGGCAATAGCCCCGATCCGCCCCCCAGGGGGCAGAAAGCCTGTTAGACACCAGGGATTATTAGGGGTGGGAGCTGCCCAGAATGGGCATGGCAATGCCGCCACCCCCCCAAAATTGGCACAGTCTTCTGCCCTCCTCGCTGTTTTGTTTCACTAATGACCGAGATGAAACACTCATGCACTGACAAAAATCTCTGGAATGTGCTTCTTAGTCTAAGGAACACATTTATTAAATCACTTTGCGAGGTTCATGAAGGAAGGTCAGTAGAATTGAAACTGCACCTTTTTAATGTGTGGCACAATAAAGTGAGAACATGTACAAAGAATCTTCAGTCTATAAACAGCAAATAAATACATGCAAAGATACAAATATCTATATTGACATATATATTCCACCACAATGCAAAGCAAATAATTAGTAAACATTCATCACCATTGGGCCTATCTGGTGCTTCATCCTTCTCATGCCAGCAAGTCGTTGACCCCGGTTAGACTGCAACAAGAAAGACAGATCTACCCTCAGGGGAAGTATATCAGGCATTCAACGTCTCAATCCTGATTGAGGTCTCTGAATCTCCTCATTGTCGACCTGGGTCTCTTATATACTTTTAACAAACAAGAGAGGAGAATTCTAGAAACTCCCTCCCACTGCATACATTTATTATTAAAAAAATACTGGGTACTTTAGGTCAGCTTTGAAAAGAACACGCCGGGAATTGGCCAAAATCACAAGGTGCCCTCTATCAAAACTAAACAGTTGCCTGCCGTCCTAGTACATTCTTATCAACCTAAGCTCTGGTGAGAAAGAACACGCAAACATGCAGAATAAAAACATGAGCAAGAAGCACATTGTATCATTGAAAAATACTTGCAGCTTTTAAAGTTGAGGTAGCTAATGCTAAAATAAAATCAATAGGCATAATAAAGCTGGTGATCACTAATGTGAGGGTGTGCTGCCAGGCTAAGTGAAACGTGGAGTCAGTGGTCAAAACACAAATATTATTGCACTCGCTGACTGAAGCATCTCATCCTAGTTGCATGGAAAAGGAGATTTGACTCTTTTGGCTGTTGATTCCACATACGGGCCAGCACAGCTTGGTAACTGCCAATTTCGTCCCAATTGCAATGGTGAACATCTGCACTTTTTGGACTTGGGTAGGCTGCTACCTGGAAAAACCTATGAGATCAAGCCACTTCTGAAAAGTAGACATCTGGGAAGGTGCAGAGTGGTTTGCTTCAAATGCACCCTACACCATTTTATTACCCACAATGCAGAGCAAACCACCAAAGTTGCCTTAAGTCACATATTTTCCCTACATTTCTGTGATGGAAACTGACGGATCCTGCAGGAATCCACATAATTCCTACCACCCATCATTGCCCCTTCTGTGCTGATAAAAACTCTGCTTTGCTTGTGTGGCTGGGTCTAGTGCCAGCAACAGGAACGGATCTAACTGAGGTCAATAGGAGTCTCCACGCAAGTGCTCCTATTCTCCTTGATTTGATACGTTCCTATCATGGCACTAGGCCTAGCCACACAAGTGGGGCAGCGTTTTTATTGGCCCAGATGGGGCAATGCTGGTTGGTAGGAATTTTGTGTATTCCTGGAGACTCTGGAGGTTCCCACCACAGAAATATAAGGAAAACACATAATTTCAGGACAAGTTTGAGGTTTGCAGGGCTATGTGGGTAAGACAGCATTATGGGATCCCCTACAAATCTAGTTTTCAAAAAGGTACGGGTTGGCTAGGTTTCCCAAGGTGCTGGCTAATCTAGGCTCCAAAATCTGGAGATGCCCATATCAGAAAAAGAGGGTCAGTTTTCAGTGGAAAAATGTGACATGTCCACGTTGTGTTGTAGGTTGTTTCCTGTTACAAGTAAGGTACCATTTTTATCAGGAGACTTGGGGGAAATGCGGGTGGAAGAAGATTTGTGGCTCCCCCTAGATTCCAGAACTTTCCATCACAGAAATGTGAGGAAACTGCGTTTTCTTTAGTCAAAGTTTGAGGTTTGAAAGGGATTCTGGGTAAAACAGCCTGATGAGACCCATGCAACTCAGCCCACCTTGGATACCCCCTCGGTGTCTAGTTTTAAAAAATGTACACGTTGGCTAAGTTTTCCTATGGGCCAGCTGAGATAGGGTCCAAAACCTAGGGCTGCCCACATCCAAAAAGGTCAGTTTTTGGTGGAACAATGCGCTGCATACATGTTGTGTTTTGGGCCATTTCCTGTTGCAGGCTCTTGTTCTACCCACACAAGTGTGGTACCATGTTTATCAGGTGACTTGGAGGAATGCTGGGTGGACTCCTCCCAGATTCCGAACTTTCCATCACAGAAAAGTGAGGAAAATGTGTTTTTTTTTTTTAGTCAAAGTTGCAGGTTTGCAAGGGACACTGGGTAAAAAAAAAAAAAAAAAACAGGTGAGACCCACATAAGTCAACCCACACTGGATAGATCTCGGTGTCTAGTGTTAACAAATGTACAAGTTGGCTAGATTTACTTTGTTGGCAGCTGAGATAGGGTCCAAGGTTTATAGCTAGCCACATTGGGAAAAAAAAGTTTGTTTTTTGTGGAAAAATGTGATGCGTCCATGTTGCATTTTGGGTAGTTTCCTGTCGCAGGCACTAGGTCAGTTCACACAAGTGAGGTAACATTTGTATCGGGAGACCTGTGGGAGCATAGAAATAGAACATTTGTTATTACCAATTGGATTTTCCTGCATTTTTGCCTTTCAGTTGTAAGCCAGTGTATAAGAAAGATGACATTTTGAAAGCTACCCTCAAAATCATATGCTGGTATGGGTACCTACAAGTTTAGAGATGTACAAATAACAACTGCTCCTAAACTCTATATCTTGTGCCCATTCAGAAATATACAAGTTTTCTTGATACCCATTTTAAACTCTGCCTATTTCGCTATAAGAATTGGTCTATACTTGGTACTCAATAAAAAACCATTGTACGGTGCAGCTCATTTGTTGGCTCTGGGTACCTTGGGTCCCTGGAGAACCTACAAACCCTATATATTCCTGCTACCATAATCGTTTATCGCTTTTGTTAATTGTCCACTATGACGAAAAGTTTCAGATGAAATTTGTGTCACAAATGCCTGTTTTTCCTACTCATTTACAATATTTCTTTATTTCAACAGTTATTTTCATTGAGAAACCCTTGTGGGATCTACAAATATGACCCCTTGATGAATTCAGAATTTTGTCTACTTTTCAGAAATGTATTGCTTTTTTATATCACCCATTGGTTACATGCTGTTTTATACCACAAACTGGAAGTAGGTTGAGAGCACAAAAAATAGGGAATTATGCTACCTCTTAGAGAAATGCTAAAACTGTGGTACAAAATGTATTTTTATGATTCAGCTCTGCATGTTCCTGCAGGCAAACAGTTTGAGGATGCTAAATTTAGGGAACAAACCAGACACTTTTATCTGAAGCACTTTTTTCCTATTTTTTTTTTTTTTTTAAACGTCAAAATGTTGCTATATTTTTCCTATTTTCCTGGGCCCCTCCAGGGGAATACACACACCCTGGGCACCTTTAGCATCCCCAGGATGTTGGAAAAAAAGGACACAAATTTGGTGTTGATAACTTATGTGTACAGAAAGATATGGAGGCCTGAGCACAAACTACCCCAAAGAGGAAAAAAACTGCTTAGCACAGGGGGGTGAAAAGGTTTAGCGAAGGGGTTAAAGGTTGTATGTGGTCATAACACTGTGTTGGAGGCGTGGTAGTGCTTTGTCTATGACATTATTTATGGCAGGAATGGTGTCCAAGCTACACAGTACAGGGCAACAATTCCTTCTTTTTTAAACAAATCTATTTCATTACATGCATATATCTGGGATAAAGTGCCACTTAAAGTGTTCCACGTTATATATTTAAATGCCGCACATTCACATGGTAAAATTATGAAAATGTCACTCACCAGCAAACTGAAAACTTGGCAGCTGTGGTAGACTCAAACAAGAGAAGGCATGATGACCACTCAAATTCAGCCTTTGTTATGGGCCCAGCTGGAGTCTGAAATAGAAAGCATCTGCACGTTGTTGCGGATCGAAAGCAGGCAACGTGCAGATGCTGCTGAATGTGTCCTGGTGTTTGAAAATTACACAGGGACGTGTTCAGCATATTTGATGGTAGACCCAACTTCCTGGCAGGGTGGATGGGTCCAGCCTGTGAAAATAGTGCATGGACGCCGTCCACTGGCGTGTACTACTGACTTGTTCCCTGGGTGTGTGGGCCTGCATGGAGCCTTGTGGAAAGTCTGTTTGTGTGTCTGTATGTGATCAATCTGTGTGTATGGTAATACTGTGCATTCATGGTATGTGTGTGAGGCGTGAATGAATCAGTATTGAACGAAAGGTCAGTCTGTGCTCGGAGAAAGGTCGATAGGTATGAATGCAATAGGTTTAATGATGTGTATGTGAAGGTTCTGTGTATGGTTAGTATAGGTATAGCACATATGCCTGCAACGCATGGGTCTGAATCAACACACATGCTAGTGTGAATGTATGTAAAAGGGCTGTATGCGCATAGTGAGAGGTCTGTGTCTTTCTGACTTTTTGTCTGATACATTTGTGTGTCTCCTCTTTACATGTGCTAATTAATAGCAATGTGGCATGTGTATGTGTGCTATAGTTCTGTATTTTTACATGAGACTGGCTTTGGCTGTGACTCTTCCCAGTGCTGATAGTAGCATGTCTGCGCTATGTAAAACCACTTACCTGAGCTTGCTGTCACTGGGCTGGTCCCCTTCCTCAGTACCCTTAAGCATACATATAATAAGTTCATGAAACTGTTTCAAACGTTAATTTGTGGAAGAAAAGGGGAGAAATCCATGTTTTCTTAGGACATGTTGGATGTGACACCCTCCAACTAAATGCATTCTTGGCTTGGTAGATGGGTCTGGGGGCTATGAGTCGGGAATGCAATGTCTGTGTTGGTTTTTCTTGTCATACTGATTTTACTAAGAGGTTTTAACTTATTCATTTCTAGGATCAGGAACTTACATCTATTTAGGCCCAGATTTAGAAAGATTTGGGGTTGCTTCACTTTTGACGCAGGCCCAGTGAAAAATTGTTTTTGGTATTTACAAAGCATGGCTACGTCTAAACAATTAGCGCAGTGCAGCTCATTGTGCTGTCTTGCATTATTTTGCATCTGCCAGATGTTCCATGGGTGGTGCATGGGCATTCCTGTGCATCTCCCCATAGAGTTTGAGGCAAGACCATATTTACAAAGAGCTATAGACACGTATTTGTGCCAAAATGGTGTGCCTGCCTGAGGCTGGCATAACCAGGAAAAATATCTTTATCTCTCCAAGTTATTTCTTCTTTGCATGTGTGCTGCATTTTGGAGCACATATGCAAAGAGGAAAACACCTCCAAGGATGGTTTTTGTGCTGGAAGAAACTCCTTCCTGCACAAAAATGTCCGTGACCATAACACAGACAACCTTGTACTATGGTGGAAGGGGCCTGCATTTGCACTAAACAGCCCAAAGTGTGGCAGCACATGGAGAAATCAGAACTGCATCATTCCTTTGAAGATGTGGTGCAGTTCTGCTCTTTTCACGTGGCATAACACCACTTCTTTGTGAATATGCCCCTTAGTGGCTGGTTTTCCAAAAAAGTAGCAAATTTGCCTTCCTAGAAATTACTCTTTGAATGGATGCAAATTTACTACCTTTAGAATTCACAAATATTTGCAGCTCTAGGCTTGGAAAGTTCTGCCAATCTCACGTTTACAGGCATACTTTTGGCCGTAAAACACCCAAAGATGGATGGGGCAAATGCTTGCAAATATGCTAACTACTGCCAATCCCTCATGGTAGCATTGTTTTTCACACACCGTGCCACTCTACAACAGAAGGCTTGATTTAGGATTCAACATGCAAAGGAAAGGGAGACAAGGTGGCGGTGGACTTTACTGCCATTTAGAAATGTCCATCATTACAGTGGACATCTCTGTAAATTGGTAGGAACTGCTGCCATGGTGGTCCCTGTCAATGTGGGAAAAGTCTAATGGACAACTCCGTCAAACAGGAGACCGATTATCATACTTTTCCAAAGTATTTTTTATTTTCCAACTCCCAAAGAGTTTTCTCCCCTGGGGTGGGGGTTATTTGTCTGTTTTACTGTCCTTCATCATAAGGATACAACTGGAAGTGAGGGGAAGCAGCAAAAAAAAAAGTCTAGCCATCCACTCTAAATAGGGTGGACAATTGGATGACTTATTTACGATGACAACTACTCTGTCTGGCTTTTGAATAACATTTTCCACAGGAAGTGTAGATTTTACTCCGGCATAAAACTTGCCATCCGCTCAAATCCATATTTGGCTGGCAGCCCGTGAGTTTGGTAGAGAGGATACTCAGTTACAACAGGGTACATGTCCACCAAACTTTAAATCAACCCCAGAGGCCCACCTAATGCAAATCAGTACTGACACTGCTCCTCAGGGGAACAGTCCATCCTGAACCTTTACCAACTCACACATTAACCTTGTGGCCCACTGCTTTTTTCTGTTAGGAAATTTGAGAGTCACGCCACCCTTAATTTCACTGACAACTACGCTTCTGAGCACAAGTCTGAGCCCCTTTATCTGCACCTGGCTGAGCTCACCACTTCCCAGTTAGCTGGAAGCACTATGATGCTGATGATAAATACTTAACTGCAGAGCACCCATGCTGCAGGCTCTGGAAGAAGGGAGTTTGTAGTTTACAGAAATAATTCTGTGACACCTGTCACTACACATTCAATAGAAGCACAATTATGCAATGGTACATTATTATTAATTTGAGTGCAGTTGTTTCACCCAGTACATTACCTGTATGAGAAAGTGGGTTATTGGTTGAGGGAGTGAAACCCTACTCAAGCAACGACCACAATCCCTGAGCGGGTGAGCCACAAAGAGTCATTAAATTGATATGTGCTTAACCCTCTGGTAGCTTGGCACACAAGCATTTTGGGCTTAGCTTAGGGGCAATGTGTAAAATATTTATGCAGCGCAGACCAGATCAAATAGTAATAAAGTAAAAACTTAACACAAGAAAAATCCTAAACTCATTTAGAAAAATAGAGTAAAATTTGATAATTTCTTTGACACCAAAACAAACAGAAATCCAATCAGTAGAACCGGTGATATTTAATTTCAGAAATGTAGGTAAGTACAGCTCCTAAAAGCACAAAGCGCCACTTGTGCTTATCTGGTTCTGCAAGACCTGGTGATAGTCTCAAGTTCATACTGACTGCGATGCAGCGCAGACCAGATAGAGGGAGCGGGTTAGTCCTGCTGAAAGACGTACCTGCCTAAATTCTGGTGCAAAAGAAGCTAGTTTGCTGCGAGGAGGCTGCAAGGAGAGGGGAGACCATGGCAGATGGTCGTTGCTGTAGCCCGAAGAGCGGGCTGGGTGTTGTAGATGGTCCTGATGTAGCGTGAAGATCCTGTCTGGTGTCATGGGCGGTCGTTGCCGAAGCTTTGCATTGGTGGTCACCGCAGGCTGACGATGTTGTAGCGTGAAGTGTAGCTCTTGCGTTGCTGGTGGAAGTCACTGTAATGAAAACATTTGGGTTCTCTGGAGCTTTGTTGTCATGGGCGGAACGCACAGGCCTGTTTGTGCTTGTGAAGAGCCCAAAAACATAAGGATTTCTCGTCTTGTTTTCTTCCCTGGAGGAGCTCAACTGATGCCAACCAGGGGTCAAGGATCTGGGTGGCTCCTCTTGGGGATCAGGAACTCACTCCAACAGAGGCCAGCATGGCTCAGGCAGGTCCAGGCTAGTCCAGTGCAGCAGGTCCGCTGGGTATGTGCATGGAACTGATGTCCCTGTAGCTTAGAACAAGAGGTCAAAAAGACTTGTTTTGAGGGTCTAATATTTGTACCTGGTGCCAGTTTTGAAGTGATATAAACTTCTAGACTCCCCCCTCCCCCCCAAACATCTGGTTCTGGAATGTCCTTTCTCCCTGCCATGATGCCTGTATGTCTGAAGTCACCAAAAGCTAGTGTAAAGTTCCTTGTGTATGTGCTGAAGTAGCTCCTTTGAAGTGCAAATGTGGTTGGTGATAGCTCTGCCCCCTCCCATCAGATCAAGATGGCCTCTCCTGCCAAAACCCGGTCCCCGTTTGTGATACTGTCTGGTAGGAATACAAAGGGGCCAACTGATAAGAAAATGCTAACTTTTTCAAAGTAGCATTTTCAGAATTGTGACTTAAAATCCAATGTTACAATTAAAGAGGGTTTTAGATTACAATTCCTTAGACACCAAACATGGCATTTCTACATGTTCCCAAACAACACTTATTACTTATTAAATGCAGTAAGGTAACCTAATGTTAACCTATGGGAGAGATAGGCCTTGCAGCAGTGAAAAACAAATATAAGAGTTTTTCATTACCTGGACGTGTAAAATTCAAAACATACATGTCCAACTTTTTAAATAAAATGCACTCTGCATGATGAGCTGTTTAGGGCCTATTGTAGGGTTGACTCATATGTATTAAAAAGAAAGGTTTAGGCCTGGCAAATGGTTTATTTTGCAAGGCGGAAAAGTCAGTTTAAAACTGCACACCCAGGCAACAATGGCAGGCCTGAGACATGTTTAAAAAGGCAATTTAAGTGGTTGTATAAACAGTGCTGCAGGCTCACTAGTAGCATTTAATTTACAGGCCCTGGGTATATGTAGTAACACTTTACTGGGGCCTTATAAGTAAATTACATGTGCCAGTTGGGACTAAGCCAGTATTACCATGGAATAGGCAGTTGTCACTCTTTAGCACAAGTTAGCAGTGGTAAAGTGCACAGGGTCCTAAGGGCAACAAAAACAAATTCAGCAAAACAGGAAAACTGAAGAAAAAAAGCTTGGGGGTGACCCTGCTGAGAGGGCCAAGTCCAACAACCTGTTTTACTGTGGCTATTGTTAGATAAAAAATGTATTATTTTTTTATATCCAGAGCCAATTTCTTGCACAGCAGCTTTGGTGTATTTTAAGACGGTATATGCGTCTACTTTCAAAAGTACAGGCACACAGTACTTCCACAGGCACATTTTAGTTGAAAATTGAATTTTGCACTATTTATCACGTTTGTACCTTTAATTTCAGTTTCGAATATATGCTTTGACCCAACATATGTATAGAATAAAAAAAAAATGCAAACTTATTACACATATTAATGCAGACCTAGTGCCTTGATACCTAACATTGTGTACATGTTTTTTGGACAAACAAGGCAGGGTTCAGGGAGGACCTGGACTGGCAGCTCGGGCTGGGCTGTTCCCATGGGGAACATGGTCAAGACTGATTTGCATATAGCTGGGTCCAAACTGGAACGTTATGGGTAGCAAAACAACGATGGATTTAGGCCCAGATCTCTGTACTGGGGGTGAATGTTTGACATTGTTCAGCATTCCGTCCATCACTTGTTCTTTTTGCATTTGCTGCCCCAAGTGGAAAAGGGTATGCCTAGATGTGGGTCCTTTGCTCCCCATGCCACTGGAATCAAGCTAGCCTGGCTGATGAAGGGTGATACCCTAAAACCGGTCCTAGGATGCTTGTTTCCAGTCCAGAGAGGACCTGGCTTGGCAGTTAGGGCTGGAAAGTTCCCATGGGGAACAGGGTGAAGACTGATTTGCATATGGCTGGGTCCAAACTGGAATGCCATGGTAAGCAAAAACAACTGATGGATTAAACCTAGATCTGTGACTGGGGTGAATGTTTGATTTGTTCTGCATTCCGTCCATCATCTGTTGTTTTTGCAGAATTAGATCTGAGCACATTGCTTCACACTACATTGGCCCCTAATAAAGGCTGCTATCTTCTTTCAAGATAAGTGGTGGGTCATATGTGTAGGGTTCAAATTGTATATCCCAATCTTATAAGTATGTTAATATGCCCTCCTTAATGTATTTTTGTAAACCGTTAGCCCTGGAAGGAGATGCGCATTTCAAATAAAGAAGTTTATTTTAGAAGTGCAGTATATTTTTCTGTCAGGTAAGTCCTCCACAATTTTCCCTTTTGCACCACACAGCGAAGCTCCTGTAACTTCTCAAGTACCATACTTCCACATTTGTCTGCCTTATCTGTTTTGTGGAGCAGCGCCAGTTGGATACACTAGGACCACTCCAGCTGTGCATTTCTATGGATTTCAAGAGCATAATTTGATATTTTTGCGTTAAATTCATCAACAGTTAAAATCTGAGCTACTGTTACTTTTCAACAATTTTTAAAAATAAATTCAAGAATTGAAGACAGTACAGGAGTGTAGCAAGAACCCGGTGGGCCCATGAATATGGGTAAAATTTAAGACATTGTGCAAAGTCATTACACTGTTTAAGAACTGTAAGATACCAGATGTACTGTACTGAATGAAGGAAGGCAATTCCTCCACTTGAACAACCTCCTTTAGTTTTTGGCGGGATAACAATTACATCGTAATCATACACTAAAAAGTTATTAATTGACAAGCCAGATGGTAGCTCCCTCAGAATGCAGCAGTGGGGTCCTTTTCCTTTCCCTTGTAAAAAGCCCCACCACATTCCAAGAAAGAGTCAAGTAGTTTTGACTAACATGAAATTAAAGCAACAATTAAGTATTTGCATCCATCCAGGAAGCCATGACCAAGCTGCAGGGTCTGCTGTATTTTGTACATGATCTCTGGCTCAAAGATGGCATTGGAGGGTAGCTTTACCGTCCTTCCTTTTGCAATTGAATGCACAATCATTGACTATACCGCATGAGTTTTGTCTTTCAGCAGCATATGAGTAAGTTCCAGGCAGTTGCAAATTCTGCTGTAATTCACAGAGGGGATTTTTTTTATTGGGAATTGATACCCGGATTTGTCAAAACTCCTAGAGTGAAAAAAGTCAAATTGTTGTCGAATGTTTGAGGCATACGCAGCAACGGGGCTGTTATAAGAAGATTTTTTCTGATAAAGATATTTTCTATATATCTGAAGACCTCAAATTATTTATTTGAGGGTTTTTGTGAGGAGGCTCAGGATCCTTGACCTTTTCAGAGGCACATTTCTATTTCCAAAGAAATCAGTGATCACTTTTATAGATGCAGGGGTAGGAGCTTCCTCCTGTCCAAAGACAAGTGAGGTTGGGAAATGGATTTGCATGTGGTATATTAAAGTCAAAGAAGTGTGATCCAGTAATTCACTATGTAAATGACTTGAAGAACCTCAGGCTAGCGGATTCAAGTTTGTATTAGCTAGAGGTTCTGGTGGGGTTATTGCTTTTGTGAGACAGATTGATTTTTTTTCTCTCTTTTTTTTATTTTTTTACTTGAAGTCTCTTTATGGAACGTTTTTCAACAGAATGCAAAACATGCCAGGGCATCACAGGGTGAGTGCTGATTTGTACATCAGGCACAGAATTACAAAGTAGTTAGGTGCAACATTGCTCTGGAAACATTTGACAGCTGTAGGTAGTAAGAGGTAAGGTTGGAAGCAGCCAACCTAGGGTGGCCTTTACGTGACGAGACATGGCAGGAACACACAACACATTGAAAAAAAGGTCAGTAGCATCAAGATAGCAAGCACCTCCAACATCTCCCAGCCCCACAACAGCACCAGACTGGCTCATTGAAGAAGCTTTCAAATGCGAGGGGAGATAGATTATACACGCAACACTAGCAGGATGCCTTCTATGAAAGGTGCAGTTGATCAAAGAGCTGCAACTCCGTAGTGATGGGTTGGTTAAAACAGACAAACTCGGGGCGAGTTAGATATGTAAGTAAAGGACGCCAAACGTACAGGAACTTGGCAGCAGTATGGATAAGATTATGTGAGAGTTGTTCCATTTTCATCTCATGCCAGAGTTGTACAGGAACTATAGGGCAACAGGGGGCGCCACCAATTTCTTCCAAGTCAGCGCTATGAGCTGCCAGGCAGCATCGACCAAATGACTAATAAGCCACCATTCTACGTGAGTCATAGCTTTCAACAATGGGGGCTGAATATCTAAAATGACAATGGCATAAGTGTGGGGTATTGGATATCCCACCAATCCCTTGATGTGCCCCAGAATCTCATTCCAGTACATACCTGAAAGGTAACAGGACCACCAAATATGACAAAAGTCCCTTTTCTCCTTCCCACATCGCCAGAAGAGTGAAGACATAAAAGGGCAGATAGTGTTGAGGTGGGTTGTCGTGTAATACCACTGACGTATTCGCTTATGGGCTGTCTCTCATTGTGAAATGCTGCATTACGTTTTGGGGATATCCTGCCCTAAGGTTTCCCTTTGTTTAGCCAAGATGCCCTCTGGCTGTGTTATCTTGCCAGCCAGTTCAGTAGGTCTGTATGCAGGGGGTGTAGAGTGTTGTGGGACTTTATACGTGTTAGACATCAGACCCCTAGACTAACGTAGGCCCTTACAAGCTTTTCAAGGGAGTATATTCTCGAGTGGCACCTTAGAAATTGAGGGAATGTAATGCCCATTGGCGCAATTGATAATATTGTAGCCTTGCTGACTCAGGGAGGTTTAAATCTGTCTTACTGTGTTTGAAGGACTTGACGGTGCCACCCAGGAATAGGTCTTGTAACATTCTACTTTCCTTGTCTGCCCAGCTAGGGAAAGTGTGGGGGCCCAGTTCAGGCAATTGGGGTGTTATAAGAGGGGAAGGTAGGCCTCCCCAAAGCGCAATCCCTGATCTCCAGGGCCATCCGAGTGGGGGTGGCAAAGTAGGCACTACGTGATCTAGCATGCTTGGAAAGCCAAGCCAGGTCCCAGAGGGTGCGACAGGCTACCGGCTGGCACATATGAAACGAGTGCTTGTCACTCTCGCGGACAATCCATTCAGAGATGAAACATAAGTGGACTGGCCAGTAATATTCTAGAAGGTTGGGCACGCTGGACCACCCCTGTCTGCGCAGTGAGAGCAGGGAGTGAGGCAGTTTAGGTTGCGCCCCCCTTCCATATAAGGCACATATGTGCCGCTGTAATTGCCGGATACAGTCCTGCGGAATGGAAGTGGGCAGTGACTAAAGAAGGTATAGAACCCAGGAGAGAATGTTCATTTTTATGACATTGATGCGGCCCATCCAAGATATATAAAGGGTTTTCAGCGACACAAGTCATCCAAAATGGATTGCAGAATGGTCGACCAATTCGCTTGCGTCCAGTCGGACGGTGATAACCAAGGGTTTGACCACCAAAGCAAAAAGGAGTGGTGAGAGTGGGACCCCTGAAGGGATGGATGGAGCGTATGCTGGCCATTAACAGTAATAGAAGCCGTTGGTGCTATATATGAGGCCATGATTTTGACAATTACACCGGGCCCCCACCCAATCTTACACAGGACTTCTCTCAGGAAGGCCCTGCTCACCCGGTCAAAGGCCTTCTCCATGTCCAGCGAGAGGAGGCATGCCGGAATACCAAGGCAATGGGATTTTTCCACCATGTGGTCAACCCAGCGAATATTATCCACATTCTGTAATGATTGAACCCCATCTGATCAGGATCTATGAGGCCAGGTAGAAATCGCTCCAACTAGTAGACCAGTATTTTCATGAAAATCTAAGCAATCAGTGTTCAGGAGCGCAGTAGGGCGATAGGAGGAACAGCATCTGGTGTCCTTCCCAGCTTTGGCTATGAGCTCAAGCTTGGCTGCCGCCATGGTGAGAGTGAGGCCGGTATCCTGAGTGAAAGAGTTACAGAGCACCTACAGGTAGTCCTTCAAGGCAGGGAGGAACAGCCGGTAGAAGGCGACAGGAAGCCCATCAGGGCCCATTGCCTTGCCAAGTGGGACATCCTGGACTGCCTGGCACAACTCATCCAAAGTGATGAGAGAATCCAGGAGTTATGCATGTTGAGGATCAATGGGATCCCAACCACAGTCCTGCAAGTAAGTGTTTATTAGGCTCTGGAGGATGTCATCCAGTGCGTATAGGGTCTGATAATAATCTTGAAATGCCCTTTACTTATTGCATTCAGTGGTTGCCCAAGTCCGGAGTTTGGTTATGTGGGTCTTGACTTGGTGCTGGCGGACTTTGCGAGTGAGCGATGTGCCCACTATATTTCCCCCATCGTCATATTTGTGCTTCAGAGCTAGGAGAGAGCGTTCAGCCTATCTTGTCCATCAGCAAGCGTTCTTAGGACAGTCTCAGCAGATGCACAGGGAGCAAACAAACCTTCTCAGGTGCAGTGTGAGGAGGCTTTACACATTTTTTGGAAGACTTTCTTTAATACTTTCTTTCCAGCACCATTTGCAAGCAGTGCACGTACACCCTACACCTTCCAAGAAGAATCTGAAAGTGGCTTAGATTGTATATTTTGCCAATCCAAACGATTCACTTGCTTAGCAATCCCTTTGGTCTACTCTAACACTTACATACGCATTGCATCATACCCCTACTAGGTGCCTAATTTAAGCCCCTTTCTTCAGCAGCACGCCATTTGACTGCATATTATCCCATCAAGTTCTCCTCAGTCACATATTTAACACTGTTTAACAGGAGCTAATAAATTTGTGCATGTTTAGTATAAACTAGTGTATGATCTCGTGGGGGAACGTTCACACCGAGTAATTTATTTCTGGCATGATAGCAAAGAGGCTGACATTTATAGACCGGCTTCACAGATTGGCTAACCAAAGGTGCCAAGTTTGGAGCTAAGGTTGTAGACTAGCGACAGATGACGAGAAAGAGAACTGAAGCAGTTGATTGACATTTGCATTTTGCCTTAGCTACAGACTGGGCTTTTGGATCATTTGTTGAAAACTAGGATGAAACCTGGATTGCTGTAACAATGTATTTTTTTTCATCCCTTCCATAGGAGAGAAGCCTCATCAGTGCAACATCTGCTATCGCTCCTTCTCCTTGCGGGACTACCTTCTGAAGCATATGGTGACACACACTGGAGTGCGAGCTTTTCAATGCTTCATCTGCTCTAAGCGCTTCACCCAGAAGAGTTCCCTAAATGTGCACATGCGCACACACCGTCCCGAGCGCTTCCAATGTTGTATCTGCAACAAGTACTTTTCCCACCGCACATTGTTGGAGCGCCACATCACCACGCACACAGCATAATTGCTATTCTGTTCACTGAAAGCTGTGTCATTGCCCAATATGGAAAGGGCTTGTCAAATGAGAGTTAGTGTTGGCATGAGCGATAAAAATTATAAAGTGGGCAACACAAGATGTTTATTCATTGTGACAACGAGCCAGTCGTCTGTGGTCAAGCATCCTACTGAAAGGCATCATGGATGGGAGTTAAAGACTGTAAATTAAGTTCAATGCCATGCAAGCATCAGGATAGTCATTTACAGGACTAGGACCATTTAACACTGTGATGCCCTTCCGTAAGTAGGCAGATGAGGAAACTAGGCATGGAAAAGATGTAATTCACACAAACTGCACTGTTTTTATTCCCACCATTGACTCTAGTTTAATTTAAATTTGGATTTAGGAACTTGGCTACTCTTGATGACGGCTGTCTGGTTGACTTGCACTGGGTTTCCACCCTCCTTCCACACACCTGCCGTGCAGTTCATTCCCGTCTCGCATTATTCATGCTATTCCACACTGTGGGTTCACTTTTGCCTCTGCAAACCAGTTGCACTTCAGTGTCCCCTACTATTGCGATGCTGCAATCTGCACACAGCTATTCATATATTATTTTTCTGTTTTTTTCGAGGCACTTTTTGCTATTCTTTCGCTGAGACCTCTCCACACTGCACACAGTTTTCAAACCTGTTATGAAAATCCACTTGCAGCACATGGCAAACTTGGTGGATTTATTCCCCTTCTCTCCGATCCAATTCCCTAATGTCTTCCTCGCATCACTTCCAGCTCTCTTGCTTAATTGCACAACCCCACATCATTAAGGACTGATCTAAAGTTGAAGAGGCCAAAGAGGTCCAAGGAGAAATAACATAATATTCGACTTCTTCTCTGGCTGTTTTCCCCTAAAATAAAACGCCCTCTTTGCTTCTTCACTGTCAAACAGTGCTCCCCTTGCTCTTTCCTTGGTCACCTTGTTAGCTTTGTAATGAGCTGAAAAAGGCCAGACTAGTTTTCCCTACAGGTTGTTATTTGCTAGTTCCTCAACATCTGTCTTAGCTTAACAGGGCTTTTATTAGTGTGGCCTTTTCTTCAGAACACATTTAGCAGAAACACATATGTGCTAGTACGTTGCTCCATTAATTGAAAACCACGCATATGTGCATGTATAAACTCTCTCCCTTCTCTGTACGGTGATTAATTCCACACTACTAGCTTTTCAGGTTTGGATACTGAAACACCCATATCTGTTCCGGTGGTCCACCAACCTCAGTCCAGACCCGCATCCACTTCTCGCCTTCAGTTTCTGTAACAAGCACATTCATTCTCGTGTCAAACCCTCCCAGCACCTCTGCCATTGAGTCAGCGGGTCATGTGACTCCAGAATGAAGGCTCGCTGCTTCTCCTTTAGGGTGTTTCTTTGATATTCTTGAACACCGAATAGCTGTACCTGCAAGTGGGGTCCCAGAACACTTTACAAGAGAAATGTCTATTTTTTATATTGATATACTACCCAAGACACACTTGTCTAAACATCTCTCAGTGCTACATTTCTTTACAGCAATGTAAAAGTGAAATATTGGGCAAATAGGTAGTGTAGCCTTAAATAATGAAAACCTGCACTGTGTTGACCAAGCTATCTCACAGGATACACCTCTAGCTATCCTCATTGTCAGAATCCCTGGACTCCACTTGACAGATTTGTTTTTAATAATTTTAGTTATATTCTTTCTATTCTGTCAGCAGTCTGCAATTTCCGGCTCTGTCTGTTTTTTAACGTCATCTCTCTTTGCAGCGCACTTTCCCATAACCGAAAGAAGCAATAAAAAATGATCATGCCTCCTGTTTTCTCGGCCTACACAACCGCCATATGATTGAATAGTAGTCTGTCTGTCAAAAAATGTCATGAAATGCATTACTAGATTGTGATACCATGAGATTTGGAGGTGTACTCCAGATCATGCTTCAAACGCTACTTCTCGGGGACCAACTCCAAGGACAAGCTCTGGGAATGTGCTGTCTCTACCTTGAAGTGGCTGCAGACCTCTATGTGTCTTGCCAACGGGCAAACCAGCAAAAATAATTGGAGGACTGGTCTTGCTATGTGCACCCTTTCCCAGCCAGTGTCTAGGAGATCAATACTGAAGCACCCAGTCGAGAGTTGGCCCTCATTGCTGACGTGAAGATGATGGATGTTAAAGAGGCGGCCTTGTTCTGTAGCTAATAACTCAATGTCAAAACAAATTCTGCCCTATATATAATTCTTAAGACCCATAGGCAACTAAGAGCTAATACAGAAATATCATCGTCAGAAAGACTTAAAACAGATTTATTCAGCACTCTGTGAAGCAATGCACCATTTTTTTTAGTTGCTATAATTCTAGAAAATTGTTTCACGGGGTGTACATTTAGACAGGAAAGGCACTTTCTTCTCTCCCAGTATTTTTTATATATAGATACTTGTAGGTTTTTGTCACTCAAACTTTTCTTCATTTTTGTCGGCTCTTGAAGTTGGTAGCATCAGACACGTCATGGACTTATAGCTTCAATTAGTTATTTAAATTTGACGTGTACTGACACTGGATATAGATTTATTTTCCTCTTAACTGGTGTCATGTGACATCGTGGAGGGGTACACACTGCATCTGTTAAGATAAATGTTCTAGTCCCTGGAGAGTCCTTGGATTCCTATTTGATGTTGTGAAGAGTAGAGAAGTATTGTAATCAATGTTTGTTTCAGTTGTTGCTGTAGAAAGTGTGGACTTGTTTCTTTCATAAACGCTTTGGTTAAAAATAAGCTAATGCAATAACTGCATTTACGCAGCCATCCATTATCAGATTAGACTAGGATGTCACATTCAAAATGTTAACTTTTTTACTGAGCGGACCCAACTCTAAAATGTGCATAGTTTTCATTCTTTTTAGTCAGGCCATGATCCGAGCTTAGTAAGAGAAACTTAGACTTGGAATTCTTAAAACAGTTTATCCATTTACGGGTGTTGTGTAATGGCATTAATATACACATGGAATGGGATGGGTGAGAAACAGATGACCTTCCCTTTATTCCACTTTGAAATAGTTAAATCATTTTACTGCTACATCAGATTTCTCTGTAAACTCATTCAGCCTCTTCAGCAGTATTTGATGGTCAGGGAGTTAAAGCCAGTCCAGAAATCTAAAAGAGTAGGGCCAGGTCCATAATGTTTAAAAGAGCGGTGTGGACGTACTCCACTGGGGCTGAAGCCTGGGTGAGGTTTCCAAAGGCACTGGTTGTTTTCTAAGTGTTACTGTAATTGGATGGCTGATGCATTTTCTAGCACTTGGGTGCACTTCATTAATTTTTGTCTATAAGCCACCAGAGCAGCGAACATTGAGCGCTGATGTTGCTAACTTCTTGAAGTGGATGTTGTGGTCTAGCCATTGTTACTGTGGTCTGGAAGTTGAGCACTGATGTTGCTGACTTCTTAAAGTGGATGTTCTGGTTTAGCCAGTGTTACTGTGGTCTGAAAGTCTGGGTGTACTTTCTCCATTGAAGTGTGTTTTTTTTTCAAAGTCTAGTCATGCTGATGGTTAGACAAAAAATTGAAAGGTGTCCAGCCATACATGTTAATAATAACAAATGCAAAGTACGTGTGTGCTTGCAGGAACAGTGGAGTCAGTCCTCCAAATATTAGAAAGGCAGATTAGTTCTGGCGGTGACCACTTGCTGTGATTCACATAACAAAGAAGTGCAAAACGTTAGGAAAAGGCCTCTTTGTCAGTAAACATTCCCAGATCAAGTGATACAAACCAACATCTTCCTTTTAGAATTAGGAGCTCACTACACATAGACCTGTAGAACAATGTCCTAAAACGAGTTTTATACCATAGTAATGTACTGGAACTCTGCAGTAGCCTCGCCCATTAATTTGTAATACTAGCCCTAACAAGTACACATGTTTTGTTACAGACAGACTACAAAACATCAAGGTATTACCTGAGAAAACAAGGCAGAACAAGATCCCAAATTCTTGACTGAGGTTTAAGCTATTCAGAAATCGCCATTGTCAGAACGCTTTATTAGGGACTTACTGGTAAATCAAATATGTCAATCAAGGATAGGCCAATTCCACATATAATGTACACAGAAGCACTTGCACTTTAGCGCTGGTCAGCAGTGGTAAAGTGCCCAGAGTACCAAAACAGCAAAAACCGAGTCCAGCACACAGTCAAAACATGGGAAGCAGAGGCAAAAACGACAGGGGAGACCACGCCAAGGATGCCAGGTCTAACAATCTGCATTATATCTCAAGTTACATCCTGCTTAAACTGAGATTCTTTTGATCCTGAGCAACTTCAGTGCATAGAGTAGTAGTCTATGTTCCCACTCAATGGGCAGTTTCCCTAAATCTGTTATGGCAATGTGGGATATTAGGCTTGTAAAATCATTCTTGCCTGTAAATAGACCAACTAAATATGACAGATGTAGGTAATGTTTTCTTAATCGCAAATTGTTGAGAAAAGTACTTTTTTCTAACCTTCTGTGTGTTTTAATCATGAAAGCTTATCTGTAATGACCAATTATTACTTTCTCAGCTGCAAAGGGAATGTGCTCCTGATAAACTGTATGAAAAAAAAAATCAGGTTATCTTTTAATTCCCAAAACATTCAGCATGTAATTTCCAAAAACTACAGAAATAAGCAGGGCATATGCTTATGTCTTAAAAGCTTCTAATCAACTTCAGCAGAAATTCAACATCTGCACTGGTGATCTGTGAGGTAAAGAATCAAGCTCAAGTTTGTACAGTACACATTTTTTTATCGTCCACATCTCTCTTTTCTAGCCGGTAGAACCGTCTCTATCTTTCCCACTGCGTTTTGTAGTCTGGTGTAAATAGATTATTTATCGTTCCCAAAGAAAAACAAGATAACACGGGGGTCTGTCCTTTCGGAATTTGCGGACTGACTCTTTGTTATTCCACCCCCCCCTCTCTCTAAAGAAGATCGAAGGAAAGTTAAAACTTGGTTATCTTATTTAGTGTGATTGTTTTTTTTTTTTTAAATAGAATCCAGTAATTGTGAAGCACCAGGACTCTCCGTTTAAAAACCCTTTTTAGAAAGAACTGAGGCATTGACTAATGTTACGTCATAGCACAACAAAACAACCCTCAGCATCGTTCTGCACACTCATCCATGCGCATAATGCTCTACACCCAAATATGTCTGGCTGTTATTCCAGCATTAAACACTATATTTGTCCGCTCCAACATTGCTGACCACTATCAAGTATGACTCGCATCAGATCAATTCTAAGAACAATTAAATACAATGCTAGGAGACCACTTTGATTCCAATCAGATTGCACTTAACAAAGCATAATCAATAGTACTGATTAACATGCTTCTTTCTTGGCGCTCTCCCCCTCTCAGCAGGACAGCATGTTGTCCAGTTGCTAAATCTAGTTCACTGAAGCCACTGCTGACCTTTAGTATAATACTGCCACTGTACTTTTCAAGTGGCACTTTAAGGGGAGTTACCTCGATTGCTCATGAAATAAATGAATATGCCCCGAGTCTCCCTCATGTTGGCTTTCAATATTCTAGGTTCTTAATTTTAAAATCAAAACCTACATGAAATGACTACAGCTAATAATTTCTATATAGTAATATTAATAATAATTTTCTCAAGTCATCTTGCACTTAATGGAATCCCCTGCTTTTCTTGTAATCTCCTCAGTTTTGATTTATAATCACACAAATGCTGCTGCGGACAGAAGTAGATCTTTCTCCCATAACAAAATTGGAAGTATCCCGTGCCATCCTCAACTCACGCCATCCAGCTTCTTAATGAATGTAATAATACTCTAGTCAGCAGAATTCCTGAACTTTAAAGGGCAGCCAAATTGTGAAAACTCATTGGGACAACACAGTTGGTAGGAATGTGCTTTACAAATGCATATAACATAATATGTAAAGATAATGAGATACATGGTGTGTTTTCAAGTTGTTCATCATTTTTCTGACCTTAACGTGACATTGAGCTAAGACCTTGGCCCTACCTTCTTCCACAAATATTGCTAAGATTTTCATGATAATGAAAATAGTTGGTTTGGGTTTTATTTCTGAATCTGTCGTCACCTGCTGAAAAATCTGTTCAGACAACTGATTCAACTAAATTAAAGGTATAGGACAAACTCTTCACTAACATCTGTCGTAGCCATAAATTGATGCCGACACCTGAACACTATGGTACATGTTGGCACATGTGATGCTTGATATACTGCTGTAAAATGATAAACAAATTCTGCCAAGGAGACCTAATGCAAAAGCAGCTATTAGTCTGATTAAAAACATCCCTAACACTTTTGTTTCAAGAACAGCCACCTGGAGATCATTTAAAACTAGTACAGGCTGCCTAGATCTCACTCTAAATGGATATTCAAATTGATCAAATCTCTTCACAGTCAATTTCTAATAGTCCATATATATTATCGGTGCTTTACATGGGCCAGTACCGTCAGGTACTGAGTACCTGCACTTCTTTATTTTAAGAGGGAGGGTACCTGCACTTCTCAGCAGAGGTGCAATACTTTTAATTGGAGAGTACCATCGCTTCTCAGAATCAGGTAGCTAGGGATAGTCTACCTGCACTTCTTTTTTCCATTTCTGTTATAGATGTCCACCTTGCCCCTACCCTGTTAACATTTGTTACCCACTTAAGAGCATGGGAATGAGCTTGCTATTCTGTACTCTTGGATATCAGTGAAGATCCCATGAATTGAGTAGGCAAAGCTGCTTACTTGTAATCCTAAATCAACCTCATGGAAATCTTCAAGGAGTTAGCGAACAACCAGTCTTCCTTCAAGAAAAGCAATGGGCTATCAGTAATAGTTGACACTCGGGATGTGATTTTTATTTTTTATTTTGCTGAAATCGTTGGGCTTATCTGCCCCTTTTTGAAAAATTAGCCTCCACCTACTACGCATGGAAAAGACAATAGACCTGTTGGTGAAATGTGCCTGCAGTTCTCCTTCTCTGTTGTCCCCTTTGCTTGCCCCCTTATATGGTAGATACATACAAAACCCCTGCAGCACTCCTGAAATGTCTTCCTGCTAGGTGTTGTTAAGAGTTATGGCAGCTTTTCATTTGCAGCTACAAATAACATTCGTATCAGCACCTATTCATGAATTGATGCATTAGTCTCCGAAGGAGAGCTGTTGTTTTAAGCATTGTCATAGATGATGGGCTGGGGCAGATTTTGAAACTTAATGCCAAATACTCTGTTCCCCGTCACTCTCGCCCCACAGCACCTTCATTAACAGTTTTCTCAGCTGAAGGACTGTAGCTAGTCATTTTTCTAGCAGGTATTGTAAAAAGGCTGTAAAACCCCTTAGCTTGAGTCTATAATTGATTGGAATTTTAAGGTTCTTATTTAGAGTTTGATGGAACGGGCAATCCAGCAAAAATGATAGATGCCCCATTTACCATT
This sequence comes from Pleurodeles waltl, assembly GCF_031143425.1. Lineage (NCBI taxonomy): Eukaryota > Metazoa > Chordata > Amphibia > Caudata > Salamandridae > Pleurodeles > Pleurodeles waltl. Next base: position 1,277,506,785 of record NC_090446.1, on the reverse strand, counting down.
TTTGAAGTGCCACTGACATCATTGTACTCTTAATACAGCAGATGGGACACTTTTTTGGCAGATGTCATTCATTTGTCTAACTGTAAGTAAGGCCCCTGGTTTCTTGTATCATGAGTCGTGATACAAGAAAGTTATTGGCAATTAGTTTTCTCATGATACCAAGGTGTGGAGCCCAGATTTCGTTAATCAGTAGAACTATTATAAAAGGTGGATTTTGCCTGATCGAATTTTCACAGGGAAATTTCACTGGCCTCTAGTTGAGGCCTAATTTGTTATTTGAAAGCGAAATGAACTGAGTCCACTGCCACAACAATGCTCTATGGGTAAGTTGGCATAGCCTTGTGCCTTAAAGGAATACTGCATTTTTTCTCTAGGTAAAGTTGTGATTTCAGTTCCCTGGCTATTTATAGAATTTTTGTTTGCATGTTTAAAAATGGCATTGGGCAATTTTAGAGGCTACTTTCTCTTACTTCTCAGTTTAAGAGTTTATTTGGCTTCCACCAAAGGAGTGCTTCTTGGAAGTTTGTGTAATGGAGGGCTGTGAGATCTCTCTCAGAGTCAGATATTAAACGTTTATGAATTAAATTAAATTTCCCACGGGATTAGAAGTATGCATCTTTTCCTTTACCTACTGTTTGCCCTCCCCATTACCCACGTAAATCTGTTACTACCCTTAAGCTTGGACCTTATTACTGCAGCGTTGCAACTCATGAACATCTGTCAGTTCTCTCCAGTAGTGGTTTGCAATACCTTCATCGTTTTAGTTATGATCCCTTGCTTACCTGTAGGGCCCAGTGACCTTCCTGTCCTGTTCCCACCCCACAATTCTTTCAGTACCCCTGAGTGCAACCATGCTCTACCAATGCTTAGTGTTTCGGATAAGAAATTGTGCATAAGCCAAATTGTCTTGCAGTGTTGACCAGTGTCTGGCATGTCGATTTATAATGTGACTTAAGATGATGACTGTGATGAAACGAAAATGCTAACCCATGACACTATGCACCAAAGTGACCCACTATCTGTGACACACACTCTTTGAGTTAAAGAAACGTTATCTGGTTAACTTGATGGAGAGATCCTCGTAGAATGTCTGTGCAAATCTTCGGCCCATGACAATTCTTGGAGCTGTCATAGTAGCCTACAGAAGAGTGAATTGGGAGGATGGCAATTAATTTTATGCCATACTTTTGTTACATCCTGGGCAGATCACTGTGATGCGAGAAGTGGTGCTCCAGTCTGTGAGATTAGTCTAATGCCCAACATACTCCATGTTTTTTCAGTTCTGACACCAGCTGATCGATCATACTAGCATCCTAAAAGTCTGGCTTGTTCTGAAGGTGACTTTTCTGACAGACAGTGTCCATTGTTTTGTGAAGTACACCTTCTCCAACTCCACCAACCCCCACACTTTATCTCTGCTGCATCAGTTTACACATACCATTCTTTTAATGTCCGGGCATCCCAAGTTTGAAATTAAAGTCCTGGAAATCCATTGCTTACGAATACTGTAAGTACCTTACTGATTTCTTCACGTTCAGTAATAAGTTACATCCTAGCACAGCAAAAATGAGTGCCTCTGTAGTATACGTAGTCATGTATTCATCTTTAGTGTTTTATAGCGCTTTACACGATTAAAAGCCACATAATCATATCTCTCATTCACGTAAATATTGTTGTACCAGTGAGCCGGTTTTCTTCTACATGATGAATGTGACGGAGACTGTGTTTAATGCTCTTGAAATCAGTTCACCCCCAATCAATGTCAGGTTTTGTCCTTTTGTTACACTGTGATGCATCTATTATTTGTCTATTAAATTGAGCTGTAATCCTATTCATGGTCAAACAATAATAGATTTTAATAAAATTCACTCTACCAAACTGTGTCAGCACGCTGTATATGACAACAAATGTAGATGCCAGCTACACTTACTGGGAGCATAGCAACATCAAGTACCAACATTAAGCAAAGGTAGTTTTGCAGTATGTGTTTTTTATTCATGTCCTGTGCTTTCTTTTCCAATTTCATGAACCATTTCAGTTTTAGAAGAACATTCAGTACCGAAGTGGTGGATACACTGTGGGTGCACTACTCTGTGTGAATTTGAAGAAGAGTATAAGACCAAGTGTACCAGGAAGACACGGGGGACATTGGAACTGCTAACGCGTCCCTTTATGATATTTGATTACACATCAGGACTCGTTTTAGGCCAATGAATCTTTTGACCCAGTTGAGAGACACCTTAGGACGAGATAGCTAATCAATATATCTATCAATACTTCAATAATGTCATCAATATTTATCACAACAATGCATTTCACTTTAGTCAAAGTCATTAATCAATTTAAAGACACTACTATGACCTTTCAGCCATGAATAACCACACCATCATTAGTGGAATGTTCTGAGTTTTATTCCCTATTGCTTACAATTCTAATATCAGGTACGTCAATCTCAAAACCAAGAAAAATAATAGTATAGTCACGATATGGCAACTTTGAAAACATTCCATTAAAGCGAGAATTACAAACATCAGAACAAAACACGGCGTGAACATAGATCAAGTTTAGCAGAGTGTCAATAACACGTCAGTTCAACAATCATAGTCTCGGTCGTTTGTCTATTTGCGTCAGTTTTGGTGAACACCTGTCCTAACCTCTGATTAGCATTCGCAAGTTGGGCTTCATGCAAAACAATTTAGAACACTAATTTGGAAAACATCTATCTAAGGTCTCTGTCAAAATTAAGCAGTTGGTACCTAGAAAGGAAAAGCAAACAGACATATCACAATTGTATTGTCATAATTACCCTCCAAAGTTTAGGTCAGCGCACAGGTTCAGACTTCGTCCTCAGGACATCTGTCAATTCGCCATCAGTCAAAACTCAGCTCCGGGGCAAAAAGGGCACTTCCCTCACAAGGAGGTAAAGTGTAACATGGACAAATTTAAGGGCAAGGATGGTTTTAAGTAAACCATCAAGTCACCAAACAGAGTGACAGAGTTTCTGGATAAAATCAATAGCATTCCCTAACCCACCTAAATGACTCCCCGTGACATAGGTTTTTATCCCTTTTCCATTGTACATTCCCCCAAAATTCTATTGGACATGTGTTATACCCCACTATCTTTAACTTATCAGAATACACATTAGGTAACCCAACTCTTCACCCCATATTATTTTGCAAGTCTTTGATTGGTCTTCATAATTGACGTCTTCCAAGGTGGCACGTCCGGTATGATTTCATCTTTCTGTAATTCTTTGCACATCTTTTGGTCAGCAGTTCCATTGTCTTCACTGGTTTGAATGACCTTGTACATAACATTAATCTACACTGTTTCAATTTACTTTTAACATTTATTCTGCAAAGGCTGTGTGAAGGGATCTAACATGGTTACATTCGTCTTCTAATTTGAAGAAAAAGAACACGCAGGGTCATGTCCCTTTGTGAGTCAGCATACTGAAAAATAGAAAAATGCATTTAATATGAGAGCCAAGCAGCTAAGCTTCAGCCCATGCTAAATTAAGGCCTATGAGGATTTCAGCACTGATTCAATAACGCAGTCATTAGTACAAACTTATTTAAACATAATATAAACATTTTGGTCATTATTATTAGTCTACGTATACATTGGTGGCCACTCCCCGTGGTCACAATTCAAGTGCACGTCTAAGCAAAATTACTATCATTATAGTTTCTATGCAGCATCATCACACATTGATTCATAAACATTTCATGTTAATATAGATTATATAAGCTACGCTCTCTCAACTCCATGCACAAACCCACAACCCAAAAGCCAAAGGCACTACTCAAGCATAGCAAGCATTGTGCAAATGGAAAAGGGTCCCTAGGGACTGACTTTGAAAGGATCAGACTGGATGGAGTCTTGATGGCAAGAAAAGAGATAGCCTATGGGGTCGATTTAATCCTCACAATCCTACTTGGGGACAAATCCCGACCAAGCAATGGAAGTCTCTGGCTTTGAAGACACCCAGCCCTGAATGAATTCAACTCAGAACAAGCCTTGGCAATGCAGATAGGTCTGGCTTATGAAAGTCCCTCTTGTGCCACTAATGTGTTTAGATACTTCATAGGTAATTTTACATGTCATACTCTGTTGCTCATCTTTGAACTCGCACATCCATTCATCCATCCACCAACTCATTCCTGCATTTACCCTCTGACACAATCACAATAAAACACACAAATTCAACAAATTAAAATGAGATTAAAAGAATACAAGTAGAAAAAAAGAAACCCTGCTGCTGTTCAAACATGGCAGGCATATTCTTGCAAAACAAAATGAATCGTAGTAGTGGGTGTCTGCCTTGCAGAGATATTGTAATTAGTTTCTTTTTTTTTTTTTAAAGTCCCAGTATGGCCACCACATTTAGAAACAATGTGTTAGCCATCTTGGAATGGTAAAACAATGATGCACTATGAACAACAGCACTGCTTCATGGTTTTTTGGTAGAGCAGGTGGCCACGTGGGATGTGGCTCACTGGAAATTAAAGGAGCTGCAAGCAAGCAATTCGTTAGCACTGCCTAATGGGCTGTAATATAACCTTAAGAAATAATAAAATAAAAAGAGAAAAGCAAAGAAATGGAAGGGGAGCTGTAAAAGAAGAAAATCGAAATCTAGAGGACTGACACTTAAGCACACTCAATTTCAGGTGAATGTAAACGTGTTCACAAAATGCTGTCATTCACAGTGCCAATGACTGATGTGGACTGAACCATTAGCCCATGCAATACACTGTCATGGTTGAAAAAGAAACAGAGTTTTGTGATTTTCTTTGTTACAAGGTCCTGGCAGACAGCAAGATATTCTTGCAAGAAAGAATACAGTGCAAATCTTCTCCCCCTAGGATTTATCAGGGGCGGTAACCAACACCAAAATCTGTCCCTACAAAGGTAACTTGTGAAATTTAATTTAACAAAATGCATATCGGTAGGCTTTAATACAGAAAAATAAAATCCATATTGAATTAAAATCTTTATTTCGATTATAAAAAATAATCTTACAAGCATAAGATCATATCATACAATAACCATTCATATAGTAGAATAAAATCACAAGCTTAAAATCCATAAATCTCATCAATACAAAAGCGCCTTGGCGTAAAGCGGGAAACTGCTGTGGCAACAATAAGTTCATTTATCATTTGTAAATATAAAACGCGGGGCAAAAATGATAGAAACCCTTACCTTTAATGACGGGCAGCAAAAACCTCTTTCTAGGTGGATCATAGTGACTGCAAAACAGGACCAGGTGTTCTAAGGTCTGGGGCGAAACGTTGTCACAAGTACAAACCTTGATCGAGGGCGGCTCATATTGCCCGGGAGGGAAACATAGGCTATATCAGAATCAGTCTAACCTAAACCTGGTTAGAAGTAGTCTCTCCCATGGATTTCTAACAAAAGAAAGATAGGGTTCAGGGCTGGGACTAGTATTTAAATGCAGCAAAGCCCTGGTAGAATGACTACCCAATGCCAAGTTTTCTCTATCCTCTCTGACTTGCTGAAGAAATATCTCCTTCAGAAGCTTTCTGTCTGACCGTTTTAGCAATGCCGGATTATAGAATAAATTAGAACGCCCCAACTACAAAGCTATAGATCTGATATAATTTAGCCACAGGATTTTATGGCCTTGCTCACACCCAAGGCAGTCCTCAAAAACCTCCCTGTTGAATGTAGTGAATTCCACACTCAATACTGCAATCCACAGCATCATACAGGCAATTTTAGCATAATCTGCAAAATCCAGGCCCAGCTCCTCATGCATGAACAAACTCAGACTGGTATGGCCAACCCCCAATAATTTCCTGCAGAAGCGATTTTCATCGCGTTGAATGGCCTTACAGTTACAATACCCCCAGAGTTCAGTACCATACAGTAAAATATGTAAACACTTTAGTTTGTATATCTGCAGCAACGGCAAGACAGGATTACTAACAGCCATTTGAGCAAATCTAAAAAAGGATCCACATGATTGATCGAAGCACATACAACGATGTGCAAGACATGGGCTCCAACTGCAATGCTGGTCAAACGTAACCCCTAAGTAGGAGAAGGAGGTCACCCTTGTCGCTATCTGCCCCTTGATTGTAATGGGTCTGAGTTTGGATTCCACTTCCCACAAACCATGAAGCGTGTTTTTTATGTATTTACATCAAATTCTAGGTCACCCATAAAGTCAACAAACAGATCCACCAAAGCTTTACTGGAGAATAAAACCGCAACATCAGCATATAGTAAGGCGTACACCGGTATGTTCTTAACTTTAAAAAATCTTTACCATGGGCTGCCAGGTGTGAATTCAGGCCGTTAATGTATAGCAAAAATACAATTGACGCCAGGACATACCACTGGCTAACCTACCTTGACAGACAATTTGAAGGCATCAGAACACTCCCCTGCAGTACTAAACCTTCCTGAAGCATTGACACCCGTATGGAAAGCCCGAAGAAAGCTGACCAAAGGTTGGGGTATCCCAAAACCCTTCAGAATCGACCACAGCTTTGAACCCTATGAAATGCACAGCTGAAATCCATGAAGACGAGATAGAAAGCTCCCTTCTTGGCCAACACATATTTGCCCACCAGCAGGTTAAGATTCAGGCATTGTTCCATCGTCCCCTTACCCTCTCTAAAACCATACTGGGCCGGACAAAGAACATTGTTCGCTTGAATCCACTCTTCAGTGCGGAGAAGAACGATATGCCCCACAAACTTGACCGTGGATTCAAGTAAAGAAACCAGACTGTATCAGCCTACACCTCTTTTTGAATACCGGAACTATAACCACCAACTTCCAAGATTTGGGGATACCAATTTTATGTTGCAGCGTTGAGCACATAAGTCAGCAAAGGCACCCACAAACTAACATTGCCCTTACACAGGTCCATAGGAATGCCATCTGGGCCAGGGGCTTTGTTAGAGGGTCTACCCATGATGGCCTGCTGTACCTCCTCCAGATTAAAATGTAGACCCAAGAGAAAAGACACTACGTCTTCACCCTCAGTCAGTTGTTCCACATTATCCAACGAGTAAACCCTATCAAAATTGGCAACCCATTTTTGGGCGGAATATTAGACCCTACAATCTCTGGGGAAACTAAATATAGAAGTTTACCATTCACTATCTTTCAGAAACTTCTCTTATCCCCCAACTTGCAAGTGCCCAATAACTGCTCCCAGCTCTCTTCCTTAAGGCATTACTTTCTATTTCTAATTGCCTCTTATAAGCTCTTATAAGCTACCCTTGCTGTGCTAATGAACTGCTGATCTCTTGGCTTACCCTTAAGGGTTTCTTGAAAACGCTTGCTTGCAGCTCTGTAGATTTGATCAAACCACCCCTTTTTGGGGATCCCTGCGGATCCAGAAAGATCCAACATAATGGATCTGAGGGTACTATTCAGTGTCTGAAAATCTGCCGAACGGCAGCTGGCTAAGCCTTATGCGATAGAAGAGAGCTAAAAAGCATATTCCTGCAGCCCCTAACTACACTTACAAATAAAATAGGAATCGTGATGCTTCACCAACTGATCTTCCTGCCCTGGTCCTTTGGGGTCAGCCCGACCACTTCTGATACCACAATCTGGTGGCCGGGAACAGGGTTTACCATTCTAGCTTCAATAGCATTATGATCACTCTGCAGTGAACCATGAATCTGCCCACTCGTAAAAATAAAAATCTCCAAAACTATTGGAAGTAAAGATATTAATCAATGGTAGTCCCCTTACCCCACCCTACAAATGTAGGTTTGTATTGGTCAGGACTAGCCACCTGGTCCAACAAATTATATAAGCCAGCCCGCCCCATTTCATTAATCAGCTGTCTTACCTCTAAGGTCAGGTGATACCATATTCAATGCCCCATCTCCCAAGACAAAAGGATCTAAAATAGTGGGAGCCATACCCAGGTTAACGTTGAAATCCCCAGCAAGAAAAACATTAACTCAACCCAGCCTATGAGCGGTCCTTTCCTCCAGAGTTGATGATACTTGGAATAGAGTCTGAATCTGACATCCTGAGTTAAACAAAGAGTTGTAAAAATTTACTACAAATTAATGAAAATCTACAGAAAGAACAACCCATAAAATCTGAATCCTGCTGTGCCCAAGAGGGACCGGTACAGCTTGTAACTGTGCAGAGACTCGGAGCATGATTGCCAAGCCTCCCCTCGCTCTATTACCTAGAGAAGGGGTTCCCAGTACAACATAAGTCTCAAATCCCCCCAGAGAAAACAGCTCCTGCACCCATGTTTCCTGGAGCAGAGTAATATTGAACTGAGAAATAAATGTTACCCGTAGGGGGTCAGAGATCTTGTCCCTGAGACCCGCACAGTTCCAGGAAAGGAAACTAAGCTCCCTACCTGCTCATATAGTATTTCCTACTCAAGGGCAAACATCTTGGCATTTATCTCCAGTTGAAGTCCCCATGGGCAAAGTATTGAACTGTCAGTCATTATTACCCAACTCAGACAGAGGGGAGAATCTATTCCTTGTGGGGATAGAAAAACCCCATTTACTCTGCACAAGGCAATTGAAACCCCTAATAATTTGCAAGAGCACAGGCTTATAAAAGAAACCCAGTGGCAAAATAATACCCAATCCCAGATTAGGTGGTTACCTAGCTGTGAAAATCAGCCTCCTAGCCATGTCAGGTGTTCTGCAGTTAATCCCCACACAATCACCCTCAATAGTTTTGTTCGTTGGAGCAACCCAATCAACTCTTCTCACAACTAATATATCCCTTGATTACATAAGGTTAAAATTTGCATTTTGACTCAGCCAGTGACAAACCTTGTTCTGCAAATTGCCAGTAGACTCAACCCGGGATACCTCAAGATGGGGGACCCCTGCTAATACTGCTACATATGGGCAGCATTCGGGCAGCAGGTTCAGACGGGGCAGTGTTTGGGCCAGCCAATGGGGTGCTTCCTCTCCACTACCCCTGAAAATCCCATCATAGCTTGCTTAGATCGTACCTTTGTCCCCCAACCCTCCCGAGATGGGAAACACCCAGGCCCTCATTACGACTTTGGTGGTCTTTTTTTAAATACCACAGAAGCTGCTGCAGCCAGAATACCGCCGCGGTATGCTGCCGCCCTATTATGAGTTTTGCACTGGGCCAGCGGACGAAAACAGCGTTTCCGCCCGCTGTCCCAGCGGCAAACTCACCACAACATTGAAACCGGCTTGTAATCATGCCGGCTGCAATGTTGCGGTGCGTCATTCGGGCAGTGAAAAGCATGACAGGGCTGCCCATGGGGGCCCCTGCACGGCCCATGCCCAAGTGCATGGGCAGTGCAAGGGCCCCCATCGGGACCCCAGCACCCCTTCCACCAGCCTTTGCATGGTGGGGCTACTGCCATGCAAAGGCAGGTGGAAAAGGGACTCGTAATTGTGGTGGATTGCAACCAATGAGAATGCCAGGCTGTCGACTGCCGGCAACCTGGCGTTGCCAACAGTCGGACCATGGTCCATCTGGCATTGTCTTAATAGGGCGGTCGGACAGCCCTGTCTGCAGCGTTCCGACTGCCATCGCGTAATGAGGGCCCTAGTGTTGCCCATCGGTGATCCAGGTGCGCGAGACTGAAACAAGGGGCATTGGACGGGCTGTTATGCAAATTTCCAGAGGTTGGGGAACCCCCTGCCCTGGCCTTAGGATCATTCAGGGCTCCCCCATTAAATGCGACTCCTCACTCACCTTGCCACCCAAGGTGGAATCCCTAGCAACAATAACAGCGGGGCTGATCTGCCCATGGTAAGGACAGTCAACTCTAAATCGTGCAACCTTTCTATCAAAAGGGCCACACACTGCTCGACTTCGCACTTGAATTTGTCCAAAATACAATCCCAATCCAGGGAGGTCACTTCCTGACCGTGATTTGCACCCAGTCCCCCACCCTACTTCCCAAGGAGTCAGTAGTCACTGTTCGTTTCATCTGTCGCTTCCTTTTAACTGCCGGTGCACAGTATATAGTTGTTTGAGAGTCCTGTACTGGTGTATCAGCTAAAGGGACACCCCCACCTACCGTCACCCTTGAGGAAATAATTTAAGCTCCTGGGTTCGATTTATGAGGGAGCAATAAAGGATGAGGATGAGAATCCAATGAAGGAGAAACAGTTGATTGCAGAACACCACTCGGGCCCTCTCCAGGGTCCAATGGCAACTGTCTCTCAGGCAAGTCAATTTCTTTGGCAATCACAGTGGGAGTCGCGCTGGCTTGAATGCACCTCTGGATGCAAGTGAGGTGGTGCAGGCCTCCTGGCCGCGCTGTTGTCTGGGCCCCGTAGTTGGCCCCAATCTCAGGCTCCCCCAGAGTCCTTATCTACAAAAGTATCCTGTGCAGCGGAGTCACGCTGGCTTAAATGCGCCTCTGGGCGCAAGTGACATGGTGCAGGGGGCGGGCCTTCTGGCCACGTTGTTGTCTGGGCTCCGTAGACAGCCCCGATCTCAGGCTCCCCCCCAGAATCCTTATCGGCAAAAATATCCATCCTTAAATACCTATTGACGCTAACATATGAGTTTCACAATCAACATATTAGGCCTACTGTGTAGCATAACTTTTCTTAATAAACAGATCAGCTATATGTCATCAAAAATATTTTTTCCTAGTAAACCAATCAGGACTCTAGCTGTTATCAGTGGTTTACCACCATAGCGATCTCAAAGCTCTTATATTGGTTATGCGCCTTCTCACAAGGCAACTGTCTGGTATGCCATAATAAAATTAGAAATATGAACTAAATGCAGTTCTCAAAAAATATGAAATCCCTTCTAATAGTAGATTATACAGATTAACGTATTGCAATCAATTCTAGGCCCATTGGTTTGTCAGGTTGGTCACCAACACCTAAACCCTTACCTATTGAGGTAATCTGTGAGCTTCTGTGTAATAAAATACCTACCTCTAGGATTTAGCAAAGTGTAATAACAAATCGTTATTGCCATTTACTCATCCTCTTTACAATAAGTAAGACCCACCTGCTTTGTCATAACTCTTCCTTATAAACAGATCACACCTAAGGAATCCGACATAACTTTTCCTAGTGAACCGCTAAGGCCTCTAGCCTTAACTAGTGGCTTGACAGTATGTACAGCACAGGCCTACTGAAGTGTGTATAAACTAGCAACCACCATTCATACAGTTGTAACCTTTCAAATGTGTACAAAATTACAGTTGGCAAAACAACGTACAGCCTCCCTCTATAAGACTTAACAAGAATCATCACAGTGAAATTCTGCTTCCTGGGTTGGTCAGAGTAGGTGACCAACACTGAATCCTTTGCCTACTAAGGTAATCTGTGAGGTTACATGTATCCAAATAGTTTTCCACTAACTGTAACAAAATGTGATGACAATCTACTGTTAGAGGCCTATTGGATTTAAGAAATGCTTTTTTTTACAATAAATAAGCCCAACCTACTGCCTTTGTACTAACCTTTAATGATACAAAGGCCAGACCTATGGCACCTGGCGTAATATTCTCTGCTCACCAATTAAGCCTGTTGATGTTATCTTTGGCTTGTCAACATAACCAACTCAAGACTACTGTACAGAGCGTAAGCATTCTAAAAGCAACCATCCGTCATACAGTCATAAAAGTACCCATTATGCAAAATTACTCTTGGCAAAGCAAAATACTATCTCTCTAAAGGAAGCCTGAAAAGGATTATATTAGTACATATCTTCTATCCTCACGGTTATTCAGATGGATAACGAACACCAAAGCCGTTGTTTTATACACTGATCTGTGAAATTCCATGTAACAAAATACCTATCTACAGGCTTTAGCACAGTATAATAACAATCCATCCTTAAAAGCCTGTTGTCTTTAGCACATGCTATTCATAATAAGTGAGTCCGGCAACTGGCTTCATTATTATAGTTATAAACAGATCAAACCTATGAACTCTGGCATGACTTTTCTCAGTTAACCGATGAACCCTTTACCATTTGCTTTACACATTACTTAGCACTGGCCTGTTTTAGTGCACATAAACTGGCAACCATCATGCATACAGTTACAAAATTACAAGTATGTTGTAAAATGCACCTTTCAGCAGGGCCTAACAATAAACATCACAGTGAACCCCCTAGGATTTGCCAGAATGGAAGGCCAACACCAAAACCCTTGCCTACTACAATAATTTGGGAGAATACATATAACAAAATATGTGTCTACAGCCTGTCACACAATGTGATAACAACCAACTATTAAAGGCTTACTGACTTTAACAAATGATTGTTTCTATAAAGCAGACCAAGTGCCTTTGTCATAACCGCTCATAATAAGCAGGCCAGACCTATGGCAGAGGGCATACCATTTCTGATACACCATTCATGCCCATAGCTTGTCACCGTAATCAACTCTGGCCTGCAGTTTTGAGTGTAAGCTTCTACACAAGGCAACCATTGGATTCACAGTCTTAAAATCAGAAAGAAATGCAAAGGTACAGTTGGCTAAGCAAAATACTCTCTCTCCTAAACTGGCCTAACAAGAATTCTCACAGAGCAAACCTTCTATATCCCTGGTTTGTCACACAGGGCAATCAACATCAAAACCATTGCTTACTATGGTTGTCTGTGATCCATGTAACAAAATTCCTATTGTTAGGCTTTAATAAAGAGTAATAACCATCAACACTTAAATGCCTATTGACTGCTTTTCACAATAAATATCAGATCTAATGCCTTTATCATAAAATTTCATAAGCAGATCATGCCCCTAAAGTCATGATCACTGCTTACCAACATAACCAGCACAGTCCTGTATCAGGTATAAGCTTTACCACAATCCAAAATAATACAAGCGGTCTTTTAAATGAAAGCACAAAAATTCAACCCTGGGATCCAACATGTAGATGGAGCCTAAGTCCCTCTCTCAGTATTACTCTGAAAGTTCTATCTAATAAAGACTTCCAGACACAGATTCCTTACCTTAGAATATTCCCCAGGCGTCAGACTGGATCCAGAGGTTTCGAGCAGTAGCCCTGTGTGGTGGTAAGTAGCGTTGTTTGGCTGTACCTCGTCACCCACCCCAGAAATTACATGCGCGGTACCTATATAGGCACCACCCTGGCACTCTAATGTCAATTCTTTCCCCTCTGCACCAGAAAGCTCTGATCCAGTCAGTGCTGCCCTCAGTTTTTTTTACTAACTTTTTAAAAAACTTTTGTCAAACCCTTTTTTGAGAGATTTTCTCTCCTGGTGTGACATACTGGTTTCAAACCGTGTGATGCCTGTCACAGGCAGAAGTCTTTTACCAACGTCCTACTTGGGGCCTGGTCAAAGCCCTGCATAGGGGTTCCTGTGCATATGACTATTGCACACTACCATCGCCCCACTTCAGATCCCAGTTTCCTTACCCACCCCAGGAAGCTTGGTGGGCCAAGCCTCCACCTCTAGGGCAAACCCGGTGGGTTCCCTACCAGTCCACCAGATAGGGATACAAGTTGCTGTATACCTTTGGCAAGAGAATGTTCTCATCAGCCAGTTCAATATTCCTATGCAATCTGGGTTTTGGTTGCAGAAGTGCTGCCTATGGTCTTGGAGGAAGCCCAAGCCATACTTTCCCAAGCTATTGGTGTCGGGAGAGATGCAGCTAAATTCACCATAGGGTGTGGACTGGTCATGACTTACTCGATGGGTAGAGTCATTTCAGCGTTGGTGGCCTTGTGGCGCCACACCTGGTTGATAACCACTGGCTGTTCAGGGGATGCCTAAGCCTTGCTTATGGACATGCCCTTTGTTGGCTCTCATCTTTTGGGATAGAATGCAAACTCAGTGCTGGAATGCTTTAAGGGCAGCAGAGCTACGGCCACGTCCTTGGGCTTCTCTATGGTCCCTTGTCATCCCCAGTCTGCCTTCTGCCCTTTCGTGGCCACGGAAGGGGGCTCCAACCGCATCCATACCCTCCCAGCCTCCATGGCCAACAGGCTTCCAAGCCTTTTTGTGGCTGAGATCACAGATCTAATAGACCACGTGGGGCAGATAGCCATATGTCGGACTAGTCCACTACCTCCACCCACATCAGCCTCGAGACCACACTAGTCCATCATGGGCATCCAGTAGGGGGCAAGATATGCCATCACTTGCACCACTGGTGGTCAGTAACAGTGGACTGTTGGGTTTTGCAAATCATCCAAAGGGGCTACTCTCTTCACTTTGTGACACCCATGCCACCCACTTACGACTGGCACATGGAGGACTACCTCTCTTTGTTCCATCAAGAACTGCTGGCTATCTTGACCAAGGGAGCCATTGGGAGGGTGCCTGCATCAGATTTAGGTCGTGGTTGCTATTTCTGCTATTTTCTGATGCTTAAAAAGGACGGAGGCTTTTGTCCTATCGTAGACCTGCGCCTTCACACACTCTTCCTGAAAAAGGCGAAATTCAAAATACTTATGCTTGCATAAGTTCTGTCTGCCCTGGACCCGGGAGACTGGATGGAAATATTGGACTTGCAGGACGCATATTTACACATTGACCTCAGACCTGCCCACAGACATTATCTGCGGTTCACAATTGGCCAAGAGCACTTTGTTTGCCATGTTCCCCTTCGGCTTTACCAGCGGGTCTCAGATGTTCACAAAAGTGATAGCATGGGTTGCAGCTCACCTGCGGAGGTCAGGGGTTCCAGTCTTTCCCTACCACGACAATTGACTGTTGAAGGCAGGCTTGACCCAGGCAGTCATTTTTCACTTCCAGGCTAATTTGAGCCTTCGCCTTCTGCACTTGCTGGAGTTTACTATCAACATGCCCGAAGTCACACCTGACTCCCTCTCAGACGCTCCTTTTCATCTGAGCTGTTCTGGACACAGTGCAGTTTTGGGCCTACCCTCCCGAGGGGCAAGTCCATGATATTAATTCTATGGTACTGGTGTTTGAGCCTCTCTTCTGGATTTCGGTGAAAATGACCCTAAGGCTGTTGTGTCTCATGGCCTCCTGCATCCTGCTTGTAACTCCTATGAGTTGGCATATGCGACCCTGCAGTGGGACCTGAAGTCCTAGAGGGCACAGCACCTGGGGAAACCCTTCCGACATGGTCCAGATCTCAGGGGGAGCTGTGAAAGATTTGCAGTGATGGCTGACGAACCACGATTGGGTCAGTGACAGACCCTTCTCCCTTTCCCAACCAGAGCTGACTTTAGCAACAGGGGATCACTTCTGGGATGGGGCAGCCATCTAGGAGAGGTGGAGATCAGAGTACTCTGGTCTCCGGCTGAGTCTAGGCTCCACATCAACCTGTTGGAGCTCAGGGAGATTCGCTTGGCACTGAAAACCTTTCTTCCTTCAATCAATGGAAGGCTGATGCAGGTGCTCACGGACAATACCACTACCATCTAGTACTGCAACAAACAGGACGGGGTGGGGCAGTGGACCCTTTGTCAAGAGGCTCTGCATCTCTGAACATAGCTGGAATGGCATGGCATTTCCCTGGTGGTTCAGCACCTGGCGGCTCTCTGAACTCCAGGGCAGACAAACTCAGTGGAAGGTGCCTAGCGGATCAGCAGTGGTGTCACAACCCGGAGGTGGTGCAAAGCCTCTTCCAGACTTTCCCTACCTCAATGATTGGCTGTTGAAGGCGGGCTCACCCCAGGCAGTAATTTTTCTATTCCAGGCTAAGGCGAGCCTTCTGCACTCACTGGGGTTAACTATTAACATGCCGAAGTCACACCTGACTCCCTCTCAGGCACTCTTTTTCATCTGAGCTGCTCTGGGCACAGTGCCGTTTCAGGCCTATCCTCCCGAGTGGCGAGTCCAGGATATTAATGCTGAGGTACGGATGTTTGAGCCTCTGTCCTGGATTTTGGTGAAAATGACCTTAAGGTTGTTGGGCCTCATGGCCTCCTGCATGATGTTTGTAACTCCTGTGCGTTAGCATATGTGGGCTCTGCAGTGGGACCTGATGTCTCAGTGGGAACAGCACCTGGGGAATCTCTCCGACATGGTCGAGATCTTGGAGGGAGCTGCAAAAGATTTGCACTGATGGCAGACGGACCACGACTGGGTCAGTGACAGACTCTTTTCCCTTTTCCCAACCGGAGCTGACTGTAGCAACGGATGATCACTTCTGGGATGGGGCAGCCATCTTGAGGAGGTGGAGATCAGAAGATCAGAGGACACTGGTCTCCGGCAGAGTCTGGGCTCCAAATCAACCTGTTGGAGCTCAGGGCTATTCTCTTGGTATTGAAAGTCTTACTTCCTTTGATCAGTGGAAGGCTGGTGCAGGTGTTCATGGACAACACCACCGCCTTTTAGTACTGCAACAAACAAGGCAGGGTGGGGTTGTGGACCCTTTCTCAAGAGGATCAGTGTCTCTGAACATGGCTGGGATGCCAGGGTATTTCCCTGGTGGTTCAGCACCTGGCGGACTCCCTGAACTCCAGGGCAGACAAACGCAGCCAATGGTGCCTAGCGGATCCCAAATGGCGTCACCACCCAGAGGTGGTGCAGAACCTCTTTCAGCAGCGGGGAAAGGCTTGGTTGGATCTGTTCACCACTGCTGATAACATGCAATGCCAGCAGTTTTGCACACTGGAGTTTCCAAGGCGCCTATCGCTTGGAGAAGCTTTTCGTCTCAAGTGGAGCTCCAGCCTCCTGTACGCCTTTCTCCCAGTGTTCCCAAGAAGATCAGGGACTACCAGGTCCAAGTTATTCTTGTGGCTATGGATTGGGCACTGAGAGTCTGGTATCTCGAGCTGTTGAGCATGTCCACCGGTCCCCAATCAGGTTGTCTCTTCGAGAGGATGTTCTGGCACAGAAACAGGGGAGAGTTCTGCACCCAAACCTGTGCCCTCTTCACCTTCATGCATGGAGACTGAGCGGTGACAGTTGACAGCTTTCGACCTTCCTCCCGAAGTCTGTGATGTTATTCTGGCAGCCAGGCATCCCTCCGCCACCTCGGTATACACCTTATTTGAGGATACATTTATGACCTAGTGTGATTCTAACAGCATTGACCCTCTTTCTACACCTCTTACCAAGGTTCTTGTGTTTGCCCTATCGTTGGCCCAGCTGAGCTATGTTCTAGGCACAGTTAAAGGTTATCTGTCAGCTATTTTCGCATTTTTGCCAAATAGACCAACCTTCTAGACCAACCTTCTTTACCAACCCTCTTTATCTCTTGTGGCTAGGTTTCTTAAAGGCTTGCACAACATGTTTCCCTCCAGGCCTTTCATCATGCTCCAGTGGGATCTTAATTGTGTTCTAACCTTGATGTGTGCACCCTTTGAGCCTCCACACAATTGCCCTCTTAGGCTATCAACCATCAATACTTCCTTTCTAGTGGCCATAACATTGGCCAGAAGTGTCAGCGAATTGCATGCACTCTTGGTACACCCTCCCTACACCACCTTCTACCGGGACAACTGGTCTTCTGGCCACATGTGTCCTCCCTTCCATGTAGTCCAGCGCTTCCCCCTGCCTTCCTTCTGTTTCCACCTTACCCCTCAAAAGAGGAGGATGGACTCCACTGTCTGAACCCAAAAAGAGCATTGTCATTCTACCTTGAAGACACTAAAGAGTTCTCGGTGGAAGATCGACTTTGTGGGGTATGTAGAACCTGAGTAAGGGAAGGCTGTGCAGAAACGGACCGTCTCAAGATGGATAGTGTTTTGCATGAAGATCTGCTGCGCATTGGCCAAAAAGCAATCCTGTGAGGTTTTGCATGCTCATTTCACCAGAGTTAAGGCTGCTACCACTGCGTTAGCCCGTGACATCTAGTACTAGATATCTGTCAGGCAGCAACATGGGCATCCTTACACACGTTTATCAAGCAGTACTGTTTGGACAGTCAGGTCTCTTGAGACAGGCACTTCTCCCATTCGGTCCTGCATGACATTCTGGTTTAAAACTGGTATGCACACCCGCCTCTGGCAAGGCATTGCTTGGGTATCTATTCTAAGGTAAGGAATCTGCAGCTAGAAGTCTATCAGATGAACAAGTTACTTACCTTTGGTAACAACTTATCTGGTTGAGACTCTGTTTTGGCATAGATCCTTAGCGGCCCTCCCATCCTCCCCGCTCTGTGAGCCAATGGTAGCGTAAGGGACATCCTTCTCCGGGCCTTAGTCTTTCACATCAGTAGTCAGTACTCATCGTGGCTCTGCGCTCCTAGCATGGAAAGTTGTGAAAGTAACTGACGTCAGCAAGCCGAGGTGGCACCTATATATGTATCACCCACGTCATTTGTGCCATGGATGACGCTGACACTGCGCCAGACGATGCCCCCTACAGGTGTGCAGGGGTACTGCTCAAAATTTCCAGATCCAGCCTGACACCTGGGTAATATTATATGGTAAGGAATATGTGGCTAGATAATCTAATAGATAATGTGTTTCCAAGCTAAGTGACTTGCACTTTTTGTTGATCACTTACGTTCAGGTGAGAATTGCACTGTCAAGCCAGACCTAACAATCCATGTAGAATAGTGTAGCCCTGGGTATCTATACTGCTCTCAAATACAAATCTGCCCTCTAAAGTCTTAATTCAATAATGGAAGGAGGAGGGTGCTGGGACTGCAATGCATTCCTTATGGGTCCCCTCTTCCCATCTGTGCTGCTGCCATAGAAAGACAAGCACCACAAATTATATAGTTATCTAGGACACTTTGACAGCATTATATTGTCATGTGTGTGTTCCTGGACATTCAAATTCAAGCAGGTGGATAAACAAAATGATCACAGCTGTGAGGAGGGCAAGCATGTGTTCGATGGCATTTGTAGCTGTGGATACACATACTGTGCATTATCCTGGCATCCAGTGTTAGGCTTGGGTTGCTGCAACTTGATTTTCTTCGAGAAGGGTTTTCGAGTCATGAGATCGAGTGGCTCATCCTTCTCGGTGCTAGAGCACATGGGCATTGAGTTCTTTGTTAGATTGTTTGGCCGCAGGCGGGTGAGAGATAGAGTATAGAGAAGTATAGAAAATAGTATGTCCGTGGGAGTATAAGTTAATATATACAACTATATACAAATAGAAACTAACTGAAATGGCCACAGGCTTCCGGGGAGGAGGGAGAGTGCGTGTGAATCTACAGCACTACATGCCACGAACAGATGTCTACTAGTAAGTAACATTTTCCATTTGATGGCATGTGTGGCTGTAGATACACATGCTGTGCATAGACTGTAAAGCAGTCCTCCCAAACAAATGTGGTGGCAAGCTTGTGGGAGTTGCTGTTGTTTGAAAAAGTGTTCTTAGGACAGCCTGCCCTACATTGGCTTGTTGACGAACCTGAATATCTACTAAGTATTGTTTTGTAAATCTGTGTGGTGTAGACCAAGTAGCTCCTTTGCAAATATCAGCTAAGGGGATATGGGTAATCCGACCCAAGCACCTGTAACCACCTTTATGGGCAAAATGTTCATATGCAGCAATAAGTAAACATGACAGACTCCATGATTTAAATTCCTGCCTACATTAAGTAGGTCCTGTGGTGGGCGTGGTTTCTGTTTCCAGGCAAAACGGTGAGCGGAAAAACCAGAAGGGGAAAGCCTGGGCAGCGGCGGTGTCACTTGTTCAATTGGCAGCAACTGGATCAGGCTGGAACAAGCAGGAACTGGAGGCCACAGGCAAGTGGCAGGCTAGGTGCCCCATTTTTTGCCTAAAGTTTTAATTTCCTTATAAGTTCATAGTTTAGTTGTGCTACATGTACCCAGGGCCTGTAAATTAAGTGCTACTAGTGGGCCTATAGCACTCATTGTGCCACGCACCTACGTAGCACTTCAAACTTGTCTCCGGCCTGGCATTTTAGCTTGTGAGTGCAGTTTTAAACTGCAAATTCGACTTGGAAAAATAATCATCTTGCAAGGCCTAAGCCTTCCTTTTTGATACATATAAGTGACCCCTAGGATAGGCCCTAAACAGTCCAGAGGACAGGGTTCAGTGTATTAAAAATGTTGAACATGTACTTTTAAGTCTTACATGTCCTGTTAGTGAGAAACACCTAAATGCATTTTTCACTACTGCAAGGCCAAACTCTACCATAGCATAGCATAGGGTTATGTTCTTACATTTCAAAAGTGCTAACTTTCAATCGGGAGCAATTATGAATGTCACGTTTGTTGTGTAAATAATTGTAATTTAAACCCCTCTTTAATGGTAAAAGAAGAATTTAAGTAACAATTCTGAAAATGTCAGTTTTAGAAAGTTGCCATTTTCTTATCCTATTTGGTGCCTGTATCTTGGGTCACATGACTAGCTGTAACTGGCGGTTGGTCTTTATGTATTGCTCCCAGACAGTAAGACAAAGGGGAATAGGCATTGGCAGGATGGGCCATCTCTGGCTTGATAGGGTGAAGGAGCTGTCACCTACTATGTTTGCACATCACAAAGTCTCTGCCTGAGCACACTCACAAAGGGTTTGACACTAGTCTTTTTGTGCCCCCAGACAAGCTGGTGCTGTGGTAGAGAGTTAGGAAATTCAAAGCACCTAAGGGGGTGGAAACCTCCAGAACCTTCTCCTACTGGCACCAGACATAAATAATGGACCCTCAGACCCAACTCGTCAGTACTCCTCTGGACCTGTGGAAGACTCAGAAAGACTGCTGTGCAAGGAGGACTGCTGTCTGGGTAAAAAGGACTGGACCTGCATCTTGAACCCAGGACCACTAGAGTGACTCCAAGGCTAATTGTCTGACCTCCTGAATAGAGCCACAGGGACAGAAAAGGCTCAACACCCCCTTGAGCCCAGTTCCTGAATTCAGTCTGCTGTATTGAACCCTTTCCCCAACCCCAAGTGGTGCCTTCCTAGTCCTGCACCCTTGGAAGTGGGCCTGACGGTGCTCTGCCAGTCCAACTGTGGTCCTTTGAGCAGAACTGATGCAGTGCGACACATCTCCCCAAATCAGAAGCACTGATGCATGACACATCCCCAATGCAAGACCTCACATCACAGCCTGCAATGTATCTTCAACATAGGCCTTCGTATTGCAAGCCCCTCATCGACAGTATCCTCGATGGCGATGTAGGACTTCGCCTCACAGCCCTGGTGCTTCTTCTGAACTGCTGCTGTGCAATGCATCTCCAACGCAGGACTTCACATCGCAAGCCCTTCATGGACAGCTTCCTTGATGATGACTTAGGACTTCAAATCGTAGCACCACTGCCTCCTTGGAACCACCGATGTGCAACGCGTACTATGTGCGATATCTTGTAACACTCCACAACCAGAATTTAAGGTACTATGCTCATTGGGCCTAACTTGGTTCCTCTATCAGGGCCCGTGCTCCACCACGTTCAGCCTGAACTTGTTACTTTGTCCCTTCCGGCGCCAGGAGATAACTACGGTCAGCCCTTTGTGTTTCTAGGCACTATTTTCACTTACATCTTTAAAATTGCTTAACTCTGGTTCTACTGATTGGAGTTTTGTTATTTCAGATAATTTATATATTAAATGTATTTATTTATTAAATGTTACTCTACTTTTGTACATTGTTGTGGGGTATAAATACTTAACAGGATTCCTCTAGGGTAAGCTTGACTGTTTTGGGCCTTGATGTCAGTGATATACGATATTAATTTTGGGTTGCTTGTAACTTCAGCCTATCAGAAATTGTGGTTGCTGCTTGAGTTGGGTTTCACCGCCTCAACCAGTAACCCAACGTCATACACTAGGTGACTGTCCTGCATCAATGTCCAACAGAATACACAAGACATGCCAGAAACAAGAAATAAACAATAAGCTACTTCCCGTGATAAGCAATACCGATAGAAACACTTGCGTTGTTTAAAAGCATTGAGCAATTCCTTAAGAGAAACAAAAGGCCCCCTTTTTGAGAGATAGGTAATACCTACCAGGATTGCATTAACCTTCCCTGTGTCTGGTGGCGATTCAAATATAAGTTGGGTGGATATTGTATGCAAGGGACTGGGTGCTACAGGTACTTTCTGCAAAAGGTCTATCAGTGCTGCATTTATCTATGCATGTATTCAACATATGTAATGACGTGGGTCTTGCTATTCTGGGAAATTGATGGCCACCAGAAGTATTGTACGAGTTACTGTGCGTTTGATTCGCCAGGGTGCCAAACTATTAAATGTAGATCTTGTTCCTGCAGAGGGGTGAAGGATTTGTACAATATCCAGTTATTATAACACTGGTTGTCTTGGAAACAATTTCTATTTTCTTGCAACCCTAATTGTTTTATTTCGTCATGTTGCTTGTAAAGTCGGTTATGTTGTCCCTGTGATTCTTTTTATTATTAAGTATGATTTGAGGAGTATAGGACGAATGGTCTGTTGCTGAATCTCATTACATGTAAAGCGGCCAAACATTGTTTTTTTGTGCCTTTTCCCAGGTTGATACAAGATTCCAAAATTATAGTCACTGAAAAATTATAGTCACTGACTACAAATCCCTGTCTGACTCTAAAAGTTGTAATAGTCAGTCACGATTACCACAGTATGGAGAGCTTCTAAAGTAATGCTTCAATCTTCTAATGCAGCTTTATGGACAATACTTCTCTGCCAGCAAGTGCATACTGAGAATCAATCGAGGGTAATTTCTGTGAAATAAACCTACAAAGCATCGGTGACTATCAGAAAATGCAAGGCTGTGTCTGAGCGCTGCAGAATCTGAGTGCTGCAGAATCGGAGCTGCTGCACATTTTGTAATTGCTAACTAGAGAACGTCTTCACTCTGTGTCCAATGAAACCTATCCGCCCTTTTCAGTGTTGCTGAGAAATGATTGATGAAACCTCCGCAAACATTTTTGAACCTTAAGAAGCCTTGAAACTTCTTCACTGTGGTCGATTAATTTATTGAACTATGAGTTTGGCCCTTTGCTGCCCATCGGTTTTACAGAGGGTGTTATTCTAGATACAAAAATGGCTTAAATCACATGGCGCATGCACATTTCAACCTTTGTGAGCCCATTATTGGCTCACAGTTTTTGCAGAATAGCTTGGTGTGGTAGTGGCTTTGGTAGAGTGTTTACTTTATTGGTGGAATCTTTTTTAATCATTGATCTTTCAAATCTCATGACACCACTTATGAGTACAGAGTTGTGAGGATTTGGGTGTACTGTATGGTATGGCAGTAAGGCCCTCACATACAGGGCACTCGCAAATAATGTCTCTGGTCCAGTCAGGTATGTTTTCTTAACCTTAAGCTCATCCCTGGCTAGCTGTGGCTGCAAGCAGTAAGGTTTAGTAAAGGAGCAACATGTAAAGCATTTAACAGCAATGAGAAACAGAATAAGAAAGTCACACTACATGAAAGAAACAAGACACCAATTTAGAAGAATAGATTAGATATTTATATATTTTTTAAGGCCTTAAGCATCAAAATCCACCAGAGGGTTCCGGAGATACAGATTTTAGAAGCAATAAAAAGTTTGGTAACTTGAAAAGTTAGTTCAACAACTCTGGCCCAAGTTAGGCTACCAAGTCCGGCAGGACAGAGGGCTGGGGGCCAGAGAGAATACTTTGGACAGTTTCGTGGTCACCAGAGCATTTTTAAGGCAAGATCCAAATTTTACAGGACAACCGTAATATACATCAATGGAGTGTTCTTGAAGTTGAGGGATGCAGGCAAAAAGATGATCAAATGATGCTCTGGTTGTGGTGCTCTCAGGGGGGCTGTATTTGTGATGATTACTTGGTTCACAGGTGAAGTGGGGCAAAATTGGCCACAGACGTCGTGGTCCCTCGAAGTCCCCTACATTGCAGTAGCCAGCCAGCTGATTCTGGACTGCTGATCACTCTGCACCGTGGTTGAAGTAAAATCCATTGGTTGGGGCTAGTTTCCCTTTGGTACAACAAATACAGTCCTTGAGCGCACTCCAGAGATCATCAGAATCTGGTGCCGGGTTTGGCTATCTCAGGTTTGTCCTCTTGGGTGCTTGGCAACTTGTTGTGGCAAAATGTCTGGGATGGCTACCAACTTTGTGACTTGGGCAGCTTCAGCTCTTGTGTCCCTGGAGTTGGTACCAGGAGATCAGCCAACTGATCATTGGAGTCACTGCTGTTGTTGGATGTTGGGAATCAACTTTTCCCAGAGCCAGGGGCAGTAGGCACAGTCCAATTTTGCTAGCCTGAAGTGCAGCAGGTGCATTCTTTCCGAGCATGCAGAATCTCTTTGTGTGTGTTCAAGGGCAGATGGGCAGTCCTTCGTTGGTCCTCTCCGATTCTAGCGTGATCTGAGGGTCACGGGTGCCATATTTTTTTCAGGAAGGTGTCCTGAGGGGACTATACGGTCACTAGCCAAGAGGTTACTGGCTCCCTTCATGCCAAATGATGAGGTTCCTGCGAATTGTGGCATCTGCCTATCCCAGAATGCCACACTTTTGCCCCATTCAAGACAGCATGACCCTTCTTTGGTCCTCGGGAGCTTGGTAACCTACCCTTGAGGTGTAGCTACCTGACGGCTACACACCCCGTTACACAACCGTTTTGAAAGGGAGTTTCCACTCACTGGCCCTTTCTCCATGTTGTCTGCAGGAACAAAAGGCATCCTGCCCACGGGTGTTGGACCTAGTGGCCCATCAAAGGTGGCTTCCCCTTTGAAGCTCGCCTCTGGGCTTACCCCCCAAATGTCCATCCTGGCAGAGGAGGTGACGTCTCGCTGCTGGGGCACTGCCCTTGTTCCTGAGCCTTTGTTCTCTCCCCAGGTGGTGAGAAAGCTGTCTCGGTGTGTGTGTGCCTTTGTGGGGCTACTGGAAGAGCAGAGTGGCAACCTTCTAAAGGTTGGCTACCTTTAATAGTGACATTAATTTTGACCTGGCCACCGGGTCACATTTAATTCCACAATGCATTTGATACCTTATATGACCTAGTTTGGTAGTCCCAGTCAAAGGTTAGGTAGAGTGGGATGCAACCTGGTAACCCTGAGTTAGTCAATGGGACTACCAACTTTACCCACCGCAAAACAGAAATGTTGAAGTGTTGCTACTAAGACATATCAGAAAGCATATGTCTTACTTGCCAAAATATAGCTCCCTGACCTAGGACTCCGTAGACCTTCCTTAGAGGAGACATATATATTGTTAAAGGAGGATGTATGACGGAATAACAATGGCATTTATAACGAATTACTTCACAGCGAATGTTGAACAACACAGTCTTTACAATGATTTTTTTTTTGTTATTTTTTTACAACGAGTATGCCTTTACAACAAATGCCTTTACCAGGAATATGTAAGTATTTTACAGCTAAGTATAAAACCTTTTTTAAAATATATATATACATATATATATATATATATATAATGTATATCCTTATTACCCACAAACCCTAAAAATATCCTTGCCACTCAAAAACCCATACCCACCCTAAACCCAAAACTACCCTTGCCACCCAAAAACCTATACCCACCTTAAACCCTAAAAATGCCCTTGCAACAAAAAACCTATACCCACCCTAAACCTAAATATTTTCTTACCACCCAAAAACTCATCCCCACCCTAAACCCTCAAATTTACCTTAGTACCTAAGAACCCATAGCCACCCTACAATTTCCTTACCAACCAGAAACCCTTACTCCCAAACCCTGAAAATTCACTTACCACCCAAAAACCCATACCGCCCTAAACCCTCAAATTACCCTTGCCATCCCAAAACCTGTACCCACCTTAAACCCTAAAAATACCTTTTCCACTCAAAAACCCCATAGCCACTCCAAACCATAAAAATACCCTTGCCATCTCAAAACCTATTCTCACCCTAAACCCTACAAATACCCATGTCACCAAAAAAACTATACCCACCCTAAATCCTAAAATTACTTTTGCCACCTAAAAACCCATACCACCATAAACACTGAAATTGCCCTTGCTATCCCAAAACCGATAGCCACCCTAAACCCTAAAAATGCACTTGCCATTCCAAAACCCATACCTACCCTAAACCCTAAAATACCCGTGGCACCCAAAAATCCCATACCCACTCTAAACCCTAAAAATACCCTTGCCATCCCAAAACCTTTACCCACCCTAAATCCTAAAAATACCCTGGTCACCCAAAAGCCTAAATCCTAAAATTACTCTTGCCACCCAAAAACTCATACCCACCCTTAACCCTAAAAATACCCTTGCCACCCAAAAACCCATACCAACCTTAAACCCTAAAAATACCCTTGCAACAAAAAACCTATACCCACCCTAAACCTAAATATTTTCTTACCACCCAAAAACTCATACCCACCCTAAACCCTAAAAATTACCTTAGTACCTAAAAACCCATAGCCACCCTACAATTCCCTTACTAACCAGAAACCCTTACTCCCAAACCCTGAAAATTCACTTACCACCCAAAAACCCATACCGCCCTAAACCCTAATATTACCCTTGCCATCCCAAAACCTATACCCACCTTAAACCCTAAAAATACCTTTTCCACTCAAAAACTCCATAGCCACTCCAAACCCTAAAAATACCCTTGCCATCCCAAAACCTATTCTCACCCTAAACCCTAAAAATACCCATGTCATCCAAAAAACTATACCCACCCTAAATCCTAAAATTACTCTTGCCACCTAAAAACCCAAAACACCATAAACACTGAAATGGCCCTTGCTATGCCAAAACCGATACCCACCATAAACCCTAAAAATGCACTTGCCATTCCAAAACCCATACCTAACCTAAACCCTAAAATACCCGTGCCACCCAAAAATCCCATACCCACTCTAGACCCTAAAATAACCCTTGCCATCCCAAAACCTTTACCCACCCTAAACCCTAAAAATACCCTGGTCACCCAAAAGCCTAAATCCTAAAATTACTCTTGCCACCCAAATACTCATACCCACCCTTAACCCTAAAAATCCCATTGCCATCCCAAAACCCATACCCACTCTAAAAACTAAAATTACCGTTACCACCCAAAAACCCATACCCACTCTAAACTGTTTTTTCAGTGAAAAAATGTATACATATATATATATACATGTATACGTTTTTTTCACTGAAAAACCAAAGGTTACAGGGACGTTATAGTTAGAAAATAGAATTACAAAAACATAGAAATTCACTGAAAAAACAAAGGTTACAGGGATTTTATAGTTAGGTTCATATTTTAAACCTACAAAACAATAGAAATTCACCTGTTTAGGGTTACCTCAAATAACTATACCTCGAGCCCAAAGGCTTACAACCAATGTTGAAACAACAGTGATTAGGTTTAAAAAATTTGGGGGCCTGAAGTGGTCTGATGGTGTACTGTCATGTGTGAGTCCAGCACATATGTTTGATCATTTAGTTCTGTATTATTTCAACCTGTCATGAACATACATATAGTTAGACTTATTTTAGGTGCAGCAAGTTCAGATGACAGTGGCTCACCATCATCCATCCCTGTCTGTCTCATTAGGAGCCACACATCCAAAAATAATGCAATGAAGGATGTGATTTGGATTATATGCAAGAATTGTACAGGTGGTTTGGCATACATTGGCTCACAATGATTGTGAGTGATCATGTGTGCCTCTCACAACAGATTTGGTCACATTGTTCTGGCCACGATGATGGTATAGGCCTTAGTAGGCAACATGAAGATCTAGTAAGTATTGATGGTGCACATGGGATCACTGCTAATCAGTATTTCCACTCTACCTATGATTATTTTGTTGCCAAAGGAAATGGTAGCTGTTTTATAAATGTACATGTTCACTGGAACTATATGATGTCACTGCAATGCTGCCTAACAATGACACTGAATTGCCTTTTCCTGTTCTTTTGTGTCATCTATACAAGTCAACACCCTATAAAGGCAGAATATATAGAATTCCATTGCACAGAAAAGTGAACCGTTGGGTCCACAAGCGGCGTAGCCGCACCGTTGGAAGAGGTGGATGTACCTGCATCGTGCTACTAAGAAATCTGTTGAAAGCCAAGTGGGGCAGTCCTCCCAGTGATCCAGGCAGGTGCGCCACATCCTGGCACCTCTAATGGCCCGCATCCTTGCGGTGGCTTATACAGAGCTGGATGGGCAGTTGAGGACTCAACAGCAGCAACAAGGGGGTAAATAATTGTTTTGATATATTGTTGTGATTTAACCTCTTTACTTTCCAGGCTTGTTTTCTGCCAACAACTTTGAAGAAGGTACACATCCAAAGGCCATGATAATTTCTGGAGATGTAAGTTGGTCAGACTGTGTCTGATGTTACATGTGTTGTGTAGCTTTGTGCAGTATCATACCTCTAGATTTATCCACCCAAGGCATTTACTGTTGTGGGCAGACACATGGCTGCATGCACACCAGAGAATGCCAGCATTTACACAATTACATGAGTGACAGCTTAAGTAAATGTGCCCATGTCATGATTGGGTTAGATGTGATGGTACACCACACGGGTGTCTTCCTCACTGGTGACTAAGGCAAACAGCACAGTTGTGAAGCAGCTGTTTTTTTTTACGTGACATCACTAAGTTGGTGCTATGACAGGCAGTTTTGATATTCTGTGTACAGTGACATCCTTCCTTACTTTCCACACGTTTGATAGCAGTTTCCCCAGCACATTATGATACTTTATGTTGACAGTAACTGGAGTCCGTAGCCCATCACAGTTGTGCATGTAAGGCTGTCTGTGAATGACAACATGAAGTTCTTTACAAAAATGTCCTGTAAGCAGCAGACATTTTGGTGCCTTTAGTCCTGCCCAGAGGAGAATTTGGTGATAATGAATAATGTGATCTTGTAAGGGACACTTGCATGTGGAGGCTACATCAAATAGAGGATGTGGTGTCCCATTTTGGGCAGGCAAATTCCACCCCAAAATCTTAGTCTTTGGAAGAAGGGAACCAATATTAGCTCTGTACTGCAGTGGTTCAGAGATGTAGCCAGGCCTATGTGGCTTTTGGAACCCTTTGTTATGGAGTGAACTACAAGTGTATAAGTGACAATGGCATACATGATATGGGAGCAGAGATGGGAGATAACTGAACTTGTCGCAAATGTTGTGTGATGAACATTGATTTCCAATTGATATATTATAACTGTTGTATCATTTTTTCAGCACTAACTGGGCAAGGCAAAGGTGACAGTGGCCACATTGGCGGCGATTAAGCTGGCCACTGGGGATCGGGTGGTATGTATGGCGAGGGGACTGACCAGGAGGCCACAAGTGACTTGACATCTTCTTTGGAGGCCTCCAATTAAGACCAGTCACTAGTGGGGGCAGACCCTGGAGAGACTGTGACACCTGCATCTTAGTCCGGTCCCCACATTCCCAGCTCCACCCTCCCTTTTGCACCCACCCCCACTTAGCTGTAGCTGCTTCCTAAAAGGGGTGGCGTTACCTTTGCTACAGGCACCTCTGCCCCTGTCGGGTGTCTCAGGCTGTGCTCACTGAGGACGCCATGGGTCTATTAACCGGTTCTGTGCCCAGGACATAATGGTTACGTCCTGAGGCACAGTGCTGCTGTGCCCAGGACGTAACCATTACCTACTGGTCACAGAGCCCAGAGGGAGCGCTAGTCAGGGATGGAAGGGGAAGCCCTTCCCCTTCCACCCCGACCCTCCCCCACCCCCACTGTGACATCAGCACGCTATTTGTCACTGGGTCTCCCCCATCGCACAGCATTTCTCTTTCAATCACGTGGGGGAGGCCCGGAGAGGCTTCAAAGGGAAGGAAATGTATTTCCTTCCCTTTGAAGTCTCTCCCAGCGTTTCAAAAGCCGGATTGCTTGCAATCCGGCTTTTGAAACCCCACTAGACACCAGGGATTTTTTTTTTTTCTTCTGAAACTGACATAAGGGAGTGTCCCCTTAGGCAAGGGTCGCTCCCAGGGGCGGGCTTTTTTTTGGGAAGGCCTTTTCTGCCCCCCCCTGGGGGCAGAAACCTCTAGGCCCCAGGGATCTTTTTTTTTTTTCTTTTTGTTTTGTTTTGGTTCGTTTTTAGGTGGGGAGCGACCCCCTAGGCGAGGGTCGCTCCCCTAGGGGGCAAATTATATTTAGGCCATTTCTGCCCCCCTTGGGGTCAGATTCGCCTATTTTGATGAGGCCAATCTGCCCCCAAGGGGGGCAGAAACCACTAGACACCAGGGATTTATTGATTTTTTTGAAATGGACATAACGGAGCGACCCCTTGGGCAAGGGTCGCTCCCAGGGGGGGCATTTTTTGGGAAGGCCTTTTCTGCCCCCCCAGGGATATATATATATATTTTCTTTTGTTTTTGTTTATGTTTTTGATTTAGGTGTGGGGAGTGACCCTTTAGGCAAGGGTCACTCCCCTAGGGGGCAAATTATATTTAGGCCATTTCTGCCCCCCTTGGGGGCAGATTGGCCTATTTTTATGAGGCCAATCTGCCCCCAAGGGGGACAGAAACCACTAGACACCAGGGAGTTTTTGTTATTTTACATGAATTTCACGCAAGGGGAGCGACCCCTTAGGCAAGGGTTGCTCCCTGGGGGGGAGGGGGGATTATTTTAGGCCATTTCTGCCCCCCTGGGGGGTAGATCAGCCTATTTTGATTAGGCTGATGTGCCCCCAAGGGGGGCAGAAACCACTAGGCACCAGGGATTTTTTGTTTTTTTTGTTTTACAGATGGGGAGCGACCCCTTGGACAAGGGTCGCTCCCCTGGAGGGGAAAATTGTATTTAGGCCATTTCTGCCCGCTTTGGGGGCAGATCGGCCGATTTTAGGTCAATCTGCCCCCAAGGGGGGCAGAAACCACTAGGCACCAGGGATCTTTTTTTTGCGCCGTCACGCAAGGGGAGCGACCTTGTAGGCAAGGGTCGCTCCCGGGGGGGTGGAGGGGGCAAATTTATTTTAGGCCGTTTCTGCCCCCCCTGGGGCCAGATCGGCCTATTGTCATTAGGCCGATCTGCCCCCAGGGGGGGGCAGAAACCTCTAGGCACCAGGGCAAATTGTTTTTTTTTTTTTTTTTTTTGGTTTTTTAGAGATGGGGAGCGACCCATTAGGCAAGGGTCGCTCCCCTGGGGGGCAAATTGTATTTAGACCATTTCTGCCCCCCTTGGGCGCTTTTGGCCGATTTTATGTCAATCTGCCCCCAAGGGAGCAGAAAGCACTAGGCATCGAGGATTTTTTTTTTTGGCGCCAATGTCACGCAGGGGGAGCGACCCCGTAGGCAACGGACGCTCCGGGGGGGGGGGGTTGGGGGGGCAAATTTATTTTAGGCCATTTCTACCCCCCCAGGGGCAGATCGGCCTATTGTTATTAGGCCGATCTGCCTCCAGGGGGGGGGCAGAAACCTCTAGGCGCCAGGGCAAATTGTTTTTTTTTTTTTTTTTTTTTTTTTTTTTAGAGATGGGGAGCAACCCATTAGGCAAGGGTCGCTCCCCTGGGGGCAAATTGTATTTAGACCATTTCTGCCCCCCTTGTGGGCAGATTGGCCGATTTTAGGTCAATCTGCCCCCAAGGGGGCAGAAACCACTAGGCACCAGGGATCTTTTTTTTGCGCCGTCACGCAAGGGGAGCGACCTGGTAGGCAAGGGTCGCTCCCTGGGGGGGGGGGGAAATTTATTTTATGCCATTTCTGCCCCCCCGGGGGCAGAAACCTCTAGGCACCAGGGTAAATTGTTTTTTTGTGTTTTTGTTTGTTTGTTTTTTTAGAGATGGGGAGCGACCCATTAGGCAAGGGTCGCTCCCCTGGGGGCAAATTGTATTTAGACCATTTCTGCCCCCCTTGTGGGCAGATTGGCCGATTTTAGGTCAATCTGCCCCCAAGGGGGCAGAAACCACTAGGCACCGGGGATTTCTTTTTTGGCGCCAATGTCACGCAGGGGGAGCGACCCCGTATGCAAGGGTCGTTCCCGGAGGGGGGGAGTTGGGGGGGTGAGGGACACATTTATTGTAGGCCATTTCTGCCCCCCCTGGGGCCGGCTGAGCTAGAGGCCAAAATCCACAGGTAGGCACTGTTTTCTATGAAAAAATGTGATGTGTCCACCTTGTGTTTTGGGCCATTTCCTGTCGCAGGCGCTAGGCCTACCCACACAAGTGAGGTATCATTTTTATCAGGAGACTTGGGGGAACGCTGGGTGGAAGGAAATTTGTGGCTCCTCTCAGATTCCAGAACTTTCTATCACCGAAATGTGAGGAAAACGTATTTTTTTAGCCAAATTGTGAGGTTTGCAAAGGATTCTGGGTAACAGAACCTGGTCGGAGCCCCACAAGTCACCCCATCTTAGATTGCCCTGGGTTTCTAGTTTTCAAAAATGCGCTGGTTTGCTAGGTTTCCCCAGGTGCCGGCTGAGCTATAGGCCAAAATCCACAGGTAAGCACTGTTTTTTATGAAAAAATGTGATGTGTCCATGTTGTGTTTTGGGCCATTTCCTGTCGCGGGCACTAGGCCTACCCACACAAGTGAGGTATCATTTTTATCGGGAGACTTGGGGGAACGGTGGGTGGAAGGAAATTTGTGGCTCCTCTCAGATTCCAGAACTTTCTGTCACCAAAATGTGAGGAAAACATGTTTTTTTAGCCAAATTTTGAGGTTTGCAAAGGATTCTGGGTAACAGAACCTGGTCAGATCCCCACAAGTCACTCCATCTTGGATTCCCCTAGGTCTCTAGTTTTCAAAAATGCACAGGTTTTGTAGGTTTCCCTAGGTGCCGGCTGAGCTAGAGGCCAAAATCTACAGGTAGGCACTTTGCAAAAAACACCTCTGTTTTCTTTAAAAAAAATGTGATGTGTCCACGTTGTGTTTTGGGGCATTTCCTGTCACGGGCGCTAGGCCTACCCACACAAGTGAGGTATCATTTTTATCGGGAGACATGGGGGAATGCTGGGTGGAAGGAAATTTGTGGCTCCTCCCAGATTCCAGAACTTTCTGTCACCGAAATGTGAGGAAAATGTGTTTTTTTAGCCAAATTTTGAGGTTTGCAAAGGATTCTGGGTAACAGAACCTGGTCAGATCCCCACAAGTCACCCCATCTTGGATTTCCCTACGTCTCTAGTTTTCAAAAATGCACAGGTTTGGTAGGTTTCCCTAGGTGCCGGCTGATCTAGAGGCTAAAATCTACAGGTAGGCACTTTGCAAAAAACACCTCTGTTTTCTTTAAAAAAAAATGGTATGTGTCCACGTTGTGTTTTGGGGCATTTCCTGTCACGGGCGCTAGACCTACCCACACAAGTGAGGTATCATTTTTATCGGGAGACTTGGGGGAACGCTAAGTGGAAGGACATTTGTGGCTCCTGTCAGATTCCAGAACTTTCTGTCACCGAAATGTGAGGAAAACGTGTTTGTTTAGCCACATTTTGAGGTTTGCAAAGGATTCTGGGTAACAGAACCTGGTCAGAGCCCAACAAGTCACCCCATCTTGGATTCCCCTAGGTCTCTAGTTTTAAAAAATGCACAGGTTTGGTAGGTTTCCCTAGGTGCCGGCTGAGCTAGAGGCCAATATCTACGGGTAGACACTTTGCAAAAAACACCTCTGTTTTCTTTCAAAAAATGTGATGTGTCCACGCTGCATTTTGGGGCATTTCCTGTCGCGGGCGCTAGGCTTACCCACAAGTGAGGTATCATTTTTATCGGGAGACTTGGGGGAACGCTGGGTGGAAGGACATTTGTGGCTCCTCTCTGATTCCAGAACTTTTTGTCACCAAAATGTGAGGAAAATGAGTTTTTTTTAGCCAAATTTTGAGGTTTGCAAAGGATTCTGGGTAACAGAACCTGATCAAAGCCCCACAAGTCACCCCATCTTGGATTCCCCTAGGTCTCTAGTTTTCAAAAATGCACAGGTTTGGTAGGTTTCCCTAGATGCCGGCTGAGCTAGAGGCCAAAATGTTCAGGTAGGCACTTTGCAAAAAAACACCTCTGTTTTCTTTCAAAAAATGTGATATGTCCACTTTGCGTTTTGGGGCATTTCCTGTCGTCGGCGCTAGGCCTACCCACACAAGTGAGGTATCATTTTTATCGGGAGACTTGGGGGAACGCTGGGTGGAAGGAAATTTGTGGCTCCTGTCAGATTCCAGAACTTTCTGTCACCGAAATGTGAGGAAAACGTGTTTTTTTTGCCAAATGTTGAGGTTTGCAAAGGATTCTGGGTAACAGAACCTGGTCAGAGCCCCACAAGTCACCCCATCTTGGATTCCCCTAGGTCTCTAGTTTTAAAAAATGCACAGGTTTGGTAGGTTTCCCTAGGTGCCGGCTGAGCTAGAGGCCAAAATCTACGGGTAGACACTTTGCAAAAAACACCTCTGTTTTCTTTAAAAAAAATGTGATGTGTCCACGTTGTGTTTTGGGGCATTTCCTGTCACGGGCGCTAGGCCTACCCACACAAGTGAGGTATAATTTTTATCGGGAGACTTGGGGGAACGCTGGGTGGAAGGAAATTTGTGGCTCCTGTCAGATTCCAGAACTTTCTGTCACCGAAATGTGAGGAAAATGTGTTTTTTTTGCCAAATGTTGAGGTTTGCAAAGGAGTCTGGGTAACAGAACCTGGTCAGAGCCCCACAAGTCACCCCATCTTGGATTCCCCTAGGTCTCTAGTTTTAAAAAATGCACAGGTTTGGTAGGTTTCCCTAGGTGCCGGCTGAGCTAGAGGCCAAAATCTACAGGTAGACACTTTGCAAAAAACACCTCTGTTTTCTTTAAAAAAAATGTGATGTGTCCACGTTGTGTTTTGGGGCATTTCCTGTCACGGGCGCTAGGCCTACCCACACAAGTGAGGTATCATTTTTATCGGGAGACTTGGGGGAACGCTGGGTGGAAGGAAATTTGTGGCTCCTCTCAGATTCCAGAACTTTCTGTCACCGAAATGTGAGGAAAACGTGTTGTTTTAGCCAAATTTTGAGGTTTGCAAAGGATTCTGGGTAACAGAACCTGGTCAGAGCCCCACAAGTCACCCCATCTTGGATTCCCCTAGGTCTCTAGTTTTCAAAAATGCACAGGTTTGGTAGGTTTCCCTAGATGCCGGCTGAGCTAGAGGCCAAAATGTTCAGGTAGGCACTTTGCAAAAAACACCTCTGTTTTCTTTAAAAAAATGTGATGTGTCCACTTTGCGTTTTGGGGCATTTCCTGTCGTCGGCGCTAGGCCTACCCACACAAGTGAGGTATCATTTTTATCGGGAGTCTTGGGGGAACGCTGGGTGGAAGGAAATTTGTGGCTCCTCTCTGATTTCAGAACTTTATGTCACCAAAATTTGAGGAAAATGTGTTTTTTTAGCCAAAGTTTGAGGTTTGCAAAGGATTCTGGGTAACAGAACCTGGTCAGATCCCCACAAGTCACGCCATCGTGGATTCCCCTAGGTCTCTAGTTTTCAAAAATGCACAGGTTTGGTAGGTTTCCCTAGGTGCCGGCTGAGCTAGAGGCCAAAATCTACAGGTAGGCACTTTGCAAAAAACACCTCTGTTTTCTTTAAATAAATGTGATGTGTCCACGTTGCGTTTTGGGGCGTTTCCTGTCGCGGGCGCTATGCCTGCCCACACAAGTGAGGTATCATTTTTATCGGGAGACTTGGGGGAACATAGATTAGCAAAACAAGTGTTATTGCCCCTTGTCTTTCTCTAAATTTTTTCCTTCCAAATATAAGAGTGTGTGTAAAAAAGACATCTATTTGAGAAATGCCCTGTAATTCACATGCTAGTATGGTCACCCCGGAATTCAGAGATGTGCAAATAACCACTGCTCCTCAACACCTTATCTTATGCCCTTTTTGGAAATACAAAGGTTTTCTTGATAGCTATTTTTCACTCTTTATATTTCAGCAAATGAATTGCTGTATACCCGATATAGGATGAAAATGCACTGCAGGGTGCAGCTCATTTATTGGATCTGGGTACCTATGGTTCTTGAGGAACCTACAAGCCCTATATATCCCTGCAACCAGAGGAATCAAGCAGACGTAACGGTATATTGCTTTCGAAAATCTGACATTGCAGGAAAAAGTTACAGAGTAAAACGTAGAGAAAAATTGATGTTTTTTTCATCTCAATTTCAATATTTTTCTTTTTCAGTTGTTATTTTCTGTAGGAAACCCTTGTAGGATCTACACAAATTACCCCTTACTGAATTCAGAATTTTGTCTACTTTTCAGAAATGTTGCGGTTTCTGGGATCCAGCATTGGGTTCATGCCCATTTCTGTCACTGACTGGAAGGAGGCTGAAAGCACAAAAAATCGTAAAAATGGGGAATGTCCCAGTAAAATGCCAAAATTGTGTTGAAAAATTGGGTTTTCTGATTCAAGTCTGCCTGTTCCTGAAAGCTGGGAAGCTGGTGATTTTAGCACAGCAAACCCTTTGTTGATGCCATTTTCAGGGAAAAAACCACAAGCCTTCTTCTGCAGCCCCTTTTTCCCATTTTTTTGTAAAAAACGA
Source organism: Pleurodeles waltl (assembly GCF_031143425.1). NCBI lineage: Eukaryota > Metazoa > Chordata > Amphibia > Caudata > Salamandridae > Pleurodeles > Pleurodeles waltl. The sequence continues at coordinate 1,277,470,551 of NC_090446.1, read as the reverse complement.
AATTTTCACTGTATTTTGGCTAATTTCTTGGCCTCCTTCTGGGGAACCCACAAAGTCTGGGTACCTCTAGAATCCCTAGGATGTTGGTAAAAAAGGACGCAAATTTGGCGTGGGTAGCTTATGTGAACAAAAAGTTATGAGGGCCTAAGCGCGAACTGCTCCAAATAGCCAAAAAAAGGCTCGGCACAGGAGGGGGAAAAGGCCTGGCAGCGAAGGGGTTAAGAATGATCGCTGTAGGCCAGACCACACTATTGAATGCCATCCAGTGGCTGGCTGGCCAGAACACCAAGAGGCTGGCTTACCTGGATGGTATTCACAGTGCCCTTTCTGGCCTACAGTGGTCATTCAGAGGTCTGGTCTCCTCATTGGCCACAGACTCCAACCCACCCCATCCTCATGCCCAGACTCCCACCCCTTACACATCCCAAATCTCTCAACCCAGCACTGTCCAAAGCAAACACAAATGTATACACACACTCACAACAACATCAACATGCAGTACCTCCCAACACACATCCAGCAAGAGACATAAGCACAGACAGGCACATGCAGCTACATCACAAACTACCACAGTCACACCCCCAGTCAGTACACCCACCACTATACAGCTACACACACACACACACACACCCAGGCATGACACCCACCACTAAATCATCATCGCAGACAACACAAGCACATCCCCAGCACACACATACACACACCACAGACACACCACCAATCATCACACCCACCACCACACATGCAGGAACCAGCACACCCACAGACACCACAGCAACAAACGCCACAGCAACAAACACCACAGCCACAGCAGGTACATCTACACACACACATATTCAACACAAACACCCACACTCACCCACCCAACAGATCAACAGTAAAAAACACGCACACATGCACCACATACACCTGACCGTCATGCACCCCCACCTTTAACAGGCACATGCTCAACAGACACGGCCACTCCCTCTACCTCCCAAACCCAAATCAGTCCCGAACACCCTACTCATTTCCCTAAGGCGAGCTTGCTCTTTTTCCTGGCCCTTTCCCCTTCCAAATCCCAACCCACCCCTTACAAATCCCAACCCACCCCTTCCAAATCCCAAACCACCCTTCCATATCCCAACCCACCCCTTCCAAATCCCAACCCACCCCTTCCAAATCCCATCCCAACCCTTCCAAATCCAATCTCTCACTTTCCAAATCCCAAACCCACAACTCTCAAACCTGTGCCTTCAAAATCCCAAACCACCCCTCCCAAACCCAAGGACTCCCACCATTCCCCCCACCCCATTTAACATCTTTGATGTGTATGCTGTCTGCCACATGGATGCCCCTTCCAGAGGAGGATTATAATGGCAGTGATCTTAGGAGGCAAATTGTGGGTATTCACTTACAACATGGACTACTGGTCTGGTTCCTTTGGTTTTACTTTGCTATTGTATTTATTTACTCATGAGAGAGTTATCTCATTTCTAAAATACATCTTTTTTGGAGAATACATTTGTCCACGCCTTATTTTTGGATTGTTACTCATTATTTGCTGTGACAATGTCCTTTCTGCTAATGTGTGGGCTATGCACTTCCTCATTGGTAACAGTGAACTTAATGATTTTTTTAAATGCATACATTAGTGTTGTACATTTCTTCTAGACATATTAATTTTGGTACAAGCATTCATCATGTTACTGGACACTTGCACCAAACTTATGTGTTTCTTTTACTGTGGCTGGAAAATTGCCTGTGTGTTTATTTTGACACATGTCAATGATACATATCTATGAACTTCACAGATGACCTGGCACTTTACATTTGTATGTGATCATACGCTTGTGATATGTTCCACACACCAAGGGCACATGTGGCCTTTGTACATTTCTGACATGTTTGCAATTCATTAGTGAGCATCGTGTTATATTCTGGGTGAAACCACCTGTAGCATACTGTAGTGTTTGTGCTACAGTTGAATGGGTTTTGAGGGTCTAGCTTGGGGTTATTTTACAAATTGTCATGTTCAGTGTTTGGGTACATTCTTGCACACACCTTTGAGGACACATTCTTATTTGTGTTCGTTGACACTTTTGTGTAGGTGTCCAGTGCCATGTAGGCAGTCCCTCACACATTAGTGCTACTTATGTACCGGGGTCTGTTCTGGTACATTTCCATACTTCACCATTACACACTTGCGCATTATGTGACAATATGGTGGTGTTCATGAAGCTTTTGTGACATGCACGTGTCCAATGTTGCTATGCAGCTACAACTCTGAGGGTAACAGGAATAACAGTGACTTACCTTCTGTTCTCTGGATGACAGGGTTGAATTTCATCTTGGACCTGGCCCGGGAGCAACAAGAAGATTGGTAGCAGCGGATTCATGGCAACAGGATATGTGGAAAACATAAGGTAGGTTTCTTGGTTATATAGCTACCAATCCACCAGCTCAGTTGTGGAGGTTTAGCTGCCACGGTTGCGTCGCCGGGACTGCACATTGTGATTGGCTCAGCCTCAAACTCAGGGAACCCCACAGTGTCAAGCTGGTTCCAGATTTAACAAATGATGGATCTGCATGATTTACTCTTATTCACTTGCAGTTTAGATGTGTTCATTCTCAGTTAGTTCTGTATTGGATTGGAAATGTTGATTTAATGTCAGAGACCAATCGAATAGATACATTCTGAGGTACGGGGCAGAACCTCCTATCAACCATAGGTCTTGATAAGGCTGAAACGCTTCGACAATAGTGTTTTCAAGGAGCCAAATTTGAAAGAGACAATACTAGAAATTGTTGGTCCATAAATGAAATGAACAGACACAAACAAATCTGTTGAAAGTGTGTGCAGTGCAAGGCGACCTAGTTGGTGGATTATGTTTGTGGATAGATACATGTAACCACTGGTAGACCTGACAGCCCTACGGTGGTCACCCCTAACTTTTTGCCTGCCTCCCTCCACCTTTTAGATACTGTTTTATGCTGGTTTTAAGACTCTGAACACTTTACCACTGCTAACCAGTGCTAAAGTGCATACGCTCTTCCTTTAAACATGGTAACATTGGACCATATCCAGTTGGACTTAATTTCCTCATAAGTCCATAGCAAAGTGCACAATATATGCCCAGGGCCTGTAGATTAAATGCTACTAGTGGGTCTGCAGCACTGATTGTGCCACCCACTTCAGTAGCCCCTTAACCTTGTCTCAGGCCTGCCATTACAAGACCTATGTGTGCAGTTTCAATGCCAATTCGACTTGGCATTTAAACGTACTTGCCAAGCCTAAAACTCCCCTTTTTCTACATATAAGATACCCCTAAGGTATGCCCTAGGTAACCCATAGGGCAGGGTGCTGTGTAGGCAAAAGGCGGGACATGTACCTATGTAGTTTACATGTCCTGGTAGTGTAAAACTCCTACATTTGTTTTTACACTGCTGTGAGGCCTGCTCCCTTTATAGGCTAACATTGGGGCTTCCCTCATACATTGTTTGAGTGGTAGCTGCTGATCTGAAAGGAGTAGGAAGGTCATATTTAGTATGGCCAGAATGGTGATATACAATCCTGCTGACTGGTGAAGTTGGATTTAATATTACTATTTTAGAAATGCCCGTTTTAGAAAGTGAGCATTTCTCTGCACTTAAATCTTTCTGTGCCTTACAATCCACGTCTGGCTGGGTTTAGTTGACAGCTCCTTGTGCATTCACTCAGGCACACCCCAAACACAGGCTTCTCAGCCTCACTTGCATACATCTGCATTTTGAATGGGTCTTCCTGGGCTGGGAGGGTGGAGGGCCTGCTCTCACACAAAGGACTGTCACACCCCATACTAGGACCCTGGCAGACAGGATTGAACTGCAAGGGGCCCTGGTGCACTTCTAAGCCACTCTTTGGAATCTCCCCTACTTTAAAGGCACATTTGGGTATATAAACAGGGCCTCTTCCCCTTCCAACTCAGACACTTCCTGGAGAAGAAACTTGTAACCAGAACCTGCATCCTGCCAAGAAGAACTGCCTGGCTGCCCAAAGGACTCACCTACCTGCTTTCTGGAAGGACGTCTGCCTTGCTGTTGCCCTGCTGCCTTGCTGCTCTCTGGCTGAGGTGAAGAAGTGCTCTCCAAGGGCTTGGATAGAGCTTGCCTCCTGTTCCCTGAAGTCTCAGGACCAAAAATACTTCATCTCTTCAAGAAGGACTCCTTGTGCGGCAAAATTCGACGCACAGCCTGCCAGAAACGATGCACAGCCTGCACCACGGTGAAAATTTCACCGCAAGCCAAACCGGAACGACGCACCCCCAATTCGCAACGCGAAGATTGATGCAGCACCAGCGTAGCGACCGGAAATTCGACGCACGGCCCACTGGATCGACGCATAGCCGAGTTGTGGCTTCCAGAGAGGAATCGATGCAGCACCTGCTGATGCAGTGCCTGCCGTGTGTTAGAAAATTCAATGCAACGCCCACCAGATCGGCACAGGGTCCTTGCCTCACCCCTACCTCCAGTACCCTGTCCGCTCCCCCATGCCAGGATCCTCTGCACGGGCGTAGGGGTCATCCGGGGCCTCCGGATCCACCAAGGTCTGCGTCACTCACTGTCGCCAGCTGGTGCAGCGCTTGTCTGGAGGACCCGGCATCAGAGGGGCCCGTCTCCTCCCGGAGCACAGCTCTGCCTCGCACAGTGCCTCCCGGGCCTTGCTCCTCGCTTGCGTCCAGGGCCGGATTACTCTGGTGTAGCCAGGCTGCGTCGGCGGGCAGGGCGCAAGGTCGCGACACGTGCCTCCACTGCGCCTCAGGTCCACGCCGCTCTCCACTTAGTCTCGGCATGGGTCAGGGGCCAGGTCACCCCCTCAACGGACCTGGCATCCAGATGCCCCAATGGCACCCACCGTACCCATGGGCCGGAGCGGCTGCTGTAGCACCTCACTGCACCCGGTGTCCCCCGCCCCCCCGGGCCCTACTCCTCACCCACCATTCCGGGGCAGAGTTCTGCTGCTTCTTGCCGGGCAGATGGAACGTGAGGCGTAAAAATGCGCCACTGCTGACACCACACCTCTGGGCCGCAGGAAAGGCCTTGATCTTCCGCCTCCGCTGACTTGGGCCTCAACCGCACACCTCCGTGGCCACAGAGCTCTCCTGGGGCCCGTACTGCATCTCGGGTCCCCCCTGTGCACACAACAACTTGGGGAAGGCACACAGAACGTAGGATGGACGGGGCTTGTAATGGTGGATGACGGAGGGATCCGGAGCACTCTTAGAGTGCGACCGCCATCTTGACGCCCGAAGCCACGCCTTCCAATTGTACATTTTTAAGGAGTGATATTTTTGATTTTGTTGTATATGTATGCTGTATAATATGTGTTTGTTGTATGTTATTTTATAAAAAAAGAAGAGTTTGGCCCTACGGCATCAGAAGAAATTCAATCACAAATACATGTTAAACTGAATGCAAAGAATATGAGAGCTGTGTCTGAGATTTAACGAATAGATTACATGATTGTAGTTCTGACAATTTAGGTGTCATACTCCAAACACATTTTCTGGTGTTTGTGGGAGGTAACGTGAGGCTGTATAATTTTTCATGCTTCTCATTTTCTTTTTAGTTTGGCGATAAAAGGGGCAGTCATCCGGACGCCAGCCACTTTAGCCTATGGCACCGTCAATGGTGGGAATAAATCTTGGCATTGGTGGCGGACCGTCCGTGGTCTCTTGCCTATGCTCCCGCCGACATCTAATGCGGGCAGGCCGTCTAATCAGCTGGCGGCATTGCTGTTGAAAAGTCGTCGTGGTTCTGTTACCGGCAACATCTAAATTAGGCCTTCGTCCTTTATCCAAGATGATACCTTGAGATTTACCACTTTCAACAATGATAGGTTTACTGTTAATAATGTGTAGACTATACATCCATGATTTGACAGGAGATGGAACATTGGAGGAAAAAATAAGAAGAAACTCAGTTTTAGAGGGATTCAGTTTTAGGTGATCAGACATCATCCATTCTTGGATGGAGTTGAGGGTGGTGGCAAGAAGTGAGGTGACGTGAACGGAGGAAACTTTGAGGTAGAGTTGGGTGTCATCAGCATAGTGGTGATAGAGGATCCTGGCTTCTTGTAAAAGGGCTCCTAGCGGTTCAATGGAAAGGTTAAATAGGGTCAGAGCAAAGACAGAGCCCTGAGGAACACCTTAATCCTCTGCCTGTGGTTTGGATGGACAGTATTCGATTTTAATGATCTGAAATCTCCCTGTGAGGTATGATTCAAACCATTTAAGTACTGCTCCATCAATTCCCATTCTGTGTTTTAGTGTGTTAAGAAGTGTGTGCTGTTTAACAGTAACAAAGACTGCTGAGAGGTCAAGCAGGATCCTGAGACAAGAGCTGCCTGAGTCAAGGACTAAAGGGCATTGTCTATTATCTGTAGCAATGCTGTTTCAGTGTTGGATCCTGGAAGGAAGCCAGACTGAAATTCGTCTAGAAGGTTATTCTGATTGATGTGTTTGGTGAGTTGCTCTGCTACATCGCTTTCTGTGATTTTTCATGCTTCTCATTTTCTTTTTAGTTTGGCGATAAAAGGGGCAGTCATCCGGACGCCAGCCACTTTAGCCTATGGCACCGTCAATGGTGGGAATAAATCTTGGCATTGGTGGCGGACCGTCAGTGGTCTCTTGCCTATGCTCCCGCTGACATCTAATGCGGGCAGGCCGTCTAATCAGCAGGCGGCATTGCTGTTGAAAAGTCGACGTGGTTCTGTTACCGGCAACATCTAAATTAGGCCTTCGTCTTTTATCCAAGATGATACCTTGAGATTTACCACTTTCAACAATGATAGGTTTACTGTTAAGATGGTGTCTGAGATTTCCAGCTTGTGTTTTGTAGCATATCTGCAGTTGTGAAGCATACAGTGCAGCTCTGAAATGACTGTTTAAGGGATTTCAGGGTATTATAGGAACGTTTGGTATAGTGCATTGCTTAGTGTTATCAAGAGAGGAGATGGTGGCGGAAGTAGGGGTATTGTAGCTAGCAAATTAATTCGAGATTTCAGTTTTGGAGAGATTGTGCATAACTCTTTTGGGGCGGGGGAGAAGAGTACTCCTTGGAATTAAGTAAATACTGTGTACCTATTAAGAGGAGTAAGGAGTGCAGAACAGAGGACACTTCAGAGATTAAGTGGTAAATAGTGAATTCAAGTTGAGAAATTGTGGAGGTGAGATGGCCAAGTTTGTTTTCAAAAGTGTGCAGAATATTGCAATAAATGTAATGATGCTGGGTAGGGTCGGCTGCTTCTGAGTGTTGTTCTTTATGAAAGGCATATTGGGAAGTGGGGGGTAGATAAGGAGATGAGGGAGAATATTAAGTTTTGGTATGGATGGTACAAGTTCAAGTGGTGTTGGTTGGAGGTGAGTGTGGGTGCTGCTGTGATGTAAATACGATTCTCAAAGTCAATCATATAGTGAAATACATGTATTGTGTACTGTTTGGGGTGAGGATGGGTGGTTCCATTGTGGGACAGTGGCAGATGAGTTGAAGAAGTGGGATGAGAGGAGATGGTCTGAATAGTTAGAAGTGAACAGAGAGTAGGGTGACGACACAGTAGTTGGATTACTTGAGTGAGTGGAGGATGGATCAGTGGACGATGTGAAAAATTGTCCGGAAGGCTACATGGAGAATGTAGGTAATCCTTGAATTGAGAAAAGGAGAGGAGAGAGGTAGAGGTTGGTATGAGGGAGCATTGAATTAAATGATTGCACAGGAATGAAGGACGGAAAGGCAGTGGTGTATGGGGAATGGGATAGAGTCACAGTAAGAGGAGAGGGAGCAAGGAATGGTAGGATGGGTATAAGGAGGGTAAACCTATGGAGGAGATGGCAATATGTGAGCTAGGTTGTCTGATTGTTGATAGTGTGGTCTGATTGAGGGGGCGGCTTCTACAAAGTACCTCCAAAATGATTGCAGCTACCTTTCTCTGGCCGAATGAGCAGGAATTGAGGAGAGTAGGAGGTGCAATGCCAATGCACCAGTGACCCCGCCGACAATCCCACCCCAAACCCAGATTGGGAGTGGCACAGATGCTGCAACGTGACAACTCCAGGAGTGGGGAAACTGATGCTGTACAGACTACAAGTTGCTCTAAGGCCGACTAAAACAGTAATATTCACTGATAGTGATCCAGAGCCCGGGAGCCTCTGAGATGCTCGACCTTCTAGTGGTGGCCATGTTAGATCTGTGTTTAAACAACATGCTTCTTTTTCTCTCAAACGTCTTTGGAGAGCACAATCACCCCCTCTAGGCACTGTCAGGAATACAACATGTAATTTGATCCTGGAGGCACATAGCTTGAAAGCTGTGTATCTGGTCAGAAACAGACGCTGCTCATTTCTCGTGCTGCTTGCTGGAGACAGGCGGCACACTCTCTCTTTCAGCTCAAGGGCTGCACAAGAGAGCTGTGTGGGCTGAGGGCTGCTCATCTTGCACAATCAAAATAGGAACCGAGGTGGAATACCCCAAATAGCAGCAGTTATAAGCCCATTGTCGAGGCTATAAGTCTGGGGCAGAATCCCTAGTCATCGTTTGAGTGGTCCTGCCAGGAGAGGAGTCCTGAATCCATCGGCTACCAGAACGGTTGCCCTTTATAAATCTAATCCGCAACCTAGACCTTTGTTAATGTTTGGGGCACTCAAAGGAGAATCCCAGGGAAAAGCTGCAGAGAACAAGCATTAGCAAAGCTAGTAGGTCTTGCCTATGTGGGATATATTGCTTTTGCTAATGTTTTTTTTTAGCAATGTTGCTAATGGCTGAATGTAATGTCAAAAATCTATATGACACAGCCAGTGTGTTATACCACTTATTTTATTTTCAGTTATGCTGCACTTAAGCTAATGCTGCTGTATAATATGGCTAAACAAATTGACAAAACCAATAGATCTTGCAAAGGCAAGACCTGTCGGAATGCCATATGGTACTTTTTTTTCCAATCAATTTTTATTGGTATTTTTTGTTTAAAACAGTTAATACAATCTTGTTTCAACATAATAACTCATATGGCATTAGTTACTTTTTATCAGTTAAACTCACGGAGACCACCAGATGACAGTGCAGGATCTCTATTCATGGTTGAGAACATAAAGTAATTAGTGACGGCAGTGATTATTCCAATTCCTTTGTCTCAACATGTGTTGCATATCTTACCAGGATGAAGCCGAATCGAGAGTTATCAAGTATTGTAGTAAATGATTAGCGGCTAGCAAGTTGGCCCCGTCATGTTGTCACAGTTGTATTGTATATCAGGCTTGCAGACTAGTTTATCAACCCCTATGCGGTGTAGAGTGGAGTGTGTCTAAGCTAAATTCCCCTTGCTGTCTAGGTGCACTCTAATCCCTGTCATAGGGGCTTCTGACAGTGCCTACAGTCGGCTGAGAACCAAGTAGTTAACCCCTACCCTTCAATCCCCCTCGACTAACTTAACCTGCTCTTTGCTCCACATAGGACTGCTTCATTATATGTAGTGCTGCTTGGGAAGCGAAGGGGACCCCAGTAAACTAGTTCTGCCCTCCAGTATTGTGAATAGGCACAGCAATGGCATTTTGGGATAGGGTTTGTCAGTTGTGTAAGCCAGGAAATCATGGTTCAGCTAGTCCCATTTGCATCTGCAGCAACTGCAATTTCCTGTGTGACATCTGAACCAAGTTGTTGAAGATGCTCCAGTAACACTCCTCATTCTGTTGATATGGGACGTTTCCCTAGTCTCCTATGTTCCTCCCTATGCAGGGCCACCTCTTCTGCCTCCACCCAATGGAGCAAGTCCGTTTTCCATATTAGATCTGAAGGTGGAGTTGGTTACTTCCAGCGGAGTGTTATTAGTCACTGGCTATTTATAAGTGCTAGGTCTACGAATCTGTGGGCTACTACAGCCTTCGTGTGCCGGGGGTAAAGGTCTTATATGCAGTGATCTGCTCAATCCCAATGGGAGGATCCGGTGATCTCACAGAGTTTGTTACAGATTCCTATCCAATATTGTCGCAATGATGGACAGGCCCACAACATGTGGAGGAGGTCCGCTTCCCCAGCATGGCAATGGGGAAATGTGGATTTTGCGGTTGGAAAAAGAGAGTGTACTCTTTATGGAGTCAAGAAGGCCCTGTGGAATACTGCAAATTGGATAAATAAGAACTGTGCATTGTGTGATATATGTGATGCATGTTCTAACAGGAATCTCCACTCTTTGTTGTGTAATGGGTGTGCCAAGTCTGATTCCCATTTATCCCGGAGAGGTGTTAAAGATACTCTATAATATGAGGGATGCAGTCTATACAGCCATTTAACGAGATTCCTTCCCGACCCCATATCGTAAAGTGCCTATACTAGAGCATGAGTCTGGGGCTGCTCGCCCGTCGGAGTCCATTGCCGGCGTATATAGTGCTGTATACCGACATGCTTTAGAAATCGGGTACCTGGGAGCTGTATCTGTGTCATAAACTCTTTGTGGGATAGTAGATGGCTATAGGAAGTTGGCTCTGTATATACTATCTCAAAGTAAGAGATAGTGTGCACAGAGTCCAAGGGTTCCCCTTAGAGGTAAGATGGTGGCAAAATTAGATAATTCTAATGCTCTATTGTGTGGTAGTGTGGTCGAGCAGTAGGCTTATCAGAGGGTAGTGTTAAGCATTTGTTGTACACACACAGGCAATAAATGAGGAACATACACTCAAAGACTTAACTCCAGGCCAATAGTTTTTATATAGAAAAATATATTTTCTTAATTTATTTTTAGAACCACAAGCTCAAGATTTGAAGTAAATACATAAAATGCAAGTTACTAGCTGGGTGCAGTGTGCAAAGCAGGCGTCGGATTTTGTATAGGATTCAATGGAGGGACCCAGAGGTCACTATGGCGGTGCAGGCAGGTCACAGGGGAGCTACTCGGATCAGCCACCGACTGGGCAAGGCAGAGGGTCGCCTGAGGGTCACTCCTACACTGAGGTTCGGTTCCTTCTGGTCCTGGGGGCTGCGGGTGCAGTGCTTGGTCCAGGCGTCGGGTTCCTTGTTACAGGCAGTCGCGGTCAGGGGGAGCCTCTAGATTCTCTCTGCATGCATCGCTGTGAGGGTCCCAGGGGGTCGTCTCAGGCTACTCACGAGGTCTCAGTCACCTGGAAGTCCTCCCTGTGGTGTTGGTTCTCTGGAGCTTGAGCGGAGGGCGTCAGGTACAGAGGGTGAAGTCTCACGCTTCCGGTGGGAACAGTGAGGTCTTTGAAAGTTGCAAGAAAGTTGCAAAGTTGTTCACTGGAGTTTTTTGGTCCTTTGGTTCAGGGCAGTCCTTTGAGGCTTCAGAGGTCGCTGGTCGCTGGTCCCTGTCGGATGCGTCGCTGTGCAGGTTCTTTGAGTCTGGAGACAGGCCGATAGGGCTGGGGCCAAGTCAGATGTCGTCTCAGTCATCTCTGCAGGGCTTTCAGGTCAGCAGTCCTTCTTCTTGGTGTAGGTTGCAGGAATCTCATTTCTTGGATTCTGGGGTGCCCCTAAATACTGAATTTAGGGGTGTGTTTAGGTCAGGAGGGCAGTAGCCACTGGCTACTGTCCTGGAGGGTGGCTACACCCTCTTTGTGCCTCCTCCTTGAGGGGAGGGGGACACATCCCTAATCCTATTGGGGGAATCCTCCAAAACCAAGATGGAGGATTTCTAAAGGCAGGGGTCACCTCAGCTCAGGACACCTTAGGGGCTGTCCTGACTGGTGGGTGACTCCTCCTTGTTTTTCTCATTATCTCCTCTGAACTTGCCGCCAAAAGTGGGGGCTGTGTCCAGAGGCGCGGCACCTCCACTAGCTGGGATGCCCTGGGGTGCTGTAACAAAAGGCATGAGCCTTTGAGGCTCACTGCCTGTTGTTACAGTTCCTGGAGGGGGAGGTGAGAAGCACCTCCACCCAGTGCAGACTTTTGTTTCTGTCCTCAGAGAGCACAAAAGCTCTCACCCCAGGGGTGCAGAAACTCGTCTCAGTGGCAGGCTGGCACTAATCAGTCAGTCCTGCACTGAAGGATTGGGTAAATTACAGGGGGCATCTTCTAAGATGCCCTCTGTGTGCATTTTTTAATACATCCAGCACTGGCATCAGTGTGGATTTAATATTCTGAGAAGTTTGATACCAAACTTCCCAGTATTCAGTGTAGCCATTATGGAACTGTGGAGTTCGTTTTGACAAACTCCCAGACCATATACTTAATATGGCCACACTGTACTTACAATGTCTAACAATGGACTTAGAAACGGTAGGGGCATATTGCTCATGCAATCATACCCTCACCTGTGGTGTATTGCACCCTGCCTTAGGGCTTTAAGGCTTGCTAGAGGGGTGACTTACCTCTGCCACAGGCAGTATTTTGTGGGCATGGCATCCTGAGGGGGATGCCATGTCGACTTTACCTTTTTCTCCACACCAACACACATAATCTACAATGGCAGTGTGTATGTGTTAGGTGAGGGGTACCTTAGGGTGGCACAACATATGCTGCAGCCCTAAGCGACCTTCCCTGGTCACAGGGCCCTTGGTACCACAGGTCCCTTTAACAAGGGACTTATCTGTGTGCCAGGGGTGTGCCAATTGAGGAAACAATGGTACATTTTAAGTGAAAGAACCTGGTGCTGGGGCATGGTTAGCAGGGTCCCTGCACACGTCTGTCAAGTCAGCATCAATATCAGCCAAAAAGTGGGGGGATAACTGCAACAGGGAGCCATTTTCCTACAGTGGCCCTCCTCAAATAGATTTCTCTAGGGTGCAATAACCATTTTCCTCCCAGTGCCTCAGCCGTGCCATGGAAAGAATTCTAGACGAGGTGGGAAAACCGCTTCAAGGGGTATTAGGCTCGTATAGCAACACATTCTTGGTTAGTGTAAGCGTCTTCTACCAGTACCATATCACATTCTGCAACAGCAGTGGCAGTCGTTAACTGCGACTGGGGCTTGCGGACAAGACCAGAGAATGTAAATTGCCTTTGTCCAATTGTGTCGTAATGTGTGTCATTTATTTCCTGCAGGTGAATGCCAGCTAACCATTGTGCCAGCCATTGTAGCTGCACTGCTATACAGTATGTTTGGAAATCGGGGGCACCAATTCCCCTTTTGTCCATACGTAATTGTAGTTTTTGAAGACTTATGCGGCGGCGTCCAGTGGCCCATATTAGTTCTATCAATAATGTGTTTAGTGTTCTAAAGGTTGCTTGTGGTATGCAAATTGGGAGGCTCACAAAGAAGTATAGTAACTTGGGGAGCATTAACATCTTGGCTAGTGCCAAGCGCCCGGCTATAGAGTGGGGCAATGAGGTCCAGAATTTGATCTGTACTCGTAGAGACATTATTACTTTATTCAAATTACCCTCTAGCAGATCGGTGGGAGAGCGATACATTTGTATCCCGAGGTATTTAAATGTCTGATGAGCCACTGGGATCTCCAGTGTACCCAAGGTAATTGTGTCAGTGGAGAGCACCCCCTCTCGGAATGAAAACGCTAGGGATTTTAAATGGTTTACTTTCAGGCCTGATATTGCACCAAACTGTTCGAGGGTGTGACTCATTCGGCCTAGCTCCTTCTCCATGTTGCGTACATATAGGAGCATGTCGTCCGCATAGAGGGATACTATGTGTATCTGACCTCCTCCAGGTATTCCCCAGTCGCCTCCTTCCTGTCTCAACCTTTTAGCGAGTCTTTCCATCGCCAGTACGAACAGTAATGGGGATTGCGGGCAGCCCTGCTGTGTTCCCCGAAATAGGTGGTATGATGGAGAAATATGTTCACCTGTCTTTGCTCTGCCCGTGGGTGGCAGTATAATACATTAACCCATCTAACGTATTATTCCGGTATATTGAATTTCCTGAGTACCATGTAGAGGTAGTCCCATTCTAAGGAGTCAAACGCCTGCTGCAAATCCAAGTAGCATCCCGTCTTAGGGCAGTCAGGGAGTGCCACTTCCATTACTTGATACAGCGACGGATATTTATGGAAGTGCTCCTACGTGGTATAAAACCGGATTGGTCAACTCTGAGGAGGAGCGATAATAGCCTCTGGGCAAACACCCTGCTGAGAATTTTGTAATCTGTGGTCAGTATAGAAAGTGATCTATAGGAGGAAAGCTTGGTTGGTGTATGTCCTGGCTTCGGCCTGACTCAATGTTTCTGGGAGCCTCCTGAGTTCAAATGCAGTTTCGTACATTTTCAGAAGTTTTGGAATGAGCCGTGGGGCGTATGTCGAGTAGAATTCAATAGGCAAACCATTTATACATGTGTGTCAGCGAGACCGGATCCTCTGGGTTTGCACCTGTTCCCAATATGTCCACTTCTTGGCAGCTCCAAACTCTACTAGCTAATATAGCACAGAGTTAAAGACTTGCCAAATGGGGGATGTGGTTTTAGGTTGGGAACAGCGGGGAAGGAGACCTGTGGAAGCAAGAGTTAAGAACACAATAGCAAGGTTATTCACATTAATCTTCATGAACTTTGTTTTAATTATCTATGCTCTAATAACATGAGAGATCAAGAACTTCTCAATAACGTGACCTTTTTATAAGCATGTACTCTGAACATTGAACTCTCTCAGGTTAGTCCTTAGGATAGCAATTACGTCATAACAAGAATCAATGAGTACATTCGTTCCCAAAGAACTAACTGCTATAGGATTCATGAATGATACTGTAGAATAGGCAAACTGACTAAACGTGTTTTGTCTAGAAAGATCACACTCTGTTTGATCTGAGTTTCAAGATTCAATTGCCCAGAAATTATTGCGCATCTTATTGCCAGACTACGCATCATAAATCAAATACCTGGAATGATCGCGCGCTCTGCCGATCTGAACTGCAAAGGTTAAAGGTCAAGAATGAATCGCGCACACTGTTGCCGATTGTAGGAAAGTACCATCTTGCCTGGCATGTTACCCCCATATTTCACTGTATATATGTTGTTTTAGTTGTATGTGTCACTGGGACCTTGCCAGCCAGGGCCCCAGTGCTCATAAGTGTGCCCTGTATGTGTTACCTGTTTTATGACTAACTGTCTCACTGAGGCTCTGCTAATCAGAACCTCAGTGGTTATGCTCTCTCATTTCTTTCCAAATTGTCACTAACAGGCTAGTGACCAATTTTACCAATTTATATTGGCTTACTGGCACACCCTTATAATTCCCTAGTATATGGTACTAAGGTACCCAGGGTATTGGGGTTCCAGGAGATCCCTATGGGCTGCAGCATTTCTTTTGCCACCCATAGGGAGCTCTGACAATTCTTACACAGGCCTACCACTGCAGCCTGAGTGAAATAACGTCCACGTTATTTCACAGCCATTTTACACTGCACTTAAGTAACTTATTGTATTGTATTGTATTGTAATCATATTTATACTTATAAGTCGCCTATATGTCTAACCTTTACCTGGTAAAGGTTGGGTGCTAAGTTACTTAGTGTGTGGGCACCCTGGCACTAGCCAAGGTGCCCCCACATTGTTCAGGGCCAATTCCCCAGACTTTGTGAGTGCGGGGACACCATTACACGCGTGCACTACATATAGGTCACTACCTATGTGTAGCTTCACAATGGTAACTCCGAATATGGCCATGTAACATGTCTAAGATCATGGAATTGCCCCACCAATGCCATCCTGGTATTGGGGAGACAATCCCATGATTCCCCGGGTCTCTAGCACAGACCCGGGTACTGCCAAACTGCCTTTTCAGTGATTTCACTGCAGCTGCTGCTGCTGCCAACCCCTCAGACAGGTTTCTGCCCTCCTGGGGTCCAGCCAGGCTTGGCCCAGGAAGGCAGAACAAAGGGCTCGGAATAAGGTGTTAAGGCAGGGGAGGAGTAGCCTCCCCCAGCCTCTGGAAATGCTTTCATGGGCACAGATGGTGCCCATTTCTGCATAAGCCAGTCTACACCGGTTCAGGGACCCCTCAGCCCTGCTCTGGCGCGAAACTGGACAAAGGAAAGGGGAGTGACCACTCCCCTGACCTGCACCTCCCCTGGGAGATGCCCAGAGCTCCTCCAGTGTGCTCCAGACCTCTGCCATCTTGGAAACAGAGGTGCTGCTGCCACACTGGACTGCTCTGAGTGGCCAGGGCCAGCAGGTGACGTCAGAGACTCCTTCTGATAGGCTCTTCCAGGTGTTGCTAGCCTATCCTCTCTCCTAGGTAGCCAAACCCTCTTTTCTGGCTATTTAGGGTCTCTGCTTTGGGGAATTCCTTAGATAACGAATGCAAGAGCTCATCAGAGTTCCTCTGCATCTCTCTCTTCACCTTCTGCCAAGGAATCGACTGCTGACCGCGCTGGAAGCCTGCAAAACTGCAACAAAGTAGCAAAGACGACTACTGCGACACTGTAACGCTGATCCTGCCGCCTTCTCGACTGTTTTCCTGGTGGTGCATGCTGTGGGGGTAGTCTGCCTCCTCTCTGCACTAGAAGCTCCGAAGAAATCTCCCGTGGGTCGACAGAATCTTCCCCCTGCAACCGCAGGCACCAAAGAACTGCATCACCGGTCCTCTGGGTCTCCTCTCAGCACGAAGAGCGAGGTCCCTTGAACTCTGCAACTCTGTCCAAGTGACTCCCACAGTCCAGTGACTCTTCAGTCCAAGTTTGGTGGAGGTAAGTCCTTGCCTCCCCACGCCAGACTGCATTGCTGGGAACCGCGTGTTTTGCAGCTACTCCGGCTCCTGTGCACTCCACTAAGATTTCCTTTGTGCACAGCCAAGCCTGGGTCCACGGCACTCTAACCTGCATTGCACGACCTCCTGAGTTGTCCTCCGGCGGCGTGGTACTCTCTTGTGCAACTTCGGGTGAGCACCGATTCACTCCACTTCGTAGTGCCTGTTCCGGCACTTCTGCGGGCGCTGCCTGCTTCTGAGAGGGCTCCTTGTCTTGCTGGGCGCCCCCTCTGTCCCCTGACGCAATTGGTGACATCCTGGTCCCTCCTGGGCCACAGCAGCATCCAAAAACCCTAACCGCGAGCTTTGCAGCTAGCAAGGCTTGTTTGCCGTCTTTCTGCTGGAAAACACTTCTGCACAACTCTTCACGACGTGGTACATCCGTCCTCCAAAGGGGAAGTTTCTAGCCCTTGTCGTTCTTGCAGAATCCTCAGCTTCTACCATCCGGTGGCAGCTTCTTTGCACCCACAGCTGGCATTTCCTGGGCATCTGCCCACTCCCGACTTGATCGTGACTTTTGGACTTGGTCCCCTTGTTCCACAGGTACTCTCGTCTGGAAATCCATTGTTGTTGCATTGCTGGTGTTGGTCTTTCCTGCAGAATTCCCCTATCACGACTTCTGTGCTCTTTGGGGAACTTAGGTGCACTTGGCACCCACTTTTCAGGGTCTTGGGGTGGGCTATTTTTCTAACCCTCACTGTTTTCTTACAGTCCCAGCGACCCTCTACAAGGTCACATAGGTTTGGGGTCCATTCGTGGTTCGCATTCCACTTCTAGAGTATATGGTTTGTGTTGCCCCTATCCCTATGTGCCCCCATTGCATTCTATTGTGACTATACATTGTTTGCACTGTTTTCTATTGCTATTACTGCATATTTTGGTATTGTGTACATATATCTTGTGTATATTTGTTATCCTCATACTGAGGGTACTCACTGAGATACTTTTGGCATATTGTCATAAAAACAAAGTACCTTTATTTTTAGTATATCTGTGTATTGTGTTATCTTATGATATTGTGAATATGACACTAGTGGTACTGTAGGAGCTTCACTCGTGTCCTAGTTCAGCCTAAGCTGCTCTGCTAAGCTACCTTTTCTATCAGCCTAAGCTGCTAGACACCCCTCTACACTAATAAGGGATACCTGGGCCTGGTGCAAGGTGTAAGTACCCCTTGGTACTCACTACAAGCCAGTCCAGCCTCCTACATTGGTTGTGCAGGGGTAGGATAAGTACTTTGCAACTACTTACCACTTTTGTCATTGTACTTTTCATAAGAGAAAAATATACAAAACAAGTTCAGTGTATGTACACCTAACCAAAAAGTTTTGCTTTTCTCCTCTCACTTCTTTTACTAAGTGCTGAAAAGTACCTCTAAACTTTCAAAAAGTTTAACAAGTTTCTTTCTGTCTTTCCAAAAGTTCTGAAAAACTTTTTTTCCACTTTTTCTTTCCCATAAACACTGTCTAAAATGTCTGGTACAGGCCAAACTCTTGATCTGTCCAACATAGCTTATGACAACCTTAGCTGGAAGGAAGCAAGGAGTCTCTGTATAGATAGAGGTTTAGGGGTAGGGAAGAATCCCTCAAGACAACTGTTGGTTAATATGCTCATTGAACAAGATAAGACCTTAGGTGGCACTTCTGGTGAGAAATTGGCTGATGGTTCCCACTCTGATTCTGGGGCACCCCTAGCAAAAGATGTGGGAGGGAAACTTTCCAACCTGCCCCCTAGCAAGCCACCTAGCATAGCTGGTACTGATGTAAATTCACATCATAGTAATAGTGTTGTTTCACATCATAGTAATAGTGTTGTTTCTCATCACAGTAAAAGTATTACTTCTATAGGCCAGAATGTTAGAGTGTCATCTGTTAGGGCCAGGTCTCCTTCTGTTTAATCTCAGCATACATCTGTTTCTAGACATGCCTCACCCACCCACCCTGATGACAGAATGTTAGAAAGGGAGCTCAATAGATTGAGAGTGGAACAATCCAGGCTGAAGCTCAAGAAGCAACAGCTGGATTTAGATAGGCAGTCCTTAGGAATAGAAAGAGAAAGACAGAAATTGGGTTTAGAAACCCATGGTGGCAGCAGCAGTATTCCAAATAGTCATCCTGCAAAAGAGCATGATTCTAGGAATCTGCACAAGATAGTTCCCCCTTACAAGGAGGGGGATGACATTAACAAGTGGTTTGCTGCACTTGAGAGGGCCTGTGTTGTACAGGATGTCCCTCAAAGGCAGTGGGCTGCTATCCTATGGCTATCTTTCAGTGGAAAGGGTAGGGATAGGCTCCTTACTGTAAAAGAAAGTGAGGCCAATGATTTCAAAGTTCTTAAGAATGCACTCCTAGATGGTTATGGCTTAACCACTGAACAGTACAGGATGAAGTTCAGAGAAACCAAAAAGGAGTCTTCACAAGACTGGGTAGACTTTGTTGACCATTCAGTGAAGGCCTTGGAGGGGTGGTTACATGGCAGTAAAGTTACTGATTATGAAAGCCTGTATAACTTAATCCTGAGAGAGCATATTCTTAATAATTGTATGTCTGATTTGTTGCACCAGTACCTGGTGGACTCTGATCTGACCTCTCCCCAAGAATTGGGAAAGAAGGCAGACAAATGGGTCAGAACAAGGGTGAACAGAAAAGGTCATACAGGGGGTGACAAAGATGGCAAGAAGAAGGATGGTAAGTCTTCTGACAAGGGTGGGGACAAATCTAAAAATGAGTCTTCATCAGGCCCACAAAAACACTCTGGTGGGGGTGGTGGGTCCAAATCCTCTTCAAATCAAAACAAAGAAAAGAAACCATGGTGCTATTTATGTAAAATAAAAGGCCATTGGACAACAGATCCCAGTTGTCCAAAGAAAAGCACCAAGCCTCCTACCACTACAACCCCTACTGCTACACCTAGTGCCCCTACTAATAGCAGTGGTGGTGGGAGCAAACCTACTAATAGCCAATCCAAGGGAGTAGCTGGGCTCACTTTTGGTAATTTAGTTGGGGTGGGTCTTTTTAGGGAGACCACAGAGGCTGTGTTAGTCTCTGAGGGGGCTATTGATTTAGCCACCTTAGTTGCTTGTCCCCTTAACATGGATAAGTACAAGCAACTACCCCTAATAAATGGTGTTGAGGTTCAGGCCTACAGGGACACAGGTGCCAGTGTTACCATAGTAATAGAGAAACTGGCCCACCCTGAACAACACCTACTTGGTCACCAGTACCAAGTCACAGATGCTCATAACAACACACTTAGCCACCCCATGGCTGTTGTAAATCTCAACTGAGGGGGGGTTACTGGTCCAAAGAAAGTTGTGGTTGCCTCAGATTTACCTGTAGACTGTCTACTAGGAAATGATTTAGAGACATCAGCTTGGTCAGATGTGGAGTTGGAGGCTCATGCAGCAATGCTGGGCATTCCAGGGCATATTTTTGCTTTAACCAGGGCAAAAAGCAAAAAGGACAGGGTGACTTGGATCCTGGAAGAATGGACCAAGTGCTCCCTAAAGCTAGGGTTAGTAAAGGTAAATCACTACCTACTATCCCTCCCTCTACAGTGGATTCAACTTCTGAGGAAGAAGAATTTCCACCCTGTGCAGAACCTACACCAGAGGAGCTGGAAGCAGACACTGCTGAGCTTTTGGGTGAAGGGGGGCCTGCCAGGGAGGAGCTGAGTGTGGCACAGCATACCTGTCCCACACTAGAGGGTCTAAGACAGCAAGCTGTCAAACAAGCAAATGGGGATGTCAGTGACTCTCACAGAGTTTACTGGGAGGACAACCTCTTGTACACTGAAGCAAGGGATCCAAAACCTGGAGCTGCCAGGAGATTGGTGATTCCTCAGGAGTACAGAAAGTTCCTCCTAACTCTAGCCCACGACATTCCCTTAGCTGGACATTTGGGGCAAATGAAAACTTGGGACAGGCTTGTCCCCTTGTTTCATTGGCCTAGAATGTCAGAGGACACAAAGGAATTTTGTAAGTCCTGTGAAACCTGTCAAGCCAGTGGCAAGACAGGTGGCACTCCAAAGGCACCCCTTATTCCACTGCCATTGGTTGGGGTTCCCTTTGAAAGGGTAGGGGTTGACATAGTTGGCCCCCTTGACCCTCCTACTGCTTCAGGCAATAGGTTTATCTTGGTGGTAGTGTACCATGCCACCAGATATCCTGAAGCAATTCCTCTAAGGACCACTACAGCTCCTGCAGTGGCAAAGGCCCTCCTGGGAATCTTTTCCAGGGTGGGCTTCCCAAAAGAGGTGGTATCAGACAGGGGAAGCAATTTCATGTCTGCTTTCTTAAAGGCCATGTGGAAGGAGTGTGGTGTTACATACAAGTTCACCACACCCTATCACCCACAAACAAATGGACTGGTGGAGAGATTTAACAAAACTCTCAAAGGCATGATTATGGGACTTCCTGAAAAACTCCGCAGGAGATGGGATATCCTGTTACCTTGCCTCCTTTTTGCTTACAGGGAGGTACCCCAAAAAGGAGTGGGCTTCAGCCCCTTTGAACTCCTATTTGGACACCCTGTGAGAGGTCCTCTAACACTTGTTAAGGAGGGTTGGGAACAACCTTTAACAGCTCCAAAGCAAGACATAGTGGACTATGTACTTGGCCTAAGATCTAGAATGGCTGAGTACATGAAAAAGGCCAGTAAAAACCTTCGGGCCAGCCAAGAGCTCCAAAAGCAATGGCATGACCAGAAGGCTGTTTTTTTTCAGTACCAACCAGGGCAGAAAGTGTGGGTCTTGGAGCCTGTGGCCCCAAGAGCACTCCAAGACAAATGGAGTGGACCCCACATAATTGTTGAAAAGAAGGGAGAAGTCACCTACTTAGTTGACTTAGGCACTGCCAGGAGTCCCCTTAGGGTGCTCCATGTCAATCGCCTGAAACCCTACTATGACAGGGCTGATCTCACCCTGCTCATGGCAACAGATGAGGGACAGGAAGAAGAGAGTGACCCTCTCCCTGATCTCTTCTCTTCCACAGAACAAGATGCTCTAGTGGAAGGTGTAGTTTTGGCAGATTGTCTTTTTTTTAATTTTTTTTATTTAGAGCACACAGCGGGTTACATGTTTGCAACATAAAAGAAGAGAAACAAAAATAAAAATAAAAAGTCGTAAGTACATCAATGTTGTCATACAGGGGAAACATGCATTTTATTCTAAATCAATAGTCATAGTTTCGGCTTTTAAAGATCTCATTTAAGATTACTTATTTAATTAACATATTCTCGAGGCCCCGAGAGCCATGCAGAAAAGGGTGCCCAAACTCTAGTGAGTCTTTTACCGGCCGCTGCTCCTTTTAGTTCATACAGACTATTCTCCAAGTGATACATAGATAAAAGTTGTGAAAACCATTGATTAAATCGTGGGGGATCTACATCACGCCACAGAGATGCTATGCAGCTGCGAAATACCGACATTGCTATGAACAGGAAATATCTATCTCGACTATTACAGACTGAATGATCAACTCCCAGCAAATTGGGGCATCCCCCAGTTAGTCTCCAACAAAAAACCAAGATTGAACAAATTTGCACGCTTTTTGGCTGACATTGCACTAGCTCATGGCCTCCGAGCCTGTAATGGCCGCTCACACTCGGATGCTACTTTGCGACCTACTTTTAGGCGCGGAAAACATAGCAGTCGCATCAACTACATACTTCTTGATATCCGTCTTTGGCGTTACATGGTAGATATGAGGGTAGATGAGCAGCCCGTGAGCGACCACGATCCTCTGATTCTATCAACCAGAGGTCTTTTTACTTCGTTCATAGTGCCTCAATCTAGGTCCAATGTGTCCCAACTGGCCCTAACCAATAATAGATGCAATTTAAAATGGGAATCTGTTACCTCCTCCCCTAAACATCTAGCATCCATTTACAGCTTGCTTGCGAATCATATGGAGTGTATGATCCGGTTAGATGAGTCTGAGGAGGGCGATAGCCTTCTTACAGCCCACACTGACCTGTTCCAATCTTTAAAACAATTTTTCACTAAAGAGACTGTTAACAACTCCAATAAAAAATACAATGCCCCTTGGTTCAACAATTCTTGCAGAACAGCACAACTAGCTCTCCTGGATGCAATCAAAGAAGGCCATGCTGCGATGTTGAGAATAGCCAGGGGCGCTTACAAGAAGGAATGCTCAAAGGCACGCAGAAGTTGGGAGGAGGCCAGATGGGCCACTATTCTGGTTTCAGCCTTATCTAATAATACTTCCAAGTTTTGGAATCTAATAGCTGATAATGACAGTGACTCCCCAGCCGCGCCTGGCTCTACAATCCTTTCAGCAACTTGGGTAGAGCATTTTGGGCAACTTTATGGAGGTCCACCAGAAGCTTCTCTGTGGCCCCCCAATGATTCAACAAACCAAGAGATCATTCCAATTTCTTTTTCTCTTTCCGAAACTAGAGCTGCAATAGACTCCCTGAAATGGGGGAAGGCTCCTGGCCCAGATAAAATTCCAGGTGATTTATATAAATCTAGACCTGATATATGGGCTCCCTACCTCAATTTTATCTGCAATGCTATTGCAGCAGGCGCACCAGTTCCATCTACTTGGAAAGGGGCTGAAATTGTACCGATCTTCAAAAAAGGAAATCCAGACATTCCGGCTAACTACCGTCCAATTAGTCTCCTCGATAACTTCCCAAAAATTTATGCGAAACATCTTCTGTCCCACCTTGAGGAATGGATTATAGAGTCTGAAGCCCTTTCTGATTTACAAGCGGGTTTCAGACCCGCAGTGAGTACAGTTGACCAAGCTCTAAGATTTATGTCAATAAAATGGAAGAATGTTGACCTGGGGGGGGTAACCTTTACGTGGTCTTTATAGACTTAAGAGCCGCATTTGACCTGATCCCCAGGAATCTGCTGTGGTCAACATTATTAAACATGGGAGTGCCATTTGGCCTCCTGAAACTCATAGCTCAGTTGCACCAAAATACCTTTGCCCAAATCAGGTGTGGACAGGGGGGCGAGCTGACTGACCCTGTAGCTATCAAAAAAGGAGTTAGACAAGGTTGTGTTTTGGCACCTACTCTTTTTCTGCTCTACATTAATAATTGCATCCACTACCTAGAGAACTGCATAAATGATTCTCCGAAACTAGGTGGGAAAAAAATCCCCTGCCTGCTATATGCAGATGATACGATCCTACTATCAAAATCGCCAATGGGAATTCAACACCTGATTAACCAGTTCTGTGCTTATTGTAGTGATTATGGTTTAGATGTAAACATTAAGAAAACCAAATTTATGATATTCACTACCTCTAAAAAACGATTGCGTACTAATATTAAGATGAATTCGATCCCATTGGAGAAAGTTGAAGAGTTTGATTACTTGGGTTTCAGATTATCTACATCAGGCAAATGGAAGGCAGCAATTGACAAAGGGGCTCTGATCATAAGCCAAAGAGGTGGGGCCTTAGTCCGCAGATCTAGAAAGGCTCCGAGCCCCCCTCTGAACATTCTTGCGGAGATTTATAATGTTCAAATCAGAGCAGCAGCCCTATATGGAGCGGAACTTTGGGGGTCCCATAAAAACCTGGACATTCTGCAAACTAAGGAAAATATTTTCCTCAGGCAGGTGTCCAGGCTAGGTACGGGCACTCCAATGACCCCTTTAAGGCTTGACCTTGGCTTAAATGGCATTAAAACCATAGCGGCCTTAAGACCCCTTACCTACTGGATTCGTCTATGGAAATCTGCTGAACTAGAACCATATAGGCTGGCTATAAGAGAGTTGATAGCCGCTCCCAAGGCATTGGAGAGAATCCCTTGGCTGAAAGAGATGAAAATTGCCTGGGACAAAATGGGTCTTTCCCATTATTGGAACCACCCAGATCAAATCCCTGATAAGGCTAGGAGATTTGTTGCGAGCAGATATTGGGAGAAAGTTAACGAAGATTCCCTGCACCAAAAGAGGGCGGGTAGGTTAACAATGGATTTTCTTCAAATTAAGCATGAACCCTGGGCTGAGAATTTCCTGAACCTCCCTATCCCTCCGTATGCACGCACTCTATACCTGCAGTTAAGATATGGTACATTGCCTACCAATGGTTTCACGGCCCATTGGCCTTCTAACATCGCTACAAACGATAGGTGTATTTTCTGTCAACATTGTAAAGAAACATCAGAGCATGTATTATTCTTCTGCCCCTTGTACAAGACACCAAGAAAGAGGTGGATTATTTCCCTCTGTAAAAACATGTCATTTCAGGATAGAGTAACTGCCATTAGAATCTGTATACATGATTTTTCTCCCAGGGTTGCCATTCCAGTTACCAAATACTTATCGGAGGCCTGGTACATCCGTCGCAAGTTCATTGCACCCAAAGGCTCCTGAGTCATTTCTATACTAGTCTTTAGAAGGATTTTAATCTTCTCTTTTTATCCTTTTTGTATTGCTTTTAGTAGGAAATTTCCATTACGAATTTGTTGCCTTTTTTATGACTACCAAGACTGCACAAGCTTATATAGCCTTCCCATATAGTTTTCCTGTTGTTTTTTTTTGATTGGTACTCTGATAATGTTTCCTTTTAGTCCAATTAGACTATTTTCAGTCGTTTTTGTCTTCTGGTTGTGCACACTGGTCCTCCAGACAAAAAGTTCTACATTTTAGTTTTTAGCTCTGTCCCCTTTTTTATTATATCTATTTATGTTTTATCTTATTGTATTTATATATATGATGAAATGCTTGTCCTGTTGTTCTTATTGTTACAATGTTTTGACGTCTATTGGTTTTATATTGTTACTATGTTTTTATCACATTCCTTTTTTTTAAGTATGATTGTTATTACTATCTTAAATGGACTAGATTTCTAGACCGAATGAACTTAATAAATAAATAACTCCCAGCAAAACCATTTGAGGTGTCAGATAGATAGTCTGTTTCAAGATTTTCTTCAATATATCAGATATCCCGGTAATCAGACTTTCCAGTTTTACACATTGAAAAAACATATGACAGAGATCTGCATTCGGGCAACCACATCGTGGACACATGATTCCCATCGTTTTACCCCAGCTCGCAATCTTAGCAGGTGTATAATATAAATTATACAATACCATAAAATGTTGAGCTTGCGGGCTCGCAGACAATAAAACAGTCCGTGCCATTTCCATAGATTCACAAACCTCTATCTCTTTAGCTCCAACCCGTCCTTCCCATTTTTTAACAAGTAAAACCCGGTCGTCCAATATAGCATTTAAAAGCAGCGGATACAGGTTTTTAATGCCGCAGCTAGTGGGGTGTCGTGAAACTTCCATTAGTTTAATCTTGTCTATGTGCCAACCTTGGGTCATACTAGTTAGTAGAAAAGCTCTAATCTGTAAGAATTTTAAAAAGTCAGTTTTTTCCAGCGCAAATTCCACACTCAATTCCTCAAATGATTTGAAGTGGCTGCCAGAATGAAAAAGGTCCCCGACTTTATGAATACCCCGTTACTCTACCTCAAACAATAGTGGTCTTTAAATATCGCCGGAAACGTGGGAGTAGTCCACAAGGGAGTTTAGTAGCAGATTCGTCCTATACCTATCTTGCGCTTAACCTGGGTCCATGCCTTAAATGCAGCATAGATTACCTTAAAATTAACCTTTTTGTAGTAGCTGGGTTCCAGAATCCGCAGAAAGACTGCATCTGCTTCTTTGCCCAAAATCAGGGTATATATTGAAGGGAGAGCATCTTGCCCGGATCTATCTGTGACATAAAGTGTCTGTGCATACTGAAGCACTGCTGCCAGATAATAAAGTTTAAAGTTGGGAAGTGCCCACCCCCCTTTCTCTCTAGGAAGAGTCATATAGTGGAAAGCCCGGCGCGGCTTTGTATAGGACCAAATGAAACTATTAACCAATCCCTCTATTAGTTTGAACCAGTCTTGCCCAATCTCTAGGGGGATTGTTCTAAAGAGATAGAGTATTTTGGGTAGAAAGACCATTTTTATCACGTTGCAACGTCCCATAAGTGACAAATGTAGATTGTTAATGCGAGCGAGATCTTTCCTAGTCTTTGTTAAAATCGGGCCCATGTTTATTTTCACAACTTCGTCAAGGTTTACTGTGAGTTTAACACCTAAATATTGTACCTGTGTGAGCGCCCGCTCATCCTTAAAATCTATTGAGTCGTTCACAACATTTGGCATTTACTTTTGTTCAGCAAATAGCCAGATCTTTTCCCAAACTCAAGGGCTTCCTGCTCTATTTCCAATATAGCAGTCCTGGGGTCCGTGGTCACCACCGCAATATCATCTGCATATGTTAAAATCTTAGTACACCCTCCTTTCAATGAGACTCGAATGATCCGATCATTCCTGATCATTCTCCTGATCAAGGGGTCAATATATAGCGCAAAAAGCAGTGGTGAACACGGGCACCCTTGTCGTGTACCTCTCTGGATACTGATTGAGGTCGACTTTAGCCCGGCAACTTGTATCGTAGCCGTTGGTTTGTGGTAAAGCTGTTGAATTGCTTTAACAAACCCGGGACCGATGTTATTTTTACGCAAGACAGACCATAAAAAGGGCCAGTGAACCCGATCGAAAGCTTTTTCCGCATCTAGCAAGATTACTGCCATGGGAAGCTTGGCTGTTGCACTAACATCAAGTAGCGTGATGACTCGTCTTATATGGTCTGCCGTGCTCTTCCCCGGGATGAAGCCATGCTGCCATGGAGATACTAAACCTGAGATTACCAAACTCAGGCGACTGGCAAGTATTTTAGCGTAAATTTTGGCATCGCTGTTAATTAGAGAAATTGGGCGATATGAACCAGGCTGCGTGGGTTCCTTGTCCTTTTTCAAAAAGACTACTATCTTAGCCTCCCCCCAGGAGGCCGGTTGAGGAGCCCCTGCTTGTACTTCAATAAATAAATTAAGCAACTGTTTACATAGCTCCACAAAAAAAACTTTGTAGAATTCCAGTGGAATTAAATCTCCCCCTGCCGCCTTCCCGCTTGCCAAGGCGCGAGTTGCTATCTCCAATTCTTCCAATGTCATAGGTACTTCTAAAGCTGCCTTATCTTCCTCTCTTAACTGATCTGATATCTCATTGCCCGTAGCATCGATCCCTTCCTCTTCTTGGGGCTGTTCTTCCTGGGTATATCATTTTTGATAGAATCGTCTAAAAAACTTCCATAATCTCTGGATCGTTGTGTACCATCCGCCCCTCTTCATTCACTAAACTTTTAATGTTCCCAAATACCTGCTTTTGTCTTATACTTAAGGCCAGCTGTTGGCCCACTTTCCCGCTATACTCATAGCATTTCTGGCGATATGCTAAAAAGTTTGCAGCAGCCTTATCCATAAAAATCTTAGTGGCTTCTGCCTTAATGATATTCCCCTCACACAGAATGTCTGCGATCTCTACTCCGCTGCTGATCACTTCCCCTAGTCGCTGCTCTGCTTTAACCAGCTTTGTCTGAACTAATTTTAACTGATCCATGCGTATTTTCTCCTTTCTTAACCCACAGCTCAGGGTTTCTCCTCTGACAGCAGCTTTGAATGTATCCTAAACTGTCTGGCAAGAAGTAGAATCCTGATTTATCTTAAAGAATTCCGGGATCCATTCCTTCATTTTTTGGATATACCCTGGATCGGCTAATAGTGCCCTATCAAATGTCCAAGATCTAGGCTGCGGGCCCTTTCTCCCAATCTCTAAAGCCAAAACCAATGGGTTGTGGTCTGATATGATTCTAGGAAGTCTGTTGATCCTTATTTGGTTTTGTAGAAAGGCTGTCACAAAAAAGTAGTCTAACCTGACTAATTTCTTATGCGGGGCAGAGAAAAAGGTGAACCCTGAGTCCTGCGGGCAACACAGCTGCCAGACGTTGATCAAGCCATGATTAATGGCCAATGATTGAAGTGCCCTAAAAACTTTATTCTTTCTACCCAGGTAGAGTGTTTGTTCCTGAATGGGTTCTTTATTATCTAAATGTATATTGAAATCTCCACACATTATGATAGGTGTTGCCCAGGTCGCAAGTTCTAAATTAAGCCAATCCAGTATCTCTGGATCATCTGTGTTGGATCCATAAATAGAACATAGAGTGAACCTTAGCCCCTTAGCCGAACATTCCAACAGAACCAGCCTGCCGAGTTTATCAGCGAATTGTTTATGTATAACCAAAGTACTGATCTGAGTTAATATCGCGACCCCTCTAGTGGTTGTGTGTTGTCGTTTAAAAACCGCTAGCTTCCAACCATAAAATTCCATTAGTTGCTTTTGTGTAACTGGGATATGTGTTTCCTGCATACAAATAATATCCACATTCCATGACTTGAAAACCTCTCCTACAAGCTGCCGTTTTTTGTTATTATTGAGCCCACAAACATTCACTGTGGCAATACGTATTTCACTTAACTGTCCTATTTTCATGGATGTTGGTCCTTCTGGCTCCCCTGTATGCCCCATTCAAATTTGCTGCTTTCACACCCTGTCCCTTTTTCCACTGATGAGAGCTATCCCCACTCCCCCTGCTGTGTGTCCCATTATCCTTTTTGTCCCTGTGACCCCCCCACCCTCCTTTAACCCACCCCCCAACCCTTACCCCTACAAATGGAATCGCCAGGCTCCTGAGCCTGTAAGATGGTATTTGCCAGTCCCGCTCCCGTTAGCCCACCCATACGTAAAAAAACCTTCACTCATCTATTGCCAATCCTTACCCGCGGCCCCTCTTCTTCACCCTCCCGATCGAAACCCTTGACCAATAAACAATTCAAAGAGAAAAAAAAAAAAAAGGCCAAAAAGAGATAAATGAAAAGAAAAAAAATGGGAGAGTAGAGACCGGAGTGCGGGGGGAGTTTACCTACCCCCAATCAGTATCACATACATTTACATACATTTACATATAAACGGCTATTTACGGCAAACCTTCCCCCCCCTTCTTCCGTACCCCCTGCACTTGACCAGTTTTCAGTTGCTGTACATATTCCCTGCCTTAATTTCTGAGAGAAAAAATCTTATAGTTGTTTTATAGACAACTTTTAGACGTGCAGGGCTTAACAAGTAGGCTTCTGCCCCCAACTCTTGGAATTGAGCAATCATCTGCCTGAGTCGCCACCGTCTCTCTACAGTGGCATGTGCAAAGTCTGGCCTACTAAAGAATGATACACCTTCCACCATCACCTTTGAATTGGGGCGAGCTTTTTCAAACACAGCCTGTCTCAATAAAAAATTACCAAAATACACTATAATAGCTCGTGGATAGCTCTGGACTCTACCGGCAGAGGTCAAGGCTTGTTTTTTCCTCATTAACGGAAAACGGTGTGCTCTCTGAATCTCCTTTTCCCAATCCCACCCAATCAGGTCTGGGAATGCTTTCTTAAAAAGTAAAGCTATGTAGGCCCTAGTGTCCTGCCCCTCAAGGTCCTCTGCTATACCCAAAATCCTCAAGTTATTCCGCCGCTGGCGGTTTTCCGCATCTTCCAGTTTCCATTGAATATCCGAGATCTGCTGTCCTTGTGTCGTTGTCTGTGCTGTTGCTGCTTTAACTTCGATTTCCAGCTCCTCAGTTCGAGTCTCCATGGTGGCGATGCGTGCACCAATATCCTGGCAAGATTTGCCCACTTTTTTAATGGATAATTGTAACTGTCTGTTTGCTGCTTTCATTTTCCTGCTCTCCCTCTGTGCCTGTTCATGATTCTGAACCATTGTCCTGTAGATAAGATCCAACGAGGGAGGCTCTGCAGGGCCACCCATGGAAGGGGGCACTAGAGTACTGCAGGCCGAATCACTTTTCGAAAAGGCCTGTTGGGTGGCCGTATAGTCCCACTGCATTTCACCATCCTCCTCTTGAGGCTTAAGCGGGTCTCTCCTAAGCTTGGCTCCCTGCTCTTTCCTGGACTTGTACTATCAGTCTCTCGACTGGGTGGCTTCCTCCCCCCTGCATTGCATATAGGAGTGAGTACTTCAAGAAATGTAGATGCAACAGGTACCTGCTCATCATTGACTCCTGGCACGTTAGATTGCAAATCACATACTGCCTTTTCCGTGGACCTTTGCTTAAGCCGCATCGCGCTAGTAAACATTGTTGGAACAGAGTACCTGGTGTCTTTTTCCATGTCGGTTGTTTTATGCTGGGCCCCTTTCACTTGAGGATTGCTGTGCTCCTTCAATCCGGGAACCGGTAGCTTTTTGTTCTTTCTGGTTCCTCCTGGATCTTGGTTCTGCCGTGCCCGTAAGGAGCGAGGGGTCCTGCTTAACTTCGGCGCCATCAGGGCATCCCACACACCCCACAAGCCAGCCAATGTTGCCAAGAAACGGCCGGGGTCGCGCTCGGTCGAGAGGAACAGGAGCGTGGGTCTAGGGCGAGTGCCGCGCTCGCATCTTCTTGCGGGGCCCTCCGGTGCTTGCCGACGTGGCCCCAATCCTAGCAGGGGCCGCCAGAAAGCCGTGAAGCGCCCGCAGCGGTCCGTGCTGCAGGCGCACAGCGTCCGCGGCATCCGCGGCTTTCGCGGGTGAATGGGAGCCGCGTGTGATCTGGAGATGGGCTAGAGCGGTAGTGGCGATCAGCCGGGAAATCCGGCCGCCATCTTGGATTCCCCCCGGCAGATTGTCTTACTGCTGAGCAGAAAGACCACTGCATAAATCTCCTGGGTCAGTTTTCTGAACTCTTCTCTATTGTGCCAGGCACCACTTCTTGGTGTGAGCACACTATAGATACTGGAGACAGCTTGCCTGTCAAAAGTAAGATCTATAGGCAGCCTGATCATGTCAGAGACTGCATAAAGCAAGAGGTGCAGAAAATGCTTGAACTGGGAGTGGTTGAGCACTCTGAAAGTCCATGGGCCTCTCCTGTGGTACTTGTACCAAAACCTCATTCCAAGGATGGAAAGGAGGAAATGCGGTTTTGTGTAGACTACAGAGGTCTCAACCAGGTAACCAAAACTGATGCTCACCCTATACCCAGGGCAGATGAGCTAATAGATACACTGGCATCTGCCAAGTATCTAAGCACTTTTGATTTGACTGCAGGGTATTGGCAGATCAAGTTATCAGAAGATGCAAAAGCAAAAACTGCATTTTCAACCATTGGAGGCCATTACCAATTCACAGTAATGCCTTTTGGATTGAAAAATGCACCTGCCACTTTTCAGAGGTTGGTGAATACAGTCCTGCAAGGGCTGGAAGCTTTTAGTGCAGCATATCTAGATGATATAGCTGTCTTTAGCTCCAGCTGGGATGATCACCTGGTCCACCTATGGAAAGTTTTAGAGGCCCTGCAAAAGGCAGGCCTCACTATCAAGGCTTCAAAGTGCCAGGTAGGGCAGGGGAAGGTGGATTATCTGGGACACCTAGTAGGTGGAGAACAGATTGCACCACTTCAGGGGAAAATCCAAACTATTATAGATTGGGTTCCCCCTACAACTCAGACCCAGGTGAGAGCCTTCTTAGGCCTCACTGGGTATTACAGGAGGTTCATAAAGAACTATGGCTCCATTGCAGCCCCTCTTAATGACCTCACCTCCAAGAAAATGCCTAAAAAGGTATTGTGGACAGCTAGCTGTCAGAAAGCTTTTGAGGAGCTGAAGCAGGCCATGTGCTCTGCACCTGTCCTGAAAAGCCCCTGTTACTCCAAAAAATTCATTGTCCAAACTGATGCATCTGAATTAGGGGTAGGGGCAGGCTTATCACAACTTAATTCTGAGGGCCAGGATCAACCTGTTGCTTTTATCAGCAGGAGGTTGACCCCTAGAGAAAAGCGTTGGTCTGCCATAGAGAGGGAGGCCTTTGCTGTGGTCTGGGCACTGAAGAAGTTGAGGCCATACCTGTTTGGCACTCACTTCATTGTTCAGACAGACCACAAACCTCTACTTTGGCTAAAACAAATGAAAGGTGAAAACCCTAAATTATTGAGGTGGTCCATATCCCTACAGGGAATGGATTATACAGTGGAACATAGACCTGGGAGTACCCACTCCAATGCAGATGGACTCTCCAGATATTTCCACTTAGACAATGAAGTCTCATCAGGTCATGGCTAGTCTTATTGTCCTTCGTTTGGGGGGGAGGGGGGGGGTTGTGTAGGAAAGTACCATCTTGCCTGGCATGTTACCCCCATATTTCACTGTATATATGTTGTTTTAGTTGTATGTGTCACTGGGACCCTGCCAGCCAGGGCCCCAGTGCTCATTAGTGTGCCCTGTATGTGTTACCTGTGTTATGACTAACTGTCTCACTGAGGCTCTGCTAATCAGAACCTCAGTGGTTATGCTCTCTCATTGGCTAGTGACCAATGTTACCAATTTATATTGGCTTACTGGAACACCCTTATAATTCCCTAGTATATGGTACTAAGGTACCCAGGGTATTGGGGTTCCAGGAGATCCCTATGGGCTGCAGCATTTCTTTTGCCACCCATAGGGAGCTCTGACAATTCTTACACAGGCCTGCCACTGCAGCCTGAGTGAAATAACGTCCACGTTATTTCACAGCCATTTTACACTGCACTTAAGTAACTTATAAGTCACCTATATGTCTAACCTTTACCTGGTAAAGGTTAGGTGCAAAGTTACTTAGTGTGAGGGCACCCTGGCACTAGCCAAGGTGCCCCCACATTGTTCAGGGCCAATTCCCCGGACTTTGTGAGTGCGGGGACACCATTACACGCGTGCACTACATATAGGTCACTACCTATGTGTAGCTTCACAATGGTAACTCCGAATATGGCCATGTAACATGTCCAAGATCATGGAATTGCCCCACCAATGCCATCCTGGTATTGGGGAGACAATCCCATGATTCCCCGGGTCTCTAGCACAGACCCAGGTACTGCCAAACTGCCTTTTCAGTGGTTTCACTGCAGCTGCTGCTGCTGCCAACCCCTCAGACAGGTTTCTGCCCTCCTGGGGTCCAGCCAGGCTTGGCCCAGGAAGGCAGAACAAAGGACTTCCTCAGAGAGAGGGTGTCACACCCTCTCCCTTTGGAATAAGGTGTTAAGGCAGGGGAGGAGTAGCCTCCCCCAGCCTCTGGAAATGCTTTCATGGGCACAGATGGTGCCCATTTCTGCATAAGCCAGTCTACACCGGTTCAGGGATCCCTCAGCCCTGTTCTGGCGCAAAACTGGACAAAGGAAAGGGGAGTGACCACTCCCCTGACCTGCACCTCCCCTGGGAGGTGCCCAGAGCTCCTCCAGTGTGCTCCAGACCTCTGCCATCTTGGAAACAGAGGTGCTGCTGGCACACTGGACTGCTCTGAGTGGCCAGGGCCAGCAGGTGACGTCAGAGACTCCTTCTGATAGGCTCCTCCAGGTGTTGCTAGCCTATCCTCTCTCCTAGGTAGCCAAACCCTCTTTTCTGGCTAATTAGGGTCTCTGCTTTGGGGAATTCCTTAGATAATGAATGCAAGAGCTCATCTGAGTTCCTCTGCATCTCTCTCTTCACCTTCTGCCAAGGAATCGACTGCTGACCGCACTGGAAGCCTGCAAAACTGCAACAAAGTAGCAAAGACGACTACTGCAACACTGTAACGCTGGTCCTGCCACCTTCTCGACTGTTTTCCTGGTGGTGCATGCTGTGGGGGTAGTCTGCCTCCTCTCTGCACTAGAAGCTCTGAAGAAATCTCCCGTGGGTCGACGGAATCTTCCCCCTGCAACCGCAGGCACCAAAGAACTGCATCACCGGTCCTCTGGGTCTCCTCTCAGCACGACGAGTGAGGTCCCTTGAACTCTGCAACTCTGTCCAAGTGACTCCCACAGTCCAGTGACTCTTCAGTCCACGTTTGGTGGAGGTAAGTCCTTGCCTCCCCACGCCAGACTGCATTGCTGGGAACCGCGTGTTTTGCAGCTACTCCGGCTCCTGTGCACTCCACGAAGATTTCCTCTGTGCACAGCCAAGCCTGGGTCCACGGCACTCTAACCTGCATTGCACGACCTCCTGAGTTGTCCTCCGGCGGCGTGGGACTCTCTTGTGCAACTTCGGGTGAGCACTGATTCATTCCACTTTGTAGTGCCTGTTCCGGCACTTCTGCGGGCGCTGCCTGCTTCTGAGAGGGCTCCTTGTCTTGCTGGGCGCCCCCTTTGTCCCCTGACGCAATTGGTGACATCCTGGTCCCTCCTGGGCCACAGCAGCTTCCAAAAACCCTAACCGCGAGCTTTGCAGCTAGCAAGGCTTGTTTGCGGTCTTTCTGCGGGAAAACACTTCTGCACGACTCTTCACGACGTGGGACATCCATCCTCCAAAGGGGAAGTTTCTAGCCCTTGTCGTTCTTGCAGAATCCTCAGCTTCTACCATCCGGTGGCAGCTTCTTTGCACCCACAGCTGGCATTTCCTGGGCATCTGCCCACTCCCGACTTGATTGTGACTTTTGGACTTGGTCCCCTTGTTCCACAGGTACTCTCGTCTGGAAATCCATCGTTGTTGCATTGCTGGTGTTGGTCTTTCCTGCAGAATTCCCCTATCACGACTTCTGTGCTCTTTGGGGAACTTAGGTGCACTTGGCACCCACTTTTCAGGGTCTTGGGGTGGGCTATTTTTCTAACCCTCACTGTTTTCTTACAGTCCCAGCGACCCTCTACAAGGTCACATAGGTTTGGGGTCCATTCGTGGTTCGCATTCCACTTCTAGAGCATATGGTTTGTGTTGCCCCTATCCCTATGTGCCCCCATTGCATTCTATTGTGACTATACATTGTTTGCACTGTTTTCTATTGCTATTACTGCATATTTTGGTATTGTGTACATATATCTTGTGTATATTTGTTATCCTCATACTGAGGGTACTCACTGAGATACTTTTGGCATATTGTCATAAAAATACAGTACCTTTATTTTTAGTATATCTGTGTATTGTGTTTTCTTATGATATTGTGCATATGACACTAGTGGTACTGTAGGAGCTTCACTCGTCTCCTAGTTCAGCCTAAGCTGCTCTGCTAAGCTACCTTTTCTATCAGCCTAAGCTGCTAGACACCCTTCTACACTAATAAGGGATACCTGGGCCTGGTGCAAGGTGTAAGTACCCCTTGGTACTCACTACAAGCCAGTCCAGCCTCCTACACCGATTCAACCATCAAGATTCAAATGCCTCGAAATGATCACACACTCTGCCGATCCGAAATGCAAGGGCCAACTGCCAAGAATGAATCGCGCACACTGTTGCCGATTCAACCATCAAATAGACCCAAGCCCCGCCCACATGCCACACCCAGCCAGGCTACAGGAAAGGCTCCAAAATGAACAATACTTTACAAACAGCATTAATGACATTTCAAGGTAAATGCCTGCAATGCAAAAGGTTAATATACAATATCAACACATAATGCATGAATTATTACATTGTGTAAGGTTTGTCATTTTGCATTATGCTGCCCGTAGAGCGCGCACTGTCCTGGTGTTGACAATGGGGACTTATTGCACGGTATCGCTCTTATGGCCAAGCGTACCTCCTTCACTGTTATAGGTCCCACCAATTGTTTGTAGCAATTGCCGGTAAGGCGGGGAAGTCTGAGGTCCCGGAGTAAGTATTCGCAATGATCACAGGGGAGGCTCGGGAGGCCTTATATAAGTAACTGTAATAGTCTTGAAATGCTCGATTGACCTCGAGCTGTGTGGAGCAGTGCTGACTTGAGATCGATATTACCTGTAGAACCAGAGTAGGTCCCCTGGGAGGTTGTATCAATTGCACTGGTAAAGTACCAGCTTAATCCCCATCTGCGTGTGTTCTATTAGTGTATGTCTTATAATCATAGACCCACAATCTTTCAATGAGCTCTGCATGTTTTTGTACTGCAAGTAAATCAGGTACTAGGTTGGGGTTGTCTTTGGCCTCCTGTTAAAATTTACCTATCTGGTTCTCTATGTCAGTCAACTCCTGTAGTGTTTGGTTTCTGGAACTTCCGAGGTCTTAATGGCTACTCCCCTGAAAACCACCTTGAATGCCTCCCACTCAGCACGTCCTGTCAAGGCTGTACTTTCATTCCTGGTGAAATATTCTTCAATGGCAGTGTGTAGCGTGTCGTGAAAGGCTGCATCCTCTAAATATGTTGGCTGTATGCGCATGTAGGAACTGGCACAGGTATGCAGCCCCATTGGATTGCCACTTCTAGTGGGTTGTGATCTGAGAAAGTTTTAGCCAGTTATAAAGAGTCAGTGAATCGCCCAGCCATTTGGGTTGGACAAAGGATTCAATCTAATCGGGTATGTAATCTGTGTGGTGGGGAAAAGAAGGCATATTCTCTCATTCCCTTAAGTTGTGTTCTCCACATGTCCACAAGGTCCCATTGAGTGGACCAAGCCGCAAGGGCTTGCGCATGTTTAACTGAATCAGTGTGAGGTAGGGGCAGATGTGAGCGGTCCATTGTGATATCTAATTCTGAATTTAAGTCTCTCCTGTCCAGGCGTTGCAGAAACACATTTTGTTCTGTGTTGGGGCAGTATATGCTCCCCAGAACCACCTCCGTGCCATCTAAGTGCCCCATCACTAGGGCATAACGACCCAGGGCGTCTATTTTAATGTTCATTATCTGAAAGGGGACTCCTGCCCGAATCCAGATGGCAGCACCTCTAGCGAAGCCCGAATAAGAGGTGGCCACTACTTGGCCTCTCCACTTAGCCTTAAGCTGGGCAACCTCGGGTAAGGATAAATGTGTTTCTTGTAGGTAAATAATGGAAGCCTTAGAGCGATGCAACTGGGCTAACACCCTGACATTCCATGTCACAATATTATAACGGTGTGGTGTCGATGCCATTATTCTGATGTGCGGACAGCTGTCTCTGTGTCCCCTCTCACCCCACTCACCCAAGCATCAGATAGCAGGCCAGGTACCAAGCTATATACCCCAACTTTTAGGTCTAACATAAAGCATCTGTTCGACCAAACTTCAAGCTGAATTTTGATTAACTTAAGAATATAACCAGTTTTGCCACTGTACGTGGGGGGCCCAAGCGAGGCACGAGCCAATGGGCTCCAGTTGGTCCACAGGGGGCTGTAGAGTGATCTCAGTGTCTGCTTCGGTGAGTCCATGACATATGGGAAGCCAGGGCCTTCCCATAATAGCATGTGGAGATGGGAGCTGCAGAGCCAAGACGGGCTGTCTACAGCCCAGTGTGAGGGATGCTGGGGCAAGTTAACATGTTTGTTCTTAGTGACCACGTAATGCAATACATGTTCAGTTAGATGATGGTGTCTGCGTCCTGTGGAGTAATGGAGGGGAACAAGGCCATGCTGGAGCACGACTTGGAATCCAAGAGGGAGGTGGTAGTGTGACAGGAGGGCGTTCAACTAAGTCTGGTCTCCATGCTCCTCACCGACTGTAGTGCTGACACCCTGCCCTTCGGTGCCTCCCGGGGCGAGGAGGCAGTTGTTGCGTCTTTGGGTTGGCGTTTGCGCTGTCCAGGTTTTCGGCTGATTCAGGTCTGAGACCCCCCTGTTTCCCGCCCGCTGACGAGGTGCAGGATATTCTCGATCAAGCCAATCCCATGCTGCCTCTGGAGTCTCAAAAAACAAAGAGCAGTCATCGTGTAGTATTTTCAATCATGCTGGAAATAAGGGAGCATATTTCAAACCCTCTTCACATAGTTGCTTCTTCACAGCCTGGTGCGTCTTTGCACTTCCAGGGTGTAGTCCGGGAACACCACTGCGATGTTTATCTTCTGGGCTATCTGCAGTAAATGTCCGTGATCTTGGTAATTCAGGTTCCGTGCCACCATGGGGCAGAGCCCCTGGAAGTGGTCAACGTGGAGGCATACAGTGGGCCTTCTCAACAACTAAAATAGACGATAGTCCCTGTGGTGCCACTGCTGATCGAAACCACTTTTCGATGAACTGGGTGGGATTGGTGCCCTCCTCCCCTTCAGGCATGCCTACTATTCTCACATTATTTCAGCATCTTCTGCATGAATATGTAGTTGTTGGATCCAACGTTATAAGTCAGTGATAGTGTTGATGTTCTGTGTGTGCTGGGTGGCTAGTTCTGCAAGGTTGCCCTCCGCTGTGCGTACCTTATCGGCTAATTTTTTGTGACCGTCTTTTAGGATGCCGAGGTCTGCCGCAATTGTGTCCATGCGATACTCGATAGCAGCTCGCAATACACTCATTTCTTGAAGTATCAGGCCAAGTTTTGTCCGCAGGGGGAGGAGGATTGGTAGAGGGCACGCAGTCCATAGAGCCTGATCTGTTACACCCCTCCGCCTGTGTCGGGGGTGCCCTGGAGTCCAACAGGCGGGACAGTGCGGGCTGTCTTATTACACCCCATCTCATTGGCACCATTCAATCGCTGAAATGTCTGGGCTGGGAGAGCAGGGGCAATGCTCTTCTACACCTAGGAGCACCGGTCCAATGTGGCAGGTAGGAGTGTCCATAAGAGGAGGATCTAGCCACTGGACCCCCTTTTCTCTTGTCTTAGTCCGGGGGAAGGGGGACAACCAGACAGTGTGCCGTTCCTTTTTAATGTTTCAGGCCCTCTGCTCTCCCAGGGTCAATCTTTTAGGCCTCGCTCAGCCCCATTTCCCAGGGGTGCCACCGATTGTGCAGTTTGGGGCAGGGGCCTTTTTGGCCAGCGGGCAAGTCACCTCACCTCTCAAAGGCTGCCTGGGCCGCCACTGCCAACCACCATAGGTCGTCTCTGTTCTGGTTCACCTGTCAGTGCAGGGCCCGCTCTCAAACCTCCAGGATCTCCAAGTGGTGTCACATATTCCCTGGGAGAGGGGGTTACCCACGCTGTCCCAGCATCCGATAACTGCCGCACCTGGGAGCCGGATTGTGCCGACCGCCCAACGCTCTCTCTAGGTAGGCGGCGAGGAGGTGACATGCCAGGCCGCCTCCTAGGCCCGGCTAGGCCTCACTGCTCCAGTCTGTGGGCATCCTGTTTCCGATCGCCGAAGACCTTCAGGGGTCCGATAGATTCACACGGGTCCCTGCGACTTCTTTTTTACAATCTTAGTCTTGTGTCATCTTTTGTGACTGCAGGATAATTGCGTATTCTTGGGTGGACCGCAGGAGCTCTAAGGAGTCGCGACTGCCATGTTTGTCGTTCGGCCACGCCACCCCATATGGGAAGTTATAAGTATTTAAATAGTGTTTACAACAGCTGAGGTGCTAGAGTTATAGAATGGAGAATACCCTTGCAAAGGTTTTATTGTGTCCAGATTCAAAAGCATTTTAGGGCCATACAAAAACTGTGAAAATTTGCCATATAAATGCACTGAATGTAGCATAGTTGAAGGTAGACAGAAAAGACCAGTACATTACAGCTTTTATTACAATGATGCTTTAGGTTTTGTATTACTTTGGGTGCAATGGTTACAAAAGATTTTTTTTTACTTTACTTTATTTTACTGGAATTGCATGCCGAACCTGACACACTATAACCATTTTTGCCGGTTTGAGCAGTTCACGCTGCCTTGAGTTAAGATTTCCTACATGCTTCCTCTTTGGAGACCTGGTCATAAGTACTGGGGATTTGGTTTTATATATTCCTTACATTGTTTTCCTCGATTTTGTGTTTCAGCACCTTATTTATTTCCTGGCATTCCCCTTTTCGAGCTACTCTAGCCGTTCCCAGGTAGCTGTTACACGCACCCGCAGTAAGACTCTAATGGGGGTCCGCAGAAGTGCTGGACACCGTCCAGTCTTTCTGCGTGAGCGTTCGGGTCAGGAAGTTAACGACCGAAGGTAGGAAAGGCTGGGGAAAGGGCGTGGGAGAGTCTTT
This sequence comes from Pleurodeles waltl, assembly GCF_031143425.1. NCBI lineage: Eukaryota > Metazoa > Chordata > Amphibia > Caudata > Salamandridae > Pleurodeles > Pleurodeles waltl. Next base: position 1,277,430,249 of record NC_090446.1, on the reverse strand, counting down.
AGGGATAAGATTAAAAGGGATGGGGGTGGAACGATCGGCATCTTCGGCGCTGGCTGTCACGCTGCGCGAAGTTTGGCCGATCGTTAGGAGCGGGTAGGCAGGTTTCTTTGAAGTAGCGTCGGCAATAAATCATGGCTTCAGGCCACGATCTGGATGCCGTTAGTACTGCGCTTCGCCTTCTAGGCAAAGCCGGCCAAGGGGACCTGCTCAGGCCTAGTGTCCTTAACCAGACCTGGGTAGGTATGATGCGCGCACCTTGCGCGGCGTCACAGGGGTGGCAGCGGCAACTGCCGCTTGCCTTTCCCCCAGCAGGGAATCTAAAAAAAATTGAAGAAGGGGCAGGGATGCAGTGCATCCACCCCCCACCTGTTTTTATTGATGTGGCGCCGCAGGGGGAACCTCATGGGCCAGAGCAGCTGGGAGGGGAGGCTTTGTTGGGAGAGGGCCATCTGGGGGTGACACAGACCCCCTGGCTCAGTTTTCTGGGCAGGGGGACCTGCAAAGGCAAGAGGAACAGGGGGAAGGAGATCCCTGGGGGCTGGAGCAGCCCCTGGATCTTACTTTGCCTGGAGCCCCATCCAAGGTGCAAAAAGGGAGTAGGGGGAAAGGGTTGGGGGGCCCTAGGGGAAAGAGGTTCAGTGCTGGGGTGGGGTCCCCTGGTTTGGCAGGGCCAGGCAGAGCTAAGGCCTCTGTCACAGGGGAAGGAGTCCAAACAGAAGAGGCCAGTGGGGCTAGGGGGGGGTGGTGGCACGGCACCCCCTTGCCACTGATTGGGCCTCCGTTGACATAGAGGTCAGGATACAGGAACAGCGCAAATTGGTGGCGGAGACAGAACTTAGGTGGGCCAAGCTGTGCAGGGAGAGGGGGAAGCTGAGGGGAAGTCCAGAAAGGCTAAGGGAAAGTCAGCTGGGGTCGGTGGGGGCCAGGATGAAGGGCGTGGGGCAGAGAAGGGCAGTTGGGTTTGGATTCCACATGAGCAGCAGGCAGAACAGGAAGCTAGTGCAGCTGGTGGGCCTGGCAGCGTGACAGCGGCATCTGGAGCATACAGTCAGGTGCAGCGCAGAGTGTCAATGCCAGCGGCAGAGGCTGGCGGAAAGGTGGCGGTGCCAACGGGGCGCAACACGACCTCAGGACTTTGGTCGAAAGCAATAGAGGTGTCTTCGGCACCTTCTCTATACCGTGGGATTGTACGAAGCACGGGGCTGGCTTGCGCCAAGGGGGTTTCAGGTTAAATGATGAATATGGTATGGCAGATACAATTGGCGCTGATGAAGATATGGGTGTGGATGAGGACGAAATGATTGAGCTGGATTATGAGGAGTACCTTGACGAATGGGAGGAAGGTGAACTGCGGGAGAACGAGGTGAGCGCAGGGCCAGGGAAGGGGCAGGGGCGCAGGAGCGGCACAACACCATCTTCCGTTAATGTTTTGCAGGCTTCAGCTTCTACCGCCCAAGGACAAGAGGTCTCCCGCAAGTATGGAGGCAGGTGTAGACCAAGGCTGGACGCCGCAGGGGCTGGCCGGGGCTTTCAAGGTAAGGGAGACTGATGGGTGCCATGGGGTGAATGGAAGGGTACGGCTCGTGCAGCACAATCCATTGGTGTGAGGGAAGATTCCATACACGTGCAGCCTGCTACAGGTGTGATAAAGGCCGGTGGGGAAGCAACGAAGAGAATTGAGACTGCGACGCAAAGCAATGAACGAGATGGAGGGGCTAGTGGGGAGAAGGCAGAGGAGGATAAAGGGGGGGGGGCATGGCATATGAAGAGGCTCCCCTACATGGGTCTTGCTATGCCTTTGGGATCACATGTCGTGGACAAGACCAAGGCGAAAATCTGGAAACATGAATATGTGGATGTTTTTAAACTATTGCATAAGTACATCCAGGCAAAAGAGGGGTCCAAGGAAGAAGAGTGGGAATTGGCGAGGAGGCCACGTGTTCCAATTGCTATGGACAACTGGACTTCTGCCTTTTTGATGTATGCCAGTATATGCTGTGAGAAATATATTGACAGGGCCATTGCCATGTTTAAATATATGAATATTATCCGGAAGGCCCAAATACATTTTGGGGGATTTGCATGATTAAATTATGCTGAGAATTTTTGGGCCCGATTTAGCATAAACCCTGAGAAGCCTTGGGGGGGGTGGATTTGGAGCTGTGGATGCAATGGATGGCTTCATTGCATTATGCGGCCTCCACCCACACAGCTAGTGGTCTCCCGGTAGTCTATAAGCCGTTTTAGCAGCGTCCCGCTCCGGGGGTGGGGAACGGGTATGCCTCAGAGGGTGCATGTATCCACCTCGGGACCGTTGGAATTTCAACAAAGGGTTTTGCTCGAGGCACCCATGTAAGTTCAAACACCAGTGTTCTAAATGTGGGGGAAAACACCCAGTCATGCAATATGTTTCCCTCGCCAGCCCGGCTGAGCAGTGGAGTTCTACCAGGGGCAGGTAGGGACAAGGACCTACTGGGCCAAAGGGTGGCTACTCCAATTAGGTTGGAGAGGCTACTTTATTGGTTGCGTGTGTACCCGGATAGGGACACGGCGCTGAAGTTGGAATGGGGTTTCAGAGATGGTTTCCGAGTGGGTTATCAGAAAACAAGGCTAAGGAGATGGGCTGAAAATTTACAATCTGCTCAATCCATGCCGAGGTGGTGGCAGGGAAATTGAGCAAGGAAGTGGCGGAAGGTAGAATATTGGGCCCCTTTCATGAGTGGCCAATGTAGAATTTAACAATCTCACCTTTGGGGGTGGTACCGAAAAAGGGCAAGGGAGATTACAGGCTGATACATCATTTGTAATGGCCAGAAGGGGCGTCAGTGAATTACTTCATCACGCAGGAGGATACCAGAGTGGTATACGCCACAGTGGATGATGCTATTTGGCTCATCCGAAGTTGTGGGAAAGGGGCAGAACTAGCCAAGTGTGACATTAAGGCAGCTTTTCGGTTGCTCCTCATTCACCCGGATGATTTTTCTTTGCTGGGGATGCAGTTGGGGGGGGTTGGGGGGGGGCTATCAATGTATCAATGTGGACAGGATACCTCCAATTCGGTGTGCGATTTCTTGTGTGCTGTTTGAGGCTTTTAGCACCTTTTTGCAGTGGGTTTTTGTTCAGGTCAGGGGGCACTGGATGGTGTCACACTATTTAGATGATTTCCTGTTTGTAGGTACAGCACAGTCGGGATCATGTGGCAAGGCGATGCAGCAGTTTGAGCGGCAGGCTATGGACTTTTGAGGTACCTTTGGCCCCAGAAAAGACATTGGGCCCGAGTTGCATTTTGACCTTTTTGGGCATTGAACTGGACACAGAAGAACTCATAGCGTGTCTGCCGGCAGCAAAAGTGGAGGAGATTCTGCTATTTTTGAAGGGGATCAGGGTTAATCATAACATTGCAGCTGCTTGGTTTTCTGAATTTTGCATGCAGAGTGGTCAGGGGCGGCAGGACTTCTTGTAGGCGGATGGGTTTGGCGATGTCAGGTGCTTCTCTACCACATCACAGGATCAGGTTGACCATTGGTCTGTGGGAAGACATCAATGTTTGGGACCTGTTTTTGACACAGTTCAAAAGTGTTAGAAATGAGGTCTTTGGCTGGCAGACAGGATACCCCCTGTCCAAGCAAGGACCCTCACTCTAGTCTGGGTAAGTCATGCCCACTCTCTGGTAGCTTGGCACTGAGCAGTCGGCTTAACTTAGAAGGCAATGTGTAAAGTATTTGTGCAATAAATCATACAATAACACAATATAGCACCACAAAAATACATCACACAGTATTTAAAAAAATATACAATATTTATCTGGATATTTGCAGGTCAAAGCGATCAAAGATGCAATAAGTAAATGTAGAGATGTCACTGAAAAGTGATATAAAGTGTCTGAAGTCTTTTTAATGCAAATAAAGGCCCTGATTATGACCTTGGCGGACGGCGGAGGCCGTCCGCCAAGGTACCGCCGCCAAATAACCGCACCGCAGTCAGAAGACCGCGGCGGCCATTCAGACATTTCCTCTGGGCCGGCGGGCGCTCTCCAAAAGAGCGCCCGCCGGCCCAGAGGAAATGCCCCTGCAACGAGGACGCCGGCTCAGAATTGAGCCGGCGTAGTTGCAGAGGTGCGACGGGTGCAGTTGCACCCGTCGCGTATTTCAGTGTCTGCTTTGCAGACACTGAAATACTTTGCGGGGCCCTCTTACTTTGCGGGGCCCCTGCAGTGCCCATGCCCAGGGCATGGGCACTGCAGGGGCCCCCGTAAAAGGAACAGGATGGCGGTAGGGGGTGTCAGAATCCCCATGGCTGCGGAGCGCGCTCCGCAGCCATGGAGGATTCTGTAGGGCAGTGGTAAACCGGCGGGAGACCGCCGGTTTACCCTTTCTGACCGCCGCTGAACCGCCGCGGTCAGAATGCCCTCGGGAGCACCGCCAGCCTGTTGGCGGTGCTCCCGTGGTCGGTGACCCTGGCGGTCACCGGCCGCCAGGGTCAGAATGACCCCCAAAGTCTCTTTTAAGCACAAAGTACCTGGTTCGTGTGAAAAATCTCCGCAAGGGGCCGCAGAGGAGGAGAAGAGTGGAGACAAAGGGGGTGTGCGTTGATTTCTCGGGCCGCACACAGTGATGCGTTGTTTAGTTTCCATGCAGGGGCGGCTGTGAGCCGATTTCCGGCGCTCGGTCGAGGATCCTCTTTTGGTTGCATGGTTTTCAGACGCCCCGGCAACTGTGCATGGAATCCTGGGCTTGTGGAGCGAAGTCACAAGCGCTGCGTCGTTCCGGTGGGCGTTGCGTGGAAGTTTCTTCCGCACAGCAGGCGCTGCATCGATTTCCTCTCTGGAAGTCAGGCTGCGTCGTCCCAGGTTGCCTGTGCGTCGATCTGGTGGGCCGTGCGTCGAAGTTCCGGTCGCAACGCAGGCGCCGCATCGATCTTCTCCTTGCGAAGTCGGGCTGCGTCGTTCCGGTTCGGTGTGCGGTGCATTTCTCACCACTGGGGAGGCTGTGCTTCGGTTTTAGCAAGCTGTGTGTCGAATTATCGCTGCACAATGAGTCCAGTTCCAAGAGACAAGTCTTTTTGGTCCTGAGACTTCAGGGAACAGGAGGCAAGCTCTGTCCAAGCCCTTGGAGAGCACTTCTTCACCACAGTCAGGGATCAGCAAGGCAGCAGGGCAACAGCAAGGCAGCAGACCTTCACAGAAAGCAGTCAGGTGAGTCCTTTGGGCAGCCAGGCAGTTCTTCTTGGCAGGATGCAGGTTCTAGTTACAAGTTTCTTCTCCAGGAAGTGTCTTAGTTGGAAGGGGCAGAGGCTCTGTTTATATACCCAAATGTGCCTTTGAAGTGGGGGAGACTTCAGAGTGTGGCTTAGAAGTGCACCAGGTCCCCTTTCAGTTCAGTCCTGTCTGCCAGGGTCCCAGTAGGGTGTGTGACAGTCCTTTGTGTGAGATCAGGCCCTCCACCCTCCCAGCCCGGGAAGGCCCATTCAAAATGCAGATGTATGCAAGTGAGGCTGAGTATCCTGTGTTTGGGGTGTGTCTGAGTGAATGCACAAGGGGCTGTCAACTAAACCCAGCCAGACGTGTATTGTAAGGCACAAAAAGATTTAAGTGCAGAGAAATGCTCACTTTCTAAAAGTGACATTTATGAAATATTAATATTAAATCCAACTTCACCAGTCAGCAGGATTTTATATCACTATTCTGGCCATACTAAATATGCCCTTCGTACTCCTTTCAGATCAGCAGCTACCACTCAAACAATATATGAGGACAGTCCCAATGTTAGCCTGTGAAGGGAGCAGGCCTCACAGCAGTGTAAAAACGAATTTGGGAGTTTTACACTACCAGGACATGTAAACTACATTGGTACATGTCCTGCCTTTTGCCTACACAGCACCCTGCCCTATGGGTTATCTAGGGCATACCTTAGGGGTGTCTTATATGTAGAAAAAGGGGATTTTAGGCTTGGCATGTACTTTTAAATGGCAAGTCAAAATTGACAGTGAAACTGCATGCACAGGCCTTGCAATGGCAGGCCTGAGACAAGGTTAAGGGGCTACTTAAGTGGGTGGCACAGCCAGTGCTGTAGGCCCACTAGTAGCATTTAATCTACAGGCCCTGGGCACATATAGTGCACAGCACAGTGCTAGGGACTTATAAGTAAATTAAATAGTCCATTTGGGTATGATCCAATGTTACCATGTTTAAAGGGAGAGAGCATATACACTTTGGCACTGGTTAGCAGTGGTAAAGTGCGCAGTCTAAAAACCAGCAAAAACAGTGTCCAAAAAGTGGAGGGAGGCAGGCAAAAAGTTAGGGGTGACCACCCTAAGGCTGTCAGGTCTAACAAATGGCATCGCCATGTCTTTTTGGGAAGAGGACACAGTGTGGCAGGTACAGATTTTTTCTGACGCGCCGGTGCAGCTGGTTTTGGACTATTTAGGGATGGTCACTGGTGCGCTGAGACATGGCCGGCGCAGTGGTTGAGGCAGGGGAGGAGCATTGCATTTCTGGAATTCTTTCCTCTGCTAGTGGCATTGGCGGTGTGGGGGGATGAGCTGGTGAACAGGTCAGTGATGTTTCATGTCAATAATTTGACTGTGGTTGACTTGGTGAACAGACAAAGAGCCAAGGATCTGAGGAAGCTGCGGCTACTCAGGAGGTTTATGTTGCATTGCTTAACTTTAAATATTATATTTAAGGCTGCGCATATTCCCGGGGAAAACAATTCTATTGCAGATTCCCTGTCTCATTCACAGTGGCAGCGTTTCCGGCAGTTGGCACCCGGCGAAGAGGAACACAAGATGGCGGTCCCGGCAGACATTTGGGGGTAGGGCACGTGACGGTCATGCGACTAGTGGAGAGGTCACTAGCACATTCCACCCTCAGGAGTTACCAACTTACATGGCTGGAATTTCAGGATTTTGAAGTCTACAAGGGGAAGTTTTGGAGTCAGGAACAGGGAATGTTAGATGCCAGGGTGATGTGTTTTGTGATGTTCCTGATCCGGAAGGGGCATTGTTTTTTGGTTGGGATCCGGTTTGGAATGATATTTTGGGCAAGCTGTTAAAGGGGTGGGGGAGAATTCGCGCAGGGGTAGTTCATGTTCGTGAAGCGATTACATTCAAGTTACTCTTTGAGATCCTACACGTGTTGCCTGTTTACTGTTTTAATGCACATGAAGTGGCATTGTTTTGTTTATGTATGATATGGATTTTTTTTGTGCTTTTCGTGTGTCTGAATTGTAGAGGGTGGGAAAAGGGGTCGGTTTGAAAATGAGTGAGGTTCATCGTCTCGGTAACAGGTTGGGTATCTGGTTGAGGTTCTCAAAGATGGATCAATTTGGTAAGGGTAAGTGGATATGGTTGGAACAAGGGGGAGTGTCAGAAGCATGCCCAGTACGGGAATGGGACAATTTCAGGGGAGCCAGGTTGGACACAGGGGATGGTGTGTTTATTCATGAGAATGGTACGAAGGTTACATCTTTTCTGCTTTTGTAGGTGATGAGAATGGGTTTGAGACAACTGGGTAGATCCGGGAAATTTTGGTACGCTTTCTTTTAGGATTGGCGCAGCGACGGAGGCTGCCAGGTTGGTGTGGGATTGGGGTAGGATCAGGCGCATTGGTCATTGGCGTTCAAAGTGTTGTGAGAGATATGTAAGGGCTTGAACAGTTGAGGGGATGGGTACAGCAAATGGGGTAGAGAGTGCTTACACAAGGGTGACCTTGTTGGGAAGGGGGTGTTGGTTTACTTCCTGACATTTCTTTCTTTTCCAGGTTGAGTGGGTGGCCCGGAGAAACTTAAGGCAAGCACGTGGTTGGTCGGACATTCTTTCATTTATTGGGCAACAAAGTTTGCGGAGAGACAGGTCTATGGACGATCTTTGGGACTCCCGAGCAACAGGCATGAAGTGCTGTGGTGGATAAAGAGCGGCATGAGGTGGGGCAATTTGCTTCCTTTTATCACATCAATTTTACCAACATGGGGATGTCCTGATGTATTGGTTTTACATCTGGGAGAGAATGACCTGGTGCATCTCTCTGGGCTCACCCTTCTGCAACACATGCAACATGATTTGGTACTGATGAAGCGCAACATGCATGGGACTTGCTTGGAATGGACGGAATTTGTGCCCAGAAGGAAATGGCGGGGAGCACAGAAACATGGGGCCATTGAGAGGGCCCGGAGGAAGGTCAATAGGGCTATGAGGGTGTTCTGCTGGGCACAGGACATAAAGGTATTGACACACGAAGGGTTAAAAGAAGAGGAGTAGGTGCTTTTCGGGGACGACGGTGTGCATCTCTCGGACATAAGGAATGCACATTATTTGATGGAATTGCGCTTCATGCCTATTAACTTGTTGGGGGAAAGATTTTGGCATTGTGCAAGCAATGAAGAGGCATGATGAGTTGCAGTGGGTTCGCTGGTGGGGCAGCAAAACGCCAACTGGGTTTGTGCTGGGTGGCAGTAGATGGGGGAGGGTGGAGAGTCAGATGCGGGCTTGTCCACCCTTCCAGAGTGGAAAAAGAAGCAGGTGAAGGACGACAGACTGGGGGAGGCCCGAGTCAGGCAGGGGGTACGAAGAAAAGGGGATGTGTGGGAATGAAAGGGGGAATTGGGTGAGCAAGGATACGTGGTGGATTGAAGCGAGGATGTACAAAGGGGAGTTACAAGTTTTAAGATAAAGTTATCGTTCAAGTTATGGTTATACTGTTGTGTATCATGATAAGCAAGCCTGTCCTAATAAATGGCCTTTTACACTGCAACTAAGGGTGTTAGAGTCTATGTCCTGAACACATATCACCTCACATAAGACATTGGTGGTCATTACAACCCTAGCGGTCGGTGTTAAAGCGGCGGTAAGACCACAAACAGGCTGGCGGTAAACATTTTGCAATTACAACCTTGGCGGAAACCGCCAACATAGACAGCCACTTTAACACTCCGACCGCCACGGTGGTACAAACAAACTGCGTGGCGGTCACCACCAACAGACAGGCGGAGGACAATGTACCGCCCCCAGTTTCACAACCTACCAATCTGCCACCTTTTCCGGGGCGGATTCACCACGGATAAAAACACGGCGGAAACAGGATTCTGAAGGGAAAACGCTCACCTCTACACACCCCACGAGGAACTAGCACACCATGGACCCGGAACTCCAAATTCTCCCTGCGATAGTCTTCCTGCTCATCTACCAGGAGCACGAACGCCAACCTGCTAATCCTATGCTTAAAGACTTTGCTAGATAAGCAGACATTTGAGGTGAGCAAATCTAAAGTGTCTCTGGTGTTGCAGGGTGCTCCTTACTAGAGCAGCTCTCCACCTAAAATTGGGAACTTCCCAGAGTTCTCCTTTGTTTTTTGCATATATATATATATATATATATATATATATATATATATATATATATATATATATACTACCTGGACTACTATGCTTGGTGTATATTTTGTTAATGATATATATATATATATATATATATATATATATATATATATATATATATATATATATACCATTAACAAAATATACACCAAGCATAGTAGTCCATATATATATATATATATATATATATATATATATATATATATATACCATTAACAAAATATACACCAAGCATAGTAGTCCAGGTAGTGCTCCAATTAAGTCCGTGGAACACTGGGCCCACACGGTATGGGCGAGGCCCACACAAGATCCCCGACCATGACGGAGAGAACACTGCAGGGGCATCAGAGAGCAAGAAAACAGGCACCTCAGGGGGAGGGAAAGGAGGGCACCTCAGCCGCTTGAGTGCCCTGTTCAGCGGTGCTTGAGACGGCGGTGCCCTGTTCAGCGGTGCTTGAGACGGCGGTGCCCTGTTCAGTGGTGCTTGGAGCGGTGGGCTTCTATGCAGTGACTCAGCTGCTGGCGGTCCTTCATGTCCCAGCGGGGCTTGTGCTGGCGGTCCTCTCTAGCCCAGCGGGGCTTGTCCTGGCGGTCCTCTCTAGCCCAGCAGGGCTTGTGCTGGCGGTCCTCTCTAGCCCAGCTGGGCTTGTGCTGGTGGTCCTCTCTGTCCCAGCGGGGCTTGTGCTGGCGGTCCTCTCTGTCCCAGCGGGGCTTGTATCTGGCGGTTCTCTCTGTCCCAGCGGGGATGACGGCTGTGGCCTCCTGGGCAGCAGGGCTGGTGCTGGTGGTGGCCTCCTGGGCAGCTGGGCTGGTGCTGGCGGTGGCCTCCTGGGCAGCAGGGCTGGTGGTGGCCTCCTGGGCAGCTGGGCTGGTGCTGGCGGTGGCCTCCTGGGCAGCTGGGCTGGCGGTGGCCTCCTGGGCAGCAGGGCTGGTGCTGGCTGTGGCCTCCTGGGCAGCAGGGCTGGTGCTGGCAGTGGCCTCCTGGGCAGCAGGGCTGGTGCTGGCTGTGGCCTCCTGGGCAACAGGGCTGGTGTGGCCTCCTGGGCAGCAGGGCTGGTGCTGGCAGTGGCCTCCTGGGCAGCAGGGCTGGTGCTGGCGGTGGCCTCCTGGGCAGCAGGGCTGGTGCTGGCGATGGCCTCCTGGCCAGCAGGACTGGTGGCGGTGGCCTCCTGGGCAGCGAGGATAATGGCGGTCTTCTCCGCCGTGCTGCTCTTCCCAGACTTGCTGAGTTTCTTGTACCCCTTCCCCCACCTTGAAAGGTGTTGCAGCTGACTCCACACTCCCACCTGTGCCCCTGGGAGCGGCTTTGGTGGCTGGAGCCTTCCCCCTCTCCTGCCGGGCACTGGGCAGCTTCTGATGCTTGACAGGTGGGGGACTGTCTGTGCTGTGGCTCCGTGCGACACTGGCTGCCCTGGTGGCCGGTGCACTCCAGATTCCGGTGACTACAGGCACCACTGGTCCCAGAGATGTTGTGGCTGAGGTGCTAGTTCGGGACCTAGGAGACGGACGGGGTTGGGGAGGTGTGGGAAAGAGGTCAAGGTTGGACAGGAAATGTTTTTGGGAGACACTGGGACGGGTAGCTGTAGGGGGTTTGGGAGTGGAGGAAGAGGTGGTGGTTGCAGGAGGTGTTAGTTTGCTGACTTGGTGAAGGTGCATGCGCTGGAGGCAGTCGTGAGGTGGATGGCTGTTGGGTGGGTGTGTGCCTGCGTTTGTGTATCTAGGGAGGGGGCGTCACAGACACACTGGGAGAGGACACAGGGGACGTGTGAATGGTAGTGGGGGTTGTGACTCCACGTGAGCGTGGTGTGGTGGTGGGTGTGCTGGTGATGGTAGTAGTGGCTGTAGAGGTAGTGCATGCAGGTGTGAGTGTAGACAAGACTGGGAGGGAGGAGGGAGACGAGGAGGAGGGGGACACAGTGGAGGCAGTGGATGTTGGTGTGTCTGCATGGGTATGATGCTTGCGTGAGTGCCTGTGGGATGTGTGGTGCTTATGTTTGCCTGAGCTTCCCTTGTGTGTTGACGTGTGGACATGCTGGTCTACAGGTGTGCTTGGGATAGGCTGGGGTACAGGGGATTGGGTCTGGGTGGAGGAAGTTGGAGGGGGGAGGCTAGAGACAGGGACAATGGCTGCCATCAGTGCTGAGGCCAGAGTCTGAAAAGCTCGCTGAAGGGCCGCCTGACCAGAACGAATGCCCTCCAGGAATGCATTGGTTTGTTGCAACTGCCTTTCTACACCCTGGATGGCATTCAGAATGGTAGACTGCCCAACAGTGAGGGACCTGAGGAGGTCAATGGCTGATGTTGCCCCCACCACAAGGGAGCTCCCATCAGAGGACGAGTCCGTGTCACTGGTCTCAGCTCCTGTCCCCGCCGTGGAGCTCCCCTTGCCCTCCGTCCCACTGGTTAAGTCCGATTCTGTAGTGTGGCCCTCCATGGCCATGTGGGACGCAGCCCCCTCGTGCTCCAGTGCCACTGCTCCTCTGCCAGTTGGAGCCAGACCTGATGTCAGCTATCCGCCATCCCACAGGAATCCCCCCTCAAGTGCAGGTGCTGTCAGTACTCCATTTCCTTGCAAGTGGGTCATTTCAAACAACAGTGGCCATAGCATCAGGGATGTCCCAGCCCATGTTTTCCAACGTGTTGTCCAGAGTGTTGTCTGCCCTGCTGAAACACATGCGGAGCTACATCGTTTTCCCTCAGGTAGAGGATTTGCCAACAGTGAAAGGTGATTTCTATGCCCTGGGACATATCCCCAACATCATAGGTGCCATTGATAGAACACATGTGGCTTTGGTCCCCCCGCAGGAGTGAACAGGTGTACAGAAACCGGAAGAGTCATCATTCAATGAATGTGCAGATGGTATGTTTGGCAGACCAGTACATCTCCCATGTGAATGCCAAGTTCCCTGGCTCAGTGGATGACGCCTACATCCTGCGGAATAGCAGCATCCCTTATGTGATGGGTCAACTCCAGAGGCACTGTGTGTGGCTATTAGGTGAGCACCTGGAAGCTAGTCAGTGGGAATGGTTGTCTGGGTCTGGGGATATCCCTCCAGGTTAGTGTGTGTCTATCAGTTGTCCCTCGCCATTTGCAGGTGACTCTGGTTACCCCAACCTGTCATGGCTACTGACCCCAGTGAGGAATCCCAGGACAAGGGCAGAGGAATGATACAATGAGGCCCATGGGCGAACTAGGAGGGTGATCGAGTGGACCTTTGGCCTCCTGAAGGCCAGGTTCAGGTGCCTCCATATGACAGGTGGATCCCTATTCTACTCACCAAAGAAGGTGTGCCAGATCATCGTGGCCTGCTGTATGCTTCACAACTTGGCTTTGCGACAGCAGGTGCCTTTTCTGAAGGAGGATGGTCCAGATGGCGGTGTTGTTGCAGCTGTGGAGCCTGTGGACAGTGAAGACGAGGAAGCAGAGGAAGAAGACATGGACAACAGGGACTCAGTGATCCAGCAATATTTCCAGTGAAACACAGGTAAGAATACAAACCTGCCTACTACATGTACTTAAACACTACTACCTCTCTACTGTCTGTCGTTTTCACTGAGTTGTCACTTTCCCTTACGATTTCACAGATCTGGGTCCCACAGTGTGACATCTGCTTGGATTCCTCATGGACTAGAGCTGTGTGACATAGGTATGTTGACATTACAAATGAAAGAGCTTTTTGCCACAGTAATTGCTAATACAGGATTCCGAAATCACAGACTGACTGCAGATTGTTTTGTGCTTTAAGGGTGTTTATTTTAGTGCTCAAAATTGGAGGGGGTAGCAAACTGGTGAGGGGTGATGGCGGAGGAATGTCCATGGCAGAGTCCAGTCTATTAGTCTCACAGGTGCATTGCCCAAATTGACATAGGAAGTGGAGCTGGGGCAGTTTAAGGATGGACAGGGTGACAAAGTGGGACAGTAGGATGACAATCAGGGTGGTCTCATTTCTTGGCGGGGGTCTTGGCATCGTTCTCTGTCTTTTTCCTGGATCTCAGGGACCGTTTGCGAGGTGGTTCTCCCTCTGCAGGGGATGGGGTGCTGGTGTGGTGGTCCTGTGGCGGTGCCTCCTGTCCACTAGCGCCGGCCGAGGTGGTGGGCAGTTCATCGTCCAGGCTAGTGTCAGGGGCCCCTTGTAGTGCCACAAAGTCCCTCCTGGTGTTGAGTACTTCCTTCAGCACCCCTACGATGGTGCCCAGGGTGGAATTGATGGTTCTGAGTTCCTCCCTGAAGCCCATATACTGTTCCTCCTGCAGGCGCTGGGTCTCCTGAAACTTGGCCAGTACCGTTGCCACCGTCTCCTGGGAGTGGTGGTAGGCTCCCATGATGAAGGAGAGGGCCTCGTGGAGAGTGGGTTCCCTGGGCCTGTCCGCCCCCTGTCACACAGCAGCCCTCCCAGTTCCCCTGTGTTCCTGGGCCTCCGTCCCCTGGACCGTGTGCCCACTACCACTGCCCCCAGGTCCCTGTTGTTGTTGGGGTGGTGGGTTAGCCTGGGTTCCCTGTAGTGGTGGACACACTGCTGATTGACGTGTCCTGGGGACGGAGGTATGGGCCCGCTGGGTGGGTGCTGTGCTGGTGTTTCCAGAGGGGGGAAGCTCTATGGTGGCCTGTGACTGGGTGTGGGGAACCGACTGTCCCGAGGTCCCCGATGGGCGGGGCTGGTCATCTAGATCCAGTTGGACAGAGGTGCTGTCATCACTGTGAGCCTCTTCGGTTGGTGGTGTGGACATGTGTGGACCCTCCTGTCCGGTGACGTTGGGTAGGGGTCCTGCAGGGGTATAAAAGGATGTTTATTACATCTGTGTGTGGCATGGTGTGCAATGGGTGGGTAACTGTGTACCCCAGTGCTTGCATTCCTGTGTGGGACCTTGTGTGATGATGGTTTAGGGGGGTGTATGGGTATGTGCAGTGGGCATGCTTTAGTGATGGGTGTCCATGCTTTGTTGTTGCATGCAGGGCTTGGGGTTAGGATGTGTGGTTTGTGATGTTGGGACATTTGTGAGGAGTTATAGTGATGGGGCTGAGGGTGAGGGTGGGGGTATGTGCTGGAATACAGGTAGGGTGGGGGATGTAATAGTTAAGATTTGACTTACCAGAGTCCATTCCTCCACCTACTCCTGCGAAGCCCTCAGGATGCAGAATCACCAAGACCTGCTCCTCCCACGTTGTTAATTGTGAGGGAGGAGGTGGGGGTCCGGAACGCACCTTCCCCCGTAGGTCATTACACCTCTTCCTGATGTCCTCCCGATTTCTTGGGTGCTGTCCCACTGCGTTTACCCGTCCACTATTCTTCGCCATAGCTCCATCTTCCTTGCAATTGAGGTGTGCTGCACCTGTGATCCGAATAGCTGTGGCTCTACCCGGACAATTTCCTCCACCATGACCCTGAACTCCTCCTCCGAGAACCTGGGGTGTCTTTGCCGTGCCATGGGGTGGTGTAGGTGATGTGTGGGGTGGTGTGTGTGGTGATAAGTGTGCTGATATGTAGTGGTGTGTAGTGTGAGGTGCGTGGAAGTTATGTGGGTGATGGTGTTGTGTGCCTGTGGATGCTAGTATTGTTGATGGCGGTGTCTCTCTCTGGCCTTCGTTCATGATTTTTGGTCGTAGGGGTTTGTCGGTGATGTGGGGGTGTGTTATATATTGTATTGGGTGTGTGGGAGTGGTGTGTGTATGTGTATCAGGTGTGTGTATTTCGAATTGTCCAATGTGGCAGTGTTTTGTAAATGTGTGTGTATTTTGAGTGCGGCGGTGTGTACCGCCAATGGAATACCGCGGTTGAAAGACTGCCGCGTGGATTCGTGTATCGTGATAGTGTGGGCGTATTTCTGTTGGCGTGACGGTGGAGGTTTTGTTTTCGCCAGTTTATCACTGACCTTTGGTGTGGCGGACTTGTGTGGGTGTCTGAATTTTGGCAGATTCCGTGCTGTGGGTCATAATGGCTGTGGCGGTTTTCCGCGGCGGTGTGTTGGTGGTCTTCTGCACGGCGGTAAGTGGTTTTTACTGCCAATGTTGTAATGAGGGCCATTGTCTCTTTTACTGGTCATTGCATTGTTTCCCTTTTTACTTTTTCAGCATCTTTGGATGTTAATTCTGGATTCTTACTTCAGTACTGTCCGTTGTCCGTGGTAAGACTTCTGTCATTCCCCTGGCAACCGGGAAGAGGCATGATTTGATCTTTGACGCTGAATAATTGTACACTGCATGTAATTTTGGTATTGGTTTCTGGCACACTGTTCCCAGTTACCAATCAAAGGCATTGCTTGGTTTCATTACTCGTAATTTCGCGTTTGTATTCTTATTTCACATCATCACTGGCACTTCGACCACATACTATGACCCGGGTATAATGCTCGTGTCAAATAGCCTTGCGGTTTAATTCATTCTATTTTCATAGTCATAACTGCTACTTCGATTGCAATTCTGTGCCAACGGCACACATCACAAAGACCCAAGCATGGGTATCGTCCTGCATGGCATTTAACGTTTGCAGGCAGTATATTACCCTATAAATACTTTTTTCTGATGGATACACCTACCTGTGGATTCCTCACCTAAAGAATTCTCCCCTCGCGCCAGCCTCGACGGAAATTTCTTCTAGCTCTGCACGTCGACGATGACGTCACAATCGCCCGACTCCACGCGACGCCGCATGACGTTATCTAGGCAATAAGAAGCCCTCGTCGACGTGCAGACGTCAGTTCCCTTTTTTCCGTGCCTCCGAGTAACGGTTTTTCTTCGAGGCTCACAGGGAGCTACAGTTTCGACCGACGGTTACAATGTCGCAGCCAAGGAAATCCGGCTTTAAACCATGTAACCAGTGCTGGGGTCGGATGTCGGTTACCGATCCCCATGAGAATTGCCTCTGGTGCCTTAGCTCCGACCATAAGGTTGAGTCATGCGGCTCCTGCCAGCGCATGAACCCAAAGGCACTCAAGGAAAGGGAGGCAAAATTGTTCTTGGCCCGTTCCAAGAAAAAGAAGGAGAGGCGTCATCGGAGGGAGTCCTCTTCAAGATCCTCGAGATCTCATCATCGCCATGGTGACTCTCGGCGCCGTCACCGTTCCCGGCGCCGATCGAGCAAGGGACGGTCCAGATCAAGATCGGCATCTCCATCAGCTCTGCGCCGTCCGACGTGGGAGATTAGCCCGACCGTCACCCCTCCACCTCCTACGACCCCAACGTCACCCGGGTCGGTTTTCGAGGTCGAGCCTCCCCAGAGGCCAGAGGGCTCTCCTAACCAGGAGTTACCTGGCCCCTCTTTGGCGTCTATGCCGGCGCCGGTGCAGCAACAATACCCGGCTTTCCCGACTCCGGGAACGGATCCTGCAGCGTTTTTGAACGCCATGTTTAACACATTTTCTTCCATGGCGCCGGGTGGAGGTCAAGCAGGTCCGTCTGGCCCTTTGGCCTTTAATTTGGGCGTTCCGGCGTCTTACAAATCGACGCCTTTCACTCCATTTTTGCCTGCTGCACCTGAAGCGGCGCCGATGCCCTTGACGTCGCCGAGGAGACCTGCTACACCCGCTACGGCGCTGTTGGATTCGCCTCGGATCCAATCCACAGTCAAGGTTCCTGTGGAGCCGGAGGGTCCGGCGTTGGATGGATCCGAGGTTCGGCGCCGGTGGAGATCTTAGGCGTCGGCTGACGCCTTATCGACACCGGGTCTCGAGTCAAGGCTTCGATCTAGACGTCTGGCTTTGCGCCTGTTGGAGGAGGAAGAATATAGCAGGCAGCACCTGGAAGAGGGTGAGGTTTTGGAGCCTTCTGGTGACTTTCAAGGTCTTGATACGGCGAGTGGCATAGATACCTCCCCGGAGTGGGATCTAGCTTCCCCTGGAGAGTTCACTGAGGAAGCTGCATCTTTCCACGCTGTAATTCGAAAGGCTGCGGACTTTTTAGACCTCCCCCTTCCAGCTGCGGAGGTTAAGAGAAACCTGTTGATGGAGGTTTTGCATCCAACATCTGTAACGGCAGAGCCTCTCTTGCCTTTTAATATGGCACTTCTGGATCCTATTAAAGACATCTGGAGGAAACCTGTGTCTATGGCTGCTGTCAACAGGGCGGTGGCTCGACGCTATCAGGCGGCACCAGGTGATCCTGTTTTTCTCTCCAAACACCCGACACTGGAGAGTTTAGTGGTTAAGGCCTCCTGATCATCCAGGTTCTCTCCTGGCTCATTTGCCGGAACACCTGCGGACAGGGAATCGAAGAAAATGGACCATACTGCTAAAAAGGCCTTTTCTTCTTGTAGTATGGCCTTAAAGTCATCCAACGCGACCTGCATATTGGGACGTTATACCCATGCCCTTATGGAGGAAGCGAAAGGCCATCCGAACTTGTCCCAGGAAATGTTGCAGTTACTGGCGGACGCTCAGGCGACAGCGACCCAGGTGATCCAGTTGGGATTGGACACTTCAGACTCAGTGGCTAGGGCTATGGGCACGACCATAGTTTCTAGGCGACAATCTTGGCTGCGTTCATCTGGCTTCTCATCAGACGTACAGGCGACTCTCCTCGATCTGCCCTTTGATGGCGAGAAGCTCTTTGGAACAAAGGCGGATTCTGCTCTGGAACGATTTAAGGAGAGCAGAGCCACAGCAAGGTCACTACGGCTTCAGTCATCTGCCTCATCCTCCTTTAGAGCTTATAGGAGGTTTAGGGGATTTGGACGTGGCTCCTCCTTTCGTGCAGATTTCAAGGACCACAACAAATTGCAAGCACCCTGCCATACAGATCTTTCAGGGGCAGGGGCAGAGTCCGGACAAGAGGAGCCACCCAGCAGCACTCTGCCTCTTCCTCTTCCTCTGGAGGGGTGCAGCAAGGAAAGCAGCCATAGTCCTCCTCCACTCCCTGTCCACTTGTCTCCGGTAGGGGGGAGACTTGCCCATTTTCTTCCGATGTGGGAGGTTATAACATCAGACTCCTGGGTCATCGACATTGTGAAGAAGGGGTACGCTCTTCCCTTTCGGGAATTCCCTCCTCCCTTCCCTCCCCGCCCATCCTTCTGTTCGGTAGACCATCTTCTCCTATTACAACAGGAAGTGTTGTCCCTATTGGCAAAAGGCACGATAGAGTTGGTTCCTGAGCAGGATTGGGGTCAGGGCTGTTATTGAAGATACTTCCTGATCCCCAAAAAGGATGGTCGGTTGAGACAGATTCTGGACTTGAGGGCTTTGAATTGGTTCCTCAGGCAGGAAAAGTTCAAAATGCTGACCCTTTCACAGGTTCTTTTGGCGTTGAACGAAGGAGATTGGATGGTGTCTGTTGATTTGCAGGACGCATATTTTCATATTCCGATCCTCAAATCGCACCGGAAGTAGCTCCGGTTTGTGGTGGGATCGCAGCATTATCAGTTTGCGGTCCTCCCTTTTGGACTTACTTCAGCACCTCGAGTCTTCACAAAGGTGATGGTGGTGGTAGCGGCAGAGCTCAGAAGAAGGGGGATAGTGGTATTTCCCTATCTGGACGATTGGTTGGTCAAAGCCAAGACTCCGGAGCTCGTGCAGCGTCATCTCCAGTCGACAACTGTTGTTGTACGACCTGGGTTTTTCAGTCAATGTGACCAAATCTCACCTGGAGCCCTCTCAACGCCTCCTGTTCATAGGGGCAGTATTGGACACGACATTGAATCGGGCCTTTCCTCCATCCCAGCGGGTTCAGGACATCCAGGCGTTGATTCCAATGTTTCAAAATGGAGCGGTAGTTCCAGTCCTCAAGGTCCTTTGTCTGCTCGGTCTGTTCGCTTCTTGCATACTGTTGGTCACACATGCACGCTGGCACATGAGGGCTCTTCAGTGGTGCGTCCGCAGGCAGTGGTTTCAGCACAAAGGGGATCTCGAGGAGTCGATAAAGATCTCCAG
Organism: Pleurodeles waltl; assembly: GCF_031143425.1. NCBI lineage: Eukaryota > Metazoa > Chordata > Amphibia > Caudata > Salamandridae > Pleurodeles > Pleurodeles waltl. The sequence goes on along the minus strand of NC_090446.1, from coordinate 1,277,411,020 downwards.
AGACACTGCAGTGGATCTTCAGTGGTGGGCAGCGGTCGACAACCTGTCACAAGGAAGGCCGTTCTCGCTGCCGTCACCAGTGGCCACAGTGGTAACGGATGCTTCCACTCTAGGGTGGGGAGCTCATCTGGGGGACCTGGAGGTCAAAGGCCTTTGGTCTCCAGTAGAACAGAGATTTCACATCAATCTGTTGGAATTGCGGGCAGTACGTCTGGCTCTCAAGGCCTTCCTCCCTTCCTTTCGCGGTCAGTCAGTCCAGATTCTGACGGACAACACTACCGCGATGTGGTATATAAACAAGCAGGGAGGAGTGGGGTCGTATCTTCTCTGCAGAGAAGCTCTTCGACTCTGGTCCTGGCTTCAGGACCACAAGATTTGCTTGGTAGCACATCATTTGGCCGGAGCTCTGAACGTGCGTGCGGATGTTCTCAGTCGACGCAGCTCGGTCGACCACGAGTGGTGTCTTCATCCAGATCTGGTTCTGTACATCTTCCAGATGTGGGGATATCCACAAATAGATCTATTTGCAACTCAAGAGAATGCGCAGTGCCCGCTATTCTGCAGCCTCCAGTATCCGGTGCAAGGAGCTTTGGGGGACGCGTTTCAGATATTCTGGAAGAGTCAGTTGCTTTACGCGTTTCCCCCCATACCCTTGATTCCTCGAGTCCTGAGGAAGATTCGTCAAGACCGAGCCCAGGTCATCTTAATAGCTCCGGATTGGCCAAGAAGTGTGTGGTATTCAGACCTTCTCCAACTCTCTCAGTGGCCACCGCTCCGTCTCCCTTACAGGGTGGATCTCCTCTCGCAGTCGCAGGGGCAGATTCTACACCCCCACCTCCAGAGCCTGCACCTTCATGCCTGGAGATTGAACGGGGCAATCTGAGTGCTTTTTCTCTCCCACCAGAAGTGGTGGATGTTATTTTATCGGCCAGGCGACACTCCACCAACTCAATCTATGCAAGTCGTTGGGCTAAATTTGCATGCTGGTGTGGAGTGAACAGAATTGATCCCTTAAAGGCTCGTTTATCTGACATATTGTCATTTGCTATTTGTCTGGCACAGAAGGGTTGTGCGATTGCTACAGTCAAAGGTTATTTATCTGCGCTGTCGTCTTTTCTGTGCCTTCCTGATCAGCCATCCTTCTTTAAATCTCCTATTGTTTTAATATTTCTAAAGGGACTCACTAACAAATTTCCACCATCACCATTTGTTATGCCTCAGTGGGACCTTAATTTGCTTTTAAAGTTTTTAAAGGGGTCCCCTTTTGAACCAATGCATTCTTGCTCTTTGCGGTTGCTAGTTTTCAAGACTGTTTTCCTGGTGGCCATAACATCGGCCAGAAGGGTCAGTGAGCTTCAAGCTCTTAGTGTAAAGCCCCCATACCTTTCTTTCTTTAAGGACAAAGTGGTGTTAAGGACCAAGGCGGCTTTCCTTCCGAAGGTTGTTACACCCTTTCACCTGGGGCAGTCAATTACTCTCTCTTCCTTTTACCCTCCACCTCATCCATCCAAGGAGGAAGAGAGGCTCCACCGGCTGGATCCACGAAGAGCGCTGAGCTTCCACGTCGACAGGACGAGGGAGTTCAGACAAGATGATCAGTTCTTCGTTGGATACGTGGGGAAGAGGAAAGGTAGAGCGGTCCACAAGAGAACGCTATCCAGGTGGGTCATTCTATGTATTAAGATTTGTTATTCTTTGGCGAAGAAAGAACCACCTGTGGGGCTTTGTGCCCATTCCACCAGGGCTAAAGCAGCTTTATCGGCTTTGGCTAGGGGTGTTCCTGTGGCTGACATCTGCAGGGCAGCGACTTGGGCATCCCTCCATACTTTTGTCAAGCACTACTGTTTAGATTCTGAGGTTAGGAGGGATGGCCATTTTGCTCGCTCGGTGCTGCAGGATTTCTTGGTTTGACCATTCTGGCACCCACCACCGGAGGTTATACTGCTTTGGGACTCTATTCTTTAGGTGAGGAACCCACAGGTAGGTGTATCCATCAGAAGAATAAGTTACTTACCTTCGGTAACGCTTTTTCTGGTGGATACAGTAACTACCTGTGGATTCCTCACGGTCCCACCCGCCTCCCCGTTGCCTGGCTGGTCATACCATGAAATCCTTGGGTGAGCATCCTTTGCCTTGTACATATGTATATATCTGATTCATGTATATAGTTGTAATATCTGTATATACATTTCCTTGTCAAATTTAGATAGCTCAAGGAAAACATTTTTGGACTTGACTTATATATATTTTACTCTTGTATAGAGCAATTATTACTGTTATTTAACTTTATTTTATTATAATAAATATTCTATTTTCATTCATTTGAGATGAATATGTTCTCTTTAGGGTCAACCTGTTCGCCTCTATGGCACGTAAAAAATTGTGATAACTGACGTCTGCACGTCGACGAGGGCTTCTTATTGCCTAGATGACGTCATGCGGCGTCGCGTGGAGTCGGGCGATTGTGACGTCATCGTCGACATGCAGAGCTAGAAGAAATTTCCGTCGAGGCTGGAGTGAGGGGAGAATTCTTTAGGTGAGGAATCCACAGGTAGCTACTGTATCCACCAGAAAAAGCGTTACCGAAAGTAAGTAACTTATTCTTCCCTTCTTTTCTTTTTCTCCCCTTCTTTCTCTCTTGTTTCATTTTCTGATACAGGTATCCACATAACTAATTCATTTGGGTGTAGTTGTGTGTTGCCAGGCATACATTATATCATCCTGATAATGATCTTTACAGTCATGTGGATGAAAACGTCGTCAACTAGGACACTCTGACACTTGTGTACATATGGAATTAAATATTAAGTGCAGTAGTGTTGTGTCCTAACAGGAATTTGTGGATATATATTTTTTATTATTTTTCCACTTTTTGTTTGTCTGAATATGCTATGTACCTGTACAAATGCACCGTTGTAAGGGTATTACCCTTACCTCTATTCCTATTTATAAATTATGTTTTTTATAAAGCAGATTTAATGCTCTCTGGGCTAAATCCATATTCCAAGTGTATCAGTTTCTACTTACCCTATCCTTACAGACTCCTGTTCCTCAAAGCACATGGTTACAAAAGAATAAAAAACACTCCTGACTGCTTGCTATGTAGTAAAATATAGCAATTATCAGTGTTCAGTGGGTTTCCTAGAGCTTTTGGCCCCCGTGCCACTGCACATGCTGCACCATTCAAATCGTGGCCCCCTAATGCTTGTGACTACTCACTTAGTGGTAACAAATAGAAATAATCTGTGATCATTGGGTTTCCTAGAGCTTTTGGCCCTTATGCAGCTGCACCTTTTTCACCATTCAAACTGTGGCCCCTAGTTTCTGCACGGTAACTACACTTGCGACTGCTTGTTCAGTAGTAAAATATAGCAATAATTGGTGCTCAGTGGGTTTCCTAGAGCTTGTGGCCTTTGTGCCACTGCACCTGCTGCACCATCCAAATCATAGCCCCTGGTGCCTGCAAAAAAAGTGTGCTTGTGGCCGCTTGCCTAATGGTAACATATAGCAATAATCAGTGTTCAGTGGGTTTCACAGAACCTTTGGCGCCTGTGCCACTGCACCTGCTGCACCATTCACATCATGGCTCATTGCCCTTGTGCCTGCAAGGTAACTGCGCTTGTGACTGCTTGTTCAGTAGTAACATATAGCAATAATTGTTGCTCAGTGTGTTTCCTAGAGCTTTTAGCTCCTGTGCCACTGCACCTTCTGCACCATCCAAATCACGGGCCCTAGTGCCTGCACAGTAACTGCGTTTGTAACCGTTTGTTCCGTGATAACATTGCAACAATTGGTGCTCAGCGGTTTCCTAGAGCTTTTGGCCTCTGTGCCACTGCACCTGCTGCACCATCCAAATTATGGCCCCCTAGTGCCTGGAAGGTAACTGCACTTGTAACTGCTTGTTCAGTGGCAACATATAGCAATAATTGGTGCTTGGCGGGTTTCCCAGAGCTTTTGGCCCTTGTGCCACTGCACCTGCTGCACCATCTAAATCATGGCTGTTAGAAATGGGGTCTCTGGTTGGCAGTCAGTTTGCACTCTGTCCAAGCAAGGACCCTCACTCTAGTCAGGGTAAAGAAAAAACACACCTGGTTAACTCCCGCTCATCCCCTTTGCAGCTTGGTACGAGCAGAAAGGCTTAACCCCAGAAGCAATGTGTAAAGTATTTGTACCAACACACTTAGTAATACAGTGAAAACACTACAAAATGAACACCACACCAGTTTAGAAAAATAGGCAATATTCATCTAAATCAAACAAGACCAAAATGACAAAAATCCAACATAAACAAGTCAAGATATAAATTTAAAAAATAATAAGATTATTAGTCCTTAGAAAACAGTGAGAACACTGTTGTTTCACGAAGTACCCGTTTTGCGTCAAAAAGGTAGCTGAACGGTCAAGTGTGCGTCGGAAAAGGCAGAAATGATTCCTTATAGCAAGTGAGGCCGTACGTTGTTTCCTTCTCCAATCAGGTCAATGATCTGTCGTTTTTCTCCCTCGCAAGAGAGTGATGTGTCGATTTCCGGATGGGCACCTTGGATCCGGGCAGGTTTTGCGTCGATTCTTCATGCCCAGCAATGTTGCGTTGAAATCCGGTCTCACGGTGTCAGGAAACTGCACTGCATGGGGTTTGCATCCTTATCAACAGCCACTAGCGGGTGTTGCACGTCGTTTCTCCAGCCGCAATGCATCGATCTTCAAACTGCAATGCAGGCAGAGCGTCGATATCAGCCGCAAGGCCGGCAGCACATCATTCATCAGCAACGTTGCGGATAGTGCATCAAAAATTTCCCTGCACAGCAACCATTGCGTGGATTTCTGTCCTTTTCCACTAGCTTCATCTTTCAAGGGCCCAGGGACTGGTTGGGGGCACCACTTGACAGGGCGGGAGTCCCACCAGGGAGTCCAGGTGCTGGCAGAGAGAAGTCATTGATGTACCTGAGACTTCAACAACAGGAGGCAAGCTCAGCGCAAGCCCTTGGAGACTCTTCTCAAGCAGGAATGCACAACAAAGTCCAGACTTTGTCACCTTTTACAGGCAGAAGCAGCAACTGCAGGATAGCCCAACAAAGCACAGTCACAGGCAGGGGAAGCACTTCTCCTTAGCTCTTCAGCTCTTCTCCTTGGCAGAGGTGCCTCTTGAATTCTAAGGGTCCAATACGTATTTCCCTTTCTGCCTTTGAAGTTGGCAAACTTCAAAGGAAAGTCTCTGTTGTTCACAAGATCCTGCCTTGTCCAGGCCAGGCTCCCGACTCACACCAGGAGGTTGGAGACTGCATTGTGAGAGAGCAGGCACAGCCCATTCAGGTGTAAGTGACCACTCCTCCACTCTAGCACTGATGGCCCATCAGGTTATGCAGGCTTCTCCCCAGCTCCCTTTGTCTGACTGACTAGAGGGGATTCATACCAGCCCAACTATCACTCTGAACCAGACAGCGAATCCACAAACAGACAGAGTCACAGAATTGTTTAAGCAAGAAAATGCCCACTTCCTAAAAAGTGGCATTTTCAAACTAACAATCCAAAAAACACCTTCCTTAAAAGTTGAATTTTTAAATTGTGAGTTCAGAGATCCCAAACTCCATATTTCTATCTCCTCCCAAAGGGAATCTGAACTTTAATGATTTTTAGAGGCAGCCCCCATGTTAACCTATAAGAGAGATAGGCCTTGCAACAGTGAAAGCTCAGTTTAGTAGTCTTTCATTGTTAGGACATGTAAAACACATCAGTGCATGTCCCATCTTTAACATACACTGTACCCTGCCCATAGGGCTACCTAGAGCCTACCTTAGGGGTTACATGTTGTAGGCCTGGCAAGTGAGTGCACTTGGCAGGTCGAATTGCCAGTTTAAAACTGCACACACAGACACTGCAGTGGCAGGTCTGAGCCATGTTTACAAGGCTACTGAGGTGGGTGGCACAACCAGTGCTGCAGGCCCACTAGTAGCATTTGATCTACAGGCCCTGGGCACCTCTGGTGCACTTTACTAGGGACTTACTAGTAAATCAAATATGCCAATCAGGGAGAGGCCAATTACACATATAATTTACACAGGAGTATTTGCACTTAAGCACTGGTCAGCAGTGGTAAAGTGCCCAGAGTACCAAAACAGCAAAAACAGAGTCCAGCACACAGTCAAAACATGGGAAGCAGAGGCAAAAAAGACAAGAGAGACCAAGACAAGGATGCCATGTCTAACACATGCCCCCCCCCAGCTGAAAGTGGGGCGAACTACCCACCCTCATGAGAGTTTTTATCACTAAGGTGGAAGAATCTGGACAGACCATCAACATTGGTGTGTTCTGTGCCAAGGCAGTGTTCCACCGTAAAGTCCATTCCCTGTAGGGAGATAGACCACCTCAACAGTTTTGGGTTCTCACTCCTCATCTGCATTACCCATCTGAGGGGCCTGTGGTCTGTCTGAACCCAGACGTGAGACCCAGACAAGTAGGGTCTTAGCTTCTTCAGTGCCCAGATCACAGCAAAAGCTTCACACTCAATTTCACTCCTCCTACGTTCCCAGGGATGTAACCTCCTTTTAATAAAGGCTACAGGCTGGTCTAGGCCCCCTTCATTTACCTGTGGCAGTATTGCTCCTACACCATGCTCTGAAGCATCCGCCTGCACAACAAATTCCTTAGAGAAGTCGGGTGCCTTCAGCATGGGTGCATTGCACATGGCTGCCTGCAGGGCATCAAAAGCTGTCTGGCAAGCTTCAGTCCAAATCACATTTCTGGGCTGCTTCTTGGAGGTCAACTCAGTAAAGGGAGCAACAATAGTGCCATATCCCTTGACAAACCTCCTGTAGTATCCTGTGAGACCTAAAAAAGGCCCTTACCTCATTCTGGGTCTTGGGAGGCCTCCAAACCAAAATAGTGTCAATCTTTGCATGAAGGAGTGCCACCTGGCCACTCCCCACCTGGTGTTCCAAGTACACCACAGAACCCTGTCCTATTTGGCACTTACTTGCCTTAATAGTGAGGCCTGCCTTCTGCTGGGCCTCCAACACTTTACAGAGGTACTGTAAGTCCTCCTCCTCCCAAGTGGAGCTGAACACAGCAATGTCATTCAGGTAAGCTGCACTGAACTCATCCAGCCCAGCCAACACCTGGTTGACCAACCTCAGAGGTGTCAGGGGCATTCTTCATCCCAAAGGGCATCACCCTAAACTGATAGTGCCCGTCTGGTGTGGATAATGCAGACCTCTCCTTAGCCCCCTCAGTTAGGGCAATCTGCCAATACCCAGAGGTCAAATCAAAAGTACTTAGATACTTGGCAGCCCCTAACCGGTCAATGAGCTCATCAGCTTGGGGGACGGGGTGCTCGCCCATCTTAGTGACTGTATTGAGTCCCTGGTAGCACACACAGAACCTGAGTTCTGGGGGATTAGCTACCTCATCTTTGATGCTATCTCTGACCTTGTCAGTCACACTGTAAACTTTGTTTCACAGGAGGACTGTCCCCAGTGTCCACATCATGTGTACACAAATGAGTGACCCCTGGGGTCAAGGAAAACAAGGAGGCAAACTGTCCCAATACCTGGCGATAGTCCCTCTGTTGCTCTGGGGTCAGTGAGGGGGAGAAGTTCTCACCCTCACTGACCCATCCTTCTCCTTGGCAGACAGGAGGTCAGGAAGAGGCTCATTCTCTTCCTCCACCCCATCATCTGTTGCCAGGAGCATGGTTACTCCAGACCGTTTAAAGTGAGACTTGAGGTGGTTTACATGCAGGACCCTCAAAGGGTTCCTGGGAGTCCGCTAGTTCACCAGATAGGTATCATCGCTGTTGCGCTCCACCACCTCAAAAGGCCCAGTCTACTTATCTTGGAGCACCCTAGGCCCCACTGGGGCCATCACCCAAATCTTTTGCCCTGGCTGGAACTCCCCCTGAGTGGCATTCTGGTCATACCAGCACTTCATATCTTCCTGGCTTGCCTCCAGGTTCTCCTGAGCAAGCTGCCAGAAGTGGGCTATCTGGTTTCTGAAAGCCAGCATGTAACTGAATACATCCTGGGGGGGATTACTGGGGGTTTTCTCCAAGCCCTCCTTCACCAGACTCAAAGGTCCCCTGACAGGGTGACCATACAGTAACTCAGAGGGACTAAATCCAAGACCCTTTTGAGGCACCTCCCTGTAGGTGAACAGAAAGCGTGGCAGAAGGACGTCTCACTTCCGCCTCAAGGGCTCTGACAGGCCCATAATCATGCCTTTCAAGGTGCGGTTGAATCTCTCAACCAGACCATTACTTTGGGGGTGGTAAGGAGTGCTGAACATATATGTCACCCCACACTCTTTTCACAGAGAGTTCATATAAGTAGATATAAAGTTGGTACCCCCATCAGATACCACTTCCTTGGGGAACCCCTGTAGGAAGCTGGCTCTGTATATACTATATCAAAGTGAGATACAACCCTGGCCGTAAATCCCGCTTACTGCCGTGCAGAAGACCGCCAACATACCGCTGCAGCCGCGTAATTCCGCTACAGGTATTACGACCCACAGCTCGGAATCCACCACAATACCGACACCCACACAAGTCCGCCACACCAAAGGTCAGTGATAAACTGGCAATAACAAAACCAACACTGTCACGCAATAAGAATACGCCCACACTATCACGACCCACAAATCAAGGCGGCGGACTTTCAACCGCGGTAAACCATTGGCGGTACACACCGCTGCGCTCAAAAATGCACACACACTTACAAACCTCCGCCACATTGGACAATTCGAAATACACACACCTGATACACATACATGCACCACACCCACACACCCAATCCAATATAAAACACACATCCACATTACCCACAAACCCTTACAACCAGAAATTTAAAGCAGGCCAGAGAGATACACTACCTTAAACAGCAGCAGCATCCACAGACACACAACACCATCACTTACACAACATCCACGCACCTCAAACAACACACACCAACACATCCACTCACACATCACAACAGACACCACCTCACACATCACCCACACCACATCATGGCACCTCAACGACACCCCAGGATTTCAGAGGAGGAGCTCAGGGTCATGGTGGAGGAAATCGTCCGGGTAGAGCCACAGCTATTCGGATCACAGGTGCAGTAGACCTCCATTGCAAGGAAGATGGAGCTATGGCGGAGAATTGTCGACAGGGTCAACGCAGTGGGACAGCATCCAAGAACACAGGATGACATCCGGAAGAGGTGGAACGACTTATGGGGGAAGGTGCGTTCCGTGGTCTCCAGACACCAGATTGCAGTACAGAGGACTGGCAGTGGACCCCCACCTCCTCCCCCAGAACTAACAACATGGGAGGAGCGAGTCTTGGCAATTCTGCATCCTGAGGGCCTCGCAGGAGTAGCAGGAGGACTGGACTCTGGTAAGGCAAATCTTTACTACTTTATCCCCCACCCTACCTGCATGCCATCACATACCCCACCCTTACCCTTACCCCCATCACCCCAACAACCCACAGATACCCCACCAACACAACCCACACATCCCAAAAACAAGCCCTGCATGTAACACCAATGCATGGACACCCATCACCAAAGCATGTCCAGTACAGATACCCACACAGACCCCCAACCAACTATCACACAAGGACCAAGCACTGGAGTAGAGGGTCACTCACCCATTGCACATGATGGCACACACAGATGCAATAAATATCCTACAGGACCCCTAGCCAATGTCACCGGACAGGAGGTGCCAGACATATCCAGTCCCCCCACAGAAGAGACCCACAGTGATGACAGCAGCTCTGCACAACTGGATCAAGATGACCAGCCCGGCCCATCAGGGACCTCGGGACAGCCTGTTCCCCTGACACAGTCACAAGCCACCTCAGAGCCTCCCCCCTCAGGAAACACCAGCACAGCAGCCACCCAGCGGGCCCATCCCTCTGTCCCCAGGACACGCCAATCAGCAGTGTGTCCACCACTACAGGGAACCCAGGCAACCCCACTAACACAGGACGATCAGGGACCTGGGGGCCGTGGGCACACGGTTCAGGGGACAGAAGCACAGGACAACAGGGAAGCTTGGAGGACTGCTGTGCGACAGGGGAGGACAGGCCTAGGGAACCCACTCTCCACAAGGCACTCTCCAACATCATGGGAGCTTACCATCATTCCCAGGAGATGGTGGCAACTGTACTGGCCAAGTTTCAGGAGACCCAGCGGCTGCAGGAGGAACACTACCTTGGGATCATGGAGGACTTGAAGTCCATTAACAACACCCTGGTCACCATTGCAGGGGTGCTGCAAGACGTTGTCAACCCCAGGAGGGACACAGTGGCACAACAAGGGGCCCCTGACACTAACCTGGACGATGCACAGCCCTCCACCTCCGCCAGCGCTAGTGGACAGGAGGTACCGCCACAGGAACATGACACCAGCACCCCACCCCCTGTAGATGGATAAACCTCCCGCAAATGGTCCCTGAAATCCAGGAACAAGACAGAGAACATTGCCAAGACCCCCGCCAGGAAATAAGACCCCCCTGAATGTCACCCTTCTGTCCCACTTTGTCACCCTGTCCATCCTTCAGCTGCCATTGCTCCACTTCCTATGCCCCTTTGGACAATGCACCTGTGAAACAAATAGACTGGACTCTGCCGTGGACATTCCTCCACCATCCCCCAGCCCATTTTACAAGCCCCCTCCATTTATTAGCATAGAAATAAACACACTTCAATCACAAAACAATCTGGAGTCAGTCTGTGCTTTCTCAAATGTGTAATTGCAATAACCATGGAATATAGCAATGTCAATTTACTTGTGCACATACCAATGTAACACAGCTGTAGGCCAGGAGGAAACATAGCAGAGGGCACAAAGCGGGAGCCACATCTGTGAAATGGAAAGGCAAAGTGACAAGTCAGGGTCCATACAGTGAGTGAAAATGACAGACATATGCTAGCTCAAACAATAGTATGAGATGTGGGAGTCAGTGACATCTTCTTACCTGTGTCTCACTGGAAGTATTGCATGATTATGTTGTTTCGGTTGTCAATATCCTCTTCTTCTGCCTCCTCTTCTTCGCTGTCCACAGGCTCCACAGCTGCCACAAGACCACCATCTGGCCCATCCTCTTGCAGAAAAGGCACCTGCCGTCGCAAAGCCAGGTTGTGCAGCATACAGCAGGCCATGATGATCTGGCACACTTTCTTTGGTGAGTTGTATAGGGAACCACCTGTAATTTGGAGGCTCCGGAATCTTGTCTTCAGGAGGCCAAAGGTGCGTTCGATCACCCTCCTAGTTCGCCCATGGGCCTCATTGTAGCGTTCCTCTGCCCTTGTCCTGGGATTCCTCACTGGGCTCAGTAGTCATGACAGGTTGGGGTAACCAGAGTCACCTGCAAATATCGAGGGACAACTGTTAGACACACACTAACCCTTAGGGACAACCCCATACCCAGACACCTATTCACACTGTATTGGGTCCTTGGCCTCACCTATTAGCCACACAAAGTGCCTCTGGAGTTGCCCCATCACATAAGGGATGCTGCTATTCCTCAAAATGTAAGCGTCATGCACTGAGCCAGGAAACTTGGCATTCACATGGGAGATGTACTGGTTTGCCAAACATACCATCTGCACATTCATTGAATGGTAGCTCTTCCGGTTTCTGTACACCTGTTCACTCCTGCGTGGGGGTACTAATGCCACATGTGTCCCATCAATGGCACTAATGATGCTGGGGATATATCCCAGGGCATAGAAGTCACCTTTCACTGTGGGCAAATCCTCAACCTGAGGGAACACGATGTAGCTGTGCATGTGTTTCAGCAGGGCAGACAACGCTCTGGACAACACATTAGAGAACATTGGCTGGGACATCCCTGATGCAATGGCCACTGTTGTTTGAAAGGAACCACTTGCCAGGAAATGGAGTACTGACAGGACCTGCACTAGAGGGGGTATCCCTGTGGGATGGCGGATAGCTGACATCAGGTCTGGCACCAACTGGGCACACAGTTCCTGGATTGTTGCACAATCAAGTCTGTATGTGACAATGATGTGTCTCTCTTCCATTGTCGACATGTTCACCAGGGGTCTGTACACCGGAGGATGCCGCCATCTCATCACCTGCCCCAACAGACGTGCCCTGTGGAGGAGAACAGCGACCAGATAGTCAGCCAACGCTGAGGTATCACAAAATGTAATTTATCCGCAATGTGCCTGTAATTGTGTGTATTCCAGGCCTAGATAGGTGTGACACAGTTATTAATAATGCCATATGGCCCCCTGAAAAGGCGGCTGCCTGACCTGTAAAGTGGGACAAGGGGATATGAGGTAACTGCGCTGGCGTTGTACACTGTTGCTGTTGGCGGTCGAAGACCGCAGCACAATTCAGCATTGGTTAACATTGAGCCCTGTGGGTCCGAAGAGCCAATGACGATGTACGCCGGCGGTGATGGTATGCACCGCTGCGGACGTGACCGCCATTTTCTGTCTGTTCACTCACTTGATACCTGACCTTCAACAGGAGAGGACCTACTGCAAGTGCTGCTGTGACCTGTGTCTGGAAGCAACGATGGCTACAGTGTCTGGGGAAAGGGCCCCTGCCTTCACTTTGGAGGAGTTGGAGAAACTAGTGGATGGGGTCCTCCCCCAGTACACGCAACTGTACGGTCCTCCAGACAAACAGGTGAGTACACTGTGAGCATGCTGAATGGTCAATGTCTGCTTTGAGTGGTGTGGCTGGAAGTAACATGGGGGGGCTGAGGCCTACATGTGCGGATGCTGAGTGTATCTGCGTCATTGCATGGGTGAGAACTGGCGGGCAATGAGTATGACGGTCCGGCCGGGTGAGTAATGTCCTTTCCACCTGTACCATTTTTCCAGGTCAGCGCCCACCAGAAGAAGGCTGTTTGGCGTGCCATCGCCAAGGATGTGCGGACCCTGGGGGTCTACCACAGACGGAGCACCCACTGCCGTAAAAGATGGGAGGACCTGTGCGCTGGAGCGAGAAGACAGTGGAGGCCCAGCTAGGGATGGCCTCCCAACGTGGAGGGGGTGCCCGTCGTACCATGACCCCCTCCTGATGTTCAGGATCCTGGCGGTGGCCTATCCGGAGTTGGATGGGCGCTTGAGGGCATCACAACAGCCACAAGGGGGTGAGTACACTCTCCTTCAGCTGACTCTGCGCGCATTACGAGGTGTCTGGGCGGGGGAGGTGAGCAGTGGGTTCCCCTAGGCCAGGGTGATCTTGGTAGGCAAGGTCCCTTGTGAGGCAGGCTATGTGGCACCCCAACCCCACTAGTGTTAAGAGCCATCTACACCTAGTCAGGCTCCTGTGACTTCCAGGTGTGCAGTAATTGGACTTAGGCCTCGTATCCCATGGCCATGTGAAAAATCTAGGAACTATAAGTGCATGGCATAGTGCAGAGGGCTGCTCACTGTCTGTTGTGTCTGCCAACGGTAGTGGTGTTGCATGCACTGAACATGACTTTCTTCTGTCTTTCCCCCTCCTTTTTGTGGTCTCCCTGTTCTTGTGTGCAATACCATCATCAGGCGGAGGAGCATTGGCACCGGAGCAGGAGGGAGCTGCATCCCACTTGGCCCTGGAGGGTGAAGCTACGGAGTCTGAAGCCACCAGTGGGACGGAGGGCGAGGGGAGCTCCACGACGCGGACAGGAGCAGCGACAGCGACTCCTCCTCTGATGGGAGCTCCCTTGCGGTGGCGGGCCCCTCTGTGCCCACCGCATCAACAGGTACAGCCGCCACCCCCTCACCAGCACCGCCCTCCCAGCAGCCCCTCAGCGTCTGTCCCGTGCCCGCTCACCCAGGAGGGTGGGCATCTCCTTCGCCCCAGGCACCTCAGGCCCTGCCCCAGTCAGCCCTGCTGCCCTCAGTGAGGTGCCTATTGACCTCCTGAGATCCCTCACTGTTGGGCAGTCTACCATTGTGAATGCCATCCAGGGTGTTGAGAGGCATTTGCAACAAACAAATGCATACCTGGAGGGCATTCATTCTGGCCAGGCAGCCCAACGGAGAGCATTTCAGGCTCTGGCCTCAGCACTGATGGCAGCCATTGTCCCTGTGTCTAACCTCCCCCTCCAACCTCCTCCACCCAGACCCAATCCCCTATACCTCTGCCTATCCGAAGCACACCATCAGACCAGCATACACACACATCAACACACAAGAGTGGCTCAGGCAAACATAAGCACCACACATCCCACAGGCACTCACACAAGCACCATACCCATGCACACATACCAACATCCACATCTTCCACTGTGTCCCACTCCTCCACGTCTCCCTCTTCCCTCCCAGTCTCGTCTCCACTAACATCTGCATGCACTACATCCTCAGCCACTACCTCAATCACCAGCACGCCCATCACCACACACCGCTCACGTACAACCACCATCCCCACTACCATTCACACATCCCCAGTGTCCTCTACCAGTGTGTCTGTGAGCCCTCCTCCCAAAGTACACAAACGCAGGCACACATCAACCCAACAGCCATCCACCTCATAACAGCCTCCAGCCCATGTACCTTCACCCAAATTCAGCAGATGTACACCTCCTACAACCACTACCTCTTCCTCCACTCCCAAACCCCCTCCATCTACCCATCCCAGTGTGTCTAAAAAACTTTTCCTGGCAAACCTTGACCTCTTCCTTCCCCCCCGTCCTTCTCCTAGGGCCAGGCTTTCCAGGTCCCAGCCCAGCACCACAGCCAACACAATCCTCAGGCACAGTGGTGCCAGCAACTGCGGGGTCATGGAGGGCGCCACCCATCAGGGCTGCCAGTGTGCCACGTAGCGAGTGCAAGGACATTCCGCCACCTGCCAAGGTGAAAAATGTGCCCACATCCCGGAGGGAGAAGCCGAAACTACCAGCCACCAAGGGCTCAGCGAAAACGAAATGGGATAGTGGCAAGACAACTGCGCCACCATTAAAGGTGGGGAAGGGCCGAAAACAGAAGGGCAGGTCAGGAGAGGGCATTGTGGCACAGACTGAGGGACCAGTGTCACACCTTCTGTCCACGTCCACGCCAACCGGTACGGTGGCGAACACCGCGACTTGCACCGCCTCCGGCAAGTCTATAGCCGATGCAACAGTCTCCAGCCTCTTCCCCGGTGGGCAGCCGTCCGAGGCTGCAGGAGTCATCCTGCTTTCTCCCTCAGCAGGTGCTGACCCATGCACCGCCGCCAGCCCCGCCGCCAGCACCGCCACCACAGACACTGCCGCAAGCACCGCCGCCACAAACACCGCCGCAAGCACCGCCAGCTGCCCCGCGACGTCCTCGGACAGTGGCACCACCGCTGACATGCCTGCCATCCCCAGTAGTCAGTCGTCCAAGGCTGGAGGAGAGTTCCAGGACCCTGGGCAGCTTCCATGACACACTACTGTCATCACTGTTGGCACCTGCAGGTGGAAGGCGAAGCCGCAGCAGTGTGGGGTATGTCGCTGCCTCCATGGCGTATCATGCTACCTGTACCTCGCCAGTGTCGTGGCACGCACACCCAGGTGAAGGAATTGTACCGGCCTCACTGCACGTGGAGCACTCTGGGCACCATGCCCCCTCCAGAACTAGTGGAGTATCACATCCACTACCTCACTCCTTGGCAGGATGAAGCACTCTGGGCATCAGGCCCTCTCCAGAACCAGTGGAGTACCACATCCACTACCTCAGTCCTTGGCAGGATGAAGCACTCTGGGCACCAGGCCCCCTCCAGAACCAGTGGAGTATCACATCCACTACCTCAGTCCTTGGCAGGATGAAGCACTCTGGGCACCATGCCCCCTCCAGAACCAGTGGAGAATGTTATCCATTTGAGAGACTGTGGCTTTGCACTCCCCAGGATAAAGCAGTGGGCAACCCACCCACTGGAGAGACTTGAGAGACTGTGGCTTTGCACTCCTCAGGATAAAGCAGTGGGCAAACCACCCACTGGAGAGACTTGAGAGACTGTGGCTTTGCAGTCCCCAGGATAAAGCAGTGGGCAACCCACCGACTGGAGAGACTTGAGAGACTGTGGCTTTGCACTCGCCCGGATAAAGCAGTGGGCAACCCACCCACTGGAGAGACTTGAGAGACTGTGGCTTTGCACTCCGCAGGATACAGCAATGGAGCCCCCTTGTGCAGCAGTGGCGTTGTGCGTTCATCTGGCTGAGGTGCCCCCCTGTCCCTCCCCCTGAGGTGCCTGTTTCATTTCGATCTGATGCCCCTGCAGTGTTCTCTCCATGCATTTTGGGCCCAGTGGTCCACGGACAATGATTGGTGCACTATCTGGACTTGTGTAGTTGGTGTACATAATTGTATTTACTGGATTTTGAACTTTGACAATGAGCTTTCACATGATTACATTCGTTCAAATCTTTTCCTTTTGTCCTTGCGTTCTTCCAGGGGGTAGGGGGGGTGTATATGTAATGTTGCTGCATGTATTTGTGTGTATGGTGTTGTGGGTGAGGGTGGGGGTGTTGAGTGTGTGTGTCACTCTCTTTTCCCTCCCCCCTCCCCTGTGTTGTAGGTGCAGTACTCACCGTGGTCGTCGTCGCCGCCGTATTTGGAGCTCCTGATAGAAGAGAAGGAAGACCAGCATCGGCAGT
Source organism: Pleurodeles waltl (assembly GCF_031143425.1). Classification (NCBI taxonomy): domain Eukaryota; kingdom Metazoa; phylum Chordata; class Amphibia; order Caudata; family Salamandridae; genus Pleurodeles; species Pleurodeles waltl. The sequence goes on along the minus strand of NC_090446.1, from coordinate 1,277,394,451 downwards.
ATCTGCAATTTGGGCTCCATGGCATCCTGGTTCCTCGTGGGGTGTGGAGAGGTGAGTGTTTTCCCTTCTGTGTACTGTTTCCGCCATGTTTTTGTTCGCATTGGTTCCGCCCCCGAAAAGGTGGCGGATGGGCCTGTTGTGATACAGTGGGCAGTACTTTGTCTTCCGCCTGTCTGTTGGCGGTTACTGCTGCGGTGTTTGTTTGTACCGCTGTGGCGGTCGGAATGTTAAAGTAGCTGTTTATGTTGGCGGTTTCCACCATGGTCATGATTAAAAAAAAAAAAATTGCAGGACTGTTTGCGGTATTACCGCCGCTTTAACACCGACCGACAGGGTTGTAATGAGGGCCATAGTGTTCACAGAGTCCAGGGGTTCCCCAGAAGCTGAACAGAGGCCAAAGTAGATAATACTAATGCTCTCTTGGTGGTAGTGTGGTCCAGCATTTAGGCTTATCAGAGGTTAGTGCAAAGCATTTGTTGTACACACACAGACAATAGAAGAAGCACACACTCAATGACTTAACTGCAGGCCAATGGTTTTTATATTGCAAAAATATATTTTATTAGTTTATTTTTAGAACCACAAGAATCAAGTTGCAGGTAAGTACCTAAAAAGTTTTGTATTTCACACAGGTATCAACAGTATTTTGTTTGAAATAGGTAAGTAGTACAGTTTTTTAATTATTGGCAAAAGCTATTTTAAAAATGGACTGTGCAATTTTCAAACAGTTCCTGGGGAGAAGAAAAGTTAGATTTGTTTACAGGTAAGTACAACACTCACATTCTGAGTCTCTGGGTTTTAGGAAGTCCACTGGTTGGGGTTCAAGTTAACCCCAAACACCCACCACCAACAACACGGGGCCGGCCGGGTGCAGAGGTCAAATTTGAGCAAATTGAATATGGGCTCCGGTCAGCTAGCAGGTAAGTACCCGCGACTCGGAGGGCAGACCAGGGGGGATTAGAAGAGCACTGGAGGGGCCACAAGTAGGCACCAAACACACACCCTCAGCGGCACAGGGGCGGCCAGGTGGAGGGTACAAACAGGATGTCGGGTTTCCAATGCCGGTCTGTGAGGTCACTCAGTGGCTGCAGGGGAGGTCCAGAGGGGTGTATCAGGCACACCACCGGTTGGACAGGAAGGAAGGCCACCTGCTGAGCGTTGAGTCACCAGGGGTCGGTTTCTCCAAGGCCTGGGGGCTGCGGTTGGAGTGTGACTTTAGGCGTCAGATATCTTCATCCGGAGCTTCGCGGTCAGGGGGGTCCTTGGGTTTCCCTCTGCAGGCATCGTTGTGGAGGGGCAGAGAGGTCAACCCAGGGTGCTCGCCATCACCTGGGGACCCTCTTTTGCTGGGTGGACCACATGGACACGGGCCCTGGGCGTTGGGTGCACAGGGGTTAAGACTCACGCATCCTTTGTTGTAGGTTTCTTCAGACAGAGCCGCTGACCTCGGGATTTCTTGCTTCTTTTGGGTGCAGGGTAGTCCTCTGGAGTTGGCAGAGGCTGTTGGGCCCACTAGACGTGTCGCTGGTCTTTTTGCAGGTTCTTTGAAGCAGGAGACAGGCCGGTAGGGCTGAGGCCAAAGCAGTTGTCGTCTTCCTTCTTCTCTGCTGGGGGTTTCAGCTTAGCAGTCCTTCTACTTCTAGTAGGTCGCCAGGAATCTGGTGAGCTGTGTCCAGGGAGACCTTTAAATCCTAGATTTAGGGGTGTGCTAGGGGTCAGAGGACAGTAGCCAATGGCTACTGTCCTTAAGGGTGGCTCCACTTCCTTTGTGGACGGGGGCACATTCCTATACCTATTGGTCCCTACCCTCCAAACCAAGATAGAGAATTCTGGAGGGAGGGGTGCACCTCAGCTCTGGACACCTTAGGGGTAGTCCTGGTTGGGGTGGTCACTCCTCCCTGCTTTCCCTAATTTTCCCGCCGGACTTGCCGCCAAAAGTGGGGCTTTGTCCGGGGGTGGGTATCTCCACTAGCTGGAGTTCCCTGGGGCTCTGTAACCTGAGGCTTGAGCCTATGAGACTCACTGCCAGGTGTTAAAGTTCCTGAAAGGGGGGGTGAAGCACCTCCGTCCATAACAGGCTTTGTTTTTGACCATAAAGTGCACAAAGACACTAACCCCATGTGGTCAGAAACTTGTCTAAAAGTAGCAGGCTGGCACAGACCGGTCAGCCCTACACTAGCAGTTGGGCTAACATACAGGGGGCATCTCTAAGATGCTCTCTGTGTGCATTTAAAAAAAATAAATTTCACACTGGCATCAGTCTGGGTTTATTGTGTGGAGAAGTTTGATACCAAACTTCCCAGTATTCAGTGAAAGAATTATAGTGCTGTGGAGTTCGTAATGACAGACTCCCAGACCATATACTCAATATTGCTACACTGCACTTACAATGTCTAAGAATGGACTTTGACACTTTAGGGGCATATTGCTCATGCAGCTATGCCTCACCTATGGTATAGGGCACCCTGCCTTAGGGCTGTAAGGCCTGCTAGAGGGGTGACTTACCTATGCCACAGGCAGTGGTTTGTGGCATGGCACCCTGAGAGGGGTGCCATGTCGACTTCGTCTTTTTCTTCCCACCAGCACACACAAGCTGCAAGGCAGTGTGCATGTGCTGAGAGATGGGTCCCCTTGTGTTGCATAATACATGATGCAGCCCTTAGAGACCTTCCCTGCCACAGGGCCCTTTGTACAATGGATACCTTTTACAAGGGACTTAACTGTGTGCAAGGGCTTTGCCAGTTGTGGAAATAAAGGTACAGTTTTAGGGAAAGAACACTGGTGCTGGGGCCTGGTTAGCAGGGTCCCAACACACTTTCAATCAAAGTTGGCATCAACACTAGGCAAAAAGTGGGGGGCAACCATGCCAACAGTGGCACTTTCCTAAAACCCCATGCAGGTAAAAACACCCAACAACGCATGTCCTACCACAGGGGCAGTGATTGATATTAAGGGAATGGCTTCTGGGTGGCATGGTCCACCAAGACCAGGATAAACCTATTGCGCAAGGCTGTCTTGGGGTCCAGAGGCCCCACAATGTCATTACCCACCCTCTCAAAGGGGGTACTAACCACAGGGAAAGGTTGGAGGGGAGCCTTGCATTTTCCCCCACTGTTGCCACTTGCCTGACAGGTTTGGCAAGACCAACAGTAATCATCTGAGTGCCTGCGCGTTTGGGGCCAGTAAAAGTGGGTTCAAGCCTCTCAAAGGTGGTGTCCCGTCCCAAATGCTCCGCCAAAGGCACATCATGAGCCAGACCTAGTAGGAAGGCTCAGAAACACTGGATTACTCCAGCACATGGGTTGACCCAGGCTCAGCAACCTTAGGCTCACTATACAGGAGACCGTCCTCCCAGTAAATCAAATGTGATCCAGGCTCCTTGCCAGACGCCTGGCCTGCAGCCTGCTGCTGCAAACCTTTCAGAGTACGGCATGTCTTCTGTGTCTCACAGAACACTTCTCTGGTGGGCGCCCCTTCCTGCTGCCACTGAGTCAGCTCAGGGACCTCCCCCAGTTCAGCCACCTGTTCCCCTGTAGGCTCCAGGGCCTCCCCCTCAGGTTCAGCCTCCTCCTGGACCGCAGGAACTTTTGGAGCTGATTTCCTGTGCCCCTTGCCCTTCCTCTTCTGGCAGACACCTGGGCCACTCTTTCAGGCTCCAGGGTCTTCTGATCACACTGACGGGCTGCCCTGGACCGGGTCGACACACACACACACCCATCCAGGCAGACCCAATATCTCCAAGCGAGACTGGCGTTCCACCTCCTTCCAAGGGGAATCCTCCAGGTCATTGCCAAGCAGACAATCTACAGGCATGGTTGGACTTACAACTACCCTCAAGGAACCTGAGGACCCCCTCCCCACCAATTCAAAGGGATCCTACACCACTCTGCACAGGCACTCTGAGTTGTCCACTGCAAGTACTTGGTGAAGTGCATGGGGAACTACCTTCTCTTTAGACACCACCCTAGTCACACTGGCTCCTGTGTCTCTCAGAGCCTCCACCCTCTGTCCATTGATGGTCGCCCACTGCCTGTACTTCTTAGTGTTCTCAGGCACGAGGGTCCTCTGGACCATCTCACTGTCCCCTAGTGAGACAAGGGTCATCTCAGTTGGCTCCCACCAACCTGGAACCAACTCCTCCCCAAGAGTTAAACTAGCAAACCCCTGTGACTGAGCACCAGTGGTTGCCTGTGTCCCCTTGAGACATTTTGGGACCCTCTTATGTGACCCACCCGATCACATGCAAAGCACTTTCGGGGACCCTTCCCTGCAGGTTGCCCTGTAAAAACCCATGCTTTCATTTGTACTGGGGGCTGGGAATCCTCACCCTGGGAACTAGATTGGGTCCCTTTAGAGAACTCTCCCTGTTTACCCTTACCCCCTCACTTCTTCTGATGGGGAACTCTGCCCTCCCTTGGCGTGGTATCCCCATACCTCTTCTGGACCCTGGTGCTCTCCCACAGGTCCGTTTCATGTGCAAGCTTTCTAGGGTCAGTCAGCTTGCTGTCAATTAGGTGCTGGCGCAGCTCTGGAAAACAAAGACTGGACAAATGCTCCTAAGCAATCAAATTATACAGCCCCCCATAAGTTGTCACCTTGCTGCCCTTAACCCAACCATTCAGTGACCCACAAAAAGGGTCAACACATTGCAACCAAGTTTGGGATTCCTTCTTTTTGTAGGACCTAAACTTATCCCGGTACTGCTCAGGGGTGATCCCATATCTTGAGAATAGGGCATCCTTCATGATAGAGTAGGTGAGCACCTGAGGATACCCTAAGGATGTCAGAGTGTCCCTCCCCTCTTTCTCAAAGTGCTTCCACACACCCACCTCCCAATGTGGTTCAGGGACCATGTTCATGTGGAGAGCTGACTCATACCCCTTAAACCACAGATAAATGTCATCCTCCCTGTAGGAGGCTGGACTGGCTTGTAGTGAGTACCTAGGGGTACTTGCACCTTGCACCAGGCCCAGTTATCCCTTATTAGTGTATAGGGTGTCTAGCAGCATAGGCTGATAGATAATGGTAGCTTAGCAGAGCAGCTTAGGCTGAACTAGGAGACGAGTGAAGGTCCTACAGTACCACTTAGTGTCATATGCACAATATCATAAGAAAACACAATACACAGATATACTAAAAATAAAGGTACTTTATTTTTATGACAATATGCCAAAAGTATCTCAGTGAGTACCCTCAGTATGAGGATAGCAAATATACACAAGATATATGTACACAATACCAAAAATATGCAGTATAGTCTTAGAAAACAGTGCAAACAATGTATAGTTACAATAGGATGCAATGGGGACACATAGGGATAGGGGCAACACAAACCATATACTCCAAAAGTGGAATGCGAACCACGAATGGACCCCAAACCTATGTGACCTTGTAGAGGGTCGCTGGGACTATTAGAAAATAGTGAGGGTTAGAAAAATAGCCCACCCCAAGACCCTGAAAAGTGAGTGCAAAGTGCACTAAAGTTCGCCAAAGGACATAGAAGTCGTGATAGGGGAATTCTGCAGGAAAGACACAAACCAACAATGCAACAACGATGGATTTCCAGTCGAGGGTACCTGTGGAACAAGGGGACCAAGTCCAAAAGTCACAAGCAAGTCGGAGATGGGCAGATGCCCAGGAAATGCCAGATGTAGGTGCAAAGATGCTGCTACTGGACAGTAGAAGCGTAGGTTTCTGCAAGAACGACAAGGGCTAGAGACTTTCCCTTTGGAGGACGGATCCCTCACGCCGTGGAGAGTCGTGCAGAAGTGTTTTCCCACCGAATGACCGCCAACAAGCCTTGCTAGCTGCAAATCGTGCGGTAAGGGTTTTTGGATGCTGCTGTGGCCCAGGAGGGACCAGGATGTCGCAAATTGCGTCAGGGGACAGAGGGGATGTGGAGCAAGACAAGGAGCCCTCTCAGCAGCAGGCAGCACCCAGAGAAGTGTCAGAAACAGGCACTACGAGGATGCGTGAAACGGTTCTCACCCGAAGTCGCACAAAGGAGTCCCACGTCGCCGGAGAACAACTTAGGAGGTCGTGCAATGCAGGTTAGAGTGCCGTGGACCCAGGCTGGACTGTGCACAAAGGATTTCCGCCAGAAGTGCACGGAGGCCGGAGTAGCTGCATAAGTTGCAGTTTCCAACAATGCAGTCTGGCGTGGGGAGGCAAGGACTTACCTCCACCAAACTTGGACTGAAGAGTCACTGGACTGTGGGAGTCACTTGGACCGAGTTGCTGGATTCAAGGGACCTCGCTCATCGTGCTGAGAGGAGACCCAAGGTACCGGTGATGCAGTTCTTTGGTGCCTGCGGTTGCAGGGGGAGGATTCCGTCGACCCACAGGAGATTTCTTCGGAGCTTCTAGTGCAGAGAGGAGGCAGACTACCCCCACAGCATGCACCACCTGGAAAGCAGTTGAGAAGGCGGCTGGATCAGCGTTACAGAGTTGCAGTAGTCGTCTTTGCTACTATGTTGCAGTTTTGCAGGCTTCCAGCGCGGTCAGCAGTCGATTCCTTGGCAGAAGGTGAAGAGAGAGATGCAAAGGAACTCGGATGAGCTCTTGCATTCGTTATCTAAGGAATCCCAAGAGACAGAGACCCTAAATAGCCAGAAAAGAGGGTTTGGCTACCTAGGAGAGAGGATAGGCTAGCAACACCTGAAGGAGCCTATCAGAAGGAGTCTCTGACGTCACCTGATGGCACTGGCCACTCAGAGCAGTCCAGTGTGCCAGCAGCACCTCTGTTTCCAAGATGGCAGAGGTCTGGAGCACACTGGAGGAGCTCTGGGCACCTCCCAGGGGAGGTACCGGTCAGGGGAGTGGTCACTCCCCTTCCCTTTGTCCAGTTTCACGCCAGAGCAGGGCTAAGGGGTCCCTGAACCGGTGTAGACTGGCTTATGCAGAAATGGGCACCAAATGTGCCCATGAAAGCATTTCCAGAGGCTGGGGGAGGCTACTCCTCCCCTGCCTTCACACCATTTTCCAAAGGGAGAGGGTGTAACACCCTCTCTCAGAGGAAGTCCTTTGTTCTGCCATCCTGGGCTAGGCCTGGCTGGACCCCAGGAGGGCAGATGCCTGTCTGAGGGGTTGGCAGCAGCAGCTGCAGTGAAACCCCGGGAAAGGCAGTTTGGCAGTACCAGGGTCTGTGCTACAGACCACTGGGATCATGGGATTGTGCCAACTATGCCAGGATGGTATAGAGGGGGCAATTCCATGATCATAGACATATTACATGGCCATATTCGGAGTTACCATTGTGAAGCTACATATAGGTAGTGACCTATATGTAGTGCACGCGTGTAATGGTGTCCCCACACTCACAAAGTCCGGGGAATTGGCCCTGAACAATGTGGGGGCACCTTGGCTAGTGCCAGGGTGCCCACACACTAAGTAACTTAGCACCCAACCTTTACCAGGTAAAGGTTAGACATATAGGTGACTTATAAGTTACTTAAGTGCAGTGTAAAATGGCTGTGAAATAACGTGGACGTTATTTCACTCAGGCTGCAGTGGCAGGCCTGTGTAAGAATTGTCAGAGCTCCCTATGGGTGGCAAAAGAAATGCTGCAGCCCATAGGGATCTCCTGGAACCCCAATACCCTGGGTACCTCAGTACCATATACTAGGGAATTATAAGGGTGTTCCAGTAAGCCAATGTAAATTGGTAAAATTGGTCACTAGCCTGTTAGTGACAATTTGAAAGTAATGAGAGAGCATAACCACTGAGGTTCTGGTTAGCAGAGCCTCAGTGAGACAGTTAGTCATAACACAGGTAACACATTCAGGCACACTTATGAGCACTGGGGCCCTGACTAGTAGGGTCCCAGTGACACATACAACTAAAACAACATATATACAGTGAAAAATGGGGGTAACATGCCAGGCAAGATGGTACTTTCCTACACTCCCTCTTATAATCTTTTACCAAATCCTTTGGAATGTGTACCCTCCTTTCAGGCTGCACTGAGGTACTGCTGCTACCATCTCTGGTAGACTGGCGCCTCTGATCCAGTTCCCTAAAACTAATCTTATGAGCCAGGAGCAGCTTCTTCTCTTCTATGGCCAGTCTCCTCTCCTCCATTTCCATCTCCATTTTCATCCTCAACTTCTCTAACTCCAACAGATGAGCCCTCTCTCCCTGTCTGTCCTGCAACTCTTCAGGAGTCAGGCCATTGGATGACACACTGGTACCTGCCCTGGAGACCCTCCCCCCCCCAGGCATAACAGGCACATCCACTACACCATTGTGAACACTGCACCTCCTTACACTTATACTCCTCCTCTGAGTGCCCCTCAGCTTCCTTGGCCATCACCCAGGTCCTCAGTGGCTTTTGTAGCTCCCCCTCCCTGGTGAAGCTCTTAATGGGACAGGCAAGATCCTTGCAAACCTGCTTCAGTTGAGCCACTATATACCCCTCCAGTTTCTCCAACTCAAACACAGCCTTTGCAGACAAAGCTGATGCATCCTCAATTTTAAACATGATGGCAAGGTTCACTCACAGATGCAAAGTTCCACGGCAGAAAAAGAGTTCCCAATGAGAAGTTCAAAAATCAACAGAAAGATCACCAAAAATATGGAAGCAAGAAAAAAAAGTCCCAAAAAAAGCAAAAATCACCAAGACAAATAATATGTGGTCAAGTAATGGTCTGCACTGAAAACAGTAGTTTACACTTAATCACTGTGGGCCTGATTACAACTTTGGAGGAGGTGTTAATCCGTCCCAAAAGTGACGGTAAAGTGACGGATATACCACCAGGCGTATTACGAGTCCATTATATCCTATGGAACTCGTAATACGGCTGGTGGTATATCCGTCACATTTGGGACGGATTAACACCTCCTCCAAAGTTGTAATCAGGCCCTGTATGTCAAGTACAAAAACAAGTCTAATCTCCACCACTGTTCACCAGTGTTAGAAATGGGGGACTCTGGTTGCCAGTCAGTTTGTACTATGCCCAAGCAGGGCCCCCACTGGAGAAACACACCTTGGTAACCCCACTCACCCCTTTGCTAGCTTGGCACAAGCAGAAAGGGTTAACCCCAGAAGCAATATGTAAAGTATTTATACCAACACCCAGAGTAATACAGTGAAAACACTACAAAATGGACACTACACCAGTTTAGAAAAATAGGTAACATTTATCTAAATCAAACAAGACCAAAACAACAAAAATCCAACATACACAAGTCAAGATAGGAATTTAAAAAAGAATAAGAGTCTTAATCCTTAGAAAACAGTGAGAACGCTGTTGTTACACAAATTACCTGGTTTGCGTCGAAAATAAAGCTGCACGGGCAAGCGTGCATCGGAAGAGTCAGCAATGCGCAATGCGTCGATTCCTTATTCGCAAGTGAGGCCGTGCATCGTTTTCTTCTCCGGTTGGGTTGGGTCAGCAATGTGTTGTTTTTCTTCCTAGCAGGACAGCGATGTGTCGATTTCCAGACAGGCACCATGGGTACGGGCAGGCTTTGTGTTGATTTTTCACGCCCAGCAATGTTGTGTTGAAATCTGGTCTCACGGTGTCAGGAAACTATGTTGCGTGGGGTTTGCGTCGTTATCAGCAGCCGCTAGTGGGTGTTTCGCCTTGTTTCTCCAGCCATGGTGGGTCAATCTTCTAGGCACTATGCAGGTGAAGCTTCAGTTTCAGCCACGAGGCTGACAGCGCATTGCTTATCATCCGCATTGCGGGTGGTGCGTCAAACATTTCCCTACATGCCGGTCTTTGCATGGATTTCAGTCCTTTTCCACCAGCTTCACCTTTCATGGGGCCAGGGACTGGAAGGGGCACCACTAGGCAGGGCAGGAGTCTCACCAGAGTGTCCAGGTGCTGGCAGAGAGAAGTCTTTGATGTCCCTGGGACTACAACAACAGGAGGCAAGCTCAACTCAAGCCTATGGAGACTCTTCTCAAGCAGGATTGCACAACAAAGTCCAGTCTTTGTCCCCTTTCACAGGCAGAAGCAGCAACTGCAGTATAGCCCAACAAAGCACAGTCACAGGCAGGGGCAGCACTTCTCTTCAGCTCCTCTCCTTGGCAGAGGTTCCTCTTGAATCCTTGAAGAAATCTGAAAATGTTGGGTTTTGGGTTCAATACTTATTCTCCTTTTTGCTTTGAAGATGGCACACTTCAAATCAAAGGAAAGGCTCTGTTGTTCACCAGATCCTTCCTTGCCCAGGCCAGACTCCAGAATCACACTAGGGGGTTGGAGACTGAATTGTGAGAGGGCAGGCATAGCCCATTCTGGTATAAGTGACCGCTCCTCCCTCCACTCTAGCACATATGGACCATCAGGATATGAAGGCTATTCCCCAGCTCCCTTTGTCTCACTGTCTAGAGGGAATTCACAACAGCCCAACTGTCAGTCTGACCCAGACAGGGAATCTACAAACAGGCAGAGTCAAAGAATAGTTTAAGCAAGAACATGCCCACTTTCTAAAAGTGGCATTTTCAAATTAGCAATCCAAAAACCACCTTCACTAAAAGATGTATTTTAAAATTTTGAGTTCAGAGGCCCCAAACTCCATATTTCTATCTGCTCCCAAAGGGAATCTACACTTTGATGACATTTAAAGTCAGCACCCACGTTAACCTTTGAGAGAGATAGGCCTTGCAACAGTGAAAGCTGAGTTTAGCAATATTTCACTGTTAGGACATGTAAAACACACCAGTACATGTCCCACCTTTACCATATAGTGCACCCTGTCCATGGAGCTACCTAGGGCCTACCTTAGGGGTGCCTTACATGTAGAAAAAGGGACAGTTTAGGCCTGGCAAGTAGATACACTTGCCGGGTCGAATTGGCAGTTTAAAACTGCACACACAGACACTGCAGTGGCAGGTCTAAGCCATGTTTATAGGGCTACTCAGGTCGGTGGCACAATCAGTGCTGCAGGCCCACTAGTAGCATTTGATTTACAGGCCCTGGGCACCTCTAGTGCACTTTAAGGGACATACTGGTAAATCAAATATGTCAATCAGGAATAAGCCAATTTCACATACAATTTACACAAGAGCACTTGCACTTTAGCACTGGTCAGCAGTGATAAAGTGCCCAGGGTACCAAAAACAGTGAAAACAGAGTTCAGCACACATTGAAAACATGAGAAGCAAAGGCAAAAAAGACAGGGGAGACCACACCAAGGATGCCAGGTCTAACAAACAGTAAAATCAACTCCCAGGAAACTAAAGGTAGTATTTTCATTTCTAGATTAAAAAAAGGACACCCAGGATTGTTTTTAGGCTCTCTGCTTGAATTAATTTCCTGTTACATCAGAGAAAGTTGTAGCGCTAGCTCACTCACCCCAAATCTGCCACTTTTACCAGTCATTTTCCCATTAATATGCACAAAACACGCCTGTAAAACCAAATGACCCACCATTGCAAGCACATTTAGGTGAAAACTGCCACTTCTAGCATACTATTGTTTCCTCTGGTATAGTAACCTTACACATTCCCACTTGATAGCAGACTACATGCCTGTAAGCAACCACCCTGTTACGTTACCGCCTTTCAAACACTTTCATAAATCTGTCATTCTGGTCATTCTAATCAACACAATAACAGTAGATTCCATACATGAGGTCTTAAATCTAGACTGATAATCTTGATCATCCATCGCTTCAAACAACCCAATAATACACCTAACAAATATGCATAGCCAAATAACTACAAACATATTAATTGTTCATTCAATTTCTCATTAAACATAAGAAAAAACTTCAATCTGAGGTGTATGCTACATAATGTTTGGTTAGCAAATGTACATCACCGGCATTGCTACCCTCATCGTTACTCCTAAACTTGATTGAATATGTATCATATAATCCTGGCTAAATCTACACCAAATTTGGATTGTTTAGGTCCCCAAAGATATTCCATACTTTGCATATATAGAGTGGAAGTGGAAAAAAGTTGGAGTGGTGAACATCATTTTCAAAGTCTTTTTAAAATGCAAAGCATGTCAAGCATACCTTACACCCCGTTGAATTACATCAAATTAGCCACCTCACTATCTGTATATAACATTACTTATTTTCACAATTTTTGCACTGAGTAAAACTCAAAACCAATTTCTTTGAACAACCTGCTGAGTAAACTCAGTCAAATGCTGTTCTCCAAAAACATATACTTAGGAGACCTAACCACTAACTGGAACAATACCCAATCTGAACATTGGCAGAACCATGTCAACCTACTAGAGCTTCATTTTTTCTCTCAGTTCTCTGCTTGCCCTGCACTCAAGAATAGCTGCATTCTTGATCTAATCATAATCCCACTTTAGCACAAGGGCTCTGCCTATTTTACTCCCCTGAATTTTTGCTTTTGGACTACCAAGTTTTGGAATTTCACTGTAAGTGAGTCTCACCAGTTGACTCTCACCCACTTTAAATTTAGTGAAAATGTTCTGAGAGTGCTAACCAGCAGTGCCCTCTTTTCAAGCGATGTCCCGCTGCTGTGTAGCTGGTTAAGGGGCTCTGAGCTGCTTGCGTATAAACACGTGAGCACACACATATCCTAGCATGTGCGGCTTAGCTTGTGAGACTGCAGTATAGCTCTACCCAGTATCTATTCACAGGTAGTCTGTCCCAGAAGGGACCCTTCAGAGATTGGTGCTCACTCTAGGTAGGCCTTATAAAATGAGTGGGTAGTTAGACTAGGTCTGTAATGCTTAAATTAAAAGATTGGGTAATTTGCTGAATTATACATTATAGATTAAATCTGTGCCAAAGTAGTTTCTCTCTGTTTAGGCCTAGATGTACATGTATGTTTGCAATCCTAGGGTAAAAATGTACCCTGGGTGCAGATCCCAAGTCACTTTTATGATATCTGTGCTCCTCGTAGCACTTGAAGATTTGTCATAATTCTCTGGCTTAATTTATAACTACATTCCAGTCCTTTGTCCCCCCCTCCTGGATGAGTTTAATTACACTGCTGGCCAGCAGGAGGATCACATCTCCCCCCACACAATAGAGCCATTCGACAGTGCCTGGCCTGTTCCTGGGAAATAAAGGGGTGGGGATGAAATCTACATGTGCTAATTACCTATGGCGCAGCAAATGCCCTAAGAAGGCTCACTCCAATTGAAACAAATTAGGGGAGTCAGACCTCTAGAGTCAACCACAGGAGACGCTTCCCTTTGATGTTTTGGGTGCAAGGGATCAGTTAGCTGTGCCAGATGGGGGGCAGGTCTGAGACTTTCAATGAAGGTGTTAGAAATGAGGTCTTTAGTTGGCAGTCAGGCTACCCCCTGTCCAAGCAAGGACCCTCACTCTAGTCAGGGTAAAAGGGAATCACCGTCAGCTAACCCCCACTCACCCCCTTGGTAGTTGGCACGAGCAGGCAGGCTTAACTTCAGAGTGCTAGGTGTAAAGTATTTGTACCAACACACACAGTAACTTAATGAAAACACTACAAAATGACTCAACACCAGTTTAGAAAAATAGGAAATATTTATCTAAACAAAACAAGACCAAAATGACAAAAATCCACCATACACAAGTCAAGTTATTAATTAAAAAGCAAAAAGAGTCCTAAATCGTTCGTAAACAGAAAAAACACTGTTAGCATTGCAAAGTACCTGGGTCGTGTTAAAAATAGCACGCACAGGTGAGTGTGCATTGAAAAGAGTAAGCGGTGCGTCGATTTCTCACCCACAATCGAGCTCGAACATCATTTCTCCATCTCTGATCGGACCAGCATGCATTGTTTTTCCTCCCCGCAGGGGAGCAATGCATCGATCCGGGCAGCACTCGGGTCCGGGCAGTAGTTGCGTTGTTTTTCCATGCCTGCCAAGGTTTGCGTTGAAAATCCTGCTGCACGGTGATAGTAAAACCACGCTATGAGGGCTGCGATGTTACCAGCCTCCGTCAGTGATGCGGCATGTCATTTCTCCAGCCACATGCATCAATCTCCCAGCTGCACTGGAAGCGCTGCGTCAATTTCAGCCACAGAGCTGGCGGCGCATCGTTTCTTCAGCTACTCTCGGAGGCTGCATCAGAAATTTACCTGCACGGCGGTCTGTGTGTGGATTTTCAGGCTTGGTCTGCCAGCTTCACCTGTCAAGGTCCCAGGAACTGGATAGGGCACCACTTGGCAGGGCAGGAGTCTCAGCAGGGAGTCGAGGTGCTGCCAGGAGAAGTCTTTGATGCCCCTGAGACTTCAACAACAGGAGGCAAGCTCAAGACAAGTCTTTGGAGATTTCTTCACATGCAGGAATGCACAACAAAGTCCAGTCTTTGTCCCCTTTCACCTGGCAGAAGCAGCAACTGCAGGATAGCTCAACAAAGCACAGTCACAGGCAGGGCAGCTCATCTTCCTCAGCTCTTCTCCAGGCAGAGGTTCCTCTTGGTTTCCAGAAGCGATCTAAAGTCTGTGGTTTTGGGTGCCCTTTTATACCCATTTTGCCCTTTGAAGTAGGCTTACTTCAAAGAAACGACCCTCTTGTTTGTGAAATGCTGCCTTGCCCAGTCCAGGCCCCAGACACGCACCAGAGGGTTGGAGACTGCATTGTGTGAGGGGTGGCACAGCCCTTTCAGGAGTGAGTGACCACTCCTCCCCTCTCTCCTAGCACAGATGGCTCATCAGGATATGCAGGCTACACTCCAGCTCCCTTTGTGTCACTGTCTAGAGAGAGATGCAAAACAGCCCAACTGTCAAACTGACCCAGACAGATAATCCACAAACAGGCAGAGTCACAGAATGGTTCGAGCAAGAAAATGCTCATTTTCTTAAAGTGGCATGTTCAAACACACAATCTTAAAATCAATTTTACTAAAAGATGTATTTTTAAATTGTGAGCTCAGAGACCCCAAACTCCAAATGTCTATCCGCTCCCAAAGGGAATCTACGCTTTAATCATTTTTAAGGCAGCCCCCATGTTAACCTAAGAAAAGGATAGGCCTTGCAACAGTGAAAACCATATTTAGCAGTATTTCACTGTTAGGACCTATAAAACAAATTAGTATATGTCCTACCTTAAACATACACTGCACCCTGCCCATTGGGCTACCTAGGGCCTACCTTAGGGGTGTCTTACATGTAAGAAAAGGGACAGTCGAATTTGCAGTTTAAAACTGCACACACAGACACTGCAGTGGCAGGTCTGAGCCATGTTTACAGAGCTACTAATGTGGGTGGCACAGCCAGTGCTGCAGGCCCACTAGTAGCATTTGATTTACAGGCCCTGGGCACCTCTAGTGCACTGTACTAGGGACTTACCAGTAAATCAAATATGCCAATCATAGATGAACTAATTACATACACATTTTGTATAGGAGCACTTACACTTTATCACTGGATAGCAGTGGTAAAGTTCCCAGAGTAACAAAAACAGCAAAAACAGAGTCCAGCACACATCAACAACCTGAGAAACAGAGGCAAAAAGTTAGGGCAGACCACACCAAGGATGCCAAGTCTAACACATGTCCCCCCAGGCTGAAAGTGGGGAGTAACTACCCAACCTACTGGAAGTTCTCATCACTAAGGCGGAAGACTCTGGACAGACCATCAGCATTGGCGTGTTCTGTACCAGGGCGGTGTTCCACTGTAAGGTCCATCCCCTTGTCACAGTGTCCTTTCCTCGGGATCTGCACGTCGCTGAACAAAAGGCCCACCTTCCGGCGTCACCAACTCAGAAAGCTATTATAACACAGAGTTATGGTGAAGCCAGTCTGGGGGAAGAGAATTAGGGTAGGGAACAGCAGGGAGAGAGATCTGAAAAGTTTAGAACACATATGCATTTACTCATTCATAGAAATGCAACTTATCAATGGACTCTTCACTAAATGTGTCTCCGAGATATCAGATGGAGACCCCTTTTGAAATGAGGGCAAAGCCTCTTCTTTGAAACATGGAACAAGAATAAACTATGACCTCAGAAACAAGAGATGACAAGAGCTTTGGACTATGATTACACTCAGAATATCAATCCTGTAACATCTCTGCATTCACAACATAAACCTTTGATCATGACCTAGAAAATCTCAAAGAATTAAATATGCTTTTCACATCTTAAGCTTTTCAAAGAACAACGAAAACTATGATTTGCTTATCTCCAAAAATACTTTCACATTCACAACTATAAAGAACAAAAAGTTTTTACTCATTGAACTTGAAGCGCTTTACTTATAATACCAGGAAACGCTTTTACTTGTCTTGCCTTAAAGCGATACGCTCTTTATACTAAGGGGGCGCTTTTACTCAAGTGGCCTAAATCACTTTGATTGTTGTGCCAAGAACCTTTACCTCCTGTGAAATGAAGCGCTTTGATTGTCGTGCCAAGAGTGCTCTACACCTGTGAACTGAAGCTCTTGAATTGTCGTGCCAAGAGCGCTTTACATCTGTGAACTGAAGCGCTTGAATTGCCGTGCCAAGAACGCTTTACATCTATAAACTGAAGCGTTTGAATTGTCGTGCCAAGAGCGCTTTACATCTGTGAACTGAAGTGCTTGAATTGCCGTGCCAAGAGCGCTTTACATCTGTGAACTGAAGCGCTTGAATTGCTGTGCCAAGAGCGATTTACATCTGTGAACTGAAGTGCTTGAATTGTCGTGCCAAGAGCGCTGTACATCTGTGAACTGAATCACTTGAATTGCCGTGCAAAGAGCGCTTTGCACCTGTGCTCTGAAATGCCTTTGATCGTTGCGCCAAAGCCGCTGTATTCTAGAAACTGAAAACGCTTTGCTCGTTATGCTAAGGGGCGCTTCACCTTTTGGAAGTAACAACTTTCCCCAAACTTGGATTCAGCAAGGCCTTGCCGCTATGAGTACGACCTACTCGTTTTTGAATGCACCATGGAAACAAGGATACTTCACTTGGATGACACTCTGCCATTCGGAAACTCTGCTCTTCTCCAGAGAAACCCCCACGAGGTCTGGCTGCATTGAAGTCTTCAAAATAGTGAGCAACGTGCTTGGGTGTGGCTCGGCTTTATAGGCCTGCCACACCCCAAGATGGCTGCTGCCTCTAAAAACATGGGAATTGTAGTCCCTTCATAGAATAGCACTAATAAGTGCATGTTGTACACCAATGTCCTGAACCTGCAGCTCTATGAGCTTTGCCACAGGGCAGACGACGATGATGGTCACCTCTGGAACAAGAGGGGATGACAAGTGGTGTGCATAAAGCGCCGCGGAGTCACGCAGTGGAGTTTCGGGCGAGACCTGGACTGCGCATGGCTTTATTCCTGACAGCCCTGTAGGGAAATGGACCACCTCAACAGTTTTGGATTCTCACCCCTCATCTGCATTAACCATGTGAGGGGCCCGTGGTCTGTCTGAACCCGGAAGTGTGTCCCAAACGAGTAGGGTCCTAGCTTCTTCAGCGCCCAGACCACAGCAAACGCTTCACGTTCTATTGTACTCCACCTACATTCCCTGGGAAGTAACCTCCTGCTAATGAAGGCTACAGGTTGATCTAGGCCCTCTTCATTAAGCTGTGACAGTACTGCTCCAATACCATGCTCCGAGGCATCTGTTTGCACAACAAACTCCTTGGAGTAGTCAGGTGCCTTAAGCACAGGTGTTGGGCAAATGGCAGCCTTCAGGGCATCAAAAGCAATCTGGCAAGCCTCTATCCAGATCAACTTATTGGGTTGCTTCTTAGAAGTCAACTCAGTCAAGGGGGTATCAATGGTACCATACCCCTTGACAAACTTCCTGTAGTAGCCAGTGAGGCCTAAAAAGGCTCTTACCTCAGTCTGGGTTTTGGGAGGCTCCCAAGCCAGAATGGTGTCAAGTTTTGGCTGTAGGGGTGCCACCTGGCCACTCCCTATGTGGTGTCCCAAGTACCGAACCCTGCCCTATTTGACACTTGCTTGCCTTAACAGTGAGGCCTGCCTTCTGCAGTGCCTCCAACACTCTGCAGAAGTGTTGCAGATGTTTGGACCTAGAAACAGCAGTGTTATCCAGGTAGGCAGCACTTAACTCACCCAGCCCAGCCAACACCTGGTTGACCAACCTCTGAAAGGTGGCAGGGGCATTCTTCATCCCAAATGACATCACTTTAAATTGAAAGTGCCCGTCTGGGGTAGGAATGCAGACCTCTTCTTGGCCCCCTCAGTCAAGGCAATCTTCCAGTACCCAGACGTTAATTCAAATGTGCTGAGGTAGGTGGCAGCTCCCAACAGATCAATGAGCTCATCAGCTCGGGGGATGGGGTGTGGGTCAGTCTTGCTGACCGCATTGAGTCCCCGGTTGTCCACACAGTCCCTGAGTTCTAGAGTGGCACCAGGTGCAGCGGCCTTTGGGACCAATACCACTGGGCTGGCCCAAGGACTGCTGGAATGCTCAATAACCCCTGTAGTTAACATTTTGGCTACTTCATCCTTAAAGCTAGCACTGACCCTGTCAGTCACCCTGCAACCTTTCTGTTTAATGGGAGTACTGTCCCCATTGTCCACATCATGTGTGCACAAGTATGTGACCACTGGGATCAGGGAAAACAGTGAGGCGAACTCTCCCAACACCTGTCGACAGTCCCTCTGCTGCTCTGCAGTCAGGGAGGTGAAGAGGATTAGTCCCTCCACGGACCCATATTTTTTTCCTGCAGACAGGAGGTCAGGGAGAGGCTCACTCTCCTCCTCCACCCCTTTATCTGTTGCAAGGAGCATGGACAGTTCAGTCCACTCAAAGTGTTTGTTTGAGGCGGTTAACATGCAGGACCCTTACAGGGTTCCTGGGAGTCTGCAAGTCCACCAGATAGGTGACTTCACTCTTGCACTCCACCACCTCAAAAGGCCCAGTCCACTTGTCATGGAGCACCCTATTGTCCACTGGTGCCATCACCCACACTTTTTGACCAGGTTAAAACTCAACCAGAGTGGCATTCCGGTCATACCACCGTTTCATATCCTCCTGGCTTACTTCCAGGTTCTCCTGTGCGAGACTCCTGAAGCGGGCAGTCTGGTTTCTCAGAGCCAGCATGTAGCTAAATACATCCTGGGGGGGTTTACTAGGAGCTTTTTCCAAAGCCTCCTTCACCAGACTTAAAGTTCCCCTCACAGGGTGGCCATAGATAAGCTCAAAGTGACTAAACCGAAGTCCCTTTTGAGGCACCTCCCTGTAAGCGAACAAAAGGCATGGCAAGAGGACTTCCCACTTCTGCCTCAAGGGCTCTGAGAGGCCCATAATCATATCTTTCAAGGTGCAGTTGAATCTTCAATCAATCAATCAAGTAATTTCTTAAGCGCACTACTTACCTGTTAGGGTCTCAAGGCACTTTCAACCATGCTTTGGGGGTGGTAAGCGGTGGTGAACTTGTCAGTTACCCCACACTCCTTCCACAGAGACTTCATATATATGTAGATATGACGTTGGTACCCCTGTCAGATACCACTTTCTTGGGGAACCCCATGCGGGTAAAAACCCACATCAAAGCACAACCCTTGGCCTCAGAGGAATGGCTTCTGGGTACCGGGTGGCATGGTCCACCAAGACCAGGATGAACCTGTTGCACATGGCTGTCTTGGGATCCCGAGGCCCCACAATGTCAATACCAATCATTTCAAAGCGGGTACTAACAAGAGGAAAAGGTTAGAGGGGAGCCTTACATCTCTCCCCACTCTTGCCACTTGCCTGACAAGTTTGGCAGACCTGAAATGTGCATCTGAGTCCCTGCGCATTAGGGACCAGTGAAAGTGGGTGACAGGCCTGTCAAAGTTCATGTCCTGCACCAAATATCCAGCTAAAGGCACATCATGAGTGAACCCCAGTAGGAGGGTCCTGAAGCACTGGGGTACCACCAGCACACGGGCTGACCCAGGCTCAGGAACCTTATGCTCACTATAGAAGAGGTCGTTCTCACAGTAGATCAGGTAAGATCCTGGCTCCTTGCTAGCTGCCTGGTCTGCAGCCTGCTGCTGCAAACCCTCCAGAGTTGGGCATGTCTTCTGTGCTGCACAGAATGCTTCCCTGGTAGGCCTTCCTTCCAGCTGCCAATGTGACAGCTCAGGGAACTCCCCCAGTTCAGCCACTGTTCCCCTGTAGGCTCTGGGACATCACCCCCAGGCTCCGCCTCCTCCCGGACCGTGGGAACTTCCAGGGCCAGTTTCCCACGCCCCCTGCCCTTCCTCTTTTTGGCGGTCCCCTGGACCACTGTTTCAGGCTCCAGGGGGCTCTTGACCACCCTGATGGGCTGCCATTGACCTGGTGGATACGCATACCCACCCAGGCAGACCCAACATCTCCAAGTGTGACCTGTGTTCCACCTCCTTCCAAGGGGAATCCTCCAGGTCATTGCCAAGCAAACAATCTACAGGCATGGTTGGACTCACAGCTACATTCAAGGAACCTGAGACCCCCCCATTCAAAGAGAACCTGCGCCACTCTACACAGGCGCTCTGAGTTGTCCACTGCAACTACTTGGTGAAGTACACGGGGATCAATCTGCTCTTCAGACACCAGGTGACTCCTCACTGTAGTCACTCTGGCTCCTGTGTCTCTCAGAGACTCCACCCTCTGTCCATTGATGGTCACCCACTGCCTGTACTTTTTAGTGTTCTCAAGCATGAGGGTTCTCTGGACCATTTCACTGTCCCCTAGTGAGACAATGGCCATCTCAGCTGGCTCTCACCCACCTGGAACCAACTCCTCCCCAAGCGCTACACTTGGGACTGCACACCAGTGGGTGCCTGTGTACTCTTGGGGTATTTGGGGTCCCCCCTCACATGACCCACTTGGTCACATGCATAACACTTACATGGGGGGCCCCCTGCCACTGGCTTCCCTTTGGAGAACCACGGCTTCGTCTCACTGGGGAGTGGGTAGTTTGGGGACCTTTAGAGAACTCCCCCTGTTTACCCTTACCTCCCCCTTTCTTCTGAGAGGGACCCTGCACACCCTTGGCATGGTCTCCTCCAAACCTCTTGAGGACCCTGGTGCTCTCCCAGCGGTCCGCTTCCCGTGCAAGCTTTCTGGGATCAGTCAGCTTGCTGTCAATTAGGTGTTGGTGCAGCTCTGGAAAACATAAACTGTACAAGTGCTCCCAAGCAATCAAATTATAAAGCCCCTTGTACATTGTTCCCTTACTGCCCTTCACCCAACCATCCAGTGACCTGCAGAATGAATCAACACACTCCAACCATGTTTGGGATTCCTTATTCTTATAGGACCTTAAGTTGTCCCTGTACTGCTCAGGGGTGAGACTATGGGGGTTATTACAACTTTGGAGGAGGTGTTAATCCATCCCAAAAGTGACGGTAAAGTGACGGATATACCACCAGCCGTATTACGAGTTCCATAAGATATAATGGACTCGTAATACGGCTGGTGGTATATCCGTCACTTTACCGTCACTTTTGGGACGGATTAACACCTCCTCCAAAGTTGTAATAACCCCCTATATGTTGTGAGTAGGGCATCCTTCATGATGGAGTAAGTGAGCCCCTGAGAATCCCCTACAGATGTCAGAGTATCCCTCCCCTCTACCTCAAAGTGCTTCCACAGACCTGTACTCCAATGAGGTTCAGGAACCAGATTCATGTGGAGAGCAGACTCATACCTCTTGAACCACAAGTATATGTCATCCTCCCTCTTGTAATCCTTCACTAGGTCTTTTGGAATGTGTACTCATCTCTCAAGCTACACTGTACTGTTGCTGTCACCATCTCTACTGGACTGGCTCCTATGAACTAACTCCTTCAAGCTAAGCTCATGAGCCAGCAGCATCCTCCTTTCCTCAATGGCCATCCTTCTCTCTTCCATTTCTAGACTGAGCTTCTTCAGCTCCAGTTGGTATTCTCTCTCTGCCTATCTGCCCTGTAACTCTTCAGGTGTCAGACCCTTGGAGGACACACTGCTACCTGCCCTGGGGACTTTCTCCTTGGACATAACAGGCCCACCCACTACATCATTGTGAGTGGCTTGTACCTCCTCCTCCCCTTCTTGCTCCTCTTATGTGTGCCACTCAGCTTCTTTGGCTGTCACCCAGGGCCTCAGCACCTTTTGCAGCTCCTCCTTCTTGGATGAGCTCTTAATGGGACAGGCAAAATCTTTACAGAACTGCTTCAACTGAGCCACTGTATAGTCCTCCAATTTCTCTAGGTCAAAAGCAGCTCCAGCTGATGCATCTCCAGAATGAGACATGATGAAGAGTTAAAAAATGCAAAGTTCCAAAGGCGGAAAAACAAGTTCCCAACTGAAGTTGAAGAAAAAGTCAATCAAGGGATCAGCAAGAAGTGGGACAAAAAGAAGTCCCAAAGAAAAAAGCAAAAATCACAGGACAAGTAGTATGTGGTCACGTAGTGGTCTGCACTGGAAACAGTAGTGTACACTTAATCACTGTATGTCAAGTACAAATACAAGTCCAATCCCATCACTGCTGCCAATGTTAGAAATGGGGTCCTTGGTTGGACGTCAGGTTACCCCCTGTCCAAGCAAAGACCCTCACTCTAGTCAGGGTAAAAGAGAATCACCCTTAGCTAACCCCCGCTCACCCCCTTGGTAGCTTGGCACTAGCAGGCAGGCTTAACTTCAGAGTGCTAGGTGTAAAGTACTTGTACCAACACACACAGTAACTTAATGAAAACACTACAAAATGACACAACACCAGTTTAGAAAAATAGGAAATATTTATCTAAACAAACAAGATCAAAACGACAAAAATCCACCATACACAAGTCAAGTTATTAATTACAAAGCAAAAAGAGTCTTAAATCCTTTGGTAAACAGATAATACACTGTTAGCATTGAAAAGTACCTGGGTCGCGTTAAAAATAACACGCACAGGCGAGTGTGCATTGAAAAAGGTAAGCGGTGCATCGATTTCTCACCTGCAAGCGAGCTCGTGCGTCGTTTCTCCTTCTCTGGTTGGACCAGTGTGAGTCGTTTTTCCTCCCCGCAGAGGAGCGATGTGTCGATCCGGGCAGCACTCGGGTCCGGGCAGTCATTGTGTAATTTTTCCACGCCCGGCAAGGTTTGCGTCGAAAATCCTGCTGCACAGTGATAGCAAAATCACGCTGTGAGGGCTGTGACGTTACCAGCCTCCGTCAGCAGTGCGGCGTGCCGTTTCTCCAGCCACATGTGTTGATCTCTCTGTCGCGCTGCACAGGCTGCGTCCATTTCAGCTGCGGAGCCGGCAGCACGTCGTTTCTTCAGCTGCTCTCGGAGGTTGCGTCAGAAATTTCCCTGCATGGCAGTCTGTGCGTGGATTTTCATGCTTGGTCTGCCAGCTTCACCTGTCAAGGCCCAAGGTACGGGATAGGGCACTACTTGGCAGGAGTCTCAGCAGAGTGTCCAGGTGCTGCCAGGGGAAGTCTTTGATGGCCCTGAGACTTCAACAACAGGAGGCAAGCTCAGGACAAGCCCTTGGAGATTTCTTCACCAGCAGGAATGCACATCAAAGTCCAGTCTTTGTCCCCTTTCACCAGGCAGAAGCAGCAACTGCAGGATAGCTCCACAAAGCACAGTCACAGGCAGGGCAGCTCTTCTTCCTCAGCTTTCAGCTCTTCTCCAGGCAGAGGTTCCTCTTGATTTCCAGAAGTGATCTAAAGTCTGTGATTTTGGGTGCCCTTCTTATATCCATTTTGCCCTTTGAAGTAGGCTTACTTCAAAGAAAAGTCTCTCTTGTTTGTGAAATCCTGCCTTGCCCAGGCCAGGCCCCAGACACACACCAGGGGGTTGGAGACTGCATTGTGTGAGGGCAGGCACAGCCCTTTCAGATGTGAGTGACCACTCCTCCCTTCCCTCCTTGCACAGATGGCTTATCAGGATATGCAGGCTACACCCCAGCTCCCTTTGTGTCACTGTCTAGAGAGAGATGCAAAACAGCCCAACTGTCAAACTGATCCAGACAGGGAATCCACAAACAGGCAGAGTCACAGAATGGTTTAAGCATGAAAATGCTCACTTTCTAAAAGTGGCATTTTCAAACATACAATCTTAAAATTAATTTTACTAAAAGATGTATTTTTAAATTGTGAGCTCAGAGACCCCAAACTCCATGTCTATCCGCTCCCAAAGGGAATATATGCTTTAATAAGTTTTAAAGGCAGCCCCCATGTTAACATATGAGAGGGATAGGCCTTGCAACAGTGAAAAACAAATTTAGCAGTATTTCACTGTTAGGACATATTAAACACATTAGTGTATGTCCTACCTTAAACATACACTGCACCCTGCCCATGGGGCTACCTGGGGCCTACCTTAGGGGTGTCTTACATGTAAGAAAAGAGAAGGTGTAGGCCTGATAAGTGGGTACACTTGCCAAGTCGAATTGGCAGTTTAAAACTGTACACACAGACACTGCAGTGGTAGGTCTGAGCCATGTTTACAGAGCTACTAATGTGGGTGGCACAACCAGTGCTGCAGGCCCACTAGTAGCATTTGATTTACAGGCCCTGGGCACCTCCAGTGCACTGTACTAGGGACTTACCAGTAAATCAAATATCCCAAACACCGATGAACCAATTATATACACATTTTGTATAGGAGCACTTACACTTTAGCACTGGATAGCAGTGGTAAAGTGCCCAGAGTAACAAAAACAGCAAAAACAGAGTCTAGCACACATCAACAACCTGGGAATCAGAGGCAGAATGTTAGGGGAGACCACGCCAAGGATGCCAAGTCTAAAACAAGGTCTTTCAGCAGACCACTTCACGTCACCATGTTGGAATATCCTAGAATACTGTACAGGAGGGTTGGGACAGCGGTGGAGTGATGGTGTGTCACCTTAGGATTGGGCAGAGGTGCCTACATTCTAGAATTTTTACCCACTCTTAAAAGCCCCTGCACAAGGAAGAGACTGGCGGGAACTTCCTGGACCTGGACACTGAAGAAATGCTTAGCTGGAAGGATAAGTCATCTCACTCCACTGCAAGGATGGACTTAAGGACTTGTTGGCTTCAGCTGACTCCCAGGGCCTAGGAATGTTTATTTAGGGTCAGTGGTGATGACGCAGAAATGAAGGTTTTACATTTATTAGCGCATAAACGTAGTACTGCAATAATCAAGTGTGACTTTAACTGAACGAATAAAGATTGTACGGGGACAAATGTGCCCTCAGAATAGTTCGCCAACATTTATAAGCGTGCTTTATATAACGTGATGTATTAGAATTGTACTAATCCGACATAATCGTAAATGTGTGCTATGATTTGCTTGTTAGAAATGTTTTAGCTTAGCATAACTTTAGTGGAGGCTTTGGCCTAGTTGCCTGTCTCACGGTTTAGATGCTCGTATTTTTCCAATGTGCTAATAAAACGTGTATTCTTGCTTGAAGCTGTACTTTTCCAGTGAGATCGGTTCACATGCTTATCTTTAAGGTTTCGTGCCAGCCTGGCATCTTCTTCTTTGCTCCAAGGTCAATCTGCAGGTGCAGACAATGGACGCTCTGAAAGTGAGTTAATTGGTAAAATATGTTGCAACTTACGTTCCCGACTCCAAGGATAATGTATGCTTAGGTAGAAGCTTGTGAACTGTAGTTTTTGATTGGACAATTTGAAGCCAACCTATGAACTCTCCAATGGAAGACCCTACTGGATTTGAACTGTTGTCTATTTAAACCAGGTGCACGAGAGGAAAGCAGCCATTATTGGACATGCGCCTTTACCAGCCCATTACCCGCTATTGCCGACTTCGTCATTTTGCCATCTTCTCCGATGCCAATTGATGTTCGATGAGACTTTGATGCTTTCTCTAATCGAGAGAAAGAGACTTTAAGAAATTCTCGCCCTAGAGACTTTAACTTTGATTTGCCCCTTTGCATGAAGTAATAGTTTTGTCCTTTTATCTTGCCGCTGTGAGGCAATTGCCCGTCCACCCTGCCCCTTTGCCCCCGTCCCATGCTGATCGAAACTGGTACCTGTGAGACGAAGACTTCCTTGAATGCTGATTGAATTTGGTAAATATGAAAGGAAAATTGTACAATTGCATTGTGTTTCTTTTTAGGTAACCAACTGCTGATTTTTGATAAGAGCCCTAGTTAGGAGTTTTCCAAATTAATGTTGCTAAATTGTTTTTGCATGAAGTCCCACATGCTGATGCTAATTTGAGGATAGATGAGGATCCATTTGTTGCACGATGCAATTTGAGACCTTGTTATGCTGACCAATGTATGCAATTAGCTCATTACAGATTATAGTTTTAGTGGTTTGCATTGCTATTATCGAATGCATTGTTATTCAAATGCTGCATAGATTGCATCTTTTTCGTCGTTATGGACAGCTATTAATGTTCATTTACATATATCATTTGGTGTTGAGACACGTTTATATCGTGCTAGCTTTGTTAATATAGGGAAATAAATTCATTAACTTTGAATAAACTGGTGTGGTTATTCATGACCGAAAGGTCATGATTCGCCGAAATGTTTTCTGGATTAATTGTGAAATGTTATGTTGATCCGGGTATTGCTTATGTTCATTATTGATTATTGATTGATTAAATTGATTACTCTCGGGTGAAGAGAGCCCCACTTGGTCAAAAGATTCATCGACCCAAGAGCGTCCAAATACAGGTAATTTACTAGTCCGGAACGCTCTATCAGTAGATGGTAGCAGAGGACGGTTTCGCCCTTTGGGACCCCATTCGAGAGGTATATGGTGTTGAATTAACGGTTTCGCCCTTTGGGACCCCATTCGAGAGGTATATGGTGTTGAATTAATGGTTTCGCCCTTTGGGACCCCATTCGAGAGGTATATGGTGTTGAATTAACGGTTTTGCCCTTTGGGACCCCACTCGAGAAGTTGAATTAGATTTTTCTTGGGTAAAACAGATTGAGAGAATGATGATGGGCTAAGTCCCCCGCGACTTTCCCGGGATCTCGGAGCTTGCGAATGGAGAGAATGGAGGTGTGAGATCGGCGTTGGCGGTACTAGTGACGGTATGAGTGAAGTTAGGATTTTGCGCTTGCACAGCTTATTGCCGCAGATTGTTTGAAAAGGTTGCGAGGATTTTAGAAGAATAGCGGAGGTGCGACTCCGAGTGTGAGAGTAGGGAAGTCGTCGAACTTCATGTGTATGTGGCGCTTTGTGCAGGAAAAAGGTCCACGTGGTTGTTGTTGTTGAGACGGGCCCTGCGAGGTCAAGAGACTCCGGAGTATGTTGAAAAGTGTATGAGACACTTGTTTTATGTTGTGGTCTGGTCGGTTTAATAGGTTGACCAGGCGTGGTCAACGAGTTGGTACGTGTGTTAAGGGAGTGAAAGAAAACTTCGAATTCGGGATTTGACAAAATTCTAAGTGCACTAGAATAGATCATTGACAAGTTGAGAGCAGATCTGCGGGTCAGATTTGCTTGCGAAAGTGGGGACCGAGAAAGATGGAATAACTGCAGAGGCTAGTGAAAAATCCCTAAGGTCCTGAAGCGATTGTGTTACCCTTCCTGTAGTAAACCGACAGATCTGTTTTATTATTATTTGGTTGCTCGCGATACATGCTAGAAGTTGTTACGAGAGGAGCTGAGTGAAGGAGGACTAGCCGCGAGGCTTTGTCAGCCGCAGTGTGTGTGAGTGTGACGTCACTAGGAGCCGCGCTGGGATAGGTTGGTTGTAGAGAAGGGTCGCGCACGGATTGGACGCAGTCAGTGGGACTCGATTGGAAGGGGAAAGGCAAGCGAAGAGTATTCCGGGAATTAAAGTCACTTATTGATTACAAATTTTGTGAAATAAAAGACGAGAAAATGAAATTTTTGAAAGCATTAAAGAGTGCGATGAAGGGGGAGTCTTATATTAAAGCGAGCGTAGGAGAGGAGATGCCACCCGAAGGTACACCAGCTTACATTGTAATGGAGGAGAGGGGGGTAGCTCCGTGCCTTTGGCTAAAGCAATGGCACAAGCTGACAGAGAAACATGGGAGCGTAGCGTTCCCGATCCATGGGACATTCAATATAAGGATCCTAGAGAATTTGAGATTCGCGATGTACGACATGAAGGTACCTCCAAGGCCAGCACAGTTTGAGGCTCTAGCGATTTGGGAACTAATGGCTAGACAGCAACAGCAAAAGAAGTTCGAGACCAGGATAAGAAAGGCAGAAAAGACACTAGCGGACGCTAGGTGGGATAATGCACAGAAGGTGTGGAGGTCAGATATATTGCAGGGGATAAAATTGTTTCCCGCAATTGCTAAGGAAGAAGAGGCGACAGGCAAGAAGGCTACCTGTAAGACAAACAGGAGGTGTTCCAAAGATAGAGAAGACGAGTCAGATGATGAGGAGTTCATCATGCAATTGCTGAACGACCGTCCACCACCTTATGTAGAGAGTGAAAAAGGTCCAAGTACCAGTTCTGCCCCTCCGGCACCGGTACAGAATAATGAAACTCAGAGTTCATAAACGCCATCGGGATCTAAGGACCCGAGTTTACTGTTCACCCCACAGATACCGCAGGTTAGGAGAATATATCCAGATGTGCCTATATTGAAAACAGCAGAAAATTATCAGCCGCAGGTCCCAAGGTACTACAGCAGTGACAACAGTACGGGAATGATTATAGATCCAACCGTAATGGGAGTACAGAATGGTCGCAACCCAACATTGGCACAAGCTGAATCAACTCAGTTTTTGATGCCTCAAAAGCAGAAGCAGGGGGGAACCGCACATGCTCAGATGATAGGGAGTCAGACGGGCATGCCAGCAATGATGACCCATAGTGTGGGAATGAACATGCCTCAGAACCTAGGGAATGGACAGAACCCAGATGCGATATCCCTACCCATTACTGTAAGTCCACCGGTACCTTTGTACGTCCAGCCTAACTCAGGTATGAGCGGTCAGGGATCAATGGTGCAGAATGGGACGAAAAGGAGGTGCATAGAAAACACTCCAGAGACAACTCCGATAGTGGCTCAGCCAACTGGATCTGGGTCCTTGATGGAGTTTAGTCCCATATGTGCTCAGTCAACAGTGGTGAGGTCGAGTCCCCCACTGATGATACCGCTATCATCGAACACTGAAAAGTTGCCGCAACCATCAATGGCAGTCGATGTGAATGCTACACTGATGGGGCTGAATGCGCAACAGCTGACACAGTGGTTCAAGAGTCTAAATTCCACACAAAGCTCAGCCAGTGGGAAGGGAGAAGAGGACTATCTGAATAGGGTCAGGTTGAACATGGAAGCAGAAGAATTGGTGGAAGGGACTATGGGTGTGAATAGGTTAGAGTCCTACTCGGAAGAAGAGCTGAGGTATCTATGTCCCAGGATTACGAGAGAAGTGAACAAGGTACATAGAAGCTTGCAAGAAATAGCTGACAAAAACGGGATTGAGATAGACAAGACAAAACACTTGAGCAGGAGCTATAGATTGGATTTCAGGTCCACAGACTTTGAACACATGAGGTCAGCAGGCATGAAAACGCACCTTAGAGAATTGCTGCAGAGTGCACAAGTGTGGAGGTGCTTAGACAAATGGGAAAGCAGGTGGGCAAAGAAAAAGGAAAAGAAGAAAGACAGTGTCCCAGAGCACAACGAGAAAAGACCACAGAGTAGTGATGCAATAACCATGTTACCAATGAGGGAGACAGCAGGGGGAAAATTAATACATGTACCGTGGCACAGAAGCGACATTCAGTCTTTCACGGATGATTTTCCCAAACTGAGAGAGAAGCCGATTGAATGGTATCAACAGACTGATAGGTTTGTGAAGCTTGCAAAATGTCTTTGGGAAGACCTGAACACCCTCTTTGAGATTGTGGTTCCGGCAGATTTGTGGGAAGACTGCAAAAGGGCTGTAGGTTGGCCGACAAGTGAACCAGAGAGAGACAGGGATACGGGTGCACCATCGCCTATGGTAATGAGCTTGTACTATAAGGTGATTGAGCATTTGAAGACGAAGGTTGCCGCGAAAAATGTGGATTGGCAGAAGATTGATCGAACTGCCCAAGAGGCTAAAGAGTCGATTCATGGTTACTATGAGAGGTTGTTGAAGGCGTTTAAGAACTACAGTGGCACGGAAACAATAGAGGCGAAGGACATGCTTCATTTTGTGTTTAGATTTGTGGAAGGGCTGAGACCAGAGATAAGTCAGATGATAAAGACGCATTTGATTTGTTGGCAGTCGAAACCGATTGATGAGGTGTTGAATTATGCGAAATACTGTAGCGACGAAATTGAGGTGAAACAGAAAAGGTTGAAAGAGAAAGTGATGGTGATGCAACTTAAAGCAGCTCAGACAGGTCTGCAAGGTTTGCAAGGGTTGCAAGGGTTCCAACAGCAGATACCGCAACCGCAACCGCAACCGCAACCGCAACCGCAGGGAAATATGGTGTTTCAGCCACAGGCGAGAGGCAGAGGCAGAGGAGGCTTTGGGAGTAATGGTCCGGATTTGAACACTGTTGTGATTCCGAATGGTGTGCAGGCAATGAAAAAGGTGATGCCGTGTCACGTGTGCGGAATCGTCGGACATTGGAAACGCGAGTGCCCGATGGTGGTGCAGGAAGGTGCAGGTGTTGGTCAGCAAAACAATGATGTCAATGCATTCCAGACAATGAGGGGACCGAAAATGAGAGGTCCAAACCCAAATTTTCAGACCATAAATCAGCTGCAGGGATTACAGCCCATGCAGCCGCAGCAGATGCAGATGCCCCGTATGCAGATGACGCAAATGCAGCCAATGCAACAGCAGTTACCCATGGTACCTAATCAGCAAATGCAAATACCCTTGGCACCAGTGAGTCAGCAGCAAGTGATGCTTCCTCCACAGGTCTCGAGTCAGGTGATGAGTACAAATGGCACAGTACAACAGTTCCCATTACACAGTGAGAATGGAATAAACAATGTATGGGAGAGTGAAAGTTCAGATGAGGAGGGAAATTGTGTGCTTGCAGCATCCTTGGAAGTTGATCAAAAGGGTCCATATGTAGAGGGAAGAGTCATGGGTCATCGTGTTTCATTCTTGGTTGACACAGGAGCCACACGTTCAACTGTTAGGAGCATTGAAGTACCAAATTTGCCACTCTCAGGGAGGACAGTTCAAGTGGTGGGAGTAGCAAACAGGCACCTGACGAACCCAATCACAGATCCAGTACCAGTCAGCATTGGTAACTATCAAGGGTTACATAATTTTGTGGTATGTGACTCAAGCCCGATAGCACTGTTAGGGAGAGACCTATTGTGCAAATTGGGATGTTCGATTATGTGTTCACACAATGGAATTAGAATTCAGACGAGCAGTGATGGGGAAGAAGAGGACAGTGTAGAAGGGGATGAGATGGAAACTGTCGATGAAGAATATCCTCTGATTAACCTTCTTCCGATGATAACTGAAGAAGATATTCCAGCTGAATTACGGGAAACAGTTGGAAAGGAAGTGTGGGATATGACAGGAAAAGAGGTGGGATTGGTGAAAGGAGTGGAACCAGTGAAAGTGACTGTAAAACCCAATGTAACCTTTCCCCAGACCCCACAATACCACATGGCACAAGACACCCTCATGAAAGTCGCCCAACTCATTGACGAGTTTGTAAAACAGGGAGTACTGAAAGAAGTGTTAAGCAGTCCATGTAATTCACCAATCATGGGACTAATAAAGCCGAGTGGAAAGGTCCGAATTGTGCAGGACTTGAGGAAAATAAATGACATTGTAGTTAAATGTTGCCCTGTAGTACCGAATCCAGCTGTGATAATGTTTCAAATTCCTTGCGATGCCGAGTGGTTCTCAGTCATCGACTTGTCACAAGCATTCTTTTCGGTGCCTCTTCATGAGGACAGCCAATTTCTCTTTTGTTTCAAATTCTTAGACAGAGTTTACAGTTGGTGTCGAATTCCTCAAGGGTTTTCGGAGTCACCGTCAATTTTCAATCAGATTCTAAAGAAGGACTTGGAAGCATTAGAATTGCCATTCGAGTCAACCCTAGTACAGTACATTGATGACTTACTGATCGCATCTAAGACAGAAAGTGGCTGCACAGCCGACACCATTGCTCTACTGAACCATTTGGGAAGGAATGGACACAAGGTGTCTCCTTCAAAGTTGCAGTTCTGTCAGAAGAAAGTGAAATACTTGGGTCACCAAATAGAGAAAGGGTCACGGAGAATAATGAAGGAAAGAATAACAAGTGTACTTCAAATGAGTCCACCAAAGACGAGAAGGGAGGTGAGGAAATTTTTGGGGATGGTGAGCTACTGTCGCCAGTGGATTCCCAACTTTTCAACTCTAGCAAAGCCTTTACTGAAACTGACCCAGAAGGATGTCTTGGATGAAATTGAGCTGAAAGGAGATGAGATGGATGCTTTTATTGAATTGAAAGAGTGCATGTGCAGGGCTCCAGCTTTAGGTTTGCCTGATTACACAAAGCCTTTCACATTGTTTTGTCATGAACGTGTTGCATGTTCTTTGTCTGTCTTGACCCAAGCCCATGGTGGCATAAACAGACCAGTAGCGTATTTTTCAGCTACTTTGGATCCGGTCGCAGCAGCACTTCCTGGGTGTTTGCACGCCGTAGCAGCAGTTGGTATCAGCCTCACTCAGAGTGAAGGAATAGTGATGGGACATCCATTAACAGTCATGGTCCCTCACTCAGTTGAGATACTTTTGACCCGCTCCCGAACGCAACACATGACTGGAGCAAGACTCACAAGGTATGAAACAATAATTCTGGGCTCACCGAATGTGCAGCTGAAAAGGTGCACTACGTTGAATCCAGCAACCTTGCTACCTGGTGAAAACGCTGAAATTGAGAACGCTGAAGACGTCGAGCATGACTGCCTTCAGGTGACTGAATTTTGCACAAAACCTCGACCTGACATCAAGGATACTAAGCTTGATGAAAATGACCAAATTGTTTTTGTTGATGGGTCATGTTTAAGAGATGCATTGGGAATATTGAAAGCAGGATATGCTGTATGTACTGTCACAGGTGTCTTGGAAGCGTCCTGGCTTCAAGGAGTCTATTCCGCACAAGTAGCAGAGCTTGTAGCCCTTACAAGAGCATGTCAACTGTCTACATTGATGAAGGTTACCATTTACACTGATAGTCAGTACGGGTTTGGAATTGTGCACGACTTTGGGCAACTATGGTCACAGAGAGGTATCCTGACCTCTTCAGGGTCCCCAGTGAAAAACGGGGAGAGAATAAGGGAATTGTTACATGCCATTCAGATGCCAGCCGAAATTGCAGTAGTAAAGTGTAGTGCTCATACAAAAGGACAGGACTATGTTTCCCTGGGAAATGCATATGCGGATCAAGTCGCAAGATTTTGTGCCTTGAACTGTATATTGCTCAGGGATGAATGGAATTCGATAAATGAGCCAGAGCTCGAACCAGCTGAAGCTTTTGCCTTGAAGGTCGTGGATACAATGGATGAACTAAAAGCATTACAGAATAGCGTCAGGGAGGATGAAAGAGTTTCCTGGATTAAGGCACAATGCACAAAGAGACCAGATGAGTTATGGGTTTCAAATGAGGGAAAATTTGTCTTACCAAATTGTCTCTTATCGCAGCTAGCGCGGTTCTATCATGGGCAGGCTCACCTAGGGAGAGATGCCATGATAAGATTGTTCAAAACTGATTGGTTTAACCCCAGATTCCGTCAAGTTGCAGAAGCAGTCTGCCATCGATGTGTCATTTGTCAGCAAATGAACCCAGGAAAGGGAACGGTTGTGAACGTGAGCCACATCGGTAGGGCAGGTGGCCCGTTCAGCCGAATGCAGATGGACTTTATTGAGATGCCTGTGCATGGAGGTCTTAAGTATGTGTTGGTGATTGTGTGCATTTTTAGTCACTGGATTGAAGCATACCCCACACGTAGAAATGACAGCCTTACAGTTGCAAAACTATTGTTGAGGGAGTTGATACCACGTTTCGGATTCCCGATCTCTTTAGAATCAGATAGGGGAAGTCACTTCAATAACGAGGTGATAAAGTTACTTTGCGCAGCGCTGAACATTGAGCAAAAACTGCATTGTAGCTATCGCCCAGAAGCATCAGGACTGGTGGAACAAATGAATGGTACACTGAAATCAAGAATGGCGAAAATATGTGCATCGACAAATTTGAAATGGCCTGACGCATTGCCCTTGGTGTTAATGTCAATGAGAAACACCCCTGACAGAAAGACTGGATTGTCCCCGCACGAAATTCTCATGGGCAGGGCCATGAGACTTCCTGCAGTTCCCGCAAACGCGCTTTTGAATATTACAGATGATATGGTGTTAGACTACTGCAAAGGTCTGGCTGACGTGGTTCACTCTTTCTCTCACCAGGTGGAAGCAACCACCTTGCCACCGATCCAAGGTCCAGCACACACACTGAAAGCAGGTGA
Organism: Pleurodeles waltl; assembly: GCF_031143425.1. Taxonomy (NCBI): domain Eukaryota; kingdom Metazoa; phylum Chordata; class Amphibia; order Caudata; family Salamandridae; genus Pleurodeles; species Pleurodeles waltl. The sequence goes on along the minus strand of NC_090446.1, from coordinate 1,277,360,259 downwards.
CTGGGTCGTGGTAAAGAAGCACGTGAGGAAGTCGTGTCAGGAACCCCGTTGGAAAGGCCCTTTCCAAGTGATCCTGACGACAACTACCGCTGTGAAGTGTGCGGGGGTTCCCAACTGGATTCACGCCAGTCATACAAAGAAAGTGTTGTGTCCTACAGATGAGGAAGTTGAAGCGCTGAAACTGCCAGTACCTGATAAAAAAGTGCCAAGTGCTGAGACAGAGCAAAACAGAACTAGAAGCAAACAGGCAGAAATAGAGGAGAGAGAAATATTCTCTGAGGACGAAGCAACCGATTCACTTGGGGAAGACCAAGGAGAAACCTCAGACAGTGACGAAGCAGCTGAGGGTAACAAAGAGCCTGAAGCAGCTGAAGGTAACAAAGAGCCTGAAGCAGCTGAAGGTGACAAAGAGCCTGAAGCAGCTGAAAGTGACAAAGAGCCTGAAGAAAGTAGCGGTGACAAAGGGCTCGAAAGAGGTGAAGAAGCAGGAGAGCCTGATCAGAGGAGGGCTTTCCCAGAAGCAGACGGTACAGAAAAAGAAAAGGAAAACGTGATTGACTCCCCAGAATGAGGGGACAAGGCAGAACAGAACGAAACTGTTCAAACTTCCCCAGGGGAGATCGCAGGTCCATCAAGTGGACACAGTGCAAAGAAAAGACCAAGTATATCACCAGTAAAAGTAAAGACTAGAGAAAAGTTGAACGACGGTGAAGGGCCAAAAGTGAAAGAGAAAAGAAAGGAAGTGTCTGTCGTGTTACCAACATCAAGTGAAGAAAAAGACTTTGCCAAAGAGGAAAGTACCAGTGAGGCAGAATCAAAGAGAGATGCAAAATTAAAAAGGAAAAGGATACCAAACAGGAGATATTCCGGTCCAGAATGGGCATATGTAGTCAATGACGATTGGACTGACGAATTTGTATCTCTTAGCCTCGAGAACGAAGAAGAAGAGATACCAATAGAAAAGAAAAGTTTTATGGACACTATTGACTGAAAAAAAAAAAAAAAAAACTGATAAATGACATTGCTTGCTATAATCTAACGTGATACAACCAGCTGAGACATTGCTAAACCGGATGAGACATTTGCTAACTTGATAAGACTTTGAAAACCTGATTGACTCTAAAACCCGATTTGAGACAACGTTGCTAACTGGAAAAAAAAAGAAAAAAAAAAAAAAAAGACTGAGTTATTGCCGAATTGAGACAAATGCTGCTAACCGATAAGTGACTGTGCTCCTGAAGAAAACTGTGTGAACATTGCGCTCGTTCAGCTTTGTAACTAATTGCTAAATCGTTTCTTTTTATATAAGTGCTTCTAGCTCTCTGATTCTATACAGATCATGACACAAAACAGGAGAATGAAATATTGTAAATATGTGTGTATAGGCTTGATAGCTGCATGTGTACTAATAATAATGGCAATAGTGCTTGCAACGCGTGGTAAGGGTGAGAATGAGAAAATTGATGCTTCTACTTTTGCTCCTGTTACTGTCACTGAACTAACCGCATTGAAAAGACTAGAATTAGATGAGAGACACTTGCATGATAAGAAGGAACTTTCGTATAATGTTTTCTATCGCTTACTAACAGAATATGTTGAGACTATGGATGCGAAAGATTGTTATGTGTGTACACAGATACCGACATCGGTAAAGGAAGGGGTGACTTATCACCACATGCCTCTTACATATGGGATTACATGTAGTATAGTAACTTCTAGATTTTATGGTCAAACTAACATACAGTATTTTTACTCAAATTATGATGTTACTTTTGCATATGTTCCTATAATCACGCAGCTAAGCCAGATTGCTAAAGATTGGGATGCTAAAATAATGAGGGAATTTTTCGAGCCAATGCAACCTTTTGAAACAGCTCACGCTCATAGGGAGAACCTTACCTGCTCCCTCTCTGCAGTAGAAATAAGCTTTTTAGATCGCACAGATGATAGAAGGGCACAAATGAATGCGAAATTAGAAAAAGAGCTAAGTAAGAGGACTTCAGTAGATCATTATGCTTTTGCCGCAATAAAAACACAAGGGAGAATAGCTTTAGATGCTTGGCATGTAGGGAAGTTTTGTATATATCGAGGTGAATCTTATTATGACAACATTTTCGTGGGAGCGAGTGAATGTAAACATACGTTTATCTTTAAGGCCAAATGGACATTCATGCTGAACGGACTTGACCCTGTCATACCGGGTGTATATTACATTTGCGGGCATAATGCCTATTATCGTCTTCCAAAGGGATGGTGGGGGAGATGTTATTTGGGTATAGTGTTCCCAAAGGTTTATCAACTGGATGACCTATCGGTGATTCCAAAGACGCCTGGATCTCATCGTATCCAGAAAAGAGAGACCGCAGCTGCTGTGGTAGGAGATATATTTGGAGCCATGATTCCTTCATTGGGAGTTGTGTTGAATTCCATCAAAATAAGAAAGTTGTCTACTATAGTGGATAACATGTTGACAAAGTTTTCAGGTGCTATAATCCTGATAGATGCTGAACTTGCAGCAGAAAGAGCTATGACTCTTCAAAACAGGCTTGCCCTAGACATTCTTTTAGCAAAGGATGGCGGCGTTTGCAAAATGCTTGGTGCGCGTCACTGTTGCACGTATATTCCAGACAACAGTGTGAAACTTAAAACAATGCTTGCAAATTTAACGAAAGAGAGTGCAGATTTGAAGGAATTGAAAGAACCAGGAGTGTGGGAGAAAGTTGGAAAGGGAATTGCTTCAGTGGGAAATTGGCTTGGTGGCATTTGGAATGGAATATTACTAAAAATAATACAGGGAATATTAATAGTACTGATTTGTATCTTTGGAATTTGGGGAATAAAAAGGGGAATAATAATGATTATGTCAAGAATTAAAAGAAGGAAGGAAGAGAAAATGATTAAAAGAATGGCAGAAGAATACAAAGCAAGAACAAGGGGAACTAAAAGGCAAAGAGAACTGACAGAATTTTAATGGAATAAAATTTGTGGGAATAGTTTGTGTGATGACAAGTAGTCATCAGAGGAGGGATTGATGACGCAGAAATGAAGGTTTTACATTTATTAGCGCATAAACGTAGTACTGCAATAATCAAGTGTGACTTTAACTGAACGAATAAAGATTGTCCGGGGACAAATGTGCCCTCAGAATAGTTCGCCAACATTTATAAGCGTGCTTTATATAACGTGATGTATTAGAATTGTACTAATCCGACATAATCGTAAATGTGTGCTATGATTTGCTTGTTAGAAATGTTTTAGCTTAGCATAACTTTAGTGGAGGCTTTGGCCTAGATGCCTGTCTCACGGTTTAGATGCTCGTATTTTTCCAATGTGCTAATAAAACGTGTATTCTTGCTTGAAGCTGTACTTTTCCAGTGAGATCGGTTCACATGCTTATCTTTAAGGTTTCGTGCCAGCCTGGCATCTTCTTCTTTGCTCCAAGGTCAATCTGCAGGTGCAGACAATGGACGCTCTGAAAGTGAGTTAATTGGTAAAATATGTTGCAACTTACGTTCCCGACTCCAAGGATAATGTATGCTTAGGTAGAAGCTTGTGAACTGTAGTTTTTGATTGGACAATTTGAAGCCAACCTATGAACTCTCCAATGGAAGACCCTACTGGATTTGAACTGTAGTCTATTTAAACCAGGTGCACGAGAGGAAAGCAGCCATTATTGGACATGCGCCTTTACCAGCCCATTACCCGCTATTGCCGACTTCGTCATTTTGCCATCTTCTCCGATGCCAATTGATGTTCGATGAGACTTTGATGCTTTCTCTAATCGAGAGAAAGAGACTTTAAGAAATTCTCGCCCTAGAGACTTTAACTTTGATTTGCCCCTTTGCATGAAGTAATAGTTTTGTCCTTTTATCTTGCCGCTGTGAGGCAATTGCCCCGTCCACCCTGCCCCTTTGCCCCCGTCCCATGCTGATCGAAACTGGTACCTGTGAGACGAAGACTTCCTTGAATGCTGATTGAATTTGGTAAATATGAAAGGAAAATTGTACAATTGCATTGTGTTTCTTTTTAGGTAACCAACTGCTGATTTTTGATAAGAGCCCTAGTTAGGAGTTTTCCAAATTAATGTTGCTAAATTGTTTTTGCATGAAGTCCCACATGCTGATGCTAATTGGAGGATAGATGAGGATCCATTTGTTGCACGATGCAATTTGAGACCTTGTTATGCTGATCAATGTATGCAATTAGCTCATTACAGATTATAGTTTTAGTGGTTTGCATTGCTATTATCGAATGCATTGTTATTCAAATGCTGCATAGATTGCATCTTTTTCGTCGTTATGGACAGCTATTAATATTCATTTACATATATCATTTGGTGTTGAGACACGTTTATATCGTGCTAGCTTTGTTAATATAGGGAAATAAATTTATTAACTTTGAATAAACTGGTGTGGTTATTCATGACCGAAAGGTCATGATTCGCCGAAATGTTTTCTGGATTAATTGTGAAATGTTATGTTGATCCGGGTATTGCTTATGTTCGTTATTGATTATTGATTGATTAAATTGATTACTCTCGGGTGAAGAGAGCCCCACTTGGTCAAAAGATTCATCGACCCAAGAGCGTCCAAATACAGGTAATTTACTAGTCCGGAACGCTCTATCAGTGGCGCTGGCCCTCTTAGACCCTCTGAGGGACAGCAGGGAAATAGACCTGCTTGGGGGTACCCTTTCAGGGTCCCATTGAATTTCTGTGAACTGGCTCTCCAGCTGTGTGAACTCCATCAGGCTGGGGCCACTGACTCAACTGCTGACACACAGGTTCCTTGCAAGATCACCAAAGCCATGGTGTCTGGCAGTGAGGGTTCTCTGCCTTGGGGCCGCTGCTGAGGGAGACCCCAAGGCCCAGGAGAGGTGTTAGGTGCCCTGACAGAGGACATGTTCTGACTTAGAAAGCAATGAAAAACTGCTCCCCAAAAACTGCAGTGGCAGCATGTTAAAACTAGAAGAAAGACTCAAGTACACCTTACATTGAATTGGTAATGCTTTATTAACAATGCACAAAGTAGACAATGCAATGTAATATGTTTTAATGAAGCCATTGAAATACTTTGGTGATCATTTCAAGGTTAAAAGTGAGTTTTGACAGGCCTTAATGAATATCATTGTCCAATGATACTATCCATAGTTAATTTTAATGGTGATTTGTTTGGTGCTGCATTGGTGTTGTAATGATATAGTTCTAAATTTTAATGTGTTGATAAACTAACAAAGCCAGTAGGCGTATCATTTAATAACGGAACCCACTTACATTGCGTCTAGTGCAGGTGGGGTGTATTGTAATCTTAGCATTCAAAGCTCACTAGTAGTGTTAACTTTTAGGAGGGCATCATCATGGGTTTTCTCATCTGCCCACTTCACGTATTTGTTAATTAATGCATATTGTTCAGTAGAGTGTGAGTAATAAAGTAACAACTAATAACCCACTTTCTTACAACTGCCCATATCAATCAAGATCCTTAAATACGTGGAAATTGACTGGACTGGCCACTACCCAAACCTATTCTTGATTTATTCCACTAATCTTTTGAACTCTGAGTAAGAAAACCTGGCTAATTTTCGTAAATAATTATTTACTGGAGCACCAGCCACTGATGGAATTCACTTCACTAACAGATGAGAATCCAACTCTTCCTATTTATGAACCTGATAAAAAACACTTTTTCTGCATGGGAACACAACCCTCCGATCAAGTGAAATATATGGCAAACACATCTTTATCAGTAAGTACAACAGTAAGTACATATCTCTGCAGTCCCTAGACTACCACTATTCCTAATCAATGCCCTGATGTCATGTTTCTGTAAACTGTTGATGGAGTACTCTGTACTGTGTCTGTTTTCTTCAATGTAAATGCCATTGGTGCAGTTGGAAACTCTTACGTAACACTTTTCCTATACCTCTTGGTAAGGAGCAGATGTAGACATTTGATGGACCTTCAGATGCAGTTTAACACGGTTTAACCACCTGACGAGGCTGAGCAGTTGATAGTCATCTCTGCAGAGGAGCAGCTGCAGTCCTGTTAACTTTCAGGAAAGGCCTGTTAGATCTCCCAGCTGAACCTTCCTTCCACCAGCCCCTTCTACAGTAGACCTCCAGCTGTAGCCTTCAAACCCCTCATTTATAGGTTTAGAGTGCTAAGAGCGCATTGCAATGAAGCAACATTGTTTCAAGGCTTGTACCAAACATGATGTATTCTTTCCTTTGTATCCCTTCTTGTATTCATAGATTCTAACTTAGTCCAAGTCAAGTGATCTGCGGCTGTCTGAAAACAGAATAAGCATAACCATGTACAACCCATATAGTCTCCAAGGTCTTCCCATATGGCCGTATACAGTTTTCTATGGCAAGATGATCCAGGCCTTTTCATTTGAAAACTGTACATTTCCAATTAAGAAAGCTAAGTTAAAGATTCCTTAGGAACCGTAGTATTTTCTTAGCAACAGCACAGATGTGTGACGTCTCCTAATTATTGTAATTGATCCTAGCCTGCCGATCCCTCGGCACATTCACAGCCTCGGGTGACTCTGCCTGGTGTTCTCCAGGGTCAGTTCTAGTGAATAAGAGCCAGTTCCACTGAAGCACAGCTAGTTCATCATGACTTCGAGCGAGCAACACTGTAGGCAAGTCCACCTTGTTCCTTCTTCCTTCATCTGACTTATCACTTCAGAAGGCATAGTTAGACTTTCAGGGGTGTGCGGAACTCTGAGGTTCGGGAGGCCCAATGAGTAACCCAAGGTAAAATAACAATTAGTGAGATTTAAATAGTCTGATCAAAATGTATCCCTATGAGTACTGTATTGTTCAGTAAAACTCGGTCCTCATGTCAAAGTGAGACCTTATGCAGCTGCAGTGTGAAATGCACGCTTGGTCTAATCTGTAACGTTATGCGGTGCTTACTGTTTTCTCTCAAGTAGCTTTCCACGCTGCCTTCCACTCACATCATCAGTTCTCTTGGCTGCAGGTGGTCCTCGCATCGCAGTCGGATCGAGAACCAGACCCAGTCTTTGGCAGCACATTCTCAAACCTTTTCCTCTGCTCTCCTGTGATCTCCAAGTCACTTTCCTTTTCCTTGGGCTCCTCCACAACTACATCCACCTGATAAAAAGTGTCCATCTTTGACACCTACTGTGACCTAACCAGCTAACCACCAACTACTGCGGATCATCTGGGAGCTGGATAATCTGGCACACTTTTAGTTCTGTTGAGGAAAAGGCCGGGGTGGTAATATGATGAATCATTGTTTTTGCATTCATAACTCTGTTTAATAAACCACCCACATTTTAGACGCTTGTTGTGCCCAGCTGAACACATACCTCCCCCACCCGCGCCCCAGCCCCTGCACAGATGTAATGTTGAAGGAGATTTTGCATAAGGGTCGGTAGAACCAATGCAGTTGCCTCTACAGCAAGGAGCAGTAAGTAAACGCATGGCTGTTTGCAAAATCATCATGGTAAAAGCAAAAACGAAAAAAAAATCCTTGCACAGAGCAGTGGGAGGCTCACGTGGCACCCGAGATTCGAAGGAAATGTCTATCCCTCCCAACAGCTGTTTTACTTTATGTATCATTCAGTCTCTATTATAACAATCACCATCATTCAATTTCTAGTGTATCTTGGCGACATGATTGCTTGGTACCCCCTGTTCTCCCTTATCCACCATCTCCCTCATGTATAATTGTCCCAAATCCCTGTTTCTCTTACCCTCTTTTCTATCCTTTCCATGTTTCAGTTCTTTGGTTTCAGTTCCCAGTGTGCACCCCGCCTTACTTTCTTTCTAAATCCTCCATACTCTCTCGCACATCTTTTTCACTTCCGCATTCTCTGAACTTGCACCTGTAGCCCTTCTTTCCAGCCTTTGTCATTTTCCTTGTTTATGTTCACAGTGCAGGTTTATATTTCGTTTTGTTCATCTTTCTCTGTTTCCATTTCGCTTTCACTTGTCCTCTGTTTTTCCCAGATTTGTCCTTGCAGTCTGTCCTATAGCTTGCCCACCCTGGTATTCAAGTCTATCCCTAGTCACCACTTTCTATACTTCTACTGTGAGTTTTTGTGCTGTTTTCCTGTCCTATCTTATAAGAACACCGTTTTGTCTGGCTGTCTTAGGTCCTCAGTCTATCCCTGTCCTCTGAATCTTGTCGTTACCACTCTTGTGATATCTTACTGTCTCTGTATTCACTATTGGTTTTCTCTCTCCCTCGCTCTTCGGTTCCTACATTTCGTCTCTTATTCTCTCCAACTCCTTGACCATTTATCCTTTCGCTCGGCATTTCCAGTTCACCTTGGCCTTGCCTTTTGCATTTTGTAGTCTATCACTGCCATTTATACAGTCCAAGTCTTTTCACTTTTTGAAAGTTTAACCCTGACGTCTGTTTCTTTCTTTCTCTAAATGTCTCAACTTCAAGTTTGCGTTCTCTCCATATTCCAAGTCTTTCTCTAGTCTCACTCTGCTTATTGCCTAGCTTTGTTTTGTATTTCTAAATTACTAGTCTAGTTCTGCCTTCCCTCTCCTCTTCATGTATTGTTTTGTTATTGCATGTGCTAATGAGATCTTTTTTCTGCATCTCAGAGACAGCTCCATCTTCCCTTTATGCACTTAGTCTGCCTCTTGTCATCTGTCTCTACGCTTCCAAGTTTGAAGGGGGCATTTATAGGTTTGCGGTAATGAGGCCAAAAAGGCCCCCTTCTGTTAACCTGCCGCATCTCCAGCTTCATACAGATACCCAAAATCTTGTTTTTCTTGACAGTGAAGCCACTACTAGCTCTGCCACCAGAACAGTCCTTTTTCTGGGTATCCAGCAAGTCTTCCAACCCTATAACAGCTATGTTTTTCTGTCTGCAACCGCCATGCAGAGATTGGCAGTACTGAAACGGAGGAAAGAAACAGTCACTATCCTGTTAGGAGAAAATTCAAATTTGAAACTTTACACGTTTACGTCCTAAAGACAGGCTGTCTTTGGCCATGCCACCATTGTTGCTTTTCCCTGAAACAGGGAACACTTAACATATGGCAGCATACTGGTAGTGATTGGGCTGGCAGCGATTTGGCGCTCACCTTAGCATACTCTGAATGACCCTCTAAGTTTGCCCATTCCCACTTTGATTGATGTATCGCTGTCCCCTTTCTGCATTCCTGTAACTCTGCCTACTACTTAATTTGTTGGTTTCTCTCTTTCTTGTTCTTTGGTATACTTTAACTTTTCCCTTTTCTTTATCCTTCTCTGTTCCGTGCTGTTGCTCGCTCCCCAAGGCATTCCCTTGCTTGTATATGCTCTCATTTCTCGTCCACCTTTACAAATCTGCTTGCTGTATTCCACATCTCGTTTATCATTTCAGATCAAGTCTATATTTTTGCCTCTTTCTGCATTCACTTCCCATGCCTCTCTGTATTTCCAGTCTAGCTCATTCTTGTCTCTCAGCATTCCAAGTCAAGTTCTCGATGTCTATGCCATCTTAAGAAATTATGGGGTCCAGATATATTTTTTGGTTCATCATTCGCAACACATACACTTAGGGCCTGATTTAGAAATTTGGGGGTGAGTTGCTCCATCACAACAGTGGCAGATATCCCGGCCACTGAAATCTAAATCCCATTATTTCCTATGGGATTTAGATTTCGGGGGTTGGGATACCTGTCACCGTTTTTACGGAGTAACTCATCCACCAGTGTCTAAATCAGGCCCTTAATCAGTGGTAGAGATTGCACCTCTCAAGGTGTCTCCCAGGGGATTGCATTAAGCACCACCCCGTTCTATATTTACATTTCCCCCCTTGGCTGCATTCAAACGCCAACTTCATTTAAAAATGTTTTCTTATGCAGCCCATTGTGTCTGTTTTTGATAATGAGTTGGATATTCAAGAGAAATTCCGCCCCTGTATGTCAGCAGTTCCAGTCTGGATTAATATCGACTGCATTAAGTTGAATGGTGAAAAATCTGAGATTCTGTTCAGTAATACATTCTCCTTCTGGTCACCTGGTTTGTGGCCTTGCGATGGTGCCTGTTCTTCAGGGCCATCATCATCTGTAAAAAAACCTACAGATTTGGTCTGATAGTACCTTATTCTTTTCCCACCAAGACGCCACAGTGCTGCTTTTTGCACTGCCCTTCTGAAATCTTTAAGGACAATCTTTAATGGCAGGTCTTCCTCTCCTGTCTAGGGCCTCCTGAAAGACCGTCATTCAGGACTATGGAAATGTGTTTGTAGTTTGGACTGCTGCAATATCTTCTGCACCGTTTAAAATGTGGCCACTAAATGACTTGTCAATGTTGCTCGGCACTAGTCGATCACAAGTCATTACCCACAGCTACACCGGCTACCGATAGCCAAGCACTCCTTTTTCAAGGCCCTTTGTTGGTTTTCATGTTGTGGGCAATAGCACACTCTAGAAAAGACCATTAGTTAAGTCTAGCACACTCTAGAAAAGACCATTAGTTAAGTCATCAATTAATTAATCTCATGCAGATTCAGGGTTAATGAATTAGGGCTTCAATTGTGTTTCATTTGGCAAGAGGTCACTAACATAAAAGACTAAGGCCCTCATTACAACCCTGGCGGTAAATGCCGCTTCCCGCCGTGCATAAAACTGCCAACATACCGCTGCGGCCGCGGAATTCCGCTACAAGTATTATGACCCACAGCTCGGAATCCGCCATAATACAGACACCCACACAAGTCCGCCACACCAAAGGTCAGTGATAAACTGTCGATATCAAAAACTCAACTGTCACGCCAACAGGAATACGCCCACACTAGCACGACCCACGAATCAACGCAGCGGTCTTTCAACCGCGGTAATCCATTGGCGGTACACCCCACTGCGCTCAAAATACACACACAATTACAAACCACACCACATTGGACAATTCGAAATACACACACCTGATACACATACGCACACCACACCCACACACCCAATCCAATATAAAGCACACACCCACATCACCCACAAACCCTTACTACCAGAAATTTGAAAGCAGGCCAGAGAGAGACATTACCTCAAACAACACCAGCATTCACAGACACACAACACCATCACTTACACAACATCCACTCACCTCAAACAACACACAACACATCCCCTCACACATCACATCACACACCACCTCATACATCACCCACACCACATCATGGCACCTCAACAACACCCCAGGGTCTCTGAGGAGGAGCTCAGGGTCATGGTGGAGGAAATCGTCCGGGTAGAGCCACAGCTATTCGGACCACAGGTGCAACAGACATCCATTACAAGGAAAGATGGAGCTATGGCGCAGAATTGTCGACAGGGTCAACGCAGTGGGACAGCATCCAAGAACACGGGATGACATCAGGAAGAGGTGGAACGACCTACGGGGGAAGGTGCGTTCCGTGGTCTCCAGACACCAGATTGCTGTACAGAGGACTGGCGGTGAACCCCCACCTCCTCCCCCACAACTAACAACATGGGAGGAGCAAGTCTTGGCAATACTGCATCCTCGCAGGAGTAGCAGGAGGACTGGACTCCGGTAAGGCAAATCTTTATTACCATATCCCCCCACCCCACCTGCATGCCATCACATACTCACACCCTCCCCCCCACCCCATCATTCCAACACCTCACATATGCCCCACTATCACAACCCATCCATCCCAATACCAAGCCCTGCATGCAACACCAAAGCATGGACACCCATCACCAAAGCATGTCCACTACCGATACCCACACAGACCCCAAACCAATTATCACACAAGGACCAAGCCAAGAATGCAAACACTGGAGTACAGGGTTACTAACCCATTGCACACAATGGCACACACAGATGCAATAATCATGCCTTTACACCCCTACAGGACCCCTACCCAACGTCACCAGACAGGAGGTGCCAGACATATCCAGTCCCCTCACAGAAGAGACCCATAGTGATGACAGCAGCTCTGCACAACTGGATCAAGATGACCAGCCCGGCCCATCAGGGACCTCGGGACAGTTGGTTCCCCTGACACTGGCACAAGCCACCACAGAGCCTCCCCCCTCAGGAAACACCAGCACAGCACCCACCCAGTGGGCCCATCCCTCTGTCCCCAGGACACGTCAACCACTACAGGGAACCCAGGCAACCCCACTAACACAGGACGATCAGGGACCTGGGGGCAGTGGCAGTGGGCACACGGTTCAGGGGACGGAGGCACAGGAAAACAGGGACACTGGGAGGACTGCTGTGCGACAGGGGGAGGACAGGCCCAGGGAACCCACTCTCCACGAGGCACTCTCCAACATCATGGAAGCTTACCATCATTCCCAGGAGACGATGGCAACGGTACTGGCCAAGTTTCAGGAGACCCAGTGGCTGCAGAAGGAACACTACCTTGGGATCAGGGAGGACTTGAAGTCCATTAACAACATCCTGGTCACCATTGCAGGGGTGCTGCAAGACCTTGTCAACACCAGGAGGGACACAGTGGCACAACAAGGGGCCCCTGACACTAGCCTGGACAATGAACAGCCCTCCACCTCCGCCAGCGCTAGTGGACAGGAGACACCACCATAGGAACACGACACCAGCACCCCACCCCCTACAGATGGAGAACCACCCCACAAACGCTCCCTCAGATCCAGGAACAAGACAGAGAACATTGCTCAGACCCCCGCCAGGAAATGAGACCCCCCTGAATGTCACCCTTCTGTCCCACTTTGTCACCCTGTCCATCCTTCAACTGCCATTGCTCCACTTCCTATGCCCCTTTGGACAATGCACCTGTTAAACAAATAGACTGGACTCTGCCATGGACATGCCTCCACCATCCCCCCAGCCCATTTTACAACCCCCTCCACTTATTTGCACAGAAATAAACACACTTCAATCACAAAACAATCTGGAGTCAGTCTGTGCTTTCACAAACGTGTAATTGCAATAACCATGGAATATAGCAATGTCAATTTACTTGTGCACATACCGATGTAACACAACTGTAGGCCTGGAGGAAATATAGCAGAGGGCACAAAGTGGGACCCACATCTGTGAAATGGAAAGGCAAAGTGACAAGTCAGGGTCCACACACTGAGTGAAAAAGACAGACGTATGCTAGCTCCAGAAATTGTATGAGATGTGGGAGGCAGTGACATCTTCTTACCTGTGTCTCACTGGAAGTATTGCATGATTATGTTGTTTCGGTTGTCAATATTCTCTTCTTCTGCCTCCTCCTCTTCACTGTCCACAGACTCCACAGCTGCCACAAGACCACCAGCTGGCCCATCCTCCTGCAGAAAAGGCACCTGCCGTCGCAAAACCAGGTTGTGCAGCATAAAGCAGGACACGATTATCTGGCACACCTTCTTTGGTGAGTAGTAGAGGGAACCACCTGTCGTATGGAGGCACCAGAATCTGGCCTTCAGGAGGGCGAAGGTTCGTTCGTCACCCTCCTAGTTCGCCCATGTGCCTCATTGTAGCGTTCCTCTGCCCTTGTCCTAGGATTCCTCACTGGGGTCAGTAGCCATGACAGGTTGGGGCAACCAGATTCACCTGCAAATATCGAGGGACAACTGTTAGACACACACTAACCCTTAGGGACAATCCCATACCTAGACACCTATTCACACTGTATTGGGTCCTTGGCCTCACCTATTAGCCACACACGGTGCCTCTGGAGTTGCCCCATCACATAAGGAATGCTGCTATTCCTCAAAATGTAAGTGTCATGCACTGAGCCAGTAAACTTCGTATTCACATGGGAGATGTACTGGTCCGCCAAACACACCATCTGCACATTCATCGAATGGTAGCTCTTCCGGATTCTGTACACCTGTTCACCCTTTGCGTGGGGGGTACTAATGCCACGTGTGTCCCATCAATGGCACCAATGATGTTGGGGAAATGTCCCAGGGCATAGAAGTCACCTTTCACCTTTCACTGTGGGAACACGATGGAGCTGTGCATGTGTTTCAGCAGGGCAGACAACGCTCTGGACAACACATTAGAGAACATTGGCTGGGACATCCCTGATGCAATGGCCACTGTTGTTTGAAAGGAACCACTTGCCAGGAAATTGAGTACTGACAGGACCTGCACTAGAGGGGGTATCCCTGTGGGATGGCGGATAGCTGACATCAGGTCTGGCTCCAACTGGGCACACAGTTCCTGGACTGTTGCACGATCAAGTCTGTATGTGACTGTTATGTGTCTCTCTTCCATTGTCGACAGGTCCACCAGAGGTCTGTACACCGGAGGATGCCGCCATCTCATCACCTGCCCCAGTAGACGTGCCCTATGGAGGAGAACAGCGAGCAGAGAGTCAGCCAACACTGAGGTATCCCAAAATGTAATTTGCACAAATTTATTAATCTGCAATGTGCCTGTAACTGTGTTTATTCCATGCCTACATAGGTCTGACACCGTTATTATTAATGCCATGTGGCCCCCTGAAATTGCGGCTGCCTGACCGGTAAGGTGGGACAAGGGGATATAAGGTAACTGCGCTGGCGTTGTACACCGTCGCGGTTGGCGGTTGAAGACCGCGGCGCAATTCTGCATTGGTTAACATTGGGTCCTATGGGTCAGAGGAGCCAATGACTATGTACGCGGGCGGTGACGATATGCACCGACGCAGACGTGACCGCCATTTTCTATCTGTTCACTCACTTGATACCTGACCTTCAACAGGAGAGGACCTACACTGCAAGTTCTGCTGTGACCTCAGTCTGGAAGCGACGATGACTCGTGTCTGGGGAAAGGGCCTCTGCCTTCACTTCGGAGGAGATGGAGAAACTAGTGGATGGGGTCCTCCCCCAGTACACGCAACTGTACGGTCCTCCAGACAAACAGGTGAGTACACTGTGAGCATGCTGCATGGGCAATGCCTGTTTTGAGTGGTGTGGATGGAAGATACATGGGGGGGAGCTGAGGCCTGCATGTGTGGATGGTGAGTGTATATGCCTCAGGGCAAGGGTGGGAACGGGGGGCAATGAGTATGATGGTCCGGACGGGTAAGTAATTTCTTTTCCCCCTGTACCATTCCTCTAGGTCAGCACCCACCAGAAAAAGGGTATTTGGCGTGCCATTGCCAAGGACGTCTGGACCCTGGGGGTCCACCACAGACAGAGCACCCACTGCCGTAAAAGATGAGAGGACCTGCGCCGCTGGAGCAAAAAGGCGGCGGAGGCCCAGCTGGGGATGGCCTCCCAATGTGGGAGGGGTGCCCGTCGCTCCATGACCCCCCTGATGTTCTGGATCCTGGCGGTGGCCTATCCGGAGTTGGATGGGCGATTGAGGGCATCACAGCAGCCACAAGGGGTGAGTACACTCTCATTCAGCTGACTTTGCGCGCATTACGAGGTGTCTGGGTGGGGGAGGTGGCCAGTGGGTTCCCCTAGGCCAGGGCGATCTTGGTAGGCAAGGTCCCTTGCGAGGCAGGCTATGTGGCACCCTATCCACACTAGTGGTTAGAGCCATCTACACCTAGTCAGGCTCCTGTGACTTCCAGGTGTGCAGCAATTGGGCTTAGTCCTCGTACCCCATGGGCCTGTGATTAATCTAGGAACTATAAGTGCATGGCGTAGTGCAGAGGGCTGCTCACTGTCTGTTGTGTCCGCCAGCCGTAGTGGTGTTGCATGCACTGAACATGCCTTTCTTCTGTCTTCCCCCCCCCTTTTTGTGGTCTCCCTGTTCTTGTGTGTAATAGCATCATCAGGCGGAGGAGCATTGGCACCGGAGCAGGAGGGATCTGCATCACACTTGGCCCTGGAGGGTGAAGCTACGGAGTCTGAAGCCACCAGTGGGACGGAGGGCGAGGGGAGCTCCACGGCGGGGACAGGATCAGAGACCAGCGACTCCTCCTCTGATGGGAGCTCCCTTGCGGTGGCAGGCCCATCTGTGCCCACCGCATCAACAGGTACAGCCTCCACCCCCCTACCAGCACCGCCCTCCCAGCAGCCCCTCAGCATTTGTCCCGTGCCCGCTCACCCAGCAGGGTGGGCATCTCCTTCGCCCCAGGCACCTGAGGCCCTGCCCCAGTCAGCCCTGTGGCCCTCAGTGAGGAGGCTATTGACCTCCTGAGATCCCTCACTGTTGGGCAGTCTACCATTCTGAATGCCATCCAGGGGGTTGAGAGGCATTTGCAACAAACAAATGCATACCTGGAGGGCATTCATTCTGGCCAGGCAGCCCAACAGAGAGCATTTCAGGCTCTGGCCTCAGCACTGATGCCAGCCATTGTCCCTTTGTCCAGCCTCCCTCCTCCACCCAGACCCAATCCCATGTACCTCAGCCTACCCCAAGCACACCATCAGACTAGCATGCACACAAATCAACACACAAGAGTGGCTCAGGCAAACATAAGCACCACACATCCCACAGGCACTCACACAAGCACCATACCCATGCACACATACCAACATCCACTTCCTCCACTGTGTCCCCCTCCTCCACGTCTCCCTCCTCCCTCCCTGTCTCGTCTCCACTCACACCTGCCTGCACTACATCCTCAGCCACTACTTCTATCACCAGCACGCCCATCACCACACACCGCTCACGTGCAATCACCACTCCAACTACCATTCACACATCCCCAGTGTCCTTTACCAGTGTGTCTGTGAGCCCTCCTCCCAAAGTACACAAACGCAGGCACACACTCACCCAACCGCCATCCACCTCACAACAGCCTCCAGCCAATGCACCTTCACCCAAATTCAGCAGAAGTACACCTCCTACAACCACTACCTTCTTCCTCCACTCCCACACCCCCTCCATCTACCCGTCCCAGTGTGTCTAAAAAACGTTTCCTGGCAAACCTTGACCTCTTCCCTTCACCTCCCTCCCCCCATCTTTCCCCTAGAGCAGGGCTTTCCAGGTCCCAGCCCAGCACCTCAGCCACCACATCCCCAGGCACAGTGGTGCCAGCAACTGCGGGGTCATGGAGTGCGCCAACCATCAGGGCTGCCAGAGTGCCACGTAGCGAGGGCAAGGACATTCCGCCACCTGCCAAGGTGAAAAAGGTGCCCACATCCCAGAGGGAGAATCCGAAAACACCAGCCACCAAGGGGTCAGCAAAAATGAAAGGGGATAGTGGCAAGACAACTGTGCCACCATCAAAGATGGGGAAGGGCCAAAAACTGAAGAGCAGGTCAGGAGAGGGCATGGTGGCACAGACTGAGGGACCAGTGTCAAACCTTCTGTCCACGTCCACGCCAACCTGTACTGCGGAGAACACCACCACCTGCACTGCCTCCGGCACGTCTACAGCCCCTGCAACAGTCCCCAGCCTCTTCCCCGGTGGGCAGCCATCCGAGGCTGCAGGAGACATCCTGCTTTCTCCCTCAGCAGGTGCTGACACATGCCCCGCCACCACAGACCCCGCCACCAGCACTGCCGCCACAGACCCCGCCGCCAGCACCGCCGCCACAGACCGCACAGCCAGCACCGCTGCCACAGACCGCACAGCCAGCACCGCTGCCACAGACCCTGCAGCCAGCATCGCCACGACGGGCCCCGCAGCCAGCACCGCCACGACAGACACCGCAGCCAGCACCGCCACGATAGACACCGCAGCCTGCAGTGCCATGACAGACTACGCCGCAAGCACCGCCAGTGGCCCCGCGACGTACTCGGACAGTGGCACCACCGCAGACATGCCTACCATCCCCAGTGGTCAGTCGTCCGAGGCTGGTGGTGAGTTCCAGGACCCTGAGCAGCTTCCATGAAGCATTACTGTCATCACTGTTGTCACATGCAGGTGGAATGCGAAGCAGCAGCAGTGTGGGGTATGTCGCTGCCTCTATGGCGTATCATGCTACCTGTACCTCAGCAATCTCGTGGCACACACACCCAGGTGAGAGAATTGTACCTGCCACACTGTACGTGGAGCACTCTGGGCACCAGGCCCCCTCCAGAACCAGTGGAGAAATGCATCCACTACCTCAGTCCTTGGCAGGATGAAGCACTCTGGGCACAAAGCCCCTTCCAGAACCAGTGGAGAAAGGCATCCACTACCTCAGTCCTTGGCAGGATGAAGCACTTTGGGCACAAAGCCCCCTCCAGAACTAGTGGAGAACAGCATCCACTCACCCTATGCTTGGCAGGATGAGGCACTCTGGGCACAAAGCCCCCTCCAGAACCAGTGGAGAACAGCATCCACTCACCCTATCCTTGGCAGGATGAAGCACCCTGGGCACAAAGCCCCCTCCAGAACCAGTGGAGAAAGGCATCCACTTGAGAGACTGTGGCTTTGCACTCCCCAGGATAAAGCAGTGGGCAACCCACCCACTGGAGAGACTTGAGAGACTGTGGCTTTGCACTCCCCAGGATAAAGCAGTGGGCAACCCACCCACTGGAGAGACTTGAGAGACTGTGGCTTTGCACTCCCCAGGATACATCAATGGGCATGGAGCCCCCTCGTGCAGCAGTGGCGTCGTGCGTTCATCTGGCTGAGGTGCCCCACCTCCCCCTCCCCCGGAGGTTCCTGTTTCATTTTGATCTGATGCCCCTCCAGTGTTCTCTCTGTTTCCAGTCAGGTATCTAGTGTGGGCTTCGCCCATGCATTTTGGGCCCAGTGGTCCACGGACAATGATTGGTGCACTATCCGGACTTGTGTAGTTGGTGTACATAATTGCGTTTGCTGGATTTTTTACTTTGATAATGAGGTTTCACATGATTACATTTGTTCAAATCCTTTTGTCCTTGCGTTGTTCTAGGGGGTGGGGTGGGGTGTATGTGTACTGTTGCAGCATGTATTTGTGTGTATGATGTTGTGGGTGTGGGTGTGGGTGTTGCATATGTGTGTGTCACTCTCTTTTCCCTCCCCCCTCCCCTGTGTTGCAGGTGCAGTACTCACTGTGGTCGTCACCGCCGTCGTTGATGCTCCTGATAGAAGAGAAGGAAGACCAGCATTGGTAGTATCTGCAATTCGGGCTCCATGGCGTCCTGGTTCCTCATGGGGTGTGGAGAGGTGAGTGTTTTCCCTTCTGTGTACTGTTTCCGCCGTGTTTTTGTTCGCGTTGGTTCCGCCCCAGAAAAGGTGGTGGATAGGCATCTTGTGATAGGGTGGGCGGTACATTGTCTTCCGCCTGTCTGTTGGCGGTTACCGCCGCGCTGTTTGTTTGTTCTGCCGTGGCGGTTGGAGTGTTAAAGTGGCTGTCTATGTTGGCGGTTTCCGCCACGGTCGTAATCCCATTTTTTTCCCGCTGGCCTGTTTGCGTTATTACCGCCGCTTTAACACTGACCGCCAGGGTTGTAATGAGGGCCTAAGAATGTCTTTTTCTGACACAGAAAAAAACTGGAACATTAATCTTCAAACACAGAACTAGTATGTCTCATAACATTTTGTTTAAATGATTACCATAACATTTAGATACCATTTCAGCTTTTCATGAATATCATATTATGACTGTGTCTACTTCACAATCATACCGATTACTAAACCTTTTTGCGGTAAAACTAGTTGAGGTCAAGACAGATGTCTCTGTAAAGCTACTGGAGGTCAATGCATACTCTGATTTTGGAAAACACAGCGTCTGGCTTTATAAAATTGTACTGTCACTGAACCTACAAAAGGGCGCTCCAGTTACAAACAGCATGGCTATTCTAGTTTCCAATAGCAGATCAGTCTCCCCCATTTACATAGATATTAATACAGAGCCAACCTTCACATAAGAAAAAGTAGCAATCTCCCAGGTGACAAAGATCTTGTGAATTCTGGCATCGGATAGGAGCCCCCAGTTAGACTGTATAAACTCAGATTTCGGGCAGCACAGCACTTCCACATTACACAGATTTCATTGGTTGAGGCTTCAGACAACGTCTTTGCATATATTAAGTGCTTACTCACTGAAAGAGCAATCAAAGGAAAAAGCTGTGTCGTTAAGGGAGATAACCAGAAAGACAAAAATACGTGACGTTGCAGAACAGGGTCGAAGCTTACCAATGCCTATTAAAATATTTAAATATTTGATTTAAGTGAAGCATTGGTTGTTGTGACAAGGAAGGAAACACAGACTTTTAAAGAGAGAGATTTTTACAGGGTTTCGCTTCTCAATATCAGTGGCTGGTCACGAGTTTCACACTTTATAAAACCGATGCAACTACAGATGAAATTACTTATCACATTGCCCTTACCAATTTGAAAAAAATGACTGAGTGTAGTGTCATTAATTGGTTTGGTTAACTGTAGTTAATAGTTAAATTTCACTTTTTGGGGTTGTTATTTATAGGTATAAATATTGTGTGGTCAGACCCTCACCGCATGGCCATCAGTTGTGCACAGCTGATGAGGTGTGTAGGCAGCCTGACCTGTACCCAACCAAGGTGAGTGGGCAAACCCAACTTTGTTAGCCATGCACAGTGCGGGGAGGAGGGGGTGAGGTTGGCTCCAGAACTTTACCTTTGGCCACTTCGTGCATCCAGCCTTCCACAAACGGCCATCTCTCACAGCCCACAGCCGCTTGGGGTTTTGCCCTAGGGCCCTTCAACCAACCCTATGTAAGTGGCTGTTTTCAGTTACTGGTGGCCTTTGGCCGTGCCCCATAGATGGTGGCTGCAGGCCGTACTCCCATCATGTTGTGTGTGACCAACTCCCACAAGAGGCCAATAGTCAAGCACAGACGTAATGCATTGAATAATGTTTCGTTTTATTACACAATTTGTAATTCCTCTGCTCAATTCAGGAATCTTAAGGCCCAGGAGAGTCAAGGTCCTGGGAACTCTTGCATGTGCTTATGATCACAAAATCTCGAAACAACAATGGGTAAAGTGAAGTTGTGGTTGACTGTTGTAACACCTTAAAATATGTTTAAAAAACTTCAGAAATGCACCTAAAAAGCCACTGTTAAAGTGTAGTTATGGTCATGAATAATTCAAACTAAAACACACTGAAATTCTCACGGTGTGGTTATCAGCACAATCCAATACTCACATGGGCCCAAGAAAAACTTACAGTTGACGGAAACTATTAATACTTTGCTAAATACATATAAACAGTAGACTTTTGGAAACCCATGTTCAGAGACACCTTTTACAACGGAACAAGTGATGTAAAAATAGATTTTTAACGCAAAATGCCAAATAAATCAAAAATAGTATATGAGTATTCACACCGCACGCATGATACAGGGTGTTTGCACTAATCGCTGCTATTCTATCCAAATTTGCATAGGATTAAATATGTTACAGTTTAAGCTTCCAAAACTAAAATAATAGAAAACGTAGGTCTGAAAAATAGTGTAAACGTGCACACCTCTCACAGTAACTCACTGCAAATCAAAACGCATGCTACATTGATATTTGTTGAGACAATAGAAAGGAATATAAATAATTATTAACATATGCACTTTAGTGAAGCGAATATGGTCTGAGATTGCGCTATATAAAACTGCAAAAAACACTACAACCATTAAAATATATGTGTTCAAAATGACAACACCTTTCTCCAGGAATAGGAGTGGACAAAACATTAAATCATACCACTTTCAGACTTGTAGACATCGTTTGAAAACGTGAAAATTAAATGTAAATATATGCATGCAAAACACGGTCATTAAAGCCCTTAAAATATTATAAGAGCATTAAGCAATGGCATGTCGCCACATCTTTAGGTTATTAGAATAACTCGACCGGTAAAACTTTAAGCCAACAAAGACCATGGAAAGCAAGGTAACAGCATTCACAGTTGTCGGTAACATACAGCGGTGACTCCTATAGACACCAAACTAAAGGACAGAAAGATATGCTCTTCATTATCAGTTTACAACGTACAAGTAGGCCTATAAATTCAATACGTTAACAATTGCACATACACGTACAAGTGAGCCTATAAACTCGGGGCCTCATTTACAAGAATCTGACGCATCGGCACTGATGCATTAGAATTTTTGCACTGCCCTGCGGCCCCCTAAGGACGCCATGGATGCGCTGTATTAACAACAGAGAGTTCCATTGTGCAGGTTTTCACAGATGCGTCTGAAATTCGGACACATCTGTGGTGCTAAAGTCCCGCATTGCTGGACTAGTGTAAAAAAATGACGATACTCCAGCAATGCTAGGAGACCTCCCTAGACAAAAGCCCTGCATCATTTTTATCGTCTGCTCTGAGCAGGCTGTTAAATTCTGACGCAGTAAAGGCACAGAATGGCGCAGTGAAATGTTGTAAATTTTACTGCGTCAGTTCTGCATGGCTTTTTTGTCCGGGAATGCTTACCTTGGATATCGTTTCTGGTTGCTGGCACCCAGGGGTGAAAAGTGACGCTAGAGGCCACTAGCCTCACTTTGTTAAAATTGAGTTATTCTTGTGCCACCGCTGTGTCTTTTTGTTTGACGCAAGGGGCTTGCAAATAAGCCCCTCAATATTTTAACAATTAAGAATGCACTTCATTACCAACACACAGCTATAAGTCAGCCTATGAACTCAATATGTTAACAATTATGTATGTGCTTCATTACCACTACACAACTACAAGTCAGCCAGGAAACTCAATATGTCAACAAATATGTATGTGCTTCATAACCACTACAAAACTACGTCAGTCTGTAAACTCAATATGTTAACAATCATGTTTACTTCAATACAGAAACATAATAACAGAAAGCAAGAAAAATATTCCTCTGCAGTGCAGACAAGTATATACACCCTTCGCTGATCACTGTAGTGCACATGCAAAGTGCTGTCACTCAGACCAACCAGAGACCAATTAATGACAGTATTTGACTGAAACAGGCACTATAAGTAAACACCAATAAATATAAAGAACAAACCCTCCTCTCCCACACTAAAGGTATGGGACTTGTAAGCCACCCAGTTTTTGAAAGACATAGAAAGTAACAAATAGCATATAAAGGCTGACCCAGAGGACCTATTGTCTAAGTATGTATATGTATTATAAAGCATTACATTTTCAGAAAACACGAGGCTGACCGACAAGTAGGCTCACCCAAAAAGCTCCTGACTAACTGTCTGACCTAAATAGAAAAGAATGTTGTGTTTCTGGGATTCTTTTAACATGGTGTCCCAGGAGACAAAAGTATACAAAATGTCCTTTTATTATCGGTAGTCCAAGTAACTATAAAGTGTGAGCATCCTTCTAAGCTCTGTTGTTGCACAATACCTATGAGTAAAATGTGATCAAAAGGTGTAGAATAACATCTGCATGTAAAAGGTATCATGAAATAAAACATGAATATGTTTGCTCTTATTCGGTTCTCATAATTTAAATCGTTTTAATTAGAAAACGTGCTAATGTATTGAGGAACTGTGAGATAGCACTCAGATAGCACCACGGATAGAAGGACACACATAAATGACAGTGGACTGGGCTTTACAAACGTAACCTTATGAAATAGTAGTAAGCGCCAAGAACATTCCAAAAGGAAGGTGTGAGTAAGATAGTTACAAGAATGTATATTTACTGGGTTTTTTCAAAAATATTTTTCTTGTTTTTTAACAATACAAAACAATGGTTTCACTAGCATACATTCAAGATAAAACTGAAAACGACGAGGGTGTTCAAGGTACTGTAAATAACATCACAGGAATCAGTATGGGAAGCCGTTCATGTCAAAATTACAGCTCCCTATATAGGACAACTCCTGGAATGCACAGCGTGTTGCAGAATGAATATGACATACACCAGAATGAATGTACTATGTGTCAAAATAAATATGATACCTGGCAGAGTGAATCTGACTTGAACCAAAACAAATATGAAACCGGGCAAAGTGAATATGCTATTTAGTGATTATTATGAATAACTCACACTCAGAATTGAATAAGAGATATACTGAAATATATATAAATCATACTGAAATAAATATGCCCCTCACTGTAAATAATAAAGCAATCACTGAAACACATACAATATTTGTCAAAAAGAAAGAGACATTTCTTGAAATGACTGACATATGCCAAGAGGAATATGACACACATTGGAATGAATATGACAGCTTGAAATGAATATAAGGCACTGAAATTAAAATGCATTATTCTGAAAGGAATATAATGTGCAATGAACATTACATTTATAAAACAATGAATATGGTTTGCATTGAAAGTAATATGATACACATTGACATGATTGTAATATGTGTTGAAATTGGTATGAGTCATGTTAAAATCAATATCATGCGTTAAAATGAACGAGACATCTGTTAAAAGGAATGTGACACATGCTAAGATGAATATGACATGAAATGAATATGAGCCCTTTTGAAATTAATTCAACATGCCTTAAACTGAATACGACCAATGCTGACATTAAAATGAAATTGTCAAAATGAATGTTATGCTTTAAAATCAATTTGATACACAGACATGAATATTGCATATATTGAAATGAATTTGACCTATGTTGAAATGGGTGTGACCCATATTAAACTTATAATGTCAGGTGTTAAGATGAATATGACATCCACTGACACGAATTTGCCATTCATTTAAAGCAGTATGACACATCTTAAGATTGATATGAACCATTTTCAAATGAATATGATATCTGATGAAGTTGATATGACCCATATCAAAATTAATGACATTCATTAAAATCAATATGCCACTTATTGAAATGGATATGAAACTATATGAGATAAATATAGCATGCTTTGAAATTAATAAAGCACATATTGAAATAAACACAAGCCATGTGTAAATTAAAATGCTTACTGTTTAAATATGGCTTGCCTTGAATCGATGTTGATTGGTTTTAAAATTAACAATACATATTGAAATTAATATTACATATTCTGAAAGGAGATGGTATGAACTCAAATTAATTAACTAAAATAAATATATGTTTTCGACTATCTGCTACATTTACTTTTTGCCGGCTTTTGGACCCTGAGCACTTTACCACTGCTGACCAGTGTTAAAGTGCTAGTGCTCTCTGTCTAAATTGACCTGATGATTGGTTTATCCATGATTGGCATAGTTGTTTTATCCGTAAGTCCCTAGTATAGTGCAACATGTGTGCCCAGGACCTGTAAATCAAATGCTACTTTTGGTCCTGCAGCACTGATTCTGCCACCCACATGAGTAGCCCTGTCAACATGATTCTGCTACTGCAGTGTCTGTGTGTGCAGTTGTAAACTGCCATTTCAACCTGGTAGGTGCACCCACTTGCCAGGCCCAAAGCGTCCCTTTTACTACCTGTAAGGTACCCCTAAGGTAGGCCCAAGATAGCCCCATGGGCAGGGTGCAGTGTATTTAAAAGGTAGGACATATACTTGGGTATTTTACATGTCCTGATAATGAAATACTGCAGTATGAAAGTACCATCTTCCTTGGCATGTTACCCCCATTTATACCTGTATGTCAGTATGTTTTTGCCTGTCTCACTGGGATCCTGCTGGTCAGGACCCCAGTGCTCATAGTTTATGGCCTAATGTGTGTGTCTGTATAGTGCTTGAATGTGTCACTGAGGCTCTGCTAACCAGAACCTCAGTGCTTATGCTCTCTCTGCTTTTAAATTTGTCACTGTAGGCTAATGACTTCATTTACCAATTTCAGTTGGCACACTGGACCCCCCCTAATAAGTCCCTAGTATATGGTACCTAGGTACCTAGGGCATTGGGGTTCCAGGAGATCCTTATGGGCAGCAGCATTTATTTTGCCACCCATAAGGAGCTCAGACAAACCATTTCACAGGACTGCCACTGCAGCCTGAATAAAATAGTGCACACACTATTTCACAGCCATTTTCACTGCACTTAAGTAACTTATCAATCACCTATGCGTCTAACCTTCATTTACTGAAGGCTAGGTGCAAAGTTACTAAGGGTGAGGGCAGATGCAGTCAAGGGCCAAATCTCCAGACTTCGTGAGTGCGGGCCACCATTACACATGTGCACTACATATAGGTCAAGACCTATATGTAGCTTCACAATGGTAACTCTGAATATGGCCATGCATGGTGTCTAGGATCATGGAATTGTCCCCCCATTCCAAATCTGGTATTGGGGGGCCAATCCCATGCGTCCTGTGGGCTCCACCATGGACCCCCAGTACTGCCAAACCAGCTCTCTGAGGCTTGCACTGCAGCTACACCTGCTGCCACCTCACAGACAGGGTTCCGCCCTCCTGGGATCTGAGAAGCCCAGTCCCAGGAAGGCAGAACAGAGCATTTCCTTTGGGAGGAGGGTGTTACGCCCTCTTCCTTTGGAAATAGGTGTTACAGGCTTGGGATGGGCAGCCTTCCAGAGCCTCTGGAAATGCTTTACAGGGCACAGATGGTACCCTCCTTGCATATGCCAGTCTACACTGGTTCAGGGACCCCCATCCCTGTTCTGGCGTGAAACTGGACAATGGGAAGGGGTGGTGCCCAGAGCTCCTGCGTTGTGTCCCTTGCGTTAGCCATCTTGTTTTCCAAAGTGTGGGTACACTCTGGAGATCTCTGAGTGGCCAGTGCCAACAGGTGACGTCAGAGATCCCTCCTGATAGGTGCATACCTGGGTAGGTAGCCAATCCCACTCTCAGGGCTACTTAGGGTCTCTCCTGTGGGTTCCTCTTCAGATTTGGCTTGCAAGTTTCCACCAGGAATCCTCTGCAACTCCTGCTTCATCCTCTGACCTCAGATCAACCGCAGACCGCTCCAGGAACTGCTGTAACTGCAACAAAGTATCCAGAAAGGCTACTGTGACTCTACAACTTCAGCTCCAGCCAGCAACTGCAACAGTTTCCAGGGTGTGCACACTCTGGGGACTCCCTGTCTTCACCCTGCACCAGAAAGACCAAAGAAATCTCCTGTGGAGTGAAAGAGTCACTTCCCTGCTCCAGCAGGCACCTTCTAAGACGATGACAGGTTCTCTGGGACTCCTCTCCCGATGACGAGCGTGCTAATTGGAACACAGGTGGTGGACCCCTTTGACACAGACTGTCCTAAGATCCAGCTGTCCAAATTTGGAGGAGGTAAGAGCTTGCCTTCCCCGATTGCGACAGTACCCCTGTGCACCATGTCATCTTCACCTCCTGAGGCCTCTGTGCACTATTTGCAAGAATCCTTCATGCTCAGCCTGGCCCAGGTGCCCAGCACTCTATCCTGTCGGGACCTTCTTTTGTAGTGCTGCAGCAACCGGAATTTGCACCTTCTTTGTTCCCGTGTCCTGGGACCTCTGTGGGTCCTCAGTCTGAGTTGAGGCCCCCAGGTCCCTCCTGGGTCCAGGCAGAACCATTTTGACACAATCCGTGACACTGCTTGAACCAAGGCTTGTTGGACTAATCCAGCGCTACAACTCACCTGCATCCAACATCTCCACATGGGACATCCTTTGCATCATGCAGGAACCCACAGCCATCTTCTTTGGTGCTCTCCTACAGACTTCTTCCAACCGGAGAATCCTCTTTTGCACGATCTTCTATGTTGGCAGGGGCTCCTGTCCTTCCTGGAATCTTCTGCGGCTTCTGGAGTTGCTCTCCTCTCTTTACAGGTCTTCAGGTCCAGGAATCCACCATTTGTTGCTTGCAGTCTTGCTTGGTTCTTGCAATAACTCTATTCACGACTTTTAGTGTGTCCTAAAGAAACTTGCAGTACTTTACTCCTACTTTCCTGGGCTCTGGGGTGGGGTATTTTACCAACCTTTGTGGTTTTCTTATACTCCCAGTGCCCCTCTACACACTACACTTGCCTAGGGGGGAATTTGTGATTTGCATTCCACTTTCTTAGTATATGGTTTGTGTTGCCCCAAGGCCTATTTCTTCCTATTGCGTTCTATGGTATTTTCTATTGTTTGCACTATCCTATGACTATTTACTTACCTGATTTTGGTGTCTAGTGTATATATTGTGTATAATACTTACCTCCAGAACGAGTATTGCCTCTAAGATAATTTTGGTCTTGTGTCCCTAAAATGAATTACCTTTATTTTTGGTAACACTGAGTATTGTCTTTTATTGTGTATAAATACTGTGTAACTATAAGCAGTATTGCAGGAGCTTTGCATGTCTCATAGTTCAGCTTAAGCTGCTCTGCTACAGCTACCCCTATCAGCCTAAGCTGCTAGAACACTACTACATTTCACTAATAGGGGATAACTGGACCTGGTATAAGGTGTAAGCACCTAAGGTACCCACTACATGCCAGGCCAGCCTCCTACAACAGCTCACAACCCATAGCCCCAAACACCTCAGTCACCATACCCCCAGACACCACCACAACACCCACTGACACATCCACCACATTTGCTGTTGTTTTTTAATATCTGACTTTGTGAGAAGTGTTGGTCACCCAAGACAAGGGTAGATGTTCACTGTATGGATATGAGGGTGTTGATCCAATTGGGGTATTATTGCATTGTGTTATGCTTGCTAGGGTAAGTATTTCATCTTGTGTTCGCCAATGTCAGCATGTATGGTGTAGATTTGTCCCCTGATATAGATTGTACTTTCATCTCATGTGCGGGAGCTACAGTTTTGTTGGTCCACACATGGAGGGTGTTAAATTGTGGTAGCTTCCTTTGGATTTGACTGACCATGTGTCCACTTTGATGTGTGTACCTTACAACTTCATCATCCAGATGTCTGGACCATGCTGTTGCCGTTGTATGTGCTTTCATGACTTGCAGTTACACATTTGGCAGCTAGGCATATCACTTGGCTCAAATATTGTTTGTCCCTGAGATACATGAAGGGTCAGTTCCTATGCAAATGCTGTTTTAGGGGTATGTGCAAAATGAAATATGTCCATGAATGCTCCTGATGTCGCCATCACTAATATGCAGGTATTGTTTGCATTGTGAGCTTTGGATATTCGTTTCACAACCTTTTGTGCATCCCATTGACCTTCCATTGTGTTGCAATGTGGGTGCTATGTGGGTCCATCAATGAGCAGCACCTGCGGCAGGACATGTGTGTGATGGGCTCCATGGCGGCACAGGTCATGTAACACTGCCTGCAGGTGAGTTGGTTCCTTTATGCTTTCCATTTCCACCTGCTGGAATGTGGTGGTCGGACTGCCACGGTCACTCTGGCGGTAGGCAACATCATAATGTTTCCATCTAAAACACCGGCTCTGTCGGCCTTTTTGGCCTGCCTCGCCACCGCGGTGGTCTGCGCTGCCTGGTGGTGCTGGCGGGACTGCGGCAGTCTTTCCCTATGGGACTGCCAGCATTGTAATACTGTGGTCTGACTGCCAAGCAGATGGCGGTAACACCACCGCTATGGTTGTGCACAAACCACCAAACTCGTAATGCGACCCTTTGAGAATATGTGACATTAATTTCAATATATAATATTAATTTTAAAGCAAATCCACATAAGTTCAGAGCAAGCCATATTCATTTAAACAGCAGTCATATTCATTTAAACATGGCTTGTGTTCCTTTCAATATTTGCCTAATTAATTTCAAAGCATGTTACATTTATCTCACAGTTTCATTTTCATTTCAAAAAGTGTGATATTCATGTTACAGAATGTCATATAACTTTTGATGTGGGCCATATTAATTTCATCAGGTGTCATATTCATTTCAAAGTGGCTCATATTCATCTTAACGTGTCATATTCCTTTCTAATAATGTCATTCATTTCAACGGATGTCATATTCACCTTAACACCTGTCATAATAATTTTAACAAGGTCATATCCATTTCAACATAGGTCATATTAATTTATGCAGTATTTCTTTTGCTGTGTATCATATCAATTTCAAACAAACCATATTCATTTTGACAAGTTTCACTTTAATTTCAGCATTGGTAATATTCAGTTTAAGACATGTTTCGGTGGAGCTCATATTTGTTTCAA
Source organism: Pleurodeles waltl (assembly GCF_031143425.1). Lineage (NCBI taxonomy): Eukaryota > Metazoa > Chordata > Amphibia > Caudata > Salamandridae > Pleurodeles > Pleurodeles waltl. The sequence goes on along the minus strand of NC_090446.1, from coordinate 1,277,330,557 downwards.
TGCATGTCATAGTCATCTTAGCATGTGTCATATTTCTTTTAATGGATGCTTCATTCATATTAACACATCTCAATTTTAACATGAATCATATCCATTGCAACATATGTTGTAATCATGTCAATGTATATCATATTACTTTCAATGCAAGCCATATTCATTGTGATAAATGTCATGATGATTTTAACGTTGCTCGTATTAATTTTGAAACATGTCAAATTCATTTCAATGAAGGTCATATTCATTTCAACGTAGGTCATATTCATTTTAACATGTGTTATATTCTTTTCAATCAATGTTAAGTTTATTTCAATGGATGCCATATTCATATTAACACTTGTCATATTAATTTTAAGATGCAATTTATCAATTTTAACATAAATCATATTCATTTGAATATGTATCATACTAGTTTGAATATATGTCATATTAATTTGAAGGCGTGCCATATTCATTTTAACAAATCTCATGTGAATTTTGACTGTGGTCATACTCATTTGAAGACGTCACCTTCAATTCAATAGTGTTGCATTAATTTCAACACAAGCCATATTCATTTTTAATCATCTCCTATTAATTTCTGTGTGTCTCATATTCATTGCCATCTCGGTAATATTCATTTCAACACAATTCAAATTCATTGTAACATGTTTAATGTTCATTTCAATGTACATTGTATTAGTTTCAATGTGCATTGTTTTCTTTTCAGAATATAATATATTCATTTCAACACTTTATATTATTTTCAATCTGCCATATTAATTTCAATGTATGTCATATTTCTCTTGGCATAAGTCAATCAATTCAATAAATGCCCCATTATTTTTGGTGAATATTGTATTTGTTTCAGTGATTGCTTTATTGTTTACAGTGAGGGCCATATTAATTTCAGTATGATTTATATATATTTCAGTATATTTCTTATTCAATTTGGTGTGTGTGTTAATTCATATTAATCATTAAGTAGCATATTCATTCTGCCAGGTTTCATATTTGTTTTGGTTCAATTCAGATTCACTCTGCCAGGCATCATAACTATTTTGACAAATAGTACATTCATTCTGGTGTGTGTCATATTCATTTTGCAGCACGGTATGCATTTCAGGAGGTGTCCAATATGGGGAGCTGTAATTTTGACATGAACGGCTTCCCATAAATCAGCATCATCAGTAAGAAATCATACAGTGGGACATCTCAGCAGTGGGGTCAGATACATAGACAAATTACGGGATCATCACTGATCATTTTGTTCGTAGCTAACTCGTGGGTCGAGGTTATAGTATGTGATCCAAAGACCCCATATTTTACTAAATTTATGGGGCAACCTCTGCTCTTGTATATCACCCGTTCCGTCGCCATACACATATCCATCTGTGACAGGTATGGTAATATGAAGTACTAAATTGTTCCTTTTTTTAAGTAATCTAGTAATAGTTCATTACACGCGTTTGCAAGAACTCAGCTAGTATAAGGCTTTATTTTTCTCCTCATTAAGGTATCTAAATCAGTTTCCCCATTTACAATTTTTCAAGCACCACTAGAAAATCTTTTGAATCTGTCCTCTTGTCTTATTTATCCTTCTTGTATCGTCTGTGTTTAAGTTTCTTCTATTTTTTCTCCTAGGTATGGCAGTGGTTCCATGATAACTCGTTTGGAGTCCCAGAGAGAGAGAGAGAAAGAGAGAAAATACGAAGGCTTATTAGGTAAATGTACTGGTCTGTATATTCCGTCTTCCCACACCCAATTATGCTCCTCCACCTTTGCGTGTTTTATAAGTAACGTTTTCTTGGATTATATATATATATATGTTTTCTGACTTAAGTGTTGGTTAGTTGGGGTCATTCATTAGTGATTAGTTTTCTCTTTTCTTGTGGTTTCCTTTACTCTCTTGGGGTTAAATACTTTCCCCCCGTGTTCTCTCTGTACTATGCTTTCCTGTTACTTTATATAGTGCCCGAATAAGCAATAAAACTACCTTTCCTCCAATTGAAAACATAAAAACAAAAAGCAAACAACAGCAAAGAAACGTTCGCATGCGTCCCGTGAGTTAAACTTTCTTTGTACTCTCTCGTCCTCCCACCAGCGTGACCATTGCATCAGTTTACTCTTCCCCTACCCATTCCTATACCTGTGATAGCCACATTCCTCCAGAACATGGCTGGCTTCTTCGTGTGTCTGTCTCCCGGTCTCTCTCGCAGGACGTCCTTCCTACTCCTCGTCACGGCCTGGCAGCTCGGCATCCACCCTTCCTCCGTCTCTCTCTCCAACTGAAGCCTGAATACCCTCCTTTGTCCTCGTGTCTCGTCCTTTCTCCCGATCCACTTCCCCGCCGCGTCCCCTCCCTGTTCTCCTCTTGGCTGTCCTCCCTCCCGCTGATGTCAACTGGCACAGACAGGAAGTGTGGGAAGGTGATTCCAGAAGCGCCCGTGGGGCACTCCATGTCCGCCCCCGGTATCTGCGATACCCGTGCCCTGTCACACCATCCCTAGTTTTTACTCCGTTATCGGTGGTGCACCAAGGGCCCCCCAGTGCCTCGCAGTGTCCCTCTTAGCTATCACTAGGCCCATATTACAAAGTGTCACTTGCATACGAGGGAGATATACATCACAGGGACTCCCAAGATAATGTATTTAGGGTCTTCTGGCAATGTAGTATCAAGTATTTTCCCAAGCTGAACTAGCAGGTTTTGCTAGTAAGGGCCTATAAGCAGGCAAGTACAGAGTGTATGAAAGAAATCTCCCCTATGGTCCCCACACCCCAAACAGTCATGAAAAGTCACCCGACCTATGTTATAGAGACGCTTCTGTCGTAATAGATCCGGTGTAGTACCTTTAGCTATATGAGTCATAGTTGAGTCTTAATCGCAACCTCTATAGGGAACATGAGAGCAGCCTCCCAGTCTGTTCTCTAACTCACCTACTGCAGCTTCCCAGGTGCGTCTGAGTTTTTGTAGGGTGTCAGGCATATTGTTATGATACGTTTTATAAATAAATGAGACTGCTTTTTCCGGTATTTCCCCATTAATAGCTTGCCCTCTGTGGGTAAGTACTCCAGTATGGAATAGATTCTGCTGTCCATGCATGCTGGAGTTGGAGATATTGAAAGCGTTGTGTCAAGGAGCTGGTACTCCTACTACAGTGTGGAAAAGGGTATCAATTCCCCCCCTCTCAATAAGTCTCCCACCTTAGAGATTTCTATGGTGTCCCAGTCATGAAACCCTCTCAGTTTATCAATCTCTCCAAGTATAGTTCCTGTCCATAAAGGAGTTTCTTGTGTGATCTTAACCACCCAACCAATGTGTTTAGTCACCCTCTGCCATATCTTAATAACCCCCTGTAAAGGTAGTGCAGATAGGGAAGGTTTTGGAATTGGGCTCTTTCCAGAGCTTAGGTGGGGTGAGCCCCATCTGCATGACCCCAGTCATTTATTACCAACAAATGAGAAGCCCAGTAATATGCTCTAAGGTGAGGTAAAGAGATACCTCTGTTGTAGAAGTTCTGCTGCGATGTCATTAGGCCTATCTGAGGATGCCTTTCGTTCCACAAGAGCCTTGGTAAGTCTCTTTCAATTTTTATGAAGGAAGAAGTCATCTGGGTGTTTGTAGTAGCAATTTTACAGGGCATAAAGAAATTTAGGGAGGGTAACCATCTTGAACATGGTTGCTGTACCCGTAACTGTAAGAGTAAGTGTCCTCCAGCGCTCAGCATCTATACTGAAATCCAAAATTATTTTTCCAACTTTGCAGTTTATACTACTGTCAGGGTTAAATGTTGCTTATATGCCTAAACAGTGGAAACCCTCACAGGATATTCTCCGTCGTCCTGCTAGCTTACTCAAAGTGGTCTGTTTGGCTGCTGTCTTGTGGTCATAATAGAGGACTGACTTGTTCCAATTTATGGTATAACAGGAGTGAATACCATAAGTCTCAAAGGTCTGGAACATTTCAGGGATTGAAGTATGCGGATGGGATAGATAGAGGAGAATATCATCTGCATATAATTATGTTTTCTCCTTCTCCAGGGCAGAGCCTGAAGCCCTTAATCCTTGTATCAGCGGATTACAAAGGATTTGACATGCCATGGGTTCCAGCGTAAGATCAATGCTGAGGGGAGTGTGAGGGCAGCTCTGACGGGTGCCCAGCTCAACAGAAAATGTGTTTGACATCACTCGATTAACCCATACTGCTGCATAGGGTTCTCTATAAAGCAGAGTTAAGCACACCAAAAATCTCTCCTCAAATTCCAGTTCCTGGAGAGCAGCCATCATACAGGGCCATTGCACTGCATCAAAGGCCTTTCGACGTTTAAAGACACAAATATATGGGGATCTGGGCGGGAGTCCACTGTCGTCATCCAGTTATGGAGTCTGCAAAGATTATCCTTAGTAGAGAACTTTAAAAAAAACCCTGACTGGTCATGATGAATGAAGGGAGAGATGACCTTTGAGAGTCTGGTGACAAGTATTGTGGATAGGACCTTAGTTTCAATATTAAGTGATGATATTGGGTGATAAGAGCCACACTCAGTAGAGGGTTTCCCCAGTTTGTGAATTACCACTATTGTGGCTCCGTGCAAGTCAGGTGGCAGGATCCCCTTTTGTCAAGCTGCCATGTATAAATCATGCAAATGGGGTGCTAATAAGTCTATCTGTTTTTTTTTTTTAATCCACCAGAAGGCCACTTGGGGCCAGGGTCTTATCTGTAGTGTGTTTTGCCACTGCTTCCCTCTTTTCAATGAGGGATATCTCACCATCTAGGGACTCTTTGTCCTCAGTCAGGAGCACCAGTAGTATGTCAATGGTGCTTAGGTAGTCTTCTATCTAGTGCTCTCCCTGGGGGCACTCCCTGTAGAGGGCCTCATAAAATGGGGCAAGCTCATTTGCTATCTCCTTGTCAGTTACACAAAGGGTGCCCACACAGTCTTCTGTCTGGGTCACCCGTCTGACCTCTATTTCCCAACACCCCAGCCATGCCAACAGTTTCCCTGCCTCGTCACCCATGCCACAGAGGTGATGCTGTATGGCCAACAGGTGATTGCTGACCTCACTAGCAGCCAGTTCTTTATATTCAGTTCTTAAAACCTCCATTTGTCTAGGGGTCAAAGGAGTGGGTAAATCCACATTCACTGCTTCCAGACATCTCAGCCTGTCTTCTACATCTTTCCTTTTCTCAATTTCCTACTTTTTTTATGTAGGCAATAGCATCTTGCGCTGTACCACGTATCACTGCTTAATAAGCTTCCTATAATGTCACTGCCGAGTGCACAGAGTCCAGTCTCAGTAGCCGCTGTCCCATGGTGATCCAAAGTTGAGTGATCAGACAGTCCTCATGCTAAGAGCCAAATGTACAAACTTTTCTTTTACAACTCGCAATTTGCGATCCGTTTGGGAATCGCAAATTGTGAGTCACAAAACAAAATGTACAACAGAGTTAAGCACACTGTTCGCGATTCCCAGTGGGGTTGCAAAGGCCTACCTCATCAATATTCATGAAGTAGGTCGCAATTTGCGACCCCATTGGAAATGTCTGCACTCACAGGGATGGTGGCCTGCTGGGGACAGCAGACCACCATGTCTGTGACTGCTTTTTGAAAAAAGCAGGATTTTTTTTCAAATGCAGCCCGTTCTCCTTAAAGGAAAACAGGATGTATTACATAAAAAAAGAAAGGTTTTCTTTTCATTTTTTCACTACCATTCAGAAAGGGTTAGAGGTCCCACGGGGACCCCATCCTGTTTGAAAATGGGTTAGCACCAGTTTGAAATTGGTGTTAAATACAGTTGTTTTGCCACCGCATTCAAGGTCACAAAACAATCATACATACCATTCAGATTCGGTATTAGGAAGGGATGGCCTGAACACGCCCTTCCTAATATCAAATCGCAAAACCCAAATTGTGATTTGGTAATAGGTTACCGATTCACAATTTGGGCTTTATAAATTTGTGCATTCTTCTCCCTATATCGTCCCCACTTACCCAGCGAATGTGAATATATAATCTAGCATGGAAAACACATTATGGACCCTGGAGTAATAGGAATAACCTCTTTTGGTGGGGTGAAGTCGTCGCCACTGGTCGATCAAGCCCAGCGTACCTACAAAGCGTCGAAGTGGTGTGGACCTATATGCATGTGTGGTGCACAGTGTATGTGATCTATCTAACGTGGCTGTCAACACGTCATTAAAATCCCCTCCAATAATATGTCAGGAAGATTCAGTTTCCAATAGAATTTCAGCCACAGTAGCCAACGTGTGCTGTTGTAAGTGGGGGGTGCACAGACACTAATGATAGTAAAGTCTTCTATGCCCTGCAGACCCTGTACTTCTGTGTATGTGTCGTTCGGATATCACCACGTTCTATGGACCTGGAAGGGAGGAGTTTTTGGGATGAGGATTGCTACACCTCTTACCCCATAAGTCAACCCAGCATGTGCCAGCAGAGTATAAGTTCCTCTAGCGAGGAAGCAACAGTGTTTGCCCCGAAGATCGATTTCCTGTAAAAGGACTACATCTGGTTTCTGGCGTCTTATAAAGGCGGTCCCTAGATCCCTCTTAACTTTGTGCCCTAAGCCATTGACATTCCATGTGAGAACGGAACGCGTTCTGACGTCAGGGTCAATCACCGACATTATTACCACAATGATGCACATCTATGGCCCATTTCAGTGAACTGGGACTACTCTTAGAAGCAACACCTTTAGCTCGTCTTCTTATAAACAAACATTGAAAATATTCAGCCAAAGAAAACAGTGCCCACCTCCTCTTTCCTCTGCTCACGTGTGGCCACATGATCACTATGGCTGCTGTGTCACTGAATCATGCAGAGAGTCTGTAGACATTTCAATCCCAACTATATAACTCTAAAAACTCGTAACTTCTCTCTAAGAGGGCTTTCACTCAACAAAACTCACACCTCACAAATGGTTAACCAACAATCAGGCCGATATATGCCTACTATGAGTCCGTCACTGACTTACGGCCAGAGTTGACCATATACATCAGTCTCACTGAGCCCAACCGGTTACGGAAACAGAGGGAAGGGGAGTGGGCGGGGAAGGCCCAAAAGGGAAGAGAGGAAAGCAACAGAGGAAAGAATGGGGAAGGGAAGAGAAGAAGGAGAAAGCAATAAAGGAAGAAAAAAAGGAAAGGAGCAGGGGGTGGAAGGTTCATGCTGTAGGGCCATCCACATCCTGGAGCTATCCAGCAGCCATGAAAATAAACGATAATTCTAATTCTGTCTCGATAGTAAATCAATGTTCAGAGTCCTCATCGGTCCCTTTATTCAAATCTGTGTTGCTTGGGTCAGCTTGATCTTTTCAGTGCTTCTCACACGAGGGGTTTCCCCCTTCATGGACAGGTTCATCCCCTTTCACTGGTGACAGTTGCCATGTGTCAAAGAGTTCACTACATTGGGGGGCAAACACCTTCCCCCTGCCAGCATCTGGTTCCGAGGAGCGGTAACTTGTGGTAAGCCTTGTGGGAGCGGTTCCACAGGGTCCGTCTCAAACACTCCTCAAGCGGCTTCACAACTTCTACTTGGAGGCCCCAATCTTCGGTCTGGCTTCCATTGGCTATGTCCTGGCATCTGTGGTTTGATTGTTGGGTGCTGATGCAGAGTGGGACGCTCCTGCACTCGTCTCCATGCGTCCTCCTATATAACAAGAAAGTACGCTTTATCTTGAAGGATAATTTTCAGTTTTGCAGGGAACAGGAGCATGATTTCATTGTACAAAGATTAACTTTCACTGTGTCAAAGAAGTGGTGCTGCTTCTGTAATTAGCAGTAATTGTCTGGAAAGATGAGTATGGTAGATAAGTCATGAGTGAGTTTTCCCTGTTGTCGCACTTCTCTGAGAATAAGGTCTTTCTCATGATAATTCAGAAATCGTGCTGTGAGGGCCCTTGGGTAGCTCCAGCTGGTGGTTTCGGCGCTGGTGCCCTGTGAGCTCTCTATCATAAAACATGTAGAGAAAGTAGCAGATGTCAGGTAGGATAGAAGCCAGTTTACTAGAAAAATAAGTGCTTTTGTACCTTCAACTCCCTCAGGAAAACCTACAACTCTAAGGTTACTGCGATGTGCACAGATTTCGGTGTCATCTGCTCTCCAGAGAATGTCTTTAGTGAGTGCCTTTACCATTTTCAAGTCAGCCCCTTGGGTATGGGTCAAATGCTCAAGCTTTGATGTCTTCTCTTCTGTTGCAGTTACTCTGTCAAAGCCTGGCCCAGGTGCCCAGCACTCTATCCTGTCGGGACCTTTTTTTGTAGTGCTGCAGCAACCGGAATTTGCACCTTCTTTGTTCCCGTGTCCTGGGAGCTCTGTGGGTCCTCTGTCTGAGTTGAGGCCCCCAGGTCCCTCCTGGGTCCAGGCAGAACCATTATGACACAATCCGTGACACTGCTTGAACCAAGGCTTGTTGGACTAATCCAGCGCTACAACTCACCTGCATCCAACATCTCCACATGGGACATCCTTTGCATCATGCAGGAACCCACAGCCATCTTCTTTGGTGCTCTCCTACAGACTTCTTCCAACCGGAGAATCCTCTTTTGCACGATCTTCTATGTTGGCAGGGGCTCCTGTCCTTCCTGGAATCTTCTGCGGCTTCTGGAGTTGCTCTCCTCTCTTTACAGGTCTTCAGGTCCAGGAATTCACCATTTGTTGCTTGCAGTCTTGCTTGGTTCTTGCAATAACTCTATTCACGACTTTTAGTGTGTCCTAAAGAAACTTGCAGTACTTTACTCCTACTTTCCTGGGCTCTGGGGTGGGGTATTTTACCAACCTTTGTGGTTTTCTTACACTCCCAGTGCCCCTCTACACACTACACTTGCCTAGGGGGGAATTTGTGATTTGCATTCCACTTTCTTAGTATATGGTTTGTGTTGCCCCAAGGCCTATTTCTTCCTATTGCATTCTATGGTATTTTCTATTGTTTGCACTATCCTATGACTATTTACTTACCTGATTTTGGTGTCTAGTGTATATATTGTGTATAATACTTACCTCCAGAACGAGTATTGCCTCTAAGATAATTTTGGTCTTGTGTCCCTAAAATGAAGTACCTTTATTTTTGGTAACACTGAGTATTGTCTTTTATTGTGTATAAATACTGTGTAAATATAAGCGGTATTGCAGGAGCTTTGCATGTCTCATAGTTCAGCTTAAGCTGCTCTGCTACAGCTACCCCTATCAGCCTAAGCTGCTAGAACACTACTACATTTCACTAATAGGGGATAACTGGACCTGGTATAAGGTGTAAGCACCTAAGGTACCCACTACATGCCAGGCCAGCCTCCTACAACAGCTCACAACCCATAGCCCCAAACACCTCAGTCACCATACCCCCAGACACCACCACAACACCCACAGATACATCCACCACATTTGCTGTTGTTTTTTAATATCTGACTTTGTGAGAAGTGTTGGTCACCCAAGACAAGGGTAGATGTTCACTGTATGGATATGTGGGTGTTGATCCAATTGGGGTATTATTGCATTGTTTTATGCTTGCTAGGGTAAGTATTTCATCTTGTGTTCGCCAATGTCAGCATGTATGGTGTAGATTTGTCCCCTGATATAGATTGTACTTTCGTCTCATGTGCGGGAGCTACAGTTTTGTTGGTCCACACATGGAGGGTGTTAAATTGTGGTAGCTTCCTTTGGATTTGACTGACCATGTGTCCACTTTGATGTGTGTACCTTACAACTTCATCATCTAGATGTCTGGACCATGCTGTTGCCGTTGTATGTGCTTTCATGACTTGCAGTTACACATTTGGCAGCTTGGCATATCACTTGGCTCAGATATTGTTTGTCCCTGAGATACATGAAGGGTCAGTTCCTATGCAAATGCTGTTTTAGGGGTATGTGCAAAATGAAATATGTCCATGAATGCTCCTGATGTCGTCATCACTAATATGCAGGTATTGTTTGCATTGTGAGCTTTGGATATTCGTTTCACAACCTTTTGTGCATCCCATTGACCTTCCATTGTGTTGCAATGTGGGTGCTATGTGGGTCCATCAATGAGCAGCACCTGCAGCATTACGTGTGTGTGATGGGCTCCATGGCGGCACAGGTCATGTAACACTGCCTGCAGGTGAGTTGCTTCCTTTATGCTTTCCATTTCCACCTGCTGGAATGTGGTGGTTGGACTGCCACGGTCACGCTGGCGGTAGGCAACATCATAATGTTTCCATCCAAAACACTGGCTCTGTCGGCCTTTTTGGCCTGCCTCGCCACCGCGGTGGTCTGCGCTGCCTGGTGGTGCTGGCGGGACTGCAGCAGTCTTTCCCTATGGGACTGCCAGCATTGTAATACTGTGGTCTGACTGCCAAGCAGATGGCGGTAACACCACCGCTATGGTTGTGCACAAACCACAAAACTCGTAATGCGACCCTTTGAGAATATGTGACATTAATTTCAATATATAATATTAATTTTAAAGCAAATCCACATAAGTTCAGAGCAAGCCATATTCATTTAAACATGGCTTGTGTTCCTTTCAATATTTGCCTAATTCATTTCAAAGCATGTTACATTTATCTCACAGTTTCATTTTCATTTCAAAAAGTGTGATATTCATGTTACAGAATGTCATATAACTTTTGATGTGAGCCATATTAATTTCATCAGGTGTCATATTCATTTCAAAGTGGCTCATATTCATCTTAACGTGTCATATTCCTTTCTAATAATGTCATTCATTTCAACAACACCTGTCATAATAATTTTAACAAGGTCATATCCATTTCAACATAGGTCATATTAATTTATGCAGTATTTCTTTTGCTGTGTATCATATCAATTTCAAACAAACCATATTCATTTTGACAAGTTTCATTTTAATTTCAGCATTGGTCATATTCAGTTTAAGACATGTTTCGGTGGAGCTCATATTTGTTTCAATGCATGTCATAGTCATCTTAGCATGTGTCATATTTCTTTTAATAGATGCTTCATTCATATTAACACATCTTAATTTTAACATGAATCATATCCATTGCAACATATATCGTAATCATGTCAATGTATATCATATCACTTTCAATGCAAGCCATATTCATTGTGATAAATGTCATGATGATTTTAACGTTGCTCGTATTAATTTTAAAACATGTCAAATTCATTTCAATGAAGGTCATATTCATTTCAACGTAGGTCATATTCATTTTAACTTGTGTTATATTCTTTTCAATCAATGTTAAGTTTATTTCAATGGATGCCATATTCATATTAACACTTGTCATATTAATTTTAAGATGCAATTTATCAACTTTAACATAAATCATATTCATTTGAATATGTATCATACTAGTTTGAATATATGTCATATTAATTTTAAGGCGTGCCATATTCTTTTTAACAAATCTCATGTGAATTTTGACTTTGGTCATACTCATTTGAAGACATGTCACCTTCAATTCAATAGCGTTGCATTAATTTCAACACAAGCCATATTCATTTTTAATCATCTCCTATTAATGTCTGTGTGTCTCATATTCATTGCCATCTCGGTAATATTCATTTCAACACAATTCAAATTCATTGCAACATGTTTAATGTTCATTTCAATGTACATTGTATTAGTTTCAATGTGCATTTTTTTCTTTTCAGAATATAATATATTCATTTCAACACTTTATATTATTTTCAATCTGCCATATTAATTTCAATGTATGTCATATTTCTCTTGGCATAAGTCAATCAATTCAATAAATGCCCCATTATTTTTGGTGAATATTGTATTCGTTTCAGTGATTGCTTTATTGTTTACAGTGAGGGCCATATTAATTTCAGTATGATTTATATATATTTCAGTATATTTCTTATTCAATTTGGTGTGTGTGTTAATTCATATTAATCATTAAGTAGCATATTCATTCTGCCTGGTTTCATATTTGTTTTGGTTCAATTCAGATTCACTCTGCCGGGTATCATAACTATTTTGACACATAGTACATTCATTCTGGTGTGTGCCATATTCATTTTGCAGCACGCTATGCATTTCAGGAGGTGTCCAATATGGGGAGCTGTAATTTTGACATGAACGGCTTCCCATAAATCAGCATCATCAGTAAGAAATCATACAGTGGGACATCTCAGCAGTGGGGTCAGATACATAGACAAATTACGGGATCATCACTGATCATTTCGTTCGTAGCTAACTCGTGGGTCGAGGTTATAGTATGTGATCCAAAGACCCCATATTTTACAAAATTTATGGGGCAACCTCTGCTCTTGTATATCACCCGTTCCGTCGCCATACACATATCCATCTGTGACAGGTATGGTAATATGAAGTACTAAATTGTTCCTTTTTTTAAGTAATCTAGTAATAGTTCATTACACGCATTTGCAAGAACTCAGCTAGTATAAGGCTTTATTTTTCTCCTCATTAAGGTATCTAAATCAGTTTCCCCGTTTACAATTTTTCAAGCACCACTAGAATTTTTTTTGAATCTGTCCTCTTGTCTTATTTATCCTTCTTGTATCGTCTGTGTTTAAGTTTCTTCTATTTTTTCTCCTAGGTATGGCAGTGGTTCCATGATAACTTGTTTGGAGTCTGAGAGAGAGAGAGAGAGAGAGAAAGAGAGAAAATACGAAGGCTTATTAAGTAAATGTACTGGTCTGTATATTCCGTCTTCCCACACCCAATTATGCTCCTCCACCTTTGCGTGTTTTATAAGTAACATTTTCTTGGTTTATATATATATATATTTTCTGACTTAAGTGTTGGTTAGTTGGGATCATTCATTAGTGATTAGTTTTCTCTTTTCTTGTGGTTTCCTTTACTCTCTTGGGGTTAAATACTTTCCCCCCGTGTTCTCTCTGTACTATGCTTTCCTGTTACTTTATATAGTGCCCAAATAAGCAATAAAACTACCTTTCCTCCAATTGAAAACATAAAAACAAAAAGCAAACAACAGCAAAGAAATGTTCGCATGCGTCCTGTGAGTTAAACTTTCTTTGTACTCTCTGGTCCTCCCACCAGCGTGACCATTGCATCAGTTTACTCTTCCCCTACCCATTTCCACAGAGGAAAGAATGGGGAAGGGAAGAGAAGAAGGAGAAAGCAATAAAGGAAGAAAAAAAGGAAAGGGGGTAGGGGGTGGAAGGTTCATGCTGTAGGGCCATCCACATCCTGGAGCTATCCAGCAGCCATGAGAATAAACGATAATTCTAATTCTGTCTCGATAGTAAATCAATGTTCAGAGTCCTCATCGGTCCCTTTACTCAAATCTGTGTTGCTTGGGTCAGCTTGATCTTTTCAGTGCTTCTCACACGAGGGGTTTCCCCCTTCATGGACAGGTTCATCCCCTTTCACTGGTGACAGTTGCCATGTGTCAAAGAGTTCACTATATTGGGGGGCAAACACCTTCCCCCAGCCAGCATCTGGTTCTGAGGAGCGGTAACTTGTGGTAAGCCTTGTGGGAGCGGTTCCACAGGGTCCGTCTCGAAAACTCCTCAAGCGGCTTCACAACTTCTACTTGGAGGCCCCAATCTTCGGTCTGGCTTCCATTGGCTATGTCCTGGCATCTGTGGTTCTATTGTTGGGTGCTGATGCAGAGTGGGACGCTCCTGCACTCGTCTCCATGCGTCCTCCTATATAACAAGGAAGTACGCTTTATCTTGAAGGATAATTTTCAGTTTTGCAGGGAACAGGAGCATGATTTCATTGTACAAAGCTTAACTTTCACTGTGTCAAAGAAGTGGTGCTGCTTCTGTAATTAGTGGTAATTGTCTGGAAAGAAGAGTATGGTAGATAAGTCATGAGTCAGTTTTCCCTGTTGTCGCACTTCTCTGAGAATAAGGTCTTTCTCATGATAATTCAGAAATCGTGCTGTGAGGGCCCTTGGGTAGCTCCAGCTGGTGGTTTCGGCGCTGGTGCTCTGTGAGCTCTCTATCATAAAACATGTAGAGAAAGTAGCAGATGTCAGGTAGGATAGAAGCCAGTTTATTAGAAAAATAAGTGCTTTTGTACCTTCAACTCCCTCAGGAAAACCTACAACTCTAAGGTTACTGCGATGTGCACAGATTTCGGTGTCATCTGCTCTCCAGAGAATGTCTTTAGTGAGTGCCTTTACCATTTTCAAGTCAGCCCCTTGGGTATGGGTCAAATGCTCAAGCTTTGATGTCTTCTCTTCTGTTGCAGTTACTCTGTCAGTGGCTTTGCAGCGGTCTTGTCGCAGTAGGGAGACCTAGACTGCTGCCTTGCCCACTTTAGTCTTCAGAGTCGTTCTGGTTTGTTGGATAGCTAACAGTAAGGCCTCATTGTCTGGCATCTAGGAGGTATCTTCATTAGCTGCATGGGCCTCCAGTGTTTTAGTATATCTATCAATTTTCCTCTGCTTGGGAGGTTTCAAGTCCTTATTCTTAGCCATATCGTGGTTGGGGTGACAAAACCAATGTCCGCTGTCTCTCAAGTGACTGTCCTGAGCGGTCATTAAGAGGGCAAGTAATGGGTGTTGCTGTTGTGGCAGATTCAGGCTTCACTATACCTTGAATGCTAGGACCGCAACTCTGTCCCAAACAGTTGGGAGTTCCTCGATCCCTTGGTAAGGAGAAGGGAGTGCTTCCATGACTGTGTCTGCCCTATGCCAAGCCCACAGGAGGCTGTACTTCAGTAGATACGGTATGCCAAACACATTGGGCAGCAATAGAAAAGGTGCGGGGGAATGGGTCTCCGCACAGTTCACCAATGTCCACGAAGTCCGGGACCTCCGGCCTGTCCTGTAATTTAGTGGTACACCCCGCAGGAAATTGGGGTGGACCTTGTATGCCTCAGAGCAGTCAGGACAACTCATGGACATCAGTGCTACGTCATCAAAAGCATTGCTGGGTAAGGTAATAAAAATATATATGGTGACTTTCGCCTCCATAGCACCTTGAGGAGGGGGGAGCTCATCTGATAAAGCAGCAACAGCACACCACAGCATGCCTCACTGTGTCATGGAGGATCTCTCCCATTTGTCAGCTCCAGGGGCGGGCTGGACCAGCAACTTCACCTCACCACCCGGAGACCACCAGCTCTCTCTCACCTCACATCTCTTCGCCTGCCATAAGTCGACTCCCTGCTGGGGCTGCACTGGCTTGTCAGCGGTCAAGCCGAGGTGTCAGACCTCGGGGCCGTAGTGCAGTAGATTCCCACAACCACTACTCACCGATGTCCAGGGTCATAGGCCCCGCCTCAGTCAACACCTCCCTCGATGCAGGCTAGGCTCACGTCTGCAGGGCCCTCCTGAAGCCGATCACCACTTAGTAAGTGAGGGCCCATGGCACTCAGGTCAGTGGGTTAACACCGCCTCTTACTGGGGGGGCACCAGCTGCTAGGAACACGCTGTGCCTCTATCCCTGGCTGCGGGGGTGATGGGCCCCATTTTCCTGGGCCTCTCTTGGAGCGGTCGCTCTTAGTTTTTTTATGCTCTGGGGCACCTCCACCGATCAAGGGCCACCGCATCTGGTTAGCTACCATCTCTGACCTGGCAGGTGTGTACTTGGCGGATGGGGATCTGGGAACAGGATTCTGTCAGAACATAAGTGGGCTCGGCCGGAGCTCGTATTAGGCATGTGTAGCCAGCCGTGCTGTCGGTTATGCCCCACGTTTATTTACTGCTTCGATCTGACAACACTGAAGGATATCAAAGATAACTGTATTGATGCCAAGTCCTTCTCATCAAGAGGAAGAATGGTAACAGAAAACGAAAAAAGAAAAGTGATCTAATAGGCTGTCAGAATTCAGCTCCTGTATAGCAATCACAAGAGTCCTTCTAGTAAGCGAGCAGCAGGATTGCTTATGAAAAGAGCTAATAGCCATAGGGAACTAAGAAAGTAACAGTTTCTTATGCAGGACGATACCATGATATAATATTTTTCTATAGTTATAAACAAGAAGGCACAAATGCTTTACAGTTGTTTATAGAAGAGTGGTGTATAGGTGTTTTTTTTTTTATCATATAGCCAAGATAGTCTTACCTTTCACTAAAATAAAGATGTTTCTGAAAGTTGTAGGTCCATCTTAACTTTGTGAGTGTATAAGGAGAAGAAAATAAATCTTAGGCCTCATTTCACAAAGAGCCTTCGCGCTCATGGAGGAGGATCAGGCTCCTCAGTTGTGGCAGGATTGCTGCAGTTGTGGTGGGATCTCTGCAATGGGAAACTGCAGTGTGGAGATCCTACCATGACTGAGGAACCTCCACCACAACTAAGGAGCCTCCACCATGAATGCGGAGGCTCTTTGTGAACGGGGCCAGAGTAATATGATAAGTCAGCATGCACCTTAGTATAGGTTATGTCTCTGTGGGAGAAGTGTGCTGTAAACCTTCAGCAATAGTGCTTCACGTTGTTCAGTCATGAGTTGCATGGAGATGCTGAATAAGAATTAGAAAAGATATGGACTTATCTGCAGAAAGTAGAAATTTTAAAGATGTATGATTCATTGAAGGGATCGGCAGAAAGCAGTGTTGTTTTTCAGTGTCATATGTGTCTTTTATGAAAAATAGTCTTTATGTTGATGTCAACCATTTTTATATAAATTCTCCAAGAAGGTGCCGTCCTATGAGGCACATCATTTAAGATATTTTCTTTTAGAGAACCTGTTTAGAAGGGGGCATGCTGGTGCACATCTTAGTGTTGTCAATGTTGGTTAGTTGTGCTGGATTCACAGTGGCACTTGTCATCAGACACTAAAGTAAATGTTTATTTTCCACTGTATTTCAGCTACATCAAACATTACCTGCCTTGAGGACTAATGTCAAAAACCAGTTCTGAATAATCAGAATGTGATAGTTTAATCCATGTGCTGTGGCACTTTGCCATAGCACTCCTAGATCCATGCTTGCTATCATCCTCGGGTTCTTGTTCCCACCCATTACCCTTTCCAACCCATTGTACTTGTATTTGTTCCCCTCATGCTCCCCACCATCTTGGCTCTTTCCTCCTCATCATATATGTTGTTATAGGCACTCTTCCCATGCTGAGGACGAGAATATGTAACAAAAAGAAGGCCTTTAGCTTAGAGCATAAGGCTATACTGCTATTAGAACATTCCATACACTGAGTGTAGAATGTTCTAAATTAAACAAGGATCAGCAAACATTGCATTGTTGGCGTTTAAGGCTTATACCAGCCACTGCTCACCCTTTGCCACTCCAATTGCTGCTAAGATGTTCCCAACATTCCATTGTTCGAATATTTGTTAATGTATACTCACACCTTGTGGCAAAGTTAGTAGTTTTTTACCCAACACAGTCCAGCAATCAAAATTGCTGCACTGCATTGCACAAGGGGGGAAATGGTGCAGAGCCATAACCTGCTGCTAGTGTCATCCCGCGACTTGGCGCTCTAATTAGGCTTCTTCCATGATGCACAGCCTCACACCATGGTGCAGAGGTGAGTGTGGCCAGCATAGCCTAGGATTTGTACTTGAAGCATACCCTTCCAGTGCAAATTCCTATGTCTAAATGCATTTCAGAAGGATCCAACATATTTGAAGTGTGCTGAGCCCTTTAGCAAGTCGTGAGATTTTTTTTAATCTAAGCATTTCCCCCTGTTAACGTGTCCTTCAAGGAGGCATTAGTTGTTGATGCGAACCCTGGTCTCACTGTCTTTGTGGATTAGGCTTTTCATCAGATGCTGTGGGTTTGTTCGCTGATGTTTTCAAGTAGTTCTCCAGTAACGTGCCCTGGGTGCAGAACAATGCCAAGTACATTTTGTGCTGAGAAAAGAGCACCTTTCCATCTCGAAAGAAAATACCAATGTTCTTCTTTGTGTCTTTTTGCAATGATAGTAACCTTTAGTAAATCTGGACCCTTAAATCTTGATTTTGTCTTTCAGCTTAATTTCAAACCATTTGTAAAAGGATTTGACAAGTTGAGGATTCTGCACTGATGATGATATCATTTTTAAAGATGAAAGACAACATTTATTGTGATTTTCATTTCTATTGAAAAGTGGACATGCATATTCTACTAACAAAAACATGTTATGTTTTTTTAAGTTAGCTGCAGACGAAGAAAATATGGACAATTGTTCCACCACACTAAAAGAATTTGTAATACTGGGGTTCTCCGGTTCTGAGGAGCTACAGAGCTTACTCTTTGTGATTTTTCTTGCCATTTACGTGGTCACTTTTGCAGGCAACTTCACCATCATTTACATCACAACGGCGGACGCTCATCTTCAGAGCCCGATGTACTTCTTTATCCGAAATCTGTCTGTGTTGGAGATATTCTACATCACAGTGACCCAACCACTAATTCTGTCTACCCTTTTGGGTAGAAAACATGTTCTTTTCCCTGGCTGTCTGATACAGCTGTACATCTTCGTATCCTTAACATCTACAGAATGTTTCCTGCTTGCCCTAATGGCCTATGACCGCTACTCTGCAATATGCCGCCCTCTGCTCTACCGGATGGTGATGACCAGCCATTCATGTACTCGCCTAGTGCTAAGTGTCTGGCTGGGAGGATTCCTAGCTCCGACGGTGCAGGTGATTTTGATCTCTAAGTTATCTTTCTGTGGACATAATGAGATCAACTACTTTGTGTGTGATATCGCCCCGCTGTTGAAGCTAGCCTGTTCGGACACCTCAGCAAATGAGATCGTGGCGTTCAGCATGGGGGGTTTTGTGACTCTGGGCTCTCTGGTGTGCGTCTCCATCTCATATGTTTGTATCGTTGCACAAATCATTAGGATTCCTACCACCTTGGGGAAGCGTAGGGCATTCTCCACCTGTGCCTCCCACCTCATCGTGGCTGGGGTGTATTTTGGAACAGTGGTCGCCATGTATGTGAGACCAACCTCACAGTATTCTTTAGAGACAGATCGAATTGCGGCGCTACTGTATATGATTGTTACCCCCTTATTCAACCCACTTATTTACTCATTCCGCAACAAGGAGGTGAAGGACGCACTGAGCAAAACAATTCTTAAAATCTCGAAATACATAAAAATATAGACTTCATCGACAACTGTTAAGCATCTTATATTAAGTTTGAATATATAGCAGTGACTATTTAACAAGTGTCTTCTTTTCAACACCGTTTCATTTTAATTTTGCACTAATTAGGTTCAGATCCTTGGTTGAGTCTCTTCGTGTTTAATTTGGGTAATTGTTGAACAGCAATTGAATATTAATGTCAGAACTTGCAGCAATATACTGGAAGATAAAGGCTTGTTTACAAGCAATACAGGCTTATGTCATGTTATTGATTAATAAAGTGAATGTATACCATTATAGAGGCCTCCTTCCCCGGACGCAAACAAGGCAGATCATAGAAAAGTTTAGTTTTTATTCTTTTCTGAAAGCTGAGATGGTTGTTGGTTAATTAATTAACGAAATAGATGAGCTCTGAAGGCACAACCGGCTGAATAGGAGGAACAAGCTAGTGATTGGTTCCAGATGATGTTATCTATTTGGATACACATGGAATTACTTATCTTTACAGCATGATACCCTTATTAGATCTAGCTACAGAAAGTTTAAGCTTTCTGTCAAGAAATAATATCAGCACAAAACACACAGCATGAGCAACACAGAAACATACAGAAAAGGGCAGCTGGCCAGTCCTCTCCAGCCATTGGTTTGCTTTGGCATGACCCCATCAGACATTGGCTGGATGGGCTGTCTGCCTTGTTTTCGAACACCCCACGGCATATCATGGATGTGTACATTATTCCAGTAAACTATTTTTGTAATTGGTTATGAGTAATAAAAGTATTTCTATTGTCATTGTCTTTGCTGGTTTCAGTCATAAAGTGCTGACACTCTCACCCCTTTCTGCATCCTCAATGTGCTTCTGTCCCAACTCACCCTCCCGCAGCCCTGCAGCCTCACCTTACTTGTCAGAAATTGGGTTACTGAGTAAAATATTATAAACAAATCAGGACCAAAATAACAAAAACCCAGTCAGTAGAATTGGAGATATGCAATTTGGAAAGATGGATGAAAACAGCTCTACAAAGCACAAAGCACCTATTGTGGTTATCTGGTAACGTTGAACCGGGACAAATCACAAGTTCAAGCTGAACACAATGGAGCATGGGCCAGCAACAGGGACCCCGTTATGTCTGCTCAACACAGTACCTTAAATCCTTGGGTGCCGAGGACATACCAGTTAGGTCCTGAGCTGCACCGCTCAGGTGCCGAGGATGTAACCGTTATGTCCTGGATCCGGCCCAAGCGCTTCCCCCGTGGGCCTCCTAACCCCCTCCCATGGGCAGGGTTGGAAAGGGAATTGCTTCCCCCTCCACCCCGACCATCCCCCTGAACCCCCCCCCAGTGACGTCTGATGATGTCAGCGTGCGATTGTGTGCTGACCTCATCAGAGGTCGCCCCTCTTCTCTTCCGACCGGGGGGTGCGGGAGATCAGAGAGGCATCAAAGGAAAGGAAAGGCTGATGTCTTTCTGAACATTTATGCCGCACGATCGTAAAGCGGTCAGAAATGCTCACTAGACACCAGGGAGTCTGTTTACATAGAGTAAACACATGAGGGGAGCAGCCCTTTGGGCAAAGACCGCTCCCCAAGGGGGGCATTTTTTTATTAGGCCATTTCTGTCCCTTTTGGGGGCAGATCAGCCTATGTTAAGTAGGCCCATCTGCCCCTAAGGGGAGTAGAAACTACTGGGCACCAGGAATCATTTTCTTTTCTTTTTTTACAGGAGGGGAGCCGGCCCCTTAGGCAAGGGCCGCTCCTCTGGGAGCACATTTTTTTAGGCCATTTCTGCTCCCCTTGGGACAGATCAACCTATTTTAGTTAGGCCAATCTGCCCCCAAAGCGAGCAGAAACCACTGGACACCAGGGATTTATTTTTTAACGTCAATTTCAAGGAAGGGGTGCAACCCCTTAGGCAATGGTTGCTCCTCTGGGGGCACATTTTTTTAGGCCATTTCTGCTCCCTTTGGGGGCAGACCAGCCTATTTTAGTTAGGCTGATCTGCCCCAGGAGGGGAGCCGGCCCCTTAGGCAAGGGCCGCTCCTCTGGGAGCACATTTTTTTAGGCCATTTCTGCTCCCCTTGGGACGGATCAACCTATTTTAGTTAGGCCAATCTGCCCCCAAAGCGAGCAGAAACCACTGGACACCAGGGATTTATTTTTTAACGTCAATTTCAAGGAAGGGGTGCGACCCCTTAGGCAATGGTTGCTCCTCTGGGGGCACATTTTTTTAGGCCATTTCTGCTCCCTTTGGGGGCAGACCAGCCTATTTTAGTTAGGCTGATCTGCCCCAGAGGGGGGCAGAAACCACTAAGCACCAGGGATTTTATTTATTTTTGATTTTACATTTGGGCCATGAGAGCTTGGCTAACTCTCAAAATCGTCCCACTTGGAATGGTGAGGGCTGCATCTTTTGGACTCTGGGAAGCTGCCATGTAGAAAAATCTACGAGACCTAGACACATCTTTGAAAATGAAAAATCTGTGTGAGTCCAGTATGGTGTGCTTCACATGCACCCCACACCATTGTCTTACTCACAAAGCGCTGCAAACCTCCAACTTTGCTTGAAATCACACATTTTCCCACATTTTTGTGATGGAACCTTCCGGAATCTGCAGGTTCCAAAAAATTCCTACCACCCAGCATTGTCGCATCTATATCGATAAACATTCTGCCCACTTGTCAGCCTAAAAGCATTTTTTTTTACAAACTGCCCTTTTAGACCTGCTTTGGTTCCCCCCTCTTTTTCAACATGTTTTTGGCTCTTCCCTGTCACAGGCACTTGTCCCACCTACTTTTATCGGGAGACTGAGGGGAACGTTGGTTGGTAGGAAATTTTGCCGGTACAGTGATCCCACACAGATATGTGAGGAAAATGTGATTTTGTTTTTTAAGCTAAATTTGAGGTTTACTGACGATTCTAGGTAGGAAAACACTGGGGATCCAAGCAAGTCAGACCTCCCGGGACTCATTTGGGTGTCTAGTTTTCAGAAATGTCTGGGTTTGGTAGGTTTCCCTAGATGGCTACTGAGTCCAGGACCAAAAACGCAGGTTGCCCTCCCTGCAAAAACAGGTAGTTTTGTAATTGATAATTTTGATGTGTCCATGTAGTGCTTTGGGGCATTAGGCCTGCCCTCACAAGTGAGGTACCATTTTTATCGGGAGATGTGTGGAAATGCTGGGTAGAAGGAAGTTTGTGCTCCCCTCAGATTCTAGAATTTTGCAGCGCCAAAATGTTAGGAATAAGTGTTCTTTTTTGCAAAATTGTGAGGTTTGCAAAGGACTCTGGGTAACTGAAACTGGTGAGAGCACCATCCTGGGTTTCCCTAAGTGTCTAGTTTTCAGAAATGTCCAGGTTTGCTAGGTTTTCCTAGGTGCAGGATGAGCTAGAGGCCAAAATCCATAGCTAGACACTGCAAAAAACAGGTCAGTTTTCCTAAGAAAAATTTGATGTGTCCATGTTGCGTTTTGGGACATTTCCTGTCCCGGGCTCTAGGCCTACCCACACAAGTGAGGTACCATTTTTATCGGGAGACTTGGGGAATGCTGGTTGGAAGGAAATTTGTGGCTCCTTTCATATTCCAGAACTTTCTATCCCAGAAATGTGAGGAAAAAGTGTTTTTTTGCCAAGTTTTTAGGTTTGCAAAGGATTCTGGGTAACAGAACCTGGTGAGAGCGCCACAATTTACCCCATCCTGAGTCCTCTAGGTGTCTAGTTTTCAGAAATGTCGAGGTTTGCTAGGTTTTCCTAGGTGCGGGATGAGCTAGAGGCCAAAATCCACAGCTAGGCACTTTGCAAAACAACAGGTCAGTTTTCATAAGAAAAATTGTATGTGTCCATTTTATGTTTTGGGGCATTTCCTGTTGCGGGCACTAGGCCTACCCACACAAGTGAGGTACCATTTTTATCGGGAGATTTGGGGAAATGCTGTGTGGAAGGAACTTTGTGGCTCCCCTCAGATTCCAGAACCTTCCATTACTGAAATGTGAGGAAAAGGTTTTTTTTTTGCCAAGTTTTGAGATGTGTAAAGGATTCTGGGTAGCAGAACTCAGTGAGAGCCCCACAAGAGACCCCAATCTGAGTTCCCCTAGGTATTTAGTTTTAAAAAATTTATAGGTTTGCTATGTTTCCCTAGGAGCCGGCTGAGCTACAGGCCAAAATCCACAGCTAGGCAGTTTCCAAGAAAAACACATCAGATTTCAATTGAAAAATGTGATGTGTCCATGTTGCATTTCCTGTCGCGGCATTAGGCCTACCCACACAAGTGAGGTACCATTTTTATCTGGAGACTTGGGGGAACATAGAATAAAAGAATAAGTGTTATTGCCCCTCATCTTTCTCTACATTGCTTCCTTCCAAATGTAAGACTGTGTGTAGAAAAGAAGTCTATTTGAGAAATGCCCTGTAATTCACATGCTAGTATGGGGATACCGGAATTCAGAGATGTGCAAATAACCACTGCTTCTCAACACCTTATCCTGTGTCCATTTTGGAAATACAAAGGTTTCCTTGATACCTATTTTTCACTCTTTATATTTCACCAATTGAATTGGTGTATACCTGGTATACAATGAAAACCCATTGCAAGGTGCAGCTCATTTATTGGCTCTGGGTACCTAGGTTCTTAATGAACCTACAAGCCCTATATATCCCCACAACCAGAAGAGTCCAGCAGACGTAACAGTGTATTGCTTTAAAAAATCTGCGATTGCCATAGCTGAAAAAAGTTATAGAAGAAAATGTGGACAGAAGTGGCTCTTTTTTTCACCTCAATTTCAATTTATTTTTTATTGTAGCTGTACTTTCTGTAGGAAAACCTTGAAGGATCTACACAAGTGACCCCTTGCTAAATTCAGAATCGTGTCCACTTTTCAGAAATGTTTAGCTGTCCGGGATCCAGCATTGGTTTCACACCCATTTCTGTCACTAACTGGAAGGAGGCTGAAAGCACATAAAATAGTAAAAATTAGGTATGTCCCAGTAAAAATGCCAAGATTGTGTTGAAAAATGTGGTTTTCTGATTCAGGTCAGCCTGTTCCTGAAAGCTGGGAAGATGACGATTTTAGCATCGCAAACCTTTTGTTCTTGCCATTTTCAGGGAAAAAAACACATGCTTTCTTCTGCAGCCCTTTTTCCCATTTCTTTGGAAAAAACAAAATTTTAGCTGTATTTTTGCAAATTTCTTGGTCTCCTCCAAGGAAACCCACAAACTCTGGGTAGCTTTAGAATCCCTAGGATGTTGGAAAAAAAGGACGCAAATTTGGCATGGATAGCTTATGTTTGACAAAAGGTTATGAGGGCCTAAACGTGAACTACCCCAAATAGCCAAAAACAGGCTCAGCACCTGAGTGGGAAAAAGGCCTGGCAGCGAAGGGGTTAACTCCAGGTGCGTTGCCTGCACGGTGCTGGTTTGTGATGTCCGGTGTCACTTCCAATGAAGCTGCACGGTGAGGCTTTGAGTTGGTTCTGGTGAGCTGTGTGTCATAGCTTGGTGGGGTTGGCGTCCCTTTGTGCCTGTTCCAATGAGGTTGGCAGCTGTGCGGCAAGGATTTTGGGGGGTTTGTGTTGCTCAGCATTGATTCCAATTAGGCTGGCTGTTTGCTGTATGGAAAGGCTTTGTGGAGCTTTGCCTCGCTTCACGTTGGCTCCAATGGGGACCACAGCTAGGCTTGGCTGAACAGCTTCATGCCCATTTCCAAGGGTCCAGGACCGGGGTGACACCACTTGGAGGGCAGAACTCACAGGTGGCAGAGTCCAGCTGCTGGATGCAAGTTGGTTGGTGCCTTCTGTCCCTAAGGTTCTAGTCAGGTGGACAGTCAACTAGCCCTTGGAATCACTCTGGTGGTCGATGGTTCAACAGATGCAGGTCCAGGCCTTTTCACCCAGGCAAGAGGGCACCAGGTATGCACAGCAGCGAAGCAGTCCTTCAGAGAATCGGTCAAGCAGAGTGGTAGTCCTTTCAGCAGCACAGTAGTCAATCTTCCTGGCCATGCCCACGGGTTGAGAAGTGTACTGAAGAGCTGGCTCTAGGGATCCAATAGTTATACCTGGTGCCCACTTTGAATTGGAGGAAGCTTCTTGAGGTTCCCTTTTGAAGTGAACAGGTTTCCTGCCTATGGCGATCGTAATACGGTGGATTGGATATCTCTCACATTTGCAACTGAGTATTCTGTCTGCCAATTTCTAAATCAGGCCCTAAGTCAGGAAAATGCTAACTTCTAAAAGTGGCATTTTCAAAATTGTAATTTAAAATGCAACTTTACCATAAGAGATGATTTTTCATTACAATTCCAAAGACACCAAACATGAACTGGTTATCTGTTCCCCTTCGGAAGCTACCATTTATGAAATGTAATAAGGTAACTCTAATGTTATCCTATGGGAGAGACATGCCATACAGTAGGGAAAAACTATTTGAAGAGTTTTTCACCACTAGGACATGTAGAACTGAAAAGTACATATACACTGCACACTGCCCTCTGGGCTATCCAGGGCCTACTCTAGAGCTGGCTTTTATCTATTAAAAAAGACATTCTGGGCCTGACATGAGGTTTATACTGCCAGGTCGAAATGGCAGTTTACAAACTGCGCACACAGGCTGTAATGGCAGGCCTGAGACATGTTTAAAGGGCTATTGAAGCGGATGGCACAATCAGCACTACAGGACCACTAGTAGCATTTAATGTACAGGGCCTGGGCACACGTAGTACCAATTTACTAGGGACTTTAAAGTAAATTAAATATGCCAATTGGGTGTAAGCCAATTCTACCATGTTTTAAGGACTGAACACAAGCACTTTAGCACTGGTTAGCAGGGTCCTAGGACCAACAAAAACAAATTCATCAAAAATAAAAGGAGTGAAGGCAAAGGGTTTGGATATAACCCTGCAGAAAGGGCTAAGTTAAACAACACTACAGCTAGGCTTCTCCTTTCATTGCAGGGATCCTGACTTCAGAGCCAGAGATCACTATTGCTGGTTTGCACATGGGCGTGTTCAAATTGTAAGCAACAAGGATTTTGTTATTACAATCTTTTGTTTAAATGTATGCCTGTCTTCCTGGGAGCAAGCAAGAGCAGTGAGCAGGTCTGAGAGGATCTGTGGTACACAATTATGAAAATTGTTCTTGCTCATTCATTTGCACCTTACTCAGGTTTAGGAAATTTAACTATTGCAAATATGTTCTGACTAATTACTACATCAGGATGTTTTAGCTTTTGATCACCTGTCTTTTGGATGTTTACTGTGGGTGAGTCTCATTCACAGAAGTTTCCCGGTAATGGGACTGCCAGTGTCTGTCTTTTAAGATAAGGCTGCTGCAGCAGTGATACTGTAAAGGACACTTGGCTGGTTACAAGTACAAGTGAACACATGTACACACATGTGTGTGCACATGTGCATGTGAAACTACTATCGTACCCAGGCTGGGAATTGTGCATAGGCAGCCTTTAAAGCCACCACCTTAGCCTCCACCACATTCCTACCATCCTACACACCACCCTAACCACCACCACTCTAATCCCACCCACCCTATCAATACCCTACCAACCCCTACCATCTCCCTACATGCACCCTACTCATAACCACTCTAAACACTGATCGATCCTAACCACCACCCTAACTACCCTACCACAACCACCCTAACTGCACCGCCCTTCTACCACCACTCCTTGCCACCTTCCTACATCCACTCTGCCCACCACTACCCTAAACACATCATCCTAACCAACACCCTAACCACCACCACCTGACCCTAACCATCAGCACCCTAAGCACACAGCCACTCTAACTACCACCCTAACCACCATCACCACCCAAATCACTACCCTAACACCACCAAAACATCACCCTAAGCACCACCACCACCCTACCAGGGCCACCACCCTACTAACACTACCCTAACCACCAAACTATCACCACCACCGTTACCACCTACACCTACAATGTAACTACCACCACCCCTTTCCACTACCACCAACCTCCTAGCTGTTCCACCACCACCCTACCCACTGCACACCACCCGTCTACCACCACCATAACCACCACCAATCTAACCACAATGACACAATGACCCTACCCTTAGCACCACCACCCTAACCTAATCATCACCCTACCCTAAACTCCATCAGCACCACCCTAACCATCACCACTTTTATCACCCTACCATCACCACCTCCCTCACCACCACCACTCTATCCTAACCACTACCAGCCTACTATCCACCAATACCCTACTAACTCCCACCACTGTCCTATCCTAACCACCACTGCCATGATTGCCTACACCACTCAACCCTAACCATCAGTCTAACCACGACAAACCTAACTGCAACCACCCTACCAGTTGGCCTTATCTATGGAAATCAGTGTGTAAACATAGAGAAGGAACTTTATGGTAGAATGTTGCAATAAACCTTCAATTAATCAATCAGGGAATTTGTATAGCGCAGCTAATCACCTGTGAGGGTCTCAAGGCGCTGGGGGAGGAAAAGGGGGATGAGTTATCCCCAGGCAGGTTCACATTTCCATAAACTACATATTTGATTGCCTTGTACATTTTAACTGCTGTGCGGTGGGAGTAAGAAAAGGTCATGTTCATCGTATTACGTAGCATGCTTTTTATGAAGCAACCTACAAGCTCGGTCAGTCCGACTTTGAAGCCTGGTTGTGTGGGCTTTCCTCCCTTTTTCTTGTGTTTGTCCTCCCCTGGAGCATGGACTCATTACTTATTTTCTTCCACTGCTTACTTTTTAGTAAGAACTCCATGATAGTGCATTCTTTTCTAGCTGTTTCCCTTATGTACTTCTCTTCACCCCTCCCCGGAGCTACATGTTGCTTTTGTCTGTGTGCTTCTCCCCATGCCCTTCTGTGCTTCTCCCCCGCATTGCTTTCTTGCTTATGTGCTTCTGCCCAGTCCACGTTGCACTCTCTGTCCCCCATGTGCTTCCTCTATGTTCCACATTGCTCTCTCTTGCCCGTGTTGTGTACTTCTCCTGCTGCCTTCTGTGTTGCTCGAGGAGCAGAGGCCGATGCTGTCGCGCAGAGGGGGTGCCCAGCACCCTCAGAATGTGCACTGTCTGCCGTAACAGACAGTGCACATTCAAAGTTGCTGAGCGGGGGTCTGCACTGCTTACGACATGTTCATAGGCAGTGCAGGTGCCCCCATGTGGTCTCCAGCACTGCCTTTCCACCAACCTTTTCATGGTGGAGACCCTGCCATGAAAAGGCTGGCAGATAAGGGACTCATGATCAGCATGACGGTGCTAGCTCAGGTCCATCGTGGCTCACTACAACTCCGACTGCCGCCACCCCGTCGGGAACCATGTTCCTGGCAGTGGCAGTAGTCCCCTAGTCGTCCAATCTCTAGGGTAATACTCTGGCGGTTGGACCGCCAGGAGTGTGGCAGTCCGACCACCACCGAAAGTCTGGCGGTCTTAAGACCACCAAACTCGTAATGAGGTCCTTACTCTTTTTCAGGTGAGTAATATTGTTGTTAAGAATAACATTGTTAATATTGTTTTCAATAATATAATTACCAAAAATATTGTTTGAGAATTATTTTAATGTGTTTTACTTCATATATTAATTGAATGTGTTACTATAGTTTGTATAATTATTGTTATTTTTTTTTAATCCAGGTTGTGATTTGAAGTGATTTAGAATTTGGTATATATTTGCTAATAGTAGTTTATAGTGATGTAGCTCATTGTTCGGTTTGTAGGGGGAATAGGGTGAGAAGGTAATTAAGTACTAAATATTTTTCCATTATTAATAATTTTTAAGTAAGTATGTGATTGACATTAATTATGTACATTATATAATATTTATTTATTTTACTTATGTTTTAGGTGTGAGTTGCTACATTTGTAGGGGTGCAAATATGTTTTTTTATTAGATTTTTAACTATGTAAATTGTGTGATCATATATTTTAGCTATATTTTAGGTGAGGGCTGCCAGTTTTTTAGGGGTATAAGGTGGGAAGTTAATTAAGTGAAAATGAAGCAAAAATTCATTATTGATTTAATGTTAAGTTTTGAATTGATTATCAATTATGTACATTTTTGTAATACTGATTTAGTTAGGTTATATTTCAGTTTCTGGTTGCTAGGTTTGTAGGAGTATAGGGAGGGAAGTTAATAATTAAATAAATTATTGTTATATAATTAAATATTTATTTGATTAATACTTATGTAAATTGTGCTATAATTATATATTTTAGTTTTATTTTGAGGTGTGGAATGCAGGGGTTGTAGGGTGGGAAGGTAATTCAGTAATAAATCACAATTAATTATTAGTTGTTAATCATGTAATTGATTATCAATGAAGTAAACTATGTTCTAAGTATTTATTTTAGTTATATTTTAGGTGTGTGTTACTAGGTTTGTAGAGGGGTAATGTGGCAATATATTAAACTGCTGCAAAGTTCTGCATTTTCTCTACTGTTTTTTAACTGGAGTGTGAATAGTATATCTATTATTTCCAGACCCCATTGCATTAACTTATATTTATTTATACAAATGCAAATAAACAAAATATATTTGTTTATTGTTATCATTTTTTAAATATTTTTTTATTTTTTTATTTGTTTTACATTTTTTAATAATATTTTTTGTAAATGTCTTTTTTGTTTTTCCTATTTTACACGTTTGCTAATTTATTGTTTTGGAGTTGAATTGTTAATATGTTTATGTCTCGCTCTCTATCTCTCTCTCTCTCTCTCTATATATATATATATATATATATATATATATATATATATATATACAAATATATATATATATATATGTGTATTACCTACTGGTGGTCACGAGTAGCTAGTTATAATCAGGACATAGTTTTCATAGGAAGATACTTTTTTGTTTTGCCAATAACTTTGGCTTTGCTCGATGAATCTTCACAAAAGTTTCATAACGTATACTTCGCTCGGTTCAGCTGCTGTCTTGAAAGTTTAGAGGTGATCTGTCAAGCAGGGGCCGAGGTAAAGGGGGAGTCCCAAAATGCATTTTTCCCATGCATTTTCCAGTAGGGATTTTGAACACGACTACAGCCTGAACTCCCGGACAGAATTTCATTACATTTGGCAGAAAGCTAGCACTTGGTTGAGAGAGCGTGCTGTTTGTCATTTGGTGTAAATCAGTTCAGTAGTTTTTCGAGATATTGCTGATATCTGATTGGCTGCAAACACCTTAACAAGGGGCAAAGGTAGGGATACTCCGAGCCTCTAGCCTTGGTATAGGGGTCCCCCAGGAACTCCCGTCAGTGCTAAAAGGCCTATTTTTTAATATCAGAAAAATCCACAGATGGGTCAGTGGCTTTTTCTGAGATTTAAAAAAATTCAGTCTTCTGTGCTTTTCTTCTATTTTTCCCTGGGTGGACCAGGTCCCTGGGGCACCGAGACTGATAAAAAGAGGGAGGTGCATGGGGCCCCGCTCCCCAGGGCAAATCATGCTAAAATAATGCAGTGGGCTCCAAGTGGTAGGTGACACGTGGCACCCCTGCAAACTTGGGGGCCTGTACAGACCTCCCGCAGCTTTAGAGATCGCCACCACCCGGGGGCACTCAATATTATGGATGCACTGAGCCCACCTGCGCCTCAGGGACCACCACCTTCCTGGGGCAATTTATATGATTAATGGGGGGGGGCACGCACTAGGGACTGCTCCCTCTGCTAGGCTGAAACAAAATCCTGAAGGAGGTCCATCTCGGACTCTCTGGGACCACGACCTTCCCAGGGTGAGATTAAACAACGGAGAAGGGCTGCATGGCCCCCCTCATGTAGTTATTGATGGCCCTGGGGACCGCCAACCCCCCGAGCTGGCTTCTACTATCAGATGAGGTGCCCAACCGGAGGAGGTAGCTGTTTGCTTTTGCTTGGTGAGACTGACAGCTCCTACCAAGCAAAGCAAACATAATGCGCTTTCTGCAAGTCGGAGCTGTCAACAGCTTCTGCTTGCAGACAGTGGAGTTTTCATCTGTTTCCCTGCATGCAAATATGCGGGCAGGAGAACAGATTAAAGCATTGCTTCTCAAAGCAAGGAGCTGCTACTTAAAGCAGCTTCCTGCTTGTGGGAACAGTGCCGGCTCCTGCAGGTTGCAGGGAGTGAGCTAGGGCTGTGATGGCCTTCAGGCTCCCCCCACAGTCCTTAGTTGGCAGCAAGCATATTGCTGTTATGCCACTTTGAAGTTATTGCAGGGAGAGACCATTCAATAATGATAGTCTCTCCATAGAATGACTTCAAAGCAACACACTACCAAGACGTTTGGTTTGAATGTTATAGTTTTAAGTTAGAATTAGAGTTATTTCTAATAACTAAAACTGAAGCTCCAAGGTAGCTATAACTCACGCACTGCTAATTACCCCAGATATTACAGCACTCGTGACTAGTTCTATCATGTCATTAGCATATAAATGGAACATTAGTAGTATTATTATTGAGGAAAAAACTGTGCATGGCTGGGGCGCGAGTTGTAGTTACCTTAGAAGCACGAGCTATAGTTACTAGAAATAACTGTAGCTCGCTGAATTTCTATGGTTTTGTGTGAGTAAATTCAGAACCTACCTATAACATCCCTGTAACTTTTATTTTTTTAAGTGAATATATATATATATATACATATATATATATATAACAACAAACCTACACATATGTATATGTATGTATGTTTATGTAAGTATATATTTATATATAGTATTAAAAATGAGTGCGATTTTTTTAAATGAACATTATAGTAATGGTACATATTGAAATATGTAAGATTTAGAACTTTAATTAATTTTAAATTTATATATATATATATATGTATATATATATATATATATATATAAAGAAACAATATTTTTGTATTTTTTTATGATATTTGTATAAAACAGTATTTTTTGGATATTTTTGTACTTACCATTACAAGGACAGGGATTACTACATTTGGACATAGCTGCTGAAATTTAAGTTGAAAATCTCCAGCGGGACAAGACAGAGTTCCACGAGGTCAGATAACCCCTTGGCGAAGGACCGATGAAAAGTATTTGCTGCAGCATAGAGGAAAGTCACAGGGGAAGCCACAAAGTCAATCCGACCAGTGATGCACCTCAGACGGATAGGTAAGCAGATTGGGCCTGGTCTACTCCTGGTTCTTAGAGCTGTCTTTGGTCCAAGATTTGTCCAAGTCCTCAGTTTTGGGAATTGGTCATCTAAGCACCTTTAGCATCACAGGTCCAGGGGCGGTGGGACACCTCCTGGGGTTTCAGGACTCACTCATGGTGGGTCCAGGTATGGGTTCAAAATTATGGGAGCCTTTTATGACTCAGCAAAAACAACAAGTGATGGACGGAATGCTGAACATTGTCAAACACTCACCCCCAGTCATAGATCTGGGTTTAATCCATCGTTCTTTTGCTCACCATGCCACCCCAGTTTGGACCCAGCCATATGCAAATCAGTCTTGACCCTGTTCCTCATGGGAACAGTCCAGACCGAACTGCCAAGCCAGGTCCTCACTGGACCGGAAACAAGCATCCTGGGACCGGTTTCAGGGTATCACCCCTCATCAGCCAGGCTAGCTTGATTCCAGTGGCATGGGAAGCACGGGACCCACGTCTGGGCATACCCTTCCCACTTAGGGCAACATTAGTAACACAAAAGGATGATGGACGGAGTGCTGACAATGCAAACACTCACCCCCAGTCACCTGGCTTGGCAGTTCGGTCTGGACTGTTCCCATGAGGAACAGGGTCAAGACTGATTTGCATATGGCTGGGTCCAAACTGGGGTGGCATGGTGAGCAAAAGAACGATGGATTAAACCCAGATCTATGACTGGGGGTGAGTGTTTGACAATGTTCAGCATTCCGTCCATCACTTGTTGTTTTTGCTTTGTCGCCCTAAGTGGGAAGGGTATGCCCAGACGTGGGTCCCGTGCTTCCCATGCCACTGGATTCAAGCTAGCCTGGCTGATGAGGGGTGAAACCCCGAAACCGGTCCCAGGATGCTTGTTTCCGGTCCAGTGAGGACCTGGCTTGGCAGTTCGGTCTGGACTGTTCCCATGAGGAACAGGGTCAAGACTGATTTGCATATGGCTGGGTCCAAACTGGGGTGGCATGGTGAGCAAAAGAACGATGGATTAAACCCAGATCTATGACTGGGGGTGAGTGTTTGACAATGTTCAGCATTCCGTCCATCACTTGTTGTTTTTGCTTTGTCGCCCTAAGTGGGAAGGGTATGCCCAGACGTGGGTCCCGTGCTTCCCATGCCACTGGATTCAAGCTAGCCTGGCTGATGAGGGGTGAAACCCCGAAACCGGTCCCAGGATGCTTGTTTCCGGTCCAGTGAGGACCTGGCCTGGCAGTTCGGGCTGGACTGTTCCCATGAGGAACAGGGTCAAGACTTATTTGCATATGGCTGGGTCCGAACTGGGGTGGCATGGTGAGCAAAAGAACGATGGATTAAACCCAGATCTATGACTGGGGGTGAGTGTTTGACAATGTTCAGCACTCCGTCCATCATCCTTTTGTGTTACTAATGTTGCCCTAAGTGGGAAGGGTATGCCCAGACGTGGGTCCCTTGCTCACTGTGCCACTGGAATCAAGCTAGCCTGGCTGAAGAAGGGTGATACCCTGAAACCGGTCCCAGGATGCTTGTTTCCGGTCCAGGGAGGACCTGGCCTGGCAGTTCGGGCTGGACTGTTCCCATGAGGAACAGGGTCAAGACTGATTTGCATATGGCTGGGTCCGAACTGGGGTGGCATGGTGAGCAAAAGAACGATGGATTAAACCCAGATCTGTGACTGGGGGTGAGTGTTTGCATTGTCAGCACTCCGTCCATCATCCTTTTGTGTTACTAATGTTGCCCTAAGTGGGAAGGGTATGCCCAGACGTGGGTCCCTTGCTCACTGTGCCACTGGAATCAAGCTAGCCTGGCTGAAGAAGGGTGATACCCTGAAACCGGTCCCAGGATGCTTGTTTCCGGTCCAGGGAGGACCTGGCCTGGCAGTTCGGGCTGGACTGTTCCCATGAGGAACAGGGTCAAGACTGATTTGCATATGGCTGGGTCCGAACTGGGGTGGCATGGTGAGCAAAAGAACGATGGATTAAACCCAGATCTGTGACTGGGGGTGAGTGTTTGCATTGTCAGCACTCCGTCCATCATCCTTTTGTGTTACTAGCCTTTTATGACTCTACAGCTTTGAACAGCAGGTGAGCAAACTAGCCCTTGGGGTCACTTCTGGTAGTGCTAGTACAGATGAAAATGCAGGGATCAACAGCAGGTTTGGCATCTGTGGGATTAGGGCAGGATACACGCAGCAAAACAGTTCTGCCAGATACAGCATAGTCCTCCTGCAAGTCCTTACGCAGGTCCAGTAGTAAACTGAAATGTGGGTCTCAAGGTCATATTTTATATCCTGGTGCTCTTCTTCTGGGTGGTGGAGGAAGCTTCTAATCTGGCTGTAGTGACAATACAGGGTTGCTTGGCCTTTTGTGTGAAGGCAGATCACACGCTTTTCAGGTATAAATAGGACTGTACTCAGCTCCACCCCCCTCCACATTCCACCAGGAGATGGCCCATTCAGTCACACCCAATCCCTCTCTTGTGTGACTTCTTGGGAGGAATTCACAATGTCAAACTATCATTCACACCCAGTCATATTACCTAAGACAGGCTGCAGGCACCAAAGGATTAAGGGCAGGAAAATGGCATGTTAATAAAAGTGGCATTTTCAAAATTGTAATGAAAAATTCAACCATTAAAGAGGGTTTATCATTACAATTTCATGGATACCAAACATGATATATCTACCTGTTCTGGCTTTGGGCAGCAGCATCACCTGAATTGTGGGGAACTGAGTCCAATCCCACACCATGTGACAACTGTCAGCCTAATACGTTTTCGGCCGGCTAACAGTGCCTCATCTCCACCCAAGAGCAGGGATGATTTGTGGCAACCTGGTGCATGACATAATTACTTATCAGGGAAATCGTGGTGGATCAGATCTCATCCTTATCCCTCAGTGTAGGAAAGTACCATCTTGCCTGGCATGTTACCCCCATATTTCACTGTATATATGTTGTTTTAGTCGATGTGTCACTGGGACCCTGCCAGGCAGGGCCCCAGTGCTCATAAGTATGTGCCCTGTATGTGTTCCCTGTGTGATGCCTAACTGTCTCACTGAGGCTCTGCTAAGCAGAACCTCAGTGGTTATGCTCTCTCTGCTTTCCAAATTTGTCGCTAACAGGCTAGTGACTAAATTTACCAATTCACATTGGCATACTGGTACACCCATATAATTCCCTAGTATATGGTACTGAGGTACCCAGGGTATTGGGGTTCCAGGAGATCCCTATGGGCTGCAGCATTTCTTTTGCCACCCACAGGGAGCTCTGCCAATTCTTACACAGGCCTGCCAGTGCAGCCTGTGTGAAATAACGTCCACGTTATTTCACAGCCATTTACCACTGCACTTAAGTAACTTATAAGTCACCTATATGTCTAACCTTCACCTAGTGAAGGTTGGGTGCAAAGTTACTTAGTGTGTGGGCACCCTGGCACTAGCCAAGGTGCCCCCACATCGTTCACAGCAAATTCCCTGGACTTTGTGAGTGCGGGGACACCATTACACGCGTGCACTGTACATAAGTCACTACCTATGTACAGCGTCACAATGGTAACTCCGAAAATGGCCATGTAACATGTAACATTCTGGCATTGGGGGGACAATTCCATGATCCCCCGGGTCTCTAGCACAGAACCTGGGTACTGCCAAACTGCCTTTGCGGGGTCTCCACTGCAGCTGCTGCTGCTGCCAACCCCTCAGACAGGTTTCTGCCCTCCTGGGGTCCAAGCAGCCCTGGCCCAGGAAGGCAGAACAAAGGACTTCCTCGGAGAGAGGGTGTAACACCCTCTCCCTTTGGAAATAGGTGTGAGGGCTGGGGAGGAGTAGCCTCCCCCAGCCTCTGGAAATGCTTTGATGGGCACAGATGGTGCCCATCTCTGCATAAGCCAGTCCACACCGGTTCAGGGATCCCCCAGCCCTGCTCTGGCACAAAACTGGACAAAGGAAAGGGGAGTGACCACTCCCCTGACCTGCACCTCCCAGGGGAGGTGCCCAGAACTCCTCCAGTGTGTCCCAGACCTCTGCCATCTTGGAAACAGAGTTGTCTGTGGCACACTGGACTGCTCTGAGTGGCCAGTGCCAGCAGGTGACGTCAGAGGCTCCTTCTGATAGGCTCTTACCTCTCTTGGTAGCCAATCCTCCTTCCTAGGTAGCCAAACCTCCTTTTCTGGCTATTTAGGGTCTCTGCTTTGGGGAATTCTTCAGATAACGAATGCAAGAGCTCACCAGAGTTCCTCTGCATCTCCCTCTTCACCTTCTGCCAAAGGATCGACCGCTGACTGCTCAGGATGCCTGCAAAACTGCAACAAAGTAGCAAGACGACTACTAGCAACCTTGTATCGCTTCATCCTGCCGGCTTTCTCGACTGTTTCCAGGTGGTGCATGCTCTGGGGGTAGCCTGCCTCCTTTCTGCACCAGGAGCTCTGAAGAAATCTCCCGTGGGTCGACGGAATCTTCCCCCTACAACCGCAGGCATCAAAAGACTGCATCACCGGTCCTCTGGGTCCCCTCTCAGCACGACGAGCGTGGTCCCTGGAACTCAGCAACTCTGTCCAAGTGACTTCCACAGTCCAGTGACTCTTCAGTCCAAGTTTGGTGGAGGTAAGTCCTTCCCTCCCCACGCTAGACTGCATTGCTGGGTACCGCATGATTTGCAGCTTCTCCTACTCCTGTGCACTCTTCCAGGATTTCCTTATTGCACAGCCAAGCCTGGGTCCCCGACACTCTAACCTGCAGTGCACAACCTTCTGAGTTGTCCTCCGGCGTCGTGGGACTCCCTTTTGTGACTTCGGGTGGACTCCGGTTCACTTTTCTTCTAAGTGCCTGTTCAGGTACTTCTGCGGGTGCTGTCTGCTTCTGTGAGGGCTCCCTACGATGCTGGGCAACCCCTCTTTCTCCTCATCCAAGTGGCAACATCCTGGTCCATCCTGGGCCATAATAGCATCCAAAATCTCGAACTGCGACCCTTGCAGCTAGCAAGGCTTGTTTGCGGTCTTTCTGCGTGGGAAGACCTCTGCAAGCTTCTTCACAACGTGGGACATCCATCCTTCAAAGGGGAAGTTCCTAGTCCTCTTCTTTCTTGCGGAACTCCAAGCTTCTTCCAAACAAGCACCTTCCTTGCACCCTCAGCTGGCATTTCCTGGGCTCCTGCCCACTCTCGACACTGTTGCGACTATTGGACTTGGTCCCCTTGTCTTACAGGTACTCAGGTCCGGAAATCCACTGTTGTTGCATTGCTGGTGTTTGTTCTTCCTGCAGAATCCCTTTATTTTTAGTACTTCTGTGTATTGTGTTTTCTTATGATATTGTGCATAGGACACCAGTGGTATAGTAGGAGCTTTACATGTCTCCTAGTTCAGCCTAAGCTGCTTTGCCATAGATACCTTCTATCAGCCTAAGCTGCTAGAAACACCTCTTCTACACTAATAAGGGATAACTGGACCTGGCACAAGGTGTAAGTACCTCTGGTACCCACTACAAGCCAGGCCAGCCTCCTACACTCAGTTACATAAGTCTCACACATGCTAAGGCAAACACAGGCAGATGATGGTTCAATAAGATTCATTGAATCAGCTGCATCTTAGATAAAATGGCATGAAATGCAATAATGATAATGATGAACATACTAAAAAGCAAAAGGGAGACAAGGAAAGTGAAACACAGGAAAGGTCCCACTATACTATCACTATGCACACTATATGCTATTCCTACCTAAACTATGTTAGAGCACAGCAGGATAAGCCCTAATCCGCCCCTCAGGATTACCCCTGGGAAACATCATCCCCCATACCTGATCAAGGAAGCCTGTTGTCTATAGAGACGCCATCCCAATGTAGGCCAGGGAACCGGTAGTCTCAGCAAGCAGCTGTAATAAAGTCAATCAGCATGCACTTGTGGTCATCTGGCTGGAACCTCCCTCTAACGTGCATGGGACAGAGAAGTATTTTTATAATAAAACAACAGATGTTTGGAGAAACCGTCCCTCGGTAAGGATGTGTGTTGTTCTGTGAACGTTAGAGATGCGGTGTAACACTTGTACCGGCAACCCTATCTCGCTGCAGCCTTGAGGAAAGCACAAAGTGAAAAGAATGTCTTGCTAAGAAATGCAATGCTTTCCTAGGTGAAGGAACAACTAGTTAAAGACAATAAAACACCACCACGAATGTGGCAGATTGTGAAACAATAAAAATGAAGCAGAATAAAATGTTACTAGGATAAAGGGCAAAAGCAGCGGGCCTGGTTTCTAAAATAACGTGCCCAGAGACATTACTAAAATGGCTATGCAACACCCTCCCCTTGTTGGTTCAGAAGTGGTAAAGCAGCCCAGTCGCTAAATAAAACAACTAAAATGCAATGCTTTAAAACTTATATACATAAACGTCAATTGTGACAAGCTAAAACACACTTGAGAATGTGAAATATTAAAAGGCATCAATTTAAAAGTTTAGCAGTGGCTCCAATAAAACCAAATTTAAAAGTCAATGTCATTTTTAATATCTCCAATTAAAGCCGGGACAATGGAAGCAAGGAAATGTTCCACTTTGGCAGGTGGTAATGTGACCAAATCGGTGCCAAGGAAAACCAAAGACCACTCATGTTCCAAAGGCTGAGCTCCAGCTGAGGCAACAGCATTCCATGTTGTGCCCAATGTTAAGTCAAAAGCTGTACGATCCACGAAGGGCAACTCATAGACGGCTTCCCGTAGGAAAAGCACCCTCAACACGCATGTCTGGTAATGAGCCTTCAGCGAGAACATCAACAGATCATCATCCAATGAAAATATTCACAGTGTAGAAAGACAAACATTCAGTGCACATTCAAAAAGGCTCCAGAAGCATTGAAACACAGGCTGCAAAAAATCCAAACTGGTCTAAATAACAGGGACCAGTTCCACTCCAGTTCTTCCAGGAATGGTGCTCCAAAATACTGCATGATGCGTTCATGACACAGTTGCACTGTTGGAAGCGCTTTCAGGCCTCTTTGTTGTGATGGGACAGCCATTACCAATAAATAGCAACAGAAAGATTCCACGTATTATAGTTAAAGTAATTGGAAATCTCCTGAAAATACTCGAAAATATTGAATGGATGGCTGAAGGTATTAAGCCAAATATCAAGGAGAAGGTGTGAACGAAACCAAAACTAACAGCCTTAGTACTAGATGCGTTACAAATTCATCCCACGAGTTCAAGTTCACCAAAGTGTCTCGGAAAGTTTGTATTTAAAAGTTACTGTATTTCTGCAGATGACCTCGCCACTTGGAGCGTATAGGTCTCTGTAGGAAAGTACCATCTTGCCTGGCATGTTACCCCCATTTTTCACTGTATATATGTTGTTTTAGTTGTATGTGTCACTGGGACCCTGGTAACCCAGGGCCCCAGTGCTCATAAGTGTGCCTGAATGTGTTACCTGTGTAGTGACTAACTGTCTCACTGAGGCTCTGCTAATCAGAACCTCAGTGGTTATGCTCTCTCATTTCTTTCCAAATTGTCACTAACAGGCTAGTGACCATTTTTACCAATTTACATTGGCTTACTGGGACACCCTTATAATTCCCTAGTATATGGTACTGAGGTACCCAGGGTATTGGGGTTCCAGGAGATCCCTATGGGCTGCAGCATTTCTTTTGCCACCCATAGGGAGCTCTGACAATTCTTACACAGGCCTGCCACTGCAGCCTGAGTGAAATAACGTCCACGTTATTTCACAGCCATTTTACACTGCACTTAAGTAACTTATAAGTCACCTATATGTCTAACCTTTACCTGGTAAAGGTTAGGTGCAAAGTTACTTAGTGTGAGGGCACCCTGGCACTAGCCAAGGTGCCCCCACATTGTTCAGAGCCAATTCCCTGAACTTTGTGAGTGCGGGGACACCATTACACGCGTGCACTACATATAGGTCACTACCTATATGTGGCTTCACAATGGTAACTCCGAATATGGCCATGTAACATGTCTATGATCATGGAATTGCCCCCTCTATGCCATCCTGGCATAGTTGGCACAATCCCATGATCCCAGTGGTCTGTAGCACAGACCCTGGTACTGCCAAACTGCCCTTCCTGGGGTTTCACTGCAGCTGCTGCTGCTGCCAACCCCTCAGACAGGCAGCTGCCCTCCTGGGGTCCAGCCAGGCCTGGCCCAGGATGGCAGAACAAAGAACTTCCTCTGAGAGAGGGTGTGACACCCTCTCCCTTTGGAAAATGGTGTGAAGGCAGGGGAGGAGTAGCCTCCCCCAGCCTCTGGAAATGCTTTGTTGGGCACAGATGTGCCCAATTCTGCATAAGCCAGTCTACACCGGTTCAGGGACCCCTTAGCCCCTGCTCTGGCGCGAAACTGGACAAAGGAAAGGGGAGTGACCACTCCCCTGACCTGCACCTCCCCTGGGAGGTGTCCAGAGCTCCTCCAGTGTGCTCCAGACCTCTGCCATCTTGGAAACAGAGGTGCTGCTGGCACACTGGACTGCTCTGAGTGGCCAGTGCCACCAGGTGACGTCAGAGACTCCTGCTGATAGGCTCCTTCAGGTGTTAGTAGCCTATCCTCTCTCCTAGGTAGCCAAACCCTCTTTTCTGGCTATTTAGGGTCTCTGTCTCTGGGGAAACTTTAGATAACGAATGCATGAGCTCAGCCGAGTTCCTCTGCATCTCTCTCTTCACCTTCTGATAAGGAATCGACTGCTGACCGCGCTGGAAGCCTGCAAACCTGCAACATAGTAGCAAAGACGACTACTGCAACTCTGTAACGCTGATCCTGCCGCCTTCTCGACTGTTTTCCTGCTTGTGCATGCTGTGGGGGTAGCCTGCCTCCTCTCTGCACCAGAAGCTCCGAAGAAATCTCCCGTGGGTCGACGGAATCTTCCCCCTGCAACCGCAGGCACCAAAAAGCTGCATTACCGGTCCCTTGGGTCTCCTCTCAGCATGACGAGCGAGGTCCCTCGAATACAGCGACTCTGTCCAAGTGACCCCCACAGTCCAGTGACTCTTCAGTCCAAGTTTGGTGGAGGTAAGTCCTTGCCTCACCTCGCTGGGCTGCATTGCTGGGAACCGCGACATTGCAGCTACTCCGGCCCCTGTGCACTTCCGGCGGAAATCCTTTGTGCACAGCCAAGCCTGGGTCCACGGCACTCTAACCTGCATTGCACGACTTTCTAAGTTGGTCTCCGGCGACGTGGGACTCCTTTGTGCAACTTCGGCGAGCACCGTTTCACGCATCCTCGTAGTGCCTGTTTCTGGCACTTCTCCGGGTGCTGCCTGCTTCAGTGAGGGCTCTTTGTCTTGCTCGACGTCCCCTCTCTCTTCAGGTCCAATTTGCGACCTCCTGGTCCCTCCTGGGCCCCAGCAGCCTCCAAAAACGCCAAACGCACGATTTGCAGCTAGCAAGGCTTGTTGGCATTCTTTCAGCGGGAAAACACTTCTGCACGACTGTCCACGGCGAGAGGGATCCGTCCACCAAAGGGGAAGTCTCTAGCCCTTTTCGTTCCTGCAGAAACCTCAGCTTCTTCTGTTCAGTCGAAGCTTCTTTGCACCCGCAGCTGGCATTTCCTGGGCATCTGCCCATCTCCGACTTGCTTGTGACTTTTGGACTTGGTCCCCTTGTTCCACAGGTACCCTAGATTGGAAATCCACAGTTGTTGCATTGCTGGGTTGTGTCTTTCCTGCATTATTCCTCTAACACGACTACTTTGTCCTTAGGGGAACTTTAGTGCACTTTGCACTCACTTTTCAGGGTCTTGGGGAGGGTTATTTTTCTAACTCTCACTATTTTCTAATAGTCCCAGCGACCCTCTACAAGGTCACATAGGTTTGGGGTCCATTCATGGTTCGCATTCCACTTTTGGAGTATATGGTTTGTGTTGCCCCTATCCCTATGTTTCCCCATTGCATCCTATTGTAACTATACATTGTTTGCACTGTTTTCTAAGACTATACTGCATATTTTTGCTATTGTGTATATATATCTTGTGTATATTTCCTATCCTCTCACTGAGGGTACACTCTAAGATACTTTGGCATATTGTCATAAAAATAAAGTACCTTTATTTTTAGTATAACTGTGTATTGTGTTTTCTTATGATATTATGCATATGACACTAAGTGGTACTGTAGTAGCTTCACACGTCTCCTAGTTCAGCCTAAGCTGCTCTGCTAAGCTACCATTATCTATCAGCCTAAGCTGCTAGACACCCTATACACTAATAAGGGATAACTGGGCCTGGTGCAAGGTGCAAGTACCCCTTGGTACTCACTACAAGCCAGTCCAGCCTCCTACATTGGTTGTGCAGTGGTGGGATAAGTGCTTGAGACTACTTACCACTCTTGTCATTGTACTTTTCATAAGAGAAAAATATACAAAACAAGGTCAGTGTATATACACATAGCCAAAAAGTTTTGCATTTCCTCTTTTCACTCTTTTCTAAGTGCTGAAAAGTACTTCTAAACTTCCAAAAAGTTCTTAAAAGTTTTAAAAGTTTTTTTTTCTGTCTTTTCAAAAAGTTCTGAAAACTTTTTTCTCTTTTTCTATCACTTTAACTCTCTCTAAAAAATGTCTGGCACAGGCCAAACTGTTGATCTGTCCAAACTTGCATATGACAACCTTAGCTGGAAAAGAGCAAGGAGTCTCTGTATAGAGAGAGGTTTGAGTGTAGGGAAGAATCCTTCCTTGGAACTGTTACTTAACATGCTTAGAGAACAGGATAAGGCCATAGGTGCCCCATCTGTTGAAAAAGTACCTAATAGTTCTCAATCTGATTCAGGGACTCCCCCAGGAAAAGATTCAGGAAAGAAACTTCCTAGCCTGCCCATTACTAGACAATCTAGCATAGATGGTAATGATGATGAGCCACACCAAATAAATAGTGTTGTCTCACATCATAGCAAAAGCATTTATTCTCACCATACTGGTAGTAATGTTTCTGTAAACCAAGCTGTTAGGGTGGCTTCTGTAAGGGACAGGTCTCCTTCTGTTCATTCCCATCATAGCTCTGTTTCTAGAAATGTCCCTCCCACCAACCCTGATGACAGAATGTTAGAGAGGGAACTCATTAAGTTGAGGGTGGAACAAACCAGACTGAAGCTTAAAAAGCAACAGCTGGATTTGGATAGACAGTCTTTTGAATTAGAGAAGGAAAGACAGAAGTTGGGTTTAGATACCCATGGTGGCAGCAGCAGTATTCCCCATAGTCATCCTGCAAAAGAGCATGATTCCAGGAATCGGCACAAGATAGTTCCCCCTTATAAGGAGGGGGATGACATTAACAAGTGGTTTGCTGCACTTGAGAGGGCCTGTGCTGTACAGGATGTCCCTCAAAGGCAGTGGGCTGCTATCCTATGGCTATCATTTAGTGGAAAAGGTAGGGATAGGCTCCTTACTGTGAAAGAAAATGATGCAAATAATTTCCAAGTTCTTAAGAATGCACTCCTGGATGGTTATGGCTTAACCACTGAACAGTACAGGATAAAGTTCAGAGAGACCAAAAAGGAGTCTTCACAAGACTGGGTTGATTTCATTGACCAGGCAGTGAAGGCCTTGGAGGGGTGGTTACATGGCAGTAAAGTTACTGATTATGACAGCCTGTATAACTTAATCCTGAGAGAGCATATTCTTAATAATTGTGTGTCTGATTTGTTGCACCAGTACTTGGTGGACTCTGATCTGACCTCTCCCCAAGAATTGGGAAAGAAGGCAGACAAATGGGTCAGAACAAGAGTGAACAGAAAAGTTCATACAGGGGGTGACAAAGATGGCAACAAAAAGAAGGATGGTAAGTCTTCTGACAAGGGTGGGGACAAATCTAAAAATGAGTCTTCATCAGGCCCACAAAAACACTCTGGTGGGGGTGGTGGGTCCAAATCCTCCTTTAATCAGAACAAGGAAAAGAAACCATGGTGCTATTTATGTAAAATAAAAGGCCATTGGACAACAGATCCCAGTTGTCCAAAGAAAGGCACCACAGCTCCTACCACTACAACCCCTACTGCTACACCTAGTGTCCCTACTAATAGCAGTGGTGGTGGGAGCAAACCTACTAATAGCCAATCCAAGGGAGTAGCTGGGCTCACTTTTGGTAATTTAGTTGGGGTTGGTCTAATTAGGGAGACCACAGAGGCTACTTTAGTCTCTGAAGGGGCTATTGATTTAGCCACTTTGGTTGCTTGCCCCCATAACTTGGAGAAGTACAAGCAACTAACCCTAATAAATGGTGTTGAGGTCCAGGCCTACAGGGACACAGGTGCCAGTGTCACAATGGTGATTGAGAAACTGGTGCACCCTGAACAACACATACTTGGACACCAGTACCAAGTAACCAATGCTCACAACATAACACAAAGCCACCCCATGGCTGTTGTAAATCTCAACTGGGGGGGGGGGTAACTGGTCCAAAGAAAGTTGTGGTAGCTTCAGATTTACCTGTAGACTGTCTATTAGGGAATGATTTGGAGACATCAGCTTGGTCAGATGTGGAGTTGGAGGCCCATGCAGCAATGCTGGGCATCCCAGGGCATATTTTT
Source organism: Pleurodeles waltl (assembly GCF_031143425.1). Taxonomy (NCBI): domain Eukaryota; kingdom Metazoa; phylum Chordata; class Amphibia; order Caudata; family Salamandridae; genus Pleurodeles; species Pleurodeles waltl. Next base: position 1,277,286,019 of record NC_090446.1, on the reverse strand, counting down.
GCTTTGACAAGGGCTCAGGCCAAAAAGCAAAAAGGACAGGGAAGCTTGGATCCTGGAACAATGGACCAAGTGCTCCCTAAAGCTAGGGCTAGTAGAAGCAAACCACTTCCTACTATCCCTCCCTCTACAGTGGATTCTAATTCTGAGGAAGAAGAATTCCCTCCCTGTGCAGAACCTACACCAGAGGAGCTGGAAGCAGACACTGCTGAGCTTTTGGGTGAAGGGGGGCCTGCCAGAGAGGAGCTGAGTGTGGCACAGCAAACCTGTCCCACATTAGAGGGTCTCAGACAGCAAGCTGTCAAACAGGCTAATGGGGATGTCAGTGACTCTCACAGAGTTTACTGGGGGGACAACCTCTTGTACACTGAGCATAGGGATCCTAAACCTGGAGCTGCCAGGAGATTAGTGATTCCTCAGGAGTACAGAAAGTTCCTCCTAACACTGGCACATGACATTCCCTTAGCTGGGCACCTAGGACAAATGAAAACTTGAGACAGGCTTGTTCCCCTGTTTCATTGGCCTAGGATGTCTGAGGACACAAAGGAATTTTGTAAGTCCTGTGAAACCTGTCAAGCCAGTGGCAAGACAGGTGGCACTCCAAAGGCACCCCTTATTCCACTGCCTGTGGTTGGGGTTCCCTTTGAAAGGGTAGGGGTTGACATAGTTGGCCCCCTTGACCCTCCTACTGCTTCAGGCAATAGGTTTATCTTGGTGGTAGTGGACCATGCCACAAGATATCCTGAAGCAATTCCTTTAAGGACCACTACAGCTCCTGCAGTGGCAAAGGCCCTCCTGGGAATATTTTCCAGGGTGGGCTTCCCAAAGGAAGTAGTATCAGACAGAGGAAGCAATTTCATGTCTGCATACTTAAAGGCCATGTGGAAGGAGTGTGGTGTAACGTACAAGTTCACAACACCCTATCATCCACAAACAAATGGACTGGTGGAGAGATTTAATAAAACTCTCAAAGGCATGATTATGGGTCTCCCTGAAAAACTCCGCAGGAGATGGGATATCCTTCTACCATGCCTCCTTTTTGCCTACAGGGAGGTACCCCAGAAAGGAGTGGGCTTCAGCCCCTTTGAACTTCTTTTTGGACACCCTGTTAGGGGTCCACTCACACTTGTAAAGGAGGGATGGGAACAACCTTTAAAAGCTCCTAAGCAGGATATTGTGGATTATGTACTTGGCCTCAGATCAAGGATGGCTGAGTATATGAAAAAAGCCAGTAAAAACCTTCAGGCCAGCCAAGAGCTCCAGAAGCAATGGCATGATCAGAAGGCTGTTTTGGTTCAGTACCAACCAGGGCAGAAAGTGTGGGTCTTGGAGCCTGTGGCCCCAAGAGCACTCCAAGATAAATGGAGTGGACCCCACACAATTGTTGAAAAGAAGGGTGAAGTCACCTACTTGGTTGACTTAGGCACTGCCAGGAGTCCCCTTAGGGTGCTCCATGTCAACCGCCTGAAACCCTACTATGACAGGGCTGATCTCACCCTGCTCATGGCAACAGATGAGGGACAGGAAGAAGACAGTGATCCTCTACCTGATCTCTTCTCTTCCACAGATCAAGATGCTCTTGTGGAAGGTGTAGTTTTGGCTGATTGTCTTACTGCTGAGCAGAAAGACAATTGCATAAATCTCCTAGGACAATTTTCAGAACTCTTCTCTACTGTGCCAGGCACCACTTCTTGGTGTGAGCACACTATAGATACTGGAGACAGTTTACCTGTCAAAAGTAAGATCTATAGGCAGCCTGACCATGTCAGGGACTGCATAAAGCAAGAAGTTCAGAAAATGTTGGAACTAGGAGTGGTTGAGCACTCTGACAGTCCATGGGCTTCTCCTGTGGTACTGGTACCAAAACCCAATTCTAAAGATGGAAAGAAGGAAATGCGGTTTTGTGTAGATTATAGAGGTCTCAACTTGGTAACCAAAACTGATGCTCACCCTATACCCAGGGCAGATGAGCTTATAGATACACTGGCATCTGCCAAGTATCTAAGCACTTTTGATTTGACTGCAGGGTATTGGCAGATCAAATTGTCAGAAGATGCTAAACCTAAGACTGCATTTTCTACCATTGGAGGACATTACCAGTTTACTGTAATGCCTTTTGGTTTGAAAAATGCACCTGCCACTTTTCAGAGGTTGGTGAACACAGTCCTGCAAGGGCTGGAAGCTTTCAGTGCAGCATATTTGGACGATATAGCTGTCTTTAGCTCCAGCTGGGATGATCACCTGGTCCACCTATGGAAAGTTTTGGAGGCTCTGCAAAAGGCAGGCCTCACTATCAAGGCTTCAAAGTGCCAGATAGGGCAGGGTAAGGTGGTTTATCTGGGACACCTTGTTGGTGGGGAACAGATTGCACCACTTCAGGGGAAAATCCAAACTATTATTGATTGGGTTCCCCCTACCACTCAGACTCAGGTGAGAGCCTTCCTAGGCCTCACTGGGTATTACAGGAGGTTCATTAAGAACTATGGCTCCATTGCAGCCCCTCTTAATGACCTCACATCCAAAAAAATGCCTAAAAAGGTATTATGGACAGCAAGCTGTCAGAAAGCTTTTGAGGAGCTGAAGCAGGCCATGTGCTCTGCACCTGTCCTGAAAAGCCCTTGTTACTCTAAAAAATTCTATGTCCAAACTGATGCATCTGAATTAGGAGTAGGGGCAGTCCTATCACAACTTAATTCTGAGGGCCAGGATCAACCTGTTGCTTTTATTAGTTGAAGGTTGACCCCTAGAGAAAAGCGTTGGTCTGCCATTGAGAGGGAGGCCTTTGCTGTGGTCTGGGCTCTGAAGAAGTTGAGGCCATACCTGTTTGGCACTCACTTCATTGTTCAGACAGACCACAAACCTCTACTTTGGCTAAAACAAATGAAAGGTGAAAATCCTAAATTGTTGAGGTGGTCCATATCCCTACAGGGAATGGACTATACAGTGGAACATAGACCTGGGAGTAGCCACTCCAATGCAGATGGACTCTCCAGATATTTCCACTTAGACAATGAAGACTCATCAGGTCATGGCTAGTCTTATTGTCCTTCGTTTGGGGGGGGGTTGTGTAGGAAAGTACCATCTTGCCTGGCATGTTACCCCCATTTTTCACTGTTTATATGTTGTTTTAGTTGTATGTGTCACTGGGACCCTGGTAACCCAGGGCCCCAGTGCTCATAAGTGTGCCTGAATGTGTTACCTGTGTAGTGACTAACTGTCTCACTGAGGCTCTGCTAATCAGAACCTCAGTGGTTATGCTCTCTCATTTCTTTCCAAATTGTCACTAACAGGCTAGTGACCATTTTTACCAATTTACATTGGCTTACTGGAACACCCTTATAATTCCCTAGTATATGGTACTGAGGTACCCAGGGTATTGGGGTTCCAGGAGATCCCTATGGGCTGCAGCATTTCTTTTGCCACCCATAGGGAGCTCTGACAATTCTTACACAGGCCTGCCACTGCAGCCTGAGTGAAATAACGTCCACGTTATTTCACAGCCATTTTACACTGCACTTAAGTAACTTATAAGTCACCTATATGTCTAACCTTTACCTGGTAAAGGTTAGGTGCAAAGTTACTTAGTGTGAGGGCACCCTGGCACTAGCCAAGGTGCCCCCACATTGTTCAGAGCCAATTCCCTGAACTTTGTGAGTGCGGGGACACCATTACACGCGTGCACTACATATAGGTCACTACCTATATGTGGCTTCACAATGGTAACTCCGAATATGGCCATGTAACATGTCTATGATCATGGAATTGCCCCCTCTATGCCATCCTGGCATAGTTGGCACAATCCCATGATCCCAGTGGTCTGTAGCACAGACCCTGGTACTGCCAAACTACCCTTCCTGGGGTTTCACTGCAGCTGCTGCTGCTGCCAACCCCTCAGACAGGCAGCTGCCCTCCTGGGGTCCAGCCAGGCCTGGCCCAGGATGGCAGAACAAAGAACTTCCTCTGAGAGAGGGTGTGACACCCTCTCCCTTTGGAAAATGGTGTGAAGGCAGGGGAGGAGTAGCCTCCCCCAGCCTCTGGAAATGCTTTGTTGGGCACAGATGTGCCCAATTCTGCATAAACCAGTCTACACCGGTTCAGGGACCCCTTAGCCCCTGCTCTGGCGCGAAACTGGACAAAGGAAAGGGGAGTGACCACTCCCCTGACCTGCACCTCCCCTGGGAGGTGTCCAGAGCTCCTCCAGTGTGCTCCAGACCTCTGCCATCTTGGAAACAGAGGTGCTGCTGGCACACTGGACTGCTCTGAGTGGCCAGTGCCACCAGGTGACGTCAGAGACTCCTGCTGATAGGCTCCTTCAGGTGTTAGTAGCCTATCCTCTCTCCTAGGTAGCCTAACCCTCTTTTCTGGCTATTTAGGGTCTCTGTCTCTGGGGAAACTTTAGATAACGAATGCATGAGCTCAGCCGAGTTCCTCTGCATCTCTCTCTTCACCTTCTGATAAGGAATCGACTGCTGACCGCGCTGGAAGCCTGCAAACCTGCAACATAGTAGCAAAGACGACTACTGCAACTCTGTAACGCTGATCCTGCCGCCTTCTCGACTGTTTTCCTGCTTGTGCATGCTGTGGGGGTAGCCTGCCTCCTCTCTGCACCAGAAGCTCCGAAGAAATCTCCCGTGGGTCGACGGAATCTTCCCCCTGCAACCGCAGGCACCAAAAAGCTGCATTACCGGTCCCTTGGGTCTCCTCTCAGCACGACGAGCGAGGTCCCTCGAATACAGCGACTCTGTCCAAGTGACCCCCACAGTCCAGTGACTCTTCAGTCCAAGTTTGGTGGAGGTAAGTCCTTGCCTCACCTCGCTGGGCTGCATTGCTGGGAACCGCGACTTTGCAGCTACTCCGGCCCCTGTGCACTTCCGGCGGAAATCCTTTGTGCACAGCCAAGCCTGGGTCCACGGCACTCTAACCTGCATTGCACGACTTTCTAAGTTGGTCTCCGGCGACGTGGGACTCCTTTGTGCAACTTCGGCGAGCACCGTTTCATGCATCCTCGTAGTGCCTGTTTCTGGCACTTCTCCAGGTGCTACCTCCTTCAGTGAGGGCTCTTTGTCTTGCTCGACGTCCCCTCTCTCTTCAGGTCCAATTTGCGACCTCCTGGGCCCCAGCAGCGTCCAAAAACGCCAAACGCACGATTTGCAGCTAGCAAGGCTTGTTGGCGTTCTTTCAGCGGGAAAACACTTCTGCACGACTCTCCACGGCGAGAGGGATCCGTCCACCAAAGGGGAAGTCTCTAGCCCTTTTCGTTCCTGCAGAAACCTCAGCTTCTTCTGTCCAGTCGAAGCTTCTTTGCACCCGCAGCTGGCATTTCCTGGGCATCTGCCCATCTCCGACTTGCTTGTGACTTTTGGACTTGGTCCCCTTGTTCCACAGGTACCCTAGATTGGAAATCCACAGTTGTTGCATTGCTGGTTTGTGTCTTTCCTGCATTATTCCTCTAACACGACTACTTTGTCCTTAGGGGAACTTTAGTGCACTTTGCACTCACTTTTCAGGGTCTTGGGGAGGGTTATTTTTCTAACTCTCACTATTTTCTAATAGTCCCAGCGACCCTCTACAAGGTCACATAGGTTTGGGGTCCATTCGTGGTTTGCATTCCACTTTTGGAGTATATGGTTTGTGTTGCCCCTATCCCTATGTTTCCCCATTGCATCCTATTGTAACTATACATTGTTTGCACTGTTTTCTAAGACTATACTGCATATTTTTGCTATTGTGTATATATATCTTGTGTATATTTCCTATCCTCTCACTGAGGGTACACTCTAAGATACTTTGGCATATTGTCATAAAAATAAAGTACCTTTATTTTTAGTATAACTGTGTATTGTGTTTTCTTATGATATTGTGCATATGACACTAAGTGGTACTGTAGTAGCTTCACACGTCTCCTAGTTCAGCCTAAGCTGCTCTGCTAAGCTACCATTATCTATCAGCCTAAGCTGCTAGACACCCTATACACTAATAAGGGATAACTGGGCCTGGTGCAAGGTGCAAGTACCCCTTGGTACTCACTACAAGCCAGTCCAGCCTCCTACAGTCTCCTTAAAGGAAAACGAGCTGCAAATAGAAAAAATTACCGAAACCTTTTGTTTCGGTTTTTTTCAGAGTAGGCAGTAGTCCATAGGACCACTGCCTGCTCTGAAAAAATAATTTTGTGATCATTCACAAAGGGGAAGGGGTCCCATGGGGACCCCTTCCCGTTTGCGAATGAGTTACCATCCACTTCAAGTGGATGATAACTGCGAGTTGATTTGCGACCGCTTTCGCAGTCGCAAATCAACTTACATCGCGGTGCGAGTCGCAAATAGGAAGGGAACACCCGGTTCCGACTCGCAAAATGTGTTTCTGCATCGCGTGCGGGCATTAGCGCCTCGCAAACGGCGTTTTTCGCCGTTTGCGAGGCGTTAATGCCTTGCTACATCTGGCCCCTAGTGTGTTAACCATTCAGCAGATGGTATTTCAGCCACAGTAATAGGCAACTTTTCTAATCTCTCGATGTTTAGCATAACATAAGTTGCTTCTTTCCTAGCCTTTATTAGTTGTTGTCATGTCAAATTAAATGCACAAAATATGCTCCTCACGCTAACATGTTATCTGGCAACGCAACCTGATTTCAGTTTCGGTAGTGTCCAACCCAACTGCATAATGGACCGTAGCTGACTCTGCCAGTGTTGTCAAAATGACATATTATGTTGTATGGTGTCTATTGCAGAAGAAACAATGTTGTTTAAACTATAGATACGTTTGGACCAGGTGTTATTTACAATGGCTAATGCATTCTGTACATTTTCCTGGTCTATTTGCAGCTTCTTGTTGAGAAAGTTTCCAAATTTCATTGAACACTGCATATAAGAAGCACCTTTTACATTGTCTTCTGGGGCCTAACAGGAAATCCTGCAAAATGGTGTTGTTAGACAGGCAACTGAGGTGTTCCTTACAGCATCTAGTGAGGAACTTTTTAACTATTGCTGGCATAATTTCCCTACACTGTATGTTGTTACTATACCTGAATGTTCTAATGACACATGGCGAGGGTCTGACCTATTTGTTCTAAACCCCCTGTGGAGATTGCAAAACGTGCATGACAACCATTTGTGTCTACTGGCCAGAATAACTATCCGCCACGACGTGATATGTTAAACATTACATTTTATACCCACTCATCCAGCTGATCTTCAGTTGCATTAATATATTTTTGCCATTTGTAAAATTTAGCAGGGGCAGGAATACTGGGTGCATTCAAGTCCTTAATTTTTGCTAAGCCTAAACAACTTGTCTGTTGTCACTTTCAAATACAGTAAAATATTCTAAATCAGATAGCATAGAATCAACTGTTTTTACATCCCAATCATCAGAAACAATTCCAGGTGATATTACATCATTAATGGAAAGTTGAAATACTTATGGAATTTGAATAACCTCCATCGGACCATATATGTCAAAGGGAACTTTATCCCAAACAAACAATCCCATCAGGGATTGGTATAGCTGAAATGTTCACTAGGGACAAGCTTCTGTGGGAGGAAAAATTTGGTTTTAGGACTTCATCCACCAGTTCAACTGTAGCGCGTTCAGGAAGGTAATGACCATGTATTAATAGGAAAAAGATGATGACAAACCCAATCCAAAGAAGGAAGGCAAGTACAGTTAAGAAGAGCCACCAATAGCTCCATGGAAGTATGAAATAGTTAATTTTGAGCCAATTTATCAGCTTACGTGCTTTTGACAGTCTTTTTGAAGAAGAGCCAGATGAGTCGGTAAAAGTGTGATTGATGTCGGCAAAGCATCCAGAAGCATTTCCTGCAAAAACTGGAGCCGTGTTTAAAAGAGAAGAGCTGGGAGCAGTCTCTCTTGGTGGTTCATAGTAGACTATTCCATCCGTTTGTGTTGAATTTGAGTAGAATCGTGAAGAAGTAGTTAACTGGACTAATGAAAGATCATTTTTCACCCTCCCCTAGTTCGGAGAGGTGTAAGCATTGCTGCTTAAAACCTATAGAGGAACATCCTGGTCTACAGTGAGAGGGATTCAGGTACTACCAAGTAGTCCTCTAAGTCTGCAGTGCAGTATCGGCCATATGGTGTAGCTTGACATTGTCAATGAAAACAAAGTGGTTTTCTTTAGAACCAGGCAGCGGTTGTAGAATAACAGTTCTGGTACCATGTATTCCCAGGACTGGAACCTGTGCACAATAGGAAGGACCAAATTCACAGCAATCTTTTCACACACTAGGCCCCCAACTTTAGGAATTCAGCCGGTAGGTGTTATTAGTGCATCCCCTATTCCCGAGGAGGTGGCACTGGCAGATGCGTTGTCATCAAGGAACTGTTGTAAGTCCTGCCAGACAGTGACACGTTCATTTATGTCAAAAGGTGTATCAGCCGCCTTCGCGCCAAGCCCAGCAAGATCTGGAAAATGCATTTGTGTTCCTAACAGGCATTAATGTGGGATACGCCCTCTCGGGGACCTTCTGGGCAGATTATTAAGTGCTCTCTGGACTCCATACAGGTGATTAAACCAACTACGACCTGTGCCTAATACTCTAGCTGTTAAAAATAGCTTTAAATCCCGGTTTCTTCGCTCCACAACACTATTTTCCTTTGGATGATATGGAGATGAACAATACAGTTGGACCCATAATGAATCCATGGTGTTCCTAGAGGCGAATCAGGGCCCTGGTCTGAGTGGAAAGCCACAACTGCATATGTGCGGATAAAGACATGAAAATCTTTAATAACAGTTTCACCGAAGCATTGTGGCCATACCTATAGAAATCTGGAGCATGAGTCAACAGCGACTAAGGTATATTTGTATGCACTATCAGGTGTCAGGGGCCCATAATGCTCCAGGCATACATATTGTAGAGGTTTATTGGAAATTAAGAGGGGTGTCTGCGGGGGCGTTTGACGGTGGAACCTTTTATTTGCTGACAGATGTCAGAGCAAAGGACATACTGCTTGGTGTTTGTATAGACCTGGATACCAGTCACATGCTTGTAACAGTGAAATAGTAACCGCCACACCAGCATGCTCAAAAGCAACTCCCTCATGCGCTTTTTTAATTAACTCAGGTCTTTGATCTTGGTTGGAGATTACACGATCACTCACCCCTGGTATTGTTAGTAGGGCAGTATTGAGGCTAGATATGCTGTAGGAATATTTGGCAGGATATGCCTTTGGCATTGGCTTGCCTTCAGACGAAGCTTTCACAGTAGCCAATGTTTCATCATCCCACTTCGCCTGTGAAAGAGTTATGGCAGCAACAGAAGCCGTAGCTACTGCTGACTTGGCCGCTTCATCAGCCAATGTATTGTGTATTCCAACATGTTGATGTCCCAATGTATGAACTACATGGACATTGGGTAGCATTTCTTTCAGATCCGCTACTTTCCCCCACAGTAATTTGCATTTGGTGGTGTTACCTTTGGAATCTCTGAACCAGTTCTGACGCTAGTAATGCAGATATTCAATGAAAGACTGTACACAGTAATACGAATCACAGACGATTAGTGTTAACTGTTATGGATCTGTGTGTTCCAGTGGCATCAACAGAGCCTTAAGCTCTGCTAATTGTGCAGTGCAGTCCTCTAAGGTCTGCGTGTAAGTGTGTTGTGGATCGAATTCATTATCTTCCATGTAGCCACTCACAAACCCACAGGCGGCAGAGTATTGATGTTTAGTGCCTACTGCGGACTAGGCTGAACCATCAGTTTGAATAATTGTTTGATATTGTTAAATAGGCAATGTGGTTGCTGGACCTGGATATTCAAGTTCATATTGTAGGAATTCTTGAGTTTGTAATTTTGGGTTGAAAAACAGTCAACATCAGTGGCCATCAGAGATGCTGCCCATTGAATCCAACGTGGATGTGGTTCCTTAACATTAGGAACCCTGGCTTTGGTGACAGCCTCAAGCACTTGGATCAGAGATATGACAAGGATACATTGCCCCTGGGCCAGAGGTCTCTAATGACAGCCATCTGAACAGCAGTCAGAATATTTTCTGTGGGAGCAAAGCATTGTTCAGCTGTGGAATACAAATGTGATTTGTATGTAATAGGGATGTTATCACCCTCATTTAATTTTACATAGGTGAAACCAATGGCACCAGCAATTACTCTGATGACCAAATGTGTTTCGTTATGCCTTGTGTGTAAGTGTTTAGCTGCAAGCATGTTTTGTTGCAATGCTCTAAGTATGCATGTGTGTTCGGCTGTCCAATATTTGCTTGAAAAGTTAGGACGTATTAAGTCATATAATGCTTTGATTCGTTCTCCATAATCTGGAATGTAAATTCTGCTAAAGTCTTAAGTGGTTGCAATTGTGTGCATTTTTCTAAAACTTGAGGCGCTAGCCTCTTGCATTCATCGGATAGTTTGTATCCCAAAAATAAGACTAAGGAAGGCTATGTTTATTTTTTTTAAATTTCATTTGTAGCCTAATTCTGCAAATCCCACAAAGATGCAGCCCTTACATGTTGAACGAGATCATCATCAGTAAGGGAGATATCGTCTACGTAGGACAATGCCTCAGCATCAATGTAGTGTAAAATTAACGTAACACAAGCTGAAAACAGTCCTGCACTGTTTTTATAACCTTGTGGGAGTCTGCAGATTTTTTACTGTGAGCCTAAGGCACGAAAACTTGTTAGGTCCCTACTTTCAGGTGCTGTATTTTGGCAAAAGAAACCATTCCAAATATCCTGTGTTGTTTCGTATTTTTCACGTACTATATTATTAACAAGTGCTGTACTGTGTGCATTTTGAATGGCAAATGTGCATCTATGACTATTTAAATGTCAGAAGTCTAAGACTATTCTATATGAATGGTCCAGTTTGGCTCCAGGGAACATTGGGTTGTTCATTGGCGAGACACAGGGTTCCATAACGCCTTGTTACTCTAGTTGTGTGATGATTTTCCTCACCGGTGCTCTAGCTTCATGCTTTATTGGGTATTGGAGATGAGCTTGAGGTTGGGTTTCTAGTTGGTATTATATGGTAGGGAGAATGTTTATCAGTGAACCCAGGATCTGAAACAACATTCCTGTATTTATCAGGGCCTCACAACCCTGCTCAGGAGCAACCTAAAGTCGCACCTCTTTAAAAAAAAAAAAAAAAAAAAAAGAGCACTACATCACAATGCAGTAAGAGTTCACTTCGATAACCCTGTATCTTTCCAATCAGTTGTTGACATTGCACGACGCTCTACAGTGGATAGGATAGCATTACACCTACGATTGTAATCCTGACCCACCTACCAAAATAAATAACGGGGAACAGCAACTACTGCCAGTAGGTTAAAGGAGCCACGGGTCAAAAAGGTTTGGGAACCACTGCCCTACAACAATACAAAAATGCTTGGTGGTGCCCCTGCCCCTAGTAGGGACACCTCAAAGCTACAAGAAAAATTTAATAGCTCTTGCAGGGCGTTATGGGGCCATCCTTGTGTATAATAAATGTATTAATTGTTTACTTTTTAAAATATTTTTGTGTGTGTTCCGGTGCCAACCCAGGACACCCACATGTTTTATTTTGGTTCAGGTCACAAGGGGCACCCACAACTCTGTTTTTAGGTGGGGCTGCAGGGGGGAGCCTCAGGGCTCCCACAGCTCCAGCTGTCTCCCCCTAAGGGCACCAGCCACTTTTGTTTGGTTGGTGAGTGCCCTGATGCCCATCCAGGGCACCCACACTGCTGGGGCCATTTGGGGGTCTCTGGGGGGAGCCCCCATGGCCCCAACCAGCACTATACTGACAAATTGAGTTCTCAGCCTATGAGAGTGTGGGCAGGGTATGTCCACATTCTCAAGGAAGGGAATCACAGTGTCCTGTGGTGGGCTTCCCAGGATACTGTTCAGTATTAGGCCCCACAGGATGGTATCCTAGGGCTCAACATGGGCTTAAGGATTGGGGCATGCAACCTTTCCCTTTTTTTACATTTTGCACTGGGAAAGGGGTCCCGTGGCCCCAATAGTGGGACAAAGGGGGGTGGGGGGTACATGTCTCCCATCCCTTTAATTTACATTTTGCCTCAGGGGATGGAGTTCCTGGGGCCCAATAGTGGCTTGAGAAGGGGACCCCAAACCCCTCTGCTTCTTTTAATATTTGGCCTCAGGGAATGGGGTCTCTGGGGCTCAAGAGTGCCTTGGGGAGGGGGCCCCACTCACACCCTTCCTAAATATTAATCCTAATAGCAATAATAATAATAAAGAAAGCCGGCCACAATTTTATTTACAGCAATCCAGCAGTAATTCAGCTGGAGTCTTCTGGGTTCAGCACAAAAAAAAAACACTTTTTAAAAATGTTGTCCCAAGGAGGGCCTGATAGACTAGAATATCTCCAGGACAGAGGACTAGGCCTCAAAGTTCAGTAATGGCTGCTGCAACATTTTCTTTTATTTTACAGCCAGCCAATCAGAGCATTTGCTGTCGCAGGAGTGCACTCCCGCAGGAGTGTGCAGGCCTAAGGAAAAAGAAACCCTAAGCCAATCAGAACACTCTATTTTTTTAAGTTGATTGAAGTTTTGAAATTGATCTTGCATGAGTCCCTCAAACCCAACCGTCCAGATATACAAATATTTTTGTGCTTTAATTTTTTATACCTTACTGAATGGATTTACACCAAATTACAGTACCTAAATATTTAGATTTGCCTATATGCTATAACGGATTTTCACGAAACTTAGTGATCAGTAAATGCAGTCAGCAAGGTTGTGTGAAAAACAATTCACCAAAAAATAAGTTAAGGTGGGTGAAAAGCATGATTTCCCATTTCAGTTACATATAAGATGTTGTTTTGCTCTCATCTACAGCACCAATGGTTTTACGGATTTACACCGCACCTCGCATGATCATGGAACACTGCTGAGAAAGTGAACTTTTTTTGTTTGATGTTAACCAATTATATACTTTTTGGGATGTTAGGGTTCCAAATAGTGCAGAGAGAGAGATTTAATGGCTTAATGCTTCTATATATCTTTGCCATTTAAACTTACAAGTCAGTCATATCAATTACATTTTAAAATTTTACGAATGTTTTTTGTCCGTCTTGGAACTGGTACATTGAAGCTGACTCAAGAGTTTCACAATGTGGAAAATAATTTTATACAGCCATGGGTGGTCAATCCCAAAGGTTGCTGGCCACAGTGCAGTGGTCTTGGGTACACAGATGAGTGGAAAATCCAGAGTACACCTTGGAGGCCACTCCCAAGTTCGTCCGCCAGTGGATATTTTATAGGTTGCATTCAATGGGGATTTTGTGCACAAAGAAACAATATTGTGCCTGACTCGCAAGTCACGTCTCCTTCAAGTTTCTGTAAACATACCCACAAAAATAAGTGGCCTTGTGCCCAACCCAGATGAGCAGTGGCCTTTCGAGGTTGGGCACAAGGCCTTGTCACAGGCCGTGCACAGTCTGGGTGCATGGATAAATTAATAAGTAGATTGAGAATGAGTTTGATTAAATTGCCTATTACAATTTCCTACCAACTATAACTCATACCCTAAGGTAACTTTAACTTGCGCCCCCGCAATGCATAGTTTTCTCTTCAATAATTTTATTGGAAATGTTGCAGTGATATTGTCAATGATGTCATAGAAGATGTCATGATACAAGTAAGTGGGGTGATTGGGAGTGCATGACAAGGGCGGAGTTATAGTTACCTTAGGGCATGAGGTAAAGTTTCTTGAGATAAGCATAACTATAACTTCCGAGTTTCTATGGTTTTGTGTGTGTAAAATCTGAACCTAACTATAACTTCCCTGTAACCTTAGGTTTTTAGGTGAATTTTTAAGGTTTTTAAAATTCTATTTCCTAACTGTAATGGGCCTGTAACCTTTGTTTTATAGTGAATTTCTGTGTTTTCTTTACATAAAGTAATATTTAATTAATATATGTTTATCCAACCGCACCTGCGGCCAACCCTTCCGCATGCCGCCAACCCTGCGCTGTTCATCTGTGAGTGGATGTATGAGTGGATGTGTGAGCGGTTCTGTGGGTGTGTGAGTGGACGTAGGAGGGGTGTGTGAGTGCCTGTGTGGATCTTAAGCCAGGCATAGTAGTGGTTTTGTGGGACTGTGAGTGAGTGTGTGAATGGGTGTAGGAGTGGCTGTGTGGGTATGTAAGTGAGTGTGTGAGTAGCGTTGTGGTTCGGTGGGTGGATGTGTGAGGTATTTTCTGGGTCTCTGAAGAGTGTGTGAGTGGCTATATGGGTGTGTGAGTGGTGTCCTGGGTCTCTTAGTGGGTATGTGAGTGGTTTTATAAATGTGTACGTAGGTGTGTGAGCGGTTGTGTAAGTGTGTGAGAAAATGAGAAAGTGTGTGAGTGGGTGTTTTTTTTTTAATTGGAGCTGTATCCACAGATCTGCTGTGGATTCACAGAGTGGGCCACCCACACTGAGCACAGCAAATGATCAGCTGATCCTCACACCCAATAAAATGTTTTTGGGCAATGTGTTGCCCATGCGGGGACCTTCAAAGACCCATCTCCATCGTTCCCATGGGGTCAGGGTACATCTACCCTGATCCCTTTTATTCGTTTTTTAAATGTTATTCTCCGTGTGGACCGAATGGCGATGCACAAAATGGTGGCCACAACTTTTCTGTCAGGTTGCGGCCAGCCAATCACGGCATTGGTGTTGGTGTGCGGATCCGCAGATCCACCATGATGGATCCGGGATGGATCCATGTCTCTAGATATATAGATATATATCTAGATATACTTAAGTAGTTTTCTTTAATAACTCCAACACTACTAAACCAATTTACACCAAATTGCAAAAAGAGATTTTTCTGGAACAAGATCAAGCTTTCTGCCAAATTTGATGTAAATCTGTCCAGCGGTTCGGGCTGTAGTGGTGTATAAAATCCTATGCTACATTGAATGGGGAAAATGTGTTTTGGGACCCCACTTTTATTGTGTCTCTGCTTGACAAATTACCCCAAAACTTTCCAGGCAGTAGCTGAAGTGAGTGGCATTCCTAGTTTTGAAAAGTTCATGAAGATTCGTCAAATGGTGCCAAAGTTAGTTACAGAACAAAAAATCACTTTTCCCATGGAAACTTGGTCCTAACAATAACTACCTACTGGAAACCCAGCACATTTCTGTGCTGCAGCAACACGCCTTGCTCACTGGTTGAAAACCATTACTTGCACCAGCAAGATAAGTGTTAAACAGTGTAAATAAAATAAACAAAGGACACATAGTTCAACTCAAAGTATACCTCCAATTGGCACCTATCTTAACACATATTTAAAAAAGTGCATGTGAATCTGTTTATATGAAAATAGCATAACAAATGTGAAAGATCGCTTGAACACAGTCTTATTTGTAAGAAGCAGGATCTTTAATATAAGATATAGTTATACAAGAAACACCTCAGCCTACAGCTAATCCTTCCTTCGTTCTCCTTCTGCCTCTCCTCTCCTCCAACTGTCGCTGTCTCCAAGGAGACTCCAGCATTCTGTGTCAATACATTCTAGGCCTAGAATACCACAAAATGTTATATAACGTATGCTGAAACCTCCCACAAGACAATCAGATATACAAATACATAATCATGAGTTACAGTGTTCAGAAGTTGTCACTTTAAATTTTAGCTCCCATAACTGAATGCCTACTAGCTAATGTGACATGTGACGTCCTGTATTACCATTAATAAGTCTCATATGTCAAAACTATACTGCCATGGTGGGCTAAAAATGAACATCCCTGTCTATTGTTGTTGGCTGCATCCAAATTAAATGTAAAAAGAATACAACCATATTCACAGAATAGTGCCCCAGCGGGCTGATATGAAACTGCCCAAGATAAATGACAGTGACTCCATATCAAACAAACCCCCTAGACTTGTATAGGTGTACATCAGTGGACCGCTGAATATTCATAGTTAAAAACCAAGTGTACGAATAAGTTAGCCAAAGCCACCCCGCAAAGACATATCATGGAGTCTCGGCCAGACTGACAGCCAGAAGAAGCACAATCTAAGATACAGTGTGTGAAGGGCATTGTATGGCTGTGACAAAGTAGGGAGCTTGCCACAGCAGAAATAAACTACATAGAACAAATCGGAGGGAACAGGAGGTTGGTCACCATTATGCGAAAAAATAATAATGAAATACAAATGGAAAGATATCTTAGCTCAGTCGCCTTTGGCTGCCCTGCAGGATGCAGAGTGAAGAGGCCGCCTTGTAGAGTATCCTAAGAAAGGAGGGGATATGTGAACTCACATTGTACACGAAGGAACACAACCCTGTGTACAAATAAAAAACACCCTGCTTTAAAAACAGAAACCAAGAACTACATGCAAACTAAAATGCGAATAGGAGAATCAGCAAATGCACATAAAATATTTACATCCTAAATAATATGCATAAATTAATAAAGAGCACAGTTACCGTCAAGCAAGGAGGGGCAGGAAAAAAAGTGGGGGGGGTTCATAGAGGGGTTTGGAGGGGGAAAGGGCAACAAAAACTTGAAAAGTTAAATGATATTGAAATAGTAATTCAGTCATCCCCCAGGTGCATAGCCATTTATTCCTCAGTTTTCAATCCATTGGGGATTTTAGTATCAAGCTCCAAAGTGTATTTGGAATTAAGTTGTCTCAGGAGTTGAGCACGGTTCCCCTCTCTGTTTTGTTCTGGTACCCGACCTAAAGCAAAAAAACTGAGCATTTTACTTTTGCTGCCATGGATGCTGGCAAATGTACATGCAGCTGGACACTGTCCATTCAAGTCCTTGATCTCATGAATATGCTCCATTATGCACATTTTTACTGGGTTGACTGTGCTTCCTATGTATAGCTTCTCACGGTGGCAGATCAGAGCAAACACACAGAAATCTGATTTACAGTTTAGGAATTTGTTATTAGTTCTTTCTGTACCTGACCAAGGGGAGAAATACTTTTTAACATCACCACTTGATTTACATGCTATACAATTAACACATTTGTAAAAACCTTTAGGAGCTTGTTCTGATTTATTCGGCTTATCACCACCTTGATCTTACATAGTCTGTCCCTGAAGAGACACCCCTTCTATATGTGATTCTAGGCTGTTGCCTCAGAAAATCTGACAAGGATTCTTCAGTGGACAAGGCTCCCCAGTGTTTCTCCAAGATCTTACACACTCCCTTTCAATTCTGGCTAGATGTGGTTATAAACCTTGCCGTGTTCATGGCCTCATTATTCTTGAGGTTCCCTTTTAGCATTTTGGACTTTGGTCAAAGCATTTTGCAAAAGGTGATACTTGTAACCTTTTTCCTTAAACCTTGCTAACATGATCTTACATTCTCCTGTACTACAGTTCCTACGAGCTCTCAAAAACTTCCCATTAGGGATACTATTTATGAGATTAGGTGGGTGGCTACTTTGGAAGTTGTACTGCCATTTGATAAGTTTTGTTTTGACCAATGACTTTGTGTTTCACCACTGCGCATATTAGTTGCTCAATGTTCACATTGTATGTTTTGTTCAGTTTAGCCGCCTATGGGCTTTGACCTTGCATTAGCCATTACTTTCTGTATTCAGTTTAGCCGCCTATGGGCTTTGACATTGCATTAGTCATTACATTCTGTATTCTGCCTATTGGCTTTGACATGCTGTATCCAGTCTAGCCGCCTATTGGCTTTGACATTGCATGCCTATTGACTTTGACATGATGTATTCAGTTTAGCTGCCTATTGACTTTGACATGCTATTAGATATTCTGCCTATGGGCTTTGACATGATATTATATATTGCATTTTGTATTCAGCTTAACTGCCTATTGGCTTTGACATGATATTATACATTACATTTTGTATTCAGCTCCGCTGCCTATTGGCTTTGACATGATATTATACATTGCATTTTATATTCAGCTCAGCTGCCTATGGGCTTTGACATGATATTATACATTGCATTTTGTATTCAGCTCAGCTGCCTATTGGCTTTGACATGACACTAGACATTGCATTTGATATTTAGGTTAGCTGCCTATTGCCTTTAACATGACATTGCATTTGATATTTAGGTTAGCTGCCTATTGCCTTTAACGTGGAGTTAGACATTGCAGTTGAGAATCCGAGCTGTATTTTTCCAAGCTGTGTTTTTGAACCAAGATGTTTTTCTCACAGTAGACTAGACCTGATAAGAGAGGGTACATGGTGTTGTTCTCTCTGCTTGAGCTTGGGAACAGGAGTAGTCTTGGAGACCTGGCCAGTCTCCAAAAGGCTTGCTCAGTTTCCCAGGTCTGAGAGGAGGGGGCACACCTTTGTAACGAATGTAACAGGCTGCAGAGGGTCAGATTCGAATCTGCCGGACCTCGTGCTGGAGCTTGGCGCCAGCTGCCAGCAATCCTGTGTGGGTAGATGAATCTCTTTCTCGCGGCTGACAAGGGGTCATCAGCTTGCAGACCTTAGAAAGATGAAGCTGTAAATAGTTTCCCACACGGTGAAGTATTTGTTTTGCTTTGCATTCAATATCTTATAAATATAACCTGCTGTGTATATTGCAAACTGATATATTTTGTTTGATTAACGCGGGCTTGAAAGCTACTAATTCGTCATTCATAAATATTGTGGTTGGGGAAGAATTAACAACAATAAAAGTCTTCTTTGACCTCAGAAGTGCATTTCTGTTGTGTTATGTTAGTGCTTAGAAACTAGATAAGAGGAAAGCACTACAATTGGTACCAGGAGTGGGGTGTCGGTCATTAAGAGGTGATTAAGAGGGTGTTGACGAGTTGGTAGATTTCTAAGTGCACACTTTAAAAGTGTAATTGTTTTTGTTGTTTGGAGATTTACAGAAATTGTTTTTTTTGGAGAATCACAGTAGCACGGCAGACCATGTCTGAGAATGCATGTGTTGGTAAACTGCCCGATGGTGCTCGGAAAAACTGTGAATTGTTTTCTGTTTGGGGAATTACAGATAGTGTTTTGAGAAATAATTTCTGTTGTACATATGTAGAAAAAGTGTTTTTTGGAAGTAATGATGACAGAAAGGTCTGGATACCTTTATCTGCTTACAGAGAAATGCAGGAGAAATGTAGGAAGTTGGAACATGAAAATAGGAATTTACGTGAGCAAATTAGCCCGACTGAAAGTTATAAAAGGGCTGTTTTTGAAGAATCTTTCTTGTCCCATTCCAGTAATGAGGGGGTTAAGACAGCTCCGAGCTGCACTGAGTTTCCGTGTGAGCCAGGGTTTTTGGCAGACAAAATGCATTCCTTAACTGATAACACGGACGAGAGAGACCAGAATGTGATTTACGAGTTACCGTTGCAAAATGCACAAGTAAAACGAAGGATTTTAGAGCAAGACACCCCGAGTTTCATTAGCTTGTTTGATTTTTGGAAAAAGAATAGCCCTCATTTGAGAGAAATCCTAACACTTTTGTATATGGTCACTGTGAAAAATTATATGCAGCTGCGCGCTTGTGATTTGGCAAATTAAATAATGCAGACTTTAGGTTTTTGCGCAGTGCAAGAAGGAAATACTTATGTACATTTAAATCATGAACAAGGAAAGAAAATAGTGCCCCTAGCTAGAATCATACATTGGATCTGGTACTTGCAAGACAGGGCTAGAGTACCACAGATAAAAGAGTTACCAATGAAGTTGTGTGCACCATTTGAATTCGTGTCTACTGAAGATAAAAAGCATGTTTGTTTTACTAATGATTCATTGACTGAAATGTTGTTTTCTGGCACCGTAGAAGGAACAGCGTTGTATAATGTGTGTCAGATTTTAAAGCAAGAGCTACGTGAGATGTGTCATTTTTACGCTGATTTTTGGTTCATTGCTAATGTTTTAGCACCTAACTGGTTCAATTACCTTGCAGATGTTAATGAGAAAAATTCAGAGAGAGAAGTGTTCACCCAGAATTCTGCCTTAGTGGGGATGGCTAAGTGGGTGCCCCAGAAATGTGAACAGCTGAGAGAAAAAGCCACTTACAGGTGGGCAGAGATGAGAGAGATGCACATTCCCCTAGATTTGATAAAAACTGTGCAGCACGCACAAAAGCAATCTGTCATGCAAGCAGTCACAGAGCAGTTGGGGAGAGGAAAGTTACCAGGACAGAAATGGCAAATTGATCAGGTTTTAGGGAAAGTGATTGCTGCAGATTACCAAGGAAAAATCGAAATTATGCTGATACCTAGAAAAGAATCTGATTCATTCATACAAATTGGAGACAGAATGGCCCAACTTGACAAAAATGCAGTAAATGGAGGTTTGGTAAAGAATGAGTCTGCCCCAGCCCTTCTGACAGTGCAAGAAAAGGGAAGCTGTGGCGCAGCAGATAAAAACCTCAGTGCTGATGTGTGGGCTGAAGCCCCAAGTGATCCTCCAGAACCTGCAGAAAATATAACAAAGGGCCTCAAAAACGTCCTGCTGATTATAAAACAGGGAAAGAAAGAGGAAGGGTGCAGTTTAAATGAAAAATGTTATTTGCAAGAAAAGTCATACTTGTTTCTTTTGCAGATCCTACCACGTTTCGCCACTGTCCCTGAGTGTGCTGTGTGGTCCCCCTTCCGGTGTGTGCGTGTGGGGTCGGGGAAGGGACCGAATCCCCAACCTGAACCTGGCTGAGTAAAGTGCCAGCACCATGGATCCATTTTGCGCAAACTGCGCCTTCAGTTCAAGTTCAACTTGTTTGATTGCATTCTTCCACTGGAACTAAGCTGTGATTTGTTTTTTTTTTTCCCTTCTCGTATGGAACTCTGACTTTTGCTTATCTTCCAGCAAACCTTTCAGGTGGACCGTGCCCCTTTACATGAGTAGAACTCATGCCACATCAAATTGCTAACACTGTTGAATTAGAGACTCATTCAGAGTACAAATTGCCCAGTCTTTTCTATGTAGATGTATCTGATGTGAAAGGTTATGAAATCTATATGTTAATTCACTTCTATTGCTTTACAGGGATCATTCAAATCTGACTTGCTGATAATGTTTTTTTTGTGCTGATGTTTTTTTGTTTTTGTTTGAAACAAGAGATATGTGAAACAAAAA
Organism: Pleurodeles waltl; assembly: GCF_031143425.1. Taxonomy (NCBI): domain Eukaryota; kingdom Metazoa; phylum Chordata; class Amphibia; order Caudata; family Salamandridae; genus Pleurodeles; species Pleurodeles waltl. Next base: position 1,277,265,027 of record NC_090446.1, on the reverse strand, counting down.
TTAATTGGTCAAAGGGCGGAATGTACTGCCATTTGATAAGTTTTGTTTTGACCAATGACTTTGTGTTTCACCACTGCGCATATTAGTTGCTCAATGTTCACATTGTATGTTTTGTTCAGTTTAGCCGCCTATGGGCTTTGACCTTGCATTAGCCATTACTTTCTGTATTCAGTTTAGCCGCCTATGGGCTTTGACATTGCATTAGTCATTACATTCTGTATTCTGCCTATTGGCTTTGACATGCTGTATCCAGTCTAGCCGCCTATTGGCTTTGACATTGCATGCCTATTGACTTTGACATGATGTATTCAGTTTAGCTGCCTATTGACTTTGACATGCTATTAGATATTCTGCCTATGGGCTTTGACATGATATTATATATTGCATTTTGTATTCAGCTTAACTGCCTATTGGCTTTGACATGATATTATACATTACATTTTGTATTCAGCTCCGCTGCCTATTGGCTTTGACATGATATTATACATTGCATTTTATATTCAGCTCAGCTGCCTATGGGCTTTGACATGATATTATACATTGCATTTTGTATTCAGCTCAGCTGTCTATTGGCTTTGACATGACACTAGACATTGCATTTGATATTTAGGTTAGCTGCCTATTGCCTTTAACATGACATTGCATTTGATATTTAGGTTAGCTGCCTATTGCCTTTAACGTGGAGTTAGACATTGCAGTTGAGAATCCAAGCTGTATTTTTCCAAGCTGAGTTTTTGAACCAAGATGTTTTTCTCACAGTAGACTAGACCTGATAAGAGAGGGTACATGGTGTTGTTCTCTCTGCTTGAGCTTGGGAACAGGAGTAGTCTTGGAGACCTGGCCAGTCTCCAAAAGGCTTGCTCAGTTTCCCAGGTCTGAGAGGAGGGGGCACACCTTTGTAACGAATGTAACAGGCTGCAGAGGGTCAGATTCGAATCTGCCGGACCTCGTGCTGGAGCTTGGCGCCAGCTGCCAGCAATCCTGTGTGGGTAGATGAATCTCTTTCTCGCGGCTGACAAGGGGTCATCAGCTTGCAGACCTTAGAAAGATGAAGCTGTAAATAGTTTCCCACATGGTGAAGTATTTGTTTTGCTTTGCATTCAATATCTTATAAATATAACCTGCTGTGTATATTGCAAACTGATATATTTTGTTTGATTAACGCGGGCTTGAAAGCTACTAATTCGTCATTCATAAATATTGTGGTTGGGGAAGAATTAACAACAATAAAAGTCTTCTTTGACCTCAGAAGTGCATTTCTGTTGTGTTATGTTAGTGCTTAGAAACTAGATAAGAGGAAAGCACTACAGAAGTAAAGTGTTAACAGCTGTGCTTTTCCTATACAGCTTGGGGGTGAGTTTGTTGCCCCTAACCTTTACTCTGGTATCAAGAAACCCAACCCTATTTTTTCTAATTAGAGCCCCTGATCTATAGTTAAGATCATTATTGTTAAGCTTGGAGATGAAGACAGTAGTTTGTAACAGAGGACAATGTGTGAGTTGTTCTCAACCACAGTTTTGATCACCTGCTGCTCCCATCACCCCTTGGAAAGGTTGGCGTATCTGGGAGCAAAATAGGTGCCCATCGTCATACCCTGTAATTGCCTATACAATAGGTTATTGAACCAAAAGAAATTGTTTTCCAGGGAGAAAAGAAGCATAACTAATACAATTTTGGTATGAAACAAGAAATAAATTGATCTAAATCTCAAGAAATAGCTTCATGCTTGAATCTTGTCAGCATGTCTGACGCTCATATTTAGACTTCTAGTGTCCAGAGTAATGAGAAAGTAATCTTCCTCCCAGCGGATGTCATAAATCCCTTGGAGGACGTCCCTGCTATCCTGTACTTATGAAGGTAAGGAAGTCACATGAGGACACAGGAAAAAGTAAATGTATTTATAGGTGTTCTCCAGCAGTGACCCCCTGGATGACACAATGGGCCTCCCACGAGGACTGCTGGAGTTTTTATGAAACTTAGGTAACAGGTCAAGAATAGAGATCTTGGGGAACTTTTTGCATAAGAACTGGTACTCTCCTCATTCTAGGAGGTCTTGTTCTCTCCAGTTAATGAGATGCCAGTAACATTTCATCTTAGCCACCTCAGCCTCCCTCCTGGTAACCCTGGTGTAGCACTTTTTGTCATTAGGTTGTTTGAGACCTTCCCTGATGTAAGCCTCAGGAAAGAGCATGACAACATTGCGCCCGTGGTCAGAAGGCCAAATGACAATGCTGTCGTCCTCACTGAAACTTCCCATAGCTTGCCTTGCATGTTTTTTCAAGTTATCGAATTTCCAATGGCTATGTATACCCAGTTTTTCAAAATCCCGGGTTATTAAGGCTTCAGAAGTAGCAATGGCATCACAGGGTAGGACGGGATTAAATATGGATTTCAGCTTTAAATGAATAGGTTCACTGCAACCAAGATTAATGCCTATACCGTTTAGATTAAGAAACTTGGGTTGGATATATATACATATATTTTATATCTATATCTATATCTATCTATATATATATCCTATCAGCGGTCCCCAGTAGGTAAGTATAGTTAGAACAATGTTTCCATAGAAAAAGTGTGCCGTGATTCTTATTGCATACGGAGGGTTCGGGGGGATCCATCATGTAGGGGCCTAGAAAAAGGGGGGTCAAAAAACATGCGTTTCCCATGTTAATTCACATAGGATTTTTTAACCTGACTACAGCCATAACTGCTGGATGGAATTACACCAAACTTGGCAGAAAGTTGTCTTTCGGTAAGCACATTTTCCTTTTTGTGATTTGGTGTAAATCCATTCAGAACCTTAAGAGAAATTAAAGGAAATCCAAATGTGTATATCTAGGGTGGTGGATCCTCCCCTATGAATTTGCAGATAATATGAGCTTGTACAGAGATCTGCAGAGCTCTGATTCTCTGCCAACACTTCCACAGAAGTGTTGGCAGTCAATTTGGGACGTGGCTTTAGCTGAGTCCATTAAAAAAAGTGAAAAAAAGAAAAGGGGCCAGGGTAGGAACACCCTGAACCCTTACCTCTGATGCTGGGGCCAGAGGAACCATGCCAGGGCAAAAAAGCACTTTTCAAAATAGTTTTTGCCACTGATTCGCGATGGTGGGAAAAATAAGAAAAAAAGCTCCTTTTCATGCACTTGTTTTACTAAAGCCCCGGGGTTTGCTAGGTCCTGGGGAATGTAAAAATAAAGGAGAGAGCACTCAGGGCACCCCGCCTGGGCTTATTTATGTCTCCGGGATCACCACTTCTCTGGTGCTTTAGCTTAATTGTATGTGGGGGCCACGCGCCCTCCCCGGACCACCACCTCCCCGGGGCAAAATGGTTTAAGTGTAATAGGGGGTGTCCTGTGGGCCGCCCCGGGGACCACAACTGCCCAGGGCTCTTTTAATATGCAGGGGCCATGTGGCCGCCTGAAGCCCTAGGGACTGCCACCTCCATGGAGCAAACACTGAATTACATGTGGGGGGCCATACAGCCCCCCTGCAGCCCCAGGGACCACCACCTCCCCAGGGCAGACATTTAATCACATGTGGGAGGCTGTACGGGCCCCTCCCAAAGCCCTGGGGACTGCCACCTCCCCAGGGCAAATATTGACTTACACGCGGGGGCCGCGTGCCCCCCTGCAGCCCCAGGGACCGCCATATCCCTGGGGCTAAAATGAAATAATGAAGGGGGACTATTGCGTACCCCAGGCCCTGGGGACCGCCAATCGCCAGGGCTGGATCCTGCTATGTCCTGGGATGCCCACCTCTAGGAAGCTGTTAAGCTATGTAGTGTGCAAAGCTAGGCACACTGTGCAGAGAGTCTGGCAACCACACATTGGTTTACAGAGGTAAAAACTAGACCACCTAATGCTTATATGGAAGGTTGGTCGAGCATTTAGACTGCTCCCTGAGATGTGTAAAGCATTTGTTGCACTCACAGAATCAATAAAGCAAGACACACACTCAAAAGAATAACTCAAAACCAATTTACAAAAAGAGTTCAGATTTTTATAAAATGTTTAAGACCAAGATCATCAAAATCGGGTAAGTACTTTTTTAAGGTCTGAATTTTTAAAGTTTAGAAAATGTCTCAGTTCTTTGCGTATTTACGCACCATTAAAAATGCATATAGAATTAGGAAATGCATTTACCAATTTCTCCTTTTGCAGCTAGGTTGAGATCGTCAGTGGCCCTGTGGACCAGCGGGAGATGTTTAGACAGCTCTGGGTTTCAGCTGGTGCAGCTGCAGAAAGTCGTTGGAGGCCACTGCGGGGGACCACTTGGAAAATCCCTCCACAGGTCGACTTCAAAGTGAGTACGGTGGGCCCCTTGGAGTGTTGAAGTTGCAAGGGGTTGGGGGACCCTTAGATCACAGCTGGGTCTTTGGTGCAGGGTACAGGGCGGGTGGGTGCTGAGCAACTCAGTGAGCCAGGAGCTGTGCACAAAGGTGCCCTTGGAAGCAGGAGGTAGGTCGCTTTGAGGGTCACTTGTAGGTCAGCAGGGGCACTCTGGTGGAAGGTCCTGGTGTTTTCTGAAGTCCCTCAACTGGGGTTTTTCCTCCTTGTCCTTTTTCAAACTGATGTGGACTGTCCTTCTGGGTGTCTGACTTGGAGTGACTAGAACTATTGGACCGTTTGGCCACAGAAGGTCATGGAACCAAACTTGGCACACTGGTAGGCTTTGTCGTCATGGTCTGTCGAGTAACATTTGGTCCAGCTGTGGCATCCGGTTCCTTAGTCAGCAGCCGGTCAGTGAACTGGACTTCAGTGGTCTTTTGGTCTTTGTTGCAGGAGGGTGATGCCTTCCCTCTGAAGGGACATCTTCGGTGATTTCAGAAGTGTGGAGGTCTTCTGGGGGTTTGTAGAGTCTATCCAATGTCTGAGCAATCCCTCAGTGGCGATTATCGGATGCTGGGTGCAGCAGGCAGGGTTTGGCATCTTTTTCTTGTTGCAGCAGGAGTTCAGTTCTCGACCCTTGGGTCTTCTTTTGTTGTTGTTCTTCTTATGTCCTTAGAATATGAATCGCTGGTCTAGGAGTGCCCACTAAATACTGCATTTAGTGGGCATTTTAGGGGAGTACCTAGTAGTGACCTACAGGTCATCAACCTTAGGGTGGTTACACCCACTAAGTGACCACTTTCTGTGGCCAGAGGTCACTTCCCTACATCTGATTGGCTATTTTCCTTCCATGCAAGATGGAGTATAATGAAATGGAGGGGTAACCTTGCATGAAACACCTTAGGGGTGGTGCAAGCTGGGGCTCCTGTCCTTTGCGTCTTTTCCCACCGTTGCTCATGCTAAAAGTGGGAGTTTGCAATGGGGCGGCCATCTGCTGCTAGCAGCAGGCTTGGGGGTCAAGTTTCAAAGGTGGTAAGCCCTTTCAAGTTTGCTAGCACGGCAGTGCACATTCCCGAGGAGTGAGGTGTGACACCTTCACTCAAGAAGGGCTTTGTTCTGGGGCCCAGAGAGCAGGAGCTCTCACCCCAGGGTTCCAGAATCTTGTATGGTGGTGGCAGGCTGGTTGTGACTGGCCAACAACCATGCCAGTGTTAGTTAGCTTTGCAGGGGTCACCTCTAAGGTGGCCCCTGGGTACACTTTGTAATAAATCCAATACTGGTACCAGTTTGGATTTATCATTCTGGGTTGTTTGACATCAAACAACCCAGGGTTCAGAGTGACCATCATGTAGTTGTGAAACTCGTACTGACTAGTGTCCAGCACATGCTTTTCAAATGGCTGTTCTGTTTACTTACTATGTCCTAGGCTTGGCAAGGACAGAGTAGGGGCATATTGCTCTTGCATCTATGGCCACACACACAGTATAGTGCACCCTGCCTTAGGGCTGGAACTCCTGCCAGAGGGGTGACTTACCTATATTGCATGCAGTGTATAGTAGACAGAGCACACAGACAGTGTCCCATGTTGAGTTTGCATTTTAGGATTGCACCAGGGCACTGCAATGGCAGTGCTGGGTGCATATGGTCTGGATGCATGGCCCTAGAGAGTAGCACAATCTGTGCTGCTGCCCTCAGGGGCCCACCCTTAGTACCCGATGCCCTTAGTACATAAGTACCATTTACTACGGACTTATAATGTTGCCAAATGTGCCAATGCATCACAACAGTTTGGGCAAGAGATCTGGAACCTAGTTGGCAGGGGCCCTGGGCACAAACAACTTTGAGACCACTTCATATACCAGGGAAAAAGCGGGGTCTAAACATGACAAAAGAGCCCTTTTCTCCGACCACCCCCGGGAAATAACGGTTTTCTCTGACTTTATGGCTTCCACTAAGTCAGGGCAAACACTCCGGTTCCAGCAAGTGAGAGCTGTCAAACAGCTCTTGCTTCCTGGACGTAGAGGTTTCTTATGTTTCCCTGCCTGCAGAGATGTGGGCAGAGGAACAGAGAAAACTATTGCTCTCACAGACAGGGAGCTGCCTGTTTAGCAACTCCTGATCTGTGACAGAAATGCTAGCTCCCACAGGAGGTGTGACTAGGTGCCCTGGGGGACACCCTGGTGACATGGCTGGGCACCGGGGGATGGGGTCCTGAGGCCGAGATCAGCCCGGGGAGGGGGGCTGTGTGGCCACCCCTCTGTAAATAAAAAATTAAATGTTAAGGCTGGGCCCTGTGGGATGGGGTTCCCGGGGCAGAGATTGGCCCGGGGAAGTGCCCCCCTAATAAAAAAATAATACAGTGTTTAAGCTGGGCCCCGGAGATGGGAATCCCGGGGACCAAGATCGGCCAGTTCAGGGCCGCGCCACCCCCTCCCACCCAAAAAAATAAAAAATGGAAAGGCTGGGGGATGGAGTCTTCATGCCAAAGATCAGGCCGGGAGGGGGGTCCGCTAACTATAAATTGCGCCATAAGGTAACTATAACTCACACCCTTGCCATGCACTGCTAATTACCCCAGATATTACAACATTCATGACAAGTTATTAAAAATATAATTGAAGCATTAGCAGTCAGTTATTGAAGAAAAAACTGTGCATGGCGGGGTTTGAGTTATTGCTGCCTTAGGGCGCTAGTTATAGTTACTTGAAATAATTCTAGCTAGAACTACTTAATTTCTATGGTTTTGTATGAGTACATTTGGAACCTAACTATAAAGTCCCTGTAACCTTTGTTTTTTTGCAAAAGATATATATATATATATATATATATATATATATATATATATATATATATATATATATATATATGGTTGGCAGTCAGTTTGTTTGCACTCTGTCCAAGCAAGGACCCTCACTCTAGTCAGGGTAAAGAAGAAACACACCTGGTTAACCTCCACTCACCCCCTTCGTAGCTTAGCACGAGCAGAAAGGCTTAACCCCAGAAGCAATGTGTAAAGTATTTGTACCAACTCACACAGTAATACAGTGAAAACACTACAAAATGGACACCACACCAGTTTAGAAAAATAAACTCACTATATTTATATAACATGACTTATTTTCACAATTTTTGCACTGAGTAAAACTCAAAGCCAATTTCTTTGAACAACCTACTGAGTAAACTCAGTCAAATGCTGTTCTCCAAAAACATATACTTAGGAGACCTAACTACTAACTGGAACAATACCCCATCTGAACATTGGCAAAACCATGTCAACCTACTGGAGCTTCATTTTTTCTCTCAGTTCTCTGCTTGCCCAGCACACAAGAATAGCTGCATTCTTGATCTAATCATAATCTCACTTTAGCACAAGGGCTCTGCCTATTTAACTCCCCTGAATTTTTGCTTTTGGACTACCCAGTTTTGGAATTGCACTGTGAGAGAATCTCACCAGTTGACTCTCACTCACTTTAAATTTAGTGAAAATGGTCTGAGAGTGATAACCAGCAGTGCCCTTCTTTCAAGCGATGGCCTGCTGCTGTGTAGCTGGTTAAGGGGTTCTGAGCTGCTTGCGTATAAACACGTGAGCACACACATATCCTAGCATGTGCGGCTTAGTTTGTGAGACTGCAGTATAGCTTTACCTTGGATCTATTCACAGCTAGTCTGTCCCAGAAGGGACCCTTCAGAGATTGGTGCTCACTTGAGGTAGGCCTTATAATATTAGTAGGTAGTTATAGAGTAGGACTGTAGTGCTTAAATTAAAAGATTGGGCGATTTGCTGAATTATACATTATAGCTGAAATCTGTGCCAAAGTAGTTTCACTATGCTTAGGCCTAGAGGTACATGTATGTTAGCAATCCTAGTGTAAAAATGTAAACTGGGTGCAGATCCAAAGTCACTTTTGTGATATCTGTACTCCTCGTAGCAGTTGAAGATTTGTCATAATTCTCTGGCTCAGCTTATAACTATGTCCCACACCTTTGTCCCCCCTCCTGGACGAGCTTAATTACACTGCTGGCCAGCAGGAGTATCACATCTCCCCCCACACAGCAGAGCCATTTGACAGTACTTGGGCTTGTTCCTGGGAAATAAAGGGGTGGGGATGAAATCTGCATGTACTAATTACCTTTGGAGCAGTAAATGCCCTAAGAAGGCTCACTCCCATTGAAACAGGTTAGGGGAGTCAGACCTCTGGAGCCAACCACAGGAGCCGCTTCCCTTTGATGTTTTGGGTGGAATGGGTCAGTTAGCTGTTCCAGTTAGGGGCAGGTCTGAGACTTTCAATGAAGGTCTTTCAGCAGACCACTTCAAGTCACCATGTTGGAATTTCCTAGAATACTGTGCAGGAGGGTTGAGACAGCGGTGGTGTGATGGTGTGTCACCTTAGGATTGGGCAGAGGTGCCTCATTCTACAATTTCTACCCACTCTTAAAAGCCCCAGCACAAGGAAGAGACTGGAGAGAACTTCCCGGACCTGGACACTGAAGAAATGCTCAGCTTGAGGGAGAAGTCATCTCACTCCACTGCAAGGATGGACTTAAGGACTTGTGGATTTTAGCTGTCTCCCAGGGCATAGGAGTGTATATTTAGGGTCAGTGGCGCTGGCACTCTTAGACCCTCTGAGGGATACCCTTCTTGGGATACCCTTTAGGCGTCCCATGGAACTTCTGTGAACTGGCTCTCCAGCTGTGTGAACTCTATCAGGCGGGGGCCAATGACTCAACTGCTGACACAAAGGTTCCTTACAAGATCGCCAAAGCCATGGTGTCTGGCAGGGAGGGTTATCTGCCTTGGGGCAGCTGCTGAGAGAGACCCCATGGCCCAGGAGAGGTGCTAGGTGCCCTGACAGAGGACATGTCCTGACTGAGAGAGCAATGAAAAACTGCTCCCCCAAAACTGAACTGGCAGCATGTTAAAACTAGAAGAAAGACTCAAGTACACCTTACATTGAATTGGTAATGCTTTATTAACAATGCAGCAAGTAGACAATGCAATGTAATATGTTTTTAATGAGGCCATTGAAATGCTTTGAAATACTTTAGTGATCATTTCAAAGTTAACAGTGAGTTATGACAGGCCTTAATGAATATCTTTGTCAAATGATACCATCCATAGTTATTTTTAGTGGTGATTTGTTTGGTGCTGCATTGGTTTTATAATGATATATTTCTACGTTTTTTGTAATGTGGAGACAAACTAACAAAGCCAGTAGGCATGTCATTTGATAATGACACCCACTTATATTGCGTCTAGTGCAGGTGAGGTGTATTGTAGTCTTAGCATTCAAGGCTCACTAGTAGTGTTAACTGTTAGGAAGGCATCATCATGGGGTTTCCCATCTGTCTACTTCACATATTTGTTAATGAATGCATATTATTCAGTAGAGTGTGAGTAATAAAGTGTTTTTCCTTTTTATAACAAAATGCACTGACTGGACAATGATTTATTGGGGGATGTTTATTGCGTACTAGCAATCTGGGGTAGTAGCCGATACCACCTCCCCTTGGCTACTCTGGTTCACTACCCTGAAACAATCAACTGCTACAGTGGGGTATGTGATTCCCAGTAGATGAAAGGTTGCAGACTTATTAAATGTGATGGAGTCACATCCTTCACAACTAGTAACCCACTTTCTTGCAGCTGCCCATATCAATCAAGATCCTTAAATCCTTGGAAATTGACTGGACTGACCACTACCCAAACATATTCTTGATTTCTTCCACTAACCTTTTGACCTCTGACTAAGAAAACCTGTAACTAATTCTTTACTGGAGCACCAACCACTGTTGGAATTCACTTCACTAACAGATGAGAATCCAACTCTTCCTCTTTAGGAACTTGATAAAACACACTTTTTCTGCATGGGAACTCAACCCTTCCACCGATCAAGTAAAATATATGGCAAACACATCCTGATCAGTAAGTACAACAGTAAGTACATATCTCTGCAGTCCCTAGACCACCACTAATCCTAGTCAATGCCCTGATGTCATGTTTCTGTAAACTGTTGATGGAGTACACTGTACTGTGTGTTTTCTTCAGTGTAAATGCCATTGGTGCAGTTGGAAACTCTTACGTAACACTTTCCCTACACTTCGCGTTGAGCAGCAGATGTAGATACTTGATGGACCTTCAGATGCAGTTTAACATGTTTTAACCCCCTGACGAGGCTGAGCAGTTGATAGTCATCTCTGCAGAGGAGCTGCTGCAGTCCTGTTTACTTTCAGGAAAGGCCTGTTAGACCTCCCAGCTAAACCTTCCTTCCACCTGCCCCTTCTACAGTTGACCTCCAGCTGTAGCCTTCAAACCCCTCATTTATAGGTTTAGAGTGCTAAGAGCGCATTGCAATGAACCAACATTGTTTCAAGGCTTGTACCAAACATGATGTATTCATTCCTTTGTACCCCTTCTTGTATTCATAGATTCTAAGTTAGTCCAAGTCAAGTGATCTGCGACTGTCTGAAAACAGAATAAGCATAGCCATGGACAACCCACATAGTCTCCAAGATCTTCCCATATGGCCGTATACAGTTTTCTATGGCAAGATGATCCAGGCCTTTTCATTTGAAAACTGTACATTTCCAATTAAGAAAGCTAAGTTAAAGATTCCTTAGGAACCGTAGTATTTTCTTAGCAACAGCACAGATGTGTGACGTCTCCTAATTATTGTAATTGATCCTAGCCTGCCGATCCCTCGGCACATTCACAGCCTCGGGTGACTCTACCTGGTGTTCTCCAGGGTCAGTTCTAGTGAATAAGAGCCAGTTCCACTGAAGCACAGCTAGTTCATCATGACTTCGAGCGAGCAACACTGTAGGCAAGCCCACCTTGTTCCTTCCTCCTTCATCTGACTTATCACTTCAGAAGGCATAGTTAGACTTTCAGGGGTGTGTGGCACTCTGAGGTTCGGGAGGCCCAATGAGTAACCCAAGGTAAAATAACAATTAGTGAGATTTAAATAGTCTGATCAAAATGTATCCCTATGAGTACTGTATTGTTCAGTAAAACTCGGTCCTCATGTCAAAGTGAGACCTTATGCAGCTGTAGTGTGAAATGCACGCTTAGTCTAATCTGTAACGTTATGCGGTGCTTACTGTTTTCTCTCAAGTAGCTTTCCACGCTGCCTTCCACTCACATCATCAGTTCTCTTGGCTGCAGGTAGTCCTCGCATCGCAGTCGGATCGAGAACCATACCCAGTCTTTGGCAGCACATTCTCAAACCTTTTCCTCTGCTCACCTGTGATCTCCAAGTCACTTTCCTTTTCCTTGGGCTCCTCCACAACTACATCCACCTGATAAAAAGTGTCCATCTTTGACACCTACTGTGACCTAACCAGCTAACCACCAACTACTGCGGATCATCTGGGAGCTGGATAATCTGGCACACTTTTAGTTCTGTTGAGGAAAAGGCCGGGGTGGTAATATGATGAATCATTGTTTTTGCATTCATAACTCTGTTTAATAAACCACCCACATTTTAGACGCTTGTTGTGCCCAGCTGAACACATACCTCCCCCACCCGCGCCCCAGCCCCTGCACAGATGTAATGTTGAAAGAAATTTTGCATAAGGGTCGGTAGAACCAATGCAGTTGCCTCTACAGCAAGGAGCAGTAAGTAAACACATGGCTGTTTGCAAAATCATCATGGGAAAAGCAAAAACGAAAAGAAAATCCTTGCACAGAGCAGTGGGAGGCTCACGTGGCACCCGAGATTCGAAGGAAATGTCTATCCCTCCCAACAGCTGTTTTACTTTATGTATCATTCAGTCTCTATTATAACAATCACCATCATTCAATTTCTAGTGTATCTTGGCGACATGATTGCTTGGTACCCCCTGTTCTCCCTTATCCTCCATCTCCCTCTTGTATAATTGTTGTACCAAATCCCTGTTTCTCTTACCCTCTTTTCTATCCTTTCCATGTTTCAATTCTTTGGTTTCAGTTCCCAGTGTGCACCCCGCCTCACTTTCTCTCTAAACCCTCCATACTCTCTCGCACATCTTTTTCACTTACATTCTCTTAACTTGCACCTGTAGCGCTTCTTTCCAGCCTTTGTCATTTTCCTTGTTTATGTTCACAGTGCAGGTTTATATTTCATTTTGTTCATCTTTCTCTGTTTCCATTTCGCTTTCAGTTGTCCTCTTTGCCTCTTCCCAGATTTGTCCTTGCAGTCTGTCCTATAGCTTGCCCACCCTGGTATTTAAGTCTATCCCTAGTCACCACTTTCTATACTTCTACTGTGAGTTTATGTGCTGTTTTCCTGTCCTATCTTACAAGAACACCGTTTTGTCTGGCTGTCTTAGGTCCTCAGTCTATCACTGTCCTCTCAATCTTGTCGTTACCACTCTTGTGATATCTTACTGTCTCTGTATTCACCATTGGTGTTCTCTCTCCCTCGCTCTTCGGTTCCTACATTTCGCCTCTTATTCTCTCCAACTCCTTGAGCATTTATCCTTTCGCTCGGCATTTCCAGTTCACCTTGGCCTTGCCTTTTGCATTTTGTAGTCTATCACTGCCATTTATACAGTCCAAGTCTTTTCACTTTTTGAAAGTTTACCCTGACGCCTGTTTCTTTCTTTCTCTAAATGTCTCAACTTCAAGTTTGCGTTCTCTCCATATTCCAAGTCTTTCTCTAGTCTCACTCTGCTTATTGCCTAGCTTTGTTTCGTATTTCTAAATTACTAGTCTAGTTCTGCCTTCCCTCTCCTCTTCATGTATTCCTTTGTTATTGCATGTGCTAATGAGATCTTTTCTCTGCATCTCAGAGACAGCTCCATCTTCCCTTTATGCACTTAGTCTGCCTCTTGGCATCTGTCTCTACGCTTTCAAGTTTGAAGGGGGCATTTATAGGTTTGCGGTAATGAGGCCAAAATGGCCCCTTCTGTTAACCTGCCGCATCTCCAGCTTCATACAGATACCCAAAATCTTGTTTTTCTTGACAGTGAAGCCATTACTAGCTCTGCCACCAGAAAAGTCCTTTTTCTGGGTATCCAGCAAGTCTTCCAACCCTATAACAGCTATGTTTTTCTGCCTGCAACCGCCATGCAGAGATTGGCAGTACTGAAACGGAGGAAAGAAGCATTCTCTATCCTGCTAGGAGAAAATTCCAATTTGAAACTTTACACGTTTACGTCCTAAAGACAGGCTGTCTTTGGCCATGCCACCATTGTTGCTTTTCCCTGAAACAGGGAACACAACATATGGCAGCAGACTGGCAGCAATTGGGCTGGCACCAATGTGGCGCTCACCTTAGCATACTCTGAATGACCCTCTACGTTTGCCCATTCCCACTTTGATTGATGTATCGCTGTCCCCTTTCTGCATTCCTGTAACTCTGCCTACTACTTAATCTGTTGGTTTCTCTCTTTCCTGTTCTTTGGTATACTTTCACTCTTCCCCTTTCTTTATCCTTCTCTGTTCCCTGCTGTTGCTCGCTCCCCATGGCATTCCCTTCCTTGTATATTCTCTCATTTCTCGCCCACCTCTACACATCTGCTTGCTGTATTCCACATCTGATTTATCACTTCAAATCGAAGTCTAGATTTTTGCCTCTTTCTGCATTCGCTGCCCATGCCTCTCTGTATTTCCAGTCTAGCTCATTCTTGTCTCTCAGCATTCCAAGTCAAGTTCTCGATGTCTATGCCATCTTAAGGAATGGTGGGGCTCAGATATATTTTGTGGCTCATCATTCGCAACGCATATACTTAGGGCCTGGTTTAGAAATTTGGGGGTGGGTTGCTCCATCACAACGGTGGCAGATATCCCATCCACTGAAATCTAAATCCCATTATTTCCTATGGGATTTAGATTTCGGGTGTTGGGATACCTGTCACCGTTTTCACTGAGTAACTCATCCACCCAATATTTAAATCAGGCCCTTAATCGGTGGTAGAAATTGCACATCTCAAAGTGTCTCCCAGGGGATTGCATTTAGCACCACCCCGTTCTATATTTACATTTCCCCCCTTGGCTGCACTCAGACCCCAACTTGATTTCAAAATGTTTTCTTCTGCAGACCATTGTGCCTGTTTTTGATAATGAGTTGGATATTCAAGAGAAATTCCACCCTTGTATGTCAGCAGTTCCAGTCTGGATTAATATCAACTGCATTAAGTTGAATGGAAAAAACTCTGAGATTTTGTTCAGTAATACACTCTCCTTCTGGTCACCTAGTTTGTGGCCTTCCAGTGGTGCCTGTCCTTCAGGGCCATCATCATCTGTAAAAAACCTACAGATTTATTCCTCATTCCCACCAAGTCGCCACAGTGTCTGCTTCTTGCATTGCCCTTCTGAGATCTTTAAGGACAATCTTTAAGGACAGTTCTCTCCTGCCTGTATCCTCCTGAAAGACCAGAATTCAGGACTACGGAATTTTTTTGTAGTTTGGACTGCTGCAATATCTTTGCACCATTTAAAATGTGGCCACTAAATTACTTGTCAATGTTTGTCGGCACTAGTTGATCACAAGTCATCACGCGCAGCTACACCGGCTACCGATAGATAGCCAGGCACTCTATTTTCAAGGCCCTTTGTTGATTTTCAAAGCTTTCTCTAATAAAGGTTTTGGTATTCTGTGTAACCTGCTATGTATCTACAAAGCTACTCCTGAGCTACGCTAATCCAATCTCAACCTGTTCCGCACACCAAGGGGGCTTGGCAGGGCAGGCGTAATTTCTGTTATGTGGCTCCTAAAATCAGAAACAGCCTATTGCTAGCGATTCATGTTATTCCCTCTTAATCAGCTTTTACAATTAAACTGAAAACCTTGCTATTTAGTCATTAGATGATCTTTCTCTTGGCTTTCAGTCCAGCTACTAGTGCCAGGATGCCACTTTGTGGGCAATAGCACACTCTAGAAAGTGCCATTAGTTAAGTCATCATTTAATTAATGAATTATTTAATTCATTCATTCATCTGCATGATCCCATACTTCATGCAGATTCAGGGTTAATGAATTAGGGCTCCAATTTTGTTTCATTGGGCAAGAGGTCACTGACATAAAAGGCTAAAAATGTTTTTTTCTGACACAGAAAACAAACTGTAACGTTAAGCTTCTTACACAGGACTATAATGTCCCATAACATTTTGTTTAAATGATTACCATAACATTTAGATAACATTTCAGCTTTTCATGAATATCATATTATGACTGTGTCTACTTCACAATCATACCAATTACTAAACCTTTTTGCGGTAAAACTAGTTGAGGTCAAGACAGATGTCTCTGTAAAGCTAAAGGAGTTCTATGCATACTCTGATTTTGGAAAACACAGCGTCTGGCTTTATAAAATGGTACTGTCACTGAACCTACAAAAGGGCGCTCCAGTTACAAAAAGCACGGCTATTCTAGTTTCCAATAGCAGATCAGTCTCTCATTTTACATAGATATTAATACAGAGTCAACCTTCACGTAATAAAAAGTAGCAATCTCCCAGGTGACAAAGATCTTGTGAATTCAGGCAGCGGATAGGAGCCCCCAGTTAGACTGTATAAGCTCAGATTTCGGGCAGCACAGCCCTTCCACATTACACAGATTTCATTGGTTGAGGCTTCATATATTAAGGGCCATATGTACGAACACATTTTCCCATAGACACAGAATGGGCAAAACTGCTTGCTACATCTGGCCCTAAGTGCTTACGCACTGAAAGAGCAATCAAAGGAAACAGCGGTGACGTTAAGGGAGATAACCAGAAAGACAAAAAGAAGTGACGTTGCAGAACAGGGTCGAGGCTTACCAATGCCTATTAAAATATTAAAATATTTGATTTAAGTGAAGCATTGGTTGTTGTGACAAAGAAGGAGACACAGACTTTTAAGAGAGAGATTTTTACAGGGTTTCACCTCTCAATATCAGTGGCTGGTCATGATTGTCACACTTTATAAAACCGATGCAATTACAGATGAAATTACTTATCACATTGCCCTTACCACTTTGAAAAAGATGACTCGGAGTGTAGTGTCATTAATTGGTTTGGTTATGTGTGGTTTATAATTGACTTTCACTTTTGGGGTTGTTATTTATACGTATAAATATTGTGTGGTCAGACCCTCACCGCATGGCCATCAGTTGTGCACAGCTGATGAGGTGTGTTGGCAGCCTGACCTGTACCCAACCTCCGTGAGTGGGCAAACCCAACTTTGCACAGACTTTGTTAGCCATGCAAAGTGGGGGGCGGAGGGGATGAGGTTGGCTCCAGAACTTGACCTTTGGCCACTTCGTGCTTCCAGTCTTCCACAAACGTCCATCTCTCACAGCCCACAGCCGCTTGGGGCTATGTAAGTGGCTGTATTCAGTTACTGGTGGCCTTTGGCCGTGCCCCATAGATGGTGGCTGCAGGCCATACTCCCATCATGTTGTGTGTGACCAAATCCCACATGAGGCCAATAGTCAAGCACAGCCGTAATGCATTGAATGATGTTTAATTTTATTACACAATGTGCAATTCCTGTACTCAGTTCAGGAATCTTAAGGCCCAGGAGAGTCCAGGCCCAGGGATCTCTTGCATGTGCTCATGATCACAAAATCTCAAAACAACAATGGGTAAAGTGAAGTTATGGTTGGCTGTTGTAGCACCTTAACATGTGTTAAAAAAACCTCAGCAATGCCCCTAAAAACACACACTGTTAAGGTGCAGTTATTGTCACGAATAATTAAAACTAAAAAAACACTGAAATTGGCAAGGTGTGGTTATCAGCACAATTCATTATTCACATGGCCGAAGCAAAACTTAGAGTTGACGGAAAATATTCATACTAATTAAATATAAACTGAGACTGTTGGAAACCCATGATCAAAGGCACCGTCTACAGCGAAACAAGTGATGCCAAAATAGATTTTTAACGCAAAAATGGCAAATAATGAAAAAAATAAGTGAGTATCCGCACCGCACGCATGGTTCAGGGTGTCTGCACTAAACAAAGCTATTCTATCAAAACTTGCTCAGGATTAAATATGTTACAGTTTAAGCTTCCAAAACTAAAATAATATAAAACGTAGATCTGAAATGGTGTAAAAGTGCGCAGCTATCACAGTAACTAACTGCACATTAAAAAGCATACCACATTGATATTTGTTGAGACAATAGAAAGGAATATAAATAATTATTAACTTATGCACTTAAGGGAAGCAAATATGGTCTGAGATTGCGCTATATAAAACTGCAAAAAAACTACACGCAATAAAATATGTGTGTTCAAAATGACAACTTTCTGCAAGACCAGAAGTGGACAAAACGTTAGAACGTATCACTTTCAGACTTATGGACATCGTTTGAAAACATGAAAATTAAATGTAAATATATGCATGCCAAACACGGTCATTAAAGCCCTTAAAATATTATAAGAGCATTAAACAAGGGTATATTGCCACAGCTTTAGGTTATGAGAATAACTCGACACGTATAACCTTAACCCAGCAAAGACCATGGAAAACAAGGTTAAAGCATTCACAGCTGTAGGTAACACATACAGTAGTGACTCCTATAGGCACCATACTGAAGGACGGAAAGATATGCTCTTCATTAACAACACAGAGATCCATGGCGCAGGTTTTCACAGATGAGTCTGAAATTCTGACGCATTTGTGGTGCTAAAGTCATGCATTGCTGGACTAGCATAAAATAAATGACGCTACTCCAGCAATGCGAGGAGGCACCCTTAGACAAAAGCCGTGCATCACTTTTTCCGCCTGCTCTGAGCGGGAGGTAAAATTCTCATACAGTGAAGGTGCAGAATATTGCAGTGAAATGTAAATTTCACTGCGTCAGTTCTGCATGGCTATTTGCCTGGGAATGTTTACCTTGCTTATCATTGCTGGTAGCTGGCACCAAGGGGTGAAAGGTGACGCTAGAAGCCTCTAGCCTCACTTTGTAAATATGGATATATTCTTGTGCCACCGCTGTGTCATTTTGTTTTATGTAAGGGGCTGGTAAATAAGCCCTTCAATATTTTAACAATTATGTATGCACTTCATTACCACTACACAATTACAAGTCAGCCTATAAACTCAATATGTTAACAATTACGTATGCGCTACATTACCACTACACAACTACAAGTCAGCCAGTAAACTCAATATGTTAATAATTACGCATCCACTTCATAACCACTACAAAACTACAAGTCAGTCTATAAAGATATGTTAACAATCATGTTTACTCCAATACAAAAACACAATAACAGGAAGCAAGAAAAATAGTCCTCTATTGCAGACAACAATACATACTCTTCGTTGATCACTGTAGTGCACATGCAAAGTGCTGTCACTCAGATCAACCGCTGAGACCAATTAATGAACGTATTTTACTGAAACAGGAAATTCAAGTAAACACCAATAAATATAAAGAACAAACCCTCGTCTCCTACACTAAATGTATGGGACTTGTAAACTACCCAGTTTTTGAATGACATAGAAAGTAACAAATGGCATAGAAAGGCTGACCCAGAGGACCTATTATCTAAGTATGTATATGTATTATAAAACATTATATTTTTAGAACATACGAGGCTGGCGGACGGGTAGGCTAACCTAAAAAGCTCTTGACTAACTGTCTGACCTAAACAGAAAATAATGTTGTTTCTGTTATTCTTGTAACATGTGTCCTAGGGGGCAAGTATATGTATAATGTCATTTTTCTATCTGTAGTCCAAGTAACTGTGAAATGTGAGCATCCTTCTAAGCACTATTGTTGCATAATCCTTGCCATGCACTGCTAATTACCCCAGATATTACAACATTCATGACAAGTTATTAAAAATATAATTGAAGCATTAGCAGTCAGTTATTGAAGAAAAAACTGTGCATGGCGGGGTTTGAGTTATAGCTGCCTTAGGGCGCTAGTTATAGTTACTTGAAATAATTCTAGCTAGAACTACTTAATTTCTATGGTTTTGTATGAGTACATTTGGAACCTAACTATAAAGTCCCTGTAACCTTTGTTTTTTTGCAAAAGATATATATATATATATATATATATATATATATATATGGTTGGCAGTTAGTTTGTTTGCACTCTGTCCAAGCAAGGACCCTCACTCTAGTCAGGGTAAAGAAGAAACACACCTGGTTAACCTCCACTCACCCCCTTCGTAGCTTAGCACGAGCAGAAAGGCTTAACCCCAGAAGCAATGTGTAAAGTATTTGTACCAACTCACACAGTAATACAGTGAAAACACTACAAAATGGACACCACACCAGTTTAGAAAAATAAACTCACTATATTTATATAACATGACTTATTTTCACAATTTTTGCACTGAGTAAAACTCAAAGCCAATTTCTTTGAACAACCTACTGAGTAAACTCAGTCAAATGCTGTTCTCCAAAAACATATACTTAGGAGACCTAACTACTAACTGGAACAATACCCCATCTGAACATTGGCAAAACCATGTCAACCTACTGGAGCTTCATTTTTTCTCTCAGTTCTCTGCTTGCCCAGCACACAAGAATAGCTGCATTCTTGATCTAATCATAATCTCACTTTAGCACAAGGGCTCTGCCTATTTAACTCCCCTGAATTTTTGCTTTTGGACTACCCAGTTTTGGAATTGCACTGTGAGAGAATCTCACCAGTTGACTCTCACTCACTTTAAATTTAGTGAAAATGGTCTGAGAGTGATAACCAGCAGTGCCCTTCTTTCAAGCGATGGCCTGCTGCTGTGTAGCTGGTTAAGGGGTTCTGAGCTGCTTGCGTATAAACACGTGAGCACACACATATCCTAGCATGTGCGGCTTAGTTTGTGAGACTGCAGTATAGCTCTACCTAGGATCTATTCACAGCTAGTCTGTCCCAGAAGGGACCCTTCAGAGATTGGTGCTCACTTGAGGTAGTCCTTATAATATTAGTAGGTAGTTATAGAGTAGGACTGTAGTGCTTAAATTAAAAGATTGGGCGATTTGCTGAATTATACATTATAGCTGAAATCTGTGCCAAAGTAGTTTCACTATGCTTAGGCCTAGAGGTACATGTATGTTAGCAATCCTAGTGTAAAAATGTAAACTGGGTGCAGATCCAAAGTCACTTTTGTGATATCTGTACTCCTCGTAGCAGTTGAAGATTTGTCATAATTCTCTGGCTCAGCTTATAACTATATCCCACACCTTTGTCCCCCCTCCTGGACGAGCTTAATTACACTGCTGGCCAGCAGGAGTATCACATCTCCCCCCACACAGCAGAGCCATTTGACAGTACTTGGGCTTGTTCCTGGGAAATAAAGGGGTGGGGATGAAATCTGCATGTACTAATTACCTTTGGAGCAGTAAATGCCCTAAGAAGGCTCACTCCATTGAAAAAGGTTAGGGGAGTCAGACCTCTGGAGCCAACCACAGGAGCCGCTTCCCTTTGATGTTTTGGGTGGAATGGGTCAGTTAGCTGTTCCAGTTAGGGGCAGGTCTGAGACTTTCAATGAAGGTCTTTCAGCAGACCACTTCAAGTCACCATGTTGGAATTTCCTAGAATACTATGCAGGAGGGTTGGGACAGCGGTGGTGTGATGGTGTGTCACCTTAGGATTGGGCAGAGGTGCCTCATTCTACAATTTCTACCCACTCTTAAAAGCCCCAGCACAAGGAAGAGACTGGAGAGAACTTCCCGGACCTGGACACTGAAGAAATGCTCAGCTTGAGGGAGAAGTCATCTCACTCCACTGCAAGGATGGACTTAAGGACTTGTGGATTTTAGCTGTCTCCCAGGGCATAGGAGTGTATATTTAGGGTCAGTGGCGCTGGCACTCTTAGACCCTCTGAGGGATACCCTTCTTGGGATACCCTTTAGGCTTCCCATGGAACTTCTGTGAACTGGCTCTCCAGCTGTGTGAACTCTATCAGGCGGGGGCCAATGACTCAACTGCTGACACAAAGGTTCCTTACAAGATCGCCAAAGCCATGGTGTCTGGCAGGGAGGGTAATCTGCCTTGGGGCAGCTGCTGAGAGAGACCCCATGGCCCAGGAGAGGTGCTAGGTGCCCTGACAGAGGACATGTCCTGACTGAGAGAGCAATGAAAAACTGCTCCCCCAAAACTGAACTGGCAGCATGTTAAAACTAGAAGAAAGACTCAAGTACACCTTACATTGAATTGGTAATGCTTTATTAACAATGCAGCAAGTAGACAATGCAATGTAATATGTTTTTAATGAGGCCATTGAAATGCTTTGAAATACTTTAGTGATCATTTCAAAGTTAACAGTGAGTTATGACAGGCCTTAATGAATATCTTTGTCAAATGATACCATCCATAGTTATTTTTAGTGGTGATTTGTTTGGTGCTGCATTGGTGTTATAATGATATATTTCTACGTTTTTTGTAATGTGGAGACAAACTAACAAAGCCAGTAGGCATGTCATTTGATAATGACACCCACTTATATTGTGTCTAGTGCAGGTGAGGTGTATTGTAGTCTTAGCATTCAAGGCTCACTAGTAGTGTTAACTGTTAGGAAGGCATCATCATGGGGTTTCCCATCTGTCTACTTCACATATTTGTTAATGAATGCATATTATTCAGTAGAGTGTGAGTAATAAAGTGTTTTTCCTTTTTATAACAAAATGCACTGACTGGACAATGATTTATTGGGGGATGTTTATTGCGTACTAGCAATCTGGGGTAGTAGCCAATACCACCTCCCCTTGGCTACTCTGGTTCACTACCCTGAAACAATTAACTGCTACAGTGGGGTATGTGATTCCCAGTAGATGAAAGGTTGCAGACTTATTAAATGTGATGGAGTCACATCCTTCACAACTAGTAACCCACTTTCTTGCAGCTGCCCATATCAATCAAGATCCTTAAATCCTTGGAAATTGACTGGACTGACCACTACCCAAACATATTCTTGATTTCTTCCACTAACCTTTTGACCTCTGACTAAGAAAACCTGTAACTAATTCTTTACTGGAGCACCAACCACTGTTGGAATTCACTTCACTAACAGATGAGAATCCAACTCTTCCTCTTTAGGAACTTGATAAAACACACTTTTTCTGCATGGGAACTCAACCCTTCCACCGATCAAGTAAAATATATGGCAAACACATCCTGATCAGTAAGTACAACAGTAAGTACATATCTCTGCAGTCCCTAGACCACCACTAATCCTAGTCAATGCCCTGATGTCATGTTTCTGTAAACTGTTGATGGAGTACACTGTACTGTGTGTTTTCTTCGGTGTAAATGCCATTGGTGCAGTTGGAAACTCTTACGTAACACTTTCCCTACACTTCGCGTTGAGCAGCAGATGTAGACACTTGATGGACCTTCAGATGCAGTTTAACATGTTTTAACCCCCTGACGAGGCTGAGCAGTTGATAGTCATCTCTGCAGAGGAGCTGCTGCAGTCCTGTTTACTTTCAGGAAAGGCCTGTTAGACCTCCCAGCTAAATCTTCCTTCCACCTGCCCCTTCTACAGTTGACCTCCAGCTGTAGCCTTCAAACCCCTCATTTATAGGTTTAGAGTGCTAAGAGCGCATTGCAATGAACCAACATTGTTTCACGGCTTGTACCAAACATGATGTATTCATTCCTTTGTACCCCTTCTTGTATTCATAGATTCTAAGTTAGTCCAAGTCAAGTGATCTGCGACTGTCTGAAAACAGAATAAGCATAGCCATGGACAACCCACATAGTCTCCAAGATCTTCCCATATGGCCGTATACAGTTTTCTATGGCAAGATGATCCAGGCCTTTTCATTTGAAAACTGTACATTTCCAATTAAGAAAGCTAAGTTAAAGATTCCTTAGGAACCGTAGTATTTTCTTAGCAACAGCACAGATGTGTGACGTCTCCTAATTATTGTAATTGATCCTAGCCTGCCGATCCCTCGGCACATTCACAGCCTCGGGTGACTCTACCTGGTGTTCTCCAGGGTCAGTTCTAGTGAATAAGAGCCAGTTCCACTGAAGCACAGCTAGTTCATCATGACTTCGAGCGAGCAACACTGTAGGCAAGCCCACCTTGTTCCTTCCTCCTTCATCTGACTTATCACTTCAGAAGGCATAGTTAGACTTTCAGGGGTGTGTGGCACTCTGAGGTTCGGGAGGCCCAATGAGTAACCCAAGGTAAAATAACAATTAGTGAGATTTAAATAGTCTGATCAAAATGTATCCCTATGAGTACTGTATTGTTCAGTAAAACTCGGTCCTCATGTCAAAGTGAGACCTTATGCAGCTGTAGTGTGAAATGCACGCTTAGTCTAATCTGTAACGTTATGCGGTGCTTACTGTTTTCTCTCAAGTAGCTTTCCACGCTGCCTTCCACTCACATCATCAGTTCTCTTGGCTGCAGGTAGTCCTCGCATCGCAGTCGGATCGAGAACCAGACCCAGTCTTTGGCAGCACATTCTCAAACCTTTTCCTCTGCTCTCCTGTGATCTCCAAGTCACTTTCCTTTTCCTTGGGCTCCTCCACAACTACATCCACCTGATAAAAAGTGTCCATCTTTGACACCTACTGTGACCTAACCAGCTAACCACCAACTACTGCGGATCATCTGGGAGCTGGATAATCTGGCACACTTTTAGTTCTGTTGAGGAAAAGGCCGGGGTGGTAATATGATGAATCATTGTTTTTGCATTCATAACTCTGTTTAATAAACCACCCACATTTTAGACGCTTGTTGTGCCCAGCTGAACACATACCTCCCCCACCCGCGCCCCAGCCCCTGCACAGATGTAATGTTGAAAGAAATTTTGCATAAGGGTCGGTAGAACCAATGCAGTTGCCTCTACAGCAAGGAGCAGTAAGTAAACACATGGCTGTTTGCAAAATCATCATGGGAAAAGCAAAAACGAAAAAAAAATCCTTGCACAGAGCAGTGGGAGGCTCACGTGGCACCCGAGATTCGAAGGAAATGTCTATCCCTCCCAACAGCTGTTTTACTTTATGTATCATTCAGTCTCTATTATAACAATCACCATCATTCAATTTCTAGTGTATCTTGGCGACATGATTGCTTGGTACCCCCTGTTCTCCCTTATCCTCCATCTCCCTCTTGTATAATTGTTGTACCAAATCCCTGTTTCTCTTACCCTCTTTTCTATCCTTTCCATGTTTCAATTCTTTGGTTTCAGTTCCCAGTGTGCACCCCGCCTCACTTTCTCTCTAAACCCTCCATACTCTCTCGCACATCTTTTTCACTTACATTCTCTGAACTTGCACCTGTAGCGCTTCTTTCCAGCCTTTGTCATTTTCCTTGTTTATGTTCACAGTGCAGGTTTATATTTCATTTTGTTCATCTTTCTCTGTTTCCATTTCGCTTTCAGTTGTCCTCTTTGCCTCTTCCCAGATTTGTCCTTGCAGTCTGTCCTATAGCTTGCCCACCCTGGTATTTAAGTCTATCCCTAGTCACCACTTTCTATACTTCTACTGTGAGTTTATGTGCTGTTTTCCTGTCCTATCTTACAAGAACACCGTTTTGT
Organism: Pleurodeles waltl; assembly: GCF_031143425.1. Lineage (NCBI taxonomy): Eukaryota > Metazoa > Chordata > Amphibia > Caudata > Salamandridae > Pleurodeles > Pleurodeles waltl. Next base: position 1,277,240,279 of record NC_090446.1, on the reverse strand, counting down.
CTGGCTGTCTTAGGTCCTCAGTCTATCACTGTCCTCTCAATCTTGTCGTTACCACTCTTGTGATATCTTACTGTCTCTGTATTCACCATTGGTGTTCTCTCTCCCTCGCTCTTCGGTTCCTACATTTCGCCTCTTATTCTCTCCAACTCCTTGAGCATTTATCCTTTCAATCGGCATTTCCAGTTCACCTTGGCCTTGCCTTTTGCATTTTGTAGTCTATCACTGCCATTTATACAGTCCAAGTCTTTTCACTTTTTGAAAGTTTAACCCTGACGCCTGTTTCTTTCTTTCTCTAAATGTCTCAACTTCAAGTTTGCGTTATCTCCATATTCCAAGTCTTTCTCTAGTCTCCCTCTGCTTATTGCCTAGCTTTGTTTCGTATTTCTAAATTACTAGTCTAGTTCTGCCTTCCCTCTCCTCTTCATGTATTGCTTTGTTATTGCATGTGCTAATGAGATCTTTTCTCTGCATCTCAGAGACAGCTCCATCTTCCCTTTATGCACTTAGTCTGCCTCTTGACATCTGTCTCTACGCTTTCAAGTTTGAAGGGGGCATTTATAGGTTTGCGGTAATGAGGCCAAAATGGCCCCTTCTGTTAACCTGCCGCATCTCCAGCTTCATACAGATACCCAAAATCTTGTTTTTCTTGACAGTGAAGCCATTACTAGCTCTGCCACCAGAAAAGTCCTTTTTCTGGGTATCCAGCAAGTCTTCCAACCCTATAACAGCTATGTTTTTCTGCCTGCAACCGCCATGCAGAGATTGGCAGTACTGAAACGGAGGAAAGAAACATTCACTATCCTGCTAGGAGAAAATTCCAATTTGAAACTTTACACGTTTACGTCCTAAAGACAGGCTGTCTTTGGCCATGCCACCATTGTTGCTTTTCCCTGAAACAGGGAACACAACATATGGCAGCAGACTGGCAGCGATTGGGCTGGCACCAATGTGGCGCTCACCTTAGCATACTCTGAATGACCCTCTATGTTTGCCCATTCCCACTTTGATTGATGTATCGCTGTCCCCTTTCTGCATTCCTGTAACTCTGCCTACTACTTAATCTGTTGGTTTCTCTCTTTCCTGTTCTTTGGTATACTTTCACTCTTCCCCTTTCTTTATCCTTCTCTGTTCCCTGCTGTTGCTCGCTCCCCATGGCATTCCCTTCCTTGTATATTCTCTCATTTCTCGCCCACCTCTACACATCTGCTTGCTGTATTCCACATCTGATTTATCACTTCAAATCGAAGTCTAGATTTTTGCCTCTTTCTGCATTCGCTGCCCATGCCTCTCTGTATTTCCAGTCTAGCTCATTCTTGTCTCTCAGCATTCCAAGTCAAGTTCTCGATGTCTATGCCATCTTAAGGAATGGTGGGGCTCAGATATATTTTGTGGCTCATCATTCGCAACGCATATACTTAGGGCCTGGTTTAGAAATTTGGGGGTGGGTTGCTCCATCACAACGGTGGCAGATATCCCATCCACTGAAATCTAAATCCCATTATTTCCTATGGGATTTAGATTTCGGGTGTTGGGATACCTGTCACCGTTTTCACTGAGTAACTCATCCACCCAATATCTAAATCAGGCCCTTAATCGGTGGTAGAAATTGCACATCTCAAAGTGTCTCCCAGGGGATTGCATTTAGCACCACCCTGTTCTATATTTACATTTCCCCCCTTGGCTGCACTCAGACGCCAACTTGATTTCAAAATGTTTTCTTCTGCAGACCATTGTGCCTGTTTTTGATAATGAGTTGGATATTCAAGAGAAATTCCACCCTTGTATGTCAGCAGTTCCAGTCTGGATTAATATCAACTGCATTAAGTTGAATGGAAAAAACTCTGAGATTTTGTTCAGTAATACACTCTCCTTCTGGTCACCTAGTTTGTGGCCTTCCAGTGGTGCCTGTCCTTCAGGGCCATCATCATCTGTAAAAAACCTACAGATTTATTCCTCATTCCCACCAAGTCGCCACAGTGTCTGCTTCTTGCATTGCCCTTCTGAGATCTTTAAGGACAATCTTTAAGGACAGTTCTCTCCTGCCTGTATCCTCCTGAAAGACCAGAATTCAGGACTACGGAATTTTTTTGTAGTTTGGACTGCTGCAATATCTTTGCACCATTTAAAATGTGGCCACTAAATTACTTGTCAATGTTTGTCGGCACTAGTTGATCACAAGTCATCACGCGCAGCTACACCGGCTACCGATAGATAGCCAGGCACTCTATTTTCAAGGCCCTTTGTTGATTTTCAAAGCTTTCTCTAATAAAGGTTTTGGTATTCTGTGTAACCTGCTATGTATCTACAAAGCTACTCCTGAGCTACGCTAATCCAATCTCAACCTGTTCCGCACACCAAGGGGGCTTGGCAGGGCAGGCGTAATTTCTGTTATGTGGCTCCTAAAATCAGGAACAGCCTATTGCTAGCGATTCATGTTATTCCCTCTTAATCAGCTTTTACAATTAAACTGAAAACCTTGCTATTTAGTCATTAGATGATCTTTCTCTTGGCTTTCAGTCCAGCTACTAGTGCCAGGATGCCACTTTGTGGGCAATAGCACACTCTAGAAAGTGCCATTAGTTAAGTCATCATTTAATTAATGAATTATTTAATTCATTCATTCATCTGCATGATCCCATACTTCATGCAGATTCAGGGTTAATGAATTAGGGCTCCAATTTTGTTTCATTGGGCAAGAGGTCACTGACATAAAAGGCTAAAAATGTTTTTTTCTGACACAGAAAACAAACTGTAACGTTAAGCTTCTTACACAGGACTATAATGTCCCATAACATTTTGTTTAAATGATTACCATAACATTTAGATAACATTTCAGCTTTTCATGAATATCATATTATGACTGTGTCTACTTCACAATCATACCAATTACTAAACCTTTTTGCGGTAAAACTAGTTGAGGTCAAGACAGATGTCTCTGTAAAGCTACTGGAGTTCTATGCATACTCTGATTTTGGAAAACACAGCGTCTGGCTTTATAAAATGGTACTGTCACTGAACCTACAAAAGGGCGCTCCAGTTACAAAAAGCACGGCTATTCTAGTTTCCAATAGCAGATCAGTCTCTCATTTTACATAGATATTAATACAGAGTCAACCTTCACGTAATAAAAAGTAGCAATCTCCCTGAATTCAGGCAGCGGATAGGAGCCCCCAGTTAGACTGTATAAGCTCAGATTTCGGGCAGCACAGCCCTTCCACATTACACAGATTTCATTGGTTGAGGCTTCATATATTAAGGGCCATATGTACGAACACATTTTCCCATAGACACAGAATGGGCAAAACTGCTTGCTACATCTGTCCCTAAGTGCTTACGCACTGAAAGAGCAATCAAAGGAAACAGCGGTGACGTTAAGGGAGATAACCAGAAAGACAAAAAGAAGTGACGTTGCAGAACAGGGTCGAGGCTTACCAATGCCTATTAAAATACTAAAATATTTGATTTAAGTGAAGCATTGGTTGTTGTGACAAAGAAGGAGACACAGACTTTTAAGAGAGAGATTTTTACAGGGTTTCACCTCTCAATATCAGTGGCTGGTCATGATTGTCACACTTTATAAAACCGATGCAATTACAGATGAAATTACTTATCACATTGCCCTTACCACTTTGAAAAAGATGACTCGGAGTGTAGTGTCATTAATTGGTTTGGTTATGTGTGGTTTATAATTGACTTTCACTTTTGGGGTTGTTATTTATACGTATAAATATTGTGTGGTCAGACCCTCACCGCATGGCCATCAGTTGTGCACAGCTGATGAGGTGTGTTGGCAGCCTGACCTGTACCCAACCTCCGTGAGTGGGCAAACCCAACTTTGCACAGACTTTGTTAGCCATGCAAAGTGGGGGGCGGAGGGGATGAGGTTGGCTCCAGAACTTGACCTTTGGCCACTTCGTGCATCCAGTCTTCCACAAACGTCCATCTCTCACAGCCCACAACCGCTTGGGGCTATGTAAGTGGCTGTATTCAGTTACTGGTGGCCTTTGGCCGTGCCCCATAGATGGTGGCTGCAGGCCATACTCCCATCATGTTGTGTGTGACCAAATCCCACATGAGGCCAATAGTCAAGCACAGCCGTAATGCATTGAATGATGTTTAATTTTATTACACAATGTGCAATTCCTGTACTCAGTTCAGGAATCTTAAGGCCCAGGAGAGTCCAGGCCCAGGGATCTCTTGTGATAGAGCGGAACGTGGTAACAAATTTACCTACGTTTGGACGCTCTTTAGGCCGATGAATCTTTTGACTTAGTGGGAACTCTCTGTACTCATATATCGATCAGTCGCATCAAATCAATAATCAATAACGAACATAAGCAATACCTTGAACAACATAACACTTTACGATTAATCCAGAATACATTTCGGCGAACCCTGACCTTTCAGTCAGGAATAACCACACCAGTTTAATGCAAAGTTAGTGAATTTATTTCCCTATATTAATAAAGCTAGCACAATGTAAATGTTTCTCAACACCAAGTGATAAACATATATGAACATTAATAGCTGTCCATAACGTCGAAACAAGTGTAATCTATGAAGCATTTGAATCACAAGGCATTCGATAATGGCAATGCAAAGCACTAATACGATAATCTGTAATGAACTAATTGCGTACATTTAGTCAGCATAACAAGATCTCAATTGCATCGTGCGACACATGGAATCCTCGTCTAACCTCAAATTAGCATCGGCATGTGGGACTTCATGCAAAAACAATTTAGCAACATTAATTTAGAAAACTCCTAACTAGGGGTCTTACCAAAAATCAGCAGCTGGTTACCTAAAAGAAACACAATGCAATTTTACAATTTCCTTTCATATTTACCAATTACGATCAGCATACAAGGAAGTCTTCGTCTCACAGGTACCGTTCTTCGGTCATCATGGGTACCGTTTCGATCGGCATAGGACTGGGCAAAGGGGCAGGGGTGAACGGGGCAATTGCCTCACGGCGGCAAGGTAAAACTATTACTTCATGCAAAGGGATCAAATCAAAGTTACAGTCTCTAGGGCAAGAATCATTTAAAGTCTCTTTCTCTCGATTAGAGAAAGCATCAAAGTCTCTCAAAATGGCGTCGCAGCAAAGTGGGCCATAATAGCTACGAAGTCAAAATGGCGGGTATCGAGCTGGTAATGGCTGCAATGGCGCATAATGGCTACCTTCTTCTCGTGCACCTGGGTTTTATAGACAACAGTTCAAGTCCAGTAGGGTCTCCATTGGTGGGTTCATAGGTTAGCTTCAAATTGACCAATCAAACACGACAGTTCTCAAGCTTTTACTTAAGCATACATTATCCTTGGAGATGGGTACACAAGTTGCAAAATTGTTGTCCAATTAGCTTACTCTCAGAGCCTCCATTGTCCGCACCTGCAAGTCAACCTTGAATTTAAGAGAAAATATGCCAGGCTGGCACCAACTTTAAGATAAGCATGTGAACAGTTTCTGTGGAAAAGTACAGCTTCGAGCTAAAATACACGTTTAATAGCACAGTGGAAAAATACGAGCATCTAAACCGTGAGACCAGGCAACTAGGCCAAGCCTCTGCTAAAGTAATGCTAAGCTAAAACATTTCAAACAAGCAAATCGCAGCACACGTTTATGATTATGTCGGATTAGTGCAATTCTAATTCACCACGTTATATAAAGCACGCGTATAAATGATGGCAAACTACTCTGAGGGCACATTTTGTCCCCGTACAATCTTTATTAATTCGGTTAAAGTCACACATGATTATTTCAGCACTACGTTTAAGCGTTAATAAATCAAAACCTTCATTTTCTGCTTCATCAATCCCTCCTCTGATGACTACTAGTCATCACACAAATTTAGCCCACAAATTTTATTCCATTAAAATTCTGTCAGTTCCCTTTTCCTTTTGGTTCCCCTAGTTTGCGCTTTGTATTCTTCTGCCATTCTTTTCATAATTTTCTCTTCTTTTCTTCTTTTAATTCTTTCCATAATCATTATTATTCCCCTTTTTATTCCCCAAATTCCAAATACACAAATTATTACTATTAATATTCCTTCTATTATTTTCAATAATATTCCATTCCAAATTCCCCCAATCCAATATCCCACTGAAGCTATTCCTTTTCCAACCTTCTCCCACACTCCTGGTTCTTTCAGTTCTTTCAAATCTGCACTTTCTTTTGTTAGGTTAGCAAGCATAGTTTTAATCTTCACACTATTATCCGGTATATAGGTGCAGCAGTGACGTGCACCAATCATTTTGCAAACGCCTCCATCCTTTGCTAAAAGAATGTCTAAAGCAAGCCTATTTTGAAGAGTCATAGCTCTTTCCGCTGCAAGCTCAGCATCTATCAGGATTATAGCACCTGAAAACTTTGTCAGCATGTTATCCACTATAGTAGACAACTTTCGTATCTTGATGGAATTCAGCACAACTCCCAATGAAGGAATCATGGCTCCAAATATATCACCTACCACAGCAGCTGCGGTCTCTCTTTTCTGGATATTATGAGATCCAGATGTCTTTTGAATCATCGATACGTCATCCAGTTGATAAACTTTCGGGAACACTATACCCAAATAACATCTTCCCCACCAACCCTTTGGAAGACGATAATAAGCATTATGCCCACAAATGTAATACACCCCTGGAATGACAGGGTCAAGTCCGTCCATCATGAATGTCCATTTGGCCTTAAAAATAAACGTATGTTTGCACTCACTCGCTCCTACAAAAATATTGTCATAATAAGATTCACCCCGGTATATACAAAACTTCCCTACATGCCAAGCATCTAAAGCTATTTTCCCTTGTGTCTTTATAGCAGCAAAATCATAATTATCTACTGAAGTCCTCTTCTGTAACTCCTTTTCTAATTTCGCTTTCATTTGAGCCCTTCTATCATCTGTGCGATCTAAAAAGCTTATTTCTACAGCAGAGACTGAGCAAGTAAGGTTCTCCCTATGAGCATGAGCCGTTTCAAAAGGTTGCATTGGCTCGAAAAAGTCCCTCATAATTTTGTAATCCCAATATCTTGCAGTTTCGCTTAGCTGCGCTATTATAGGAACATAAGCTAAGGTAACATCATAATTCGAGTAAAAATACTGTATGTTAGTTTGACCATAAAACCTAGACATTACTATACTACACGTAATCCCATATGTAAGAGGCATGTGGTGATAAGTCACCCCTTCTTTTACTGATGTCGGTATCTGTGTACACACATAACAATCCTTCGCATCCATAGTCTCAACATACTCTGTTAGCAAGCGATAGAAAACGTTATACGAAAGCTCTTTCTTATCATGCAAGAGCCTCTCATCCATTGCTAGTCTTTTCAATGGTGTTAGTTCAGTGACAGTAACAGGAGCAATAGTAGAAGCAGTAATAGTCTCATTCTCACCCTTTCCATGCATTCCAAACACAATTGCCATTATTATTATTACACATGTTACTACCAAGCCTATACACGCATATTTACAAAACTTCTTTCTATTGTTTGGCGTCATGATCTGTATAGAATCAGAGAGCTAGAAACACTTACAAATGAAACTATTTAGCAAATCAGTTGCAAAGCTGAACAAGCACAATGTTCACACCGTCTTCTTCAAAAGGCCAGTCATTTATCGGTTAGCAGCATTTGTCTCAGGTTCGGCAATAACTCAGTCTTTATCAGTTTCGCAAATGTCTCATCCGGTTTAACAATGTCTCAGCTGGTTGTTTTCTTTCACGTTATATTGTAGCAAGCAATATCATTTACTCTTTCAATCGACAGAGTCTATGAAACTTTTCTTTTCTATTGGTATCTCTTCTTCTTCTTCGTTCTCGATGCTCAGAGATACAAACTCGTCAGTCCAATCATCATTGACTGCATATGCCCATTCAGGACCGGAATACCTCCTGTTTGGTATTCTTTTCCTTTTCAATTTTGCTTCTCTTTTCGATTCTGCTTCGCTGGTACTTTCCTCTTTTGTCAAGTCTTTTTCTTCACTTGACGATTGATCCACAGTACTCACTTCTTTTCTTTTCTCTTTCACTTTCGGCCTTCCTCCTTCGTTCAAACTTTCTTTACCCTTTTCTTTTATTGGCGAGATACTTAGTCTTCTCTTTGCACCATGTCCATTTGATGGACCTGCGATCTTCTCTGTAGAGGCTTGAACTCTTTCGTTCTGTTCTGCCTCGTTCTCTCCTTCTTGTGAACCAATCACGTTCTCTTTTCCTTTTTCTGTATTGTCTGCTTCTGGGAAAGCCCTCCTCTGATCAGGCTCTCCTGCTTTTTCACCTTTTTCTAGCCCTTCGTCACCGTTACTTTCTTCAGGCTCTGTATCACTTTCAGCTGCTTCAGGCTCCTTGTCACCTTCAGCTGCTTCAGGCTTTTTGCTACCCTCAGCTGCTTCAGGCTCTTTGTCACCTGCAGCTTCTTCGCCGCTGTCTGAACTTTCTCCTTGGTCTCCCCCAAGTGAGTTGGTGTCTTCGTTGTCGGAGAATATTTCCTTTTCTCCTTCTTCTGCCTGTTCGCTTTCAGTTCGCTTTTGTTCCGTATCAGCACTCGGCACTGCTTTATCAGGCACTGGTACTTTCAGCGCTTCAACTTCCTCATCTGTGGGACACAACACCTTCTTTGTGTGACTGGCGTGAATCCAGTTGGGAACCCCCGCACACTTCACAGCTGTAGTTGTCGTCAGGATCACTTGGAAAGGGCCTTTCCAACGGGGTTCCAGACACGACTTTCTCACGTGCTTCTTTACCACGACCCAGTCACCTGCTTTCAGTGCGTGTCCTGGACCTTGGATCAGTGGCAAGGTGGTCGCTTCCACCTGGTGAGAGAAAGAGCGAACCACGTCAGCCAGTCCTTTGCAGTAGTCTAACACCATATCATCTGTAATATTCAAAAGCATGTTTGCGGGAACTGCAGGAAGTCTCATAGCCCTGCCCATGAGTATTTCATGTGGAGACAATCCAGTTTTTCTATCAGGAGTGTTTCTCATTGACATTAGCACTAAGGGCAATGCGTCAGGCCATTTCAAATTTGTCGATGCACATATTTTTGCCATTCTCTATTTCAGCGTACCATTCATCTGCTCCACCAGTCCTGATGCTTCAGGGCGATAGCTACAGTGCAGCTTTTGCTCAATGTTCAGTGCTTCGCAAAGTAACTTCATTACCTCATTGTTGAAGTGACTTCCTCTATCTGATTCTAAAGAGATCGGGAATCCGAAACGTGGTATCAACTCCCTCAACAATAGCTTGGCAACTGTAAGGCTGTCATTTCTACGTGTAGGATATGCCTCGATCCAGTGACTAAAAATGCACACAATCACCAACACATATTTCAGACCCCCATGCACAGGCATTTCAATGAAGTCCATCTGCATGCGGCTAAAAGGACCGCTTGCCCTACCAATGTGACTCGCGCTCACAACTGTTCCCTTTCCTGGGTTCATCTGCTGGCAAGTGACACATCGATGGCAAACTGCTTCTGCAGCTTGACGAAATCTGGGGTTAAACCAATCAGTTTTGAACAATCTTATCATGGCATCTCTCCCTAGGTGAGCTTGCCCATGATAGAACCGCGCAAGCTGTGATAAGAGACTATTTGGCAAAACAAATTTTCCCTCATGTGAAACCCATAATTCATCTTGTCTCTTTATGCATTGTGATTTGACCCATGAGTCTCTTTCATCCTCCCCGACATTATTCTGTAGTGCTTTCAGTTCCTCTATTGTATCTACAACCTTCAAGGCAAATGCTTCAGCTGGTTCGAGTTCTGGCTCATTTATCGTATTCCAATCATCCCTTAGTAATATACAGTTCAAGGCACAAAATCTTGCGACTTGATCTGCATATGCATTTCCCAGAGACACATAGTCCTGTCCTTTCGTGTGAGCACTGCACTTTACCACTGCAACTTCAGCTGGCACTTGAATGGCATGTAACAATTCCCTTATTCTCTCCCCGTTCTTAACTGGGGATCCTAAAGAAGTCAGGAACCCTCTCTGTGACCATAGTTGTCCAAAGTCATGCACAATCCCAAATCCGTATTGACTATCAGTGTAAATTGTGACTTTCATCAATGCAGACAATTGACATGCTCTAGTAAGGGCTACAAGTTCTGCTACTTGCGCAGAATAGACTCCTTGGAGCCATCCCGCTTCCAAGACACCTGTCACAGTACATACAGCATATCCTGCTTTCAAAATCCCCATCCCATCTCTTAGACATGAACCATCAACAAAAAGAATCTGGTCATTTACATCAAGCTTGGTATCCTTGATGTCCGGTCGGGGTTTTGTGCAAAATTCAGTCACCTGAAGGCAGTCATGCTCGACGTCTTCAGCGTTCTCAATTTCGGCATTTTCTCCAGGAAGCAAGGTAGCTGGATTCAACGTAGTGCACCTTTTCAGCTGCACATTCGGTGAGCCCAGAATTATCGTCTCATACCTCGTGAGTCTTGCTCCAGTCATGTGTTGCGTTCGGGAGCGGGTCAAAAGTATTTCAACTGAGTGAGGGACCATGACTGTTACTGGGTGTCCCATCACTATTCCTTCACTCTGAGTGAGGCTGATACCAACTGCTGCTACGGCGCGCAAACACCCTGGGAGTGCTGCTGCAACCGGATCCAAAGTAGCTGAAAAATACGCTACTGGTCTGTTTACGCCACCATGGGCTTGGGTCAAGACAGACAAAGAACATGCATCACGTTCATGACAAAACAATGTGAAAGGCTTCGTGTAGTCAGGCATACCTAAAGCTGGAGCCCTGCACATGCATTCCTTTAGTTCAACAAAAGCATCCCTCTCGTCTCCTTTCAGCTCAATTTCATCCAAGGCATCTTTCTGGGTCAATTTCAGTAGGGGCTTCGCTAGAGACGAAAAGTTGGGGATCCACTGGCGACAGTACCCCACCATTCCCAAAAACTTCCTCACCTCCTTCCTTGTCTTTGGTGGACTCATTTGGAGTATACTTGTAACTCTTTCCTTCATTATTCTCCGTGACCCTTTCTCTATTTGGTGACCCAAATATTTCACTTTCTTCTGACAGAACTGTAATTTGGAAGGGGACACTTTATGTCCATTCCTTCCCAAATGGTTCAACAGAGCAATGGTATCGGCTGTGCAGCCATTTTCTGTCTTTGATGCAACCAGTAAGTCATCAATGTACTGTACTAGAATTGACTCGAATGGCAATTCTAATGCTTCCAGGTCTTTCTTTAGGATCTGATTGAATATTGACGGTGACTCGGAAAACCCTTGAGGAATTCGACACCAACTGTACACTCTGTCTAGGAATTTGAAACAAAAGAGGAATTGGCTGTCCTCATGAAGAGGCACAGAAAAGAATGCCTGTGACAAATCGATGACTGAGAACCATTCAGCATCGCAAGGGACTTGAAACATTATCACAGCTGGATTCGGTACGACAGGGCAGCACTTTATTATGATGTCATTTATTTTCCTCAAATCCTGCAGGAGTCGGACCTTTCCACTTGGCTTTATCAGTCCCATTATTGGTGAATTACATGGACTGCTTAGCACTTCTTTCAGTACCCCCTGCTTTACAAATTCGTCAATGAGTTGGGCAACTTTCATGAGGGTGTCTTGTGGCATGTGGTATTGTGGGGTCTGGGGAAAGATCGCATTGGGCTTTACCATCACTTTCACTGGTTCCACTCCTTTCATCAATCCCACCTCTTTCCCTGTCATGTCCCACACTTCTTTTCCGACTGTTTCCCGTAATTCTGCTGGGATATCTTCTTCAGTTATCATCGGGAAGAGACAAATCAGAGGATACTCTTCGTCGACTGTCTCCATTTCATCCCCTTCTACACTGTCCTCTTCCTCCCCATCATTGCTCGTTTCTATTGTGATTCCTTCGTTTGAACACATTATCGAACAACCCAATTTACACAATAGGTCTCTTCCTAACAGTGCTATCGGGCTTGAGTCACACACCACAAACTGATGTACCCCTTGATAGTTACCGATGCTGACTGGAACCGGATCTGTTATCGGGTTCGTCAGATGTCTGTTTGCTACTCCCACCACTTGAACTGTCCTCCCTGAGAGAGGCAAATTTTTTTACTTCACTGCTCTTAACTGTTGAACGTGTGGCTCCCGTGTCAACCAAGAATGAGACACGATGACCCATTACTCTTCCCTCTACGTACGGACCCCTTTGATCAACTTCCAAGGATGCCGCAAGCACACAATCTCCTTCTTCTCCTAAACTTTCACTCTCCCATACGTTGTTTATTCCACTCTCACTGTGTAATGGGAACTGTTGTACTGTGCCATTTGTACTCATTACCTGACCCGTTACCTGTGGAGGAACCATCACTTGCTGCTGACCCATTGGTGCCAATGGTATTTGCATTTGCTGATTAGGTACCATAGGTAACTGCTGTTGCATCGGCTGCATCTGCGTCATCTGCACACGAGGCATCTGCATCTGCTGCGGCTGCATCGGTTGTAATCCCTGCAATTGATTTATGGTCTGAAAATTTGGGTTTGGACCTCTCATTTTCGGTCCTCTCATTGTCTGAAATGCATTGACATCATTGTTTTGCTGACCAACACCTGCACCTGCACCTGCACCTACGCCTACACCTTCCTGCACCACCATCGGGCACTCGCGTTTTCAATGTCCGACGATCCCGCACACGTGACACGGCATCACCTTCTTCATTGCTTGCACACCCGTCACAACAGTGTTCAAATCCGGACCATTATTCACAAAACCTCCTCTACCTCTGCCTCTGGCTTGTGGCTGAAACGCCATGTTTCCCTGCAACTGCAACTGCTGTTGCGGTACCTGCTGTTGGAACCCTTGCATCCCTTGCAAACCTTGCAGACCTTGCAAACCTGTTTGAGCTGCCTTAAGCTGCATCATCATCACCTTCTCTTTCAGCCTTTTCTGTTTCACCTCAATTTCGTCGCTACAGTATTTCGCATAAGTCAAGACCTCATCGATCGGTTTGGACTGCCAACAAATCAAATGCGACTTTATCATCTGACTTATCTCTGGCCTCAGCCCTTCCACAAATCTGAAGACAAAATGGAGCATGTCCTTCGCCTCTATTGTTTCCGTGCCACTGTAATTCTTGAACGCCTTCAACAATCTTTCATAGTAACTATGAATTGATTCTTTAGTCTCTTGGGCAGTTCGGTCAATCTTCTGCCAATCCACGTTCTTCGCGGGTACCTTCGTTTTCAAATGCTCAATCACCTTATAGTACAAGCTCATCACCATAGGCGATGGTGCGCCCGTTTCCCTGTGTCTCTCCGGTTCACTTGTCGGCCAACCTACAGCTCTTTTGCAATCCTCCCACAAATCTGCCGGAACCACTATCTCAAACAGAGTATTCAGGTCTTCCCAGAGACATTTTGCAAGCTTCACAAACCTATCAGTCTGCTGGTACCATTCAATTGGTTTCTCTCTTAGTTTGGGAAAGTCGTCCGTAAAGGACTGAATGTCGCTTCTGTGCCATGGTACGTGTACTAATTTTCCTCCTGCTGTCTCCCTCATTGGTAGCATTGTTACTGTATCACTACTCCGCGGTCTTTTGTCATTGTTCTCTGTAGCACTGTCCCTCCTCTTGTCCTTCCTCTTTACCCATCTGCTTTCCCATTTGTCTAGGCACCTCCACACTTGTGCACTCTGCAGCAATTCTCTAAGGTGGGTCTTCATGCCTGCTGACCTCATGTGTTCAAAATCTGTGGTCCCAAAATCTAACCTGTAGCTCCTGCTTAAGTGTTTCGTCTTGTCTATGTCAACCCCGTTTCTGTCAGCTGCTTCCTGCAAGCCCTTATGTATTTTGTTCACTTCCTTCGTAATCCTGGGACATAGATACCTCAGCTCTTCTTCCGTGTAGGACTCTAACCTGTTCACACCCATAGTCCCTTCCACCAATTCTTGTGCTTCCATGTTCAACCTGACCCTATTCATGTAGTCTTCTCCTTTCCCACTAGCTGGACTTTGTGTGGAATTCAGACTGTTGAACCACTGGGTCAACTGTTGCGCATTCACCCCCATCAGGGTGGCGTTCACATCGACTGCCATCGATGGCTGTGGCAGTTTTTCAGTGTTCGACGTGAGAGGTATTATCAGTGGGGGGCTCGACCTCACCAGTGTGGACTGAGCACATACGGGACTAAACTCCATCAAGGACCCAGACCCAGTTGGCTGAGCCGGTATCGGAGTTATCCCTGGAATGTTTTCTATGCACCTTCTTTCTGTCCCATTCTGCAGCATTGATCCCTGACTATTCAGAGGTACCACTGGACCTACAGTAATGGGTAAGGATATCGCGTCTGGGTTCTGTCCATTCCCCATGTTCTGAGGCATGTTCATTCCCACACCATGGGACATCATTGCTGGCATGCCCATCTGGCTTCCCGCCATTTGGACGTGTGCATTTCCTCCCTGCATCTGCTTTTGAGGCATCATAAACTGAGTTGAGTCAGCTTGTGCCATTGTTGGGTTGTAACCATTCTGTACTCCTCTTACTGTTGGATCTAGAATCATTCCTGCACTGTTGTCACTACTATAGTACCCTGGCATCTGCGGCTGATAATTCTCTGCTGGTTTCAACACGGGCACATCTGGATATATTCTCCTAACCTGTGGTATCTGCGGGGTGAGCAATAAACTCGGGTCCTTAGATCCCGATGACGCTCCTGGACTCTGTGTTTCACTGCTCTGTATCGGTGCTGGAGGGGCAGAACTAGTACTTGGACCTTGTCCATTCTCTGCATAAGGCGGTGGACGGTCATTCAGCAATTGCATTATCAACTCCTCATCCTCTAACTCCTCTTCTCTTCTCAACTTTTCCTCGTCCTCTCTATCCTTAGAACACTTTCTGTCCGTCTTACAGGTAGCTTTCTTCCCTGTCTCTTCTCCTTCCTTAGTAATTGCTGGGAACAATTTTATCCCCTGCAATACATCTGACCTCCACACCTTTTGTGCATTATCCCACCTAGCATCCGCTAGTGTCTTTTCTACCTTCCTCATCCTGGTCTCGAACTTCTTTTGCTGTTGCTGTCTGGCCATCAGTTCCCAAATTGCAAGAGCCTCAAACTGTGCTGGCCTTGGAGGCACCTTCAGGTCGTACATTGTGAATCTCAAATTCTCTAAAATCTTTATATTGAATGTCCCATATATCGGAAACGCTACGCTCCCATGTTTCTCTGTCAACTTGTGCCATTGCTTTAGCCAAAGACACGGAGCTACCCCCTTTTCTTCCATTACAATGTAAGCTGGTGTACCCTCGGGCGGCGTCTCCTCTCCTACGTTCGCTTTAATGTAAGACTCCCCCTTCATTGCGCTCCTAAATGCTTTAAGGAATTTCATTTTCTCGTCTTCTATTTTCACAAAGTTTATAACCAATATTTGACTTCAATTCCACAAAACTTTAATCAATAGGTAACTTTAATTGCACAAATTTGTAATCAATAGGTGACTTTTATTCCCGGAATACTCTTCACCTGCCTTTCCCCTTCCAATCGAGTGCCACAGACTGCGTCCAATCCGTGCGCGACCCGTCTCTGTAACCAACCTATCCCAGCGCGGCTCTTAGTGACGTCACACTCACACACACTGCGGCTGACAAAGCCTCGCGGCTAGTCCTCCTTCACTCACCTCTTTTCGTAATAACTTCTTGCATATATTGCGAGCTATCAAAAAATAAAACAGACCTGTCGGTTTACTACAGGAAGGGTAACACAGTCGCTTCAGGACCTTAGGGACTTTTCACCAACCGTGACCACTATTCGATCTCTTTCACCAGTCTCGGCCGCTATTCGGTCTTTCTCGGTCCCCACATTCGCAAGCAAATCTGACCCGCAGACCTACTCTCAACTTGTCAATGATCTGTTCTAGTGCACTTAGAATCTTGTCAAAGCCCGAAGTCGAAGTTTCTTTCACTCCTTAACACACGTACCGACTCGTTGACCACGCCCGATCAACCTACTAAACCGCCCAGACCACAACATGGATCAACATACTCCGGAGTCTCTTGACCTCGCAGGGCCCGTCTCAACAACAACAACCACGTGGACCTTTTTATGCACAAAGCGCCAGACGCACATGAAGTTCGGCGACTTCCCTACTCTCACACTCGGAGCCGCACCTCCGTTATCTCTATGAAGTTCGACGACTTCTCTACTTCTACACTCGGAGTCGCACCTCCGCTATCCTTAAAAAGAAAACCCTCGCAACCTTTTCACACACCCTGCGGCAATAAGCTGTGCAAGCGCAAAACCCTAACTTCACTCATACCATCACTAGTACCGCCAACGCTGATTCCACACCTCCGTTCTCTCCATTCGCAAGCTCCGAGATCCCGGGAAAGTCGCGATGGACCTAGCCCATCATCATCTTGTCAATTATTTTCATCCAAGAAAATCTAATTCAACTTCTCGAATGAGGCCTCAAAATGCGTAACCGTTAATTCGACACCATGCACTTTAATAGTACAGGGTCCCAAAAGACGTAACCGTCCTCTGCTACCATCTACTGATAGAGCGGAACGTGGTAACAAATTTACCTACGTTTGGACGCTCTTTAGGCCGATGAATCTTTTGACTTAGTGGGAACTCTCTGTACTCATATATCGATCAGTCGCATCAAATCAATAATCAATAACGAACATAAGCAATACCTTGAACAACATAACACTTTACGATTAATCCAGAATACATTTCGGCGAACCCTGACCTTTCAGTCAGGAATAACCACACCAGTTTAATGCAAAGTTAGTGAATTTATTTCCCTATATTAATAAAGCTAGCACAATGTAAATGTTTCTCAACACCAAGTGATAAACATATATGAACATTAATAGCTGTCCATAACGTCGAAACAAGTGTAATCTATGAAGCATTTGAATCACAAGGCATTCGATAATGGCAATGCAAAGCACTAATACGATAATCTGTAATGAACTAATTGCGTACATTTAGTCAGCATAACAAGATCTCAATTGCATCGTGCGACACATGGAATCCTCGTCTAACCTCAAATTAGCATCGGCATGTGGGACTTCATGCAAAAACAATTTAGCAACATTAATTTAGAAAACTCCTAACTAGGGGTCTTACCAAAAATCAGCAGCTGGTTAACTAAAAGAAACACAATGCAATTTTACAATTTCCTTTCATATTTACCAATTACGATCAGCATACAAGGAAGTCTTCGTCTCACAGGTACCGTTCTTCGGTCATCATGGGTACCGTTTCGATCGGCATAGGACTGGGCAAAGGGGCAGGGGTGAACGGGGCAATTGCCTCACGGCGGCAAGGTAAAACTATTACTTCATGCAAAGGGATCAAATCAAAGTTACAGTCTCTAGGGCAAGAATCATTTAAAGTCTCTTTCTCTCGATTAGAGAAAGCATCAAAGTCTCTCAAAATGGCGTCGCAGCAAAGTGGGCCATAATAGCTACGAAGTCAAAATGGCGGGTATCGAGCTGGTAATGGCTGCAATGGCGCATAATGGCTACCTTCTTCTCGTGCACCTGGGTTTTATAGACAACAGTTCAAGTCCAGTAGGGTCTCCATTGGTGGGTTCATAGGTTAGCTTCAAATTGACCAATCAAACACGACAGTTCTCAAGCTTTTACTTAAGCATACATTATCCTTGGAGATGGGTACACAAGTTGCAACATTGTTGTCCAATTAGCTTACTCTCAGAGCCTCCATTGTCCGCACCTGCAAGTCGACCTTGAATTTAAGAGAAAATATGCCAGGCTGGCACCAACTTTAAGATAAGCATGTGAACAGTTTCTGTGGAAAAGTACAGCTTCGAGCTAAAATACACGTTTAATAGCACAGTGGAAAAATACGAGCATCTAAACCGTGAGACCAGGCAACTAGGCCAAGCCTCTGCTAAAGTAATGCTAAGCTAAAACATTTCAAACAAGCAAATCGCAGCACACGCTTATGATTATGTCGGATTAGTGCAATTCTAATTCACCACGTTATATAAAGCACGCGTATAAATGATGGCAAACTACTCTGAGGGCACATTTTGTCCCCGTACAATCTTTATTAATTCGGTTAAAGTCACACATGATTATTTCAGCACTACGTTTAAGCGTTAATAAATCAAAACCTTCATTTTCTGCTTCATCACTTGCATGTGCTCATGATCACAAAATCTCAAAACAACAATGGGTAAAGTGAAGTTATGGTTGGCTGTTGTAGCACCTTAACATGTGTTAAAAAAACCTCAGCAATGCCCCTAAAAACACACACTGTTAAGGTGCAGTTATTGTCACGAATAATTAAAACTAAAAAAACACTGAAATTGGCAAGGTGTGGTTATCAGCACAATTCATTATTCACATGGCCGAAGCAAAACTTAGAGTTGACGGAAAATATTCATACTAATTAAATATAAACTGAGACTGTTGGAAACCCATGATCAAAGGCACCGTCTACAGCGAAACAAGTGATGCCAAAATAGATTTTTAACGCAAAAATGGCAAATAATGAAAAAAATAAGTGAGTATCCGCACCGCACGCATGGTTCAGGGTGTCTGCACTAAACAAAGCTATTCTATCAAAACTTGCTCAGGATTAAATATGTTACAGTTTAAGCTTCCAAAACTAAAATAATATAAAACGTAGATCTGAAATGGTGTAAAAGTGCACAGCTATCACAGTAACTAACTGCACATTAAAAAGCATACCACATTGATATTTGTTGAGACAATAGAAAGGAATATAAATAATTATTAACTTATGCACTTTAGGGAAGCAAATATGGTCTGAGATTGCGCTATATAAAACTGCAAAAAAACTACACGCAATAAAATATGTGTGTTCAAAATGACAACTTTCTGCAAGACCAGAAGTGGACAAAACGTTAAAACGTATCACTTTCAGACTTATGGACATCGTTTGAAAACATGAAAATTAAATGTAAATATATGCATGCCAAACACGGTCATTAAAGCCCTTAAACTATTATAAGAGCATTAAACAAGGGTATATTGCCACAGCTTTAGGTTATGAGAATAACTCGACACGTATAACCTTAACCCAGCAAAGACCATGGAAAACAAGGTTAAAGCATTCACAGCTGTAGGTAACACATACAGTAGTGACTCCTATAGGCACCATACTGAAGGACGGAAAGATATGCTCTTCATTAACAACACAGAGATCCATGGCGCAGGTTTTCACAGATGAGTCTGAAATTCTGACGCATTTGTGGTGCTAAAGTCATGCATTGCTGGACTAGCATAAAATAAATGACGCTACTCCAGCAATGCGAAGAGGCACCCTTAGACAAAAGCCGTGCATCACTTTTTCCGCCTGCTCTGAGCGGGAGGTAAAATTCTCATACAGTGAAGGTGCAGAATATTGCAGTGAAATGTAAATTTCACTGCGTCAGTTCTGCATGGCTTTTTGCCTGGGAATGTTTACCTTGCTTATCATTGCTGGTAGCTGGCACCAATGGGTGAAAGGTGACGCTAGAAGCCTCTAGCCTCACTTTGTAAATATGGATATATTCTTGTGCCACCGCTGTGTCATTTTGTTTTATGTAAGGGGCTGGTAAATAAGCCCTTCAATATTTTAACAATTATGTATGCACTTCATTACCACTACACAATTACAAGTCAGCCTATAAACTCAATATGTTAACAATTACGTATGCGCTACATTACCACTACACAACTACAAGTCAGCCAGTAAACTCAATATGTTAATAATTACGCATCCACTTCATAACCACTACAAAACTACAAGTCAGTCTATAAAGATATGTTAACAATCATGTTTACTCCAATACAAAAACACAATAACAGGAAGCAAGAAAAATAGTCCTCTATTGCAGACAACAATACATACTCTTCGTTGATCACTGTAGTGCACATGCAAAGGGCTGTCACTCAGATCAACCGCTGAGACCAATTAATGAACGTATTTTACTGAAACAGGAAATTCAAGTAAACACCAATAAATATAAAGAACAAACCCTCGTCTCCTACACTAAATGTATGGGACTTGTAAACTACCCAGTTTTTGAATGACATAGAAAGTAACAAATGGCATAGAAAGTCTGACCCAGAGGACCTATTATCTAAGTATGTATATGTATTATAAAACATTATATTTTTAGAACATACGAGGCTGGCGGACGGGTAGGCTAACCTAAAAAGCTCTTGACTAACTGTCTGACCTAAACAGAAAATAATGTTGTTTCTGTTATTCTTGTAACATGTGTCCTAGGGGGCAAGTATATGTATAATGTCATTTTTCTATCTGTAGTCCAAGTAACTGTGAAATGTGAGCATCCTTCTAAGCACTATTGTTGCATAATCCCTGGGAGTGCACAGAGGTTTAAAATGCGATCAAAATGTGTACAGTAACACGGTGTACGAGGTATCATGAAATAAAACATAAATACGTTTGCTCTTATTCGGTTCTTATATTTTAAATCGTTTTAATTAGAAGACATGTGCTAATGTATTGAGGAATTGTGAGAGATCACTCAGGTGGCACTGAGGATAGAAGCACACATAAATTACAGTGGAGTAGACTGTCCGGTAAAAGCCCGCAGTGCCAACATTCCAATCTTCTTTGTTCTCAGCAGCAGCTGTGAACAAAGCCTCACGGAGCCTGAGGGGATTTTAATCCCCTCCGGTTCCGTGAAGCCTTTGTTTTATTTAGAAGAACATTCTGCCCTCTAATGGCAGAATGTTCTAATAGCCTTAGAACCCACTGTAGTGGGCTCTACCAACTATTAAAGGCCCTCTCTCTTGTTAAAGGCCCGAGCCGAACGCAGGAGCGGGCCTTTAATAGCCGGAAGAGCCTGCTATGGCGGGTTCTAAGGCTATATTTGAACATTGGAATGTTGGCAGCTTCATTGGAGACAATGGAATGCTCCGGGCTTTCACTGGCCGGTGAAAGACCACAGCGTCAACATTCCAATCTTCTTTGTTCACAGAAGCAGCTGTGAACAAAGCCTCACAGAGCCTGAGGGGATTTTAATCCCCTCTGGTTCTGTGAAGCCTTTGTTTTATTTAGAAGAACATTCTGCCCTCTAATAGCAGAATGTTCTAATAGCCTTAAAATCCGCTGTAGCGGGCTCTACCGGCTATTAAAGGCCCTCTCCCTTGTTAAAGGCCCAAGCCGAACGCAGGAGCGGGCCTTTAATAGCCGGTAGAGCCCGCTGCGGCAGGTTCTAAGGCTATATTAGAACATTGGAATGTTGGCAGCTCCATTGGAGACAATGGAGTGCTCTGAGCTTTTACTGGCTGGTAAAAGCCCGCTACGCTAACATTCCAATCTTCTTTGTTCACAGCAGCAGCTGTGAACAAAGCCTCACGGAGCCTGAGGGGATTTTAATCCCCTCCGGTTCCGTGAAGCCTTTGTTTTATTTAGAAGAACATTCTGACCTTCGGCTCGGGCCTTTAACACGGGAGCAGGCCTTTAATAGCCGGTAGAGCCTGCTACGGCAGGTTCTAAGTCTATAGTAGAAAAGCTAAGAGCATTCCAAAAAGAAGGCGAGTAATATAGTTACAAGGATGTTTATTTACTATTTTAAAAAATATTTATTTATTGTTTTTTTAACAATACAAAACAATGGTTTCACTGTCATACATCCAAGATATAATTGAAGACGACAAGGGTGTTCAAGGTACAGTAAATAACGTCGCAGGACTCCACATCATCAGTAAGAAATCATACAGTGGGACAACATCTCGACAGTGGGGCCAGATACACAGACAAATTACAGAATAATCACTGATCATGTTGTTCATAGGTAACATCTTCTCGTGGGTCGAGGTTGTAGTATGTGATCCAAGGACCCTTATATTTGACAAAATTTACAGGGGCAACCTCTACCCTTATATACCACCTGCTCGGCCGCCATATACATATCCATCCCTCTGTTCCACTCATTTATCGTTGGTGCACCACGGGCTCCCCAGTGCCTTACAGTGTCCCTTTTGGCTATCACTAGGCCCATATTACAAAGCATCAGTTGCATACGAGAGAGATCTACTTCACAGGGGACTCCAAAGAGAATGTATTTAGGGTCTTCTGGCAATGTAGTGTCAAGTATTTCCCCCAGCTCAACTAGCAGGTTTTGCCAGTAAAAGCGTATAACCGGGCAAGTCCAGAGTGTGTGAAAGTATTCTCCTGTATGGTCCACACACCACAAACAGTCAGGAGAAGTCACCCGACCTTTGTTATAGACACGTGTTCTGTCATAATAGATCCAGTGTAGTATCTTTAGCTGAAAGAGTCATAGTCGAGTCTTATTCGCAACCTCTCTAAGGAACATGACAGCAGCCTCCAAATCTATGTCTTCTAACTCACATACTGACGGGTCCCAGGTACGCCTGAGTTTTTGTAGGGTGTCAGGCATATTGGAATTCATTGTTTTATATATGGATGAGACTGCTTTCTCCAGTATTTCCCCATTAACAGCTTGCCCTCTACGGGTGAGTACTCTGGTAGGTCAGTTGGAATAGATTCTGCTCTCCATGCATGTTTGAGCTGGAAATATTGAAAGCATTGTGTGCCAAGGAGCTGGTGCTCCTGCTGCACTGTGGAAAATGGCATCAATTCCCCCTTTCTCAATAAGTCTCCCACCTTAGAGATTCATATGGTGCCCCAGTCATGAAACTCTCTCAGTCTACCAATCTCTCCCAAGTATAGTTCCTGCCCATAGAGGAGTTTCTTATGTGATTTTACCCAACCAACCAATGTGTTTAGTCACCCTGTGCCATATCTCAATAACCACCTTGGTTGCGGGGAGCAGGCGCCTCATTCCCCCACCACGTAGAGGTAGTGTAGATAGGGAAGGTTTTGGAATTGGGCTCTTTCCAGAGCATAAGTGGGGTGAGCCCCATTCACATGACCTCAGTCATTTATTACCATCAAAGGAGAAGCCCAGTAATATGCTCTAAGGTCAGGTAAAGCGATACCTCCATTGTAGCAGTTCTGCTGCAATGTCAGTAGGCTTATCAGAGGATGCCTCGTATTCCACAAGAACCTCTACAACTTTCTTTCATTTTTTACGAAGATGTCATCTGGGAGTTTGCAGTAGAAATGTTGCAAGTCATACACAAACTTAAGGAGAAGTAACCATCTTGAACATGGTTGCTGTACCCATAATTGGAAGAGGAAGTTTTCGCCAGTGCTCTGCATCCATATGGAAATCAGACAGTATTTTATCAACTTTGCGGTTTATACTAGTCTCAGGGTTAAATGTCGTTTACATGCCCAAATATTGGAAACCCTCACAGGATATTCTCAAAGCAGTCTGTTCGACTGCTGTCATGTGGTTATAATAGAGGACTGACTTGTTCCAGTTTATGGTATAACTGGAGTGCATACCATAAGTCTCAAAGGTCTGAAACATTGCAGGGATTGAAGTATGCGGATGGGATAGATAGAACAGAATGTCCTCGGCATATAATGATATTTTCTCCTCCGCTATGGCAGAGCCCGAAGCCCTAAATCCTTGTATCAGCAGATTACCATGGATTTGACATGCCATGGATTCCAGCGTAAGCGCAAATAGAAAGGGAGAGAGAGGGCAAACGTGATGGTTGCTCTGCTGAATAGAAAATGTGTTCGACGTCACTCCATTAACCCATACAGCTGCATAGGGTTCACTGTAAAGCAGAGCTACCCACACCAAAAGTTTGTCCCCAAATCCCAGTGTCTGGAGGGTAGCCATCATAAAATGCCAATGCCCTTCATTAAAGGAAAACAGGATGCATCACAAAAAAAATGAAAAGTTTATTTTTTAATTTTTTCGTTACCATTCACAAAGGGGAAAAGATCCCATGGGGACCCCTTCCTGTTTGCAAATGGGTTATCAATTTGAAATTGGTGCTAACTGTGATTGTTTGCGGCCGCATTCACAGTCACAAAAAAATCATACATATCATTCAGATTCGGTATTAGGAAGGAACTCCCTGAACACGCCCCTTCCTAATACCAAATCACAAAACCCAATTTGCAATTTGGTAACAAGTTACCAATTCACAATTTGGGCTTTGTACATCCTAAAAAGCATTTTTCTAGCTTCAAACGGGCCGATTCTGCAAATCACTGCATTTGCTACTAGAAAAATGCTTCGTACATGTGACCATAAGTATTTTGCTCACTGTATCGCCCCCGCGAGTGTGAATATATAATCTAGCATGGAAAACACCTTATGGACCCTGGAGTAATAGGAATAACCTCTTTTTTTCTGGTGAAGTCATTGCCACAGGTCGATCAAGCCCAGTGTATCTATAAAGCATCAAAGTGGTGGGGACCTGGACGCATCCATGGTGCACAGTGTATGTGATCTGTCTAACATGGATATCAACACATCATTAAAATCCCCTCTGATAATATATAAGGAAGATTCAGATTCCAAAAGGATTTCCACCACAGTAGCCAATATGTACTGTTGTAAGCGAGGTGGGGGTGCACAGACTCTAATGATAGTAACGTCTTCACTGCCCTACAGACCCTGTACTGCTGTGTATGTCCCATTGGGAGCTAACCACGTTCTGCAGACCTGGAAGGGAGGAGTGTTTTGGATAAGGATTGCTAAACCCCTTGCACCAGAAGTGAACCCAGCATGCGCCAGCAGAGTATAAGCTTCCCAAGCTAGGAAGCAACAATGGTTTTCCTGAAGGTGGGTTTCCTGTAAAGGAGTACATCTGGTTTCTGGTGTCCAATAAAGGCAGTCACTAGACCCCTCTTAACCTTGAGTCCTAAGCCGTTGACATTCCATCTTCAGGGTTAATCGCTGACCCTATTACCACAATGATGCACATTTTTGTCCTATTTCAGTGAATTGGGACTATTATTAGAAGCAACACCTTTAGCTCGACTTTTTATAAACAAGCATGGAAAATATTTAGTCAAACAAAACAGTGCGCAGCGATCCTACCCAGTCCCCCCCTCCCCATCTCACGTGTGGCCACATGAGCACTATGGCCGTCGTGTCACTGGATCAGGCTTGAGGGTCTGTAGACATCCCTGTCCCAACTATAGAGCTCTAAAAACGTGTAACTTCTCTCTTAGAGGGCTTTCACTCAACAACACTCACACCTCACAACTGGTTAACCAACAATCAGGCCGATAAATGCCTACTACCACCCTGTCACTGACTTCTGGCCAGAGTTGACCGTATACGTCAGTCTGACTGTACACTCACTAACTACTGAGCCCAACAGAGGGAAGGGGTGAAAAGGTCCAAAGAGGAAGAGAGAAAAGCAACAGAGAAAAGAAGAATAGGGGGAGAAGCAGAAGAACAAGAAAGCAAGAAAGGAAGAAAAAAAGGTGGGGGTGGGGGTGGAGGTTCCTGCTCTAGGGCCATCCACACCCTTGAGTTATCCAGCAGCCCTGAGGATAAAAGTTCATTCTAATTCTGTCTTGACAGTATATCAGTGTTCAGAGTCCCCATCCGTCCCTTTACTCACATCAGTATTACTTGGGTTAGCTTGATCTGTTCGGTGCGTCTTAGGCGAGGAGTTTTCCCCTTCACGGACAGGTTCATACCCTTTCACTCATGACGGTTGCCATGTGTCAGAGAGTTCACTATGTTGGGGGGATAACACCTTCCGCCTGCCAGAGTTTGATTCCGAGGAGAGGTGCCTTGTGGTAAGCCTTGTGGGGGCGGTTCCACTAGGTGCGTCTTGAACACTCCTTAAGTGGCTCCACCACTTGGAGGCCCCATTCTTTGATCTGTCTTCCAGTGGTCTATGTCCTGGCATTGGTATTTCGACCGTTCAGTGCTGGTGCACAGGGGGATGCTCCTACACTCATCTCCATGTCTCCTCTGGTATATTAAGAAAGTACGCTTTGTCTTGCAGGGTAACTTTAAATTTTGCAGGGAAAAGGTGCATGTAACAAAGCTTCATTGTGTGAAGCTTAACTTTCACTGCGTCAAAGGAGCGGCGCTGCTTCTGTACTTCGGGGGAATAGTCTGGAAAGATGAGTATAGCAGATGAGTCATGAGTGAGTTTTCCCTACTGTTGCGCTTCTCTGAGGATAACGTCTCTGTCATGATAATTCAGAAAACGTGCTATGAGGGCCCTTGGGGGAGCTCCAGCTGATGGTTTCGGCGCTAGTGCCCTGTGAGCTCTCTTTATCACAAAATATGTAGAGGAAGTAGTGGATGTCAGGCAATATTGAAGCCGGTTTACCAGAAAAATAAAAGCTTTTGTACCTTTAACGCCCTCAGGAAAACCTACAAATCTAAAGTTATTGTGCTGTGCACAGATTCCAGCGTCATCTATTCTCCAGAGGAGTGAGGGCCTTTAGAGTATTCAAGTCTGCCTCTTGTATGTGGGTCACATCCTCAAGCTCTGATATCCTCTCTTATGTTGCAGTTACTCTAGCAGTGACTTTGCGGCAGACTTGTCGCAGCAGGGAAACCTGCACCGCCACACCACTCACTTTAGTCTCCAGAGCCCTTCTGGTTTGTTGGAGAGCTAACAGTAAGGCCACATTGTCTGGCATCTGGGTGGTAGCTTCATTAGCTGCATTGGCCTCCAATGTTTTAGTATATCTATCAAGTGTCCCCTGCTTGTGAGGTTTTGGGTCCTTATCCTTAGCCGTATTGTGGTTGGGTTGACAAAACCAATGTCCGCTGTCTCTCAAGTGACTGTCCTGAGCCGTCATTAGGATGGCAAGTACTGAATGTTGCTGTCGGGGCAGAGTCAGTCTTCACTATACTAGATTGCAGGGACCGCAACTCTGTCCTAGACAGTTCCACTAAGGGGAGTTCCTCAATCCCTTGGTAAGGAGAAGGGAGTGCTTTCACAACTGTGTCTGCCCCAGAGCCAGCCAGAAGGAGACTGTACTTCTTCATTAGGCCAGTGTATGCCACCCACATGGGGCAAAGCTAGAAGAGGTGCGAGGGGAATGGGTCCCTGCCAGTTCATCAATGTCTACGAATGCCAGGATGTCTGGCCTTTCCCGTAATTCAGTGGTGCAACCCACAGGAAATTAGGGTGGGACAATTTTATGCCTCAGAGCAGTCACAACAACTCATGGCCATCAGTGCTACCTCACCAAGAGCATTGCTGGGTAAGGTAATGAAAATATTAGCCTGCTTTCCTTTCCAGAGCACCTTGAGAAAGACGGGGGGGCAGCTCACCTGGTAAAGGAACAGCGATGCCCCACAGCACGCCTCGTATGTCATGGAGGATCTCTCCCAGTTGTCGGCCCCAGGTGTGGGCCGAACCAACAACTTCACCCTGCTCCCCGGAGACCGCCAGCTCCCTCCCACCTCCTCCCCTGTCATAAGTCCACTCCCTGCCGGGTCCCAGCAACAGCAGCAGCACAAACTGGGGCCACAGCATCACTCAAGGGCTGCACAGGTCCGTCAGTGCCCAAGCCAAGGTGTTAGATCTCGGGCGTCATAGTTCACTAGATTTCCACTGCCCCCACTCGCCAATGTACATGATCGTGGACCCCACCTCAGTCAGTATTCCCCTTGATGTAGGTTGGGCTCACATCTGCAGGGCCCTCCAGAAGCCGATCGTCACTCGGTAGGTGGGTGCCCAGGGCACTCAGGTCAGTGGGTTCACACCACCTCTTCCCAGGGGGCACCAGCTGCTAGGAACACACTGCACCTCTATCGTTGGCTGCGGCGATGATGGGCACCAATTTCCCAGGCCTCTCTCGGAGTAGTCGCTCTTCGTTTTCTATGCTCTGGAGTGCCTCCACCACTCAAGGGCCACCACATCTGGTCAGGTATCATCTCTGACCTGATAGGTGTGTATCTGTCCGGCGGATGGGGATTTGGGAACAGGATTCTGGCGAAGTATAAGTGAGCTCAGCTGGAGCTCGTATTAGGCACGTGCAGCCGGCCATGCTGTTGGTTATGCCCTCTGTTTATTTACTGTTTTGATCTGACAACACTGTAGGATATCAAAGATAACTGTATTGATGGCAAGTCCTTCTCATCAACTGGAAGAATGGTAACAGAAAAATAAAAAAAAATAAACAAGTAATATAATAGGCTCTTGTATGGCAATCACAAGAGTCATTGTAGTATGCTAGCAGTAGGATTAGGCTTTGCATCAAATGCTGTGGGTTTGTGCGCTGATGTTTTCAAGTAGTTCTCCCATAACGTGCCCTGGGTGCAGAACAATGCAAAGCAGTGCAAAGTACATTTTGTGCTGAGAAAAGAGCAGCTTTCCAGATCGAAAGAAAATACCAATGTTCTTCTTTGTGTCTTTTTGCAATAACAATAACCCTTAGTAAATCTGGACCCCTAAATCTTGATTTTGTCTTTCAGCTTAATTTCAAACCATTTGTAAAAGAATTTGACAAGTTGAGGATTCTGCACTGATGATGACATCATTTTTAAAGATGAAAGACAAAACTGATTGTGATTTTCATTTCTATTGGAAAGTGGACATGCATACCCTATTAACAAAAACACTCCTGTTATGTTTTTTTAGGTCAGCCGCAGACGAGGAAAATATGGACAATTGTTCCACCACACTAAAAGAATTTGTAATACTGGGGTTCTCCTGTTCTGAGGAGCTACAGAGCTTACTCTTTGTGCTTTTTCTTGCCATTTACGTGGTCACTTTTGCAGGCAACTTCACCATCATTTTCATCACAACGGCTGACGCTCATCTTGAAAGCCCAATGTACTTCTTTATCCGAAATCTGTCTGTGTTGGAGATATTCTACATCACAGTGACCCAACCACTAATTTTATCAAACCTTCTAGGTAGAAAACATGTTCTTTTCACAGGCTGTCTGATACAGCTGTACATCTTCATATCCTTAGCAGCTACAGAATGTTTCCTGCTAGCCCTAATGGCCTATGACCGCTACTCTGCAATATGCCGCCCTCTGCTCTACCGGATGGTGATGACCAGCCATTCATGTACTCGCCTAGTGCTAAGTGTCTGGCTGGGAGGATTCCTCGCTCCGACGGTGCAGGTGATTTTAATCTCTAAGTTATCTTTCTGTGGACATAATGAGATCAACTACTTTGTGTGTGATGTGGCCCCACTGTTGAAGCTAGCCTGTTCGGACACCTCAGCAAATGAGATCGTGGCGTTCAGTATGGCAAGCTTTGTGACTCTGGGCTCTCTGGTGTGCGTCTCCATCTCATATGTTTGTATCGTTGCACAAATCATAAGGATTCCTTCCACCTTGGGGAAGCGTAGGGCATTCTCCACCTGTGCCTCCCACCTCACCGTGACTGGGGTGTATTTTGGAACAGTGGTCGCCATGTATGTGAGACCAACCTCCCAGTATTCTTTAGAGACAGATCGAATTGCGGCGCTACTGTATATGATTGTTACCCCCTTATTCAACCCACTCATTTACTCATTCCGCAACAAGGAGGTGAAGGACGCACTGAGCAAAACAATTCTTAAAATCAGGGAGCACATGCGGTAACTTACTCGAAATAAATACAAATAAAGACTTAATCGACAACTGTTACGCATCTTATATTAAGCTTGAATATATAGCAGTGACTATTTAACAGTTGTCTTATTTTCAACACCCTTTTTAATTTTGCAGTAATGAGGTTCAGATTTTTGATTGATTCTCAGAGGGGAGCAACAGCCTCTTCGTGTTTAATATGGGTAATTGTAGAACAGCAATTGAATATTAATGTCATAACTTGCAGCAATATACTGGAGGATAAAGTCCTGTTTGCAAGCAATACAGGCTTATTATCATGTTATTGATTACAAAATTGCATGCATACCATCAAAGAGGACTCCTAGCCCGGACGCAAACAAGGCAGAGATGAGAAAAGTTTAGTTTTTATTCTTTACTGAAAGCTAAGATGGTTGTTGGTGAATTAATTAACAATAGGTATGATTTTTCGAAACCAGCTGGCCTATACAGAGATGTACAACCGGCTGAATTGAGGGAACAAACTGGTGATTAGTTCCAGGTGAGGTTATCTATTTGGATACACATGAAATGACTTTTCTTCACTGCATTATACCCTCATTAGATCTGGCTACAGAAGGTTTAAGCTTTCTGTCAAGAAATCATATAAGCACAAAACACACAGCTTAAGCAACACAGAACATACAGGAAAGGGCAGCTGGACAGACCTCTCCAGGCATTGGCTTGCTTTGGTATGACCCCTTCAGACATTGGCTGGATGGGCTGTCTGCCTTGTTTTCGAGCCCCCCCCCAGGTCATATCATGGATGTGTACATTATTCCAGTAAACTCTTTTTGTAGTTGGTTATGAGAAATCAAAGTATTCCTATTGTCATTGTCTTTGCTGGCCTCTTTCAGTCATAAAGTGCTGACACTCTCACCCCTTTCTGCATCCTCAATGTGCTTCTGTCAACTCTCCCTCCCACAGCCCTACAGCCTCCGATGTTACTTGTGAGAAACTGGGTTACTGATTGAGAGGGGTAATAACCTACTCGAGCAGCAGTCACAATCCTTGTCAGGGTGAGGCACAAGCAAACCCCAAATTTACCTGTGATGAACCCTCTGGTCGCTTGGCACAGAACAGTCAGGTTTAACCTAGAGGCAATGTGTAAAGAATGTATGCAGCAGTTCAAACAATCATAAAGTTAAAACACAGCACAATGAAAATCCCACACCAATTAAGAAAAATATAATAAATTATTATAAATAAATCAGGACCAAAATAACAAAAATCCAGTCAGTAGAATTGGAAATATGCAATTTGGAAACGCAAATGAAAATAGCTCCAAAAAGCATAAAGTGCCAATTGTGGTTATCAGGTAATGTTGAACCAGGACAAATCACATGTTTAGGCTGAACACAATGGAGCATGGGCCAGCAACAGGGACCCAGTTATGTCTGCTCAACACAGTACCTTAAATCCAGGTGTGCTGCCTGCACGGTGTTGATTTGCGATGTCCGGCATCACTTCCAATGAAGCTGTGCAGTGAGGCTTCAAGTTGGTTCTGCTGAGCTGTGTGTCATAGCTTTGTGGGGTTGGCATCCCGTTGTGTCTGTTCCAATGAGGGTGGCAGTTGCGGCAAGGATTTGTCGGGCTTTGTGTTGCTCAGCATTGTTTCCAATGAGGCTGGCTTCTGTACAGCAAGGCTTTGTGTGGTTTTGCCTTGTTGGTTCCAGTGGGGACCATAGCTAGGCTTGGCTGAACACCTTCATGCCCATTTCCAAGGGTCCAGGACTGGGGTGATACCACTTGGAGGGCAGGACTCACAGATGGCAGAGTCCAGGTGCTGGATGCAAGGTGGTTGGTGCCTTCTGTCCCTGAGGTTCTAGTCAGGTTGCCAGTCAACTAGCCCTTGGAGTCACTCTGGTGGTCCTGGCTTCAACAGATGCAGATCCAGGCCTTTTCACCCAGGCAAGAGGGCAGCAGGTAAGCACAGCAGGGAAGCAGTCCTTCAGAGAAGCGGTCGAGCAGAGTGGTAGTCCTTTCAGCAGCACAGTAGTCCATCTTCCTGGCAGAGCCCACAGGTCGAGAAGTGTACTGAAGAGTTGGGTCTAGGTCTCCAATAGTTATATCTGGTGCCCACTTTGAATTGGAGGAAGCTTCTTGAGGTTTCCTTTTGAGGTGAACAGGTTTCCTGCCTATGGCGATCGTAAAACAGTGGACGGGATATCTCTCACCTTTGTAACAGAGTATTCCCTCTGCTAACATCTAAATCAGGCCCTAAGTCAGAAAAATGCCAACTTTCTAAAAGTGGCTTTTTCAAAATTGTAATTTAAAATCCGACTTTACATAAGAGATGATTTTTCATTACAATTCTAAAGACACCAGACATTAACTGGTTACCTGTTCCCTTTTGGATTTATTAAATGCAATAAGGTAACTCTAATGTTATCCTATGGGAGATGCAGGCCATACAGTAGTCAACAACTATTTGAAGAGTTTTGCACTACCAGGATATGCAGAACAGAAAAGTACATATCCAATATTGTGAATACACTGCACCCTGCACTCTGGGCTATCCAGGGCCTACTCTCCAGGGCTTTGCTTGTAGCTATTAAAATTAAAAAAGACAGTTTGGACCTGACGTGAGGCTTATACTGCTAGGTCGAAAAGGCAGTTTACAAACGGCACACACAGGCTGCAATGGCAGGCCTGAGACATGTTTAAAGGGCTATTGAAGTGGCTGGCACAATCTTTACTACAGGCCCACTAGTAGCATTTAATGTACAGGGCCTGGACACATGTAGTACCAATTTATTAGGGACTTACAAGTAAATTAAATATGCCTATTGGATGTAAGCCAATTCTACCATGTTTTAAGAACTGAACACAAGCACTTTAGCACTAGTTAGCAGGGTAAAGTGTGCAGAGTCCTAGGACCATCAAAAACAATTCAGCAAAAATAAGAGGAGTGAGGCAAAGGGTTTGGAGTTAACCCTGCAGAAAGGGCCAAGTTCAAAAATGCTGCAGCTAGGCTTCTCTTTTTAGTGCAGAGGTCCTGATGAGAAGCACTTCAGAGCCAGAGTTCGCTATTGCTGGTTTGCACATGTGCGTGTTCAAATTGTAAGCAACAAGGCTTTTGTTATTACAATCTTTTGTTTAAAATGTATGTCTGTCTTCCTGTGAGCCAGCAAGAGCGGTGAGCAGATCTGACAGGATCCATGGTACACAATTATGAAAATTGTTCTTGCTCATTCATTTGCACCTTACTCAGGTTTAGGAAATTTAACTATTGCAAATAGGCTCTGCCTATTTAGTACATCAGAATGTTTTAGCTTTTGATCATCCGTCTTTTGGATGTTTACTGTGGGTGAGCCTCATTCACAGACGTTCCCGAAAAAGGGCTTTCCAGTAGCTGTTTTTTAAGATAAGGCCGCTGCAGCATGACTACTGTAAAGGACACTGGACTGGTTGCAAGTGAACACATGTGTACACTAGTGTGCACATGTGCATGTGAAACTACTATAGCACGCAGGCTGGTAATTGTGCATAGGTAGCCTGGAAAACCATCACCCTAGCCTCCACCACCTTACTACTATCCTATCACCACCAAAACATCACCCTAAACACTGCCACTAGCCTACCAGTGCCACCACCCTACTACCACTATCCTAACCACCACACTAACCACCTCCACCGTTACCACCACCACTGTAACTACCATCACACAAACCACCATCACCCCTTACCACTACCACCAACCCCCTACCCGTTCCACCACAACCCTAACCATTGCACCACCACCCTACCACCATCATAACCACCACCACCCTAACCACAGTGGCCCTACCCTAAGCACCACCACCCTAACCTAATCCCCACCCTACCATAAACTCCATCAGCACCACCCTAAACATCTCTACTTTTACCACCCTACCATCACCACCATCCTCACCACACTACTCTATCCTAACCACCACCACTCTACTATCCACCACCACCCTACTAACTCCCACCACTTCCCAATCCTAACCACCACCAACCTGACCCCCACCACCACTGAACCCTAACCATCAATCTAACCACGACAAACCAAACAGCAACCACCCTACCTATTGGCCTTATCTATGGAAATCAGTGTGTGAACATAGAGAAGGAACTTTATGGTAGACTGTTGCAATAAACCTTAGGGTGAGTTATCACCGGACAGGCCCACATTTGCATAAACTACGTACTTGATTGCCTTGTACATTTTAACTGCTGTGCGGTGGGAGTAACAAAGGTAATGTTCATCGTATTACATGGCATGCTTTTAATAAAGCAACCTACAAGCTCGGTCAATCCTACTTCCTTCCTTTTCTTGTGTTTGTCCTCCCCTGGACCATG
The DNA here is from genome assembly GCF_031143425.1 of Pleurodeles waltl. Classification (NCBI taxonomy): domain Eukaryota; kingdom Metazoa; phylum Chordata; class Amphibia; order Caudata; family Salamandridae; genus Pleurodeles; species Pleurodeles waltl. Next base: position 1,277,206,554 of record NC_090446.1, on the reverse strand, counting down.
GACTAATTTCTTGTGTTCTTCCACCGCTTACTGTTCAGACATTCCTTTTTCTTTTTGCTTAAGCGCTCCATGAGAGTGCATTCTTTTCTCCCTGTCTCCCTTATGTACTTCTCTTCACCCCTCCCCGGACCTCCATGTTGCTCTTGTCTTTGTGCTTCTCCCCATGCCCTTCTGTGCTTTTCCCCATGCATTGCTTTCTTACCCGTGTGCTTCTGCCCAGTCCACGTTGCACTCTCTCTCCCCATGTGCTTCCCCTTTGTTCCACGTTGCTCTCTCTTTCCCCTGTTGTGTACTTCTCCTGCTGCCCTCTGTGTTGCTTCCGACCTTGTCCTCTGTGACCCTTCCCCAACCAGCACCCTTGATGTTGTTTTCATCCCAGTTCTCCACGGAACTTCCTTCCACTCCTTTGAAAAAAAAAACCTTTGGCACTCCCTTTTTATTTGATAAGAACACCCTGTGTATGTTGTAGGCACAACAGGGTGCTGTGGCTCATTGCATCTTTTTTCTTTAGTTTCCCTTTTACAAGGGTATGTGAACAAAATATTGAGTTGTAAATATCAGGAGAAGGACATATAAAAAAATATTGTGATACAAAACTATTGTGCTGCAGAAATAACTAAATACGGGCCTCAATACGAGGTTGGCGGGCTAACCGCTGGCCTACCAGCCCCATTGGGAGGAGACCGCAGCAGAGGTTGCAGTCTCCCCCTGGCCTGATTACCATGTTTTCATTGGACTGATTGGCGGAAGCCTCCATATTTGGAGGTTTCCGCTGGTCAGCCCAGTGGAAACAGTGCGGCTACATTGACCTCGGCTCCTCGTGGATCCGAGGGCAATGCCATTGCACAGAGGGGTGCCCAGCACCCTCGAAATGCACATTGTCGGAGTGCTCATTCTGCGGGTGCTGGGGGGGGACCTGAACTGCTTATGACATGGACGTGGGCAGTGCAAGTGCCCCCCCTGTTGCCCCCACCACTGTCTTTCCGCCAACCTGGAAGATAGGGGACTCATGATAAGCATGACAGCGCTAGCTCAGCACCGTCGTGGCTGACCACAACTCTGACCGCCGCCACCCTGTTGGGAACCATGTTTCTGGCAGTGGTCCGACCGCCAAGGTCGTAATTTGACAGTTGGACCGCCAGGAGTGCGGCAGTCCCACCGCAAGTCTGGCGGCCTTAAGACTGCCAGACTCGTAAAGAGGCCCTTACTCTTTTACAGGTAAGTAACATTGTTGTTAAGAATAAAGTTGGTAATATTGTTTTCAATAATATAATTGCAAAAAATATTGTTTTAAAATTATTTAATGTGTTTTACTTCATATATTAATTGTATGTGTTACTATATTTTGTATAATTATTGTTATTTTTTTAATCTAGTTTGTGATTTCAAGTGATTTAGAATTTGTCATATTTTTGCTAGTAGTACTTTATAGTGATGCAGTTCATTGTTCAGTTTGTAGGGGAATAGGGTGGGAAGTTAATTAAGTACTAAATATTTTTCAATTATTAATATTTTTTAAGTAAGTATGTAATCAACATCAATTTTGTACATTATGTAAAATTGATTTATTTCACTTATATTTTAGGTGTGAGTTGCTACATTTAGGGGGTTTATATATTTTATTTTATTTTCAATTTTTTAATTGATTATTAACTATCTAGATTGTGCAGTCATATGTTTTAGCTACATTTTAGGTGCATGCTGCTGGATTTGTAGGAGTATAAGGTGGGAAGTTAATTAAGTGAAAATAAATCAACAATTAATTATTGATTTAATGTTAAGTTTTGAATTGATTATCAATTATACATTTTTGTTATACTGATTTACTTAGGTGATATTTCAGTTGCTGGTTGCTAGGTTTGTAGGAGTATAGGGTGGGAAGTCAACTAATAATTAAAAACAATTATCATTATATTATTAAATATGTATTTGATTAATACTTATGTAAATTGTGCAATAATTATATATTTTAGTTGTATTTTGAGGTGTTGGTTGCAGGAGTTGTAGGGTGGGAAGGTAATTCAGTAATAAATAACAATTAATTATTAGTTGTTCATTCTGTAATTGATTATCAATTAAGTAAACTGCGTTATAAGTATTTATTTTAGTTATATTTTAGGTGTGGCTTACTAGGTCTGTAGAGGGATAAGGGGGGAAGTTAATTAAGTAATAATTAAATAACCATCATTTATGACATTGTCTGTGAATTTTGCAAATTAGTTATTTTTTAAATTTTTTAATATATATTAAGTTAAGAATTAAAAATATAAAAACATTTTTATATGTTTTTTCTAAATAATAGGATTATTCAAATATGCAATGTGTTTGAAGTGAAGTAGTTTATTTATTGTTGTTTAGACTGGAGTGGGAAAATTACATTTAGTACCCCAATGGCCAATGCTGTTGCTACTGTTGCACAGACAAGAGCAGGAATAGTAAATCTCACCCCTCAGAACTCCAACAATTTCCCTACTGTTGCACAGACTAGAGTGGGAATAGTAAATATTACCAGTCCGAAGCCCAGTGCTTTCCTACTGTTGCACAGACAGGAGTGGGACTTGTTAACTGATCCCCTCTGAACACTTTCCTTACTGTTGTGCTGGTAGTAGTGGGAATAGTAAAATCCATCATTTTCCCTTCTGTGACCCTGTTTGGAGTCGGATTAATATATTTAACTTCGCTAAAGTTCTGCATTTTATCTACTGTTTTATAACTGGAGTGTGATAGTATATCTATTATTCCCAGGCCCCATTGTATTAACTAACATTGGTTAAATATATTTGTTTATCGTTTTAATTTTTTTATTATTTGTTTATATTTGTATCTGTTTTTACATCTTTGATAATATTTTTTTAAATTTTTTTATTTTACATGTTTGCTAATTTATTTAATGTTTTGGAATTGTATTGTTAATATCTGTATGGTATTCTCTCTCTCACAGTTTATATATATATATATTACCTACTGGCGGTCACAAGTAAGTAGTTATATAGACCCAGTTTCCATAGGAAGAGCATTATTTGTTTTGCCAATAACGTTGGCGTTGCTTGGTGAATCTTCACAAAATTTTCAAAACTCATACTTCGGTCGGTTCAGCTGCTGTCATGAAAGTTTAGAGGTGATCTGTCAAGCGGGGGCTGAGAAAAAGGGGAGAGTCCCTAAATGCATTTTTCCCATGCATTTTCCAGTAAGGATTTTCAACACAGCCTGAATTACACCACATTTGGCAGAAAACTAGCACTTGGTCCAGAGAGTGTGCTCTTTGTGATTTGGTGTACATCCATTCAGTAGATTCTGAAATATTAGAGTTTAAATAATATAATTATCTTGGGGCTCAGATCCTCTGTGGATCCAACTATCCCCGTGCTGATATCTCATTGGCTGCCAACACTTCAACAAGGGGCAAGGGTAGGGATACCCTGAGCCTCTAGCTTTGGTATAGGGGTCCCCCATGAATCCCCCAGGGCCTTTTTTTAATATCGGAAACATCCACAGAGAGATCTGTGGATTTTTCTAAGATTTTTAAAAAAATGCAGACTTCTGTGCTTTTCTTCTATTTTGCCCCAGGTGGGCAAAGTCCTGGGTGCACTGGGACTGATAAAAAAGAGGGAGGTGCATGTGGCAAATTATGCTAAAATGATGCGCTGGGTCCCACGCGATGGGTGACACGCGCCCCCTACAACCTTTAGGACCGCCACCTCCCCGGGCCTGGACAGACTCCCGCAGCTCTAGAGACTGCCACCTCCCCGGGGACTCAACATTATGTATGCGCTGAGCCCACCTGTGCACCTCCCTGGGGCAAAGGATCTTGAAAGAATGCAGGGGGTCCACGTGGCCCCCTTCAACCCCAGGGACCATCATCTCCCCAGGCCAATTTAAATGAACAATGAATGGAGGAGGTGGCACGCGCTAGGGACTGCTACCTCAGCGAGGCTGAAACAAAAACAACAAGGAGGTCGATCTTGAACTCTTGGGAACCACCACATTCCCTGGGTGAAATTAACAATGTAGTTATTGATGGCCCTGGGGACCGCCAACCCCCGAACTGGCGCCTGCTACCTCCTGAGGTGCCCACCCTGAGGAGGTAGCTGTTTACTTTTGCTTGGTGAGACTGACAGCTCCCACCAAGTAAAGCAAACATAACCCTCTTTCTGCAAGCAAGAGCTGTCACACAGCTCCTGCTTGCAGACAGTGGAGTTTTCATCTGTTTCCCTGCATGCAAATATGCGGGCAGGGAAACAGATGAAAACCTTGCTTCTGAAAGCAGGGAGCTGCTACTTAAAGCAGCTCCCTGCTTGCAGGAACAGTACCAGCTCCTGAGGGGCGCAGGGAGCTGTCTAGGACTGTGGGTGCCTTCAGGCTCCCCCCACATTCCTAAGTTGGCAGCAAGTATCTTGCTTTTATGCCACTTTGAAGTTATTGCATGGAGAGACCATTCAATAACGATACTCTCTTCACAGACTGACTTCAAAGCTGCACACTACCAAGATGTTTGGTTTGAATGTTATAGTTTTGTGTTAGAATTAGAGGTATTTCTAGTAACCAAAACGCATGCTCCAAGGTAACTATAACTCATGCTCTGCTAATTACCCCAGATATTACAGCACTCATGACTAGTTCTATAACCTCATTAAAATATAAATGAAACATAAACAGTCAAATTATTGAAGAAAAAACTGTGCATGGCTGGGGCTGAGTTATAGTTACCTTATAAGCACAAGTTATAGTTACTAGAAATAACTGAAGCTCACTGAACGTATATGATTTTGTGTTAGTAAATTCAGAACCTAACTTTAACATCCCTGTAACTTTTGTTTTTTTAAGTGAAAAAATAAATAAAAAAATAAATATATATATATAAAACAAACACACACATGTATATGTACATGTGTTTATATAAGTATATATTCATACATAGTATTAAAATTAGTGAGATTTAATTTACATTGTAGTAATGGTACATATTGAAATATGTAAGATTTAGTACTTTAAATTTTATATATATATATTTTTTTCTATAAATTAGTGAGATTTATTTATTTAACATTATAGTAATGATACATATTGAAACATGTAGGATTTAGTACTTTGAATTATATATAAATTATATATATTTAAGGATATTAGTATGAAACAGTATTTTCTGATATTTTTGTACTTACCATTACAAGGACAGGGATTTCTACATTTGGACTTAGGTGTTGAAATGGAAGTTGAAAATCTCCAGCGGGACAAGGCAGAGTTCCACAAGGTCAGATAAGCCCTTGGTGAAGGACCGCTGAAGAGAATTTGCTGCTCATAGAAGAACATCACAGGGGAAGCCACAAAGTAAATCTGACTGGCGATGCACCTCAGACGGATAGGTAAGCAGGTTGGTCCTGGCCTACTCCTGGTTCTTTGTGCAGTCTTTGGCCAAAATTTGTCCACGTCCTCAGCTTTGGGAATTGGCCATTTAAGCACCTTTAGCGTCACAGGTCCAGAGCTGGTGGGACACCTCCTGGGGGTTCAGGACTCACTCATGGCAGGTCCAGGTGCGGGCTCAAAATGGTGGGAGCCTTTTATGTCCCTTTAGCTTTGAAGAGGAGGCCAGCAAACTAGCCCTTGGTGTCACTTCTGGTAGTGCTAGTTACAGATGAAAATGCAGGGCTCAACAGCAGGGTTGGCTTCTGAGGGATCAGGGCAGGATACAGGCAGCAAAATGTTTCCTGAATTTTTCTGAATCCTCTGCCCTGGCTCTAATCTATAGTGACAATAGAGGGTTGCTTGGCCCTTTGTGTGAAGGCAGATCGCAGGCTATTCAGGTATAAATAGGACTGTGCTCAGCTCCACCCCCTCCCCATCCTTTCTACCAGGAGATGGCCCATTCAGTTACACCTAAACACTCTATTGAGTGACTGCTTGGGAGGAATTCTCAATGTCAAACTATCATTTACACCCAGTCATGTTACCTACGACAGGCTGCAGGTTCAAAAGGGCTAAGGGCAGGATAATGGCAACTTAATAAAAGTGGCATTTTCAAAATTGTAATGACAAATTCTACGTTTCAATTAAAGAGGGTTTATCATTACAATTTCATAGATACCAAGCATGATTTATCTACCTGTGGCTTTGGGGAGCAGCATCACCTGAATTGTGGGGAACTGAGTCCAGTCCCGCACCATGTGACAACAGTCAACCTACTCCGTTTTCAGCCAGCTAACAGCACTTCATCTCTGCCCAAGAGCAGAGATGATTTGCGGCAACCGGGCGCATGGCATAATGAATATTCAAACTTAAGCTCTGCTAATTGTGCAGTGCAGTCCCCTAAGGTCTGCATGTAAGTGTGTTGTGGATGGAATTCACAATCTTTCATCATGACTGCACAGGTGTATTGATGTTTAGTGCCTACTTCGGGCTATACTGAGCCATCAGTGTACATAATTGTTGGATATTGTTCAATAGGCAATGTGTTTGCTGGAACTGGATATTCAAGTTCATATTGTAGGAATTGTTGCGTTTGTAACTTTGGGTCGAAAAACATAGTCAACATCAGTAGCCATCAGAGATGCTGCCCATTGAATCCAACGTGGATGTAGTTCCTTAGCATTAGGAACGCTGGCTTTGGTGACAGCCTCAAGGGCCCGGATCAGAGGTATGACTGATACATTTCCCCTGGGCCAGAGGTCTCTAAAGATAGCCATCTGAACAGCAATCAGAATTTTTTCTGTGGGAACAAAGCATTGTTCAGCTGTGGAATACAAATGTGATTTGTATGCAATAGGGATGGTATTGCCCTCATTGAACTTTACATAGGGGAAACCAATGGCACCAGCAATTACTTTGCTAACCAAACGTGTAAGTGTTTAGCTGCATGCATGTCTTGTTGCAATGCTCTGCTGAGTATACATGTGTGTTCGACTGTCCAATATTTGCTCAAGAATTCAGGACGTATTAAGTCATATAATGCTTTAATCCGTTGTGCATAATCTGGAATGTAAGTTCTGCCAATTTTCAAAAAGTCCAATATAGACTAGTACTTTTTGATAGTGTTTGGTGGTTGCAATTGTGTGCATTTTCCCAAAAATTGGGGCTGTAGGATCTTGCCTTCATCTGATAGTTCTTATCCCCAAAATAGGAAGCTAAGGAAGGCTATTTTTTTTTTTTTAATTACATTTGTAACCTAATTCTGCAAATCCCTCAACAATGCGGCCCACCCGTCTTACATATTGAATGAGATCATCATCCGTAAGGACGATATCGTCTACGTAGGACAATGCCTCAGGGTCAATGTTGTGTAAAATTGAAGTAACGCTAGCTGAAAACAATCCTGGACTGTTTTTATACCCTTGTGGGAGTCAGCACATTTTTTTCTGTGAGCCTAAGGCACTAAAACTTGATAAGTCCCTACTTTCAGGGGCTGTATTTTGACAGAAGAAACCGTTGGAAATATCCAATGTTGTTTTGTATTTTGTACATATTATTTTATTAACAAGTGCTGTACTGTGTGCATTTTGAAAGGCAAATGTGTGTGTATGACTATTTAAATGTCTGTAGTCTAAGACTATTCTATATGAATGGTTTGGTTTGGTTACGGGAAACAATCGGTTGTTCATTGGTGAGACACAGGGTTCAATTATTCCCTGGTACTCTAGTTGTGTAATGATTTCCCTCACGGGTGTTCTAGCTTCATGCTTTATTAGACACTAAGGTTGAGGTTGAGGTTGTGATTGGGATCTAATTGGTAATATATGGTAGGGAGAATCTTTATCCCACCCTACATGGCTGCGATATAATGCTGGTGCTTGCTCCTTTGCCCAGTCAATGGCGTAAGCCTTCTTGAGCTCTCTGGGAGCAAGGGGTGAGAAAGAGGGTTCAATTACCTCTTTCTCATATGGGAGATTACGGACAAATTCTGGTGGTCAATCTTTTTTGGCTAATAAGATATCATAAATAGTAATGACGTGATCCCAAAAGATAGCCTCTATTGTGCGCTTAATGTCTCCTTCTAATTTTTATACACCCTATTGGGTGTGGGGACTCACGTGTTTGCATTCTCGACTTGTAAGCAGACATCAGTTGCTTTTACCTCCAGATGCTCTTGAAAATTCTGGTGAGCTCTGCTGCTTTGTCTAGAAGTGCTAGTGCCCCCTTCCTGTTCTTCAGTAAAGCTCTCATTCTGAGTGACATTTCATATAGAAATCACTGCCACTTTTTTCTTTTTGAATTGGGGTTTTTGTGGGGGAAGTTTATCTTCTTTCTTAACAGAACCTTCTGATGAGCGCTGTGACTCCTTTCTCGGTTTCACGTACTCCATTAGCTGCTCTGACCGCCCACCTCTCTCACAGCGTTTATCCAGTGAATCCTGAAAGGACCGACATTGTCATATATCAGTATTCTGATATCTATCTGGTGTTTTTATATTATCTCTATTTCTAAGATTATAGCAGTTTTGAGGGGTCCCCGAATGTAGAGATTCTCCCCCTTCTTTTTGGGGTGTTTGTTTTTGTTTATTCCATCATTTTGTAGAACCTTCAGGTGCTTGATTGGTAGAATCCTTATTGGATTCACCCCCTAATTGTGTTTTAATAGGTCTGGCTCCCAGACTATCTTGACCAGTACTAGATTAGGTCTCAGCAATAATCTTCGGCAGCTCGTGTTCTTGATTTTTTATAGAAATGTCCATCAGCAGCATGCGCACTGCTAGTGCAACTGCTTCCCCTATAAGGTTATTTAATATTATTGAAGATACAGTGAAAAAATTGCCCATTAATTGCATCCCCAAATCAAGGGCCTGGACAGCCCCGTATTCACCTTGAAAGTGTTTTAACACTTCCAGTAGATTGGCAAGTATCGGTGTACCGTGTGTGGTAGTATAGAGTGTGGCAAATACTGTATCCTAAGTATTTCAGTTATCTACTGTGGTAACCATCCTAAATAGCAAGCACATAGTGAGAATTCAATGTTTATCTTGTGGTCCCGTATTGGGAAAAACTGCTTCTAGCACATTTATTTTTTGAGCTAACCAAAATGGAATCTCCTCCTGTTTGGTGGGTACTTTACTCATGGTCGAATGTAAGGTCACAGGGTTAATGCCTGGTATCACTGCATATGGTTGCGCTGGGGCAGCATTGCTGGGTTACTATTTCATGTTTGCTGTAAGCTCAATGTATAAGTGGCGAACCTCAGCTACCGCTAAGGTGGCTGCATCAGGATGCGGTATATATGTGGCCGATAAGGGCCAGGTAGGACTATCGTTGCTCCGAGGACCTAACCTAACTTGTAGTAGTGTGTGTGGTAGGGCACTATTAAGCCAGGCATTGCGGTCTTGAAAAGATAGAAGTATCTCTAAGTATGCATAAGCTCTGTATTGTGCAGGTATGTTAGCAGGTGTGTACTGTTGAAATGTATTAGTGTTCCTATCAACTGCTGGAAAGGTGACCCAAGCGTAGAATGTTTCCGTTCTGTACACTGGATGAGCCTCAACTACAAATGTTACAGGACCCCCCTGGGCTGTGAGTCCATTTGCTAGCAAATGGGCTGTGAAGGGAGGTCACATGTTTACTGCTATTAGCACCTGTTGCAGGTTCGCCATGGTGGAGATACCTGTTCAGAGATAAGGATACCAAATGGGGATAAATCCTTTTAAGGTTCAAGTTTGAACAACCTACAGCAACGGATTGGTACTACCTACCTAGCTGATGAGGAAATCCTCAATAATATGAGCATAGTGAGACAGAGAAACTCAGGAGGATCCAAAAATCGGGGCCAAACGTTGGCAGCCCCATGTCGCATGGGCTCTCATTATCCTAATGAGGCTACTAGATTTGGGCGGCAGCATCACCTGAATTGTGGGGAACTGAGTCCAATCCCACACCATGTGACAACTGTCAGCCTAATCTGTTTTCGGCCAGCTAATAATGCCCCATCTCTGTCCAAGAGCAGGGATGATTTGTGGCAACCGGGCGCATTACACAATGACTTCTCAGGGAAATAAAGGTGCATCAGATCTCATACTTTTCTCTCAGTTACATTAGTCTCCCACATGCAAAGACAGAGGCAGAAAATGGTTCAAAAAGATTTATTGAATCATCTGCATCTTAGATACAATGGCATGAAATGCAATAATGAGGAAGATGAAACATACTAGAAGCAAAAGGGTGACAAGGAAAGTGGAACACAGAAAAAGTCCCACCATACTCTTACTATGCACACTGTATGCTATTCCTACCTAAGCTATGTTAGAGCACAGCAGAACAAGCCCTAATCCGCCCTTCAGGATTCCCCCCTGAGAAGACATCATCCCCCATACATGAGCAAAGAAGCCTGTTAAATATAGAGACACCATCTCCATGTAGGCCAGGGAACCAGTAGTCTCAGCAAGCAGCTGTAACGAGTCAGCATGCGGTTGTGGTCGTCTGGCTGCAACCTTCCTATAACGTGCATGGGACAGAGAAGTGTTTTTATAATAAAACAACTGATGTTTGGAGAAAATTCCCCTACGTAAGGATGTGTGTGGTTCTGTGACACGTTTAGAGATGCGGTGTACCACTTGTGCTGGCAAACCCTATCTCGCTGTGCAGCCTTGAGGAAAGTACAAAGTGAAAAGAATGTCTTGCCAAGAAACGCAATGCTTTCCTCGGTGAAAGAACAACTAGATTAAGAAAATAAAACACCACTACGAATGTGGCGTATTCTTAAATAATATAAATGAAGCAGAATAAAATATGACTAGGCTAACGGGCACAAGCAACTGGCCTAGTTGCTAAAATAATGTGCCCAGAGACATCACTAAAATGACTATACAGCACCTGCCTCCGATTAGGAATTACAAAATATTAAATGTGCTAAGCAATCCCCTTGTTATCCTACGGGACGGGTAGGCCTCACAGTAGTGAAAAACAAATTTAGGAGTTTTTCATTACCAGGACATGTAAAACATAAAAGTACATATCCAATCTTTAAATTACACATCACCCTGAGCTGCGAGCTATCCAGGGCCTACCTTAGAGATGACTTATATGTAATAAAAGGGAGGTCTATGGCTTGGTAAAGGGGTTGAAATGCTGAGTCAACATGGCAGTTTAAAACTACATTCACTTGAAAGTGTGGGTGAGGAGTTTGAATTGTACCCATTTGTGAATGTGGAGCCAGTGGCGGTCCTTCAGGTGTGGTGTGATGTGAGTGCAGCATGGGAGTTTGAGAGTGATTCTATCCAATTAATTTTGAATGGTCTGAAGCCTTCTGGTGAGATTATTGTTGATCCTGTCATAGAGGATGCGCCAGTAGTCAGGCGTGCTTGTGGCAAGGGTGTGCATGACAGTTTTCCTTGATGGTTGGGAGCCATTTAAAATAGAACATGGTGATGATACTGACTTAAGTGGTCATGTGAAGTTTGTCATTGATGATGATATGAGGTTATTGGTGTTGTTAGTGGGGGTAGATGTCAATCCTAGCTGTGTTGGCCACCAGGTGGAGTAACATGATGATGTGTTGTTCCTGACGATCATAATTCCAATCTTGTTGGTGTACAGTTTTGGCCAATTGGTCTTCATCCAGTGGGTGTCTTTCCATGAGGGAGAGAATGATTTGCTTGTCATCGGGGTAGGAGAGGATGTAGATGTTGTGGGAGCAGATGATGCTGACTAGAGGGATCATGCATGCAATGAAGGGGGTCGGGCTCAGGGAAGAACCTTTCAGAACTCTGCAGATGAGGTCTAGAGCATTTAGGGTGTATGGTGCCAGGCTGACTGACTGGGTCCTTCGAGTGAGGAAGGAGCAGACCTTCAAAGTGCGTGTCCTTGGACTTCAATGTTATGTAAGCACTGGATGAGGATGGGAGGGGAGACTGTGTCAAATGCTGAGGTCCAGGAGGATGAGGGCCTCTGTGTCTCCTCTCCCAAGCGTCATGGGGATGTCATCCATCTAGGTGATTAGGTAAGTTTCCATGCTGTGATTGTGTCTGAAACCAGACTGAGTGGTGTGGAGGAGTTGGTGGTCATTGAGGTATTTGATGAAGTGTCTGTTAATCGTGTAATGGTGTTATCAATTACCTTGGTCGATAATGGTAGCAGGGAGATCAGTCTGTAGTTGGAGAGCATTGAAGGGTCCACAGCAGGTTACTTTAGCAATGGGAGCACAGTTAAGTGTTTCCAAACACCTGGGAAGTTTGCTGAACAGGTGGAGGCATTCAGAATGGCTATGAGCATGGTACTGATGGGTTGTAGTCCTCTGGAGTAGGCGTGATGGGGCAGGGGTCTGATAAGGCCCCTGAGTGAATAGACTTCATGGTGGTGGCTTTTTCTTCTGTGGTGATGTTGGGCCATCTGTTTAATTATTGTATTCCAACACCACAGCTCTGAATTTGAACTAGCTTGTTCATCCCTGATGTACAGTAATATGAAATAAACCTCCTAACTGGCGAAGACAGTGATGTTTCCATTTAGACATGTTATAAGCAGAATTTAAATTCCAACAATTTCATAAAGTGTTAAATACTGGTGTTTAGCCTAATAAGTGTACTCATGTTGAGGTCGGGCCTGTGTAGTTGTTAAAGAGATATTGTGTGCTTACCAAGAACTTACAGAGGCTAGCAAATAAAAGCAAATAATATCTGCTGAAACAGAGGACTTGTAATACTTATGCCTACTACCCCTCCAGGGTTATAGGCTATTAACCAGGACTATCCAGCCATCTTTGTCTTGGCCTTTTCTTTCAATCCGACGAGGGTGTGAACCCTCTCCTTGCAGTCAGCCTCGAGGCCTTGGTGCTATGTGTTCCCTGGCCTCCTTCTTTTCCCTTTCCATTGAGAGTTCCAGGTCATGGCTTGCCTGTGTTGTTTGATGCAGGCTTGTTGAGGGTGTGACCTATCCAGCCCAAGCGTTCTTTCATGATTTCTTCATGAGCAGGAAGTTGAAAATCCCCCTGCCATATGTCATTCTTGATGATGATGTTTGGCAAGCTGATTTGGAGGTTTTCCCTCAGACAGGTGGTGGTGGTCACTGTTGACATCCAAGTTTCTGCTCCATACAGAAGGACTGATTTTAGGTTGGTGTTAAAACCTCTGATCTTCGTTTGCAGCATTAGGTCCTTGGAGCTCCAAATCTTCTTTAGCTGGTGAAGGTGGCCCTTGCTTTGCCGATTCTTGCCTTGACGTCGGAATCTGGGCCCCCCTGCTTGTCTATGAAACTGCCAAGGTAGGTGAAGGCCTGAACCTCTTCCAGTGCATCACCTGCAAAAGTGACTGCTGCTGTGCTGGCAATGTTAGCTATCAGGATCTTTGTTTTTCCTCTGTCCATGTTGTGGCCAAGTTGTGCTGATGTGGCTGCCACATTGTCAGTCTTCTCTTGCACCTGCAGATGGGTATGGGAGAAAAAGCCTAGGTCGAGCTGTGTCCAAGGTGTCCAATGGATCCCATTTTTTCTCCATGCTGTGGATGTCTTCATTATCCATTCTATGGCCAGCAGGAAGAGAAAAGGTGAGAGCAAACAATACTGGTGGTCTCCAGTCTTCACTTGGAAGGCTTCCTCGAGTTGTCCTATATGGACTACCTTGCAGATCATTCCCTTTTAAGAGTTCCTGTTGATTCTTGCAAGCTTATCTGGTACATGTAGTAGCAGAAGAGTTACCGAAGGGTCTCTCTGTCCACGCTGTTGAATGCCTTCTCATAGTCAATTAAATTGACATAGAGGGAGGAGTTTCATTACATCCAGGTACTATCTTTGCTGACAACTTGCAACTGAGTGTCGACTTGTTCCTTCATTCTGTTCAGGATGGCTCTGTTGAACACTTTGCCTGGGGCTGGTAGAAGAGTTATTCCTCTGTTGTTTGGGTGGTTACTCAGGTCATCTTTATTGGGGATAATCCTCCTTCCAGTCTTATGGCACCTTTTCCTCTTCCCAGAGCCTTTCAAATATGGGATAGAGCATTCCTACTTATGTTTCAATGTCTGCCCTCAGTGCCTTTGCAGGAATGTTAGTCAGGTCATGCTGCCTTCCCACTTCTCAGATGTCTGATGGCTTGTCTTATTTCTTCCTTGGTTGTCTGCTGCAGTTGATTGACATGTCCTTGTAAGCTGACTGTATGATGGGTGGAGACTGCGGCACGGGCTGATTCAATTTTTCTGCGATGTGCTCCACCCATCTTCGTTGATGGCCTTTGTCACCCATGATTGTATTCTCAGCTTTGTCTTTAACGGGCCTTTCTGGTTTACTGTATCTGCCAGGGTTTCCTTGTTATGTCGTAGAGTTCTTTTAAGTTTCCATGGCTTGCTGCTTCCTAGGCTGCTGTGGCAAGACCATTAATGAATCTTCGCTTGTCTGCTCTTAAGCTTCCCTTTGCTTCCTTGTTGGTTTTGGTATATTCACCTTGAGCTTTCGCTTACTTTGCTCTTGATCTGCTAGTGTTGACAGCAGGTTTCTTTTTCTTTCTCTCTTGGATTTCACAGAGAGTCTTGATGGAGATCCATTCTTTATGTTGGTGTTTCATGGGTTATAATAGTGTTTCAACAATTTGTATGGTTGATGATCTTATATATAGTTTGTTTTTTGCCATATAATAATGCATCACAGTGTTAGCGATTATGAAGGCAGAGACATAACAGGATAAAACCACTACTGAGGTCCTCCCTCACACCAAAACACTACCCATATTGGCATACCCTTCCACCCATATCACTTCTGTGTACAAATGCACTTTGGTGATTTGACAGAGATATGAATTAAAAATGCAACTATAATACAATGCCTTTTGCCTTGGTATGCAAGGTACATTTGCTTTTATTGCCCAGTCTGAAAACATGCATACATATGTTCTGGAGGATTTTACTGTTCTTGGAAAGAATAAAACAAACTTTATTTTTAGATTGAGATTATTAAACTGTGCAAGCTGTCTGTTTGTGAAAGACCGGGGTTTAGCAAGAGCTTTGGGGAGGGGGAGGGTTACAGCATACCCATTCCTTATCATTGGTTGGCTTTATTGTCACTCTCATTTGTGTGCTTCTTTTTCAATGGCTTTTCTTGTCCTATCTTGTCCATTTTATTTGTCCCACCCATGAAGCAAAGTCTCTTTGCCATCTCTGATTGGCTGGATTCTATCTGTCCACTGCTCACTTTTTTTTTTTTGGGTTAAGCACTCCACAAGAGTATGTGTGTTTTCCAGCTGTTGCTGTCATATACTTCTCTCTCAGCCCCATGCTAAAGCTGCTCTCTCTCACATGTGTGCTTTTGCAACACCCCCAATGCTCTGTGCTGCACTCTCCCAAATGTGCTTCTCCCAAGCCATTCTGTTTCTCTGTTCCTCATGTGCTTCCCCCTCATTCCCAGTGTTGCTTCTTTTCTCCTCCTCTTCCTACAACCTTATTTTTTATTTTAACTCACCCGTTGCTCCCCTGACTGGTTATTTTGCCTCTCAACCCTCAAAAAAGTCTCTTGGGCTACTTTGTTTTCCTTTTTTAAAATGTACTGATCCATCTCAGAAAGAATGCCCCCTGCATCATTTCATAGGTGGTCATATGTTTGGTGATGCATGCATGCTTGTGTGATAACGTCATCACGTATGCACACAGCAACAAAATGACATGTCCGCTGGCAGGTACATCATTTCACCTTTTGTTTTCTTTTTTGGTCATGCTGCACAGCACCGGTTGGAAGGGCTTTTTGCTTATGTCGTTCTGCGTATACAAAAGACATTGGAAAACCTAATAGGTCTCTAAAGTGAGACCCATTGGCTTTGCCAATGCATGTTTACTTAAGGGACCTGAGAGACACAGGAAATTGAGGTAATCCTCCCAGGATCGTAGCATGGCAAAATTAGATGCTCGGATGACTAAAACCTTATGATCACTTACATCTCCAAGTGTCTCTGCTCACAGAATCCCTAGATCTTAGCAAAGGAGGTCTCACTGTCTCACATTCTTGCCCTTACTTTTTTCAGTGATTTCTGCAACATGCATCCTGCTGGCCTTACCTAAATGACGAATTGCACGCTGTGCCGGCAGACACCTATCTGATGGCATTTTCATACAAATCTCTGTTAACATATCACACTGCAGAGGAAAGTGATTGTCGTACACAGGTACTTGAAGCACTAACACTAGTAACAAATTGTATCAGTATGTGCATCTGGTGGAAGAAGAGGCTGGAGGATTTCACTAGCTCTTAATGGGGCTAAACTAGTGTCTTATCATGATAGGAGAGGAGGGGTTGTTCCTCGGATCCCACTGATATGAGGCAGTGTGGAAAATTGGTTAGTACATGGGTCTATGATGGGCTCTAGCTGAGTGTTAGGGTCCCATTGGCCCTAGGTCTCTGCACGTCCATAGGAAGCAGCTAAAGGTACTGGCTAGGGGTACTGTTACTTTGTTTTACACCATACTGGATCACTGTTGCTAGATAGTCTTTTACACACCCTATCCAGTTCACTGTCTTCAACTCCTGCAGCAGCTGCTGATAAGTCAGTGTTTGATCATCACTGTCCCGTTTTCTTCCCATGCGTAATTACACTGTTTACAGCAATGCACACCTTTATACCTTACACCTTTTTCACCTTTATAATACACACTCAAATCCCATCTTAACAGACCACACACGTACACACACTCACCCTTAGCCCCCCAACACCCCTCCACACACATAAAAATAAGCTTTGACAAAATCTTAAAGTGAAAGACAAAACTATTTGCTTTTCCAATGCTTATCGTTGCTGGGATTTATGTTTTCATTTCATCTGTATGATCCTAGCCATTTTCCCTTTTCACTTCTGCTAAAAACTCATGAAACATCTGCTAAGTTTGTCCATTACTTTTCACTTTAGGCCGGGATTTTCAGGAGAGAGTTCTACTCTGTTTGAAAGAAATACATCAGACACACAAAAGGTGAAATGAAGAATGCTTACAAATAGTCTAACCCCTTGACAATTTATCTACGTGGTATTACAACCCATGTGTCTTTGCCCATTTTGCCATTCTAGACAGAGGCCCTCCTTATGCAAATTGATTCTGATACTTCTACTGAATAGCCAGGCAAGGCTGCCTCCAGATCAACCTTATTAGGTTTCCTCCGTGGATATGGTGTGAATTCTGTTGTACAGAGAGCAAGGTAACCATGTCTAGGCATACCCTTGGCCACTTGATGCATTACATTAAACACACAAAAAAGAACACTTGCAAATAGTCTAGACCACTGTTGTTTGCTCTGGGTAGCTTTCCAACACTCATTTTTCACGCACTGTGACATTTTAGACAGAGACACTCCTTATGCAAAACAGAACTGACTCTGTTCCTCATGGGAACACTACACCCCAAACTGTAAGGCAAGATTCTCTTCAGAAAGAACCACAAACCCCAGACTGGTTTTAACTTTATTAGTCTTCATCAGTGAGGTATAGCTTGAATTCTGTGGCACAGTAAGCAAGGAACCCACGCCTGAGTATACCCTTGGCCACTTAGAGCATTACATCAAACACACAAAAGGTGAAAGGAGGAATGTTTGCAAATAGTTTAAACCACTTTCTTTCACTCTGGGTAGTATTCAGACCTGTAATTTGTCACCCACTGTGCCACTCTAGCCAGAGGTACCCCTTACGCAAATCAGTATTGTCCCTCCTCCTTATGGGAACAGTTCATCCCTAACTGTGAGGCAATGGCATTTTAAAGCTTAATGATCATTAAAATAAAATGCATTCTTCTATTCGTATTTGGCATAGGTTATACATACAAGTGTTCGGTTTAAGTGCTTGCTGCTGGCTTTCCGAGTATACCCCAAAAGACATTCCAGGTACCTGAGAGAAAGAATTTCCCATTAAGAACTTTGAGATTATTTGACCAATTTCTGTTGCAGATTCTGAAAGTGTGACATGGCTCAGGGTGGCTGGGTCCTTTTTCTCATTCCCAGCCCCTAAACTGTGGAATGCTCTCCCGTACACCATTTGCATCTGTCTGACTGAACACAATTTTTAAAAGACAGTTGTAAACTTGGTTATTTAATTCCAACTAAAACTTCCACCAAGTTCCACTTCTGCGGTTTTTAGCACAAGGACTCCTTACAAGCAGCTGTGCGCTGTACAGAAGGCTATATATATATATATATATATATATATATATATATATATATATATATATATATATATATATATAAAATGAATGTTTATATAGATTTATATATTTATGTGTATATATTTATATATATGTGCAGCTGTGTTTATATATATATATGTACATATATTCATATGTAAACATATTTAACACATATATGTACAAACACATAGGCAAATCATAAATATTCACTGAACAAACAAAGGTTAAAGTAATTCTAGGTGAATATTTTAGTTACAACATAACATTTTGAACAACAAAAAACACTGAAATTCACCACTTATATTTATCTCTAGTTACTATAACTCGGTCTCTAAAGTAACAATAACTCGTTCTCCTGTCATACAGTCTTTCATCAATGATGTCATTTCAGATGTTGCAGTGATGTTATCAGTGATATCATAGATCATATCATAAGTGATATAAAATGTAGTGTAATTAACAGTGCATGGCAAGGCCCTAAGTCCAAACCTCATTGGCAGCTAACCCCTGCCGTGCATGGCTTAAGGTTTGGTCAAGCATTGCATCCAACCACGCGCAGGCAAGCAACCCCACACCAATCATAGCCTCTGGCCGTGAGTAGCGTATGGTTGGCCCTTATGCTTCCAACCCCTTGCAAGCAGCCAACACACTGCCACGTATGGCCTTCTGGCATGCACAGTGTCCGGTTGCCCTTACAGGTCCTGGCTTCACTCAGGCCAACTTACTGACTTTGTCAAAATGTCACAACATCAACACATCAAAAGTGAAACTATTGGCTTTATCGGGGTGAGCAAATCAATATAGATAAATAAGATCTCCCATCTTTTTCCAAAAATCTAAAATATTTTTAATCAAATGTATATTTCAGTAATTCACACAACGTAATGCTTAATAATAGTGAATATTTGTAAAATGTTTAATAAAGTTTTGATAAAAAAGCATGTCTCTCTGTGTTTCTTTTAACATAGTTTTTAATATTACATTTTGTGGAGAGATGTTGATAGAAAGACTCAGAGACATATATATATATATTTTTAAATAAAGCCAACATGTCTGTGAGCCTTTCTTTTAACATTTTTCAGACCACAAAGTGTAATCATATAAGCAACCACAAGGAGGCACTTCACTCCAAGTGAGGAGCATAGAGCTCCAGCTAGGAGTGCTTTAATAAAGAATGGTAAGTTATTTTCGGGTCATGGATTTAATGACGTAGGAGACATACTCTTTTTTTAATGTTGCTGGGGGGCTGCTACATTCCTTGTATCCCCCTACAACATTAAAAGAAAATGCTTGATGGTGTCCCTGCCCCTAATAGGGACACCTCAAAGCTACAAGAAAAATGTAACTAGCTCTGGCAGGGCATGATAGGGCGATCCTTAATGGAGCAGTGTATACTAAATGTATTAATTGTTTACTTTTTTCAAGATTTTTGTGGATGTTTCGGTGCCAACCCAGGAGACCGACATGTTTTATAATGGTTCGGGGCCATAGGGGGACACCTATAACTCTGTTTTTAGTTGGGGCTGTGGGGGGAGCCCAGAGCTACCACTGCCTCCCCCTACAGGCACCAGCCACTTTTGTTTGGTTGGTGAGTGCCCTGATGCCCACCCAGAGCACCCATACTGATGGGGTCATTTGGGGGTTGTCGGGGGAGCCCCAGGACCCCTACAGCCCCAACCAGCACCATACTAGCAACTTAAGTCCCTAGCCAATGAGATTGTGGGCAGGGTATGTCCACACTTGCAAGGGCAGGGAACCACAGTATTCTGGGGGTGGGCTTCCCAGGATACTGTTCCATATTGAACCCCAGAGGATGGTATCCTCGAGCCAAACATTGGCTTAAGGATTGGGGCCAGCACCCTTTACCCTTTTTTAAAACGTTTGCACTGGGAATGGTGTCCCTGGCCCCAATAGTGGCACAAGGGAGGCACATGTCTCCCAGCCCTTTAATTTACATTGCACCTTAGAGGATGGGGTCCCTGGGGCCCAGTATTGGCCTTCTGCTTTTTTTAATATTTGGCCCCAGGGAATGGGGTCTCTGGGGATTAGGAGTGCCTTGGAGAGGGGGGCCCCACTCAACCTCTTCCCAAATATTGATCCTAATAGCAATAATATTAATAATAATATTAATAATAATAATAAACAATTCTGGCCAGCATTTTTTTACAGCAATCCAGCAGGAATCCCGCTGGAGTCCTGTGAGTTCACCACAAAAAAAACATTTTAAAAATGTTGTCCCCAGGAGGGCCACAAGGGCTAGAATATTTCTGCTTTTTAAATAAACAATTCCAAAAAGGGGACTAGCCCCGAAGTCCAGTATTGGCTGCCACAACATTTTCTTTCATGTTACAGCCAGACAATCAGAGCGCTTGCTGCCGCCTGAGTGTACTCCCGCTGGAGTGTGCAGGCTTAAGAGAAAAAGCCCCCTATGCCAATCAGAATGCTCTATTTTTTTAAGTTTATTAAAGTTTTGAAACTGATCTTGTGAGAGTCCCTCAAAGCCAACCATCCAGATATAGAAATATGTTTGTACCTTAATTTCGCCTAACTTATTGAATGGATTTATACCAAATCACAATACATAAATATATATTTAGATTTGCCTATATGCTATAACAGATTTTCACGAAACTAGTGATTAGTAATTGTAGTCAGCAAGGTTTTGTGAAAAACCATTCACCAAAAAATAAGTTAAGATGGGTGAAGAGCATTATTCCCATTTTAGCTACATAGGAAATTTTGGTTTGCTCTCATCTACAGCCCTAATGGCTGAACAGATTTACACCACACCTCGCATGATCATGGAACACTGCTGAGAAAGTGAACTTTTTTGTTTGATGTTAAACAATTATGTACTTTCTGGGATGTTAGCGTTCAAAAAAGTGAAGCAAGAGAGATTTAATGGCTTAATGCTTCTCTATATCTCTGCCATTTAAACTTACAAGTCAATCATATCAATTACATTTTCAAATTTTAAGAGAATGTGATTAGCTGGATTAGGGCTGAAAAATGTTTTTTGGCCTTCTTGGAACTGGTAAGTTGAAGCTGACTCAAGAGTTTCACAATGTGGAAAATAATTTTACACATCCATGGATGGTCAACCCCAAAGGATACTGACCACAGTGCAGTGGTCATGGGTACCCAGATGAATGGAAAATCCAGAGCACACCTGAAAATAATGATGTTTTCAAAATGCAACTCACAGGTTACAGGCCAATTCTAAGCTTGCCTGCCAGTTGCTATCTTATGTGTTGGATTCAATGGGGATTTTGTGCCTGACTCCCAAGTGACTTCTCCTGCAAGTTTCTGTAAGCAAGCCCACAAAAATAAGTGGCCTTGTGCCCAACACTGATGAGCAGTGGCCTTTCGAGGTTGGGCCAAGACCTTGTCACAGGCCGTTCACAGTTTGCACAGCAAAATTAATAAGTAGATTGAGAAAGTCGTAAGTGATTTGCATTACTTCTCATGAAGGCTGGAACAAAAGATCTGGGTTGGAATCTAATGTATTGATCTTAAAGGTCAAGACTATAAACCAACTTGATAGCCAAATAATCAATTTGCATGAGGTGCCATGTCTAAAAATTATGATCAACCATGTGTTCAAGCAACTGTTTAAATTACCTACTACAATTTCCTACCAACTATGGGGGTTATTACAACTTTGGAGGAGGTGTTAATCCGTCCCAAAACTGACGGTAAAGTGACGGATATACCACCAGCCGTATTATATCCTATGGAACTCGTAATACGGCTGGTGGTATATCCGTCACTTTACCGTCACTTTTGGGACGGATTAATACCTCCTCCAAAGTTGTAATAACCCCCTATAACTCATGCCCTAAGGTAACTATAACTTGCGCCCCAGCCATGCACAGTTTTCTCTTAAAATTTTTTATTGGAAATGTTGCAGTGATATTATCAATGATGTCACAGAAGATGCCATGATAGAAGTAAGTGGGGTGATTGAGACTGTATGACAAGGGCTCTAGTTATAGTTACCTTTGGGCATGAGTTATAGTTTCTTGTGATAAGATTAACTATAACTTCTGAGTTTCTACGATCTTGTGTATGTAAATCTGAACCTAACTATAACGTCCCTGTAACCTTTGGTTTTTAAGTAAGTGAATTTCTAAGGTTTTTAAAATCCTATTTCCTAACTATAATGTCTGTGTAACCTTTGTTTCCTGTGAATTTCTGTGTTTTCTTTACATAAAGTAATATTTAATAAACATATGTTTATCCAACTCCACCTGTGGCCAACCCTCTTGAATGCCTCCAACCCCACTCTGTGCGTCTGTGAGTGGGTGTGTGAGTGGATGTATGGTAGTTTGAGTGGGTGTGTGAGCAGTTCTGTGGGTGTGAGAGTAGGTGTGTGAGTGCCTGTGTGGGTCTTCAACTTGGCACTGTATTGGCTGTGTGGGACTGTGAGTGAGTGTGTGAATGGATGCAGGAGTAACTTTGTGGGTCTGTGAGTGAGTGTGTGAGTAGCTTTGTGTTTCTGTTAGTGGGTGTGTGAGTGATTTTCTGGGTCTTTGGAGAGTTTGTGAGTGGCTGCATGGGTGTGCGAGTGGTGTCCTGGGTCTCTATGTGGGTGTGTGAATGGTTTTATGAATCTGTGAGTGGTTGTGTGAGTGTGTGAGAAAGTGTGTGAATGGGTGTTTTTTTAAATTGGGGCTGGATCCACAGATACGCTGTGGATTCACAGAGTGGGCCACCCGCACTGAGCACAGCAGGTGATTAGCAAATGCTCGCACAGAATTTTTTTTTTGGGGACAATCTGTTGCCCATGAGGGGTCCCTCGAAGAACCCTTCGCCATAATTCCCATGGGGTAAGGGTACCTCTACCCTGATCCCTTGTATTGGTTTTTACATGTTATTCCCCCTTCAGACGGACTGCTGATGCACAAAATGGTGGCCACAACTTTTCTGTCAGGTTGCAGCCAGTCAATCACGGCATTGGTGTTAGTGCGTGGATCCGAGGATCCACCATGATGGATCTGTGGTGGATCCATGTCTATACATATATAGACATACATCTAGATATATTTAAATCTTTTTTCTTTAATAACTTCAAAACTACTAAATCAATTTACACCAATTGCAAAAAGAGATTTTTCTGGACCAAGATCTAGCTTTCTGCCAAATTTAGTGTAACTCCGTCCAGTGGTTCGGGCTGTAGTGGTGTCTAAAATACTCTAGTAAATTGCATGGGGAAAATGTTTTTTGGGGATCCCACCTTTTTCTTGGTCCCTGTTTGACAAATCACCCCAACACTTTCCAGACGACGGCTGAAATGAGTGGCATACTAGTTTCACTTTTCCTATGGAAACTTGGTCCTAACCATAACTACCTACTGGAAACCTAGCGCATTTCTGCACTGCAACAATGTGCCTTGCTCATTGGTTGAAAACCATTAATTGCACCAGGAAGCTAAGTATACAGTGTAAATAAAACAAACAAAGGACACATAGTTCAACTGTAAGTATACCTCCAATTGGTGCCTATCTTAACACATATTTAGAAAAGTGCACGTAGATCTGTTTATGTGGA
This sequence comes from Pleurodeles waltl, assembly GCF_031143425.1. Classification (NCBI taxonomy): domain Eukaryota; kingdom Metazoa; phylum Chordata; class Amphibia; order Caudata; family Salamandridae; genus Pleurodeles; species Pleurodeles waltl. The sequence continues at coordinate 1,277,182,955 of NC_090446.1, read as the reverse complement.
AATAACATGAAAAATGTTATACAACATATGCTGGAACCCCACCACAAGACAATCAGATATACATATACATAACCCCGAGTTACCTCGTACAGAAGTTGTCACTTTAGATATTAACTCCCATAACTGAATGCCTACTAGCTAATGTGACATATGACGTCCCGTATTACCATCAGTAAGTCCCATATGGCAAAACTATACTGCCTTGGTGGGCTAAAAATGAATATCCCTGTCTATTGTTGGTGGCTGACAATGCAACCAAATTCTATGTAAAAAGAATACAACCATAATCACACCATAGTGCCCCAGTGGGCTGATATGAAACTGACCAAGATAAATGATGGTGACTCCATATCAAACAAGCTCTCTAGACATGTATAGGTGTGCATCAGTGGGAGGTGAATAATCATAGTTAAAAACCAAGTGTACGAATAAGTTAGCCAAATCATATCATGGAATCTCCACCAGACTGACAGCGTGAAGAAGAACAATCTAAGATACAGTGTGTGAAGACCATGATATGGCTGTGACTAAGTAGGGAGCCTGCCACAGCAGAAATAAACTACATATAACAAATGGGGGGAACAGGAGGTTGGTAACCATTATGCAAAAAAAAAAAAAATGAAATCCAAATGGAAAGATATTTCAGCTTATTCACCAGAGCAAAGAGGCCAGCTTGTAGAGCATCATAAGAAAGGCTGGGATATGCAAACTCACATTGTCCACAAAGGAACCCAACCCGGTGTACAAACAAAAACATAAACACAATGCTTTAAAACAGAAAGCAAGAACTACATGCAAACTAAATGCGAACAGGAGAATCAGCAAATGCACATAAAATATTTACATCCAAAATAATATCACTAACTCAATAAAGAGCACAGTTACCGTCAAGCGTAAAGGGGCAGGAAAATAAGGGGGGTCTGGTGGTAGGGTTTGGGGGGGGAAGGGCAACAAAAACTTGAAAAGTTAAATGATAGTGAAATAGTAATAGTAAATGATATTGAAATAGTAATCCAGTCATTCCTACAGGTGTATAGCCATTTCTTCCTCAGTATTCAATCCATTGGGGATTTTGGTATCAAGCTCCAAAATGTATTTGGAATTAAGTTGTCTCAGGAGTCGTGTACAGTTCCCCTCTTTGTTTTGTTCTGGTACCTGATCTAAAGCAAAAAATCTGAGCATTTTACTTTTGCTGCCATGGATGCTGGCCAAATGACATGCAACTGGCACTGTCCATCCACGGTCTTGATTGGATGAATATGCTCCATTATGTACTTTTTTTACTGGGTGGACTGTGCTTCCTATGTATAGGTTCTCACAGGGGCAGATTAGAGCAAACACACAGAAATCTGATTCACAGTTTAGGAATTTGTTATTAGTTCTTTCCATACCTGTTGAATTGGAGAATTACTTTTCAACATCAACAATTGATTTACATGCTTTACAATTAACACATTTGTAAAAACCTTTAGGAGCTTGTTCTGATTTATTCCAGGTTATCTCTACCCCACATAGTCTGTCCCTGAGGGAGACACCCCTTCTTTATGTGATTCTAGGCTGTTTCCCCAGAACATCTAACAAGGATTCTTCAGTGGACAAGACTCCCCAGTGCTTCTCCATGCTCTTACGCACTCCCTTAGATTTCTAGCTAAATGTGGTTATGAACCTTGCCTTGTTCATGGCCTCATTATTCTTGTGGTGCTTGAGGGCTAAAAGATCTTCCCTTTTAGCATTGGTCAAAGCATTTTGCAAAATGTTATTCTTGTAACCCTTTTCCTTAAACCTTGCTAATATGATCTTACATTCTCCTGTAAACGCCTAATCTAAACTACAGTTCCCATGAGCTCTCAAAAACTTTCCATAAGGGATACTATTTATGAGATTAGAAGGGTGACTACTTTGGGCATGAAGTAAAGTGTTACCAGCCGTGCTTTTCCTATATATCTTGGAGGTGAGTTTGTTGCCCCCTAACCTTCTCTCTGGTATCAAGAAACTCAACCCTATTTTTGCTAATTGTACCCTCTAATTTCCAGTTAAGATCATTATTGTTAAGCTTAGGGATGAAGATGGTAGCTTGTAACGAGACCAGAGGACAATGTGTGAGTTGTTCTCAACCAGGATTTCAATCACCTGCTTCTCCCACCACCCCATGAAAAGGTTGGCATAGCTCGGAGCAAAACAGGTGCCAATCACCGTACCCTTTAATTGCCTATACAATAGGTTATTGAACCAAAATAAATTGTTTTCCAGGGAAAAAAGAATCATATCTAATATAATTTTGGTATGACATAAGAAGGAAATTGATCTCAATCTTAAGAAATATCTGCATGCTTGAATCCTGTCAGCATGTCTGATGCTCATATATAGACTTCTGGTGTCTGCTCATATATAGACTTCTGGTGTCCAGAGTAATGAGTATGTAATCCTCCTCCCAGCGGATGTTATAAATCCCTCTGAGGAAGTCCCTGCTATCCTGTACATATGAAGGTAAGGAAGTCACATGAGGACACAAGAAAAAGTCAATGTATTTAGAGGTGTTCTCGGCAGTGACCTCCTGGATGAAACAATGGGCCTCCCAGGAGAATTGCTGAAGTTTTTATGAATCTTAGGTAACAGGTCAAGAATAGAGATATTGGCGAACTTTTTGCATAAAAACTGGTACTCTTTCCATTCTAGGACACCTTGGTCTCTCCAGTTAATGAGATGCCTGTAAAATGTCATCTTAGCCACCTCAGCCTCCCTCCTGGTAACCCTGGTGTAGCATGTTTTGTCATTAGGTGGTTTGAGACCTTCCCTGATGCAGGCCTCAGTAAAGAGTATGACAACATTGCCCCCATTGTCAGAAGGCCGAATGACAATGCTGTCATCCTCACCCAAACTTCCCATAGCTTGCCTTTCATGTTTGTTTAAGTTATAGAATTTCCAATGGGTATGTTTACCCAGTTTTTTTTTAAATCCCGGATTATTAAGGCTTCAAAAGTACCAATGGCATCATAGGGTAGGGTGGGATTAAATATGGATTGCCCATACCGTTGAGATTAAGAATCTTGGGTTGAATATCTATCTATCTATCTATCTATCTATCTATCTATCTATCTATCTATCTATCTATCTATCTATCTATCTATCTATCCTATCAGCGGTCCCCAGTAATTAGTTACAGTTAGAACCATGTTTCCATAGAAAAAGCATTCTTTGACTTGCCTCTATTTTTGGTGCTATTAGACGAATCTTCATGACATTTCTTGTTGCACACAGAAAGTTCGGGGTGATCCGTCAAGCAGGGGCAGAGAAAAAGTGGGGGCCAAGAAACACGCGTTTCCCAAGTTAATTCCCATAGGAGTTTTGAACCTGACTACAGCCAGAACTACTGGATGGAATTACACCAAACTTGGCAGAAAGATAGCTTTCGGTACGCAGAATACGCTTTTTGTTCTTTGGTGTGAATCCATTCTGAACTTTAAGAGAATTTCAAATCCAAATTTGTTTATCCAGGGTGGCGGATCCTCCCCCACAACTTCACGAATAATAAGAGCTTGTGCAGAGTTCTGATTCCACAGGAAGTGTTGGCAGCCATCTTGGGATTCTGCTTTAGCCAAGTCCATAAAAAAAAGTGAGCCAGGGTAGGAAAATCCTGACTCCTTATCTCTGGTGTTGGGGCCAGAGGGACCATGAGAGGGCAAAAAAGCACTTTTTAAAAGAAATTTTGCAGCGGATTCGTGATGACGGCAAAAATAAGAAAAAAAACACATTTTCCTGCACTTGTTTTACTAAAGCCCCCGGGTGGCCTTGGTCCTGAGGGCATGTAAAAATAAAGGAGGGGGTGCACAGGGCTCCCCTCCTGGGCTTATTTATGTCCCATGGACGGCCACCTCCCTGGGTCTTTAACTTAATTGTATGCGGGGGCCACGCGGCGTGCCCACAGCCCGGCGACCACCTCCTCCCTGAGGCAAAATGGTTAAAGTTTATAGGGGGTGTCCTGTGGTCCACCCGGGAACCACAACTCTTTTGATTGTATGTGGGGGGCCATGTTGCCACCCGCAGCCCTGGAGACTGTCTCCTCCATAGGGCAAACACTGACTTACATGTGGGGGGCCATATCAACCCCAGGGACCACCACCTCCCCAGGGCAAACATTTAATTACATGTGGAGGGCTGCACGCCCTCCCAAAGCCCTGAGGACCGCGACCTCTCTGGGGCAAATAATGACTTACATGCGGGGGCCCACGTGTCCCCCTGCAGCCCTGGGGACCACCATATCCCTGGGGGTAAAATAATGATGTGTGCCATGTCAAGTTTGCATTTTAGAATTGCACAAGGGCACTGCAATGGCAGTGTTACGTGCATCTTTCTGCATGGCCCTAGAGGGTGGCACAATCTGTGCTGCTGCCCTTAGGGGCCCACCCTTAGTACCCCATGCCCTGGGTACATAAGTACCATTTACTAGGGACGTATAGTGGCAGCTAAAGGTTTTTCCAATTGTGCCAATGCATCAGAACAGTTTTGGGAAAGAGATCTGGCCCATGGAACCTGGTTGGCAGGGGTCTTGGGCACTAACAACTTTTAGACCACTTCAAATACCAGGCAAAAAGTGGGGGCTAACCATGACAAAAGAGCCCTTTTCTCACACCACCCCCGGGACATAGCGGTTTTCTCTGACTTGGTGGCATCTTTGACAGCTCCGACCAAGTCAGATCACACACTCCAGTTCCAGCACGTGAGAGCTGTCCAGCAGCTCTCTCTTGCTGGATACGGAGGTATCTTCTGTTTTCCTCCCTGCAGAGACATGGGCAGGGGAACAGAGAAAACTATTGCTCTCACAGTCAGGGAACTGCATGTTTAGCAACTCCCAGTCTGTGACAGAAATGCCAGCTCCTGCAGGAGGCGGGGAACCAGCTGGGACTGTGGGGGCATTCAGGGTCCCTTGCGGTCCACAAAGGTCATGACTTGGTGCCCTTGGGGAAACCTGGGTGACATGCCCAGGGGATGGGGTCCCGAGGCCGAGATCAGCGGGGGAGGGAGGCTGCGATGCTCCCCTCGGTATATAAAAAATAAAATGTTAAGGCTGGGCCCCAGGGGATAGAGGGATATAGGTCCCAGAGTTCAAGATTGGCCAGGGGGGAGGCTGCTCTGCCCTCTCCCACCCAAAAAAAAAAAAATGGTAAGGCTGAGTGATGGGGTCCCCGGGCCCAAGATTGGCCTGAGAGGGGGACCTCTAATTATGATTTGCACCATAAGGTAACTTAACTCGTGCCCTCGCCATGCACTGCTAATTACCCAAGATATTACAGCACTCATGACAACTTCTATAAGTTATAAAAAATATAAATGAAGCATTTGCAGTCAAATTATTGAAAAAAAACTGTGCATGGCAGGGCACTAGTAATAATTGCCTTAGGGCTCGAGCTATAGTTACTTGAAATAACTTTAACTATAACTGCTGAATTTCTATGGTTTTGTATGAGTAAATTTGTAACCTAACTATAACGTCCCTGTAACCATTGTTTTTCTGCGAAGAATATATATATATATATATATATACATATATATATATAGTTAGGACAAACTTTTCCCATAGATGAAGCGTTTTTAGTTTTGCTGATTACTTTGGTGCCATTTCACAAAATTTTTAAAAGTAGTGTATGTAGTGGGAAGGGAAAAAAGAACAAAGGTGGTGAACTGAAACCGTAATAGGTTTATTACAGCATAAATCTAGAAGAAAGAAACTCCATCCACAAAGCCAGTCTCAAAGCTCCTGCCCCACAGCTGCTTTCGTAGTATGGAATGGCCAGAACCATCCATTCTACTCAAACACCACAATAATGGGGGGAAGAAGGAACATACCAATACAAACATAATAAATAAATGAACATAAGGTAAACATAAGATACACAAGAACAATATACACAATACCACACTACCCCCCCAGAAATAAAGAAAACATACAATATTGTTAACATGGAAAATATTACACAGTTTAAACCTTAACAACTCTATTCAAATTCCAAATACGTCCATCATCAACTTTGACAGCACCCTTGAACACTTTAATAACTTTGAAGATTTTACTATAATGTGAATGTCCACTGCTGAGTCTCCCAGGCAATTTTATTTTAACAGAGTCTCCCACTGAAACTACAACTTCTTTTACAGATTTATGAATGTCATAAGTGCTTTTTCCCTTCTCCTGTACAAGTTTCTCCCTGGCTAAAGCAATATTTTTAAGATTCTCACAATCCATCACATCTTTAGCATATTCTTTAACCCACGGTGGACTAATTTTTGTGTGAGGTTCTCTCTTCCTAAACAACACAAAAGGTGATTGACCTGTACTGGAATGTGGACTGTATCTATAACTTTCAACCTTAGTTTTTACTGCATCCATGTAACCACAACCCATCTGCTTCACTAATTGAATGGCTTCTTTTAATGTTCTATTGAAACGCTCAACCATTCCATTAGATTCTGGATGGTACAAAGCAAATTTTTTATGCACAATATCCCTTGAAACCAAAAAAAATCACACATCAGTTTGGAAGTAAATTGAACACCATTATCCGTTCAAATACACTTGGGATTACTTTCCCTGGCAAACACATCCGTAAGAAACTTAACTATTGACCGTGACGTAACATCTGAAATAATTAAAACCTCAGGCCAACGGGATAAGACATCCATTAAAACTACCACATATTTAGAAACAGAACCACAATTTATAGGACCCATAATGTCCAATGACACCTCATCCCATACTTCTTTGGGAATCTCTCTCAATTCTATTGGATAAGCCCTCCTCTTCAAAGTCTTGTCAGCAACTTTGCTCTCCACACAGTCCCTGACTTTTCTTTCCAACGCTAAATCCATACCCAGCCACCAATACGTACTCCTCAATCTTTCTTTGGTCTTGCAAATACCATGGTGACCAGAATGCGCAAAACTCAGCAACCGTTCACGCAAACCAGAAGGAGTAATTAATCTGCCAGCTCTCAAAACCAAACCCCTTTCAACAGAAAGCTCATTCCAGACCTTTTTGTATAACACAACATCCTTCTCATGATCAACCAAAGTATTGCCAGATAACAACAACTCTTTGATGCGTCCCAACACATCATCCTTACCCAATTCTTTTTCCAAAATACATCCATCTGCCACAACACAAACCTTGACATCATCATCAATCCACCAGGAATTTTGTTCAACATCCTGATCCCAACTCACAGACCGCAACCTCGACAAACAATCCGCAGTTTTATTTTCACAACCAGGAACATATTTAACCAAAAAGTGAAAATCCTGGAGACCAACAATCCACTTGCAAATACGAGAGGAAATACAATCCAATCCCTTTTTATCAAAGATTTCCTGTAATGGCTTGTGATGAGACTGCACAATAAAACGAGACCCCCCCAAAAATTGTTTAAACTTCTTAATTGCCCAATAAATGGCTAATGACTCATTTTCAATGGTGGAATACCTGGATTCAGCCCCTCACAGAGCTCTGGAAGCAAACGCAATTGTAACTTCCTTATCATTCATCTGCTTAAGTACACAACCTAAACCTCTTTCTGAGGCATCTGTGATAATACAGCATGGTAACCCTGGTCGAAAACTGTTGAGACACTGAGCAGAAGACAAAGCATCTTCACATTTACAAATTCCCTTCTACACATCAGACCAAACAAACTCTACTCCCTTCTTGAGTAATCCTCTAATGCAGCAAGATCTACTAGCAACGTTAGGTACATATTTAGAATAGAATTCAGCCATGCCTAAGAATGCCTGAACATGTTCTTTTTTTTCCTGGATCCATTAAATTAACTATTGCTTTGATCAAATCCTCCTTCGGCTTCACACCTTCAGCAGAGATGACATGCCCAAGATATGAAATCTCTGAACAAGCAAATTTGCATTTATCTACTTTAAATGTAATGCCTTTGAGACAGAAAATTTGTAAGACTTCCCTAATCTTCAACACATGTCGCTCAAGAGTGTCAGAGAAAATAAGAACATCATCCTGAAAGAACTCGACACCATCTAAGTCACCAAGAATTTCATTCATAAGCCTCTGAAAAACAGAAGCTGGCGAACATAACCCAAATGACATTCTATTAAATTTAAAAATACCAAAAAGAGTGATGAAGGATGTTAACAATTTTGATTGATCACACAATTGAACCTGGTGATATGCAGAGCTCAGGTCAAGAGTAGTAAAATATTTTGCATCTCCCAACAAGCTAACCATCTCGCTTATATTTGACAGCGGAAATGTATCTTCAATGACAGCTTTGTTGAGATGTCTGAGGTCAACACATAACCTAATGTCCCCAGACTTCTTCGTGGTAACCACAATGGGGGCAATCCATTGTGCTGCCTCAACCTCCTCAATTATGCCTTCAGATTGTAACCTTTGCAGTTCTAACTTCACCTTGTCTCGTAAACTGAAAAGGATACTTCTAACTGTACAGGCTACAGACTGTGACCCATCCTTCAAACAAATGCGATGTTTGTAACCAGTTATACATCCTACTTTGGATGCAAACACATCAGGAAATTCATTCGAGTTCCACATCAACATAACAAATATTCTGAACCTGCACTTGTGGAACAGAATTAGGATTCAAAATAATACCCAGCATTTTTTGATGAGGCCAACTTAAAATTGTATCATTAACAATGGGAACATATACCTTTCCAAAAATGTTGTTTCCTTTAAATGTAATTGTAGCATCAAAGTAGCCCCTCAATTCTGTTGGTTTACCACCATAACTATACGGAGTAACATCTGGGTCTTGAAGAGAAACTTTCCCTCAAAAATATTTTGCAAAAACAAGTTCTGACACAAGGGAAAGTTTCGTACCAGAATCCATCATCATAGAAATGGAGATACAATTTACATCAACAGAATCCGATGGATATTCACAATGAACACTGGAAACACAGTTAACATTTTTCACAATTTGAAGAATAAAATCTTGATCTTCATCACATTCAATTTCATGAATTTTAACCTTGGACTTAGCTAACGATTTGCAACACTTGGCAAAGTGACCCTTTTTCCCCACACTTGTTACAGACCACATGATGAGCAGGACAATCTTTGCTGTTAGCAAGGTGGGTAGATGAACCACATCTAAAGCATAATAATTTTGTGTTATTACTTACTTGGCTTGTAATTTTAGACTTGACATCTAGCGTTTGAACATCAATCAAAGTATTTTTTGATTTTCTCAAATCTTCTATGCAAGACATAGGCCCTCATTCTGACCCTGGCGGTCTTTTCGCAAGACCGCCGAGTTACCGCCGCGGTGAAGACCGCCTACCGCGGCGGTATGCCGCTGTGCGCATTCTGACCGCTGGGAGCGTTCCGCCGGAAAACCGCCAGCAGCCACACTGGCGGTCGGCGGGAAAGTGGAGACTGGTCAACCTCCACCGCCACGCCAGCAGAACACCGCCCACAGAATTACGACCCACATTTCTGTGTGGCGGTCTTCTGTTGGCGGTCTTCTGTTGGCGGTCACCTCCCCATGGCTCCTGTCACCTACCGGAGGACCAACGCCCAAGGTAAGTTGATCGTCCGTGAGGGGAGGGGGTGGGGGGGTGTTGTGTGATGTGTGCGTGCATGGGGGTGTGCGTGTGAGTGTGTAGAGGGGGTGTGTGAGTGCGTGCATGCGGGCGGGGAGTGCTGCTGTGCCTATGGGCAATGTGTGTAGTTCGGCGGGTGCGCATGTCGGCATGTATGTGTGCGGGTATGTGTCCCCGTTGTGTATGTGTGTGTGTAGGGGGTGTGTATATGTGCATGTTGGGGGTGTGTGCATGTCGGGGTGCGTGTGTGTGCATGTCGGGGTGGGGGTGGGGAGGGGGTTCGTACCACCTCTGGGGGGTGGCAGGGGGGTGGAGGGTGTGGGGGGAGGACTCGGGGGGGCAGTGGAGGGTGGGGGAGACCCCTATCAGTGCCAGGGAAGGAATTCCCTGGCCCCGATAGTGCCTACCGCCATGGTTCGCATGGCGGTTCCCGACCGCCAGAAACCGCGGCGGTAAGCAGGGTCATGATACCGTTGGCGGTCTTGAGTCGACCGCCGGACCGGAGTGCGCAGACTCCAGTCCGTCGGTCATGACCGCCGTGGCTGTCGGAGTGGGGAAGTGGCGGTCGGTCGTGGCGGTGACCGCCGCGGTCAGAATGCCATTTTTAATACCGCCGGTCTGTTCGCGGTCCGACCGCCGCCTCTCCGCCGACCGCCAAGGTCAGAATGAGGGCCATAGAGGGCCATAGAATGTTCGACTTGTTCTGCAACTGTTAGTACTTCTTCTAAAGTAGAATCATTGTTTGACCACAGAGCTTCTCTAACCTTATCACTTTTACATTGAAGCATAAATTGATCTCGAATACGCTCATCAACCTTCTCACCAAAATTGCATGAAGACGCAAGTTTACGTAAAGCAGTGACAAAATCTTCAATAGATTCTTCATCATTCAATTCCAATAATGTATTCGGGAATGGGCACAATCAGGACAGTGTATTCTCTCTTTGGAAGTGCCCCTATTTTCATGGGAACCACTATCTGCACTGCCGGGGTTTCTTTTCCGCCCAATCCCGTAATGGTGAAGTACTGTCCCCTGAATTTTCTTGGATTGCCATGAATCAAAGTGGCCTCCGCTCCGGTGTCAACGAGGGCTCGAACTTTTTGAACATTTCCACGTTTCCAATAAATTTCTACTTTGACATGAGGTCTGTTATCTTTGCGAGCCCATCCCTGCACCGGAGTTTGGCCTGTTTCCTAATCTATTTTCACTCTGCGCACATCAGAGTCTGCCCAAGTCAAATCTGGATACAGTTTGCGGTAATTCTCAGGGAACTCCTCCTCCCTGTCTCTGCTTCGCAACTTCTCTGAGCTTACCAGCTCCCTCTCCCACTCTCTTCCTCGAGTTTTCCCAGAACCTGTCAGTTCCCGGTCTCTCTCCCTGCTCCGGGTTCCCTCTGCGCTTCGGCGCTCTTCCTCCCAATTTCCATCCTCTGGGGATCTCTCTCTACTGTGGGGTTCTCTCCCTCTCTCTCCCTTTTCACCCTCACGGTCCTCCCCTCCTGCCTTTCTCTGGTTCACCACTTTGTTATCCTTCTTGTTCCCTTTCCTGCTCCCCTCCTTTTTATCCAAACCGCGTTTGCGGTACATTTCCCACATGTCCTTGGTGCTTATCCCATCAATTTCATTCCTGGTCACCCCATCTCGCAGCAAGGCCTGAAACATGTCTTGCCTTGTCACCCTGTTGTTATCAGTACGATTCTCAGACCGTGAATTCCTCTCTGGCTTAGCCCATTCTCCTAAATCACTTAACTCACGCACCGCTTCTACCACCTGAGACAATGGGTTACCCGTCTGATTAATTAACAAAGTCATGATGACATGCTTATATGCAGGAGGAGCGGCCCTAATCAGCCGGTTTCGCACAGACACACTTAAAATTCCATTCATCAAATCATGGGCATTACCCATAAAGATAGCTGTTTTCATCCCTTCTTCCTTCAATCTCTGTACTGCATCTCTCAAAGTATACCAAGGTTTATCATTAGGTGGCCAGTCTGACTCTGTCGGATACTTCTGAGCACACCCTTGCGCAGCTAGCTCTAACAAATTGGTCATGGGACCATTCCCTGGATAGGTTCTAAACTCATTTTGAATAACCGGGTCTGTACTTAACATACAAAGCCTCGGGGCGTCGCCGTGATCCAATTGGACCCCCTGGCCCCCCATATCGTACACCCGCACCAACCACGTAAGCAATGTTTCCCCAGACCTCTGTCGAAATCTGTCTATCACATCACTTAGTTCTTGCTGTGTATAATCCTCCAGGGCATCCAACATCACCCCTCCAGGATTAGCTGGGCTATGCTGTAACTTTCGCCGATATATGGGCTGCGCACGGACAACATTCCTGCGCTCTGTCTTCTCCTGTCTAACATCTTGGCAGTCATCGCCCCCGGACCCATCTGAAAAATCAGATGTATCCCAGATGTTTCCATCCCAAAATTCAGGGTCAAAGGCTAATCCTGCCTGAGAGATAGCTAAATGCACCTTCTTTTTATTAACTTTCCCTCTTCGTTTCTTGTGTTTATATTTAGCTACGCTAACGGCCGTTCTCTCTGCAACCAGTTGGTACATTTCCAACTTATCACTTAATAATTTATTTTGACAAGCTAGCATGGTAGAGGAATTTCGGGCTTCTACTAACTCCTTCCCCAGCTGCTCGTGGTCTTTTTGTAACTGTAAACATTTTTCATACAGCTTTCGGTACGCAGAAAGCAAGATCCAGCCTCGCCTCCCCAACGCACAAATCTCCCTTCCCTTGTCAATTGAAACTTTCTGTAAACATATAAGAAGATCTTCAGGTTCTACATTCAACATACACGCATTCCAATTTTCACACAAACCAGCACAACGTGACCATTCCTGAGCTAAAAGTTTATACGGGGCAGTTTCCCACCCCGGTATTTCTATGTCTGGATTTGCTACATGAGAACCTGCTTTTGAGCTCGCTTTGATCTTATTAAGCATTTTCCCCTTTTTTTTTTTCGAATCCTGCCGACTACGCCAATTTGTGCTGCTTTACTCTTCAGAATATCAAAACTATGCACTTCAGGATATTTTAAGGCACAATGTAAAGCAATCACTCTCAAACACCTTCGTAAGTAGAATAATCAAGTTTATTTAAGGGGCAAGTTCTCAGCTAGCAAAACTAAACCACACTAATATATATATACATATACGTCAGGAGAATAACATGAGAATAATGATAAAGATATAAGCACTCTGTGAATAATTGCAAGAGTAAGTGCATATAATACAAGCACACACAATATACCTCAATGCTCAATAGCATGAAAATTACTGCAAGAATAAGTGCATATTACGCGCGCACACACAATATACTTCAATGCTCAATAGCATGAAAATGACTGCAAGAATAAGTACATATTACGCGCGCACCCACAATACACTTAATAAATTGAAAAGCTTCACCGAAAAGAGAGTCTGCATCCCTCCGCCGTACACAAAGCTGGGGAACCCAAATCAGCTAGCACAGGGAGCCTCTGTTCGGGACAATCAGTCCTCCTGGCGTTGCGTCCAACCCAGAAGAGAGTTCCTAAACCAGCCCATCCAGGCCCCCAACTTTTATAGTATTTACTAACGCCCAGGAGTCTTTTCTAGAAAAAGACCCCCTCCTTTACAAATTGTGCAATCGGCGGTACCTTGTTCACCCTTCGAGACGTCTCCTCAGATCGGGCCAAGTTCCCAGGAGAGGACTCCAAGGTGAAGCTTGCATTCCTCCTTGTGTACAGGCAGCTTGCATTCCTCCTTGTGTACAGGCGCATCCCCCTGTTGTTCTAACTGATAGCTCGTGGAATGTAAATAGCGCCCTTCGTACCAGGCAGATGGAGCGAAGTTGAGCAGAAAAACACCCCACCCTTCAGCTTGCCGAAGCTTGTGGAAAAACACAGAACAGTGCCTTACGCACCGAACCAGACTCGACAAAATGGAGTCGTGAACCAAAATGGAAGCGAAGGCCAATGAAAGCAGAGGCCAATGGTCCACACTCTGCACCACTGTTTACCTTGCACGTAGTGCTGCCACATGCACGTAGTGCATGTAGCAATACAGTATGCAGGTCCGATGTTGTGGAGGGCCTTGTGGGCATGCGTGAGGAGCTTGAAAGTGATTCTTTTGTTTATCGGGAGCTAGTGAAGGTCTCTCAAGTGAGCAGTGATGTGGCTGCGGCAAGGGATGTCCAGGATGAGTCTGACTGAGGCGTTCTGGATTCCCTGAGGTTTCTTTTGGACTTTTTGGGTGGTGCCGGCATAGAGTGCATTGCTGTAGTCTAACTTGCTGCTGACGAGTGGCTGGGTGACTTTTCCTGGACTTGATGGGGATCTCTTTGAAAAAAGCAGAGGGTGTGGAAACAGGAAGATGAAACAGCCTTGATTTGGCAGCTCATTGAGAGGGAGTAGTCGAGGACGATGCCGAGGTTACGTGCGTGGTTGGGTGGGTGTGGGGTGTTCCGAGTGCTGAGAACCACCAGGAGTCATCCAAGGCAGAGGGGGTGGAACCTAGGATGCGGACCTAGGTTTCGTCAGAGTTGAGTTTCAGGCAGCTGTCCTTCATCCAGACGGCGACTGCCTTAATTCAGTTGTGGAAGTTGCTTTTGGCAGTTGTGGGCTCATCGGTTAAGGAGAGGATCAGATGGGTGTCATTGGCATAGGAAACAATGTTGAGTTTGTGGTTTCTGACGATGTTTGCAAGTGGGGCCATGTAGATGTTGAAGAGGGTGGGGCTCAGAGAAGAGCCCTGAGGAACCCCACAGCTGATCTTTATCAGTTTTGAGGAGAATGGTGGGAGCCTCACTCTCTGGGTTTGGCTGCTGAGGAAGGAGCGGATCCACTCTAAGGCTGGCATCATGGATTCTAGTGCAGAGGGTGTGGTGGGAGACGTTGTCAAAGGCAGTGAGGAGGTCCATGAGGATGAGGGCTACAGTTTTGCCTCAGTCGAGGAGAGTGCGGATGATGTCCATTACTGTGAGGAGTGCGGTCTCAGTGCTGTGGTTGCTTCTGAAGCCTGATTGGGAGGGGTCCAGGGTGTGGTTGGTTTCAATGGACACAGTGAGTTGGGTGTTGATGGCCTTCTTGATGGCTTTGACTGGGAAGGGGAGCAGTGAGATTGGTCTGCCGTTTTTTTAGGTCTGTGGGGCACACAGAGGGTTTTTTCAGCAGGGGGTTGAATTCTGCATGTTTCCAGATTTCCGGGAAGGTGGCAGACTCAGTGGAGCAGTTTTTGGTGCGGCATAGTTCGGGGGGCAATGGTGGCACCCGCTCGGTTGAAGATATGGAGGGGGCATAGGTCGGAGGGGGGCTCTGGAGTGGGTGGTTTTCATGATCTTTAGGGTGTTGTCAGTGGTGAGGGTGGTCCAGTTGAGCGGGGTCGTCTAGGAACTGGAGCCTTTGGGTTTGGTGGTTGGTAGGGTTTGGTGGGGTGGGTGGGTTTTGGGTTGTGAATCTGTCGTAGATGTCTAAGATCTTGCAGTGGAAGAAGGTGGTGAGGTTGCCGTAAAGTTCTTGTTTTTTTTTGGTGGTGTCTGTCCAGGGTTTGGTGAATTGTTTGATCATGGTGAAGAGTTCTTTGCTGTTGTGTGCGTTAGCGCGTTTCTGAATGGCCGTTTTCTTTGTGGTTCTGAAGAGGTAGTGGTGTGTGGTGATGACGGTTTTGAAAGCTGCATGGTTGGCCGGGGTCTTGCTGCTCCTCCAACTTTTCTTGAGCCTTCTGTAGATGTCCTTGGTCTCTTGGAGGGCGGGGGAGAACCAGCTGGCTTTCTTGGGGGGTTGTTTGTTGGAGGGTTCCCTGAGGGGTGCAAGTGTGTTGGCAAAGTCAGAGATCCATCGGTGGAGGTTGCGTGCTGATGTATTGGTGTCCGTGGTGGCTGGCAGTGGTGTTTGGCAAAGGTTGGTGGCAAGTTTGTCTTTGGAACCCTTGTTCCAGCTTCTGCGTGGGTGGCGGTGGGCGCAGTGGTGTTTGGTGAAGGAGAAGTGGACGCAGTGGTGGTCGGTCCAGTGCAGTTCGGAGGTGTGGGTGATGGAGATGTTGTTGGTAGTGGAGAAGACGGGGTTGAGCGTGTGTCCTGCTAAGTGGGATGGGGAAGTGACCAGTTGTTTAAATCCCAGGGTGGCGAGGTTCTCCAGTAGGGCTTATGTGTTGTGGTCATTGAGGTCTTCCAGGTAGAAATTTAGGTCGCTGTGGAGGATGTACTACGTTGAGGTGGTTATGGCTATGGATTTGCTGAAAGAGGAGGTGGGTTATGGAGGGTCTGTAGACGAGGCAGCCACTGAGGGTGGTGTTCGGGTGTGTCTGGATCTGGCAGTGGCTGTGCTCCATGTCAGGAGAGAGGTCGTCGAAGCTGGTAGTGAGGTGGACGGTGTTTCTGTGAATGATGGCGATGCCTCCTTCCAGTCAGTTGATGTGGTCCTTCTGTACAATTTTGTAGCTGTCGGGAATGGCAGTGGCGATGTCCGGGGCTGAGGTACACACACACACACCATATACACTGTTTGTGTGTGTGTGTGTGTGTGTGTGTATATATATATATACACACACACATACAAATAGATAGATATAGAGAGATAGATAGAAAGTGACCTTAAATATTTTTAGTGTAGTCCTTCTGTTACCATTATGCGGCCCTGGCCAACACATAGTCCTATTTCTATGGCCATCTCGGCTTTTCATTCGGAAAATGTGGTCACCCTATCACAGGAGCCATCTTGGAAAGACAGCTCTTTCACTAACATTATGCATGTGCATCTAGTGTTTACTTAAATATGCAAATACAGTATAGTACTTGTCATGTTTTACTTTAAAAAACTATTTTTGTGTAAATTAGAGCTACATGAAAAATAAAAAAGAATCTTTAATTCACCTGAAAGGATGGCTCGCTTCTTCTCTGCTTTATGCTAGCGCCTTCACACCGTACGTTTACTGTCAATGGTATCTAAAAAGTACGCTTCAGATTCTTGGTTTTCCACATGTTACATTCAAATAGGCCACTTGGAGGCAGCATTGCCCCATGAAAGAGTAGAAAAGCTCGGGCTTTTCTTCGCACAAAAGCTTTCTTTATTGGTGTCTGGACTTTTATGAGACAACACATCAGATTATTCAAAACTATGCGCCATGCAAAGTCACAAAAGTAAAACAAACTAAAACAAAAAAAGTGTTGCTGATGTGGCGTTTAACAGCCAGAGCTGCCGACCTTGAAGCAGTGTAACCAGCTTCGAGTCACAGCCCGTGTATCCTGTGATACTGGGCAAATCGGTCAATCTACCCGGTCGTACCGAAAAATGAATGTGTCCTCGTGTAACGTGACTGGTGCTCAAATGAAGTGCTCCAATACCTTCGGGTCGAGTTCAAGCTATTTAAAATTGCAAAAAAAAAAAATCAGAAATACTTTCCTTCGCTATTGTTTTAGCTGAAACCTTGGCCAAATGTAATGGAAATAGTGCTTAGGTGTGGATGTGTACTAAGCAAAGGCAATTTGGTGTGTCTATACTTGGACACTCCGAGCATGAAAACACCAAACCACACAGAGTTGCCCGGAGCAGATCCCCTCTGACATACTACTCCATGCAAGTCCAGTGGAGGCCCAAATGTTACTGCTATTCACACAAGCAGCGCCATGTTATTTTTGGTAAATGGATCTGGCCTTCAAGCATTGGAGATAGCAGTAACTCTTTTCCTAGACGCCGATCTAAGGTGAAGAGCTCCTGGCTCAAGCAAAGTAAAGTGCACTACAAACCACACACACACGCAATTTTTATCACAGTCCCTCAAATGATGTCCATCCATGCGGCATCAGAGGAGATTCATTACTTGTTTTGTGTTTTACTTTCTGCTTCTTTTAGGCCTCCTTCACAGCTTTCTCCTTGCTGGGTCTCTCAATCTCATCTCATTTTCAGCTTTGAGATGTGGTTTAAAAGGCTGAGAACCTAAGGTATCACGAAAGTGGTGTAAACTTCTAAAATTATTTTTGGAAGTTCCCTTTCTCAATCCTGAAGATGAAATGCTGCTAACTTGTGGTGCACTGCCAGAACTACAGCTTCTCCACAAACATTACTCAAAACTATTGAGTACACTACCTCAAAATTGCCCATCAATTTCATCCCTCAATCCAGAGCAGCTGAGCTCCATACTCATTCTATACTTGTTTCAACACCTCGGGTAATACCGCCAAGAAAGTTTTATCGTGTGTATTAATGTAAATAGTTGCAAATACCATTCCCCAAATGTACCATTCCTCCACCAGTGGTACCAGTCCAACAGGAAGACTTGTGGTAAAAATTCTGGGGCATATTTATACTCCGTTTGCGCCAGAATTGCGTCGTTTTTTTTCCCGCAATTTCGACGCAAAACTAACTCCATATTTATACTTTGGCTTAGACGCGTCTAGCGCCAAAGTCCATGGAGTTAGCGTCATTTTTTAGCGTGGACACCTACTTTGCGTTAATGAGATGCAAGGTAGGCGTTCCCGTCTAAAAAATCGACTCCGAGGCATGTGCGTCGGATTTATACTCCCGGGCAAAAATCACGCCCGGGAGTGGGCGGGTAAAAAAAAATGACGTACGGCCGCTTTTGCGCCGTTTTTTAGCGCCTGCAAAAGGCAGGCGTTAAGGGACCTGTGGGCTCTGAAGGAGCCCAGAGATGCCCTCCCATGCCCCCAGGGACCCCCCCTGTCATCCTTGCCCACCCCAGGAGGACACCCAAGGCTGGAGGGACCCATCCCAGGGACATTAAGGTAAGTTCAGGTAAGTATTTTTTTTATTTTTTTTTGTGGCATAGGGGGGCCTGATTTGTGCCCCCCTACATGCCACTATGCCCAATGACCATGCCCAGGGGACAGAAGTCCCCTGGGCATGGCCATTGGGCAAGGGGGCATGACTCCTGTCTTTGCTAAGACAGGAGTCATTTCTATGGGGGTTGGGAGTGAAAAAAAAATGGCGCAAATCGGGTTGAGGCGCAAAAATTGCCTCAACCTGACTTGCCCCATTTCTTGACGCCCAAGCTCCATTTTCCCCTACGCCGGCGCTGCCTGGTGTACGTCGTTTTTTTTAACGCACACCAGACGGCGCCGGCGGCTAACGCCGGCTAACGTCATTCAATAAATACGGCGCCCGCATGGCGCTTCAGAATGGCGTTAGCCGGCGCTAATTTTTGTGACGCAAAACTGCGTTAGCGCAGTTTTGCGTCAAAAAGTATAAATATGGGCCTCTATGTTTATCTTGGGGTGTTGTTTGAAGATAGACTGCTTCCAACTAGTCTTACAAGCAATCCAGAATAGAATTTTGTCTTTTTTTGGGGGGCCTTTGGCCATGATAGCATTTAGTTCATGAACTGATTGTTTGTACTGTGGCTCTGTTTGTACTGGGCATGCACATGTGGTGCTGGTCCAGGAGCAGTTGCTCCAGCTATACAAGAATTCGACGGACAGGGAGCGTTTGGACAGGTCCAGTGTACAGTTTACCTAAATAATTAGTACAAATCATAAAGTACACTGTTCCTCATGAATAGACAGAGGTTACAGAGGCACTTCTATGTTTAGAACCTGAAACCCTCACACACCCACTGGATGTCATGCTTCATCGTCGGGTCTGCTCTTCGTCGGACTGGCGCTGCAACGTCCAACGGGCCCCACGTGGGGGCTCTGTGCCGGAGATCTTTTGAAGTGTGTGCCAATGAGTAGGAAAAAATTCAGACCTACTATAGAGAACAGAGAGCTGGAAGAAATAGATTGAAATTGGCTCGAGAACCACACTGCAACAGATTTATTGTATGTGATGGGTCTCGGTCAAGGTTAAAAACGAGGGGGAGTAGGAAGGAAATAATGTTCCTCTACTCTATAGAATAGAGGAACATTATTTCCTTCCCATTCTCTGTTCTCTGTAGTAGGTCTGAATTATTTCCTACTCATTTTTCTTGGCACACACTTCAAAAGATCTCTGGCACAGAGCCCCCTTGTGAGGCCCGTTGGACATTGCAGTGCCAGTCCGACGAGGAGCAGACCCGATGATGAAGCATGACATCCAGTGGGTGTGTGAGGGTTTCAGGTTCTAACATAGAAGTGCCTCTGTAACCTATGTCTATTCATGAGGAACAGTGTACTTTATGATTTGTGCAGTTGCTCCAGCAACAGTTGTCGAAGTTGCCTATAAATAGACACCACCTGAGTCAGTAACTGTCTTACTTCTGGATGTGTTAGATTCACTGTGTCAGGATATAGTGTATGGTGTGGTCCCGTCATTACTTAGGGGACCCATTCATACACTGTACATTACATGGGGCAGTTAACCACCAATTCATGCCTGGTGGTCTTAACATACTAACAGGACTTCTAAGTTGCAATAATAAACATATTTAACCTGTGTAGCTGCTTGTGTGTTTGTACAAAAGTGCTCGGTATTGGCTTCTACAGTATTAAACTCTGCCATGAGTAAAATACTTGAAAAGGATATGCTGCAAATGCATGTCCAAACATTATTACCTCAGTCGCCGTGTTAGAGAAAATCCCAGCAATGTGTGTAAGTGGTACACTGTAGCTTGGACCTATAAACATACAGATTCAACATCCGAGACTCAAAAAGCAGAAGTCTAGGGCCTGACACACCTACAGCAAATAGGAAGTACCTAACTAAGCTGAAAGAGGTATCCAAAATTACAACAGGTGCCTCTGCTGTTGTAAGAATTGGTTTCCTGAGTGTGTCCTTCAAAATTATTGAAGAACCTAGAAGATTCATGCCTCACCTCTGGGTGTCAATCAACACAATGTCTTTTTTTTAGAAACACAGAGGTTGGTTTTCTAGATCACCTGGTGCCAAAGACTTATTCAATGTGCTAACCCAAATCAGAAAAACAGTTGTACTGCAACCGGTCCACAACCCACTGAGCAATATTTGAGTGAGATGTGTTTCAGGTAAAAAGCAATCCTTTGAGGCAATACAAGGATAGTTAGTGAAATCCCAAATCCTCTTTTATTAAAGAAATACACACTGTAGGACACTAGAACATGAGGGGTTCATTTTAAATTGTTATTTAAAGCCAGAATACTAGTCAAGTGCTTACGATATGAATTTGTAAGCATGAGAAAGACAAATAAATTGGCAGCAGCATAGTTCACTAAAAACACAAATAAGAGGAGCCACTCTAACATAGTTGTGATGATGAGTCTGTAACAATCCTACCTTTATTCTGCTACTTCTAAGCGCTGTTCTTATCAAGCACAGCAAAAAATAAAACCTATTTTGAGTTTCAGAGATGGTACACACCTGCATACCTGTTTGAACAATAGATCTTACCATCATTCTAGTCACAAAGTCTGCTATTCACATCTTAGGTGGCCAGCTACAATGATAAATCAATGACCAAAGGCTAAATACCTCCCATCCTTGTAGCCTTCAATTGGGGCAATAGATATTATGTCGCATGGCCTGTCCTTGTGTCTCCTGGTGTGATGATTCCCCTCCACCATTTACTATCTTTGCACAACATTTATAACATAATCTCATGTTTTAAAACTCTTAGCCAACACAAATACCAGAAAGTGGCCTGATGTTCTTTCAGCTATTTTCATTTTACAAGATTGCTTGACATAACAACAATAAACGTGATATGTACTTGTCAACCTTCTAGAAACTCTTAGAAATCAATAGCAAGCTATTGGTAAATGAATCAGTCAGCATTCAAATTTAATATTGCAAATACATTCATGTAAGCTTGATTATCACATTGCAGAACATGATAACAGGAACTAAACGTGTGTCACATTAATCACACTCATTCAGCATTTTTGTAATCCTAACTAGTCACTTTTTGTATAATTGACTGGCACATGAAGCTCAAGCAGGGGAATACCCAGAAAAGAAAAAACATAGGGCCTCATACAAGTTTGGCAGAGGGGATTACTCGATCAGCCTTGTGATGCACAGGGGACTTTGCATCTGTAGTAGTGGGATATCTCCTATGACTTCTTGCAACCTTTTATGAATTGGTCAAAAATGTGGAATTTTCAGGAGTCATCTTTAGTTGAGTGCCTATTGTATTTCATGCTGTGACTCAGTATGATGCTTTGCAACTTCAGTTTTGACCATGCTGCAGCTGGCAGATGACTTTTTACAACACTTGAGTGAATAACTCTGCAGCAGATCAGACATAGAAACTGATCAGAGATAAATATGCATGCATCCACTGTCTATTGCACAGAAAGATAGGTGAAGCTTTGTTGGAACTATGTAGCAATAATAATGAAGCACAAGGACTTTATTTGTTGTGTGTCCTAATTGTTACAATGTAACATCATCCATGGCACACATTCAAAAGTGATATTGTGTGGTATCAACTCTCTGGCAGTAATTTCAGCTCAGTTGAAATACAATTGCTGCTAAATTGTTTTTCCTTCTCCTGATGCACAATTTTGAGATCACCACCTTCATGCTGTGTGTGTTGCATGTTTTTGGCCCCTTTCAGATCACTTTACACAATGGCAGTAACTGTTTGATCATCAGCTTCTCAGTGTGTCAGGCAATCTTTGTAGGGCTCATTATTTCCTCTAGTCCATTGAAATGAGAGCAGTAAAAGGAACAGCATCCTATATATAACCAATGTGTGGTGAGTTCCTTTCCTCAAAACAATAACAGTATGTAAGGAAATGCCTCCTTGGCATGGTTACCCCCTGACCTTTTGCCTTTGCTGATGCTTTGATTGAAAGGGTGCTGGGACCCTGCTAACCAGGCCCCAGCACCAGTGCTTTTTCCCTAAACTGTACCTTTGCTTCCACAATTGGCACAGCCATGGCACTCAGATGAGTCCCTTGTAACTGGTACCCCTGATGCCAGGGAAGGTCCCTAAGGGCTGCAGCATGTCTTATGCCACCATGGGGACCTCTCACTCAGCACATGCACACTGCCTCACAGCTTGTTTGTGCTGGTAGGGATAAAATGACAAAGTCAAAATGGCACTCCCCTCAGAGTGCCATGCCAACATCACACTGCCTGTGGCATAGGTAAGTCACCCCTCTAGCAGGCCTTACAGCCCTAAGGCAGGGTGCACTATACCACAGGTGAGGGCACATGTGCATGAGAACTATGCCCCTACAGTGTCTAAGCAAAACCTTAGACATTGTAAGTGTAGGGTAGCCATAAGAGTATATTGTCTGGTAGTTTGTCAAACACGAACTCCACAGTTCCATAATGGCTTCACTGAAATCTGGGAAGTTTGGTATCAAACTTCTCAGCACAATAAATGCACACTGATGCCAGTGTGCAATGTATTGTAACAAGCACCCAGAAGGCAGCTTAGAGATGCCCCTCGAATACCAACTCAACTTCCAGTGTGGGGCTGTCCAGTTTCTGCCAGCCTGCCACAACCAGACGAGTTGCTGGCATGGGGAGAGTGCCTTTGTCACTCTGTGGCCAGGCACAAAGCCTGCACTGGGTGGAGGTGATTCACACCTCCCTCTGCAGGAACTGTAATACCTGGCGGTGATCCTCAAAGGCTCACCCCCTTTGTTACAGCACCCCAGGGCATCCCAGCTAGTGGAGATGCCCGCCCCCTCAGGCCACTGCCCCCACGTTTTGCGGCAAGGCTGGAGGAGACAATTAGGAAAACAAGGAGGAGTCACCCACCAGTTAGGACAGGCCCTAAGGTGCCCTGAGCTGAGGTGACCCCTGCCATTAGAAATCCTTCATCTTAGTTTTGGAGAATTCCCCCAATAGGATTAGGGATGTGCCCCCCTCCCCACAGGGAGGAGGCACAAAGAGGGTGTAGCCACCCGCCAGGACAGTAGCCATTGGCTACTGCCCTCCAAGACCTAAACACACCCCTAAATCTAGTATTTAGGGGCACCCCAGAACCCAGGAAATCAGATTCCTGCAACCTGAACTAAAGAAGAAAGACTGCTGACTTACAAGCCTGCAGAGATGACGGACAACGACGACTGCTTTGGCCCCAGCCCTACCGGCCTGTCTCCAGAGTCGAAAACCTGCAACCAGCGACGTATCCAATAGGGACCAGCGACCTCTGAAGCCTCAGAGGACTGCTCTGACCCCCAGGACCAAGAAACTCCTGTGATCAGCAGTTCTCCTCAACAACAGCTACATATTTGCAACAAATAAGCAACTTTCAAAGAACTCACTCTTCCCGCCTGAAGCGTGAGACTTCACACTCTGCACCCGATGCCCCCGGCTCGAGATCCAGAGAACAAACACCACAGGGAGGACTCCCCAGCTACTGCGACCCCGTGAGTAGCCCGAGACTACCCCCCTGAACCCTCACAGCTAGACCTGCAGAGAGAATCCAGAGGCTCCCCCTGACCGCGACTGCCTGTAACAAGGGACCTGACGCCTGGACTAAGCACTGCACCCGCAGCTCCCAGGACCTGAAGGAACCGATTCTCAGTACAAGAGTGACTCCCAGGCGAACCTCTGCTTAGCCCAGGTGGTGGCTGTCCTGAGAAGTCCCCCTTGTGCTTGCCTGCACCACTAGAGTGACCCCCGGGTCTCTCCATTGTTTCCTATCTAAAACGCGACGCCTGCTTTGCACACTGCACCCGGCCGCCCCTGTGCCACTGAGGGTGTGTTTTGTGTGCCTACTTGTGTCCCCCCCAGTGCTCTACAAAACCCCCTGGTCTGTCCCCCGAGGGCACGGGTACTTACCTGCTGGCAGACTGGAACTGGAGCACCCCTGTTCTCCATAGGTGCCTATGTATTTTGGGCATCTCTTTGACCTCTGCACCTGACCAGCCCTGAGCTGCTGGTGTGGTAACTTTGGGGTTGCCTTGAAACCCCAACGGTGGTTACCTCTAAGGGGAGCTCTTGGACTCTGTGCACACTATTTCTTACTTTTAAATAGTATATACAGAACCAACTTCCCACATTGGTGGATCAGCGGTGGGGTCTAAGACTTTGCATTTGCTGGACTACTCAGCCAATACCTAATCACACGACTAAATTCCAAAAATTGTCATTAGAAACTGATTTTTGAAATTTGAGCTATTTTTCTAAATTCTTGCTAGAACCTTGTGTAAGTCCCTGTTAGCATTTCTTTTAGAGTTTAAAAGTTTGTAAAAGTTTGGATTTAAGTTCTAGAAGTAGTTTTTAGATTCTTAAAAAGTCATCCCAACTTTTAGAGAAATAATGTCTAGCACAGATGAGATGGTGGTGGAACTCAACCTCACCCCTTACCTGCATCTAGGGATGTCAGAGCTAAGGACTCTCTGTAAGCTAAAACAAATATAAAAACTGGGTCCAACCCTACCAAAGTTAAGCTCCAGGAGCTTTTGGCAGAGTTTGCAAAGGACCACCCCTCTGAGGATAACCCTACAGAGGGGGAAGCTAGTGACCAGGAGGAAGATTCCCTCCCTCCTGTCTTAGTTAGGGAGAACAGGGTCTCTCAAACCCTGACTCCACAAGTGATAGTCATAGATACTGGTTCTTCCACAGGGGAGACCAGTAACTCTGGAAGCATTGAGGGCAGCCTCAATGAAGATGACCTCCTGTTAGCCAGGATGGCCAAAAGATTGGCTTTGGAGAGACAGCTCCTAGCCATAGAGAGGGAAAGACAAGAGATGGGCTTGGCTCCCATCAATGGTGGCAGCAAAATAAATTGGGTCAGAGAAAGTACTGACATGCTAAAAATCCCCAAAGGGGTTGTAACAAAATATGAAGATGGTGATGATATCACCAAGTGGTTCACAGCTTTTGAGAGGGCTTGTGCAACCAGAAAAGTAAACAAATCTCACTGGGTGCCCTCCTTTGGAAATGTTCACTGGAAAGTGTAGGGATAGACTCCTCACACTCTCTGGTAAGGATGCAAAATCCTATGACCTCATGAAGGTTACCATGATTGAGGGCTTTGGATTTTCAACTGAGGAGTACAGGATTAGGTTCAGGGGGCTCAAAAATCCTTGAGCCAGACCTGGGTTGATTTTGTTGACTTCTCAGTCAAAACACTAGATGGTTGGATTAATGGCAGTGGTATAAATGATTATGATGGGCTGTATAACTTGCTTATGAAAGAACATCTTTTAAGTAATTGTTTCAATGATAAACTGCATCAGCATCTGGTAGACCTAGGTCCAATTTCTCCCCAAGAATTGGGAAAGAAGGCAGACCACTGGGTCAAGACAAGGGTGACCAAGACTTCCACAGGGGGTGACCAAAAGAAAGGGGTCACAAAGCCTCCCCAGGGGAAGAGTGTTGAGACATCCAGGGAAAAAAAAAAAAAAGAGTCTTCTACAGGGCCCCAAAAACCTGCTCAGGAGGGTGAGTCCAAAGCCTCTTCACAAATCTCATTTGGTCCCAAAATGGCCTGGTGTTGCATCTGTACTCGGCACAGACACCAAGCTGGAGACAAGGCCTGTCCCAAGAAATGTTCCACAACAACTACTACTCCAGTTAGCACTGGAATAGCCAGTCTCCACTTGGGACCAACAGTGTCCCCAGAGCAAATCAGGGTTCACACTGAAGCTACATTAGTCTCAGCGGGTGTGGTGGACCTAGGCACACTTACTGCCTGGCCGCCTAACATGCAAAAATACAGGTCGCAACTCTTAATCAATGGGACTAAAGTAGGAGCCCTGAGGGATACAGGTGCCAGTGTCACTATGGTGACAGACAAACTGGTTTCCCTAGGACAATACCTGGCTGGACAGACATATCCAGTCACCAGTGCTGACAATCAGACTAAAGTCCATCCCATGGCAATGGTAACTTTAGAATGGGGAGGGGTCACTGGCCTGAAACAGGTGGTAGTCTCTTCTGCTATACCAGTAGAATTTCTGCTTGGAAATTATCTGGAGTCCTCAGCATGGGCTGAGGTAGAACTCAAAACCCATGCAACCATGCTGGGTATCCCTGAACTGGTGTGTGTCAAGACAAGGGCACAGTGCAGGGGTCAGGGTGAAAAAGAAGTGTTGGAGTCTGGAATAACGGCCCAACCTTCCAAGAGAAAAGGAAAGAAGACTGGGGAACCAGCTTCAGCACAACACAAGAAACAGAACCTCTCTTCCCAGGAAGATGTTCTATCCCCTGTGGGAACTGAGTCCATGGAGCTGGGATCTTACCAGGTTGAGCTCTTGGGCCCAGGGGGACCCTCAAGGGAACAGCTGTGCAAGGGGCAAGAAACTTGTCCCTCTCTTGAAAGCCTAAGACAGCATGCAGCTGAGCAAGAAAAAGGAAATGTCAGTGGAACACACAGGGTCTATTGGGAAGATAGACTCCTTTACACTGAGGCAAGAGATCCCAAACCTGGTGCCACTAGGAGAGTGGTAGTGCCTCAGGAGTTTAGGGAGTTCATTCTGACCTTAGCCCATGACATTCCCCTTGCTGGGCATTTGGGACAAACCAAGACATGGGAGAGGTTAGTCAACCATTTCTATTGGCCCAATATGTCCCAGAAGGTGAAGGAGTTTTGCACCTCCTGTGTCACCTGTCAAGCCATTGGTAAGACAGGTGGCGATCCAAAGGCCCTCCTCATTCCACTTCCAGTGGTGGGGATCCCCTTTGAAAGAGTGGGAGTGGATATAATGGGTCCACTTGAACCTCCCACAGCATCAGGGAATCAGTATATCCTAGTAGTAGTGGATCATGCTACTAGGTACCCTGGAGCAATTCCCCTTAGGTCCACTACTGCCCCTGCAGTAGCCAAGGCACTCATTGGTATTTTTACCAGAGTGGGATTTCCTAAGAGGTGGTTTCTGACAGAGGTACCAACTTCATGTCAGCTTACCTGAAACATATGTGGAATGAGTGTGGGGTGACTTATAAATTCACCCCACCATACCATCCACAAACCAATGGTCTCATTGAGAGATTTAACAAGACATTGAAGGGCATGATCATGGTGCTCCCTGAAAAACTCAAAAGGAGATGGGATGTCCTCTTGTCATGCCTGCTTTTAGCCTACAGAGAGGTGCCTCAGAAGGGAGTAGGATTTTCCCCCTTTGAACTTCTGTTTGGCCACCCTGTTACGGGACCACTAGCTCTTGTAAAGAAGGCTGGGAGAGACCTCTCCATGAGCCTAAACAAGACGTGGTGGACTATGTACTAGGCCTACATTCAAGGATGGCAGAGTACATGGAAAAGGCAAGCAAAAACCTTGAGGCCAGCCAACAACTCCAGAAGATGTGGTATGACCAAAAGGCTGCTATGGTTGAGCTTCAGCCAGGGCAGAAAGACTGGGTTCTGGAGCCTGTGGCTCCCAGGGCACTTCAGGACAAATGGAGTGGCCCTTACCCAGCTCTAGAAAAGAAGAGTCAGGCCACCTACCTGGTGGACGTAGGCACTAGCAGGACCCCAAGGAGGGTGATCTGTGTTAACCGCCTCAAACTCTTCCATGATAGGGCAGATGTAAACATGTTGATGGTTACAATTGAGGACCAGGAAGCAGAGAGTGAACCTCTCCCTGATCTCCTCTCCACTGACCCTAAGGATGGCACAGTAGATAGAGTGATCTATTCAGACACCGTCTCTGGCCAACAGCAGGCTGACTGCAGACAAACCCTCCAGCAGTTTGCTGAGCTCTTTTCCCTAACCCCTGGTCAGACACACCTGTGTACCCATGATGTGGACACAGGAGACAGCATGCCTGTCAAAAACAAAATATTTAGACAGTCAGACCATGTTAAGGAAAGCATCAAAGTAGAAGTCCACAAGATGCTGGAGTTGGGAGTGATTGAGCACTCTGACAGTCCCAGGGCTAGCCCAGTGGTCTTGGTCCCCAAACCTCACACAAAAGATGGGAAGAGAGGGATGAGGTTTTGTGTGGACTACAGAGGGCTTGCAATGAACTAACTGACAAATTGGGTGCTGCCAAAAAGTACCTTTGACTTAACAGCAGGGTACTGGCAAATAAAAATGGCACCAGGAGCAAAAGAGAAAACAGCATTCTTTACACCTGATGGGCACTACCAGTTTACTGTGATGCCCTTTGGCTTAAAGAATGCCCCTGCCACCTTCCAAAGGTTGGTGAATCAAGTCCTTGCTGGCTTGGAGTCCTTTAGTGCAGCTTATCTTGATGATATTGCTGTCTATAGCTCTAGCTGGCAGGATCACCTGGTCCACCTGAGAAAGGTTTTGCAGGCCCTGCAAGCAGCCGGCCTCTCTATCAAGGCAACTAAATGTCAGATAGGACAGGGTACTGTGGTTTACTTGGGTCACCTTGTAGGTGGAGGCCAAGTTCAGCCACTCCAACCCAAGATCCAGACTATTCTGGACTGGGTAGCTCCAAAAACCCAGACTCAAGTCAGGGCATTCCTTGGCTTGACTGGGTACTATAATAGGTTTGTGAAGGGTTATGGATCAATAGTGACACCCCTCACAGAACCTACCTCCAAGAAAATGCCCAAGAAAGTGAACTGGACTGGGGACTGTCAAAAGGCCTTTGACACCCTGAAGCAAGCAATGTGTACAGCACCAGTTCTGAAAGCTCCAGATTACTCTAAGCAGTTCATTGTGCAGACAGATGCCTCTGAACATGGGATAGGAGCAGTCCTGCCCCAGACAAATGATGATGGCCTTGACCAGCCTGCTTCTTTTATTAGCAGGAGGTTACTCCCCAGGGAGCAGTGTTGGAGTGCCATTGAGAGGGAGGCCTTTGCTGTGGTCTGGTCCCTGAAGAAGTTCAGACCATACCTTTTTGGTACTCACTTCATAGTTCAAACTGACCACAGACCTCTCAGATGGCTAATGCAAATGAAAGGAGAAAACCCTAAACTGTTGAGGTGGTCCATATCCCTACAGAGAATGGACTTTGTAGTGGAACACAGACCTGGGACTGCCCATGCCAATGCTGATGGCCTTTCCAGGTTCTTCCACTTAGAAAATGAAGACTCTCTTGGGAAAGGTTGGTCTTATCCTCATTCGTTTTGGGGGGGGGGGGTTGTGTAAGGAAATGCCTCCTTGGCATGGTTATCTCCTGACTTTTTGCCTTTGCTGATGCTAAGTTTTGATTGAAAGTGTGCTGGGACCCTGCTAACCAGGCTCCAGCACCAGTGTTCTTTCCCTAAACTGTACCTTTGCTTCCACAATTGGCACAGCCCTGATACACAGATGAGTCCCTTGTAACTGGTATCCCTGGTACCGAGGGCCCTGATGCCAGGGAAGGTCTCTAAGGGCTGCAGCATGTCTTATGCCACCCTGGGGACCCCTCACTCAGCACATGCACACTGCCTCACAGTTTGTATGTGCTGGTAGGGATAAAATGACTAAGTCGACTCCCCTCAGAGTGCCATGCCAACCTCACACTGCCTGTGGCATAGGTAAGCCACCCCTCTAGCATGCCTTACAGCTTTAAGGCAGGGTGCACTATACCACAGGGGAGGGCATATGTGCATGAGCACTATGCCCCTACAGTGTCTAAGCAAAACCTTAGACATTGTAAGTGCAGGGTAGCCATAAGGATATAATGTCTGGGAGTTTGTCAAACACAAACTCCACAGTTCCATAATGGCTACACAGAAATCTGGGAAGTTTGGTATAAAACTTCTCAGCACAATAAATGCACACTGATGATAGTGTGCAATGTATTGTAACATGCACCCAGAGGGCATCTTAGAGAGGCCCACTGAATACCAACTCGACTTCTAGTGTGGGGCTGACCAGTTTCTGCCAGCCTGCCACAACCAGACGAGTTGCTGGCATGGGGAGAGTACCTTTGTCACTCTGTGGCCAGGAACAAAGACTGCACTGGGTGGAGGTGCTTTACACCTCCCCCTGCAGGAACTGTAACACCTGGCGGTGAGCCTCAAAGGCTCACCCCCTTTGCTACAGCACCCCAGGGCATCCCAGCTGGTGGAGATGCCTGCCTGCTCAGGCCACTGCCCCCACTTTTTGCGGCAAGGCTGGAGGAGATAATTAGGAAAACAAGGAGGAGTCACCCACCAGTTAGGACAGCCCCTAAGGTGCCCTGAGCTGAGGTGACCCCTGCCTTTAGAAATCCTCCATCTTAGTTTTGGAGGATTCCCACAATAGGATTAGGGATGTGCCCCCTCCCCACAGGGAGGAGGCACAAGGAGGGTGTAGCCACCCTCCAGGACAGTAGCCATTGACTACTGCCCTCCAAGACCTAAACACACCCCTAAATCTAGTATTTAGGGGCACCCCAGAACCCAGGAAATCAGATTCCTGCAATTTGAACTGAAGAAGAAAGACTGCTGACCTACAAGCCTGCAGAGACGACGGACAACGACAACTGCTTTGGCCCCAGCCCTACCGGCCTGTCTCCAGAGTCGAAAACCTGCAAACAGCAACGTATCCAATAGGGACCAGCGAACTCTGAAGCCTCAGAGGACTGCCCTGACCCCCAGGACCAAGAAACGTCCGTGAGCAGCGGCTCTCCTCAACAACAGCTACATATTTGCAACAAAGAAGCAACTTTCAAAGAACTCACTCTTCCCGCCGGACTTCACACTCTGCACCCGATGCCCCCGGCTCGAGATCCAGAGAACAAACACCACAGGGAGGACTCCCTGGCGACTGCAACCCCGTGAGTAGCCCGAGACGACCCCCCTGGAACCCCACAGCGACACCTGCAGAGAGAATCCAGAGGCTCCCCCTGACCGCGACTGCCTGTAACAAGGGACCCGACGCCTGGACCAAGCACTGCACCCGCAGCCCCCAGGACTTGAAGGAACCGAACCTCAGTGCAAGAGTGACCCCCAGACAACCCTCTGCTTAGCCCAGGTGGTGGCTGTGCTGAGAAGCCCCCCTGTGCCTGCCTGCACCGCTAGAGTGACCCCCGGGTCTCTCCATTGTTTCCTATCTAAAACCCGATGCCTGCTTTGCACACTGCAACCGGCCACCCCTGTGCCGCTGAGGGTGTGTTTTGTGTGCCTACTTGTGTCCCCCCCAGTGCTATGAAAAAAAACCCTGGTCTGCCCCTCTAGGACGCGGGTACTTACCTGGTGGCAGACTGGAAACGGAGCACCCCTGTTCTCCATAGGCGCCTATGTGTTTTGGGCACCTCTTTGACCTCTGCACCTGACCGGCCCTGAGCTGCTGGTATGGTAACTTTGGGGATGCCTTGACCCCACAACGGAGGGCTGTCTATGCCCAGGAACTGAGACTTACTTACCTCCCCCAGGAACTGTTGATTTTTGCACTGTGTCCACTTTTAAAATAGCTTATTATCATTTTAACAAAGACTATATATGATATTGCTCTAATTCAAAGTTCCTAACTTACCTGTGTGGAGTACCTTGCATTTTATGTATTTTTTTTCAAATCTTAAACTTGTAGTTATTAAAATAAACTAAGAAAATATATTTTTCTATATAAAAACCTATTGGCCTGGAGTACGTCTTTGAGTGTGTGTTCCTCATTTGTTGCCTGTGTGTGTACAACAATTGCTTAACACTGCCCTCTGAAAAGCCTACTGCTCGACCACACTACCACAAAATAGAGCATTAGAATTATATAATTTTGCCACTATCTTACCTCTAAGGGGATCCCTTGGACTCTGTGCATACTATTTCTTACTGTGAAATAGTATATACAGAGCCAACTTCCCACACAGTATATACGGTGATCCCGGGCTGTTACCAGACTGCCCCTGAAAAATGGCAAATAACACTGAAGAATCGGTGTTTCTGGACAGATTTGTTCATGGTATTCCTCATATACGGGCAATTGTCACTCAGATATTTCATCTGCTTTAAGGAGGTAGAAGGTCCTAGTTAAAACTTGCAAATCACAGTATTCACGCCACACTTGTGTTTCCCAATGCATTGGTGTCTCCCTTAATTGGCTGCATCATGAATTACAGACCTCTTGCAATTAGGGCTGTACAAGCGTTTTTATACTTAATAAAGTACTCCAAAGCCTTTGCATTATTTATCATTATAACACATTCTATAGGTACTGCCAACTTGTTTTAGTGTTGTACATTACATATTTAGGTGGTCATTATGAACATGGTAGGAAACACCGCCAACTGCCGTGGCAACGGTGAACAGGAGACCGCCATTGGCGGTGAACAGCACACCGCCATATAATGATGCCAAAAACAGAAACCTCCAAAGATTCTGCTACCTCCAGCCACTGTCAGGGCCCTTGATGGCTGAAAGGCTGCACACCCCACCCCGCCACCGCCATGCAGACAAATCCCCCACTCTCCAAATAATGATGCTCAAATCACTGCAGCGGATAATGGATGTCGAATGACCATTGGCGGTACGGACCGCCACGGCCAGCAATGGGACCCAACAGCAAGAAATGCACACATTGGCAAGTTTGAAACCCACACACCTGACACACATCCACAACACTAGAAAACACTCACATACACACCCCACAATCCTTTGTATCGCCAATAGGACAACTGAGATTGACAACACGTAGACACTGACCGCAACATCACACAAGTAACCCACCCAAACACACAACAGCACCTTCACTAATAATCCTAAACACACCACCCACAACACACACCCTGGCACCCCCTAAGCACCCCACCTTTCACAGATAGGGAGCTTAGAACAATGGTGAATGAAATACTGAAGGTCCAACCACAAATCTTCGGGGCACAGGTCTAGCACACACCCATTGTCAGGAAGATGGAGTTATGGCAGACTATAATAAACAAGGTCACCGCAGTGGGAAACCATCCACGCACAAGGGACGACATCGACAAGAGATGGAACGACCTGCGCGGGAAGGTGAGGACGATGGCACCCAGGCACAACATTGTGGTCCAGAAGACTGGGGAGGACCCCCACATATACCCCCCAAATACACCAACTGGGAGGAAAAGGTACTGGCCATCCTGCACGCTGAGGGCCTCACTAGACTCACTGGAGGACTGGATTCGGATAAGTCATCTACAATAACTTCATATCCAGCACACCTGTAATGCATGTACCATCCCACCCTTCCAACTACCACCAGGACCACTACCCCACCCAGGCCACAATCACTGCATCCAGTCACCCTGCATGCCCACAAACCCACCAACAGGCCCACACCCCTCCCCCTGTGCACAGCCACCTACCCCTGGAAGGAATCACAATACCACCACAGCACCCACAATGCACCTTCACATCCCGTGCAAAATGTAAGGACAACCCTACAGTAGGTCCCTGCATGGCCCAAAAGAGGAATAAAAAGCACAAAACAGGGCAGAGCTTTGCATCATAATTCAAATTAGTACATGTAACATACATGTCCATTCCCCCCCACAGGCACCACCACCCATGCCACCTGGACGGAAAGGCCAAGGAGTGCCAGCACCCCACATGGAGATAGAGGCCCCACTCAGGACACTGGAGAGGGAAGTATGGACAGTGAGGATTACCCTGGTCTGTCACACAGTCCTGGACTGTCACCCTCCAGCAGCCCCACCCAGGATACCACTGACACCGCTACCATCAAGCCACCAACATCAGCTCTGGCCAAACGACGTCACACCAGTGTCTTCAGACCACAGACTAGCGGACCACAAGTACAGAGGCCAGAGTCTCCATCTACTAACAGGCAGGATGATGGCCTCAGTGCAAGTGGGACTGCCAGACCTGTGCAGGGGACAGAGGCACAGGGGGCTAGGCCCGGTGGGAGGGCATCAGTGGCCCAGGGGGAGGCCAAAGGATGGATGCTGCAGCCCAGGAGGTGATCTCTGAGGTCCTAGGAGCATACCACCATACACAAGACAGGATGGGCCAGATCCTGGCCACCCTGGAACAGAGTCAAAGGCTGCAGATAGCCCAACATCAAGAGACCATGAAGCAGTGTAAACAACTCAATGCCTTCATGGCCACTATTGCAGGGGTGCTACAGCACCACTACCCAGCCCAGCCTGAGACCCCGACAAACCTGGAAGCCCCTACCACTGCCCAGGACACAGACCAGCCCTCTACATCAGCAGCAGCAATGGGACTGGTGGCACTGGCAGAGGGCACAAGAGACCAGCAACCCTACCCCTGCAGCCCAGCACCAGACCCTCAAACTGTCCCTCAGACCCAGATATGGCACAGGAACACCTGCCAAGACCAAGGCCCCCACAAAGAAGTGACTTTGACATGAACTGTCTCCCAAGTGTGCCACTGTGCTACCATCCTCATCCGCCAATACCAACTAAACTTGCAAGGGACATATGGACCTATAGCCACTGCCACCAATCGCTGAGCCCATGTACCTAGTATGGACATCCACCATTAGCCCACTCCCTATCACTGTACAGCGCACCAATGCATTTATGACACCAAATAAAACACATTTACACCTATTTGTATGTCCCCTGTCGTTATGTAGATGCAATTGTAAATGTGAATGCATTTGCCAATCAATTTCATAATCTGACCTTTTTTTTGCAGGAATGGTACCCCACACACAACATCATCTGGAGTTAACCAAAATGTACTCCATGTTTGTTTCCATGGCACATGCCACCTATTCTTCAGGTAACAGTGTCAATGACTACATACCCTACATCCCTAAAGAAATGAGTCAGACAAACATTATGCAGTGCAGACATCATCAGTGAACAGTACCTCATAGTCACTGGAAGTCTAGTTGGAACAGCTGGTCCCTAGATTGGACATCTTCCCCCTCTTCATCCTCACCATCACTCTCATACCCTCTCAGAGGAAGCAGGTCTGGATGTACAGCACCCTCCTCCTCTATTAGGGGGATAGCTCTCCTCACAGCCACGTTGTGCAGCATGCAGCAGGCCACCACTATTCTACATACCTTTTCAGGGCCATAGCACAGGGAACACCCCGAGAGATGTAGGCAACGAAATCTAGCCTTCAGGGTGCGCTCAATCACCCTCCTAGTACATCCATGGGCCTCATTATAATTCCTCTCTGCATCTGTCCTGGGATTTCTCACAGATGTCAGGAGCCATTGCATGTTGGGGTAGCCAGAATCACCTGCAAAAGTGGTTGAAACAGGATTGTAACTAACTGTCATTTCTTGCAGACAGTCTGGCTGTCAGCTATGTACTGATCCAGTGTCATACACACTCACCTATGATCCATCCTCTGTCCCCGTGTAGTTGTTGCATCAAGTGTGGGACACTGCTGTTCCTCAGGACAAAGGAATCATACACTGATCCTGGAAACATGGCATTTACATGTGAAATGTACTGTCAGCAGTACATGCCAATTGTATGTTCATTAAGTAGAAGTTCTTCCTGTTCCTGTACACCTGTTCATTCACTCTTGGGGGGATGAAAGCTATGTAGGTGCCATTGATGGCACCTAACACATGGGGAATGTTACCAAAGGCATAGAAGTCAGACTTGGTGGCAGGGAGTTCAGCTCTTTGGGAAAACTTGACGTATGTCTACAGGTGTTGTACAAATGCATCCAGGAATTTGGATAGGACGAGGCTAAACATTGGCTGTGAGAACCCTGCACCCATGCCCACTGTCACCTGAAATGAGCCCGTAGCCAAGAAATGGAGTACAGAGAGCACTTGCACTTCAGTAGGGATGGCATTCTGATTCCGATTACCTGGTCTCAGTACAGGATCCAGTAATGCACATAGATCATGGATTGTTGTACGATTGAGTCTGTAGGTGACAATGATGTGATCTTCCACCATGGTCTCCAAATCAACAAGAGGTCTGTACACAGATGAGGCTTTCCCTCGCCACATGGATCTGTACCCATGAGGAGGAAAGAACACAAATAAGGGCCACACATACACATGCAAAACATGTTGTGTAAGAATAACTGATGTACAATACGTAGGTTACACACAAGCAATGTATGATGTACAACTTTAGGGACATGTATGCAGTGATACCTCTGGACTGATGTGAGGAACAGACACTCATGTGGGCAGGCGAATAAGGGCTGGGACTTAGAGGCCCTGAATGGGACCCCTGAGCAGGAAATATGTATGTGGTGCTAGCAAAATGGCAGCCTCCTGCCATCCAGACATAAGGGAGTGGAAGTGACCTCATTCCGCTGGCGGTTGTTCTCATGCCATAAGGCGGTGTTCACCGCCGTGCACCCATTCATTGGTTTACATGGTTGTCAATGGGGAACCTGGGCCAATCATGATTGTCGTCGGCGGTGACGGTGCTCACCGCCGTGGATCGTACGCCATGTCGTCAACCCGATTTCACTTGACTCCCGTCCCGTGCATGCAAGTACTCCACTGAGTGTGCTGCTGTGTCCTGACTCTGGTTACTCCAATGGCACGAGTCACAGGGGAAAGGGCCCCGGCATTCACCATAGATGAGCTGGAAAAGCTGGTGGATAGGGTCCTACCCCTGTATGCAAAGTTATATGGGTGACCAGAGGAGCAGGTGAGTAGGCGGTTGCCTTGCATGGATGTGTGTGATGGTGGCGGATGCCTGTATGCATGTGTGGTTGGTATGTAACTGCACAGGCATAAATAGTGTGGCAAGTACTGTGAGTGAGGTGATAAAATGATCCTGTGAAGTGTCCATTCCATAGGGGACGTTTAGTCAGCTGTATCAAATGGCCATATCTAGATGTCTGTTTTTCTTCTCTGTGTGTCCCATAGAGGTCAGCGCCAATCAGAAGAGGGGACTCTGACAGGCCATCACCAGGGAGGTGCGGACCCTGGGGGTGTACAACCGGCGGAGCACCCACTGCAGGAAGCGGTGGGAGGACCTGCGGCGCTGAACTAGGAAGACCTGAGAGGCCTAGTTGGGGAAGGCCTCCCAACGAGGAAGGGGTGCCCGTCAGACCCTGACCCCCCTAATGTGCCACATTCTGACGGTGCCATATCCAGATTTGGGTAGGCGCTTGAAGGCAGCACATGAGCCACAACGGGGTGAGTACCAACACTGTGTCATGACTCTGTGATGGATGTGTTTGGGTGCTGTAGTATGTATGCTGTCTAATGCCAGGCACTCTGACAGGTGTCTCCCAGCAGTCCTGCCCCCCATGGGCACGGAAATGATTAGGGGCAGGTCTAACAGTTCATCAGGTTGTGTGTCATGTGGAAAATGAATTGTATGCTGGGGTAGTGGCCACTAGTCAGGGGCATAGTCATGACTGTTGTTGTAGGTGCTGCGTGTAGCTGTGTAAGCTGGATGGAAGTGTGTGTGCAGCAAGTATGTACATCCATTCAGGTATTTACAGATTTCATTCATGCTTTGTCTCCCCACCCCTGTACTCTTGTGTTGGCTGTGTACATCAGCATCATCTGGCGAGGGAGCAGTGGCACTGGCGAGTGGGGATGCAGCGGCCCACGGTTCCAAGGAGGAAGAGTTGATGGATGCCAAGGGGACCAGTGGGTTGGAGGGCAAGGGAAATACCACGGGGGAGGCAACTACCACTGGGGGTAGTGACTCTGATACCTCCTCCGATGGGAGCTCCCTGTTGGTGGCGGACCCTAGTGGGCCCACCCAATCTGTGTCATCTTCTGCCACCCCAATACCATCACCGCCCTGCCAATTGCTCCCCACCCAGTTGCCCGTGCCTGCTCACCCAGAAGGGTGGGCGTCTCCTTCGCCCCAGGCACCTCATCCCCTGTCCCAGTCAGCCCTGCTGCCCTCATAGAGGAGGCTATTGACCTCCTGAGGACCATCTCTGTAGGGCAGACAACAATTGTGAATGCCATCCGGGGCTGGCATCCCAGATGCAGCAATGCAATGCATACCTGGAAGGCATTCACTGTGCCATGTCTGGCCTACAGAGATCCTTTCAGGCTCTGGCCTCCTCTTTGATGGCAGCCAGTGTCCCTGGTCCTTCCCTCCCCCCTCTACCACCTCTACCCCTTCCTGCACCCCACTCCCTTCACTGAACCTAAGCACACATACAGACAGCCATGCACACACCTCAACACACAAGAAGCACACAGAGAAAAACAAGCACCACACTTCCCACCACAGGCATACACACAGCCAACATACAAAGGCACACACAACAACATCCATTTCCCCCAGTGTGTCCACCTCTCCCGCCTCCCTGTCTGTCACCTCAACATGCTCACCGACATGCACTGCACCATCAGTCACTGCTGCTAGCCCCATTCTTGCAGTCACCACAACATAAGACATCCAGTCATCCACCCCAGACACCACACCTGCACTTACCACAACGACATTGACTGACACATACAGCACACTCACCAGACCTGCAGAGACCCAGACAACATCCATTTACACTGGCAGCCTGTCTTGTCCCACTGTGTCCACCCATCCTCCTCCCAAGACACCCACTCAAACACATCCATCACACCTCAGCATACTGTACAGGCACCTGCATCCACGTCCAGCACACCTACACCAGTTACAAGCACTCCCTCTACCACACCTTCCTCCATGTCCACCCCAACTGCCCCTAAAAAACTTTTCCTGTCCTGTGTTGACCTGTTCAAACCCACTGGCCCACCCTGTCTCGTCCCTAAACGTGCCCCTCTCCTTGCCCTGTCCACTCCTTCCTCGTCTAAGTCCACCCTTCCCATTCCTGTGCCCCTTCCCCAGAGAGGTAGAAGCCCTGTGCTGCCACAGGTCCATCTGCCACCCCCAGGTTCAAGCCCGCTCCGCCACCTTCCAAGAGCACACCCAAACCCCTTCTACCTCCCAAACGTAAGCCCAAGCCCCCCCCCTCCTAGATGTAAGTCCCCACCCCCGCCACTCCCTGCCCCTGTTCCCTGAGGTGCCTGGCTGCCCCATTGATGTCCCTTTACGGTGGAGTACCATGTGCACATATGGGAGTCAAGTTCGGGCCATTTGGGCCATTCAGCCTGTTTCGCATGGACTGGCCTTATTTGGACATTGCATTTTAATGTTGGATTAAAGTTTGTGTGCCCAGTGTTGCTGTTGGCACAATATGGAAACGTGGTTCATCGTTTCATTGTGGGGGTGTGGTGTGCACATGTGTGTACTTTGTGCAAGGTTTATTGGCCTTGTGTCGGGTAAGTACCTCTTGTCCTGGTGTGCATGGCTTGTGATGGTGTGAGGAGTTGGGAGTGCGTTGCAGGGTGGATGAGATGGGCTGTGTAACTGTGCCCTTTCTTCCCTTGTTTACTAGGTTGTGGTACTTACCGTTGTCATCTTCATCGGTGGCCATGGTCATTGAGGTATATTGCAAGGAGCAGGACTGGCATTATTTGCAACTCTCCATGTCTGCTTCGGCATGTTGTGTGTGCCGTTCGGTGAGTGTTTCCTTTTATTTGGTTAATTTCCGCCACTGGCGGCGTTCTTGTGGTTCATTATTTGTTGGGCGGGTGGGGCCTTTCCATTGGCCTGTCGGCAGCCTCTTCCGTTGTTGTCGGCACTCCAATGCTGGCGATGTGTGGATTTCATGCTGGCTGTTTCTCATGTGCTTCATTATTTGGCGGTCCGGACCGCCAGCCTGTTGGCAGTAGTTACCGCCACCGCCGGCGGAGCGGTGATCACCACCATGTTCATAATGAGGGCTTTAGTCTGGCTGCTCAATTAAGCGCAAGCTTGTTTTGAAGTTCACAGAGACACGCATGAAACTGCAGATTTAATGAACTCTGTTTTCTACCATACCTCGCTATATCTCCATCCCAAGGTCCTCTTACATTCTTCACACCAAAAGAGCTAAGCACCTGCATTTTAGTGGCTATCTTCAGTTTCAGTTAGACTGTATGTTCCATCCCCCACTTTCTACTGTTGTGAACACCCAAGTTGGACTCTATTTTAAAACAATGAGTTGGCCTGGATACCTTTGCCCTACATTCAACATTGCATTATCTTTTGTACAACTTGTGAAAGTGTCATTTCATCTAAAGAATGATTTGTTATAACATGCAGCAGCACAAATCTGCCATAAACTACTCAATATCTACGGTTCAAGGTTTGACAGTAGATGTATAAGATAAACATGTAGTCTGATATGATGCATTTTTATTTCCCAATGCACTTCGCAGGTCCAGGCCAGTTACATTTAAAATTTTGAAAACTCTACTGGAATTTGAAATACAGGCTGAAAGTCAGAGACTAAACCTTTATAAGCCCCTTGGATTGGCCACTAAATTGGAGAAGCCTTCACACTTGGTTATCGCACAAGGTTCCGCTAGACTACTGGCGCATCCACTCTCATGGCAGGATGTGATCCAGTGATGAGCGGAGCTGGGTCCAGCTGATTGTGTGTTTTCCTTTCAATTAAATGCTCTCTCCTGGCCTGGCCTGAAGTCTCATAAACACAGATTAGCTGCTCTAAACAGGTGTGCAGTGTGCAGGGCGCCAAGAAACTCTAGAGGCCAGCTACCTATTTCATGCTTTCATAGTATATTGTATTGAAGTAGCTTCAGGGTGGTAGGCTGCTAAGAACATTCAAAACATGTTAGAAGTGTTCACTCTATTCTGGCAGTTCGCAACATGCACACATGCTGGTTTAATTATATTTAGTTTGATTATCATTTATGTACTAAGCAACAGGATGATACTGTTGAATAAACACTTTTAAATGTATAGTGGCCTAAAATCTCATAAACACGGCTGAGATGCTGTGGACAGATGTGCAGTACACAGGGCCCCAAGAACCTCTGTAGGCAAGCCAGATATTCCATGCTCTCATAGTACAGTGCATTGAAGTAGCTTTAGGGTGGTAGACTTCCAAGAGCATTCTAAACATATTCTTGCAGCTAGCAACATGCACACACGCTTTTCACGTGGCCTAAATAAGGCATTGGAATAAGATGCTGTTTCAAATAAAAAACTTTTATTGTCATTCATGTACTAAGCAACAGAATGAAACTGTAGAATAAACACTTTTAAATGGATCGTGTATTTTCTTAGTGCAGTGCTTGAGTGTGTTGTTGAATGAAAATGGGTTTGAATAACCACTGCATCTCTAAATCTCTTAGGGGACTGCTGGTAACCAAGAAAGCACTGACATCTCTCCTGCAGGAATACACAGTAGATCGTGTGGGTCTATAGTAACCTTGACTTTCCTAATCAGTGAGGGTGGAATAAAATAAGTCGCTTATCCGTGGGTTAGGAATCCAAACTTGGTAGACCTGGCCCTAGCCCTAAGATACGCAATATGCCCTAGGATAAGCAATATTACATTATAGAAAATGGATGAAAGAAGGGCACAAATAAAGTAATTTTAGCATTGTATGCTCCAACCGATGGCGCAGCGCTGGTGCACTGAAATTGCGAATTTGCACTTTGAGTATTTCTTCTGTTTGCTATATTTTTGCATTGAACACATAGTGGACTTCCGGGGATTTCTCAGACTATTTCTTTTCTTTTCTTCCACAGGGCCTAAATCATGCGGTTGAACAAGCAAGTTTTTGTATCTATGAAATTAAATACTCCTCAAAGATCCCTTTGATAAGTGGCAGCTTTTGAACAGTCCATAGAGCCACAAAGCTACCTCCGTTGTCATTTTAAGCTGTAATACGTCCCACGTTTCTTGTTTTTTAGGGTCGAGCGTGCAAAGCACTCTCTCCCTGTTGTTATCTCTCTATGGGCTTGTAACCACGCCCATCACTTTGGTTGGTTCTTGGGCTTGCCTTTTAAAATTCACTTGATTTGAATAGTAAAAGGCATGCATAGGTCATGCATTTTCCAGTGTTT
This sequence comes from Pleurodeles waltl, assembly GCF_031143425.1. Classification (NCBI taxonomy): domain Eukaryota; kingdom Metazoa; phylum Chordata; class Amphibia; order Caudata; family Salamandridae; genus Pleurodeles; species Pleurodeles waltl. The sequence goes on along the minus strand of NC_090446.1, from coordinate 1,277,140,904 downwards.
AGCCCTCCTCCTGCACACTGCCGACTACTGAAAACATACGATGCTCCATGTTTTCCGTATGGTTTCTGGACTACTTTTCCTCTTTGTTTAGTAGGTAGCACGATCTCGCTGGGCAGTAGTTGCTTTGTATGACATCGATCCTGTTACATGGATCATTGCACTTTTGCCGATACGTTTCACTGCAAACGAACTTCTATTTCCTTTTGTGTGTTTGCTTCGAGGCCGTTGGCTCTCTCATGTGAAACTGTTTATATTTTCATTTTCGGTTTATGTGGCAAGAAAAGTCCGCTTAGGAGTTTACAACGCCAACAGCTCTAACTTGAGCAAACGCGAGGCCCATTGCATTGCAAATGTTTGTCATTTTCTGTTCCTTCCTAGAACAGAATTCAGTGGAGGCTGGTTCTCTGACACAAGTTCCTTAAACAGGAGCTACAGACTCTGTCAATACAGACTGGAAAATGTAATGCTATAACTTTGCTATTGCCTTGTTTAAAAATATTTCCCCCCTGCATTTCATGGTAAGAATATTGGCACAACTAAAAAGCAAAGAAGAAGGTGTTTTCAAGGGACATATGTCAATCTCAATTGCCATTTAATGAAGCACATAGATATTGTAATGAAGCAATTGGGCAGTGCTTGCTTTTAACAGGAATAATTAACATTTTAGTACGAATTAAACCTATAGAGGTTTGCGTCCTACCTTGATTTTTATATACATTTTATTGTGACAAATTGTTAATCTATTTGTAATCATTTTAGTTGATTAAAACTAAATCCTTCTGTTTTGAAATTTGAAAGTGGTGACAAATAAAGGGCTGCTTTGAACAGTGAAGTCTGGAGATGTTTGAAAGTGTGTGTGTGCGTGTGTGTGTGTGTGTGGTGTTTAGGAGGAGTAATAACTACCTCAAATTGGATGAAGTAGTGAGCCAGATTTGCGCCAGAACTGTCCCAGAGAGGAGGAGAACACCCGCCACATCATAATTCAATATCGGGCCAATGAATTCTATTAAACAATCAAACCTTATTCATTGTCCGCGAATAACATTTCTGTGAGCATAAAACCATAAAAGTTTGGCACTCAAGTATGCCCAACAGTTCTTAAAATAAATGTCAACCACATGTAACTTGGTACCTGTTTTAGATTAGGATTGCCCTTCTTTGCTGCTGATATGTCTACGCAGACTTCATGGTAAAAAAGTTTAGCAAGGATCTATGGTACCCTTCCTTAATTGCATTATCTTCAGGTGAACATTTAATAAATGTTTGGAGCCTCGTACACGCAGAGCAGCAGTTAAATACATTACACCTGATGGGTTTGGCAGTCAAATCAGAAGGCTGACTACTACCAGAATTGGTCAACAAGAGAAAAGTAGTCAGGAAAAAAATCAGTGTAGCTAACCTTCCTGGGTTGGATTTCCTAACATTAAGTAACCAACATCAGGAAAATATTAATGATGGCAATATTTTAAGAACGGACTGTGGCGTGTGGTCAGATACTTAATTTACTCCAGGGTTCCCAGAACAACAAACAGCTTATGGTGTGCGAGCACGGCTGTTCTATACTTCCAGTATTATATGAATGCTTCCATTTTATAATTAAAAAACAATTTAATTCCAACATACTAGAAATTCTTCATTTTATTTAAAACAGTGGCGCAGTTTTCTTGAAGATATTTGATATCGCTGTAAAGATCCGTTGGCAGATGTAAGAAGATTAATGTTTATACTTAATGTTACGATCCTTGTAGCACAAGAAATGGGGCCGTTTTATTCTCTGAGACTCAGGTGATGGTTGCCTTTTTTATTACCATTATTTTGTCACAAATATTTCAGTGTCCTTTTTAAGCTATAACTACTATGTTTACTTTTTCATGTCAAGAGATTAAATGCATACATTCATACACATTTTGCCTCTTTTTTTGTCCTTATTTCCAACAAAATGTAGAATGCGAGTTGTGCTAGGTAATTATATGCGACAACCTCCTAAAGTAGAACTGGGGTCAGGGGTGCCACCTATTTACTCACCTCCTGCCCAAATGCTGCGTTGATACCGACACACAGAGAAGCGGGAGACAACAACCACTGAGAAGGACCTGACACGACTGCGGGTGCGACCTGACATTTTTTGCATCAGCAAATATTCATGTGAAGATTTGCTCATATGGAAATCTTGCAGGAATTAGAATGATTTTTTCTGTTTCTGCACATGGAAAATCCCTCAAGGTGGAGAGACCTCTCTGTTAGACCTGGCATCCTTGGTGTGGTTTCCTTTAACCTTTTGCCTTCTAATCTCCTGTTTTCTGACTTCATTTTTGCTGGCCTTTAGGATTCTGAGGTCTTTACCACTGCTGACCAGTGATGATGTGCAGGTGATCTGTACTTTAAACCATGGTAACATACCAAAATTGGTATATTTAATTTACTTGTAAGATCCTACTGAGATAAATGTGCTCAGTGTCTGTAAAGTAAAAACTACTAGTGGGCATATAGCACTGATCGGGCCACCTACTATAGTAGCCCTGCAATCATATCTCCGGGGTGCCACTGCAGAGCCTGTATGTGCAGTTTTAAACTGTTATTTTGACCTTGCAAGTGTACCCACTAGTGAGGCCCAATCCTGCCTTTTTATTACATGTAAGTAACTGCTAGGGTAGGCCTTAGTCAGCCCTAAGGGCAGGGTGCAGTGTATCTAAAAAGTATGACATGTTTTTTTAAGTTTATCGTGTCCAGGTAGTGACAAACTGTTAAATTGATTTTTCACTACTGCAAGACCTGTCTCTCAAGTAGGTTAACATTGGGACTACCTTGAAGCATCCTTTAAATGTAACTTCCAATTAGGGAAAGATAGGAAAATGGAGTTTGGTGTCTCTGGACGCACAATTCAAAATCTCAACCTATGGTGAATTTGGATTTTAAATTGTACGTCTGAAAATGCCACTTTTAAAAAGTTGTCATTTTCTTACTTTAACCATTCTGTGCCTCTGCCTGTCTCTGAATACACATCTGGGGTAGATGACTGCTGGGTATTGTGCATTCCCTCTAGACAGTCACACACAAAGGGAGCTTGGGCGTGACATTTGCAGCCTGATGGCTGAACACCTGGCTGATGGGTCTTTCTGGGCTAGATGGGAGGTGGATCTGACACATACACCTGAATAGGGTTGTGCCTCTCCTCACACAAAGGGCTGCATACCCCCTGTAGAGCTTCTGGAGCCAGGGGAGTAAGGGAAGAGACCTTGTGATCTTCAGAGGCATCTTTTGACGTCTCCCCCACTTTAAAGACACTTTTTGGTATAGGTACTGGACCCCAAACCCCACCTAATCAGTTCACATTTGGGTCCCGAGGAGCCAAGGTGAGGAGCTATGCGTTAGGAGGGACTGCCAATTTGCTACTTGCTTTGCTGCGTTTGCCTTCTGCTTGCTATCTCTGACATTGAGGGAGGATTGAAACTGCCCTCTACAACCTTTTTGCTTCCCTAGAGCTCCAGGCTTGCTCCCTGTTGTGAAAGTCTCAGGGCCATCAAAGACTTTATTTTCACCAAATCAAGTACTAAGCTCTACAAAGAGTCCAGTGTCTGCTGTTTGACCTCCAAGTACCAACTACAACAACCCGTGCTCGGAACTGATCCTAATTGTCCGATCTGTGTGTGAGCTGACACCACAGCGATGAGGAAAACCTTTGTGTGCGGACCCCCAGCATTGCAGTAGCATCCAGGGATTCCTTTTGGGATGGAGTGTTCACCAGAGCTGTGCTCAGGACACCAGGGCGAACTTGGAGTGAGATTGCTGCATTGGAGCACTGTGTCCTGTTAGGGCCACCAGGCCTGTCTACCTTCAGTCTGCCAGCCTGCCAGGATGCCTCTCAGGTCTGGTTGACTGCTGTGGGGGACCTGCCTTTCCGTCAGTGGACCGACATACGTGTTGCTCCAGTGGGCGCTCAGATACTGTGGGAATATGTGCTTCTTGCTGTTGTTCAGCGTGTCACAGGTGGCCAGGAGGGCCTTTGAAGCACTGTTTACCTTTCTTGCAATTTCCCTGGTGGAACCCCTGATGGATTCTGATGTAGTTGGACTAAAATTACAGTATTAACCCTAAGAGAAGCTCATGTATACTAAAGCACTACATTTGCATACCTGCTTAAATTAAGTATCGTTTGGGAAATGTAGATTGGATTTTTGTTGTTTTGAGTCTATTTCATCTAGATAAAGATACTTTACTTTCTTACACTTATGTGGAGTCTTTTTGCAGCGTTTTCACTGTATCCCTGTAATTAAGTGTTTCACAAATACTTCACACACTGCCTCCTAACTTAAGCCTGACTGCTCTGTTCCAAGCTACTAGCGGGTGTGTACAGGTTCATTTAGAGTGTGTATCTGACTTACCCTGACTAGGAGTGTGGTACCTACATGGGCAGGATGCATACCTCTGCCAAATAGAGACCTCAATTTCTAACACTCTCCCATACACTCTGCGTTTTTTGAGGGGGCATGTTCCTTGTACAATCCCACCATGGAAAGAAATGTACTTCTTTCCTTAGTAGCAGTCAATCTCCAACCATTTGTCAAATGGTGCTGGGTTGGTAAAAGAATATGAATATTAGCAAACAAGTGAATTTGTGGGTGTGCAGAAACTTTCAGGCCAGTCCTGCACTGGTGTGCCCACTCCCTTCCCCACAGAGCAGATTCACTCACACAAAGACCTTTGAATTAATAAATCATTTTTCCTAGTGTAAATCATATTTTGTTAAGGTTAAAACAACTGTGTCATGTGTAAGATAACTCTAAGGGCCTGATTATGAGTTTAGTTGGTGTTTATTGTGCCTGATAAGTAACACCTAATTTTTTGCTTAATGCACCAAAATCTGCAGGGTAGTGCAAATACCATATGACTTCCCCACATTAAATTTTGGCAGGTTTGACCTGCCAAAATGTAACAACAGTTGAGGTATTTAACACCTCCGATAATTACCGAAATGCGCTAAATACAGCCAAACCCGTAATTCCAACCTGTGTATAAATAGGGGGCTTGTGCAGGGATCGACCCACTCATAAGCAGGACCTTTGTGTACAGGGCTAGGAATAGATCCCTTGCTGTTAATTAGAACAACTGTTTTCCTTATCATTAACCCCTCGGAAGCCTTGGACGAGCTGGGCTCGCCCTCGGCCACGGTTGCCGTGTGCCGAGGATGAGCCCAGCTCATCCTGCACCCTGCCCATGGGGGGAGCAGTAGCGCCCTCCCCCTGTGCCTCCCACCCACACCCCCGTCAGGGATGGAAGCATTTCTCTTCCGCTCGGGAGGAGGTAGCAGGCAAGGACATCAAAAGAAAGGAAAGGCATTTCCTTTCTTTTGATGGCATTCTGAGCATTTCTGAAGCCCGATGCGATCGGGCTGCAGAAATGCCCACTAGACACCAGGGATTTTGTAATTTTTTTTATTCATGTAATATGGGGAGCGGCCCCTTGGGTAAGGGCTGCTTGCCGGGGGGGGGGGGGGAAATAATTGTTAGGCCTTTTCTGCCCCCCCCCCCGGGGGCAGAATGCACTAGACACTAGGGATTGTTTTTTTTTGTTTTTTTTGTTTTGTGTCATAAGGGGAGCGACCCCTTAGGCAAGGGTCGCTCCCCTGGAGGCAATAATTTTATTAGCCCTATTCCGCCCCCCCGGGGCAGATCAGCCCATATTGATTAGGCCAATCTGCCCCCCCGGGGGGGCAGAAGCCACTAGACACCAGGGATTTTTTTAAGTTATGAAATTGGCAAGGGTCGCTCCCCAGTGGGCAATTTTTTTATAAGGCGTTTTCTGCCTCCCCTGGGGCAGATCGGCCTATATTGATTAGGCCGATCTGCCCCCAGGGGAGACAGAAGCCCCTAGATACCAGGGATTTTATTTTATTTGTTTACATTGATAGGGCGAGCGACCCCTTAGGCAAGGGTCACTCCCCTGGGGGCGAGAAATTGTTTTTAGGGCATTTCTGCCCCCCTTAGGGGCTGATCAGCTTATATTTATTAGGCCGAAACCACTAGACACCAGGGTTTTTTTTTTTAGGTCAGTTTCACAAAAGGGGAGCGACTTCTTAGGCAAGGGTCGCTCCCCTGGGGGGGGGAGGATTTATTTTAGGCCATTTGGGCAGATCAGTCTATTTTAGGGTGGCAGAAACCACTAGGCACCAGGGATGTTTTTTTTTTTTTTTTTTTTACAGATGGGGAGCGACCCCTTAGGCAAGCGTCGTTCCCCTGGGGGGGGGGTGATTTATTTTAGGCCATTTCTGCCCACCTTGGGCCTATTTTTTTAAGGCTCATATGCCCCACAGGGGGGCAGAAATCCCACCAAACACCTAGAAGATTTTTTTTTTTTAAAAGAGGGTGGGGGCATGGCCATTCCCCCACCCCAAATAAATGGGGACAAAGTTGTCTGCACACCAGTGGGCAGATGGGGCAATTACCCCCGATCCACTCCCCGGGGGGCAGAAGGCCTACTGGATGCTAGGGAATAAAAAAACAAAAATAGTTGGTTGGCTACCAACCAGTATGGGCCTGGTTATGCCCCCACCCCAACTGAAGGGGGTAACAATCTTTCAGCTCTCCCTCCCGCACACTAAAACATCTTATCCCCGGCAAGCAAGAGGACATTTGATTATTTTGGGTTTTAGTTTTACATTGGGGCCATGAGAGCTTGGCTAACTCTCAAAATTGTCCCACTTGGAATGGTGAGGGCTGCACTTTTTGGACTTTGGGATGCTGCCATGTAGAAAAATCCACAAGACCTAGACACATCTGAAAACTAAACATCTAGGTCATTCCAGGGTGAGGTGCTTCACATGCACCCTGCACCACTTTCTTACCCACAATGCCCTGCAAACCTCCAACTTTTCTGGAAATCCCACATTTTCTCCACATTTTTGTTATGGAACCTTCCGGAATCTGCAGGAATCCACAAAATTCCTACCACCCAGCATTGTCTCATCTATACCGATAAAACTTCTGCCCCACTTGTCAGCCTAAAAATGTTTTGTTTTTTGTTTTCAAACTGCCCTTTTGGACCCGCTTTGGTTCCCCCTCAATTTCGACATGTTTTTGGCTTCTCTGTGTCACAGGCGCTTGGGCCACCTACACAAGTGAGGTATCATTTTTACCGGTAGACTGAGGGGAATGTTGGGTGGTAGGAAATTGTCTCAGTGATCCCACACAGAAATGTGGGAAAAATGTGATTTTTAGCTAAATTTGAGGTTTGCAGAGGATTCTGTGTAAGAAAACATTGGGGGATCCACGCAAATCACACCTCCCTGGATTCCCTCGGGTGACTAGTTTTCAGAAATGTTTGGGTTTGGTAGGTTTCCCTGAGCCCAAAACCAAAAACGCGGGTCGCCCCCGCAAAAACGGGTAGTTTAGTATTTGATAATTTGATGTGTCCACATAGAGTTTTGGGCCATTTCCTTTTGCGGGCACTAGGCCTACCCACACAAGTGAGGTACCATTTTCATCGGGAGACTTGGGTGAATGCTGGGTAAAAGGAAATTTTGAGGTTTGCAAAGGATTCTGGGTAACAGACCCTGGTGACAGACCCACAAGTCACCCCATCCTGGATTCCCCTAGGTATCTAGTTTTAAAAAATGCACAGGTTTGGTAGGTTTCCCTAAGTGCTGGCTGAGCTAGAGGCCAAAATCTACAGTTAGGCACTTTGCAAAAAATGCATCAGTTTTCAATGTAAAAATGTGATTTGTCCATGTTGCGTTTCCTGTCGCGAGTATTAGGCCTAACCACAAAAGTGAGGTACCATTTTTATCGGGAGTCTTGGGGGAACACAGAATAGCAAAACAAGTGTTATTGCTCCTTGTTTTTCTCTACATTCTTTCCTTCCAAATGCAAGACAGTGTGTAAAAAAGACGTCTATTTGAGAAATGCCCTGTAATTTGGCTAGTATGGGCACCCCAGAATTCAGAGATGTGGAACTAACCACTGCTTCTCAACACCTTATCTCGTTTCCATTTTGGAAATACAAAGGTTTCCTTGATACCTATTTTTCAGTCTTTATATTTCACCAAATAAATTGCTGTATACCCGGTATACAATGAAAACCAATTGCAAGGTGCAGGTCATTTATTGGCTCTAGATACCTAGGGCTCTTGATGAACCTACAAGCCCTATATATACCTGCAACCAGAAGAGTCCAGCAGACATAACGGTTTATTGCTTTCAAAAATCTCACATCGCAGGAAAAAATTACAGAGTCAAACGTGGAGAAAAAAGGCTGTTTGTTTTTTACCTCAATTTCCATATTTTATTTATTTCAGCTGTTATTTTCTTTATTGATTTTCTGTAGGAAAACCTTATAGGATCTACACAAATTACCCATTGCTGAATTCAAAATTATGTCTACTTATCAGAAATGTTTATCTTTCTGGGATCCAGCATTGATTTCACACTCATTTCTGGAAGGAGGCTGAAAGCACACAAAATAGTAAAAATGGGTTATGTCTCAGTAAAATGCCAAAATTGTGTTGAAAACTGTGGTTTTCTGATTCAAGTCTGCCTGTTCCTGAAAGCTGGGAAGATGGTGATTTTAGCACAGTAAACACTTTGTTGATGCCATTTTCAGGGGAAAAAAACACAAGCCTTCTTCTGCAGCCTTATTTTCCTATTAAAAAAAAAAAAAAAGATTGTTGCTGTATTTTGACTAATTTCTTGGTCTCCTTCAGGGGAATGCACAAACTCTGGGTACCTCTAGAATCCCTAGGATGTTGAAAAAAAGGACACAAATTGCGCATGGGTAGCTGATGTGGACAAAATGTTATAAGCGCAAACGTCCCCAAATAGCCAAAAAAAGTCCTGGCAACTGAGGGGGAAAAGGCCTGGCAGTGAAGCGGTTAAAAAATAAACAACACTAGGAGCCCCTTCATATTTCTGAAATCACTCACTGTTAATACTCTAAGGGTTATTTTTTTACAAGTATGTTTGGCCAGCAGATCAAAAGCTTCAAACAAATATGTAATGGAGGCCCAGTGTTACCAAAGGTTTTCAAAGGCACCCACATGATGCAAAGCGGCTCCAACTGCAGCAACAATTAATTTTCCCACACTGATGTTTTTTACCTCCAAAAGCTGCTGCTTGCAACTATCGAAATTAGTTTTATTGCAAAGTCCCAACCAGTGGCGTAACACAAGCCCCCACAGCCCACCTGGAGCGGGGGCCCGCAAGTTCTAGGGTGCCCCCTCAGCAAAGTACCCAGAACTGAGAGGTCCTGAGTAAGTCTGGAGGGGGTGGGCCTCCATGTACTTTGCAGAGGGGCCCCCTCAAATTTTGCTATGCCACTGGTCCAACCTCCCAATAATGTATGCAAAGGTGAATGGCTCATGCGGCCCCACACCAGCACTCCTTGGATTTGATGGAAAGCCAAATCAATTAAAGTAACCTGACCAGTCATATTCTTACAACATGTGAAGCGAGGCACAAGAAGGGGACAAACAATTTATCGCATGAGATACCTAAGCTTAATGTGCAACGTATGCCAAATCACAGATCTTACATGGTTTACCCTTGTACAGGTGTCCACAAATCAGAACTTAAAACAAGCTAGACACAGCTGGCTCACCTTTGTGCTTTTGGCAGACGCTGAGTGTCATGCAAAACTGTCTAATTTTGCGTATGCACACCTGATGACATCATCAACAAGTAACCCCTTTTAAATCTGTCACTTTACACTTTTTTTTATAATTCGCACAATGCAGCAGAGAAATTCTTCACACAACACGATGTTGTGAGGAGGCTAGTCAATCTAGGCCACAATATATTGAGGGTATTTTAGAATCAATGTTTACAATTTTCCAAAATACAAGAAATTCATATTTCTTGTTGGTTCTCTTACCAGTGCAATTAAATTGGTGGATACCTTCCTCCAAGAGGTAGTGAGAATAGAGAATACAGTGTGTCTTGTTGGAGTCCATTGTTTTTTGTAGGTAATACCACAGCTAGTAAATACTCATAATACAGGATGAACTTTTGCCTCCCTGTTGTGAGTGTTCCTGCTCAGAATGAGGCACGAAATGGGGAATCCGACATTTGCAAACTGGAAGAAAATGAATTATTAAATTGGGGTGGATGGGAGTCCACCACAAGGAACAAGGCCACAAACATGTTAAGGTAAACCACCATTTTATTAATTTAAACCTTGACTCAACCCTCTGGTAGCTATGGCACAAGGCAGACAGACTTAACATAGGAAACTGTTTCAAACATTTAAAAGAAACAAAACATGTAAAAGTCTAAACAAAACACAATAAAAACCCTACAACCAGTTAAGAGCAATAGTGAAAATTGTAATGAGTACAATGACACCAAAATGAGAACAATTCAATATAGGGAACAGGAGATTCAGAATTGTAAACAATCAAGGAAAAAGTGCGCCAAGAAAAAATAAAGCCCCAATCAGTAGTCAATTTCTGTGCCTGACTAGGACCTAGGTGCAGTGGGACAGATACACCAAGCGGGTTCATCCCAGTCATAGGTTTTACCTTCTGACTTAGTCTCTGAAACTGAAGTTGAAGTTCTGCAGCGGGTAAGGTTTGCATGCTATAACTGCCAAAATCCTCTCAAAGCAGAATAGCCGCTGGGTGAGGCCCCGCTGAAGCCATTGGTTTAGGCAGGAAAAGCTCCAGCTGAAGAAATTCCATGTTTGCAGCTGCCAAAGTTCTTGTGCAGGGTGGGTACTATTTGAACATTCAACTGGTCAAGATTTCTACCTTCGAACTTAGGGCCTGATTTATACTTTTTTAGTGGCGCATTTGTGTCATTTTCTGAAGCAAAAGCAGTGCAAACTTACAAAATCTAATTGAATTTTGTAAGTTTGTGCCGATATTGCGTCAAACAATGATGCAGCAGCGGTGCTAGAAAAGTATAAATCAGGCCCTTAGTCTTTTTTATAGAGCACATAATCCTCCAGTGGGGTTAGCCCGGAGCTGTATCTGATGAAGTCCTCTCGAAACAGGCCACTGTTGCCGTGAGCTCCTGCTGAAGCTCCGTTGGTCTTGGAAGTCTAACTTGTCCCAGAATGTCAGAGTCTTTGTAGATATTCCTCTTGGTTACTTCAAAGGCTCTGGGAACTCAGGGACAGCACACAGTGCAGCTGAGGCCACAAACAGGGCCCAGCGAAGTTCCAGTGGTTGCTGATCGGCTGGGCACTTCAGGAAAAAAAACTCATTCAGCTTGTTGTGTCCCTGTAGCAACACAGGGGGTTAGCCAACTCATCCTGGGAGTCCACTTCTTAGTCCTGGGTACAGATGGGAGCAGATCTAGCAATTGAAGTCTCTATGCAGGTTTCATCCAGTAGTGCCAGACCTCTTCTGGTCTTCCGCAGGTCCAGAGTGTGTTCTGATGGGTTCCGGATGAGGGGCCAGCTTTGTGTCTTTCAGTGGTCATGAGGTGAGGGTGACTCCTGGTGTCACTCCCTAACCAACGTACCCTTCGAGAGGGGCACCTGAAGGGGCAACATTCCTAACACATACGTAAAGCACGGTAACATGACCATTCTTACCGCCTGTACTCTGCCCCACATGGAGAGGCCCAAGTAAGTCCATTTCTTAAAGTCCATTTTCATGCGAGCAATGAAAGGGTCCAGGTTATCTGCCACCATATGTTCTACTCCTCAGTTAACGAGTATCCCCAGATATTTGAGGCGGGTAGGGGTCCAACAGAACGGAAATCCATGTACCTGCTGCTCTCGACGTGATAAGCGAGAGAGGAAGCGTTTTGCTCTTGTCCGAGTTCACCCGGTAACCGGATGGGATCGCAAAACCGTCAATGATCTCCAGTAAGTCAATTAGGGAGCACCCTAAGTCTGCTAGTAGGATGTTATCTGCATATAAGTAGATTTTGGAGACCCTCCTGCAGAGGTATGCCTGTAAGCAATTGGCGGATAGTGGTTGTGAGCAGCTCGATTGCCAGTAGAATAGGAGTGACGAGAAGGGGCAGCCCTGTTTTGTCCTTCTACAAATTGGGAAGATCTCAGATATGAAGCCCCCGCAGTTGACTTGGCAACCTTATAGCAGACGGACGGACTTTGGCAATGAATTGGTCACCCAGCCCAAATGTTTACAGATTCACAAACAAGTAGTCCCATTCAATGCGAGCGAACACTTTTTCAGCATCAAGGGAAAAAACCAGGGCTTCGTCCGGCAGATTTATGGCTTCCTACAGGGAGTGGGAAAGAGTGTGCAGATGATTCCTAGAGGTGCGTCCTGTTACAAATCCCACTTGTGTATGATGGATTAAGGACGGGATAACTTTACGCAAGTGTTCTGCCAAGACACTGGCCAGAATTTAGATATCTCCATTCAGGAGGGAGATTGCCACAGTGTAGGGGGTTTCGCCCGGGTTTTGGTATGACTGCTATCATTGCACTATTGGATATTGCGCCCAGCGAGCCCTCTCAGCATGCCTCTCTGAGTGCCTCCTATATGGAGTTGACCAACGCTTCTCCGGTCTATTTATAAAATTCCACAGGAAAACCATCCTCCACCAGTGATTTATGATAAGGGAGGTTGGAGATGGCGTGTGTTATTTCAGTCTTACTGATCTCACCATCCAGCAGGGCTTGACCCTCAGCCAATAGGCAGGAGAGGCAAGTGCTTTCTAAGAAGCCCTCCACTTGAGCAGGGCTGGCCACCATTTCCGGGGTGTACAGATGCTGGTAGAAACCCGCAAACTCATTGACAATTTCCTGGAAGCGTGTGAGTGTTTTCCCACTGGGGGACACAATATGGGGGCTGGCCTGGGCAGCCGTTCTCTGGCAGAGTTGAGGCGCTAAGAGTCGACCAGCCTTCTCCCCCTGCTCGTAGTGTTGCCCTTTCAGGCGTTGTAACGTGTATTCGACCTGGGATGTGTATAGCTCATTGAGGACCATTTGAGCTTGCTCCCGAAGCTGGCATGCAAGGAGAGATGGGTGGGTTATGTATTATTGGGTGAGATATACAACGTCGCCTTCCAGTTCCGTCTCACGGGCCCTTATGTCCTTATTGGCCTGTGCCGCATCACACATCATTTGCCCGTGAAGGGTCACTTTTGCAGCTGCCCATAGAATCCAATGAGAGGGGACAGTACCTGTGTTGTCACGCATGTAAGTGGACACATGGGCCTGCAGTTGCGCTTTGGGAGGAGCGGTAGTGGTGTACAGCGAATCGCCATGGCTTGCGGCTCACGGAGATAACACCTGTGTTGACGGACAATAGGATCAGGGAGTGGTCTGAGAGACCGCACTCCAGAATTTGAGTGTCCTGGATTTGGGCCACCACACTGTGCATCACGAGGAAGTAGTCCAAGTACAACTGAGTTCTGTGTACTGACGATAGCAATGTGTATTCCCTGTCAGTTGGGTGTGTAAGCCTCCAGTAGTCCACCAGCCCATGGTCTGACATCACATAAATGGGTCCAGTCCTATCCAGCACTGCATCTAAGGCCAGGTTCCAGTCTCCCCCTATAACATAGCGGGTTGCCTCTATCTCTGCAAGAAGGTGGTTGATTTGTAGGGAGAACAATCGCTTGGGACATGTGGGCGCATATACTGAACTGACACATAGTGAGGAATCTCTCACCTTCAGTTTGACAAACACATATCTCCCCTCAGGATCAGATCATGATTTTGTGACAGTTAAGGGCAGTGTCTTACAGAGTAAGATTGCCACCCCACATGTCCTTGATGTTCCGCTCAATGACACCTGAGGTGCAGGACAGCAACTAAATACTGCTTTACCCACCCAATCACAGCACAGTTTACTGGATTCAGCATCATCAAGAAATGTCTCCTGAAGAAGAGCTACATAAGCCCGCTTGAACTGGAGGTAAGAGAGTATCTCCTTTCTTTTCAGAAAAGTGGGTCAAACCATTGACGTTCCAGGAGAGGATCTAGAGTGGGCGGGCAGTAATTGGGACTGGCCCAGCCATGACAGCACTGGAGGTGGGAGGTATATGGAAGGGTAGGAAATATGGAGGCCAGAGAGGAGAGGTGCTAGGTGGGACGGGGTGGGTGGGGGTGGTGAAGGGGGAAGGGGGGAGCTGTAGGGCATTGGATGCCTGCCTGTGGTGGTTAATGGAGTGTGGAGGGGATAGGGTAGAGTGGAGGGGGCTAGAGGGGATGGGAAAGGAAAGGGGGACGGAGAGATGGGGGAGAGGGAGGGGTTGGGAAGTGAGGGGGAGAGAGAGAGAGATAAAATAGAAAAGGGAGGAAGGGGAGGAAGGGGAGGAAGGGAAGGGAGACGGCTAGGTAGTAACCGGAGAGGGAGGAAAGTCACCCGGTCACAGTTAGGAGCAGGGCCCAAAGGGTTCGGATCTGTGGACTGAAGGTCTAAGCCTGTGAAACCTACGCACTTGGTTGGGAGGGCCCTGTCTGGGGGCAGGGTGCGCATGGCAAGCTGCTATATGGAGAGTAGCTGTGATTGTTGTTTGGGACTGAGCGTGGCACCACAGGGTCCCAGATATGAGTCCCAAATATGAAAAGAGAGGGGGGTGCCAAGTTGGGTGTATCTCTTGTGTCATCTTCTGTCTGGGCAGAGGTTGGGGGGAGAGCATGAGTAAAAACTCTGCATAGATAAGAACAGCTACCAGTGGATAGTGCCACCTGTGGTGCTATGTTCGGTAGTAGCAGTGACTCTGGGCAGTCTGGAGAGTTTGAACAGCCCAGTTCTGGTGTCGGTATAAACAGGAGGACAGCATAACATTTTCGTAATGAGACATTGTGGATTTAAGCCCAGTACTTTTCATTGTGCGTTTAACCCACCAACTTTGCACAACATCCTGTATCTCACATGTTACTTGGTACATTGTACAGTTCACGTATCACTGATGCTGCTGTAGCAGGAATCTGGTTCGCCAACTGGTAAGTAAATTAGTGAGGAGGAGGGGTGGAGGGGGGACAGAGAGGTCAGAAGTCAGAGAGGGGCAGCACCATATACCACATAATAGATCTGAACTTGTCATGGCATGCTAATAAATTACATCCATAATCCGATAACATCACAACTAGGATATATCATATAACAACATAACATCATAGAAACATGCGGCAAGATAATCATCTGTCCGCTGATACAGGGGTGAAGTCCCCACATCTCAATCGAGTTTCTCGAGTCTCCTATGTCCCATGTTGTCAGTGTGGCCTCAGTTGGGGACGTGAGAGGTTTAAAAGGGGAGTGAGACTTGTTCCTTTCTGACATCTGGGTGTGGAACGCCACAGCCTGCAGTACTTGGCCTCTGTACTCATGAGTCCTTGCGAGCCTCTCAAAGTCTGTGCCTCTGAGGTGAGAATCATTATCATGGCGTTGTTTCCCCTCCCATGTGTCTGGAGGGGGTGGTGCACCCTGGATGTCAGTGGTCAGTCCTTGAAGCAGGTCCATGCGAGTCCTATCCATTATCTGGGGTGGTAGGTTCTCCAGGAAAACCATAAGTCCTCTTTTTCATAAAAGTCCTTGGATATGCAGTTTTTAGTGATCCACTTTCTCGCTGGGTCAAACACACCATATTTCACATCCAGTTGGCGTAGTTGGGGGTCTGAGGGACAGGAATACTTTTTGACGATTGGTGGTCTCCTTCCAGAAGTCTGCTGTCATGCGGACCTCATATCCCTTCTGTTCGGAATGGTCCGTGGGATCGGACTGCAAGGTGGAATTGGCATGCCTGCCCATGGCGCAGAAGACCAACAATGATCGGGTGAGATCTGGATGCTCCATCCTGTCGCTTTGGGCCCAGACGGTGCACCCTCTGGAACTCCAACAGTGGGTCAAAGGTTAAGCTCATTAGTGTGTGGAGGGCGTTCCGCAGAAAGGCTTGAGTGTCTTTCCCTACTGTTTGTTCCAGAAAGCCAAAAAAACTGACGTGACTCCTGTCCTCTAAATATATAAGCGTGCTGCGGAGGTATAGAAGTTTTTGGTCTCGGTCCAGTGTGGGGTTGAGATGGTCTTCCACAGTCGCAACCCGTTGCTCCAACCCTGACACACAAGACTGGAAGCCCACAATGTCTAAGCATATGGATTTAGTCTCCGCTGCCAGTGAGGATATAGCGGAGTCCATTCCTTCAAGTCTACGACCAACAGCGGAGACTTCTTGAAGTATGCGTTCCATAGTTGCTTCCTCCTCTGGACAGGCTGTGGTGTGGGACAGGACCACCGGTTGTGGTCCTTTGGCTGAGGTCATGGGTCATGAGTGTTGGAGGGCTTCGGAGAAGAAAAGTTGTCTTGCCTGCCATTTTGCTGTTGGGCATCTCTGGGACAGGCTCCTTAGGTTTGGACCGCAGGCTTGAGTCCCAGAATCCACTCCCCCGGCAAGTGTACGAGGTTCAGTATCAAAAAGGTGTCTGGGGTCTGACCCTCTTGTCCAGCTATATCATCTCACTCAATAGCAATGCGGGCGAGGTCCATGGTTCAAGCCTGATGAGTTAGTGCTGCGATGGCTGTGACTGTGGGTGGGGGGATACCAACCCCTCAATGTTTCCCTCGCTCTGCTGTCCGTTCACTCCAGCGCCTAACTGGGGCTTCATCCAGCCTCTCCTGCCCCCTCCGGCAGGCAGTGTGGAGATGTCAGCATGAAGCCTTGAGGGGCTATGCAGGGGGAGGGGGTTTCCCCAGCTGTCTTTTTGGTGGTGCTGGTGTGGCGTTGGGTTGGTGCGGGAGGCCCCTCCAACATCAGGGCCCTCGTTCGCTCCTCCGCTATAGCGAGGTCCTCCCCGTGCCGCTGCAGACCTGAGTGGCCTCTCACAGGGAGGTTCTGAGGGCACCATGTGGTAGGAGGCAGAAGGAAGGGGAAGCCTCTGGTATAGTGGGAGTGTGGAGGTCCCCACTGCATCTGCGGCTAGGGTACTGGTGCTGGTGATGGGGCCACCAGCATCAGCCTTAAGGTGTGTTTTCAGTCCACCGCCGACCTTACCCTGCTAGCAGGCAAGGCCGCCATCCCGTGTGGCCGGCTAGGCCTCTCCTGCGTGCTCTGTGTCTGATCAATGCTAGGCAGGCGCACGCAGCGGAAGGTGCCCCCCTTCTAGCCCACTCGCTGTATGAAGGTCCCTCGAGGCTCAGCCGTCGGTCCGCACAGCTCCCTGAGAGCTCCCCCTCCATCCAGGGCCTGCGGCCTTGTGGAGCACCAAGATCAGGTGGCAATCTCTGTCCATGGCCAGACCATGCCCCTCTCGGCTTTCTTTATTCTTAAGTATGAATGGGCAGGCCTCACCCTGGTCTTTTTCAAATTAGTGAAAATTCCGTACTATCCCCAGCTTCCTTCCTGAGATATCTTTGGTCACATACGTCATAACCAGGTCTTCTTATAAAAAAGCTTAAGCTGTTGTTCCTGGTCTGGGAACAGTTTAACACCTTATTAAGGGGAAGCACTGGTGGGGCCATCTGCCCGCAGGCTAGTGCTAATTAGCCACTGGAAGCTCAGGCAGCAGAGGGTGACTTCATAAAAGTCACTTTTCATAGGTTTTTACTTATAATCCCTCTTAACCATTGCATTGGATTTTCAATAACCATTACAAATAGTGTTGGAATTATTCCAGTAGCTTGTCCTAAACCAGAGATAGCAGGGTTATCATTTTACTCTGAACCTTAGTTTGTCTCCTACGACAGCTACAGTTATTTAGCTATTGGGGGCCAGTCACTGTAGTTACAATTCAACATTAAGGGCCTCATTCTGAACACGGCGGTCCAGACCGCCATGCCGGCGCTGGCGGAAATTATCGCCACTGTCATGGCTGTCTGGACTGCCATATTATAAACACATGCAAAAACAACAGAAGATGGACAGAATGCAGAACAAATCAAACATTCACCCCCAGTCACAGATCTGGGTTTAATCCATCAGTGTTTTTGCTTGCCATGCCATTCCAGCTCAGACCCAGCCATATGCAAATCAGTCTTGACCCTGTTCTCCATGGGAACAATCCAGCCCGAACTGCCAGGCCAGGTCTTCCCTGGACCAGAAACAAGCATCCTGGGACCGGTTTCAGGGTATCACCCTTCATCACCCAGGCTAGCTTGAATTTGGTGGCATAGCAAGCACGGGACCCACATCTGGGCATACCCTTCCCACTTGGGGTGACAAAACAACAGAAGATGGACGGAATGCAGAACAAATATAACATTCACCCCCAGTCACAGATCTGGGTTTAATCCATTGTTTTTTTTGCTTGCCATGCCATTCCAGCTCAGACCCAGCCATATGCAAGTCTTGACCCTGTTCCTCAAGGGAACAGTCCAGCCCGAACTGCCAGGCCAGGTCTTCACTGGACCAGAAACAAGCATCCTGGGACCGGTTTCAGGGTATCACCCTTCATCAGCCAGGCTAGCTTGAATCTGGTGGCATAGCAAGCACGGGACCCACGTCTGGGCATACCTTTCCCACATGGGGTCACAAATGCAAAAACAACAGAAGATGGACGGAATGCAGAACAAATCAAACATTCACCCTCAGTCACAGATCTGGGTTTAATCCATCAGTTTTTTTGCTTGCCATGCACATTCCAGCTCAGACCCAGCCATATGCAAATCAGTCTTGACCCTGTTCATCCATAATCTGTTGTTTTTGCATATTATAAACACAGGGGGGACCACCACAGGCGGCTGTCCGCCACTGCCAGGCACCTTGACGATGGCGGAGTTCTCTATCCGACAGGGCAGCGCTGCTCCGGATAAAGAACCCGTGTTCCACCAGCCATTCCCTGTCGGTTTCACTTGCCAGGGAAAGGCTGGTGGAAGGGGTGCTCAGGGGCCCCCGTGCACAGCCCCATTACCCAGGGGTGCTGCTGCACCCACCACACTGCAGCATTGACGATTGCTCCATGTGGAGCCGTCGGCAATGTCCAGGCCCAGCATTCCGCTGGGCCAGCAGGAGGAAACACTGTTTCTGTCCTCGGGCCCTGCAGAATGTTCTTTATTGGGCCAGAGGGTTCAGACCGCCACCATGAACACGGCGGGGATTCCCGCCGTGTTCATAATGAGGCCCTAAATTTGACCACGTACCACTTTTAAATACTAAGGCCCTCATTACGACCCTGGTGGGCGGGCGAGAAGTGGCGGTAATACCGCTAACAGGTTGGCGGGAAAAAAAATTGAAATATGACCATGGCGGTCACCGCCATGGTTATCCCCCACTTCTCCCCTCCGACTGTCAGGGCCGTGACGACCCCTGAGCTGGAGTCTTTGGTCTCCAGCCCAGCGGCCATCACCAGACCGCCGGCAGTATCAGGACCCTGCATACCGCCATGGATTTCGGGTGGTTTGGAACCGCCACGAAATCCATGGCAGTAGGGACTATCAGTGCCAGGGAATACCTTCCTTGGCAATGATAGTGGTCTCCCCCATCCCGAGTCCTCCCCCCACATCCCGACCTCCCTACCACACCCAAAGGTGGCAGGACCCCCCTCCCCACACCCACCCCCAAAATCAACATACACAACCCCCTCCCAACCCCCACGCCCAACATCAATATACACCCCCTCCCCACTCCCACCCCCAACATCAACATACACCCCGTCCCCACCCCCTACATCAACATACACCCCCCCTCCCCACTCCCACCCCCAACATTTACATACACGACCACATACAAACAGACATGCAAACAGAGGAACCCGCACACATTTTCCAGACACACAACACCCCCGCATGCATACACGCACTCACATACCCCCTCTACATACTCACACGCACACTCCCATGCACGCACACAGCACACAACACTCCCCCAGCACCCTCCCCTAACGGACGATCACCTTACCTTGTCCGGTGATCCTCCGGGAGGGGACGGGATCCATGGGTGCTGCTCTGCCGCCAGCTCCCCGTCACCAGAACACCGCCACACCGAATCCTGGGTTGGGATTTGGTGGGCGGTGTTCTGATGACGGGCGGTGGAGGTGGAGCAGCCTCCACTTCCCCGCCAACCGCCAGTATGGCTGCTGGCGGCTCTCCGTCTGAAAAAGGACGGAGGGCTGCCAGCAGTCATGATTTGCTGCACGGAAAACCGCCTGCACTGGCGGTCTTCAGCACAGCAGTACCTCAGCGGTCTTGGAAAAAAACCACAGAGGTTGAAATGAGAGCCTAAGTGCCATAACTTATGGGGTTATCAGTCCTACTTAGGAATGGTTTATTTAATATTTAACAATAGCTTTATTTTCATTCAAAAAGCACTATTTGGACAGGCTTGCCTACAAATATAAAAGCCACAGGAGTCAGGCTACACAGATAGGCCAGCATAGATTTGCCAGCATAGTGTTTGGCACAACATGTGCTGCAATCCACATGTCTTTTGACTTTTCCATTTGTGTATTTCATGCAACATATACCATGGCCTTAATGGGAAGTTAAATATCTAATGTTACTATGTTCTAGGGGTCAAATCATATGCACTGGGGATTGGACAGCAATGCCCAAGTGCAGAGTTAAAAATAACAGCAGCATCAGTCCAAATAAATTAGGTTGACAAAGCAAAAAAGAGGCAATACTCACACACACCATTTATCATGTCATGTTTTTTTCAAGCAATAATTTCCATTCACGTTTCTGCAATCATTTCAGGCAAAATGTCAATAGGGAATTTTACCAAGCATACTTTTTTTCCTGGCGCAATTTGTATGATTTGAGCATTTGAACTTTTTGATAAACGCTTGTCATAATATTTTTTGTCGGATGCTTTCCAAATGTGATTGTGTTGATTAAGAATGCTCTATTGTTTGGCCTGAAAATATACAACTCAGAGGCTGGGCACACCCCACTGTTTATGTTGTAGTTTACTTTAACACTTAACAGATCTGTATCGGCATTTCTGTATTTTAAACATTCCATAAAAGCATTTATGGTGTGTAGTAAATATTGAAATATCTGTCATGGATTTGTGCGAGTGGCTTGATTTGGTAAGACAGTGAGGTATGCAGACATGAATGTGTGAGGGTGGGGAAGAAGGCAAAGAAGGGCTGTGTATTAGCAGAAGAAGGGAATTCGAAAACAACCAAGGCATCAGGGATGACTTGATGTGATAATTATATTCTAAAGAGGCACAAGATGGAGAGGGTGCCAGAAAGCAGCACAAAGAGAGTAAGAATTTGACAAGTGTTGAAGGCGAGGGAACCTATCTGCTAAGGACAGCCTGGGAAGGTGCCGAGGGAAGCATAGAACCAGAGCCCTTTAGGTCCTCTGTCCCTCCAAAGCATAGTCCCCCTAGCGCACCCACAAGCAGGAGGTAATCTGCAGGTTGGGAGACTACTGAGATGCTATGTGCAGGGCCTCCCCAGCAATGACATGCTTGGGCCTGGCCCCTGAGACATATGCCCGGAATGGCGCCAGTCACAGGAAAGAAAGACTTTTCCCTCAAGGACATGCTTACATACACAACAAGCCTTCTAGCGGATAAAGGCCCACAACCCCAGAGACCTGTGCCAGTGATGGAGGGTGGGAAAGATGAGGCCCTGGTCACAATTTTTTTTTTTAAATACTCTTTGTTCCACTGCAGGAAGATATCCAATCTGTAAAGCAGGAGCTCTCCCAAGACCTCAGAGAGTTTAAACATGACCTAGTGAAGGTGTGGGACAGGGTGTCCACATCTGAGAACAATGAGAGGGTGACGGGAGAGGAACTGGAACAAGTGCAATAAAAGGTACTTCGCTTCCAGCTACTGGACTCAGCAGCAGAGAACGCCCTACTACTCAATAGGGTTCACAGAGTTTTCACCCAGGAGCTAGTCAGAGCCATTCACTGGACATACAAGACTGCGTCCATGATTTCCAAGTCAAAGAAAGGATCCTGCGCCGAGCAAGAGACCCCTTCAGTCTAGTTCCAAGGCCACAAACTCCCTCTGTATCACAGCCTCTCTGCTGAAACCCCCCAGAAGTGCAGAGCTTTCTGACCAATCACGGAGTTCCTCAGAAACAAAGGGATCTCCTATAGCTGGAACTACCCTCTCCACCTCATATTCCACTGAGAAGAGGCGTTGCACCAACCCAAGACTGTGGTGGAAGCATGTTGACTCTTGAACATTCTATATGATCCCGAACATAGCTGCCTACTTAGGTCTCCCACGAGCAACAACCAACAGAAACCAATGGCACGGGTGATGTAATCCTTTAAAGGCCTTCTCCCTGATCCTACAGCTATGGCCGTAGAGAGGCAAGTAGTCATAGTCACTCTAGTGTGGAACTCTGAGGGACACGATGTACACTAAAATTGGTACAGATCTTGGTTCAACTCAGGAGTTATCTGGCATTCAGGTGGGACATGTGGCCTTTGTCCACAGTGAGGGGTGGGGCTGACAAGTCTAAAATTCTGCAACATATCATCGAATGTGGAGGTTTCCTCCCCCAGCTATTGTCTTCCCAGAAAGCCGTTAAGCCAGACGACTGTGACTGTTGGACTCTCCTTTTGTTTACCTGTTCAAGTTGCCATTAAGGGATCACAGGTATTCCATGTTTGCCCTAGCTCTTGATTTGTCTATGCTTATTCTTCTGTTGAGGGTTGTTGGTGTACAAGTTCTTGCTCTCATTTAGATGGATTCTCAGAGGCATATACACTACCACATACATTCAACCCAGAGACAGACCCTACACCCTTGTGGGGACCCGTAGGACATTGATCCGCATACCCACACATACCCCCACCCACACTGATTTAAAAATTCTCACCCTCAATGTCCATGGCCTTTACAATCCGGCGAAACCCAAGGCACTCCTGTCTTTTCTAGAACATAATCATGGAGACATCAGTTTCCTGCAGGAAACACACTTGCTGTCCCGAGACTGGCACAGGCTGAAGTCCCGCTCTAACCTGCATCAATATTTCTCTTCCAACCCAAATAAGACAGGGCAATCACCATCCTCTTTGCACACTCTTTTACAGGGGTTAAGTGGTGGCAAAATAGTAGACATCAGAGGGCGGTTGCTAGCTTATCAGGTCCAATTAGAGGGCTCTTACTCACTCTCACACCGATATATGCTCCCAAGAAGAATCAAGAGCTAGCTATCATGATGGTTATTTTTTTATTGAAAGCATAAGCCTGTCACAAAAAGAAAAAGATAAAAGGGAAAATGCTGCAAAACAAATAACCTCATAGTAGAAGCATTAAAAAAAGACACAAGAGATTTCTTTCTTTTGAACCAAGGTACGGCAAGTTTATGGTGTGTTTGGGACGCCTTTAAGGCTTATATTAGAGGGAGGCTTATGAGCCTGGCAATATACAAACATCGTGAAGAAAAAGAGAAATTGGGAGATATGGAATTATCTCTAAAAACCTTGCAAGCTGCAATCCATAAAGCACGAGCAGAAGAGAAGGTCAATTTATTAGAGGACTTGATATGTCAAGAGGTTAATGTTCGGACTAAGCTAGAGGCTTTTTTGGAAAATCGCAGTAAGTTAAAATGGGAAGCTAGCCGATATGCTCACCATGAATATGGAGAAGGTTGCAGTAAGCTACTAGCATGGAAGGTTAAGTCAGACCTCTCTAAAAGATATATTTCAGCAGTCAAATCGGACAATACGATTTGTGTGGAGCAAGAAGAGATTGAGGGGGCATTTGTATCTTTTTTCCAAGACGTATACTCAGAAAGCCTGGTTAATTCAGACGAGTCGATTAGTGATTTTCTAGAAAAACTACACCTTCCAGCTCTAGAAGATTCTGAAAAGACCCTATTAAATTGTAAAATAAATGAGGCTGAGCTTATTGAAGGCATAAAAGCGTTAAAAAAAGGAAAGGCCGCTGGTCCAGACAATCTACCTAATGAATTGTTCAAGGTCTTGGGGGAAGTTATTAGTCCTTTTTTATTAGAATTATTTAATTCTATGCTGGTTGAGGGGGCTCAGACGCCTAAATCCTGGAGAGAGGCTATAATTTGTCTAGTTTTAAAGCCAGGTAAGGACCCAATGTCTTGTGCATCTTACAGACCCATCTCCCTGTTGAATGCCGACTACAAACTTTATACAGGGATTTTAGCCAGGAGATTAGGGAGTGCCATAGGCAATCTGATTCATACGGATCAAAAGGGTTTTATGAAAGGGAGGTATCTCCAGGATGTAACACATGAGTTATTTGCTGCAATAGATCTGGCGGAACAAGAAAAGACCCCTCTGGCGATCCTGACTTTTGACGCAGCAAAGGCCTTCGATCGGGTCAATTGGTCTTTTTTGAGGTTAGTGCTGGAAAAAGGAGGCTTGGGATTTCCTTTTGTTAGGACAGTCAGGGAATTGTATAGATGCCCCTCAGCGAGAATTCTGGTCAACGGCCAGTTATCACAAGAATTTAGGATTTGGCGGGGTACGCGACAGGGATGTCCATTGTCTCCCTTGCTTTTTAACTTATATATTGAGCCTCTGGCAATTTCTCTTAGGTTAAGTAAGGAAATTACTCCATTTCAAAGTGGGGACTGGGAAAAAAAAGTAGCATTATATGCGGATGATCTTATGCTATACACCAAGGATGTTAGTTCTACCCTACTAGCGTTCAATACTTTGATGGAGCAATTTGGTAAACTTTCTGGTTACAGCGTAAACACAGAAAAGACAGAAATAATGTGTTGGAATTTGACTTATGCTTCTCCTTTAGTCAAACAAGAGATCAGATATTTGGGTATACGATTAACAAATGATCTAAATGAGGTACCTAAACTAAATTTTAACATAACATACAGAGAAACCAAAAAATTGCTAAAGACGTGGGCCGCTCTCCCTCTTTCCATAATTGGAAGATCCAACATTTTGAAGATGTGTATTCTCCCAAAAGTC
The DNA here is from genome assembly GCF_031143425.1 of Pleurodeles waltl. Lineage (NCBI taxonomy): Eukaryota > Metazoa > Chordata > Amphibia > Caudata > Salamandridae > Pleurodeles > Pleurodeles waltl. The sequence continues at coordinate 1,277,116,174 of NC_090446.1, read as the reverse complement.
ACCTTTTTATTCAACACTATTCCACTAGAGTTTAAGAACTGCTGGTTTAAAAAACTACAGGGGGATTTATCCTCGTTTGTATGGGCCTCTAAAGGAGTAAGGATCTCGTGGAAAAAGATGAGTAAAAAAAAAGAGTGGGGGGGCATTGCGTCTCCAGATTTCTTCAAGTATTATCTGGCATTTCAATTAAAAAACATTAGAAACCTATTGAATAAGAAGTCAGAATATGATCCGGCGTGGAAAGCCTTAACGGCACACCTCGAGGAAAAAGCAGATCATTTTCTATATAAATTCGGCCATCCTAAGTACTTCAAGAAGGTACGCTTGAAGACACTCAGACATGCATGCAACATTTGGATGCACTTTCGGAAGGTGCTAGAGATACCCTATTTTTGCAGCTCTTCCCCATTTGGGATTCACTTGGCACTCCTGAATGCCTCACTGATAAATTATCAATTCCTTTGAGAGTGAGTGGGATTGTAAGATGGGGCCAGATAATGGAAGGACCAGAACTGTTAAGCTGGTCGACACTTTATGAAGGGACTGGAGGCACAGTCTCCAAATTCAAGTATCTTCAGATAGCTAGTTGGGTTAAATCGCAACAAATAGGAGAAATAGGAAGGAATATATGGGAAGGGAAATTAAACCAGAAAATCATTAATAAGGAAGTTGCTCTGTGGTACCATGCTCTGTTGGAAGCAACAAGGGATGGGACATCCCTTCCCTTGTCGAAGTGGGGGGGGGATCTTTCCAACTCTAGATGTGAAATCTTTATGGAATAGGTCCTGCTCAGAATTGTGGTTCACGACCAGCCCGGCAGAGTTGAAGAAAAACCATTTGTTCACACTTCATAGGGTTTACTGGACGCCGGCCAGATTAACAGCTATCGGGAAAACTCAGAAAAACTGTCCGAGGTGTGGTGACGATAAGGCAAACGATATACACATGTTTTGGCAATGTTCAAAGTTGTGGGAATATTGGGAGGAGATAGGAAACACTTTAAAGATAATATTTAATGTGAACGTAAAATTGGATCTTTCTATGGTGGTGTTTGGGGTCAGTGAACAGGGTATGAATTATCAAAAATTGTCAGCACATCAGGAGCACCTGTTGTTTGTATTAATACTTTTGGCTAGACGAGAAATTTGTCGTAAATGGGTTGACCCCTTTCCCCCCCGTTCTAAGGATTGGCAAATATCTGTAAATCGAATGTGCATAATGGAACAACGAGGTCCCCTTTCTAGAAGGGATAACTTCTGGATGAACTGGGAAAATGTCTACCAATAGTATATTACTGTTTTGCTGTCTGGTCTCCTCCTCGTGCAACTTAAGTCCAATGATTAGTACTCCCCTTACCCAATACTGGGCGATGCTTTGGTTATGACTAGGTTTCATAGAAAATAGTATATCCTGGTTGATGGCATACGATTGGGAGAATAATAAAACGTAGACCAAACGGGACGACCCAAGGGTTACGTTTCCCCCGTCCGGTACCATTTTTCCTCTACCAAAGCATGGGTGATAATTATGAGGACGAAAAAAGAAAAAAAAAAAAAAAAAAAAAAAAAATAACCTCCATATGCTGAAAAAATTTCAATTTGAAAAAAAAGCACGGACAGGGCTATTTTTCTAATTAAAAGACTTTTAGCTATGCCATGCATTTTATTAAAATTATTGTTTCGAAGGACACAAGATTAAATCATGACCTACCCAAAACCCACATTACAGGCAGCCACAAAGGTACAATGCTACTTGAACAATTTATAACAACAGCTATACAATGGGTCTCGCATTTGCTCGAGTTAGAGTTTTTCACATTGTAAATTCCTAACTGGATTTTTCTTGCCCCATAAATTGAAATGAAAAGTAAAACAGTTGACATAAGTGAGCCGATTCAAAGTGCCATGAGCGCAAAGGAAAAAGATGTTTGTTCAGTCAAACGTATCGGCAATTGTGCAATTATCTATGCAACAGGGTCTGTGTCCAAGGTGGTAACAAAACTGCCTCAAGAAGGGACAAATGTGAAACATTTACCGAAAGGCAAGCCCACAAACGAGTGATAGTGCGGTGAGTGTGGTTAAACGTCCACAAGACTTACAACAGGTCAAAGCGTTTGTGTGCTCAACCTAAAAAGGTAAACAAATCACCATCTCACTGAGCATGTAAAGTTCAGGCAAAAAAAATGACATCAGGTAAAGTTAATGTAAAAAAAATAATAATATATAAAAGCACATCTTAACCAGTGGTGTCACTGAAAAGAAAGGAGCTGTTTTTATGTTGATGTGAACAATGTACACATGATTTGTGATGTCACTCAAAGTAAATGGTCAATTAATAAAGTGGCTTACCCATTGGCCCATGCAGTATGCTGTGATGGGCGGTAACAAAACGTGAATGACAATTTAACAGACCTGTGGATGATGACTGCTAACCAAATGTCCCTCTATATTTCTGTGTTTTATGTGATTTTTGTTGGAAAACAAAAGTCTGGCAAGACAGAGACAGTTAAAGCTGTCTCAAAGGCCAGACCTAGAAAGAGGTCCTTGCATCGAAGAAATAGGAGCAGCAGCAACTTACCTTGTTTTTCGGTGGTGCAGGGTCAAGTTCATTCTCAATTCCAGAAGCCAGAAATGTCATTTGTGTTACTTAAAATCAAGTACCAGAGATAACACACCGAACATCTGCCTTGTGTTTCCACTAACATGTGATAGTGGGGAAACAATTTCTTTTAGTCTGATGTCCCACCTATATTGGGAAAATTATATGGATTATTTTTTTCGTGAAGTGTGAAATTCCCCACATTCCCCCAAAACGTGGTAAATGGTCGTCCCACCCTATGATTTACCTCATTTGCTCCTTCTCCTCTCATAGTGACAAAGTGCTTAATGAAAACTACTATAAAATGTGTTTTTAGGTTGAGCATAGCAGCACGAACATGTTGGTATGAATCTGGGCTTTTAACCACCCCCACCGCACGCCCATCACTATCACTTGTTCATGGGCTTGCCTTTCAAAAATCCTTTGTTTTCGTTTCTAACTGCTTTACGTCTGTCCCTCCTTGGGTGGTTTTCTTACCGCTTTGGCTATCAAAACTGTTATATAGATAATTTAACTTTTGTCGATAGCTTCGATTGCAAGCTTCTTTTTCCTTTTGTGTCTCTCTCCCTTAGCACCCACGGCGGTGCTTTGAATCAGCCCGCTTATGCCAATTGTTTTACTTTTTATTTTCAGTTTGTGTGGCAACAAAGGCGAGTTAGGAATTTATAACGCTAATAGCTCGACCTTGAGCAAACGCGAAACCTATTGCATTTCAAATGCTTGTTATTTCCTGAGATGGAAGCAGTAAGCAACCCGGATGCACCCTTCTGCAAGTAGGAGTGGTCAATGCCTAGCACCAGCATCCCGAGTACCAGGAGCGTAGTGTCACAGCATTATCAGCACAGGGCCATTTTGCCGCTGCATTCTTCAGCAGCTGGTGCATGTGCTGAAAATTAAAAGCTCCAGGCCCACCAAGTCCAACTCCATTCCCGTAAATATTGGCTCAATGTATTTGGACATGGCTGTGAATTCATCTGCCAGAAATTAAATGATGCAAGAAATGCAGCAGCAGCTTGACAACATGAAATCCATAACTGAAAGATTTATGGAGGTCCCTCTGGAGAGCAGACACAATCTAATCTCTCCACAGGAGCTTTCGGGAGGGGAAGTGAGGTACAGGGTTGACAGGATTGGTGGGGTATAAGTGGGGGAGGGATGAAAGTGGAGGTTTATATGGGGGTTTAGGGGAGGGATTGGCCTCTTCTGTGCCAACCCATTGGGCTGTCGGAAGTTTGGCTGGTCCTATTAGGAAGGTAGGAGAGTGTTTTTTGCGCAGCAGCATGGCTTCAGGCCACAAAGTTGATGTCGTAAAAGCCGCGCTTTGCGTGCTCGATGAAGCCGGCTGTGCAGATTTACCCAGGCCTGGTGTCTTGGACCAGGCCTGTGTCGGCATGATGCATCCGACCCGCGCTGCTTCTAGCTGTGTTGCGGCTGTGGTTGCCGCAAGTGGTTCACCCGAAAGGGTCAAAAAGCATAAATCGGTGGGGGAAGGGCCGCAGCACGTCCACCCCTGGACTAAAAACCGGGCCCGTTTGTGGCCTTGTCAGGAGGGGTCGAGGCGAGGGAGGAGGGGGCGGGGCCCCGTAGTTTGGAGCTCACAATGGGCCGTGCGGGGTCCGATATTCATGAGCAGGTGTTTTGTCAGCCAGGGAGGCAGCAGAACGAGGCGGCTGGGCCCAGTAATAACTGCAGCTTGCCTCTGGATCTCTCATTGGGCAAAGGAAGGGCCAGTACAGGTGGAGGGGTGGGGCCCCTTGGAAGAAGAAGGGCAAGGGGGCAGAGAATCATAGCATGGGGCTTGTACAGAGCAGGACACAGGAGGCTGGAGTCATGGTGGGCAGCAAGGAGCCTGAGGGGCAGAGGGGGTTTCAAGGGGACATGCCAGGCCATGTGAGGGAGGGCCCCTCGGGCAATACAGCAGGGCAGTCTAGGGCACCTGATTGGTCGGCAGTTGATAGAGGTCAGGATCAGAGAACAAAGGAGAGTGGTAGCGGAAACTGAGGAAAGGTGGGCCAGCTATGTGGGGACAGGGAGGAGTCCTTGGGGAGAGAAAGGCACTCTAAGAGGAAATCGGGTGGAGGGAAGCCTGGGGGCCCGTCGGGCCCTGCAGCAGGGCTAGGCAGTTGGGTATAGGTTCCACACACTGAGACGGAGAAGAGTCAGGAGGCTTGTGCAGCTGGGGGGTCCGGCAGCGTGAGGGGCATGAGTGGTGCACACGACCATAAGAGACGCGGGGAGTCCAAGCCAGTGATGGAGGCTGGCAGAAAGAAGGTGACGCCAGCGGGGCACAACACGGCCCCTGGACATTGTTCTGAAGGAATTGAGGCATCTTCGGCGACCTTCTCTACAGCACAGGACCTTGGCAGCCACAAGTATGGCATACGTCATGGGGGACAATCGCTGGATGAGTGGAGTGATGCAATGAATGCGAGGGGTGATGAGGACAAGTGTGAGATGGACGAAGATGAGGTGGTAGAACTTGACTATGAGGATGACATGGACGAATGGGAAGACAGGAGATTCACAAAAGTGTGGTGAGTGGGGATAAAGGGAGGAGGAAAGGGCGCAGGAGCGGCGCAACTCCCTTTTCATTTTCTGTCTTGCAGGAGAATAGGAACAGTGGGACGTTACAGCAGGTGGCACACGAGGAGGACCGTGGTCGCAAGGCTATGACAGAATTAAGGGCTTTGGTTCCCCGTGTTAAAGGTAAGGGAGAATGGTGGTTGATGGGTGGAGAAATCCAAGGCTAAAACGCACAAGTCAATGGGGGTGGGTGATCAATCTGTACATGACACACCTGTAGCAAGTGCGGCACAGGAAGGGGACGGTAAGCAGACGACGGTACAAGACACAACTACTGCAGGTGAGGCTGTGGTAAGGGTGACAGGAGATGGGACAGAAGAGGATGACAAGTACAGGGGCATAAGAAGGGGGTCCCTTATATGGGCCTCCTGATGCCATTAGGTTCGCATGTGGCTGACAAGACAAAGGCTAGGATTTTGTGGCATGAGTATGTTGATGTTTTCAAACTACTCCAGAGGGACATACAGGCTAAGGAGGGCTCCAAGGAAGAGGAGTGGGAGTTAACTCACAGGCCCAGGGAACCGATCACTATGGACAACTGGACTTCTGCTTTTTTTATATATGCCAGTATCTATTGCGAGAACCTTCCTGACAGGGCCATCACAATGTTTAAGTACTTGGACATTATATGCAAAGCCCAATGTATTTTGGGAGGTTCGCCTAGCTGAGCCATGACAAAGAGTTTCAGGCACAGGTAAGTATGAATCCAGACAAGCCGTGGGGGGATATGGACTCAGAATTGTGAATGCAGTGGATGGCTTCATCACACTCCGCAGCATTGACACATACCGCTAGTGGCCTACCGGTGGTAGAAAAGACTTTTCAGTCCCATCCCGCCCAAGGGTGGCGGGTACCGTACAGCGACCCCAGACACCTACCTCAGGGACCTGTTGGAACTTTAATTAGGGTTTTTGCTCAAGACATCCATGTAAACATGAGTGCTCCAAATGTGGGGGAAGACACCGCATGCAGTGCTTTTCGCTCACCAATCCAGCCGAGTATTGGAGAACAGCCAGGGGTAGAAGGATCCAGGGCAATCCTGTGCCGAAGGGCACCTACGCCAATTAAGCTGGAGGTCTTGCTGCCGTGGTTGCGCATGTACCCGGATGGGGACATAGCGTGCAAAATTGGAGGGGGGTTTCAAGGAATGGTTTTGGATAGGTTATTAAGGACAGAGAAGGAAGAGATGCATTGACAATTTGCGGTCTGCCAAGGAAATGTCTCCGGTGGTGGCAGATAAGTTGGCTAAAGAAGTGGCAGAAGGCAGAATTGCAGGTCAATTTTTCGAATGGCCTCTAGAGATTCTGAAGATTTCACCTCTGGGTGTGGTCCCCAAAAAGACTAGGGGTGCGTTTCTCCTCATCCATCACTTGTCCTGGCTGGAGGGGGTGTTGGTGAATGACTTCATCGTTCAAGAAGACACGAAGGTGGTGTACACCTCAGTGGACAATGGCATTTGGCTCGTTCGTGGGTGTGCAGGGGATCTGAGCTAGCAAAATGTGACATTAAACCGGCTTTTCGGCTCCTACCTATCCACCCTGAGGATTTTGCGCTACTGGGCATGCAGCTAGATGGGAAAATCTATGTGGACAGAGTACTCCCGATGAGTTGTGCCATTTTATGTGCGCTGTTCGAGGCTTTTAGTACTTTCCTACAGTGGGGTTTCGTTAAGGTGAGTGGGCATCGCGATGTGACACATTACTTGGACTATTTTCTTTTTGTGGGTAAGGCTGGATCTGACTCCTGTAGGAAGACATTGACAGGGTTTGAAAGGCTGGCCCGGGAGATCAGGGGTTCCTTTGGCTCCGGAGAAGACAGAGGGCCCCAGTTGTGTGCTGACATTCTTGGGGATAGAACTGGACATGGTGGGCTTTGTGGTGAGATTGCGGCTGGGAAGGTGGACGAGATTCTAGAGTTCCTGAGACATGTCCGGTCCTTGCATAAGATTGGATTGCGCATGTCACAACAACTCCTGGGTTTTCTCAATTTTGCATGCAGGGTAGTCGGGGGCAGAACAATTTGCAGACGGCTGGGACTAGCTATGTTCGGTGCCTCCCTCTGGCACCACAGGATTCGTGTGTCGGTGGGCATGAGAGAGGACATCAGGGTGTGGGAGACATTCTAGACACAATTCAATGGGGTCTCTATGATTTTTCGGGAGGGAGGACACAATGTGGCAGGTTCAAATATTCTCGGATGCAGCTGGGGCCTCTGGTTTTGGTCTTTTCTGGGATGGGCAGTGGTGTGCAGAGACATGGCCTGAACATTGGATGGCACAAGGCAGGAGCATTGCTTTTCTGGAATTTTTTGCTCTACTGGTGGCCTTGACAGTGTGGGGGAACGAGCTGGCCAACAGGACTGTGGTGTTTCATGTGGACGGTTATATGTCAGAACCACGGGTGCCTAAACCACCCGTGGCTCAACAGCGAGGTCGGAACAACAGCCTCGTTCTAACCACTAATGCCTTTACCACAAATGCGTTTACAACTATTTTACTGTTGTAAACGCATTCCTGGTAAAGGTATTACCAATCAGCGTGCATGGCCCAGCATGCTTCCACCCCAGCCCCCTACCCTACCCCACCCCTTAAACCTAAACCCTGACCGCCACTAAACTTGAATCCCCCCCAGCCCCCCGCCCCACCACAAAAACTAAAAATACCCTGAGTCCCCACCCCGCCCCTAAAACTTAAACCCTGCCCCCAAACCCTAATCACCCCCAGCCACCCACCCCCCGAAACAGCCCCAGTCACAGCCCAACTTACCTCGTCCTTCACCGCGTCCACTCCAACTCCCTTTTGTACCTTAACCAAGCATGTACGTTGTTCAGACATGCGTGGTTAAGGTACTGAAACCAGGGAGTTGTGGAAAACGAAAGCGTTGTTTCGCTTTCGTTTTTCACAACCTCGTGGTTTCGGACTCGTTCTTTCGGATGTTTCACATGTGGACAACATGACAGTGGTGGAACTTGTGAACAGACAGAGGGCAAAAGACCATAGGGTATTGCAATTATTGAGGTGTTTTATGCTCAGATGTTTATCCTTAAATGTCATATTTAAAGCAGCACACATTCTTGGGGTGAACAATGCTATTGCAGAATCCCTGTCTAGTTCACAGTGGCAACGGTTTCGCGGTTTGGCACCAGGAGCAGAGCGACATAAGACAGTGGTCTCGGCAGACATTTGGAGTGGGGGGTGTGATGATTATTAGGCTGGTGAAGATGTTATTAGCGGGATCCACTCAGAAGAGTTATCGACTTGCATGGTTGGAGTTTGAGAGTTTTGAAAGTTTTGAAGGGAATTCTTCGGTGCCAAACAATGGCACGCTTGAGTTTCAGGTGTTACGCTTTGTATTGTTCTTGATACGAAAAGGTTTGCCGCCCGCCACAATTGGTGGCAAGTTGGCTGGTGTTTCCGTTGGATAGAATGTTGAAAGGATGGGGTAGGGCAAGAGTGGGGATGAGCAAGGCGGCAAGGGAACCTATCAAATTTGACTTACTGTTGGAGCTATTGCATGTGTTACCGGTTTGTTGTACAGACGCTCATGAAATTGCATTGTTCAGGTTGTGCATGGTGTGGATGTTCTTTGGGGCATTTTGGGTGTCTGAACTTTTGGGTGTGGGTAAGTCCGTAGGAGTGAAAGTGTGAGAAGTATGCTTGCGAGGGGGGCGATTGGGCATATGGCTTAGAAAGTCCAAGACTGATCAGTTGGGAAAGGGGAAATGGGTGTGGTTGCGAAAAGGTGGAGATGCAGCCGCTTACCCTGTTGTGGAGTGGAATAGTTTCCAGTCACAAGGGGCACCAGTTGGGGTCGGTGTTTTTAGTCACTTGAATGGCGAGAAGCTCACAGCATTTCAGTTGTTGTCTGTTTTGCGAATGGCGTTGAGACAGATTGGGAGACAGGCACAGTGTTATGGAACTCATTCATTCAGAATAGGGGCGGCTACAGCGGCAGCTCATCTAGGTTAGGACTGGGGCCCCATAGTGTGGAGCTCACAATGGGCCGTGCGGGGACCGATATTCATGAGCAGGTGTTTTGTCAGCCAGGGAGGCAGCAGGACGAGGCGGCTGGGCCCAGTAATAACTGCAGCTTGCCTCTGGATCTTTCATTGGGCAAAGGAAGGGCCAGTACAGGTGGAGGGGTGGGGCCCCTTGGAAGAAGAAGGGCAAGGGGGTAGAGAATCATAGCATGGGGCTTGTACAGAGCAGGACACAGGAGGCTGGAGTCATGGCGGGTAGCAAGGAGCCTGAGGGGCAGAGGGGGTTTCAAGGGGACATGCCAGGCCATGTGAGGGAGGGCCCCTCGGGCAATACAGCAGGGCAGTCTAGGGCACCTGATTGGTCGGCAGTTGATAGAGGTCAGGATCAGAGAACAAAGGAGAGCGGTAGCGGAAACTGAGGAAAGGTGGGCCAGCTATGTAGGGGCAGGGAGGAGTCCTTGGGAAGAGAAAGGCACTCTAAGAGGAAATTGGGTGGAGGGAGGCCTGGGGGCCCGCCGGGCCCTGCAGCAGGGCTAGGCAGTTGGGTATAGGTTCCACACACTGAGACGGAGAAGAGTCAGGAGGCTTGTGCAGCTGGGGGGTCCGGCAGCGTGAGGGGCATGAGTGGTGCACACGACCATAAGAGACGCGGGCTGTCAAAGCCAGTGATGGAGTCTGGCAGAAAGAAGGTGACGCCAGCGGGGCACAACACGGCCCCTGGACATTGTTCTGAAGGAATAGAGGCATCTTCAGCGACCTTCTCTACAGCACAGGAACTTGGCAGTCACAAGTATGGCATACGTCATGGGGGACAATCGCCGGATGAGTGGAGTGATGCAATGGATGCGAGGGGTGATGAGGACAAGTGTGAGATGGACGAAGATGAGGTGGTAGAACTTGACTATGAGGATGACATGGACGAATGGGAAGACAGGAGATTCACAAAAGTGTGGTGAGTGGGGATAAAGGGAGGAGGAAAGGGCGCAGGAGCGGCGCAACTCCCTTTTCATTTTCTGTCTTGCAGGAGAATAGGAACAGTGGGACGTTACAGCAGGTGGCACACGAGGAGGACCGTGGTCGCAAGGCTATGACAGAATTAAGGGCTTTGGTTCCCTGTGTTAAAGGTAAGGGAGAATGGTGGTTGATGGGTGGAGAAATCCAAGGCTAAAACGCACAAGTCAATGGGGGAGGGTGGCAATCTGTACATGACACACCTGTAGCAAGTGCGGCACAGGAAGGGGACGGTAAGCAGACGAAGGTACAAGACACAAGTACTGCAGGTGAGGCTGGGGTAAGGGTGACAGGAGACGGGACAGAAGAGGATGACAAGTACAGTGGGGTGCATAAGAAGGGGGTCCCTTATATGGGCCTCCCGATGCCATTAGGTTCACATGTGGCTGACAAGACAAAGGCTAGGATTTTGTGGCATGAGTATGTTGATGTTTTCAAACTACTCCAGAGGGACATACAGGCTAAGGAGGGCTCCAAGGAAGAGGAGTGGGAGTTAACTCGCAGGCCCAGGGTACCGATCACTATAGACAACTGGACTTCTGCTTTTTTGATATATGCCAGTATCTATTGCGAGAAATTTCCTGACAGGGCCATCACAATGTTTAAGTACTTGGACATTATATGCAAAGCCCAATGCATTTTGGGAGGTTCGCCTAGCTGAGCCATGACGAAGAGTTTCAGGCACGGGTAAGTATGAATCCAGACAAGCCGTGGGGGGATGTGGACTCAGAATTGTGGATGCAGTGGATGGCTTCATCACACTCCGCAGCATTGACACATACCACAAGTGGCCTACCGGTGGTAGAAAAGACTTTTCAGTCCCATCCCGCCCAAGGGTGGCGGGTACCGTACAGTGACCCAGACACCTACCTCAGGGACCTGTTGGAACTTTAATAAGGATTTTTGCTCAAGACATCCATGTAAGCATGAGTGCTCCAAATGTGGGGGAAGACACCGCATGCAGTGTTTTTCGCTCGCCAATCCAGCCGAGTATTGGAGAACAGCCAGGGGTAGAAGGATGCAGGGCAATCCTGTGCCGAAGGGCACCTACGCCAATTAAGCTGGAGGTCTTGCTGCCGTGGTTGCGCATGTACCCGGATGGGGACATAGCGTGCAAATTGGAGGGGGGTTTCAAGGAATGCTTTCGGATAGGTTATCAAGGACAGAGAAGGAAGAGATGCATGGACAATTTGCGGTCTGCTAAGGAAATGTCTCGGGTGGTGGCAGATAAGTTGGCTAAAGAAGTGGCAGAAGGCAGAATTGCGGGTCAATTTTTCAAATGGCCTCTAGAGATTCTGAAGATTTCACCTCTGGGTGTGGTCCCCAAAAAGACTAGGGGTGCATTTCACCTCATCCATCACTTGTCCTGGCTGGAGGGGGTGTTGGTGAATGACTTCATCGCGCAAGAAGACACGAGGGTGGTGTACACCTCAGTGGACAATGGCATTTGGCTCGTTCATGGGTGTGCAGGGGATCTGAGCTAGCAAAATGTGAAATTAAACCGGCTTTTCGGCTCCTGCCTATCCACCTTGAGGATTTTGCGCTACTGGGCATGCAGCTAGATGGGAAAATCTATGTGGACAGAGTACTCCCGATGAGTTGCGCCATTTTATGTGCGCTGTTCGAGGCTTTTAGTACTTTCCTACAGAGGGGTTTCGTTAAGGTGAGTGGGCATCGCGATGTGACACATTACTTGGACTATTTTCTTTTTGTGGGTAAGGCTGGATCTGACTCCTGTAGGAAGACATTGACAGGGTTTGAAAGGCTGGCCCAGGAGATCAGAGGTTCCTTTGGCTCCGGATAAGACAGAGGGCCCCAGTTGTGTGCTGACATTCTTGGGGATAGAACTGGACATGGTGGGCTTTGTGGTGAGATTGTGGCTGGGAAGGTGGACTAGATTCTAGAGTTCCTGAGACATGTCCGGTCCTTGCATAAGATTGGATTGCGCATGTCACAACAACTCCTGGGTTTTCTCAATTTTGCATGCAGGGTAGTCGGGGGCAGAACAATTTGCAGACGGCTTGGACTAGCTATGTCCGGTGCCTCCCTCTGGCACCACAGGATTCGTGTGTCGGTGGGCATGAGTGAGGACATCAGGGTGTGGGAGACATTCTAGACACTATTCAATGGGGTCTCTATGATTTTTCGGGAGGGAGGACACGATATGGCAGGTTCAAATATTCTCAGACGCAGCTGGGGCCTCTGGTTTTGGTCTTTTCTGGGATGGGCAGTGGTGTGCAGAGACATGGCCTGAACATTGGATGGCACAAGGCAGGAGCATTGCTTTTCTGGAATTTTTTGCTCTACTGGTGGCCTTGACAGTGTGGGGGAACGAGCTGGCCAACAGGACTGTGGTGTTTCATGTGGACGGTTATATGTCAGAACCACGGGTGCCTAAACCACCCGTGGCTCAACAGCAGGTCGGAACAACAGCCTCGTTCTAACCACTAATGCCTTTACCACAAATGCGTTTACAACGATTTTACTGTTGTAAACGCATTCCTGGTAAAGGTATTACCAATCAGCATGCATGGCCCAGCATGCTTCCACCCCAGCCCCCCTCACCCTACCCCACCCCTTAAACCTAAACCCTGACCCCCACTAAACTTGAATCCCCCCCAGCCCCCGCCCCACCCCAAAAACTAAAAATACCCTGAGTCCCCACCCCCGCCCCTAAAACCTAAACCCTGCCCCCAAACCCTAATCACCCCCAGCCCCCAACCCCCCGAAACAGCCCCAGTCACAGCCCAACTTACCTCCTCCTTCACCGCGTCCACTCCAACTCCCTTCTGTACCTTAACCACGCATGTACGTTGTTTAGATATGCGTGGTTAAGGTACTGAAACCAGGGAGTTGTGGAAAACGAAAGTGTTGTTTTGCTTTCGTTTTTCACAACCTCGTGGTTTCGGACTCGTTCTTTCGGATGTTTCACATGTGGACAACATGACAGTGGTGGAACTTGTGAACAGACAGAGGGCAAAAGACCACAGGGTATTGCAATTATTGAGGTGTTTCATGCTCAGATGTTTATCCTTAAATGTCATATTTAAAGCAGCACACATTCTTGAGGTGAACAATGCTATTGCAGATTCCCTGTCTAGTTCACAGTGGCAACGGTTTCGCGGTTTGGCACCAGGAGCAGAGCGACATAAGACAGTGGTCTCGGCAGACATTTGGAGTGGGGGTGTGATGATTATTAGGCTGGTGAAGATGTTATTAGCGGGATCCACTCAGAAGAGTTATCGACTTGCATGGTTGGAGTTTGAGAGTTTTGAAAGTTTTGAAAGGAATTCTTGGGTGCAGAACGATGGCACGCTTGAGTTCCAGGTGTTACGCTTTGTATTGTTCTTCATACGAAAAGGTTTGCCGCCCGCCACAATTGGTGGCAAGTTGGCTGGTGTTTCCGTTGGATAGAATGTTGAAAGGATGGGGTAGGGCAAGAGTGGGGATGAGCAAGGCGGCAAGGGAACCTATCACATTTGACTTACTGTTGGAGCTATTGCATGTGTTACTGGTTTGTTGTACAGACGCTCATGAAATTGCGTTGTTCAGGTTGTGCATGGTGTGGATGTTCTTTGGGACATTTTGGGTGTCTGAACTTTTGGGTGTGGGTAAGTCCGTAGGAGTGAAAGTGGGAGAAGTATGCTTGCGAGGGGGGCGATTGGGCATATGGCTTAGAAAGTCCAAGACTGATCAGTTGGGAAAGGGGAAATGGGTGTGGTTGCGAAAAGGTGGAGATGCAGCCGCTTACCCTGTTGTGGAGTGGAATAGTTTCCAGTCACAAAGGGCACCAGTTGGGGTCGGTGTTTTTAGTCACTCGAATGGCGAGAAGCTCACAGCATTTCAGTTGTTGTCTGTTTTGCGAATGGCGTTGAGACAGATTGGGAGACAGGCACAGTGTTATGGAACTCATTCATTCAGAATAGGGGGGGCTACAGCGGCAGCTCATCTAGGTTAGGACTTGGCACAGATTAGGGGGATTGTTAGGTGGAGATCTAGATGCTGCAGGCGATATGTAAGTTCTTGATTGGGGGGCACGTACAACGGGGTAGGAAGGTACAAGGGCTCAAGTAGAGGAGGGTGGGTGATTGTTGAAGTTGTACTAAAGTTTGTTCTCTTTGCAGGTTGCGTGAGTGGCCCCAGGATTGAAAAAATGGTCACTTGGATGGTCGGGTATTCTTTCATGCACTAGGCAGCAAAGTACGCGGAGAGGCAGATTTATGGATGATCCTTAGAACTGCCGAGTAGCCGTCATGAGGTGTTGTAGCGGGGGAAGAGCGGTATGAGGTGGGGTAACTTGCTTCCTTTTTTAACATCTATGATGCCAAACTCGGGTTGTCCTGATCTTCTGCTATTGTACCTGGGGGAGAATGATCTTGTGCGGCTTTCAGGGCTCACCCTACTGTAACATATGCAACGTGACTTGGAGTTGCTTTGTCAGAAGATGCATGGTACCTGCTTAGTCTGGACGGAGTTTGTGCCTAGGAGGAAATGGAGATAGGCGCTGAAACATGGGGGTATGGAAAGGGCTCGAAGGAAGCTCAATCAAGCAGTGAGGGTATTCTGCTAGGTGCATGATATTAAGGTGGTGAAGCATGAGGAGATTACAGAGGAGGAGGCAGGGCTTTTCAGGAAGGATGGTGTGCACCTATCGGGAGATGGCCAATGCATATTACCTTACAGAGCTTCGTTTAATTTTGAGGGATTTGTGGGGGGAAAAGATGTGGCTCAAGGAGAAAGTGTAAGGTTGTGCAATGTTGCAGTGGGTTCGCTGGTGGGGCAGCAAAACTCCTAAAGGGTTTGTGTTGTGTGTCAGTAGATGGGGGAGGATGGGGAGTCAGATGCGGGCCTGGTCACCCTTCCAGGGGGGGGGGAAAGAAGCACGTGAAGGATGATAGTGTGGGGGATGCCTGAAGCAGGCAGGGGATGAAAGGAAAAGGGGGATGTGTGGGTGAATGGAAGTGGACGATGGGTGAACATAGGAAAAGTGAGGGAATGAGTGAAAAGGATGACTGGGGAGAAGTTTCAAAGAGGTGGGGTTTTAAAAGTTAGAGTTGGCTTTGAGCATGTTAAATGTTATGTATAAGATGCAATCTTGTTCTAAATATATGGCCTTTTACACTATGTAAACCTGTGTCACTGACTGTGTCCCGATGGAGGGCCCAGTGGACAGAAGACGCAGTCTAGTCTCTCCACAGGAGCTTTCGGGAGGGGAAGTGAGGTACAGGGTTGACAGGATTGGTGGGGGATCTGTGGGGGAGGGATTAAAGGGGAGGTTTAAATGGGGGATTAGGAGAGGGACCGGCCTCTTCCGTGCCAGCCCATCACGCGGTCGGTAGTTTGAAGTGCATGTGAAAGGGAAACATGAAGGGTAGGAGAGTGGTGTTGGTAGTTGGAGTGAGTGTGTGTCGGGAGAATGCCAGTTAGGGCAGGTTGCTGACAGGGGTTTGGAGATTGGGGAGGGTGGAGAGTCAGATGCTGGCCTGGCTACCCTTCCAGAGGGGAAATAGAAGCAGGTGAAGGATGATAGCATGGGGAATGCCCGAGGCAGGCATGGGATGAAAGGAAAAGGGGGATGTGTGGGTGAATGGAAGTGGAAGATGGGTGAAATGAGGAAAAGTGAGGGAATGAGTGAAAAGAATGACTGGGGAGAAGTTTCAATGGGGTGGGGTTTTAAAAGTTAGAGTTGGTTTTGAGCATGTTAAATGTTATGTATAAGATGAAATCCTGTCCTAAATAAATGTCCTTTTACACTACGCAACCTGTGTCACTGACTGTGTCCCGAAAGAAAGAGGTAAATATGCTATTTATAAGGTACAATTTTGTAGAATTTTGCATCTTTTTTGCTTTCTTCCTCCATTCATTTATTTAGTATATGTGCTTATTTTTGAGTCCTTCACTGCCCAGATATTTGCTGTTGGAAAACTGCTGTTCTACTGCATACGTATTCTTCCACTCCATCGTCTCTTGCACAAAACATCTAAAATCCTTGCAGTGGTGCTACCCCCTTGATTACAGCAACACCCTGTACAAGTAAATCAATCACTAAATTGCAAAAAATCCAGAACCATGCTGTTCATCCTCATCTCCGATCTTCCTCAGTGGTTCTGAAGTCCCTTCCATTAGACCCCATCAAGAAAAAAAGGCTATTCAAATCCACCTGTATCGTCTATTTAATGTTATGTGGGTGAGCACTGATTTATTTGGCCTTTTCCTTCTGGAGGAGGACTGAGACTGATTTGCATATGGCTAGTCTCTGTTTAGAATAGGGGTGGACGTAACGTGCATAATTCCTTGCAGCATAATCATGCGGAATTACCTAAGAATTCCAAGAGATTATGTGGAAATACCTGAGAAGAGTAATTCTGCATTTCGTTATATTTCTTAGCACAAAAATGTCCCCTTGCATCTAAAATGGAAGCAAGGATGCATTTTGTGTTTGGAAATAGCTCTAAATTTAACAGGACACAAATGGCGAGCGCAAGTAGCTGCTCGGGGTCACTAAGTATGCCTTTGGGTTAAGATTTTTCCCCAATTTATTCCTAGCATTTAGCACTAATTTCTTAGTACAAAACACACCCTTGTGCCCAAAATGTACACAAGGATACATTTTTGTGCTAAAAAATAGTGCTAAATGCAGGAGAACATGAATAGTGAGCAGTCGCTCGTGATCGCTGATTGTGTTCTTGGAGTAGGATTTTTCCGCAACTTACTCCCAGCAGTTAGCACTATTTTCGTAGTGCAAAATGCACCCTTGCATCCAAAATAGACCTGTGGATGCATTTTTGCACTAAGAAATAGAGCTAAGTGAAGCACAACATGAATAGCGAACAAGAGTGACCATCGCACTCGCTGACTGTGGTTTCGCAGTATTATTTTTCCACTATTTACATGAGCAGGCGTAATCACTTAATTATTGATAATACTGCCTCAAAGAGTAGCACAGAATTATCCGAATTACTCCAATTACTCCGGCATACTTAAAATTCTGCCCCGGCCAGTCTAGAGTGGCCTAGTTAGCAAAATGGTGGACTGGTATATCACCTCAAGTAACTACCAGTCGTTGAGATTATACAACCACTGGTGATGCATGGGTGATGCATTTCACCATTACCATTTTATTTTCTGCACTGCCAGAGAGGCATAGAGTATTTGACTGGGAGAGAATGATTCAGCCAGAAAAGTCTGGCCCTTGATAATTGATAATTGCAGAGACCATAACTAACAGTGATATGGTCTGTAGCTGACCAGCATATAAGTGGATAACATATAAAACACACTGGTGTGTATGGACAGAAGTATCTATAAAGAAATGAGGGTAGGAAATGGGGGGAACTGACACTTCATGAATTCTGTTTCCTTGATTGGTAGTCTTGATGAAAGCCTGGGCATGATAGGAACCCGTGATTAGCCTTATGCATCCTTGTAAATGTTTGGTTATTCAGAGGTTGCTTGTCAGGCGCCTACCATAGTAATTTTTATGTCCCTGCTTGATTGGTTAGTGCCTTAAAAATAAAGACATAAGATTCCAAAATATTGTTTTTAACAGCAGTGTTTATAGATTTTATATAACAAAATAGCATAAAGCATTCAGCACTCGTACTGCGCATGGGTGTAATCAGCAATAACATTAGTTCAATGATCTTGATACAGCTTGTAAATGTGTATACACCATCTCTATTGGTGGTTCCAAAACGTATCCCAAATCTTATGATATTTTTCCCTGCGCTCCCTTGATCTGTAAACATACTGCTCTGCTTTAGCACAGTAATCCATCTCCTGAAACCATTCTTTCAGTGCGGGACTTGTTGGATCGCCAATACCTGTCCATATCCCTCTCAGGCACCAGAAAACCCAGTGCAACAAATATCCGGACGATCCTTGGCCCTCCTGATTTCTCCATAAATCCCAGTAATCTTCTCTTGGGATCTAGTACTATCTACCTACCCACAATTATGAATAATGTGTTGTGCATACGTGACCTGTATCTGAATGACTGGGCATTTCTATATTGTATAATAAAAGGTTCTCAGTTCCTCCCCACATCAGAAACATCTCCGGTCTGTTCTGGGTTTTATGTTGCTTAACCGTGATGGGCTGTAAGAAACCCTGTGTAAATGTTTCAGCTGGATGAGCCTTAGGTGCATGGATACTGCAAGGATCGTATGGGCCATCGTAGACTCCGCCGAATGCACTTCATCTATCTCGCCCACAGCCTAGGACCATCTGCCCCTTAAATGCAAGAGACAGTCTGATGTATTTTTCACCCGTGTATAGTTATCAGCTAGAGTCTAGTTGGCTATGGTCGGGTAGATCAGTGAGATCTTTGGTGTGTGTCTCTAAGGCGTGTTGATAGATGTGTTTCTCTTCTGCATATAGTATGTTTGTCTGAGATGCTGAAATGAGTTTATGTAATCCCTGTCCCACTTAACGCCAGTCAGGTGTACTGTGTGTTTCAGCTATGTGCTGTGCCACAGAGGGGTCTCCGGCAGTTAACACACCCTGTGAGCCAATCCAAGGAAGAGCTACTCACCAGAACTTGAGTGTCGTGGGTTTGACTTGGGGAAGGTCCTGCCATATATTTCTCCTGCAGAGTAAGTGAAGTATTCCAATGTCATCCATCTCTGACCCAGCAGGGGTCATCACTGTCGGCATGCAGCCAGTCATTAACCTGCAGCATCTGGCCTGAACAGTAGCACGAACCAGAGGCTACCGTCATAAGGGGACAACAGGCAGGTCTTGCATACTGTTCTGACGTTCTTCCCTGTCCAGAGGACCACTGAGATTGCAGTCTGTAGATATCACAGGAGGTACCCAGGATATTATAGTGGTACATATGTGATAAGCGTGGTAGGGATATGATTTCAAACAGGGGCCCCTCTCCCTGCCACCGAGAGACCGTTTGCTCTCTCTCTTGACCTGATCAAACAGTGGGGCTATATTCAATTCCCAGGCATGCCGCTCCTTTCAAGAGACCTGTATACCCAGGTATCTAAAGTGATTTGTGGCCAATTGCAGTTCAGCAGAATTCGCAGTATTTACATTTTCTCCAGCCACTGATACACACAATCATTTGCTTCAGTAAACATTGAGGCCTTAGGTCGCCCATAAATCTGTAGTATCCTCATCATCCTAGGCATTGATGTCTCTGTGTCTTGGTCCTAAAGGAGAATATCATTAACCTATAATGAGGTCAGAAGCTCTCTACATGTCTCACATTGAAAGCTGCAATGTAGGGTGTCCATGCGGACCCACTTCTCCAGGACAGGGACCTATTCAGCCTGGTCCATGCCAATGGGTCTGCGTATAATAGTTGTATGCATCTATGTTATTTAGGGCCAGATGTAGGAAAGATTTTGCGAGTCGCCAATGGCAAAAATTGCCGTTTGCGAGTCGCAAATCGCATTTTCCTATGCAGAAATGCATTTTGCGAGTCGGGACCGACTCGCAAAATGCATTTCCGAATCGCAAATAGGAAGGGGTGTTCCCTTCCTATTTGCGATTCACAGTGGTATGCAATACCATTTGCGACCGCATATGCGGTCGCAAATGGTGTCGCAGTTACCATCCACTTGAAGTGGATGGTAACCCACTCGCAAATTGGAAGGGGTCCCCATGGGACCCCTTCCCCTTTGTGAATGGACCACAAATTATTTTTTCAGGGTAGGTAGTGGTCCAAGGGACCACTACCTGCCCTGAAAAAATACCGAAACTAAAGGTTTCGATTTTTTTTTTAAGTGCAGCACGTTTTCCTTTAAGGAAAATGGGCTACACTTAAAAAAATAAAAACTGCTTTATTTAAAAGCAGTCACGAACATGGAGGTCTGCTGACTACAGCAGGCCTCCATGTTTGCGAGTGCCCATAGTCGGTATGGGGCCGCAATTTGCGACCCACCTCATTAATATTAATGAAGTGGGTCTTTGCGACCCCATACCGACTCGCAGACGGTGTCTGAGACACCGTTCTGCATTGGAAATTGCGACTTGCAATTTGCGAGTCGGAAGGACTCGCAAATTGCAAGTCGCAATTTCCAATTTTGCTACATCTGGCCCGTAGTGCCTAGGGGCCAGATGTAGGAAAGAAGCAAATTGCGACTTGCAATTTGCGAGTCCGTGCGACTCGCAAATTGCAAGTCGCAATATGCTATGCAGAAAGGTGTCTCAGACACCTTCTGCGAGTCGCTATGGGGTCGCAAAGACCCACCTCATTAATATTAATGAGGTGGGTCGCAATTTGCGACCCCATAGCAACTCAGGGCATTCACGGGGATGGAAGCCTGCTGGGAACAGCAGACCTCCATGTCCGTGACTGCTTTTAAATAAAGCAGTTTTTTTTTCTCCAAGTGTAGCCCGTTTTCCTTAAAGGAAAATGAGCTGCACTTAGAAAAAAAACCGAAACCTTTTGTTCGGATTTTTTCAGGGCAGGTAGTGGTCCCTTGGACCACTGCCTGCTCTGAAAAAATAATTTTGGGTCCAGTCACAAAGGAGAAGGGGTCCCATTGGGACCCCTTCCCGTTTGCGAGTGGTTTACCATCCACTTCAAGTGGATGGTAACTGCAACTCCATTTGCGACCGCGTACGTGATCGCAAATGGAATTGCATACCACTGCGACTCGCAAATAGGAAGGGAACACCCCTTCCTATTTGCGACTCGGAAATGCATTTTGCAAGTCGGTTCCGACTCGCAAAATGCATTTCTACATAGCAAACACGCATTTGGACTCGCAAACGTGTTTGCTACATCTGGCCCAAAGTTCTTACATTTCAACATTAAGGCCCAGTTGACAGAATCACAAGCCTTCTCAAAGTCTATTGACCCTCAGGCCCTTATCGTCCCATAATTTCTGGTCCATGCCAGGGCTATATTCAATCGATGCAGACAATGATGCGTGACACAGCTTGGCATGAAGACATCCTGGTCATAGTGAAAAGCTTGTGAATCATGCAAATAAGTCTCAGTGCCAGTACTTTAGCCAATATCTTAGTTTCAAGATATGTCAGAGATATTGGGCAATACAAAGCACAGTCAATGGAGTTAATACCTGCTTAAGTATCACTGTGATGAAGGCCCGTCTAAGATTGTTTTCAATTCGCTTTAAGAGATTGGGTTATTTGTTGACTGGTGTGTGAGCCCTGGTCAAGTAGCAAGCCCAATCCTTGCCATGATAAGGAACAAGCAAACTCCAGATTAACCTGTGCTCACCCCCATGGTAGCTGGGCACAGAGCAGTCAGACTTAACTTAGAGCCAATGTGTAAAGTATATGTGCAACACTTCAAACAGTAAAGCAGTGAAAACAGCACACAAGAAGTATCCAACTGCAGTTTAGGAGAATAGAGCTAAATTTAATTAAAAAAACAAGACCAAAATGACAAAAATCCAATCAGTAGTATCAGAGTTATGAAATTTTAAATATTAAAATAGTGCTTAAAATCACAAACGCAAATCACAGCTATCTTGTCATGCTGGACTGAATCAAAGTCAAAAGTTGAGGTAGACCATAATAGAGCGCAGGCCGGATACAGTACCAGGTTAGTCCAGCTGAAGTATTACCTTCTCAAGTTTTGTGGCAAGAGTCTTGTTCGCGTTGGAGAGGGTTGCAGGGAGCAAGGAGGGTGTTGGGGGTGGTGGTCGGATTGGCACGAGGAGCAGGCCGGATGTCGCAGACGGGAGGGCTGGTGCTTTGCACTGGCAGTCCTCAGTGAGTGATCAATGCTTGATGTGCGAATAGAATGGCTGGTGGTGGCAAATGTTGACTTTCGGTGTGAGCATCACAGTCTTGGTGCAAATGGGACCGTTCGAAGTTGTGAAAAGCCCAAAAATGTGATTCCAAGAGCTCATGAGCCACACCAAGGATCCAGGACCTGATAGGCACCATTTGGGGGCCAAGAATTTGCGAAGACAAGTCCAGAAGCTATTGGGGAGCCTTTTATGTGTCTGAGGCTCAGACTGGGAGGCCAGCAGACTAGCCCTTTGAGTCACTGGGTTCAAGATGAAGTTGCAGATCCAATTCTTCCTCCCCAGGCCAGAGGTTAGCAAAGTAGGGCAGTAGCTTCTTCAGAGGAACAGCCCAGCAGAGTGGCAGTCCTTGTAGCAACACAGCAGTCCTTCTTCCCAGCAGAATACACAAAGCCTAACAACGGCTAAGGCAAGAAAATGCCAACTTTCTAACAGTGCCATTTTCAGAATTGCAATTTAAAATTTGAGTATATCATAAGTTAGGATTTTAAATTGTGATTCCAGAGACACCACACTTAAACTGATTATCTCTTCCCATTTGGAATCTACACTTATAAAAGGCAATAAGGCAACTCCAAAGTTATCCTATAGCATAAATAGGCCTTGCAGTAGTTAAAAACAAATGTAAGAGTTTTTCACTACCAGGACATGTCAACTTAAAAGTACATGCTCTACTTTTTAAATACATTGCACCCTTCCCTGGGGCCTTCCAGGGCCTACCCTAGGGATGATTTATATCTATTAAAAAGGAAGGTTTCGGCTTGGCAAAAGTTATACTTTGCCAGGGCGAAACAGCAGTTTAAGTTGCACACACAGGCTCTGCAATGGAAGGCCTGAAACTTGTTTAAAGGGCTATTTAATTGGGTGGCACAAACAGTTCTGCAGGCCCACTAGTAGTATTTAATTTACAGGCCCTGGGCACATGTAGTGCACTTTACTAGAAAAAACTAATAAGAAAATTAAATATGCTAATTGG
The DNA here is from genome assembly GCF_031143425.1 of Pleurodeles waltl. Lineage (NCBI taxonomy): Eukaryota > Metazoa > Chordata > Amphibia > Caudata > Salamandridae > Pleurodeles > Pleurodeles waltl. The sequence goes on along the minus strand of NC_090446.1, from coordinate 1,277,093,290 downwards.
GTATAAGCCAACGTTACCATGTTTTAAGGAGAGAGCGCAAGCATGTTAGCACTGGTTAGCAGTGGTAAAGTGCACAGAGTTCTAAGCCCAATAAAAAACGAATTCGGCATAAAGAGGAGGGAAAAGGCAAATTTGTGAGTGGGCACATGCAGAAAGGGTCAGGTCCAACATTTGCATTGCAACATTCCTGTCTGAGCTGACTCCTCATACATTGTCAACAAATGTAGTATCAGATAGTGATGCAAATTTCTTTAAAACATTTGGTGGGACCCAATAAAGCCAAAGGCCTTACAAGAGGGCAGGCCTACAGTTGCCATTGACACTTCTTTCTCTGTCAGGGGTGCAGCTAGGCTCTGGAGATCAGAGTCAGACAGTCTAGGGATAGTCTTCAACAATAGGGTTATTATAGTCGGCCGTGGGGAAGCTCTGGCAGCAAACACAGGCCTTTAGTAAGAGGTGAACTTCTCTACAACCTGGTCAGGGTCGTTGAGCACCCACTCCGAGAAAGTGTGTATTATGTGGACCAAGCTCAACTCCAAATTCCTATTAGCCAACCAATGTAGGAGCTTTATTTCTTTTTCCCCAGAGTCATAAAGTTTGTACTACAGGGCTGCGTGTGCCAAAAATACAGCGTCTAGCAGCAGTTGTCTTAGCATTGGGGGGAAGAGCTCAGGATGTCACTTTGTGTCATCATCTGACTGTTCTAATCGTGCCCATTCTAACTCCTCTATGGACCCCTCCAATTGCTCAATATTTTTCTTCCTCTATGTCTTCGTTTGATAAGAGGTGGCCTTTCCTCTTAACACTGTTTTCATTGATTCTTACAGCATTACCGGGGAGGACACTGATCCTATGTTCCTGTCAAAACAGTCCATAATTAAATCTTTTATATGCTCTGCAAATAGGATATTGTAAAGTCACCACCTGCTCAGTCGCCACAACTTTCTACTGCTAGTTCCTTGATATCTGATACTCATTTGTGTGGGAGCATGAACCATTAGTGTGCACAGGCGGTTGAGCTCCCCATCCATACAGGCAATGTTAGCTGCTGACATAAAAAAATAATCTAGTCTAGTGACTGACCTATGCGCAACAGAGCAATGTGCAAATTCTGCACCATATGAGTGTGTCACATGCCTGACATCTGCCATGTCTAGTGATTGTGCCCAGTCAGTCAATGCGTGTGATCTACGAGAGTTGGATGTACTCACAGTATCCTGGTATCCTGATCAGAGTCCATCACAAAGTTTAAATTGCCACCCAATATCTTTATCCTCATCTGTAGTTGAAGGAACAGTGTAGTTAGGGCCAGATAGAGCAAAGGTTTAGCGAGTCGCAAACGGCGAAAATCACCGTTTGCGAGTCGCTAAAGCCACTTTGCTATGTAGAAATGCATTTTGCGAGTCGGAAACCGACTCGCAAAATGCATTTCCGACTCACAAATAGGAAGGGGTGTTCCATTCCTATTTGCGACTCACAATGCGATGCAATTCCATTTGCGACCGTGAAAGCGGTCGCAAATGGACTCGCAGTTACCATCCACTTGAAGTGGATGGTAACCCAGTCGCAAACGGGAAGGGGTCCCCATGGGACCCCTTCCCCTTTGTGTCTGGCTTCAAAAATAATTTTTCAGAGCAGGCAGTGGTCCAATGGACCACTACCTGCCCTGAAAAATACCGAAACTAAAGGTTTCGGTTTATTTTTCAAAGTGTAGCTCGTTTTCCTTTAAGGAAAACGGGTTGCACTTTGCAAAAAAAAAACTGGTTTATTTAAAAGCAGTCACGTACATGGAGGTCTGCTGACTACAGCAGGCCACCATCCCCGTGAGTGCCCTGAATCGCTATGGGGTCGCAAATTGCGACCCACCTCATTAATATTAATGAGGTGGGTCTTTGCGACCCCATAGCGACTCGCAGACGGTGTCTGAGACACCGTTCTGCATAGCAAATTGCGAGTTGCAATTTGCATGTTGGAGGGACTCGCAAATTGCAACTCGCAATTTGCCACTTACCTACATCTGGCCCTTAGTCCCTGTAAGTACCCTGCACAAGGGTAGATGGAGCATAGACTGATAAAAATATCCACTTAGGTGCCCCAAGACTGCCCTCTACTGTAGTCAATTGCCCCAACCCTGTCCGTGTGAATCCTTGTAATCTCTACAGGGATGTGTGTGCGAATGAAGATGGTTGTATCAGGAGAATTAGTGGTATAGCCTGAGTGATAGGCTCTAGTGTCGGCATTGCAGGTTAGGATCACGCAACTGTTTCCCAATAAATGTGTCTCTTGCAGTAGGATTACCTGTGGTGGTGTTGCGTAGGCTCTCATTATTCTAATGAGACTACTGGATTTTGAGCAGCAAGATCGTCCACAGTGTGGGAGACTGAGTCTGACCCACGGTGGGTGACACCTGTCGCTCCGAATCTGGGTTTTGCCCTGGCTAACTAGCAGTGCCTCATCTCTCCCGAAGGGTAGAGATGATTGAGCAGCTGAGCGCATGACATATCATACTTCTCAGGGAAGTCGTGGTCACTCAGGTCGCACCCGGTTCTCTCATTCACAATTCAGTCTCATATATAAATGACAATAAAAGCAGTATAAGTTTTAAAGATTGGTTCAGTAAAATGACTGCATTCTAGATAGTGAAGCGTGAGCCTAAATAACCAGAATGATGGTGTTATGGGACTAGGAAGTCTTTTTATAATAACACAGCTGATATTCTAAGAAAATGTCCCTACGTAAGGATGTGTATTTTCTACAAATGTTGGAGACTAAACGTCTACCACGTTCACCGGCAATGTACCAAACTGTAGCCTTGACTGAAGCACAGAGCGATCAAGAATATATTGTTTGAGAACACAGTGCTGGGCTAAGTAAAACAGTTAGATAGAAGAAATTAAAACAAGACCGTAAAACTGGTTATTGTAAAAATAACAATGCAAAGTTGAATAAAATATATCTAGGTCAAGGTGCACAGTGGCCTAATGTATTAAACTAACGTGCATGGAGCTATAACTAAAATGGCTACACAACAGTGGATGTCATTTAAGATAGTGGAATAGGGCACCCTGTTTGATATAATTATTTAACCCATTCACATTCCATGATAGCAATTTAAATGAGTCATAGGGAGTTATCTTGGGGGACCTTTATCTTGCTTCCACATGCTCAAAGAAGGTGTGTTGCGCAGAAGATCAAATTGAACTAAACCAAAACAAACTTAGTGAACTATTTTCCCCAACTCCCCCAAACCCACACTTTTACTAAACTGAAGCACCTGACACCCCTTCCCAACTCTGAACAATATGGAAAAGGAGTGTATCCCCATGAGGGCCCACCAAGTATCCAGTGAAGAAGGATAACTGTAGCTGACACATCAATAAAACCAAAAATGCAAAATCAGTGTTAGCAAACCTAACACCTGTAATAAAAAAAATCTCCCCCCTGATGTGCAGCCTCCAGCAGGATGAACTCCGAGAGTTCACAAAAAGGATATCAAGGATAGTCCAGGTTCCAGTGTTTAACGTCTGAGGCCCCGAACGGGAGTCCAGATTCTCAGAGCCCTCACTACACCTGTTTTCCAGAGCAGTAGCACGCCAATCCCCTTCTCATTCATGGTATGTCTTCCATTCAGATCTCAGTGTGTGTTGGCAGCCTCTTTCATGGTGTCTCGCATGGACGGGGGATGCCCCATCCACCAGGCAAGAGCCATTCAGAGGCATATCTTAAGGGTTCCATATTTCAACATCCTGTGGCCTATCAAAGAAGTAGATTTTTGAGAGGTGGGATGTTGAATTATTGCAGTCCTGTCTGCGTAGTCTAGAAAGCAGGCAATGCTAGGTCTTGGCAGCATCCCAGGGCAAAGCCTCGGCGCCAGTGATCGGTGGGCCCATTGGATGACAAAACACGTGGAGAGGGTATTTGTAGGTATCCACATACACATCCAAGAGTCCAGAAAACGTTCAGGGGTCTACACTTCAGCTCCCTCAGTCATCCCCACAAAACAAACATTATTCCTGTGGGACCTTCCCTTGGTGTCCTCATCATGACGCTCCAGATGGCCCACTGTTTCCTTGAGCCATATTACATCTGAGGTCACAGTATGCACCATGACCTCTATTGTAGTTATCCTATTTTCAGTCTCTGTCATCCGGTCTGCTATCTTATTATGATCTTGCTGCAGGTGTCCCACTTCCAGTCCAACTTCCCCAGTCTGGGTCTTCAACATAGTGCGTGTCCCTGCTTGCATGCCTTGAATATCAGGGCTGCTGCCCTCGCCACTTCCCTTGGTCCAGTAGCCACATCCGTTGTTGTCAATACCTGGGGGACTCTTCCATAAATATTGAGGGCCATCCTAGCAGCACTGGTCTGACAGGTTGGCTACGATGCAGGCGGATAGCGGACGCTCAGCAGATGCTCTTTAGACCAGGTCCATTAGTTTGCACACCTGGCCACGCCCCAAAATATTATTTTTGCAGAAACAACGTTCCATATGTTTGTTTATTTGTTTACTCTTGTATAGGCTGTATTCACTAGGAAGTTGTTACATTTTCCATAGAAATTCACTGCCAGCAATATACATGTAATTATATATAATTTGACTAGTTTGAAAAAAGGGACCAATGTCCATGGACACACACCAAATGCTCGATCACCTCTGTGTTGTGGAGCATCGCCCCACCACCAGCAGCAGCCACTGCAAACCTTTAACAACTATGTTTATTATCCTTTTTTTGTTAAAATGGTGGGCCAATGGGGATGATGGGGATGAGGGGAGTGCACTGTTCTCCCCTCAATGCGCATATGTGTGTTGGCTGGCTGTCTTGGGCTGGCCAAACACACTTGCGCACTGTGCTCTCTCCAGTCTGGCACTGTGTTGCCGGGCTGGAGAGAAAAGGCACAGGCTCCTAATCTGCCTCCAGCCAATCCTATCACTGCTCTAAGCAGCGTCAGAATTGGCTGCAGAGCAGGCTAGGAGCATGTGCCTGTTAAGGGGACAGAGAAGCGGAAATGTGGTGGGCAGGTAATTATTTTTTTTAAAAATTATTTTTATATTCCCAACCCCCGCCATGCACTGCCCACCCCTTGTAACACCTGCGAGCCACGACTGGTGTTGTGTTAGTTCTAGAAATTTAAGTATAGTCACAGCACAGAAAACCTCAAAATAAACTCCACAATCAGAGGGACTTTTAGTGGCTCTCAGGTGTAGAATCAAAGCCATAATGTAATAGCGGTGCCTTGCCTAGATGGAGCTTGAGTTGAGAGTACCATTGTCAGCGCTGCTGGAACAATTTTCAGAGTGGTGTAGCCATCATCAGTGTTATGTCACTGAAGTCATAGGTATTATGAAAAATGTAAGCATCACACAAAGAACAAGTATGTCAAATGTACCATGCCCAATCAGCAGAGGAGTGGTAAGATTGTGATTTGTAGCCAGTAGTGCATTTTGAAGCACACTGTTGCAAATATATTCCTAAAGCATGGTGTGGTAGTACACTGTCATTTACAAACACCACACATTCCATTGAAATGGCCACTAAATTTGCACATTAGATTTATGAATAAAACTAGGCAGTGCACAAACAATAAAGTGTGAAAATTGGGTTACGGTGAATATTTATAATTTGCCCATTATCAAGTAAAGTGTCTTGATTTGTTTTGATGCTATTAAAGTAGTTGTTTCCATCAGGCTTCAAAATTACAAAATAAATTGCTTCATTTGTGCTTTACTAACTGCTGGTCTATTTTGAATGATTTCTACGGTTCAAGTTTTGTTGTGTGTTGGAAAATAAATTAACATTGTACAGCTATTCCTTTCACAGTCAGCAAGATTGTCACATAGTTCATATTACCTCCTCAACCCTATTTCTCGTCTCAATACTTACACACATGAGTTGTTCCACCTCTGCTCAGACCCACATGCCCTAGCCCTAACCAATAAAAAGATTTTTGCGCAAGCCACCCCCCCAATCACCCTTTTCCATATCTGGGTATAAAGGGGCATGGAGACCAGAAGACATCCTGTACATCCACAAGCCCAGTGTAGTGCACAAGACCCTGCCTTGCCCTGCCCTGGCCCCATACACCCTTCAAGGGGTTGGAGATTGCTTTGTATGAGGACAGGCACAGCCCTATTGAGGTGCAGATGTCAGCACCTCCTACTACTCTAGCTCAGGAAGACCCATCAGCCTAGTGATGGGGCATCCTGATATGCAGGGCACATCTCAAATCCCTTCATGTGACCGTCTAGAGTGAATGCACAAACAGCCCAACTGTCATCTTGACCCAGACGTGTATTCCACAGACAGGCAGAGGCAAAGAATGGTTAAGGAACGAACTGGCCACATTCTAAATGTGGCATTTTCAAACCTACAGTTCAAATACCAACTTCACCAAAAGATGTATTTTTAAATTGTGAGTTCAGAGACCCCAAACTCCACATCTCCATCTGCTCCCAATGGGAAATTAACTTAAAATATATTTCACACCAATCCTCATGTTACTCTATGGGAAAGATAGGCCTTGCAATAGTGAAAAACAAATTTGGAAGTGTTTTACTATCAGGACATGTAAAACACACCAGTACATGTCCTATATTTGAAATACACGGCACCTTCCTATGGGGCTGCCTTTGATCTACCTTAGGGATGACTTACATGTAGTAAAAATGGTTTTGGCCTGGCAAGTGGGTGCACTTCCCAAGCCAAAATATTCTAGGAGCACCGAGACGGGGCAGGTGAAGCAGCGAACTACGGACAGGTCCCAATTTAGTTAGACCTCCGTTACTTGGTGCTTTACCTGATGCGGCCCATCCACTAATATGAGGAGGGTCCCTGTATTACACTAATATTCCTTACTATAGGATACATTTTCACATAGGATTAGGTAGCTTAGGTCCTGAAGAATCGCGTCAGATCCATAGGACATAAATAGCGAGAAACATGTTGACCTTTTGATAAATCGTACAGGGGATCCTGTACGCACAATTCCTAACCTCAAATTGAGCGAGGAAGTGTTTTTGGGGAGCCTAGACCTTGTTCTTCTCTCTCCCCGTTCTTTGGTTTTAAATATGACAGTGGTTGGATTATTCAATAAAATTTGCCTAACCTCTAGTTATTTTTAATTTTTCCAATCCTATACCCTATTCTTTCGAAACCGGCCATATATCTCAAAAGATCTCCGGCAAAGAGCCCCCCTTGAGGGGCCCGTCAGGCATTGCAGCGCCGGCCTGACGTGGAGCAGAGCCCAAGGATGAAGCATGTCACCTTTGGTGAGTGAGGGCTCTTGTTCCAATGAAATTATTTTTCCAGGGACCTGTTTTCTCTTTTTTCTTTTTTTCTTTGTTCTTTTCTTTTCTCTTTCTTAGATCAGGACCCAATGTGGTCTCCCTGATTATACTTACTTAGTGGAACTGTGTATACCTTGTTTTTGTATAAGGAAGGAACTGGCCACATTCTAAATTTGGCATTTTCAAACCTACAGTTCAAATACCAACTTCACCAAAAGATGTATTTTTAAATTGTGAGTTCAGAGACCCCAAACTCCACATATCCATCTGCTCCCAATGGGAAATTAACTTAAAATATATTTCACACCAATCCTCATGTTACTCTATGGGAAAGATAGGCCTTGCAATAGTGAAAAACAAATTTGGAAGTGTTTTACTATCAGGACATGTAAAACACACCAGTACATGTCCTCTATTTGAAATACACGGCACCTTCCTATGGGGCTGCCTTGGGTCTACCTTAGGGATGACTTACATGTAGTAAAAATGGTTTTGGCCTGGCAAGTGGGTGCACTTCCCAAGCCAAAATGGCAGTTTAAAACTGCACATTCAGACACTGCAGTGACAGGTCTGAGACGTGTTTACAGGGCTACTCGTGGGTGTCACAATCAGTGCTGCAGGCCTACTAGCAACATTTGTTTTACAGGCCCTGGGCACACAGAGTGCACTTTATTAGAGGCTTACTAGTAAATCAAATATGTTGATCGTGGATAAACCAATCACCTATACAATTTAGACAGAGCACACTTGCACTCTAGCACTGGTCAGCAATGGTAAAGTGCCCACAGTCCTAAAGCCAGCAAAAACGAAAGACAGCACAGGATCGAAAACAGGTCAGAAGCTAAAAGACAAGGTAAAATCATGCCAAGAGCTGACAGGTCTAACACTCACTGTGCAGGAAATAAGGGTTGTAACTCAGATAGCAATGGTTTTCTATTCTGGGTCATGGTAGGCAGAATATATATGAGGTCTACACTTTCAGAAGGATTTTGCCTGGCAACAATTCAAGTTTGCATCTTTCTTCTCTTCCATTTGCACTTCTGTTGTCTTTGTGCATTCCTGCAGGTACTTCTCCCTAGGCAGCAATAGTTGATGCTGTTGCTACTTAACTTTCACTCTACTTCACTCATCTCTTCCCCTCCTGGAATCTCTGGAGCCAAGCTGTCAGTGAAGCTGATCCATTTCCTACAGGTGGTGAGTTGATTTAGGAATACTCTATATTTAATCTTGCAGTTTGTTTAGCGAGTTCATTCTTGTAAAACCTTCTGCCAATTATTAAGTTTGAGAATGAACTGTAAAATGGAGGAAGAATTGATTCATGAATCCGATGTATTAATTGCCATACTTTTGGAATGGGGTATTCTTTAAGGGTTCGTATACAGTTTAAAATGAGGGTTTGATACTTTCCTATAGAGCACCTCCTAACACGTGAACCAAAGTCCTCAAAAATGAACACCTAGTGTATTAGAGTACATATACTGTGAGTAATCAGATTAAAAGGTTGTCAACCAACAATTACATATTGTACGGGGTGTGCTTGAATCCCATGTTTTTTTCTATCTATTTTATTGAGGTTTTTCCTTGTTTGTTACATTACTGTGTATACCATCATCATCATTGCAGAGATACAGTTAACATATGAGTGATATAGACATTACATACGATTAGTAGTACAAGCTTGATGCCGGAGGCGTAAACAGCGACTATTTCCCAATGTAGTGCTCAACTAACTTGTGGGAGGAGACAATTAAGCAGTAACATCATGCATGATGTGGGTCCTGGCATATGTAAGCGTTGATAACATGTTGTATGGCAGTGATTGGGAACGAGTGGTGGCCTTTTAGCTAGGTAAAGGAGGAAGTGACCCTTTGAGTGAGAACTGGGGGATGAGGGAGGTCAGGGGAAAAGGAGAAACTGAGGGAGGACAAACTAAATAACATCACAACCATGAGCCGAGGGGGAGTTTCAGGGGAATCCTGCATGGGTGTTGCACTGTGAATAAACGGGGAAAGCGAGGAGGCCAGGAACAGGGCAGGTGCTTAATCGGGTTGAGAGTGGCTTATGGAGCAGGCCTCCTCACGCACCAGTTCCACAAACTGAGTAAGCATAGGGGCAGATTTCAGAAAAGTGGTGCTGCGTCCAATGCAGCGCCACTTTTCTTGCGCCCCTTAATGCCACCATGTGTGCACCATATTTAAGATACAGCACACCATGGCAGTAGTTAGGGAACCAGCATCAACATTTTTTGTGCTAATTTGGTGCTTTGCAGGATTAGGGTAAAAAATGTTGACACTAATCCTGCAAAGCACATTGAGGCCCATTATAAATAATGGTGTGCTTCCTTTTAACACCTGCTCTGTTCAGGCATTAAAAGGAGAAACCCCATAATTTTTAATGGGCCTCAATGTGCCTTTTGATTTTTCAAACAAATTATGCTTATGTGGTGCTAGAGCTTCCTAAGTCAGAACCGTAGTGTCGCAGGCTGACATTAGAGGTCAGAAGTTTCCAACCTTTTGATAACATCTGGACTCCCATGTTATCATTACTGAAACTCAGGGAGCCCCACTGAATTATTTTTGGAACTGGGGGACCCCCACTAAGTCATTTCTGGAAGCTGCAGGCCCTGGCCTAAACATTTTTGATGATTTGAAACTCAAATGAATACACAGAAAATATAGAAACAAACATTCATTAAGCACTTACACAATTCACCCAACTCAATTACCTTCACCAGACATACTTAACTCCATATCGCATTCGACGCATGTTCCCACAGGCCAACCCTGATTGCCCAAGGTGTGGCAGTACAGAAGCTGACTTCTTCCATATGACCTGGAACTGCCCACCACTACTCCGCGTGTGGCAGGACATTACAAAACAAACTGAGGCATGGCTGGGATTACCCATGACACCCACCCCTGAGTCCTGCCTACTGGGTATATGTCACAGATGTAGTAGAGATAAACAAAAACACAGAAGCGAAGATCTGGCGTTCGTCATACTTAAACGACTCATTGCCATGCAATGGAAATCACCTAGCGCCCCAGATACCTGCCGTTGGATAACTGACTTGCAGCATTGGGCCAACGCAGAAATACAGGTGCTGCATACATTGCGTGCAATCGGGGTGGTGGTCAAGGGTGTGGACATATGGGATTCCTTCACAGACCAACTGAAGGAAAAGGACGATACCTGACCTCCCTAGACTGCTGGTATAATTACTATCTAGGACATTGCAACCGGTCCACACTCTTAGATAAGAGTCCTAAATTGAAAGTAGGCAATAAGTGCGTAACTACAAGCTCAAGATAAATCGCTACAAAGTGACACTTGAGGTGGGACTTTTTTCCCTTATCAACCACGTCCCACTCAGGATTATATCTTACATCCTGCTTGCCATTCGCCTGCCCTCCCCCCCCCCCACTGCCTTCCCCCTCTCCTGGCCACCAAACACTAGAGCCACGGTTCCTCCATTAAGCAAACCTCATTTACCCTCCTTTCTATTTTCTTCTTTATTTTGTTTCTTTCTCTTCTAAAAAATTTAGATGTATTGTTTAAATTGTTGTGTTTTGTTTATGTTACAAATATTATAAACAGATTTAAGGATAAAAAAAAGGCACTTACACAAATTATAAGATCGTGCTTAATTTGCAAACAAATGTAAATACTAAATATTAATAAGTTCAGTAGGAAGGTTGGAGCATTTCTATATTCAATTGAAGCCACACATCACCCTTACCCACACCATATTCTGTTTGATGCACCTGGACTGCTCCCTTGAACCAATCTGAGGATACTAATTTAATTTTTATCCTCCAATGTCAAATTCCTTGACCTTTACAGTGTGTTGTAAACATTTCAACTGCTTTTAACCACTTCATTTATATGAACGCTATCAATCTGATAATATTATTTGATTTTCTAAGGAGTTACTGACCCTCTGAGGAGGCTTCGCGGCCCCCCAGGGGTCCCTGAAACACAGGTTGGGAACCAGTGCTGCGATTTCAGCTTCTCCCCATCAGTGGAACACTTTCTGCCATTGGGAGACAGCTGGACGTTGGCTAGCCATCCAATTTATCATGAGGGTCCTCTTGTCCAGTAGTAGGGCCAGGTTTGTGAATCTTGCTTGCACTTTGTGATTTTTCCTGTGCTTGTAGATCCCCAGAGCAGTGGCTTCTCATGTGTTGAGAGTGGTAAACTTGGTAACTGTGGCAAGGACGTCTTGTATAGTGCCCCAATAGTGAGTGGGGGAGGGCCAGGACCATAGCATGTGTAGAGACATACTTAGTGGTCTCTCTTAAAGGAGAAGTACTGGATCAGGGCCGTAGAGGGGATGAAGGATTTCCCCAGTCACCTAGGAAGGTGATCATCGTCCGGGAATTCTCATTCCCCTGAGGGAGTCCCACCACCCATATATTGTTGCATCAAGCATGCCCTTCAGCATACTTCATATAACTTTCCGGGTGCTGGACTCTCTCAGAAAGATCATAGGTACTTTTCACTTGGTCACCTCTTGGGGTGTCAGGTCAATGAGAAAGTTCTCTGAGTCCAACACTCTGGAGACCAACTTCCGATGGTCATCTCGTAGGAGGCCAAATTCTGTCTGGAGCTCTTCAATTTTAGTTTCCAGTGACGAGCAAGAGGTCTCAATCACATTCAGGATGGTGTCCAGCTTGTCATTAGCATTTTGGAGTTGAGCTGCCTGCTCATGCTCTGTCATAATCCAGTGGCATGAAAGTGGGAGATGGAAGTCTGGATTACACCCTTGTTAGCTTTTGACGGATCATCCTGGGGCATGGGTCAGTGCCTGTGGTGCTCATAACTAAAGGGGTAGACCCCTGGTTGCCTCAATCACCCATGTGTTGGACCCACAGAGCTGGAAACCAATAGCTCTTTGGGGCAGAGGAACCCCCAGGCCACCTGTAGTGCCAAATAGGAGTCAGAGTGATACCTATTGCTCCATCTTTGTCATCATCAGTGGTGATCTGCCTCCTGAGGCAGTCAGTGGAGAACTCCGTAGCCCACAATCACCATTGCTACAGCCTGTGTTGCCCTTTCCATGAATAGCAGGCTTGCCCATGGTCAAGTTGCCTTGCTACTTCTCGTTTTCCTCTCCTGTGATGCTCAGAACAGTGGGTTGTGTCCTAGTGGGTCAAAATTAGCATTGAATCACCTCTTTGTGCCATTCAATTCAGGCCCAGACTCCAGGACAGGTTAGGGGGCCTGGTGTGCCTGGGACAGGGGCTCCTCAGTTCATCCTTTCCCTGTAGTGGCAGTTCATGCAGGGGGGATAAACATGAAAATGTGCTGGACCCAATAGGCCTCTTCAGGCCTCATTGCCTCTGTCCACTCTGTGGTGGTTGCTGGTGCTGCTGTAACGTTCGAAGACAGGGGCCAATTGGCCTGCTGGTTGTCCTGGGGTGTGAGTGTCTGGCAGCCTGTGCAGGCGAGGGGGGCCCCCTACTCTGGGGCCCCTGTCCAGAGCCACCACTCATTAGCCGCAGAGGCTGTCTGAGGTGGAACTGGGCCCGCCCCCTAAGCGGCATACCCAACCACAGGTGGGTGTGGTAGCGGTTGTGGTTGTCTCCGGCCACAACCAAGGAGGCTGTCAGGGTCTGGGTAGGTCACCCAGGCAGGCCTAGTATCAGGCAGGCCCCTGCCTCACCTCTCTCCTTTTGGCATCAGAGAGTTAGGCCCATGCCTCGCAGATGCTGGGCCCAGGCCCTGAGATCCCGGTCCTAGGAGGTGTGCCGGATTGCTCCTGGTATGAGTCTGCAGCCACCCTATGTGGTTCATGGCTATCTCCATTAGGTGCTGGTTCACCGCTCCGCAGTCTGGCAAGGGCCTGGGCCCAAGTCAGCAGGATGTAAGTGGATTCCCCTGCCTCCTTGTCACAGAGCTCGTCTAGAAACTATCTACCATCTTAGGCAGCTTAGCCACGTCCCCCTTGAATCCCATGTTTGCTTTCAAAAGTGGTCAAAACAATTGTGATATAGTGATTTGAGCAGTGCTTCTGGCAGACAGCTCATCTATCTTATGTACTCAATAGAGTCTCCCTCCAATAATTGGTCACTACAGGTGTGGCAACTCTAGTGTTTGTATGTATTGTATTGAGATAGAATTCTTTGAACACAGACAGATTTTACCTAACCCATGCAGAGAAGATGTATCTATGAGCATCACTTTTCAGGAGTGCAAGTCGATTGACCATGTTAAATCTGTTGAATTTAGACAGGACGAATATGATGAGCGACATCAATTAGCCTGTATTTACCGACTTTACTGACTTGACCCAATCTTTGCTGCCATACTTGAATCATGCCCTGGGAGGTATATTGTTAATATTTCTCTTGCAAACAAGTGTCATATTGTTTTGTTATGGTGTTTCTGAATTTGTCTGGTTACACTTTATATGATTTGTTTCATGTGATGGTCTATATGATACGTCTTTTGATTGTCTTTACAATGTTTCTTTGCAATGGTTCATTCATTTAACCAGTTGTTTATATTTTTGCAAGTGTTACTTTCATGGGTTACCTCACATTTAATTTGGCCACTTAGAAGCATCTACGTGCCGCTTAGCTTTTCATGTAGCACATATTATTCATGGGTTTGTTCACAGAGATATCGAGTTCGTAACCATCATTAAGAATGGCATATTAGTCTTTCAACTGTTTGCTGGTGTGGCCTTTTGTACAATGTTGATTCCTGTTTTAATGTATTTGTTTTTTATTTTTTACATTATTCATTTTAATGCATGATTCAGTGGTGAGCCGTTATTGACCATGTATTGATTTTTAATGAGTTTTGAAACAAGTTTACAGTCCAGGTTTCATGCACACATATGTGGTGGTCGGCTCTGCTCTATTTCAGTGACTTACACATGGGTGCAGTTGTCTGCCTTTAGTTCATTGGATTCATTCTTGTCTAAGCTCTGGTGAGCGTTTTCTTTTACCCACGTGAGGGCATTGATTTTAGCATGTCAATATGGAGTTTTGCCTGTACTTCGCATAGAAGCTAATCACGTAAAGCACAAAAAGATGGGTCTCTCATCATTTGAAAGGGAACTTTGTTGGGATTTCTCAATTTATTATTAAAATCTTGTCTTGACAATGGTGTCCATTATTTACAATGAAGTCTTCAATTCATAGTTGTTCTCCATATAAATGTAATTTACATTTTAAATATTCTTAATCCTGGTTCTGATGTGTTACGTGATAAAAGCCCTTTCCTCAGGAGACTGGATTGTATGAGCCTTTGACACTGTAATTCAAAAACATATACAAGATTTAGGTATCACCTCTTTCATGTAAGGATAACCAGTATATACTTATAACAAAAGTACAGCAACAAGAATACACTCAATAACCAATATATAGAATTATACACAAGTATAGTCACTACTGTTCCCCTCTAGTCTTCATGTCATTGGTCAGACTTGTTGGTCAAAATGGCCCTGTGCATCTTGTCTTAGATACATTAGATGTACTCTGGTCACATAATGCAGTTAAACAAAAATGGATGACAACTGTTAAAAATTTACAATAAGTCTCCTACAAAACATTCAATTAAAAAAACATATAAATCCATAGTATAAAAATACATTTCATAATGATGGTATTTTTGCAATATTAAAGTACAAAGGATGTAAGAAGCTGCACTTCTTTTGTCTCTACAGTAGAGTCAAAAGTCTTTCCTTTCTGACTATTAGTTTTCGCCATCAGTATCCTTCTGTAAGCTGTTGTTTCCAATTCTAAAAACAAAATATTCACTCACCTCAATTCACTCAGTTCAAATCACAGTGTTGTCATTGATTTAAATTATTTACTAAAAATAATAAATTTTCCTTTTGCAATATATACTGTAAACCTTCAGTGGTCAGCTGGTTGATTTCTTCAGGAGTTGGTGCAGGGGACTCTGGTTAGCAATGTTTCAACTGTAGCAAACAGGGAGTCCCTCCTTGAACCAGTTGAAGCCAGGCAAAGTCCTTCTTGTGGTGCAGCCCAAGTGTGCAGCTGGTGCAGTCCTTCAGAGTGCAGGGTCCAGGTGCAGGCCAGGGGTCCAGCAGGGCAGTCCTTCTTCTTGTGTGGTTCTTCCTTGTTGGAATCTAATGGGGATCTGAGGTGTGGGTTCAGGTCTGCCAGTTTTATCCCTGCTCCTGGGTGAAAAACAGGGGGGTCCTGGTTCTCCATTCAGGTGCAGGGTCCTTCCCCCTGTAATGACCACTTCCTGGGAAGTATGGAAAAAATAAATCCCAGGGAGCAACATTCCTCAAAAATGCATCATGGCTGAAAGTGATTTTTGGAGGCTACATCTGGCTGAGCCCACCCACTGGTGTGACTAAAAATCCTAAACACACCCCTCTCCTGCCCTCTCCTAATCTAATCAAGGGGGCACCTAATTGTCTGCGTTTGCAGGATGTGGGGGTGTTGCTGGGTTGCTCCAAATGTCCTTCTCTGCCTTTGAAGATCAGTGTGGCAGCCCTCCCCTTCCTGCCTCACCATCTGCTGAGGGGAGATCTCCTCCCACAGGCACATCTCTTTGTGTGAAGCCAGGCCACTTCACACCTCATCAAGGCAGCCTGAGGCCGGCCAATCAGACAACAGCCGCAAAAACACTGCAGGGCTGAAGTTGGCAACTTTTCAGGTAAAGTTTAAAACTCTTTACCTGAACAAGTTATTTTAAATCCCACAACTGGAAGTTGTGGGATTTATTATAACAAGTAATTTGATACCAAACGTCTTGTATCTGTTACTTAAGGGGACTTTAAAAATTAAAATAAAGTCTCTCCATTCTGGCCTATGGAGGCCATTCACTACAATGAGGGAAAAACTAATTTGGCTGTTTTACCTCACCAGGGCTTATAAAACTAGTTTTATAAGGTCCCTGCTTATAGTTACATGGCACCCAGCTCTAGGGGCACATAGGGCACACCTTAGGGGTGACTTGCATGTAAAAATAAGGTAGTTTAGGACTTTGGAACTACTTTTATTTCCAAAGTCGAATTTGCATACAACTTTAATTTAAAAGCATCCAGCAAGGCAGGCCTGCCTTTCAAATTACACTGGGCACCTCAGCAGTGCACCTATGGGGGAGTCCCTAGACCTACATGCCCTACCATATACTAGGACTTATAGGTAGGTTGACTTAGCCAATTATAATTAGCATAATTTGCATACTGATTTTACACAGAGCACGGGCCCTGGGACTGGTTAGCAGTACCCAGGGCCCCATCAGAGTCAGAAAAAAGTGGAAAATGGGTGCAAAAAGTTAGGGGGCCTCTGCAATCAGCCCTGTTCTCTCACAGTGACTGAGTAGCGCATTAATATTTCTTGGCATTGTTTTCTACAAAACACTTAAAAAATGATACGCCTGTTCTCCTCCTAGGAGTTTTGTCACATAGACGTCACTTTGACATTGTTTTGCTCATTACATTTTTCTTTACTTTTGTAAAGTGGTTGTGAGATTTTCATTGTAATGTATTTCGTCTTTTTAACTGTTTTGTTACTGCTAAATACTTTCCATGTGTTCTTATGTCAAGCTTGTTTGCTCTGTGGCTTAGTTGCCAGGAGATTGAGCCCAAGCTTAAATTACTGAAATTGTGTTTTACTCTAGAAAGTTTCAAGCCTTATTCCTTGTAATTGAATTCCAGCCACTCCAATTAATAATCCACTAACACGAAGGTAGCAAACTATGGGGAAAATAGAAGACTAATAAAATAATTTATCACCACACTAATGTGAAAGATGAAATGTGCAAATAGGTTTAAGAAATATTGACAATAATAATCTAATAACTGTATTATAATGACAAGATTTTGTGTAAATCTCATCAGACTATTGGATACAACAGGTACTCCGCCTCCTAAAAATAGTGGTTGGTATGAATACATGTAGTGCAGTTATTGAAAGACAATTCCAATTTAATATCAAAACAGCTTTATTATTGGTAAAGAAAACTAAGCAAAACAATCACATTTCTCATCATTACCTGCCATATGGGCAACTATTAAGACTCAAAAGGATAGTCAGTAAACCCTCAATGTACAGTTAAAGAAGGTAAAGGTAAAGTGTGTGAGAAATTCAAGTACAGAAAAATCCAGTCATTCAAGATAAGTAAACCTGAAGACAATAAAATTCAAAGAAACAAGATAATCATACCATATGCCAGACAAATTTATGAAGTAATGAGAACAAAACACAAACACTGGTAGAAGTTGAAAGAAGACAGCCTATGAGAGATAAAAGACCAACAACCTATGCTAATGTTCGGCCATATGAGGAATCTTCAACAGATATTAAGAGAGGAAACATCAAAAGGAATTCTTAACAGTTATTTCACTGCCTGTAGAAAATACATGTTTTCATGGCTTTTGTCTACACAATCTAACAATATGAGCAACTGTAACCATATATCTCACCCTAATTCTGGGAAATAATTTTATCTCAATCACTATGTCAAACAAAAATGCAAATTATATATTGAAATATCTCTGATGAGAAATATATGTTGTTCTAGAACTTATGTTATATGAAATTGAGGCCTTGGGGACAGAAATCTTACATATGTTATCACAACATGAAGTCAAGCGTGGTGAGAAACTTTATTAAAAAAAACATTAATCAGTTTAGATATCAAATTTGTAAATCAGTCAAAAAGAGAAGGTGATCATAAAATGAAACTACATCAAAGGGATTATGAAAAATGGATGTACACACCAACCAACGGGAATGAATGAAAGATCATAATTATTTGCTTTTTATAATTTCTATTAAATTCATTACATTGTACATAAAATCAAATATCTCAGTCATGCCGAAATTGTAAGAAAAAGAAAGCAAAACATAAAGAGCTACATCAAAAAACTAAAGAAATATGAAGATCCTCCATACAAGATTCGAGATGAGTTTATAAATACCGTGCGGTTCGGATTGCCGAGTCCGGAGGCTTTGGCATTTAAATTGTTGAAAAGCAGTGTTAAAGGACATGGTGAAATAATTATGACGCTGTGATAGTGGGAGTAATCAACTTATTCAACTTGTTGAAAAGCCTCAATTTGGCACTGTGCGTGAGAACTTTACTTTAGTGCAATATTTCAACAAGGAACTTTTTGAAATTATTTAATACATAATGACTCCCATTCAGTCTCAATAATCTCACTATAAGTACCATCATGCCTCAGTGATTATAAAGGCAGGTGAATTGGGACCACGTTTGCATATTAATCAGAACCACCTGATGAAGATGAAAGTTGAAATGCGTTGTGGAACCGCAATGTGGTTTGTAAGAAATCTGCCATAGCTTGCCTTTTTCAATAAATAAGGAGTGCTGTATTTTACCTCCGGGATTGCAGCGCTTTTTGTGATATTATTCAAGGCTGTTTGGTCAGAATCCCACGCTTGCACCAGCAGAAAGAGTGCTCTGCTTTTAAAACCAGCTGCTTTGGATGTTTATTGCAAGCAGAGCACCCGGTATGAAGATTACGGATTGTATGGAGACGAGAAATGGTGATACTTATCTCCGGCGTCGGTATTTGTCTAGGGAAGATGAAGATATTAATCATACTTCTCAAGCGCCTGTGCCTCAGTAAGATTCAAGATAAGTTTATAAATACTGTGCAGCTCGGATTTCCGAGTCCGGAGGCTTTGGCATTTAAATTGTTGAAAAGCAGTGTTAAAGGACATGGTGAAATAATTATGACGCTGTGATAGTGGGAGTAATGAACATATTCAACTTGTTGAACAGCCTCAATTTGACTGATGTTTATGTGGCACTGTGCGTGAGAACTTTACTTTAGTGCAATATTTCAACAAGGAACTTTTTGAAATTATTTAATACACAATGACTCCCATTCAGTGTCACTAATCTCACTACAAGTACCATCATGCCTCAGTGATTATAAAGGCAGGTGAATTGGGACCACGTTTGCATATTAATCAGAACCACCTGATGAAGACGAAAGTTGAAACGCGTTGTGGAACTGCAATATGGTTTGGAAGAAATCTGCCATAACTTGCCTGTTTCAATAAATAAGGAGTGCCGTATTTTACCTCCGGGAGTGCAGCGCTTTTTGTGATCTTATATATTTATATATATATATATATATATATATATATATATATATATATATATATAGATCCTACCAAGCGTTGTCATAAAAGCCCACGAGGCAAACACCTTGGAGTATAAAAAACAACTTGCCGAGACTCTAGTGCAGATGCGTGTTTATTGAAAATTCCACAAAGCAATCCTCACGCATTTCGAAGCGTGTGCTCCTTGCTCACAGGTCAAAGACGTACTCCATGTTTTGTGAATATTTAAATATGCACTAATTTCTTCATTATAAGCAAAAACAAACAACAGTCTACTACTCAACCCAAAAAGTGAGCTCAAAATGTGTCAGCCGTGTTGGAGTGGTCAAAATACTTCCTAATACATGCCTTGCGACATCTACAATGAATTCCGAATTCTTATACATTTATAAACTTTTTGAATATTTGAATTTTTATAAACTACCTCAATTACTCAATAGACAACAATTAAACGGTTACACTGAACAGATAATAAGTATTTCAACATCTTATTACTGTATACGAATTCTTTTACATTTTAAATTATAAATCATATTTGAGTACTCATCTTCTAATATTTTTATGTACTACGAACATCCTCATTTGTACGTCAAAATGCCACTCCATAATATAATAGCTCTTTGTGTCTCATAGATAAATATCAATTGTCACAAAGTTATACCTGATAACAAAACACAAAACAGAAAAAAGTCAATAAACAACATTACGAACTCCAAAAACTATGACATGATTATATTGACTTATCATACAAAGTCAGACAGACCAACCCGTTTATATTTAATCCAAATGATAGTGGAGGAAAATATTAACACACATGAACTGAGATCTACTCATCCTGAGTCAATCCTATCGGAAAAATTGTTGCATATTTAATGATGAGTTTAGACTCCAACTGTCCTAATTCCAATTCTCTATTCTCACCCCTCACTCGTACAAGAATATTGTCTAATACACAGAATCTAAGTAAATCCCTGTTTCTGTGATGAAAAAGAGCAAAATGTCTCGCAACAGGGTGCGATTTATCATCTTTAACAATAGCCCTCATATGTTCCAGCACCCGTTTCTTTGTTTTATGGATTGTACTTCCAATATAGTACTTATTGCATGGGCAACTGAGAGCATAAACACAATATTCTGTGTTACAATTAAAGTGCTTCTTAATAATGAAGGGACGTGTGTTTGGCGATAACTGAATCTCACGGCAATTATTGCTGCCCTTACATGCTTTGCATTTGCCACAAATGAAAAAGCCCTGAATAGGAGAATCTCTACACTGTTGTGAGGGCTCTATCAGACTCTGGTATAATTTGTCTTTCAGAGAGGAACATCATCTAAAAGTGACTTGAGGTTTCAGACCAATCAGATCTGACAGATGTTCATCCATCCTCAATATATTCCAATATTTATTCAGAATCCGTTTCACCTCCCATGCTTGAGTGTTATAGGTGGTAATGAACCTAATAGTTTGATCATCCTTTGCCTTATTTAGATTTTGTGAAACCAATATTTCTCACGATCTAATGCTAGCACTTTCTCACAGGTATGTTCTATAAGACTATGTGAGTATCCTCTCTCACAAAATCTGTTCCTCATTGTTTCTATTTCCAAAAGGAAATCAGTATTTTCACTACAGTTCCTTCTGGCTCTCAGTAGTTCTCCATAGGGTATACTGTGAATTAAGGGGCATATTTATACTCCGTTTGCGCCGAATTTGCGTCGTTTTTTTCGACGCAAATTCGACGCAAAACTAACTCCATATTTATACTTTGGCGTTAGACGCGTCTAGCGCCAAAGTTCATTGAATTAGCGTCATTTTTTTGCGTGAACACCTTCCTTGCGTTAATGATATGCAAGGTAGGCGTTCCCGTCTTAAAAAATGACTCAGATGCTATTGCGTCGGATTTATACTCCCGGGCAAAAATGACGCCCGGGAGTGGGTGGGACTAAAAAACCCGCATTTGAGCCGGATTTTAGCGCCTGGGTCAGGGCAGGCGTTAAGGGACCTGTGGGCTCAGAATGAGCCCAGAGGTGCCCTCCCAAGCCCCCAGGGACACCCCCTGCCACCCTTGCCCACCCCAGGAGGACACCCAAGGATGGAGGGACCCACTCCAGGGAACTTAAGGTAAGTCCAGGTAAGTATTTTTTAAAAAAAAATTTTTTGCATAGGTGGGCCTGATTTGTGCCCCCCTACATGCCACTATGCCCAATGACCATGCCCAGGGGACAGAAGTCCCCTGGGCATGGCCATTGGGCAAGGGGGCATGACTCCTGTCTTTGCTAAGACAGGAGTCATTGCAATGGGGGATGGGCGTCGTAAAAAAATGGCGCAAATCGGGTTAAGACGATTTTTTTGCCTCAGCCTGACTTGCCCCATTTTTGGACGCCCAAACGCCATTTTTCCCTACGCCGGCGCTGCCTGGTGTACGTGGTTTTTTTTCACGCACACCAGGCAGCGCCGGTCGGCTAACGCCGGCTAACGCCATTCAATAAATACGGCGCCCGCATGGCGCTTCAGAATGGCGTTAGCCGGCGGTAATTTTTTTGGCGCTAAACTGCGTTAGCGCAGTTTTGCGTCAAAAAGTATAAATATGGCCCTAAATTTTTTGGATGACAACTATTCGCATGAAGAAGACTATTACCGGCTTTTTTTTTTTTACGAAACAGAGTGCTAGTCAATCACGCTCCTTTGACCTGCAATTTCAGGTCCAAAAATTAAATTTCTGAGAGGTGTACATGTGCTTTGAACCTAAGATTCATATGATTCACATTTAACTGTTTCACAAAATCCAAAGCGTGATTCTCGCTACCTTTCCAAATGCAAAAAATGTCATCAGTGTAACGCACCCATAACACTACTTGCTCCTCTCACCAGCCCAGAAAAGGTACTGCATAGCTGGGGGCAAAGCATGTACCCATCGCTGTCCCTTGTATTTGTCTATAAATTTGATTATAGAAAATGAAGAAATTATTGGTTAAGCATGTTTTCATCATGCATATTAACATATCTGTATGATGTAGGAATGATAATGATCTGTCTCTAAAGAAATATTTGCATGCTGTAATACCTAAATCATGTGGAATACAGGTGTACAGACTCTCAACATCCAAAGTTAATAAGATAAATTGATCATCCCATGGAACCTCATGGATTCTTCTAAAAAAATCATTAGTGTCTTTAATGAATGATGGCAAGGTTACAACAAAGGGTCGGAGAAAATAGTCAGCATATTTAGATGTATTCTCCAGCATACTACCTCTTGAAGAAACAATTGGTCTGACAGGCGGATTAATAGAATCTTTATGTAGTTTGGGCAACAGGTATAACACCGGAAGCTTGGGGTGATTACATCTCAAAAACAGATACTCCTCTTTTACAATAATTTCTTTGACATACCACTTATGTAATTTCTCCAAATACTCTCTATTGGTCAATAGATATTTTTGTCTAGAAGTTTTCTCATACTGCATTATATCACCTAATTGTCTCAAACCTTCCTCTATGTATTTGAGAAGTGGCCAAATCACCACATTACCTCCTTTGTCCGATGGTTTTATAACTATGTTGGCATTGTTTTTGAGCTCCATCAGAGCTTCTACTTGTTTAGTTTTCAGATTATGATAACCACATTTTTTATTTTTATTTAATTTTTTTAATTCCTTAATGATGCATTTTTCAAATACATCGATTGGTGTAGATACCACTTGGGGGCAAAATGTTGATCTAGGTTTAAATACATTAGCTGCCCCACAATCCAGATTGGTTCGTAATCCCTCCCTTTCCAAGTTAGTTATAGGATCATTAACCCAACTACTATCTCCAGTTAAGTGCCCAATGGATCTGAACTGGTCATGACCTTTTCATTTCTCTTTGTCGTGGTCCACCTGTTTTTGCTTCTCCTCTTCCTCCTTTTCCACGAACTCTGGAACCTTGTATGCCTCTGCCTCGTTGAGCCTTTATTCTCCCTTGTGCCAGCAGGTTGAACTCCTTTAAAATTTGGGATTTTACTCCTTCTGATTCAGATTGGTTTGACACGTCACTCTCACTGTTCTCACTTTCAGTCGTGTCCTCTTGAGTTCTCTCATTGTTGATACCTGGTGGTACAGATGTCACCTGTATACTGATTGAACTTGATGCTGATTGTTCCTGACCTTTGTTCTCCATATTGCTTCTCAAATATTCATATTTTCGTGCAAAAGTCAGAATTTGACCTCTCTCATAGTCACATTCATCTCTATAAAACTTACGTTGCTTTTATAATAATTGCATTTTTCAAATACATCGGTTGGTGCAGATACCACTTGGGGGCAAAATGTTGACCTAGGTTTAAATACATTAGCTGCTCCACAATCCAGATTGGTTCGTAATCCCTCCCTTTCCAAGTTAGTTATAGGATCATTTACCCAATTACGATCTTCAGTTAAGTGCCCAATGGTTTGAAACACCTCAATATCCACAATCTGAAGAGTAGATGGATGTGCCCTAACTAATCCTGTTTCCTGAGCAGATGGTGCCTTAGTAGCAAACCAATATTTTAATTTTAATTTTCTAATAAAATGAAACAAATCAATTCTGCTTGATGTGTAATCAAAGAGTGCTGTAGGACAATCAGGTATAACTTTGTGACAATGGATATATACCTATGAGATGGGAAGAGCTATTATATTATGGAGTGGCATTTAGAAAAATATTAGAAGATGAGTACTCAAATATGATTTAGAATTTAAAATTTAAAATAATTTGTATACAGTAATAAGATGTTGAAATACTGATGATCTGTTCAGTGTAACAGTTTAATTGTTGTCTAGTGAGTAATTGAGGTAGTTTATAAAAAATTTAAGATTAAATTTTTTTATAAAAGTATAAGAATTTGGAATGAATTGTAGATGTTGCAAGGCATGTATTAGGAAGTATTTTGACCACTCCAACATGGCCGACACATTTTGAGCTCACTTTTTGAGTTGAGTAGTAGTCTGTTGATTGTTTTTGTTTATTATGAAGAAATGAGTACATATTTAAATATTCACAAAACATGGAGTACGTCTTTGACCTGTGAGCAAGGAGCGCACGCTCCGAAACGTGTGAGGATTGCTTTGTGGAATTTTCAATAAACACGCATCTGCACCAGAGTCTCAGCATGTTGTTTTTCATACTCCGAGGTGTTTGCCTCGTGAGTTTTTCTGACAATGCTTGGTAGGATATGTGAGGGTTCGCCACCCTGCCTGGACTCACCGCCAAGACAAAGTGGCTGGAATAAGTGCGCAAAATTGAGGATATATAGATAGCTATATATAATTAGATAAATGGACATTGTTATTGCTCTATTTGTGTACTAATATATATATATATATATATATATATATATATATATATATATATGCAAAAAAGAGAGCGAAACACGTGTCAGGGGTTGCTTTTACTCATTCCAGGTTGGCTTGGATGGTATTTTACCAGTCCAAAGCTGTAATACTGTGCCTGGAGTGGTAAATGGATTTTGTCATTTTACAGCTCGGCAAGGTTGACACTGTGTCAAACCTATGCTTAAAGACTTTGCTGTACAAATGGCAAAAGACTTTGTCACTATCTAGCTCGGCGTGAATATAACTGTGCTGATCCTATGCTTAAAAATGTTGCTAGATAAACAGACATTTGAGGTGAGCAAATCTAGAGTGTCGCTGGTGTTGTAGAGTGCTCCTTACTAGAGCTGCTCTCCACCTAAACTTGGGAACATCCCAGAGTTCTCTATTGTTTTTTGCATAACTTATGCGTCACTCTAACCCTGAAAAGGATTTGTTTTGAGATATATATATATATATATATATATATATATATACATAAATGTATATTTTATTTTATACATATATAATTGTTACAAAAAGAGTTGCACCACACTCAGCGGATTGTAACCATTCCTTTATCATACTGAATGTGCAACCAACCAACTCGTTTCGACCAAAGCGGTCTTTGTCAATGTTCGAACATACAACCCACCAGCAGGGTTCACTCCAGTATCAGTTGCTCCTGTCAGCTTAGCACTTCAGGAAAAAAAAGGCCTCTTGAAGGTATTTATGGCCCAGAAACAGCAGCACAGGTGGTCCATCAACTAAACCTTGTATTCCACTTCTTAGTCTTAGTTACAGGAGGGAGCAGGTTCAGCCCTTCAGATCTCCACAAAGGTCTCAAACATCAGATCTAACCATCTTCTGTTCTAGTTAATGTTCTGATTGGCTAGCTTTGGAGCTTTCACTAGCCGATCGACAGGGGTGACCCCTGGGCATTCCCTAAACCAATGAACAAAAAGTTCCTATAGGCAATCCTTCTCACTTTTGCAGCACATCCTGTTTACCTTACTATCCAACAGTGCATTATTTCTCAGGCAAATCCAACAAGATAGAATTCTTCTTCTCCTGAATGGATTGTGTGTGCCAACCAGAGGTGTGTTCAGGGAAATTAGCAGTCCCCTCCCCCTCAGCTCTCTCATACTGCTTCTGGGACCAGCTACCCCTCCCATTAGACTTGTGGCAAACTCGCTACAAAGGGCCTATGGAAAAAAATGCTTTGTCCACCAGGTTTCTTTTTATACTTAACAATAAATAGGTAGGCCTCAAGTTAGCTGGAGGCTGAGCTGATCTCTGTCACATACCTCACAACCCTGTGTTCCTATGAAAAGCTCCAAGCTATTGCTCCTGTTCTGGGAGCAGATTTCAGACTTCATTAAGGGAAGCACTTGCAGGGCCATCTGCCAGCAGACAAATGCTAATAAGCCTACTGGGTGTTCAGGCAGGAAAAGGGTCATTTTTTTAAATGTCAGTTTTCCTAAATATTTATTGAAAATTCAACTCACCCACTGAGTGGAACTTTTATTGAACATTGAAAATATTGTTTAAATTATTCCAGTAGCATATCCCAAACTGGAGATAGCAAGGTTATTTTATTCTGAAATATAGGGCGTCATTATGATTTACAGGCAGTGATCTGCACAGAGGCATGGAGCTGCCGGCAATGTCCCAGCCAGGCATTCTGCTGGGCTGGAGGGCGGAAACAATGTTACCGTCTGCCGGCCCAGCAAAATGTTCATTATGTGGCCAGCGGGGTCCCAGACGTGCTGGTGGTCAGTTAAATGACTGCCAGTCTGAACACGGTGGTAAACACTGCCGTGTTCATAATGAGGGCCATAGGTTTTTTCTCATAGAACAGTTACAGATCTTTACAGTGAAAACAACAGTTGGGGGCTAGTTATGTACTTAGCAGCATTACATTATAGCACATACCACTTTTAAATACTAGGGGGCATATTTATACTCTGCTTGCGCCAGATTTGCATAATTTTTTTGACGCAAATTCGGCGCAAATCTAACACCATATTTATACTTTGACGCTAGACCCCGCTAACGTCAAAATATCTCAGTGTGCGTCATTTTCTGGATACGTGAAACCGCCTTCTGTTAATGAGATACAAGGTAGGAGTTCCCGTCCAAAAAATGACTTAAACACCCGTGCGCCATATTTATTCAACCGCGCAAAAATGCTGCACAGCTGGGAGGTGGAGTCGAAAAATGGCGCACATCCCAATTTGGGTCAAAAATTAACACCTGGGTCAGGGCAGGCTTTAAAATGGGGCAAACACACCAGTGCTTAAGGAAAACACATAGAAGCAGCATCAGAGCTCCAAAAGGAAGACATGGAGGTGCTATTCATCCAGCATGCACGAAGACCCAGAGCACAGAACCAACAGCAGCAGCTTCCACAACACCAGCAGGGACCCCAAAGGCTATGCAGAAGGCAGGACAGGATATTCAGAACCAGGACAACCCTTCAGGGCCTCAGGGAACATGAAATCATCCAGAGGTACAGACTAAACTGGCAAGCCATAGAGCAGCTGCTGTGCCACAGTTGGCACCCAGCTTGCAGACACCCCACATAATTTCACCAGAGACCAAGCTGCTAGCTGTCCTCCACATGTTGGCAAGTGGCACTTTTCAAACCACTGGTTCCCTGGTTGCCGGGATCTCACAGTCCTCATTCTTTGCCTTCCTACCCAAGGTACTGGACGCCATCATCTCCTTCACACCCGCCACATCAGCTTCCAAAACACACAGCTGAAGCAGCAGGAGACCAAACAGGGCTCCTACCAAATCAATGGCTTCCCACAAGTGCTTGGTGCCATTGACTGCACACATGTACGGACTGTGCCATCTGCTGCAACCGAGCATCTATACCGCAACAGGAAGCACACACACTCCATCAATGTGCAGGCCATTGTGGATCACCAGGGGATTGATCACCAACATCGTGGCAAAGTATCCTGGGAGGGTACATGATTCATTCATCTTCTGCCACTGCACCATCAATCAACACTTCCAGATGGACGATATGGAAATGGCCTACTTGTTGTTTACAGAAACCTAGTCATATACACACAGCTACACACAGCACAGAAACCCTGTAGGACACACAACACATACACCACTACATTGACACATGGCCAGTAAGACACTGAGGTTGTGACACTGCTAGTCATGTTTGATATCCTGACCCAATGGGATACAGACCTATGGACAAATGACAGATGCAGATAACAACAAATGCCACTCCAGAGCCACAAGGGACCAATTGAAAACCACACAGTGACAATGACATGGCCTTAACTGGCAGTACAACTTGGAAGATGAATCTTACAATATCATATCAATAACACTCAATCACATACCCTTGCAACCAATACGTACTGTGTAAGGGGTGTGTAATGTGTTTCACTGCAGGTCAAACACCATGAGACACATAGCATGATGATGATGACTCAAATGAAGGTGACATGGAATCATTAAGGCTGTACTAACATCTCACATCACTCCTGGGGTGACATTGCCCGCTAGCAATAAGGAAGTGGACTGTGCTAAGAACACATATTGATGTGACAATAAGGCAAAGTGCACATTGCTACACATATGGATTGAGACAATTACACATATACACAACAGATGTATAGGCATATGGACCTTCTGACACTTAAACCTTCACCCCCACAACCAAGTTAGCCAGCTAACCTGGACCTGGTTCAGTAGTGTACGTACACGTTTGCACATGAGCCAACTCAGTGAGGGCACAAAAATAGGTTTGCATAGAACGTGTCACACATGGGATATTTGTGCATTGTCAATTGTAAACACTTCAGTGCTGCAAACTTATGGAGATGTGTCGTACATTGTCACCTAGCCAAATCAAAGGGCCTCACTGTTGTTTTTCACATGCTATTACATATGTTGAATTGGACGGGATGTTCAGGCCACATAGTGCAAACGTCTTACCACCACAGTGGAATCGATTCTGTGTGTGGAAGTATCATGTCACTTCCAGTGAAGGCACATGGACACTTCTTTCACATGACGTAATACATGGGAGATACACAATGAACTGCAAGTTTACAAATATACCGCTGATATCCGGTCAATCAGCCAAACACCAGTTTAGATAAATAAACAACCCAATGATGAAAGAACATCCCAGAAGGCTAGGATCCCAAACAATAACACAAACATAGATGAGTCACAGGCGACACGAGATAACAACTGCCATGCAAAGGGGTAATCAAGGTGCAAGCAACATCCCAATATTTACACTCATTTTCTCTTTTAGCTGATCAGGGTTATGGGATCCAGCCATGGATCATGACCCTATTTCCAAACCCAAGCACAGCAGCATAGCATGCCTATAATGAGGCACATCAGAGGACACACACCATAGTAGAGAGGACTTTTGGAATCCTGAAGTCTAGATTCAAGTGTCTCGACATCACCGGAGACAGCCTCTTATATTCACCTGAAATGGTCTGCAAGATCATTTTGACCTGTGCCATCCTACACAAAATTTGTGTAAGGAGGAACATTCCCCTCCATGAACCAGATCCACAGATGCCTGAAGAGGAGGAAGAGGAGGATGCTGTTCGTCAACATGAGGGGGACCATCCAAACACTGCAGCAGGATTGCATCAGAGACAACATATTGTACAAAACTTCTTTTAACTCAAGTCACCATCACCACTTTCTTACCATATGTCATTAAACACCTCACTTCATCACTCTGTGTAATTATTTATGCATCACATGATCCCTAGGAATCATAATCAGTGTTTAGCCTCATGGAGCATTGCAGAAATACAGATTTGGATACAGAAAAACCACATCACATTTGATGGGTACGAATGTACAGCCAACATCACACACAGTGGAAATGACATATGTCCTGTCTATTTCACATGTGAAGGGCAAAATCAGAGGACCTCAGCTATGACACACATCCATGTTGCCAACATGGTTCATTGCAGCACATGACACGCAACTAAGACACCATCAATCATGAGGGAAAAAACTGTTTCATACATGAGGCAGTGAATGTGCTATTGCATTGCTAACAGGAATGTATGAACAGACACTTGACAGCAGTAAGTGTGACATCAGCTAACTTTGCAAGGAGCATGCGTGACAAGGAGTCCAACTACGCTGAAAGTGGATAGCACGAGTGCCCCAGGTATGACAACCATTGCTCACAAGACATGGCCTGCGCAGTCCATCCCAGGTAATAAGTACTGCCATTGCCATGTTTTAAGTCTCTCCCACCCTTCTCTAGGGGGCCCTGTAAAGGGACTATCTGTACCCTGATAACCTTCATCTACACTCACCCAGACTCCCATTCTGACTCCTGTGTGCTTCCTTCTTCAGTATGGCATGCCATAGTCATAGTTCATCAGTCTGCATGGACTTCAGGTCCGATAATGCACTCCCTGGTAGTCGGTAGGACCTATAATCAGCTGTCCATTGCTTTCCATGTGAAAGGTCCAGTTGGCCTTTTGAACTTGATTCTCAACTACAGGACTTGTGAGAGAATGAAGCTGCACATACCTGTGAGCACTTCTATGCAGACCAGCCATTTGAACCTGCACTGCCATTGCTGCTGCCTGGAACTGCTTAGAAGCTGCCATTTTCTGAATATCCTTGTTGTGCATTGCCGTATAAATCACTTGTGTAACAGAGCCCTAGGGGGAATGGGTAATGTTGCAGCACACAGCACAAATAAAGTTTTTAGTTCCCACAGTGTTGTTCCAGCTTTTCCCCGTCAGAGTCTGCTCACTGTGTATTTGCCTTGTTCTTATTTGTTCCTGACAGAGGGGGTTATTCTAACTTTGGAGGAGTGTTAATCCGTCCCAAAAGTGACGGTAAAGTGACGGATATACCACCAGCCGTATTACGAGTTCCATAGGATATAATGGACTCGTAATACGGCTGGTGGTAAATCCGTCACTTTTCCGTCACTTTTGGGACGGATTAACACCTCCTCCAAAGTTAGAATAACCCCCAGAGTCTGTATACTGTTAGCCTGACTGGTTCTAGTCTTTGCGTTAACCATAGAGTTTCCCTGTGGCTACATTTGTCTCATAGTTGCTTTCCATGCCCTCTCTTTCCTCCTGGGGTATTGTGTCTGGTAGGTCTACGATGGATTCTCAAATGTATAGTATAGTTTAATCAGCTTACTTATCGTATTATGGTCTGGGACATGTATTCAAATTGCCTAATCCAGCCCCCATCCCTTGTCTGGGTTTCATGTATTCATGAGTGCCAAACTGTCACAGTGTACTATGGCTGTATGCATGGATTTGGTACGGTGCCTCCAGCACAACAAACAAGGTTTGCTAATGTGTATGAAAGGACAATACATGTTTGTGCCCTGACGGTCGACACACAGATTCACATCGGCCCCAACCTATTGATGGGGCTTGCGTGGTGACTAGCTGTGAGATTAATCAGCACAGAGGCACTGATGTTCCCTGTTGCAGAGGGAATTTTAGAGGCCATCCTGTGTACAAATGTTGTTATGAAACCTGCCTGTTTCCTATTACTGATCCATAAAGTTTTTGAGCACACCAAGGTTGCCCTGTTGTCAGCCTTATAAAAGTTCTGCAGTGCCATAGCTGGACTATCCCCACGTGTGTCGTTAATTTATCTTTGGCTTTAGGTCAATTCTGCTTTGAAGGATACTCTGTTAATGCATGGAATGGCTCCACAGACTCATAAGTAGACTTGCACGTAACTGTGACAACATGGAGGCCAATACTGACACAGGGTACAAATGTCCACACACTTGAACTGGACACCTTTGTGCAATGACCCAATGGAGAAATGTGAACACATGCAGCATGGTCTGCTGGTCCTCCACTGCCACAGGAGAAACATAGGTCATTTATATGACTCAAACTGTGGTGTACCATAACTTTTTTGGATTGGTGTTGGGACTCTGTTTCACAAACACTGTACCTACATAGCATGTTCAAATGCCTGACTCATGGGTAGTATACAAACAAGTGACCAGGAAGTGGTATCCAACATTCCTGTACATGTGATGACTTACCCTTGTAACATTGTCATAATCAACCGTCCTCTATCTATCCTGTGCATAGTTTGTCATGGGAGATGTTTTGTCCCCAAAGTCAAGGAAGTTCACACAGCATAAGACGCTACGGGTATGACAAACACATATCCTGACTGATGTACCTCAATGAATGGCATCTGATGGTTATCCACATTTTTTTTGATAAAGACATTTTATTAATTTTCAGGAAGGAAAAAGATCAATGGTACAAACATTTTAACAAGGAGCCAACGTGGCGCCTAACATTGGTCAGTCCCGATTCCCAGCTCCCAGGCATCACAATATAAGTAAGGTCAAACACTACCTAGGCATTCACTGCGGCCTCCCACTTCCCCCATATCCTGTCATATTTATTCGGGCAACCCCTGGCCTCGTATACCAATTTTTCACGTTGTGCACACCAGTCCATCCCCCGCCTCCATTTAGCCAGTGCTGGGGCACCTCTGGTTTTCCAATCTGCCATTATATCCCTCTTAGCCACCAGACATGCCACCCCGAGGAAGGTTCGGTCTGATCTTCCCAGCCCGATGTCTCCCATGATCCCCAATAGGAGGGGCAGTGGGTCCCTTTCTATTTTTCCCTGTAGGGCTCCCGAGATCTCCTGTAGGACCTCTCCCCAGTAGGTCACTATAACTGGGCACGTCCATACCATGTGAAAGAAGTCGGCTGCGGGGTTCATGCATAGCGGGCACTCCGCTGTAGGTTGGAGGCCCGCCCGGTGTAGTCTGGAGGGAGTGAGGTATGCTATGTGGAGGTAAAAGGTCTGTATTAACCGGAAGCGGGTGGCCATTGATAGGGTACGGGGGGCCATCAGTGCTTCGTTCCAATCCATCTCTTCCATAGGGCCCACCCATCCCTCCCATCTCTGGCGGAGCCCCCCTAGGGAGCTGGCAGAGTGAGCGATCAAAGTACGGTATACCTGGGAAAC
Source organism: Pleurodeles waltl (assembly GCF_031143425.1). Taxonomy (NCBI): domain Eukaryota; kingdom Metazoa; phylum Chordata; class Amphibia; order Caudata; family Salamandridae; genus Pleurodeles; species Pleurodeles waltl. Next base: position 1,277,060,564 of record NC_090446.1, on the reverse strand, counting down.
ACCACCCCTACCCAGGTTCCCCATCAGTACCTTCGCCTCCATGGGGCTATATTCGGGTATGTTATCTCCTACCTGCATGTGTACTAGTAGGGCGTGCCGGAGCTGGAGATACTTATGAAATTGTGTCCTATTTAGGGAGAAGAGAAGAGTCTGTAGGTCCCCAAATGATCGCATGTGTGACCCTTCCCAAACATCGCCCAGAGTGGAGATTCCTATATTGTCCCATTTCTGGAAACCCTCCAGGTTCACCACTTCCTTTAGGTGCTTCCCGTGCCATAGTGGGGTCCGCTGGGTAAGGCGCCCCCACCACCCCGACAGTTTCTGGGCCATTCGCCAACCCAACAAAATCACCTTGGTCACTTCCGGGATGTCCCGGGAGATCGGGCCCCCATATAGGGTGTCAAAGATCCGCGGGTAGCCCAGCGATCGGAGTTCCAACCGATACGCCGGGTCCGACCACCCGCCCCCAACCCAGTCATTGATCACGAGCAGGTGCATCGCAAGGAGATAATAATGAATGTTGGATATGCCCAGTCCCCCGTCGTAAACATCTCTTTGACAGGTTTTGAGCGCTAGGCGTGGGCGGGTGTCGTTCCACATGAATTGACGTGCCAGTGAATCCATCTCTAAACCATCTCTTAGGGATGGGGTGTGGGAAGTTTTGCAATAAATAGAGGACTCTGGGGAGGATCATCATCTTGTAGAGTGCTATTCTGCCAAGCAGATTTAAGGGGAGAGTCTTCCAGTGCTGTAAGTCAGTTCTAATTCTTTTAGTTAGCGGCGTCATGTTGAGCTCCCATGTCAGCTCAGGGAGTAATGAGATATGTATTCCCAAATACTTAAAACTGTTCCTTCGCACTGGGATGTTGTGCTGCCAGTCCACACAGTCCCGGGAACGATGTAAGGGGACCAAAAGGGACTTATTGGGGTTTAGAATCAGACCCGAGGCCTCTGCGAAGAGGCTCAGAATTTGTAGGACGCGGGGACCGCTTTTAGCAGGGTTGGAAATGTACAGTAGGACGTCGTCTGCGTATAACGCTATTCGGTCCTCTGGGCAGGCGGGCCAGGGCCAGCCCTCGATCAAAGGGTCTTCCCGTAGCAGTATCGCCACGGGCTCTATTGTTAGTGCGAAGAGCAGTGGGGATAGCGGGCATCCTTGTCGGGTGCCGCGACCAATGGGAAACGGGTCGGAGACCACTCCATTCACTTGTACCCGGGCTGTCGGGTTAGAATAGAGGAGCCTCACCAGGCCTCGGAATTTAGGCCCGAGCCCATTTCCTTGCAGCACTTGGTCTAGGAAGGACCAATCCACCGTGTCAAAGGCTTTTTCAAAGTCGAGCAGGAGTAACGCCAGGGGGGTGTGTGACAAGGTCCTGCGATGTGCTAGTGCCAGATGTAATCGTCTAATACAATGTCGGGTACTACGGGTAGGCATGAAACCGCATTGGTCAGGGTGAACCAGGGTGGGCATCACCTCCCTCAGTCTGGATGCAAGGATCGTGGACAGCACTTTGATCTCTGTATTCAAAAGTGAAATGGGCCGGTATGCCGAGCAGTATCGCGACGGGGGTTGGGTCTTGGGGATCACTACAATTGTGGCTTGGTCGATCTCATTGGGGAAGCAACCCTGCCTTTCGGCTTCTTCGTACATATTGAGCAAGTGGGGGCCCAGAATGTCGCCGCATCTATTGTATAGCTCCGCAGGGAATCCATCCGGTCCCGGGGTCCTGCCCGGCGCCAGGCTAGCGATCGCGTTTGTAACCTCCGCGAGGTCGATGGATTCATCTAGTCTGTTCCTTATCGCAAGGGGAATTCTTGGGAGAGTTATGTCGTTTAGGAGGGGGGACTCTCTCTCGGCACTGGGTCGAGGGTGTTCTGCGTATAAGCGCGAGTAGTAGGAAGCGAACCTTTGCGCGATTTCAATGGGTGTTTTGGAAAGCGAACCTGAATCCTCCGCAATTTCAGGTATGACCCTGTTGGCTAGAGGGAGGGTGGCCAGCCAGTGTAGGATTTTCCCGTTTTTGTCCCCCCAGCCATATATTCGTGCTGCTGAGGCCCTCCAGATATGTTTTGCTGATTCTAGTGTTATGTGCTTAATTTCTTCTCTAACCATAGTGAGCTGTCTTAAAATAGAGGCCGACGCTGAGGTCGCTTGTTGGCATTCCAGGGTTAGTGCCCTGGCCTCCAACTCAACCAGTTGTGAATCTCTGGCCCGCTCGCGTGAACGCAGGAGGTATTTGGCTTGTCCTCTGAGAGTAGCCTTGTAGGCTGCCCATATTGTACCTGGAGATCGGACCGATCCCACGTTCAGCTCGAAATATTGGGTGAGGTGGTTTCTGATTTCCTGGGTATAGTCGTTGTCCTGTAGGAACCATGCGTTCAGGCGCCACATTGGGCGTCTAGTGGGGTCCGTACCGCCCAGCCGGACGCGCACTGGTGCATGATCTGAGACCCCGCGGGGCAGCAACTCCGCACCCGTAACGCTGGTAATGTCTAGGGCGGGCATAAATACGAGGTCAATTCTGGACTGTGTCGAGTGAGCAGCCGAGGTATGTGTATAGCGGCGTTCCCTAGGATGCCAGATTCTCCATACCTCGCACAGGCCGAGGCTCTCAGCCCAGCTGTTAAGACTCGAGGCCCGTGCGGATCTACTAGCAGTAATTTCGCCGGATACGTCCAGACTAGGGTTGGGGACGGTGTTGAAGTCCCCTCCCAGCAGGGTGATACCCTGGGGGAGACCCGCTGCCACATGGCGGAGCGAAAGTAGGAATGCGTCAAGTCCTGCCGGAGGCCCGTACGCACATACAAGGTTTATCGGTGACCCGTGAAGAATCCCATTAACTACTACAAATCTGCCCTGGGGGTCGGATTGTGTGGCTGTAACCACCATGGGTAGTGAGCGGTGGAGCAGAATGGCCACCCCCCTGGATCCTCTAGAGAAGCCCGCATGAAACACTCTGTCGTACCCTCCTCGTGCAAGCATGGGGCACTTGGTCCCAAGGAGGTGGGTTTCCTGTAGTAGGACCACTGAGGGGGAGTATCTGCGGAGGGTATTGAATACTGCGGATCTCTTGATCTTATCTAGTAGGCCATTTACATTCCATGAAATAATCTGGGTCAGTGAGGGCTGTGCGTGGGTTGCATGGGTGTTACATGGTTTTGAGTGCCTGTCTGTGGACCCCGGGACGACTGTTTTAAACACAACAATGAAATACTAGGATAATAAAGAAAACTAATCAACATTTTACTATCTAAACCCATTTTAAACTCTTTACCCCCCAACCGCCCCCTCCCCATACTCCCTCCCTGGAAGCATCTGTCGCCCAAATACCCAACCAGAACCTGACAGCCAGAAGGACTGTCGTTGGGGTGGAGTGGTGGACCCCTCCATTTAGTCGGATCAATTGCAATTTAGCGAACATGGTTCAAGTTTAGCGCGGGATGCGCTGAGGAATAGTAGCGCCAACCGCAGTGGCTCCTCCAGGGTCTCCGGGCGCGCGCCGGCACCCAGGATTTCCTAATGTATCCCAATAGGGACCCAGTGGTTCAAATCAGCCGAGCACCGGGGACTGGCTCAGACGGTTGTCATCCGTGGCTTGTGTTGTGTCCCGGGGTCCCGGGGGTCCAGCCGGGGTTTTCTCGGTCTGTGTAACGGATTCTCGAGCCATCCCGTCGTTAATGGGATCCTCTACGGGATCTGGTGCGCCTCCGGCTCCTCCGGTGTTTCCCCAAGGGGGGGGGGTCCTCGTGGGAGGTCCCCCGACTGGTTTCAGGGGACCCCTCCGGGCTCCGAGGCCTTCCTCCGTTAGCCAGTCCCACGCTTTCTCAGGAGATTCGAAAAAGTACGCTTTTCCGGCCATGAGGACCTTAAGTCTCGCGGGGAAGAGGAGCATGTATGAGAGCTGCATTGCTCTGAGCTTTTGCTTTACCTGCTCATACGATCGGCGACGGGTCTGAACTTCACGGGTGTAGTCTGGGAAGATCAGGATTTTATGATTCTCCCATTGGAGGTCTTCGGTGCGTCTGGCTTCTTTAAGGATATTGTCTCGGTCTTTAAAGTTAAAGAAGCGTGCAATCATCGGACGTTTAGGGCCGCCCGGAGGGGGCCGCGGGGCAAGGGCCCTGTGTGCGCGTTCAACTGCGAACCAAGGTGAAAGAATTTGATCTGGCATCCAGGTCTTAATCCACTGCTCCAGAAATTCGGAGGCCTTATCTTCCTCCACGCCCTCAGGGAATCCCACAAAGCGCAGGTTGTTGCGCCTTGATCGGTTTTCTGCATCCTCTGCGCGGCGGTGCAGCTCACTAGTTCGAGTTTGTAACTGGGCTACCCTGGTTCTGAGATCGGATAATTCGTCTTCAGTCTGGGAGACGCGGGCTTCCACATCGGTGATTCGACTCACCGCATTTCTGAGGTCCTGATGAATAAGGCCCATGTCCTCTCGCACTTCCCCGATTTTGGTCTCTACGGCTACTTGCGATGATTGGATTGCATGGAGGATGGCATTCACTCCATCCGGCGCGGGACCTCCACCAGCCGTGTCTCCTCCTCCCCGGGAACCCGCCGGCATCATGAACTGGTCGATCTTTTGCTGGGAGGCCGGGTGCTGTTTGTTTGCCTTGTCTTTCCCCATTTTGGCGTAAGAGACAGGGGTCAGTTATATAACTTCTTGGGGTGTTCCAAGTCGTGTCTCAGCAGGGCTTTTTTGTGGCGGGCAGGTATGTGTGGTCGCGGTCTTTTATATGGAACGCAAAGGACGCAAGTCCACTCCTCCCCTTGGGAAAGCCGAGTCGTCGGTGCAGCGGGGGGGACCCCTGGGGGCCTACCCCGATGTGCCTGGGGCCACGTCAAGTGGCCACCGGCTCAGGTTCGTTGAGGCGTGAGTTAAGGGTGCGGCGCCCCGGTAGTAGGTCCGCCACCGCTCCAGCCTGGCTGCTGGTCCCACGGCTGTTGTTGATGGGTATGCGTTAATTGCGCTGCGACCGCGCAATCTGATGGGGCCCAAGGATTTTGATCTTGCTGTTCGGCTCGATTAACACCTCTGAGGCACTCTGCAGTAGGCCCCACCTGTGGCCCACCGTGGACCCTTAGGCACCGGAGTTTTCTTCAATCAGGGGGCCAGGGGGGCCTCGTCACAAAGACGTTGTGTCTGTCTCTGCTCAGGCAGGTCCCAGGGGGTCTCCCTCTTGGAGCGTCCCGGAGCCCGGGTCCCAGCTCCACTATCGCCCTTGCGGCCCGCCGCACACTGCTCACCTCACTTGGGAGCCCGGGGGGCCCCCACCGTAGGGGGCGCTCCCATCGCGGCTCCTTCGCCGCCCGGGCGGATCCGGTGGAGATCAAGTCTTCAAAGCGGCTCGGACGCTGCAGCTCCTGCAGCCGGCGCCGCCAGGCAGGCGCGCGGCGCAGCCCGGGACACCGGGAGCCCCGTTTGCAGCTCGGGGCAGCGCCGTCCCTTCAATCCACCAGGGCCCACGCTCCAGGGCCCAGCGCCGGCTCCCTCCCGGCCACCGCTGCACCCCCGGTCCAGGGCAGTTGCGTCAAGGAGCAGGCAGCTCCGAGTCAGCCTTCCCGGGAGGTTCCGGCTCCGACGGCCATTTTCTTACTCCAGCCGCGTCGCGTGAACGGGGCTCTGCTTCGCCACCACTCACCACATCAGGACCCCCTCGGGACGGGGAGATCGCAGGGATGGTCGGCACGGCACCATTAGGTCGCTAAGTCGTGGAAATCTCGGGCGGATGACGGAGGGGTCCAGAGCACTCTCAGAGTGCGACCGCCATCTTGACGCCCGAAGCCACGCCGGTTATCCACATTTACAACACATGCATACAAGCACATTATGCAAAACATGTCTTGTGACGTTCACACAGAGGCACAACAACAATTGAAATAGCCAATTCACAGACATATACACACAGGCCATGAGTGAATGTATTAAGTTGCATAGCCTTGCTATCCTCTATTGACGCACCACCTGCTCAAACTAGGGAATACCAATTTTCATTCCAAATGTTTGGGTTGCTGTTGCGTTAGTTAAGAGTGCTAATCCGGCACAACAACATGAGTATTATGGTCCGCAGTAGTGTGGTCTGCCACATGTGCCCAAACACTGGAACACACACAGCAGGCCCTAACAGCCTATCTCTGTATAGTTATAGCTTTCATGTATGTTAAAAATGAGAAAAATGACACAAACACAGTTAAAGACAGACATTTTGATGCAAACGCGCAAAAAAAGACGCATATGCGTAAAATTTTGCTGCATATGCGTTGAAAAATTACGCTCACAGCCATTATACATCCATTGGTCCCTAGCGGTAATTCCAACACTGCACCCCATGAAATTGGTTATCTATGAAAAATATATTGATCTTTGAATGCGGGGGAATTTTTAAGCATTTGCGTAAAAACATTTTGACGCAAAGGCCGTAAGCGTCATAAAATTTTCACGCATCATAATATAAACGCACCGCATTTGAGACAGGAAGTGATGTAATATGATATCATGTTTTATAGAAATGGTACAGTGGGTGTACTTTCACTTTCACTTTGCATCCTGTGATTCTTCTAGACTGTGTAGCTGTGTTGAGAGTTATGTCTGTCCAAATTGTGCTTTTGTCTCTTGTGTGCCATTCCAGTTGTCATCTGTTTTTGTAATTGTCTCATTAAATCAGTGTAAGTGTGTTTTTGTCATTTTTTGTGTCTAATTTTGTCTCTGTACCGTTGGGAGTGTGTAGTGGGTAGTGTTAGTTGGGGTATTGTTGGGCTGTTTGTGGGTTCTTTAAGTTTGGTTTTCCTACCTCCTGTCCCTGTATTTTCCTATTTACCCTTTCCTATCTCTATTATTTTTGTCATGTTGGGAAGGCCACGTCTGGGGAGAATGGGTGAGGAGGAGCTGGGGGCTTTCATTTGGCTGGTGTACCACTTCCTCCCCCTGATGTTAGAGGCTGGTGGTAGGGTGATACAGGGGTATCACACATAGGCGTGGAGGCTCAGGTGGTCCAAGGTGCTGTTCCATCTGAAGAGAGTATTCAACAGCCAGCGAAACGACCACCAATTCAAGCATCGCTGGGCTCACCTTGTGGCCAGAGAACAAGACCTGCTGGACCACCTGGGTGTGGTGATTGGTGGCCCTGTTGTTGAGTACAAATCAGACTAATGTGCACATTTAAATGCTCTGTAGTGACAGTAGCAGATTAGTTTACATGCTGCATGCAATGTTTGTGGACATGTGGAATGCAAGTTAAATATACAGTGGCCCTAATTTGTACAATATTTGCTACACATTACCGTCATTTGTTGACACAAAAGCTGCACAAACTTACAAAACACAACTTGATTTTGTAAATTAGTGCTGCTTTGACATCAATAGATGATGGTAATGTGGCTCAAACATATGTCTTATTCATGGTCTGTGAGTGTACCAGGAATGAGATGTATTTCACATGCTAAAGCAAAGAATAAATGTAGTCCCCAATTATTTGGAATACATGTCTGAACTGTATTCATGGCCATACGTACAAAGTTCTTCCTAACCTCTGGTAATATCTTAGGCTGATACTTTTACTTGGTTTGTGCAGCATTTAAATTAGAAATGGATGCCAAATTAATGCACACAGGATAATATCTAAATGTTTGGTGCTACTTTCCATAGCTGTAGCCTAAACAAATGAAGCAAATGCTACACATTAAAAAAAAAGAATATCTGGCCCTATGTTCATTGTTCCTGTGTGTTTTAATTTGCCTTGGGCACAATTGCTGGTACAGAGCAGATGCATTTGCCATCTGTGTCACTTTATAGCCTAGGAATGTTCATAAGTTAATGGGTCATCATGGGATCCCTGAATCTGGTGAATGCATGGTCACAAATTATTTATTTGCATGATGTTGTGCAAGGGACCCCTGACTGCTTCCATCATACATTTAAAGTGACAAAATAGTTTGCTAGTTTACATTTGGTACACCCCTGCTGATCTAGTGCAGCATATGTACAATAGTTAACTTCTCATTATGAAGGCTATCACAGACATGGGTGTGTAGCAGGATCAGCAGACCAGCATTCCTGTGACTGCTGCCATTCCCAAGGTGCACACAAATTGAGACCTACCTCATCAAGATTGCCACAGTAGGGCATTTGCTAAACCATGTTTGAATTAGTGGCCAGTGCCAGTTCGTTGTATAACCACAGATCACCCAACTTGGCAATTGTTAGTTGATGAATGTGGCTACCTGTGATTTACAATACCTGATATAGGTACACAAGGCCATGAGTAACACATTTCAGGTGCAATGACTACACCTGTGCCCATGCATTCTGTCAAATTAGACACTGTCAGCATATATTTGTTTTTTATTGTTTTGATTTAGATAAATGGCCAATCCATGTTTGGCGTAACATTGTCATCAAGTAACACACAGGATCCCTGCCATCATGGTGTCATAGGGGGCATCTATGGCTCTGGGTACACTGGCAATGTGGCATATGTAACCTACAGACAACACAGGCCCACATATAATGGACCATAAAAAGCATAATACTTCATGAGCTAAACTCAACCCACATGAGCATCAGACAGTAACTGATTGTCCCTTGATGCACAAGCCACAATACCTGAGTGACTGGTATTGCAGTGCACCAGGAATGTGGCTTTGCATTTCTCTCATAACAACAAATGAAGAAATGGAGTACCCTCTATAAATAATTCTGCACCCAATTGAGTAATCATGTTTGTCACCACATGATTGTTAGGGCCAGTGCATGTGTGCATGTGTGTGTCTATCACTCACTGGAGTGACAGGGTCAATACATGTTTGCATTGGTATGTGTGTTAGGGGGTCTACATGCCTGAGGATGCTGGTCTATCATATAAAATGTCACACACAGTGAGTTTTTGTTTCAAATTTTGTACACTGAGCAGACATTGAGCACATTCCACCCTTCCATGCTTCACAGGTGGACCAGCCCCCTACACAATTGGAGAAGTGGCTCGATTTGCGGAGCCAGACATATCCAATAAGTGTTGATATATTAGTTCTGTGTTGTGTTTGCAGCTGCTGTGTGATTTACTCCTGTGTGTCGAACACATAGCAAGGTATGATGTGCTGGCACATGGTCTGATATGTGACTTGAATAGAGTTTGACATTTTGTTCCATTTTTAAGTTGGACAGTCAGTGGCGGAGAGTAATATTTTGGGAATCTAGTGCTGCGCTTCAGGCATGGGCAGGTGAACAGGGTGATATTTGTTGCTACATTTATGCCAATGAAATTTTTGGAGATAGCCATTTTCATAATTTAGTCAGCAAGTCATACCCTGATTCACACAGACCAGTGATGTCGAAGTATTACCAACATACTTTAGCCTCCCTGTTAACTAATGAACATGTAGGACTGTATGTTTGACTTCCTAGCACCATCTAGCTCCACATGTTGTGCTACATTTATGTGGCACTTGAGTAGAATGTCATAGGTGTGCATGCAGCTCAAGCCCAGATGGGTGCTTGCATCTAAGTGCTTGTTTTTGGAAAGGTATTAGTGAGGTCAAATAATGTTGACAATTGTCCACAATTAGGAACACAAATGTGGATGTGATTGTCCAATATTTGTGTCTACCTGTGGTGGACTGACTAAACCCAAGAACAGCTGTCCACAGCTTCCTGGCTGTCCTTGATGTTTGAAAGTATGTGTTGCATGTCCATCAACTCCTGAGGCACAGGTTTAGGTTTATGAAATATGTGTACCTAGGTGTGAGTATCCCAGTGTAGAAGACAGACTTGTAATTCCAACATTCATTTGTTCCAACCTAGGTTATCCCCTCATGATTAGCAACTGCATACCATCCTGGCAATTCCATTTACAAATCGCAGATCTTGTGGCCCTTGATTGTCATCCAGAAGATAGTCATTAGTTGGCCTGTCACATGTGGAGGACTTGCAGCATTTGTTATGTGACTAATGGCAGAACAATGATGCATAGATCATTTAAGTAGGTACACACTTTTTTGAGCGTTGTTGTGCTGTTAGATAGGAGATGTGTAGGCTGCGTTGGCATGTCATTCCTCAGGGACAATCTATGATCTGTACTGTGATTTGGACTGTTTAAGCTACTTTTGAGGAAGTGTTAGAATATCATCAGTAGATGTATCACACAATGATGTAACTAATGTTTGGCTTTCTCTATTTTTACAGCTGCCAAGATGGATGCCAATCAGATCAGGGAATTCCAGGGGTGGAGACTGGATTCCGCAACATGGCACGGCGTTATCCCCATGAGAGAGCCACAGGGGTCTGGAGGGCATTTGCCCAAGGGGGGCCATCCTTGCCTACAACAGCCACCAGCACCACCACTCCGACCACAATGGCACCAAGGATGACAGCCACTGTTGCAGCCACATCATCATCTCCAGGCCCACAGACAGCAGTTCCTGCACCTCCCCCTCCAAGCACGGCACCGGCACCAGCACAACCATCCACTAGTGGCACACAGGCAACCCCTGTTGCAGTCATGGACAATGGCAAATTTATGAACATGAGACGTCACATGCAACGGATGTTGCGCAGGATGGACAGGCTGCAGCAGGAGGTGTCCCGCAATAGCAGGAAAGTGCGTGGGATAAAGAAGATCCTGCGGAGGGCAAACTTGTGACTTTGTGACCCTCAGCCATGATTCCCTCCCCTCCCTCCTCTTTCCTGGTTCTTATATTTAGTGGGTTTAGGGGGCTTAGTGTTAGGTTAGAATAGGCTGTTAGTTAAGTTAGTATAAGTGGGTTGGGGTGGAGGGCATTATATTTTTACATGTGTTTTTTTGTGGGTGGGTGGGTGTGGGATGATGTTGGGGTTTATGTGCATAAAAATAAAAAATATATATATAAAAAATATATATTTGTTTAGGATAAGATAGTATGTGTTAAGGTTAGTATATGTTGTCCTACATGTGTCCCGTCATATAAGAGGGTTGATGTTTAGAGTGTTTAATTAAATGTGATAAGTAAGTTTAGATTAGGGTAGTTAGGGCCAGTTGTGGGTAATGTGTAGTTATGATAGGTTAGGTTAGTTAAGGTGTTTGCCCTAGTTTTAGTATCATTTTTTACTGTTAAATACATATTTAGGTACTCCTTTACAGTATGTGCCATATGCTTGGGGTTCAGGGCCTTGGCATGGGTGAACAGTGTCAATTTAGAATTTGTGTTTCATCCTGCATCCAAATCCCATTATTGACATGGTTATTCCCAATTCCAATTAAGCTGTCACATTGGCAGCTACACCAAAGCTACTTCTGAATGCATCTGCCATCCATTGCACCCACCACTCAAGGTTACTATGGTTCCCAATGTGTTGTTAAGTTTGGATGTGTGTTTTCAATCTGTCATCGTTTGAGACCAGATTTGGAATCTTGAGCACTGTCGTACATCTGCCTGCATCCTGATGTTCATGTGAACCCTGATAGTGAGAGTGATGGTATAATCTTATGTAGTATTGTATGCATAACTCACACCTATCATTTCTTACATTGTACTCCCAGGTTACTTATTTGTCCATACACTCGTACACATCCATTCCTACTGTATGGTGTGTGTGTGTGGGTGTGTGATGAAAGTTTATAGTCAGATGTCATGTACATAAAGATTGTCTAGAAGGGAATTTTGAACACATTGATTTTCTGCTTAAACATCCCTTGAAGCGGACATTTTCAGTCCAACACAGCTTTATACTGTTAGTTTTCTAATTACTTCAGAAATAACCCTCACGAAGCGCAGATGATGATACAATCCAGACCCCAGTGCATAGCTATCAGCCCACAATCTTTCAAGGCAGTTGTATTGACATTTTATGGCCATTGACATTTGACATACATCAGCAATCTCCTATACGGTGGTTGATGTGTCACATTACACAGAGACAAAGTGGTTGTGTAGGTGCTATTTACTTTAAAGTGTTGTAGTACAATATTTACATAGTCCAGGATTGTGAGTCCATTAGTGTGACGCCTTCTATTGTGATACTACACAGGTGCAATGGGACATGTCATTGGACATGCTGGGGTGAAGTGCCATACAGTGCAGAAGAACATGAATTGCCAATGAGGTAGTGAGAGACAATCACATAGCATAGTGTCAAGGTAAACAGTAGGCTGGAGAACAGTGCATGTGAGCAGCTGTTGCAAGACTGGCACGTTAACAAGCACAGGACCTAGAATAAGTGCCTATTTGGCATGGACTTGTGCTACCGGGTACTCTTATGGGTGAAGGTGATCTGTTCCACGTCTTCATCTTCTGATGTGTGTGTAGTCTCCTCTGCCCTTGGTAGTGGTTGGTTTGAAGGGGCAACACACACTTCAGTGTTTGAAGACGTGGAGTCAGGAATCTCAGTAGCTGCCAACTGTGGGGCTATTAAGGGCAGTACTGCAGCAAGGAGGAGCTGCTGGTTCTTAAGTATAGCAGCTACATCACTGTGGTAGGCAGCCAGGTCGGCCCTGAAGGGGTCATTATTGCATTTGTGCATACAGTGAAAGATTTGGTGTGCGAGGTGTTGCAGCAACTCCCTTACTGCAGTGCTGATTTCCTTTACACTTTGTTGAAGTTCTTGCAGGATAGATGTTTGTGCTTGCATGGCTGCTGCCTGTTCTGCAGATGACTTCATGCACGAATAAATCCCGTCAAGGCTGCCTGTCATATTTTGCATCCCCACCTGCACCTCCTTTGCAGCTCCCGCTGTACTCAAACTACAGTACTTTCAAAGCTGGTGCAAGTGTCGTCAAAGTCCTCAGCTGGGTTGGAGCTGGCAGGTCGTACAATTGGGGTGGTGGGTGGGTCCTCTGTGATGGCTGCTACTTCTGTGCTCCTCCTTGTGACTGAAGGTGGGGTCTGGAGGGTTCCAAGGACATCTTGGAGGGTCTGCTGGCTAATGTTTGTCAGCTCGTCATCCATGTCATCAGGGATGTCCAGGACAGGCATATCCCCAGGAGAGCCATCGCCCTCTGCAATGAGATATTGTACAATTAGTGTGTCTGTGTTGTGGCATTTGTAATGTGACGTGCCTGACTTCCTATTAGTTGCACATTGTGATCTTGGTTCCTGTTCATTGTTCCCGTCATTAATATAGGCATTCTCCCAGGCCTATGCCCCACCTGCATGTAACGTGTAGTGTTGCCAGTTTGCGGAAATGTCTGCGTCACATCCTCTAGGTGTAGGTTCTGCCCAAATTGTATGTTGCCACATTCTTGTCCTACTCAACCCCCGTCTACTTCCATTATCATGGTGTGGCCTTGCACTGGCTGTGGGTGTTCTGATGTCACTTGCACCACACTTAACAATCTGGAAATGTCCATGTCTCTGATATTTCACTCCACCTATATGTTCCTGAGACCTAGCATATACTATGTATAGCATTGGCATGGCATGATACAGGTGTCAGCATTGGTAGTGTGTACTGCTGATGTTTGGGAATGTGTGCTACATTGGATTGCACTGATGGTCCTAGCAGTGTTCCATTTCCTCTTATGACTGTGCGGGTGTGTTTCACTAGCTGGAAACATATGTCCTCCCCCTCAAATGCTGTTGTCTTAGCAATATGACACTTGAGATGTTGCATGGTGGCATTGCAGCTATTGTGACACAGGCACAGGGTAGACCCTGATATGTGCAGCATGGGTATGACATTACTGCTGTGTACCTCATAATGTTACATACAATACCTGATGTTTGTAGCGCCTATAGACATGAGCATTTGACAGGATTTGCACATTTTTAATAATTACAAGGGATTGATAATGTTGTCATCCTGACCCCTCTAATTTGGGTGTGTTTGATCCATGGGCATGTAACTGCCATTAGCTACTTGACCTGCACACACAGCAGAGGTGGTAGTGGCAACTGTTGTCATTGGTAAATACCACTTGCGGATATGGCCTGAGACTGGAAATTGAGCCCTAGTTCATGTGGCGACAATAACAGCTGTCGTTTGACAGCAGCCAAGTTTTACATTGTACCCTACCCTGCTGGACTGACTTTGCTTTTCCAACATCCTTGGCATGGCAGAGTACCCCCATACGAAGGTTGTTGGTGTAGTGTTGTGCTGTGCCCCAGGTTTGCCCTGCACAGCCTATGCCCCCGTGCTGTGCCCCTTTGCCCTTTCCACTACCTGTTATCATGGCTGACACGCATTGTGTAGTAGGTATGTCCACCCCCCGCTTGCAGTTAACAATTTGGCATTTTTGTTCCCCATGCCACTTACCCTGCATCTGTGTTGTATCCTGGTAGTCTGCGCTGTCCTTCCTCAGGGATGACGGCTGCCACCATCTCCTCCATGTGGTCCAGGGCCTCCTGCAGTGCTGGACTCCCACCTCCATTCTGCAGGGCTTCCTTCCTGTTCCTTGCCATTTTTCCCTTGGCCCTGCACTTGCAGTCATGCCAGCGTTTCTTGCACTTGGTGACTGTTCTCGGTACTTCTGCCTCACTGTTGATCTTATCAACGATTTATCAACGATTTGTTGCCAAATTGCCTCTCTCCTACCAACTGGCAATTTAGAGGTTACAAAAAGTTGATGCTGGTGTTCTGTCACCACTTTCACCTGTATTTCATGCTCCTCTGCACTGAACCGATACTTCCTTTTCTTCTTCTCCCTCTCCTGGGTCTTGTGTGGGTCCTCCTGGCTGGTTCCTAGTCGGTTGTCATCTTCCTGGGGTCTCTCATGGCTTCTGGGATCCATTTTCGGGCTCCTATGCTCATTTTGCTGTGTTTGCGCTGCTTTTTGACGCTATTGCGGCAAAAAATGGCGCGTATCCGGTTTGCGACGTTGTAAACCGGATTAATGTCATTTTCGCTGCGTTAACGTTGTTTTTCTTTACAACGTGTCACATTGGTTTGAGTGAAAAAAAATGACTCTAACCAGTGGTTTGCTCTGCTGAGCATCAAAGGATAAATTTGACGCCCGAGTGGCGCAAGAAAATGGCGTTAGCCAACATTATATTTTTTTACGCAAAACCATTGGCGCAGTTTTGCATCAAAAAGTATAAATATGGGTCTAGGTACCTTACCTTGCAGGAGTGCAAGACATACTTACTTAGGTGCAAGGTATGTATATTTAAAAGTCAAAAGGGTTATTTTGACAGGTTCACCTGCTGATGTAAATGGAGTCAGGCTACACAGGTAGGTCTGAAGGTGGCTCAGCATGTAGTGCAGTCCACAGATGACTTTTAACTTTTCCATGGCGTTGGTGTATTCATTGTCCCATATACTATGCCTTTGCTTAGAAGTTAAATTTGGCAATTTGAAGTTAGCCAATTTTACAGTGTTTTAGTGGTAGGAGCACATACACAAGGGACTGGACAGTAGTGCCCTATTGTGCTGAGTTAAAAGAACAACAGCATCAGCCCAAAAACAATAGGCAATTTTCACATTCCATATTAAGGTGAATTTCATTCAATCATTGTTCTTCCTAAAGCAGATCACAAATTAACAAACTTATTTGTTGCATAAGCTTCATTCAGTTTCTGCAGACAAAAATATATGGCAGCACTCAAACCTTATAGGTTTCTGTTTTGAAACAGTTAGATACTTCTTTTCAAAACTTTCTTGGCATTACCCATTCATTTCCATTCTCATATTTCATTATTCTCCCAAAAGAATCCTAAATCTCAAAGATGTCACAAATAGTACCCTTTAGTGTTAAATGTTCTATGAAAATGAAATTAAGGAACTCCCCTGTTTATTCTTACATTTTCAGAAATACAGGGGGTCATTAAGAGTTTGGTGGGCGGAAAAGGCCGACCCCCAAACTCCTGTGGTCAGGTTGCAGCCAGTGCCGCCACCTTCCTGCAGGCCCCATTAGGAGTTCCACACTGGGTCAGCAGGCAGAAAGGGTGTTTACACCCGCTGGCCCAGTAGAGAACATCCCACAACATTGACCCCAGTTCATAATCGAGCCAGCTGCAATGTTGCTTTGTGTAGGGTGCAACAGCACCCATCGCGCTTTTCACTGTCTGCACTGAAAAGCATGACGGGGCTGGTAATGGGGGCCCCTGGACTTCCCTGCACCCCGTCTCTGCCAGCTTTTACTTGGTGGTGCAACTGCTGTGTAAAAGCTGGGTGAGGGGGGGGTCGTAATCCCCAGGGTGGCGCTGCATGCAGCACTGCCTGGCAGATTAGGACCGCCAGTGCCTACAATGGAGGGAAACTGGCAATGCTGGCGGCCCGACCGTGGCCCAACCGCCACGATCATAATGTGGTGGTCTGGCCACTGATTTGGTGGCAGTCAGACCGCCACCGCAGTCCTGGCGGTCTAATGACTGCCAGGGTCGTAATTAGGGCCACAGTGTTGGCGATGGTAACTGCATCACAAAGCTGTGGTGCCAATTTAAATGGGTTTTTGCACTTGTTTAAAAAGCCCACCAACCATAGACCTTGTGGTCTGACCTGGACACATATTCCCAATTTGTAATCAGTGTATTCCGTATTTCTATTAGTATTATGGATGCCATTCCCTATATTTCCTACTGAATGCTATAACATTTTAGAATTAAGCTAAGATCATGGCAGCTGCTCTGAGAAGAACGTCACTTCATATTAGATCAAAAATATCTGTAACGCCATAAAAGTTGAACAGCAAATATATTTTTTTAGGCCATTATTATAATGTCATTTATATTCTATTTTGTAGGCCATGTTTTATTAGAACATTGGAAGTTGGCAGCTCCATTGAAAACAATGGAGTGCTGCGGGCTTTTACTGGTCGGTAAAAGCCCACAGCGCCAACATTCCAATGGGCTTTGTTCACAGCAGCAGCTGTGAACAAAGCCTCACGGAGCCCGAGGGGATTCTAATCCCCTCGGGCTCCGTGAGCAATTTGTTTTTTTTAATAGAACATTCTGCCCTGAGTGGCAGAATGTTCTAATAGCCTTAGAACCCGCCGTAGCGGGCTCTACCGGCTATTAAAGGCCCTTTCCCTTGTTAAATGCCCTGACCTTCGGCTCGGGCATTTAACTCGGGAGCGGGCCTTTAATAGCCGGTAGAGCCCGCTACGGCAGGTTCTAAGGCT
Organism: Pleurodeles waltl; assembly: GCF_031143425.1. Lineage (NCBI taxonomy): Eukaryota > Metazoa > Chordata > Amphibia > Caudata > Salamandridae > Pleurodeles > Pleurodeles waltl. The sequence continues at coordinate 1,277,043,536 of NC_090446.1, read as the reverse complement.
ATATTAAACAAGCTCTCCCTCTCAGGACTCGAAACTTTGTTCTATTGGGATTACTGAGCTCAGACCTTAGCCCTCTGCACCACTATCACATTCGCTAGTTAAATTAAAGAATCATCTTTATATTGCATTCTCAATTTGTATTGGCATATCACTGTATGGTTGTCCTTGTATAAATGCAATCCAGAGTGACTAGTTGCTCCCTGGCTATTTTCTTTCCTCAGCCATTAAAAATAAATATTAATCATCACTCTTTGCCACTAAGAATTAATCCCCACTCTTTGCCATGCGCCTTTTTACTGGAATGATATGTTATTAGATGAAGCACGCGCTCCAAAAATATCCAATAGCCCCACATACCAGAATCCACGGATGGTCAGTTAAAGGATGGCTCCCAGTTGCCTGTCAATGTTGAGTCCCCCCCTCCCGCATCCACAGTATTCAGTTTCCTAATCCAACACGTTCATTTTAACCTTAATTTCTGTTTAACATTGATCCCTCTTCTATACTTCCTAATTCAGCGATCATCTAATGAATGTTGTTTTAAATTCTCTTACTAACACGGGTTGAGCCTACTTCAAGATGTACACGCAGAAGAGAAAAACAATTCCACTGTGCATTGTTGAAGTAACCCTTCCTATTACAAGCACTTTGTATTTGATTAAAACTGTAGTTTTCAATGTAACTGACATGAACCAAATGTTATCTGTTTATGTCCTTCCACTTTTAACTAGAATTATGAATGTTATATCATTTTGCATGTAATGATCTGAAATTGTCTAATTCTAGCAGTGACTCACAAAACAGTCGGATGTAGATTTAGAAGGGGAATACTTTTATTAATTTTACTTCCTAGGTATCCTTCTTATAACTGAAAACGCAAAGTATAATTAAATCCAAACAGTTACACGATTTTGCAGGAAACGTACACGTCAATTAACAGTGTTTGTGTTTATTTATTGTATACAAACTTAGAGTATACAATGTATTCGCTGTGACATTAAGAATGAGGATCGCATAAGAAACATTTACAATGCTGACCTTAAACTAGACATTTTAAAAACAAGCATTGACAAAACCAGTAGGTCTGGTCTATAACAATAAGTGTCTCTTCATTGATTAGTGTGGGTCTGTACCTGGTACTGTGGGTGGGAGATTGAGTGAAAGCACAAATTAGTCAATTCATGGGTGAATAGATAGGCACATGACTAGGTACGGGGATAATGAGTGTATGATCGTATGGCAAAATTATTGCTCATTGATTCATTCATGTATTCGTTAATCCACAATACCACACACAACAATCAATGAAAGCACACTTTGAACTATAAGCCAGGCCTATTAGCTTTGCCAAAGCTTGTTATATTTGGTCTAATTTTTTTGTTTGTTGCGCTTTAGGCTGTTTACTTATTCTATATGGGAATCGTTTATGTGTTTGCAGTTAAACCGTCAGTATTCATAATTTTCCTATAATTGTGCATGTTTGTTTTCGTCTTAATTATATATTACATTACATGCAAACTGCCTGAAATATATAGATATTTGGTCGGTTGGTTGGAGTACTAGAATGTTTTATGAAACCTAATGTCCAGATTTATAAAGAAAACTAATGCATCCCCGTTGTAAAATCCAAGTTTGCATGTTCTAAGCCCCGCAAAGTCACAAAGTTGATTTGCAAAGCTTTGTGTGGTTTAGTAAAAACCAAAGTAAAGCAAGGCAATGCACAGCGCGTTACTTTGCGTTGGTTAGGCATTACATTTGTGGAGCATTGGCGTTCACTTGCACCTTGCCATGCATTTTGGCACAAACCCAGATTTACAAAATGGTGCACCTACCCGACAGAGGTGGAACAAGGAGAAATATCTTTAGTTCTCCTGGTACTTCAACATCATGCATAGACAAAGGAAATCGCATCTTAAGATTGTTTTTGGTGCAGAATGGTATCCCTTATTTCTTGGTAGACAAGGCATATTTCCGCTCTCTCTCATGCAATGCAGCAAGTTGCCTTTCTGTATTGCATGAATTATTAGTAAATCTGGCCCTCAATTTCTTTTTTTAAGTGAATGCCTCATGCCTTGCAGAGTTGTACCTGCAGAGATTACTAGATCATGCTGGTTTAGAAGTTACAGCAAGCCTCTGGATAAACAATTGTTATATGTGGCTGTGGTGATGCTATCCCTAAGAGTTAGCAGGGATTTGAATGAAACGTCAAACCACAAGTGATGTGGATCGAGGCAAATGCAGGCGTGAAGGGTATCACAAGGGGTAGGTTGATTTGACATAAACCATGTGGCAAACATTTGCAAACACTTAATTTGCATATCAATAGAGATTGGAGCCATAATATCTATGACTACAATTCATGTGAGTAGAGACTTGAAGGATGCACATGTGTGAATGAACAGGACCATACTAAACCTATTGCACTGTCTTATCACACTCAACTTATTCATCTTTCCATGAGTAACTTAACCTATTTCATGGTGTTATCCGACCCAACTCATTCATCCTTCAATGAGTAACTAAACTCATACATATGCATCCTTCTATGAGTAACTCAAACCAAACGTACAACTCCTTCTATAGGTAACTTAACTCAAAAAAATCGCCACGTTGAACTGTAGTAAACTTGTAAAACGTGCAACATCTTCTTTAATTAACCTGCATTATGAGACACTGTGTAATTCTGAAAGTGCCCTACCTAATTGGTGGGGAGCTATGTGTACAAATCTGAATGTGTTAATGAATTCCCTAGGTTATCAAGCTTGTTCACTGGATAGGAGCCAAGAAGCGACATTGTTACCTCATTAAATTCAAAAAGTTACAGTACTAAACGTTAATTGGCCTTCTGGGGCACTGTCATCAGACTGCTTTAGTTAATTGGTGGACTTTGTTAATAGAACTCCCTGTGGTTGCCAGTGCCTTGATGGCCCCGGGAGGATCATTTCCTTCTCCCAACTTGTACCTTACTTCAATGTGATCCTAGTTAGGGAAGATGTATTCACACTGGGGACAATGCTGTCCTTGCTCAATCATCCTCGGGAAGTTGCAATCGCAGAATTTGACCGATCTGATTCACATATAGATGAGATCAATTTTTGACCAGAAAAAAGTCGATTCATGGCATTACTTTCAATCTTGACCTGAACTGAATAAAATTCCAGGTTTCTTGAATTTTCATGGATATGTAAGGGTGTAAAACCAGTGAAGTGATTACAGTTGTCACTGTAAAATACGGAATACCTCCCAAAGATGACCAATCCAGCAACAAAACCAGAAAGCCAGAAGTCTCTAGTTTTGTTGCTGGATTGGTCATCTGAGGGAGGTATCCCCTCTTTTGCTGTGACAATTGTAATCACTTCACTGGTTTATAGCTTTATAAACACATGAAAATTCGCAAACACTGGAACTCATTCAACTCAGCTTATCTGCTTCAAACATTCTCAGGCTAACAGAACATCAGGGAACGAAGTTTGTTACGGAAATAATTCAAGTGACGTTTTAAGAATTGCACCAGAACCTCAGATTCTGCAGAGATCCCACAATTCAACACATACAGCTGGGAGGCAGAGCATTTTCTCCTCTGGCCACCTCAATACGGAACTAGCTTCGTTTTTACAGTGGGCTACCCCTATCCATCTGAAGAACAGAAAACGTCCTAAATCACACCTTGGAATGACTGCAGTAATCGCAAAGAAAGCTTTAGGGATATATGAGTGATACATAACATAACATGACACAACATAACATGACATAGTCCTGATTTTCTCGCCTCATTTTGCATGTTCTCCGAGCCTTCACAAACCCTATGGCCATGGCCCTTGTGGGAGTCTGATAGAGAACATCTTGGTCCTATTTTGCTCCCAAGCGGCAGATATGAGTGGGATTCGAATTACGCTTGTCTTGCTGCAAAATTCATGAGCTATAGTTACCAGATAATTGGTGCCTATCTACACAATTCACCAGGGTTTAGCAAGAAGGAGAATGTTTTGTAATCCTCTGTGTGCACAATTATTGTTCACAGCAAAACATCATGCAGATGACACATTTTTGCCATGCCCTGTGCCTGCATACGGCCAGACATTAGCCTTGTCCAGGGGACATGATCACACTTGCAAACGACACCAGAATATCCGTTTAAAGCAATTGTTTTTTGAACTTCTGCTAGAAAGGAAAACAAATAGTTTATTTGGCTAGGATATATATTTTGTGCCACAATATTCAAATTAGGCATTTACTTTTTTTTAGAAAGTCAGTTTAGCTATTCATGCACTCATTTTAATGCCGCTCATAAAAAACGCAATCCATTGCTGTTGATTACATTTGATGTATTATGCTTTCAGCAATTAAAAGCGTTTTTCTCCATTACACACTGAAATGTCACATTGACATAAAAACTTGTAAACCACACAACCGATAAAATTCTACCACCAAATTAATCGTGAAATTTTACAAAGCACTTATAAAATAATCTGAAATCCGCTCTCAACTTTATATGTTCTCCAAACTGAATGTAACTGCTGTAGTTTGAGAGGATGTGCAACTGTTTCGATCACTGTGGCTCTATAGTTGGGGGGGGGGCCTACTAAATGTAGTGATCCATCCCCCAGGCTCTCTGTGTCCTCATTGGAACCGCCACTGCAGCAGCTTCCTTGAAGATTGAAGACACCGGCACCTTGCTGAGTCAGCGCCATGTTTGATGCATGCGCCCAGCAATTTATACAGCTCTGCAAGAAGAGACTCCTAAAGCGGGAGTGTGCTCTTGCTAAACAAAATAACAGTATCCCTCACGCACAGGGGCTTTCTCCCTGACATCATGCACTTTGAAGTTTTAATTCCACGCACCTTGTCTGGAGCTCCCAGTGAGGGGAATCTAGTCACAGTCATCCTGTCTAAATAGGGCAGGGGAACCTCCACAATGAACCAGTGGCCCAGTGATGCACAGACCTTCAGGTCGGGGTCTCTGTTAATGGATTTGGTCATCTTCCAATGGCAAAGCCTTTGCAGTTACAACACCTCCAAAGGGGACCCCGTTAGTGTTTCTGATTCCAGTCCCTATAGGCCCTCAGGGTCTTGTGACAGAGGTATATGAATTGGATATGTTGTAAACCTCCTAGTTGGTTTAATGAACACCTACGTATTTCTAAAGGGAAAAAGTAATAATGGGGAAATTGAGTTATTTTCAGTGAATGCATTTAGGATCAACATTTCTGACTTACTTTATTGACAAGCATTGGCAAAGCCAAAAGGTCTCGCTCATACAAGAGCTATTGGCTTTTCAATGTTTTGTTTAGTCACATTGTACAGCAGTACAGGTGTGCAGCATGGCTGAAAATCAGTAGGAAAAAAATTGTTTGATGTATTCAGCACCGACCACATGTTGTCACTTTTTAGGTTGAGCATAGCATTGCAAGTGCTGCTTTTCCGACATGTTGGTATGTATCTGGGCAATTACAAGCCTCAGTACTCAAATAATGTCAGTTTTAACCATGCCCACCACACGCGCATCACTATCACTCGTTCATGGGCGTGCCCTTCAAAAATCCTTTATTTTCGTTGGTAAATGCTTTACGTTTGTCCCTCCTTCAGGCAGTTTAGTTACCGCCTTGGACATTGCCCCTGTTACATGGATAATTGCACTTTTGCTGATACGTTTGACTGCGAGCTAACTTCTTTTTCCTTTTGTGTGCTCCTTCACGCTGATGCCATGTCGCTTTGAGTCGGCTCGCTTATGTGAAACTGTATTAATTTTCATTTTCAATTTATGTGACAAGAAAAGTCCAGTTAGGAGTTCAAAACGCTAGTAGGTAAAACTCGATCAAACACAAGACCCATTGCATTGCAAATGCTTGTTTCTTTACTGTCAGCAGAGTTGCACACCATCAACGCACACATGCAACATAGCTAAAAGACATTGAGAAAGCTAATAGCACAGGCATAGATCTCACCCTTGGAACCTATATAGACCTTGACAATTGCTTTTAGACACTTTGCACAGCATCTGCAATCTAAAAAAATCGGAATGAGAAGCTGCCAGCTTCATTTTATAGGCATGCACACCTACAAATACCAGGTGTTTTTAATTTTTTTTGTTACTGATCCAAGTTAGATCAGTAACTAAAATGTAAATGAAATGTGCAAAAATATTTTTTTATCATGGGGGTAAAACAGAGGGTTGTGGGGATATCAACATGGAGGGTGTGGTTGGTGGGAAGGAACATGTAAGGCATAGAGAGGCAATAGGGAGATACAGATGGGCGAGGTCAACAGGAAGGCAGGCAGCAGGGTGAAACACTCAGACAACAGAGAGCAAACACAAGTGTGGAAGGTGAGAAGTACATGGCAGCTCGAAAACATTTGCATTTGAATGGAGTGCTTAATACAAAAGAAAAAAGTAGTGCTTCAAAAGTAAGCAATGGTAGCAGAGATTCCAGCCAATCAAAGAGATTGTAAAGCCACAATCCTCTACGGGAACAACAATTACAAGATTGCAACCTGTGTCGTCAAAAAGAAGTGTAAAAACGAGTGCCAGGAAAAGCAACCAATGGTAAGGAATTGGCGGGCTCGAAGCCCCTCGGTTTTCATGGTAAGCTACAACGTGTGCTGCAAAAGACAGCGTATGCACTGTCTCATGGTTGCCAAGTTTTGCAGGTCAACATGTGATGTGCTTCTTCAGTCCATGCTTTTGATTTGAATTCTAGGACTTCTAGTTCTGTATTATAATGGAATAAACAAGACTACATATCCCCCAATTAGAAGAAAAAAAACATGGATTGGAGCAACTCAACATGCATGGACCTGGGAATCTTGGCTGGACTGTTGTCTATTATGGTCAACCTAAAAAGACAACTCGCATGGCAGCACAAACAAGGAGAGAAAGATGCATGCGTGGGTGGGTGTCAGCGAGAAAAAGCATCTGTTACCGTCACACACTGGGTGAAATAACCGCATACTGTCACTGGCAGAGGTAAATTAATTCCATATTGTTACATGAAGAGGTGAGTTAAACTTGTCATGCTGTCACACCCAGGTGAAATTACATTTGAAATTCGCCCAAAGTTGCGAGATAAACCTGGTACTGTCACAAGCAGAAGTGAGATAAAACAACTTATTGCCGGGCTGAGCATGAGAGAACTGCATGTGCTTCACACAATGTAAAATAAAAAAGTAATTAAGACACCCTTGTAAGCTAAATCCCCATTTCATTCTTGGCTTAGGATGAAACTCATGCTGTCACCCATTGGCATACTGAAGATATTAACATACACTCAGTACTCAAATAATGTCAGTTCAGTATTTGGAGGAAGAAAGATAAAATACCCTCATACTTTCCATTTGAACAGTTGACAGCCCAAATAAACCTTTTTGCAAAACAAATACTGAGTGTCGGCTGTGCAAAAAAGTAGAAGTGGGTGCTGAAGAAATTAAGAAATGAATACAATATATGCCTTCTGGAAGCTGCAGTAATCAGCAAACAATACTGAATAAGCCAAGTTCTGTAGCAATACTAAATAAGCAAACAATGCTCAACAAGGTAACTTAGGCACACACCGTATTCAACTATCTGCAGGTTGTTGTTACACTCTGTACACAGAGTAGACTTTTATGCAGCATCCTGCAGCATACTAGGACTCGAAGTCCTGGTCTCTGCGTGCCTCTAGGAGCGTATGCCTGTGAGAGTGGAAACAGAAACAAGACATTATTGATCGTTGCACGGCCTGTGAAGTACTCTGTGTGGTGCATGAATTAAGTCTGTCAATCTCTATAGTGCTATAAACAATCTTTTCTTGTGCTTTAAAAATGGTGTTGAAAACGCAACCACAAAACGAAAGGGGTAGGGGGACGTAACAACAAAAAGACAGGAATGGGGTGGGTGTAAGTGCAAGTAAGGAAATAAAAGGGTCCAAGGGAGTTCCACTCATAGTGATGCAACCCACCAGTCTGAGAGCATGTGGGAATGGTCGTCTGATTGTTTTTAAACTAAATTTGTGCATGGCGGAACGCAGCAAAAATAAGGGCGTAGCCCTGGAGCACGCGGCAGCTGCTGGGCCTGCTAAAGAAAACATGTTTTGGCAGTGCCAAGAGGAGAGAGGAGCTACAAGGGCTGTATGATGGGCACTCGCAGACTAAAGGCGCCCAGCTGCGAACATAAAAGCTGCAAAATGGCCAAATAGCCCTTGTGTTTTTGGGTGCACGAGGAGGGGAATATTGAATGTATTTCAGCAAATCACCAGTGGTGGCTGGTGACTGAAAGCAGTGGTGGGGCACAAATACAAGACGGAATTGCACCTCACTACCCACCTATTTCCATTCACCTACTCACCCACTGCCTTTTGTCACCTACCCATTTACTCATCCACATTGTCATCCACTGCCATTCACACAACTCTTATACACAGACACCCACATTTTCTCAGCCACTCTGTAAAGCCCTGCAAACACATTCAAACAAACACACATTGCCTCACCCATCCAGTATCCAGCAGTTTCAGTGATAAAAGGTACACGTTTATTTGAGCTGCAGATTACATGTTTAATATGATATATCACGTCATTAGTCTGCAGAAGAAATAAAACAATAACTAGCCATGATAAATTGCTGGAACCATTACTGCCTTTGAGAGACGAAATCACCTACAGAGGCAGTGAAAGGAGAGGAGAGCTGAGAGAACAGATTCTTTTCTTATTGTCTGTAAAAAAGATAGAGCTCCAAATTACTTGTGTGCAGGGATGTCTTTGGCATATTTATGACTTGAGGTCTTCAGGTCACACTCCTGTCTCCCAGAGAGCCCCGATGGAGTTATTTATTGTATTTATTCAATTTCTCTGCCACAGACTGGGGATTTTCTTTGCCATTTGAGTAAATAGGAAAGGGTGGAGAATAATATCGGAGTGACATGAAACGCATCAGGGCTTCTGGTGGAGGAGGAGATAAGCCAGGGACGTCACTGCGTTCTGAGAAAATGTAAGGGCTTTGAGCCCTGTCAGCCCTACTGTGCAGCTTTCAGCCACATACTGACGCAGGCGCAGTGGGGCTTTTCAAAGTGCGCAACTTTCACTCCAAAAATGTTGTGCAGAAAATGTTTTACTTTCATCATGTAATTAAATTTATGCTTCCCTAGAGAGGCCAGAAAAGGCTAGGGGCGCAGCCCCTTAGCCCTTGAACACCAGCCGCCACTGCAAATCACCACTGCCGCACTGAGGGGTCTCCAACGCTTACCTTCACCGTATAGTGATCAGCATCCAAGGCTGAGGCAGATAGAAGACCCATGTCGATTAGGAAACTTTCACCGATAAGAAGTACCAGAGTAGTACTCTGCATAAACAGCACGTTGCTTCCTGCGCCCCCTCCAGTGGGTGAATATCTGAAACGGTTGGAGTGGGTGGGAAAACATGGATAGGAGGGTGGTTTGAAGGAAAAAGTAAAATAGGAACTGGAGGGCACGAAATTAAAGTTTTAAAAAAAGAGCTACAACGCAGCCAGTGTTGACCGCATCATAGGGCAAATAGTACCTGAATCAAAGAGGACAGAGGAGGAACTAAATCACAATGAATTAATCTGTACTTGGGCTGTGCGCTGCAGACACAAAAGGAAGTGACGCAAATGCTGCCCAATGAGAAGGCAGTAGAAAAGAATGACAATAATAAGACTGTCTAATGAAACTTCTAATTCAATTCAATAACATCCGAATATTAGCCCCCGAATTTCCATGAAGCGTTTTACACACAGTAAACAATAAGAGTTCTGTCATGATAGCAGCAATCTTTATTGGAACATCAGAATGTTGGGAGCTCTATTGAAAACAATGGAGTATCAAGGCTTCTAATGGTCAGTAGAAACCAGCGCTCCAATATTCCAATGTTGTTGTTTACCACTGTTGCTGTGAACAAAGGCCTCACTGAGCCCAAGGGGATTTCAATCTTCTAGGGCTCCATGAGGCCTTTGTTTTATTTATTAGAACATTGTGCCTCTAGTGTCGGAATGTTCTAATAGCCCTATAGCCCTCAGTAGTTGGGCTATACTGGCAGGAAAGTCCTGCTCCCTTGATAAAGGCCCTCGCCTTCAGCTCGGGTCTTTAACGCTGGAGCAGGCATTTAATGGCCAGTATAGCCTACTGAGCTGTAAGGCTATAGTAGAACATTGGAATTATAGAATTTTCTGAGCCACCATAACATCCGAAAGGCCATGTCTTTCCATTCAACTTTTAATGTGTTCACTAAGAAAGAAAACGGTTCCATTTCTATTTTTAGGCATATTTGCATTTTAGAGACCCAAGTGCAATGGTCTGAAATCCGAATTTCATTCTGTATTCTTTACCAGGTTTAAAACAACTACATTATCCACATTTTCTTGTACAGAAAAAACCAAGCCAGCTTCCCTTTTAACTTGAGCACATTTGTAAACCATCTGTTCCCTACACAACACAGATTGTAGGCTGAGCAAAGCATGTCATTGAAACACTGGTCTTTGCTATCACAGCTAAATGCTTTGAAATATACAACTTTTTAAAAAGGTCTAGTCATCTGCACATTGACAATTCTTGCCATGAGAAACACATTTCGTTTGATACCATGCATGCTTTTCCTGGGCAGTTACAAGTTACAATTATAGCAGTAACCTCTGAAAGGGGTCTGTGTTCAAATAATATTTTATTTGAATGTTGCAGTAAATACAGTTAACATACTAAATGATGAGTAAAAGGCCCCACCCACTCATGAGTTTCTGTAGGTTTCTTTTCATTTAACAGTCACAAACCTTCACAAAACGTTCTCACCAAAAACCCTCACATAAACAAATCTTTAAAACCATGGATAACCTGTACTGTCAAATGTTGGGTTTGAATGGCCATCTCTCATACTGGCATACTTGGGGGCATAGTTAAGAAAAGTGGCACTGCACTCTGTGCAGTGCCACTTTTCTTGCACCCCTTAGTGCCCCTTTACCACCACCATGTGTGCGACGTATCTAGTATAAGGCACACCATGGTGCAGGGTAGGGGGCAATAGCATCATTTTTATTGATGCTATTGATGTACTTTGCAGGAGTAGCCCCAAAATATTGCCACTACTCCTGCCGAGTACATATGGGCCTATTATAAATAATAGAAGTCCCCTTTTAACGAATTGTAAGGAAATGCCCCCTTGGCATGGTTACCCCCTGAGTTTTTGCCTTTTGCTGATGCCAGTTATGATTGAAAGTGTGCTAGGACCCTGCTAACCAGGCCCCAGCACCAGTGTTCTTTCCCTAAACTGTACCTTTGCTTCTACAATTGGCAGAGCCCTGGCACTCAGATAAGACCCTTGTAAATGTTACCCCTGGTACCAAGAGCCCTGATGCCAGGGAATGTCTCTAAGGGCTGCAGCATGTCTTATGCCACCCTGGGGACCCCTCACTCAGCACATGCACACTGCCTCACAGCTTGTGTGTGCTGGTGGGCAGAAAATGACTAAGTCAACATAGCACTCCCCTCAGAGTGCCATGCCAACCTCACACTGCCTCTGGCATAGGTAAGTCACCCCTCTAGCAGGCCTTACAGCCCTAAGGCAGGGTGCACTTTACCACAGGTGAGGGCATATGTGCATGAGCACTATGCCCCTACAGTGTCTAAGCAAAACCTTAGACATTGTAAGTGCAGCCATAAAGAGAACCTGGTCTGGGAGTTTGTCAAACACAAACTCCACAGTTCCCTAATGGCTACACTGAAATCTGGGAAGTTTGGTATCCAACTTCTCAGCACAATAAATGCACACTGATGCCAGTGTGGAATTTATTGTCAAGTACACCCAGAGGGCGTCTTAGAGATGCCCCTTGAATACAAGTCCGACTCCTAGTGCGAGGCTAACCAGTTTCTGCCAGCCTGCCACAACCAGACAAGTTGCTGGCCACATGGGGAGAGTGCCTTTGTAACTCTGTGGCCAGGAACAAAGCCTGTACTGGGTAGAGGTGCTTCTCACCTCCCCCTGCAGGAACTGTACCACCTGGTGGTGAGCCTCAAAGGCTCATGCCTTTTGTTACAGCACCACAGGGCATCCCAGCTAGTGGAGATGCCCGCCCCTCCGGTCACTGCCCCCACTTTTGGCTGCAAGGCTGAAGGAGATAATGAAAAAAACAAGGAGGAGTCACCCACCAGTCACGACAGCCCCTAAGGTGTCCTGAGCTGAGGTGCCCCCTGCCTTTAGAAATCTTCCATTGTAAGTTTGGAGGATTCCCCCAATAGGATTAGGGATGTGCCCCCCTCCCCTCAGGGAGGAGGCACAAAGAGGGTGTAGCCACCCTCCAGGACAGTAACCATTGGTTACTGCCCCCCAGACCTAAACACACACCTAACTTTAGTATTTAGGGGCACCCCAGAACCCAGGAAATCAGATTCCTGCAACCTGAAACAAGAAGAAGGACAGATGACCTGAAAGCCCTGCAGAGACGACAGAGACGACAACTGCTTTGACCCCAGCCCTACCGGCCTGTCTCCTGACTCGAAGAAAACTGCAGCAGCGACGCATCCGACAGGGACCAGCGACCTCTGAGGCCTCAGAGGACTGCCCTGAACCAAAGGACCAAGAATCTCCCGTGAGCAGTGGCTCTGTGCAACGACAGCAAGAACTTTGCAACTTTCTTGCAACTTTTAAAGACTTCACTCTTCCTGCCGGAAGCGTGAGACTTCACCCTCTGCACCCGATGCCCCCGGCTCGAGCGCCAGAGAACCAACATGACAGGGAGGACTCCCAGGCGACTGCGACCTCGTGAGTAGCCTGAGACGACCCCCCTTGACCACCACAGCGACACATGCACAGAGAATCCAGAGGCTCCCCTGACTGCGACTGCCTCTAAAAAGGAACCTGACGCCTGGACCAAGCACTGCACCTGCAGCCCCCAGGACCAGAAGGAAACTCACCTCAGTGAAGGCGTGACCCTGAGGTGACCCTCTGCCTAGCCCAGTCAGTGGCTGGCCCGAGAAGCCCCCCCTGTGCCCTGCCTGCACCGCTAAAGTGACCCCCGGGTCCCTCCATTGATTCCAATACAAAACCCGACGCCTGCTTTGCACGCTGCCCATGGCCGCCCCTGTGCCGCTGAGTGTGTGTTTTGTGTGCCTACTTGTGTCCCCACCAGTGCTCTACAAAACCCCCCTGGTCTGCCCCCCGAGGACGCGGAGAGTTACCTGCTGGAAGACTGGAACCCGAGCACCCCTGTTCTCCATAGGCGCCTATGTGTTGGGCACCTCTTTGACCTCTGCACCTGACGGGCCCTGAGCTGCTGGTGCGGTAACTTTGGGGTTGCCTTGAACCCCCAATGGTGGGCTGCCTATGCCCAGGAACTTAGACTTGTAAGTGTCTTACTTACCTGACAAACTAACCATTACTTACCTCCCCCAGGAACTGTTGATTTTTGCACTGTGTCCACTTTTAAAATAGCTTATTGCCATTTTTACTAAAATTGTGTATGCTATTGCTCTAATTCAAAGTTCCTAACTTACCTGTGTGGAGTACCTTGCATTTTTTTTGTATTTACTTCAAATCTTGAACTTGTGGTTCTAAACATAAATTTAGAAAATATATTTTTCCATATAAAAACTATTGGCCTGGAGTTAAGTCTTTGAGTGTGTGTTCCTCATTTATTGCCTGTGTGTGTACAACAAATGCTTAACACTACCCTCTGATAAGCCTACTGCTCGACCCCACTACCACAAAATACAGCATTAGATTTATCTAATGTTGCCACTATCTTACCTCTAAGATGAACCCTTGGACTCTGTGCACACTATCTCTTACTTTGAGATAGTATATACAGAGCCAACTTCCTACATGCATGCTCTGAGCAGGCATTAAAAGTGCCATAAAAAATCACTAACAGATTTCCTTGTGCCATTTTTTCGGCCCCCCTAATGGGGTAACGCCCACTTTGCATACATTATGCCTGGTGCAGGCATAATGTAGTGCAAAGAGTTACAAAGCGGCGCAATTGATGCATTGTGCCACATTGTAAATATGGCGCACGGATTTAGCCTTGTTTGGCCACATTAGCATGAAAAAAAAATTATACAAATGTGGCACAAGTTTGTGCTATGGGCTTATAAATATGCCCCTTAGTTTTGTTCCACTCCCTAATCTTTTTTTTCTGGGTGAAGTGATCCATAAAATATTTTTGATGGGTAACATGAGTTCCAGCACCGAACATTTTGGCCACCTCACCACTCTATGTATGAACTCAATGGCTATGGAAAATAAAATGTGACGGCAGATTACAAAAACACATTTCCCAACTGGTCTGTTAAACATGACTCTAAAGCAATGTTCGACTTCTAAAGTGTATCTACTGTATTCTGTATGCCTCCAAATATAGGACACAATGTGAACGGGCCTCATGGCACAGCCAGCTCCAACCCTGGTATCACGCCACAAAAGTCAGAGCTCCACTCTTTCTCCCCATGGGCAAATTAAAATCCGCCATGGGGAAGCTGCATTACAGCTATTTTTCTTAAATACAAACAATCCTCATTTTACTGCTTGGCCCAAAATACTTGTGTTCCACAAGAGAATCAGATTTTGTGTCCTATGAGTTTCTTCTAGATAAATGTGCTAAGGTCAGATGGACTTCTTCATTTCCACAAGCCCACTGACACAATTTAACAAGGACTGAACAGAAATACTACATATCAAACCACTACTTTTTTTAAAACTTGTATAAACTTCTATGCTTGTATTAACTTTTATGTGTATCAAAAGTTATTTAGAAATGGCAAGTGTTTAAATATGCAGTGGAACTTGCAGTGCATTATTTATTCTCGACTATAGCAATCTCTAAAATCGAAGGGCCTGATTCACAAAGGAGTTTCTGATTGTTTTGTATTCACAAAGGGACTTACAAGTAGTATCTTTAGAGTGCAGAATCTCAACAAATAAAAGATAGGTCTTTATATGTGCGGAGACTGCTCACTCGTAAAAATATCAATCAATCAGGTGCTATTTGTATTGTGCGACTTGTCACCCTAGTGGGTTTCCAGGCACTTGCTTTAGGTGTTTATTTGAAAAGCCAGGTTTTCAGTCCCTTTCTGAAGTGGGCCAGTGAGGTACGGTGTAGAGGTGGAGGGCACTCCAGGCTCTGAAGGCAAGGTGGGGAAAAAGCGTCCTCTGGTGCAGAAGTGGCGTAAGCTTGGTATCGTTGCGAGGGCGATGTGTGCTAAGCGGAGGTTCGTGGCCAAATGGTAGAGGTGAAGGCAGTGGTTCAGGTAGAAGGGTTCTCTTGACCTCTGAGACTACTCTTAAATCCCTTTGTGAATAGCAAGCAATCTAAACGTATACAAAAGTGTGAGTTTACCTTTGTGAATCAGGACCTCCGACCTCAGCTACATATTGTGATCCCTCTAGCCATAACATCAGGTCTCTTAATGCAATTATATTTTAAAATAAGATTAAAAGTGTTTGTCTAGAGTTATTCATTATTAAAAAGTTAACTGAAAAATTCTAAGGTTCTGCAAATAATGTAGTTTTGTTATGGTATTCGGTTTTCCTAGTGAACTCAAACATGTGCACATATTTATTAACAGGCTTTTATGAACCACTCTAATATTTAAATTTTCTGTGAGAAAAAGTTTCTTGAACCATTCTAACATTTACATTTTCTGTGACAGGAATGGCAGTACTGAAACAAGGAAGAGAGGGACCGGGAGATTATTTGGTCCAGTGTACAGTCTCCCAATAATCTAATATACACTAGGTACACTGTTCCACATATACACAAGTAGCCTAGGGCACCAGAGGTGTCAGGAGCAAAAGCCCTCAAGCATCACAATGGATGACTAGCATCATCATTGGGAATTGCTCCTTGCCAGGCTGGCGCTGCAACGCTTGACGGGCTCCCCTTGAAAAGGGGAGCACTCAGCCGTCCTGTTCTGATGATAATCAGACAGTTATGCCTATATTCAGGCACCAGCAAACGCTCGGAGAGAAAAAGAATGTGAAACTAAAATTGGTTATTCATCCTAAGAATTGTTTCATAACTTTAATCAATATACTAAGATGAAGACCAAGATTAAAATCAAAAGAAAGTAATAAACTGAGTGTTGATGCTCACTTACTTTCAAAGAGCAAAAAGATAACGGGGTCTGTAATTTTAACAGTACCCACAAGTTGGGATCGACATGTTTCGCGTCGTGTGGTCCTACAGGATCCGGTGACGCTTCATCAGGACCAAAAGAAAATTTTATATAATTTCTTCTCCAATTAAAACGAAAAAAGTGACGAAAAATAAATATATATACCGGTCACTTACACTTCAAGTAAACTGGCTACGTCACTGTCAGGTCGCCCTAGGGGACAGAGAAGGGTTTATTCAAAAAAAAATTAATATATACGTACACCTGATAATATCTATTGTTGTGAATATCATGGTGTAGGTGTGCTATTCTCATAACGTGGATCAAGCAGTCATTATGTAGAGAAATGGGCTTACCATCCCCCAATCAGGAAAAGGCTCCTTAAGAGGCACGTTTCGGGGACTTGGAAACACTACCGATTGGTAAATATAAATTGACAACCAGCACAAAATTACCATGTAATTAAAATATAACAATCATATCGGTAGCACCATGCGCTCTATTGTGGGTGCGCAATATTAGTGGTACTTGGTTGGTGCTGATAACATACATGGGTAACACAGTAACTTGGTGCGTAAGTTGTATTAGTAAAAAAACATATTTAATGCTCCAAGAAGTTAATACAAGTCAGTGCAAAACAGCAAAAGTGCCACACAGATAAAAGCAGATATCAAAGAAAAGTGCTCACAATAGTGTGTCCAAAAATTATTGATATATTTCTCTATTTCAGAATGCCCGTTATAGCGAAATAATAATGTCACTTCGGAAAGTATTAAGGCGCACGATGTGCCCAAAGAAAAATAAAGTTAAGTAATACGCTGGGCAGTCGTATCTTAGCTTGATACAAAACCACGGCTCTACTCACGGTTGTTCGCCAGGTCCGTTACTAAGGACCTACCCTCCGATACGGCGTCTCGCACATGTGGAGTGCGAGCGCCGTCGGAGCTCTAAAAGACGCCGCCGACCCGGAAACGCCTCTGGACACACTATTGTGAGCACTTTTCTTTGATATCTGCTTTTATCTGTGTGGCACTTTTGCTGTTTTGCACTGACTTGTATTAACTTCTTGGAGCATTTGCATTAAATATGTTTTTTTACTAATACAACTTACGCACCAAGTTACTGTGTTACCCATGTATGTTTTCAGCACCAACCAAGTATCACTAATATTGCGCACCCACAATAGAGCGCATGGTGCTACCGATATGATTGTTATATTTTAATTACATGGTAATTTTGTGCTGGTTGTCAATTTATATTTACCAATAGGTAGTGTTTCCAAGTCCCCGAAACGTGCCTCTTAAGGAGCCTTTTCCTGATTGGGGGATGGTAAGCCCATTTCTCTACATAATGACTGCTTGATCCACGTTATGAGAATAGCACACCTACACCATGATATTCACAACAATAGATATTATCAGGTGTACGTATATATTAATTTTTGTTTTGAATAAACCCTTCTCTGTCCCCTAGGGCGACCTGACAGTGACGTAGCCAGTTTACTTGAAGTGTAAGTGACCGGTATATATATTTATTTTTCGTCACTTTTTTCGTTTTAATTGGAGAAGAAATTATATAAAATTTTCTTTTGGTCCTGATGAAGCGTCACCGGATCCTGTAGGACCACACGACGCGAAACATGTCGACCCCAACTTGTGGGTACTGTTAAAATTACAGACCCCGTTATCTTTATGCTCTTTGAAAGTAAGTGAGCATCAACACTCAGTTTATTACTTTCTTTTGATTTTAATCTTGGTCTTCATCTTAGTATATTGATTAAAGTTATGAAACAATTCTTAGGATGAATAAACAATTTTAGTTTCACATTCTTTTTCTCTCCGAGCGTTTGCTGGTGCCTGAATATAGGCATAACTGTCTGATTATCATCAGAACAGGACGGCTGAGTGCTCCCCTTTTCAAGGGGAGCCCGTCAGGCGTTGCAGCGCCGGCCTGGCGAGGAGCAATTCCCAATGATGATGCTAGTCATCCATTGTGATGCTTGAGGGCTTTTGCCCCTGACACCTCTGGTGCCCTAGGCTACTTGAGTATATGTGGAACAGTGTACCTAGTGTATATTAGGAATGGCAGTACACCTGCCCATAGTAAACAATCTTCTCCCTTGAGGGTCTATATTGTATACTCATAAACTTTGGGGGAAGGAATATGGCTCTGTATATATTATACATAGGTTATTAATATAGCCTTAGAACCCGCCGTAGTGGGCTCTACCGGCCATTAAAGGCCCGCTCCCACGTTAAAGGTCCCATCTGAAGGCGAGGGCCTTTAATAAGGGAGAGGGCCTTTAATGGCCGGTAGAGCCTGCTACTGCGGGTTCTAAGGCAATTAGAACATTCTGCCACTCGAGGGCAGAATGTTCTATCAAATAAAACAAATTCCTCACAAAGCTCGAGGGGATT
Source organism: Pleurodeles waltl (assembly GCF_031143425.1). Lineage (NCBI taxonomy): Eukaryota > Metazoa > Chordata > Amphibia > Caudata > Salamandridae > Pleurodeles > Pleurodeles waltl. The sequence continues at coordinate 1,277,025,031 of NC_090446.1, read as the reverse complement.
AAAATCTGTTGCTGTGAACAAAGAGAACAGTGGGATGTTGACGCTCCGGGCTTTTACCAGCCAGTTAACAGCCCAGAGCACTCCACAGTCTGCAAAGGAGCCCCCAACATTCCAATGTGCTAATATATGCTTTTTTTCTATCCTGAGGAAGCCTAGGTGACGAGGCCGGCAAAACACGAGTTAGCTAGAAGCTCCTAATGAAGAGAACGGAATAAAGAATATTTGTTGGAAGAATCTGATAATGCCCAGGTCTTTTTTATGAGTGTGCTCAAAGGACTTTAATTTTAGTTGTTTCCTACTGGAACCTAGGATTCAGGCTAGGATAAACAATTTTAACTTGCTCTTTACGTGTTGAAAGGTTTGAGAATACTACTTCATGAGCCAGGATCGTGTATTTCATTTTATCTTGTTGTAAGTAGTGGCCAATGTATTATTTTAAGTTTAAGGGAGGGGGGAGTTTCAGGTTTTCTTTTGAAAGTATTAGGCATGTTTTTTTGCAGAATGTTGGTCCGTATTTAGTTTCAGTTCTCTTTTTTTAGTATCTCCAAGAAGCAAGGTGTTACAATAATCTCCCAAATGTCAAATAGCAGCTCTGCTGATAGAAGGTCTTTGAACTTCTACCTAGAATGTACTGATTATCTTGAGTATCTTAGTATAAACAAATGACATCCTTTAAACATTAGTATGTTTCTCCATCAGCACTCTCAATCCAAAAATAGAGACTGAAGTTTTAACTTTATCATATATGCATGTGTATATTTATGCATATCTATGTATTTGTCCTTGTATGTAGATATGTATTCATGTATTATGTGGTATTTCTATAGCAAAAGGTAGTGACCAGTGGCGGCCGGCAGCTTTAGGAGGGAGGGGGGCGGGCAGGAAGCACACACACACACTCATTCTTTCACCTACAGACATGCACGCACGCACATCCATTAACAACACTCATAACATTCAAACATGCACGCACGCACCAAACATTCATTTTAAAAGTTCATTCACACACACATGCACGCACGCACATCCATTAACAACACTCATAACATTCAAACATGCACGCACGCACCAAACATTCATTTTAAAACATCACACACACTCATTCTTTCACGCACGCACACACATCCATTAACACTCAAAACATTCAAACATGCACGTACGCACCAAACATTCATTTTAAAAGATCACACACACTCATTCTTTAACACACACACGCACGCACATCCATGAACAACACTCAACATTCAAGCATGCACACACACACACACCAAACATACTTTTTAAAACATCACACACTTACCTTCAGCCTTGAGGTCCCAGGAGGGTTGGGACTGCTGCCTTCCCTCATTGGCTGAACTTAGGTCAGCCAATGAGGGAAGGCAGCAGTTCCAGCCTTGTCGAAGAGTGGGATGGGGGCCAGTGAGACTGCTGACCCCACCCCATTCTGTGACGAAGTGTCACTGATTGATACTCGCCCTGGGCGCTTCAGGGCTTAAACCTGAAGCGCCCAGGTCAAAGTCAATGGGTGACGCTTTCCTCGTCACCCATGGGAGGCCCTTGAGGCACCTTTGCTGAGCCGAGGAGGTCACGCCCATAGGAGCTGTGACCTCCTCAGCCCAGCAAAGTTCAGCTCAGGCAGCCAGGAGTCTGCGCAAATCGCACATGTCTCACTCCTGGCTGTCTGAGCTGAAAATGAAGAGTGTCTGTCAGGCTGACCTTTGTTCAGCCTGACAGACACTCTTCATGAGGTGCAAAAGGTGGGGGAGGGGTGGCCCCTCTGCCCTAAAGGACGGGTCATGCCTGGTAGTGACATACTGTGTAGAGTTGAGAGCAAAGATACAGTCAACAAGCAATTGGAGGAGTATTCGGATTCCGAAAGTGTAAGTGGATTGTTAGCACATAGTGTTGCAGTTTTCTTTACATATGTGTGTTCTTGGCTCATTCCTACATTGGAGCAGGGTTATGGCAGTCCTCATGAATACAGTGATGTTGTTTCAGATCTTGAGTAAACAGATGAAAAAGATCAGTTGCATTCTATTTATTTTTTTGCATTCCTTTGTCTCCAGCCTGATGGTGCGCTGGGTGCGGGTGTGCCAGGAGTTACCAGCATATAGGCGCAGGTGCTGGTCATGATGTTATGTAGATGATATTTCTAGGTTTGAAGATGATGTAAACTAGCAAGGGGAGCCAGTAGGGTTCTTGCAAACTGGCAGCAATGTGATCATATTACTTGAGACCCTTCGTAAAGAGTACTGCAGCATATAGGATGTCCTTCAAGGGACCAGCGTGGAGACTGTGTAGCAGCACATTGCAATCTACCAGATGCTAGAGAACGAGAACTTGAGTAACAGTTGTGTCACTTTTTTGTAGGACTCATTTCACTTTCCTTATTAGAGAGAACTGACACCTGGCTGTCTTAGTTTTCTTGGTGAAGTGTCATTGAGGGAGAGGTTGGTGTCCAGAGTGAATCCAAATGACTTGGTCTTCAAACTAGGGGCAGGCGACCCACCTAGGGTGTCCTCAAGGGATCCCAGAGGGGGTGCCAGGCTCTGGCCAAAAGAAGCATTACACAGATAACAGTGTTTTGTTTTAAGCAGGAACATGTTGTTGCATTTTAAAAAAGGTAACAGTACTTAAATGCAGTGTTTAGATACGACATATTTAAGCACTGCCAGTTTTATAAAATATTTGTGAAAAATTCTGAGGGGGGTCCAATGATTTGTTTTTCAACAGTGCGGGCACGTCATTAAAACGTTTGGAGGCCACTGCCGCAAGGCTAGGGAGGAAGCGTCAATGACAGTAAAAATGGACTTCTGTTCACAGGAGGGGAACCCAGGAAGTATTGCAAAGGAAGGCGACCCACAGTGGAAAAATAAATCGTAAGGAGAAACGAAGGAGGGGAGGTCGAGACTGGGGAACACCGAGCAGGAGGGGTGCGGGACGGAGGAAGGAGAGAGAGAGAGAGAAAGAGAGACAGGGAGAACCATCCAAGGAAACACTGGGTGAATCCGGCGGTACAAGGAAGACCACAGACCTGACCGGAGAGGAGGATGAATCGTGGATGGAAGAGTGGTGGGTCCCAGAGCCACCCAAGCAGTGTGAATGCCGACCACAACTCTAGGAAGAGTTGTGGCAGACGTGGTGAGTGACGAACTAACTGCCTGGCATTTGTAACTTGGAGATATTTTGTTTTTCTTCTTTTCTCTTTTTCTTTACCCACCACCTCCCCTTGTTGTGGGATCCCTTTAAAGTTTTCCTTCTATTTTGGGACCTCATTCAACTACCCATTCTGTTTTTGTTTTTGTGACCTTCACTCTCTTCCCTCGATAACTATAAGGGAGTGAGAAGTGACTAAGAAAGAAGTATTGAAAAGACAAAAGAAGAGGTTATTGATGGACTCAGGCTAAGGGAGCGAGTTGTGTTGTCCTGATTGTTTTGCTAACCTTATTTACTGCGGCACTGTTTCCTGCCCCCCCCACAACCTTATTTTGGGAGAATAATATTTTTTCTAGCTTACGCGTCAAGAATTTTCAATTCTATTAAGGACACGGAGGCGAGGATTATGCTACCTCTTTCTTTACTGATCCAAACACAGCAGCCAATCACATCACAATAAACAAAAAACTACATTTCCCAAGATGCTCAAGTCCCAGCATCACATGATCCAATCACCAAGTGTGACCTTAGCCCACATAAGCCATAACCTTAAACGTCACATCCTCTTTCTTTGTCCAAACCGATAACTTTTCAACTTCTTCAACAAACTTCTTCTGCAATTGCTGATTCAAAACTTCTCCCATCTGAATCAAACGTCTATCGAAAATTTAACCAGAACTGATTCTCGAGGCAACCTCTTACTCTTTGAGGCAAAAGAACGTGTAACACCAAGACACCAGGATAATACCATCAGGAATTCTTCTGATCCGAACCTGGGATAAGCAACAAATAAAAAAGGTAATATCTCAAAATGCTAGACATATCCAACAAAATTTATTTTCCGAGTCAATCTCCAATATATAACAAAGGGAGGGTATAAATGAATCAAGTTTATAAACATATACACATTAACAGCATTTCTTTATTCATTTAAGGGAGGGATAATCCTTGCCTCCGTGTCCTTAATAGAATTGAAAATTCTTGACACGTAAGATAGATTTTTTTTAATTCTATATCAGGACCGGCTGCTCAGATTATGCTAGTTCAGAGCTGATCAATAACAGCAGAAGCAACATCCATCACAGGTTTAAAATAAAATTTACGAAAAGTAAATTCAGAAGACCAGTCTGCCGTCTTCATAATATCCTCAAGGCTAGAACCTAAGGTATATGATTTTGAAGCCATAGCCTCTCTAACAGAATGAGCTCCAAATTGACTGGTATTAATACCTGCTTCACTCATTAACCATTGTATCCATCTCGAGAGAGTGGCTGAGGAAAGGCTTCTGCAAAGAAATTAGCACTTGACCATTCATGTTCTGTCTAAACTCCTCAGTAACCAGTTCATATTCTTTTAAGCATTGTACCACACATAACTTTGAATTATCCTGGAAACCAAGGGTAAGATACTGACCTGCAATTAGTTTTAGTTCTTCTAGAAATATTGAACGTAACACCATTAGGTGAGTAAATCCTACCAGATAAGTCTAAGGCCTTGACATCCGAAACTCTCTTACAGGAAACTAGGCATAACAACCTAGCCAACTTTGCCGAAAGCTGTTTGCAGGATAAATATTTGTTACTAGGCCAAGAATCTATAAATGTTAACACAATGTTCATGTCCCATAACACCAAATATTTGGCCTGGGGGGGATTAGAAAAACAAATACCTCTCAATAACTTGCAAACAAGGGGATGTTCCCCCACTGGTTTGCTATCAATGTGTTTATGACCAGAAGAAATAGCTGATCTAAAATTATTAACTGTCCTATAGGCTAGACCTGAAAAAGGTAGTTCAGCCAAAAAATTGAGGATTAAATCAATATTTGACTCCATGGGATTGATACCCCTTCCATTGCACCAACTATCCCATATACACCATACAGATGCATATCTCTTGTGGGTGATAGAGGCCCAGGCTTGCTTGATATAGTTCTCAGCCTGTTGCCAAAGTCCTGGGGTTTTCCATCTTGTCCTGAAACCATCCATGCCATCAACGTTAGATTCCCTGATGCAATCATTGGATGTTGAAGGCCCTCCGGACTCAATAACAGATTCTGGCGAGGAGGGATGAGCAACGGAAGAGCACATGCTAACTGAAGTGCAATAGGGAACCAGGGTTGAGACCTCCACAATGGAGTCACCAAAACCAGATCTGATATCTGCATCCGAACTTGAGACAGGACCCTAGGAATCAAAAGAAACGGAGGGAACGCATTACACTGAAAAGGGGACCAATTCTGCAAAAAGGCATCTGTCGCTATTGCCAGGGGATCTGGCCTCCAACTGAAGAACTTCGGGATCTGAGCATTGAGTCGAGACGCAAAAAGATCTATCTCGCAAGGACCCCATTCCTAGACTATCTGTTGGAAAATAATTGGATCCAGTCTCCAATCGCTGGGATCCGTCAGGTATCTGGAGTTCCAATCTGCAATGGTGTTCTGAACTCCCGGAGGGTACTCCGCCAGAACCACCAACCTGTGACTCAAACAGTAATGACAAAACTCCTTGGCTATCTCCGCTAAGACCCTGGACTTCGTTCACCCCAGCTTGTTGACATAACGCACTGCTGAAATGTTATCCATTCGCAGAAGAATGCAGCAGTCTGTCTTGTGAGGTGACAAGCTCTTTATTGCAAATGAGCCAGCTAGAAGCTCTAAGCAATTGATGTGGAGATCTTGCTCCGTCATTGACCAGCGACCCCCTGTCACTACAGATCCACAGCGGGCTCCCCATCCCCACTGACTGGCGTCTGATTCTATGACAACTTCCGGGTGAGACCCGAATATGGCCCTGCCATTCCATGCCTCCATGTGGTGAAACCACCACTGAATCTCTTCCTTGACCTCTGAGGATAAAGGAATCAAAGCCAAGTAACTCAGACCCTGGCTCAAGTACTTGATCTTCAGTCTCTGTAGAGCTTGATAATGTAGGGGGGCAGGGAAGATTGCCTGAATGGAGGAGGCCAAAAGACCCACCAGTTAGGCAATGTTCCTTAGAGAAATAGTCGGACTGGTTAAAGCTGATTGCAACTCCCTCTTGATGTTGCGAATTTTTAACGAGGGGAGAATCAGTTGCGACTGAACTGAGTCGATCTTGAAGCCCAAAAACTCTATCACTTGAGTTGGTTTCAACAATGACTTCTGCGCATTGATAAGGAAACCTAAATCCTGTAACAGACTGATTGTCCAGTTCAAATGCGTCAACAAAGTCTGGGAGTCCTGCGCCATCACTAAGATGTCATCCAAATAAATGATTAGTCGAACTCCCTTGGTTCTCAGCCATTCCACCACTGGTCTCAACAGCTTCGTGAAGCACCAGGGGGCCGAGGATAGGCCGAATGGTAGAGCTGTGAACTCCGAACAATGACCCTTCCATTGAAATTGGAGAAATCTCCTGTGAGGGGCAAAAATCGGAATTGAGAGGTACGCATCCTTTAGATCTAGGCGTACCATCCAGTCTCCTTCTAAAAGGATATCTCTCAACATGTGAATTCCTTCCATCTTGAAGTGTCTGTACACTATCCAAGAATTGAAGTCTTTTAGATTTAGAACCAGGCGATGTCCTCCGCTTTTCTTGTCTACCACAAAAATGGGATTGCAGAACCCAGAAGGGTGAGGAGCTGAAAAATCTACTGCTCCTTTGTCTAATAAAGCTTGTACTTCTACAAAACTCTGATTTTCTCAGGAAAAACTCATTTGTACAGGGGGTGACAGTTGGAACGGAGCGCTGATAAACTCCAGATGAAAACCTGATACCGTCTGAGGAATCCAAGGATCCCCAGAGATTTTTCCCCATTTGTCCACAAACAATCCCACTCTTCCCCCAAGCATAACTTGAGAATGGTGAATAATGCTTACCAGTAAAGGAGGAGTCTTGTATCGCTCCTTGCTGCCCTCTGCCATGCCCCCTGCGGAATCTGGGCCTACCTCCTCTAGAGCGAGAGGGGGAGAAGGTGGCATCCGATTGGTCTCCGGACCAGTTACCCCTACCTCTAGGGTAGTAGTTTTGGGGACTGGAAAAAGATCCCGGCCGGACATTCGTCCACCATAACGCTCAGCCCTGAGAAAAAGGCCTCACCTAAAACCTTTTTAAGGGACAACTGCTCTTTATCCAGGGTGGAAAAGGTGGAACAAAATTTCGCCAACTCCTTCATAAAAGATGAGCCAAAGAGAAGACCTTCTGCAGCTGGTCCCGCTTCTGAAGAGGCTAAGGTGGTCATTACAACCCTGGCGGTCGGTGGTATAGTGGCGGTAAGACCACCAACAGGCCGGCGGAAGAAAAAAATGGAATCACGACCGTGGCGGAAACCACCAACATAGACAGCCACTTTAACACTCCGACCGCCACGGCGGTACAAACAAACAGCATGGCGGTCACCGCCAACAGACAGGCAGAGGACAATGTACCGCCCACAGTATCACAACCTACCAATCCGCCACCTTTTCCCGGGGCGGATTCACCACAAACAAAAACACGGCAGAAACTGGACTTCGAGGGGAAAATGCTCACCTCTACATACCCCACGAGGAATCCGGAAGCCATGGAACCCAAGCTCCAGATCCTGCCATCCCTTATCTTCTTGTTCCTCTACCAGGAGCACGAAGCCCGGCGGCGAAGACCACAGTGAGTACTGCACCTACGACACAGGGGAGGGGGGAGGGAAAAAACAGGGACACACACACGCAACACTCCCACCCCCACCCTCACCCACTACAACACACACACTAATACAGCATGATACATTACAGTTACACCCCCCAAAGCCCCCGGAAGAATGCAAAGACAAAAGGAAATGAGTGTAACCATTGTAATATATTAAAGTCCAGTACGCAAAACTATATATACACTATTAACAAATATATACACCAAGAATAGTAGTCCAGGTAGTGCTCCATTGAAGTCCGTGGAACACAGGGCCCACGCAGCATGGGCGAGGCCCACACTCGATCCCCGAACATGATGGAGAGAACACTGCAGGGGCATCATTTAGCAATAAAACAGGCACCTCAGGGGGAAGGGAAAGGGGGGCACCTTAGCCGGTTGAGTGCACAACGCCAAATCCACAAGGGGGCCACATGCCCACTGTTCAATCCTGGGGAGTGCAAAGCCACATTCTCTCAAGTCTCTACAGTGGGTGGGTTGCCCACTGTTCAATCCTGGGGAGTGCAAAGCCACAGTATCTCAAGTCTCTACAGTGGGTGGGTTGCCCACTCTTCCATCCTGGGGAGTGCAAAGCCACAGTCTCTCAAGTCTCTACAGTGGGTGGGTTGCCCAATCTTCAATCCTGGGGAGTGCAAAGCCACAGTCTCTCAAGTCTCTAAAATGGGTGGGTTGCCCACTCTTCAATCCTGGGGAGTGCAAAGCCACAGTCTCTCAAGTGGATAGCAGTCTCCACTGGTTCTGGAGGGGGCTTTGTGCCCAGAGTGCTTCATCCTGCCAAGGACCGAGGTAGTGGATGTAAATCTCCACTGGTTCTGGAGGGGGCTTTGTGCCCAGAGTGCTTCATCCTGCCAAGGACTGAGGTAGTGGATGTAAATCTCCACTGGTTCTGGAGGTGGCTTTGTGCCCAGCGTCCGACATCCTGCTCGTGGTGGACTCAGTAGTGTCAGTGCCCTTGGCGCTCATGGGCCAGCGGTGCTTGTGGCGGCGGTGTCCTGTGCAGCAGTGCTTGTGGCGACAGTGTCTTGTTCAGCGGTGCTTGTGGCGGCGGGTCCAGTTCAGCGGTGCTTGTGGCGGCAGTGTCCTGTTCAGCGGTGCTTGTGGCGGCGGGATCCTGGCAGTGGCTCAGCTGCTGGCGGTCCTGTCTGGCCCAGCAGGGCTGGTGCTGGCGGTCCTTTATGGCCCAGCGGGGCTGGTGGTCCTTTATGGCCCAGCGGGGCTGGTGCTGGCGGTCCTTTATGGCCCAGAGGGGCTAGTGCTGGCGGTCCTTTATGGCCCAGTGGTGCTGGTGCTGTTGGTCCTGTCCTGGGCAGCTGGGCTGGTGCTGGCGGTCAGGTCCTGGGTAGCTGGGCTGGTGCTGGCGGTCCTGTGCTGGGCAGCTGGGCTGGTTCTGGCGGTGGCCTCCTGGGCAGCTGGGCTGGTGCTGGCCTCCTGGGCAGCGGGGATGATGGCGGTGGCCTCCTGGGCAGCGGGGATGATGGTGGTCTTCTCCGCCGTGCTGCTCTTCCCAGACTTCCTGAGTTTCTTGTGCCCCTTCCCCACCTTGGAAGGTGTCGCAGCTGACTCCACACTCCCACCTGTACCCCTGAGGGTGGCTTTGGTGGCTGGAGTCTTCCCCCTCTCCCGCCGGGCACTGGCCAACTTTTGATGTTTGACAGTCCGTGTTGTGGCTCCGTGCCACACTGGCTGCCCTGCTGCCCGGTGCACTCCAGATTCCGGTGACTACAGGCACCACTGGTCCCGGAGATGTTGTGGCTGAGGTGCTAGGTCGGGACCTGGAGAGTCAGGCCCTAGGAGACTGACGGGGTGGGGGAGGTGAGGGAAAGAGGTCAAGGGTGGACAGGAAACGTTTCTTGGGAACACTGGGACTGGTAGCTGGAGGGGGTTTGGGAGAGGAGGAAGAGGTTGTGGTTGTAGGAGGTGTTCGTTTGGTGACTTTGGGTGAAGATGCATGCGCTGTAGGCTGTCGTGAGGTGGATGGCTGTTGGGTGGGTGTGTGGCTGCGTTTGTGTATCTTGGGAGGTGGCGTCACAGACACACTGGGAGAGGACACAGGGGACGTGTGAATGGTAGTGGGGTGGTGAGTGCAGGTGAGCGGGGTGTGGTGGTGGGTGTGCTGGTGATGGAAGTAGTGGCTGTAGATGTAGGGCATGCAGGTGTAAGTGTAGACGAGACTGGGAGGGAGGAGGGAGACGAGGAGGAGGGGCACACAGTGGAGGCAGTGGATGTTGGTGTGTCTGCATGTGTGTGATGCTTGCGTGAGTGCCTGTGGAATGTGTGGTGCTTATGTTTGCCTGAGCTTCCCTTGTGTGTTGACATGTGTGCATGCTGGTCTGAAGGTGTGCTTGGGATAGGCTGAGGTAGAGGGGATTGGGTCTTGGTGGAGGAAGTTGGAGGGGGGAGGCTAGAGACAGGGACAATAGCTGCCATCAGTGCTGAGGCCTGAGTCTGAAAAGCTCGCTGAAGGGCCGTCTGACCAGAATGAATGCCCTCCAGGAATGCATTTGTTTGTTGCAACTGCCTTTCTACACCCTGGATAGCATTCAAAATGGTAGACTGCCCAACAGTGAGGGACCTGAGGAGGTCAATGGCTTCCTCACTGAGGACAGCAGGGGTGACTGGGGCAGGGGCTGAGGTGCCTGGGACGAAGGTGATGCCCACCCTCCTGGGTGAGCGGGCACGGGGCAAAGGCTGAGGGGCTGCTGGGAGGGCGGTGCTGGTGCGGGGGTGGTGGCTGTACCTGTAGATGCGGGGGCACAGATGTGTCCGCCACCACAAGGGAGCTCCCATCAGAGGAGGAGTCCGTATCACTGGTGTCAGCTCCTGTCCCCGCCGTGGAGCTCCCCTCGCCCTCCGTCCCACTGGCGAATTCCGAGTCCGTAGCCTCGCCCTCCGGGGCCATGTGGGATGCAGCTCCCTCCTGCTCCGGTGCCACTGCTCCTCCGCCTGATGATGCTAATGCACACAAGAATAGGGCGACCACAAAAAGGGGGGGGAGAACGACAGAAGAAAGACATGTTGAGTGCATGCATTACCGCTACCGTTGGCGGACACGACAGACAATCATTGGCCCGCATCCCTACCCTTGCCATGTGGCACATGCACTCACCGTAGTTTCATGCACGCCTCAGTCTCCCCCCCCATCTTTCATTCACCCCACTCCACACAGGCATAGCCCATACAGCATGCTCCCAGTGTACTTACCTGTTTGTCTGGAGGACCGTAGAGTAGCGTGTACTGGGGAGGACCCCATCCACAAGTTTCTCCAACTCCTCTGATGTGAAGGCAGGGGCCCTTTCCCCAGATGCACGAGCCATTGTCTCTTCCAGACTGAGGTCACAGCAGCACTTGCAGTGTAGGTCCTCTCCTGTCGAAGATCAGGTATCGAGTGATTGAACAGATAGAAATTGGCGGTCAAGTCCGCGGTGGTGCGTACCGTCTCCGTCGGCGTACATCGTCATTGGCTCCTGGGACCCTATAGGGTCCAATGTTAACCAATGTAGAATTGCGCTGCGGTCTTCGACCGCCTACCGTGACAGTGTACAATGCCAGCGCAGTTACCTCACATCCCATTGTCCCACTTTACAGGTCAGGCAGCCGCCATTTCAGGGGCCCACATGGCTTAATTTTTAACTGCGTCACACATACCTAGGGCTTGGCTCAACACTCATACAGGCCAAATTTAGGAATATGATTCGTGTTCTGTGTAAGCTGTGGGTACGTACCTCTAAAGTGCTCGCTGTTGTCATTCATAGGTACCGTCCGCTGGGACATGTGAGGAGATGGCGGCATCCTCCGGTGTACAGACCGCTGGTGGACCTGTCGACCATGGAGGAAAGACATGTGATCATCACCTACAGGCTTGATCGTGCCACAATCCTGGAACTGTGTGCCCAGCTGGAGCCAGACCTGATGTCAGCTATCCACCATCCCACAGGAATCCCCCCTCTAGTGCAGGTGCTGCCAGTACTCCATTTCCTTGCAAGTGGGTCTTTTCAAACAACAGTGGCCATAGCATCAGGGATGTCCCAGCCTATGTTTTCCAACGTGTTGTCCAGAGTGTTGTCTGCCCTGCTGAAACACATGCAGAGCTACATCATTTTCCCTCAGGTGGAGGATTTGCCTACAGTGAAAGGTGACTTCTATGCCCTGGGACATATCCCCAACATCATAGGTGCCATTGATGGAACACATGTGGCTTTGGTACCCCCCGCAGGAGTGAACAGGTGTACAGAAACCGGAAGAGTTATCATTCCATGAATGTGCAGATGGTGTGTTGGGCAGACCAGTACATCTCCCATGTGAATGCCAAATTCCCTGGCTCAGTGCATGACGCTTACATCCTGTGGAATAGCAGCATCCCTTATGTGATGGGTCAACTCCAGAGGCACCGTGTGTGGCTATTAGGTGAGCACCTGGAAGCAAGTCAGTGGGAATGGTTGTCTGGATCTGGGGATATCCCTGCAGGTTAGTGTGTGTCTAACAGTTGCCCTCGCCATTTGCAGGTGACTCTGGTTACCCCAACCTGTCATGGCTACTGACCCCAGTGAGGAATCCCAGGACAAGGGCAGAGGAACGCTACAATGAGGCCCATGGGCGGACTTGGAGGATTATAGAGCGGACCTTCGGCCTCCTGAAGGCCAGGTTCAGGTGCCTTCATATGACAGGTGGATCCCTATTCTACTCACCAAAGAAGGTGTGCCAGATCATCGTGGCCTGCTGTATGCTTTACAACTTACCTTTTCTGCAGGAGGATGGTCCAGATGGCAGTGTTGTGGCAGCTGTGGAGCCTGTGGACAGAGAAGACGAGGAAGCAGAAGAAGAGGACATCGACAACAGGAACTCTGAGATCCTGCAATACTTCCAGTGAGACACAGGTAAGAATACAAACCTGCCTACTACATGTACTTTAACACTAGTACCTCTCTACTGTCTGTCGTTTTCACCCAGTGTATGGTCACTGAGTTGTCACTTTCCCTTACGATTTCACAGATGTGGGTCCAACTGTGTGACATCTGCTTTGTTTCCTCATGGACTAGAGCTGTGTGACATAGGTATGTTGACATTACAATTGAAAGAGCATTTTGTCACTGTAATTGCTAATACACTATTTCGAAATCACAGACAGACTCCAGATTGTTTTGTGCTTTAAGGGTGTTTATTTCAGTGCTCAATATTGGAGGGGGTTGTAAAATGGTGAGGGGCGATGGTGGAGGAATGTCCATGGCAGAGTCCTGTCTATTAGTCTCACAGGTGCATTACCCAAATGGGCATAGGAAGTGGAGCTGAGGCAGTTTGAAGATGGACAGGGTGACAAGGTGGGACAGAAGGATGACATTCAGGGTGGTCTAATTTCTTGGTGGGGGTCTTGGCATTGTTCTCTGTCTTTCTCCTGGATCTCAGGGACCGTTTGCGGGGTGGTTCTCCCTCTGCAGGGGGTGGGGTGCTGGTGTGTTGGTCCTGTGGCGGTGCCTCCTGTCCACTAGTGCCGGCAGAGGTGGTGGTCAGTTCATCGTCCAGGCTAGTGTCAGGGGCCCCTTGTTGTGCCACAGTGTCCCTCCTGGTGTTGAGGACTTCCTTCAGCATCCCTACGATGGTGCCCAGGGTGGAATTGATGGATCTGAGTTCCTCCCTGAAGCCCAAATACTGTTCCTCCTGCAGGCGCTGGGTCTCCTGAAACTTGGCCAGTACCGTTGCCATTGTCTCCTGGGAATGGTGGTAGGCTCCCATGATGTTGGAGAGGGCCTCGTGGAGAGTGGGTTCCCTTGGCCTGTCCTCCCCCTGTCGCACAGCAGCCCTCCCAGTTCCCCTGTGTTCCTGGGCCTCCATCCCCTGGACCGTGTGCCCACTTCCACTGCCCCCAGACCCCTGTTGTTGTTGGGTTGGTGGGTTAGCCTGGGTTCCCTGTAGTGGTGGACACACTGCTGATTGACGTGTCCTGGGGACAGAGGTATGGGCCTGCTGGGTGGGTGGTGTGCTGGTGTTTCCAGAGGGGGGAAGCTCTGTGACTGTGTGAGGTGAACCAACTGTCCAGAGGTCCCAGATGCGCCGGGCTGGTCATCTAGATGCAGTTGGACAGAGCTGCTGTCATCACTGTGGGCCTCTTCTTTTGGTGGTGTGGACATGTGTGGACCCTCCTGTCCGGTGACGTTGGGTAGGAGTCCTGCAGGGGTATAAAAGGATGTTATTACATCCCTGTGTGCCATGGTGTGCAATGGGTGGGTGACCGTGTACCCCAGTGCTTGCATTCCTGTGTGGGTCCTTGTGTGATGGTGGTTTGAGGGGTGTATGGGTATGTGCAGTGGCCATGCTTTGGTGATGGGTGTCCATGCTTTGTTGTTGCATGCAGGGCTTGGTGTTAGGATGTGTGGTTTGTGATGTTGGGACATTTGTGAGGAGTTGGAGTGATGGGGGTGAGGGTGGGGGTATGTGATGGCATGCAAGTAGGGTGTAGGATGTAATAGTTAAAATTCGACTTACCAGAGTCCATTCCTCCATCCACTCCTGCGAGGCCCTCAGGATGCAGAATCGCCAAGACTTGCTCCTCCCATGTTGTTAGTTGTGGGGGAGGAGGTGGGGGTCCGCCGCCAGTCCTCTGTGCCACAAGGTGGTGTCTGGAGACCACGGAACGCACCTTCCCCCGCAGATCGTTCCACCTCTTCCTGATGTCATCCCTATTTATTGGGTGCTGTCCCACTGCGTTGACCCTGTCCACTAGTCTGCTCCATAGCTCCATCTTCCTAGCAATGGAGGTGTGCTGCACCTGTGATCCGAATAGCTGTGGCTCTACCTGGACGATTTCCTCCACCATGACCCTGAGCTCCTCCTCAGAGAACCTGGGGTGTCTTTGCCGTGCCATGGGGTGGTGTCGGTGATGTGTGGGGTGGTGTGTGTAGTGATAAGCGGGGTGATATTTAGTGGTGTGTTGTGTGAGGTGTGTGGAAGTTATGTGGGTGATGATATTGTGTGCATGTGGATGCTTGGTAGTTATTTGTAGTGTCTCTCTCTGGCCTTCTCTCAGTAATTTTGTCGTAGGGGTTTGTGGGTGATGTGGGTGTGTGTTTTATATTGTATTGGATGTGTGGGAGTGGTGTGTGTATGTGTATCAGGTGTGTGTATTTGGAATTGTCCAATGTGGTAGTGTTTTGTAAATGTGTGTGTATCGCCAATGGAATACCGCGGTTGAAAGACCGCCGCATGGATTCGTGTGTCGTGATAGTGTGGGTGTATTTCTGTTGGCGTGACGGTGGAGGTTTTGTTTTCGCCAGTTTATCACTGACCTTTGGTGTGGCGGAATTCCGCTGCCGCAGCGGTGTGTTGGCATTCTTCTGCACGGCGGTTAATGGCTTTTGCCGCCAATGTTGTAATGAGGGCCTAAATCTACTAATTTAGGATCCATCCGCATAAGCATGGACTTCCTGCGCTCAGCGGAAATAGCACAGTTAGTATTACCTAACTGGCACACGGCTCTCTGAGCCCAGCCCGGAAATCATCTGTCTCAATAGGGATGCCCGATTCTTTGGAGACGACAGCTAAATCTAAAATTTTTGTTAATGGACCTGACATGTCTAGCAATTTGTCCTGACAAAGACACCATGATCTGTCTAAACCTTTTTTAGGATCCTTCGCGAATTTCTTCAGGAAGGTTACCATTATAGGGTCAATTTCTGGAGTGTCCGCCACATAATTGTCCAAATCTGGTCTAGGGCATTCCGCCTTGAGACAAGAGCGAACCTCCTTGTCAAAGCTTCTTATATTAGCGTGAACATACTGAGCAACTTCCGAAGTTGGAACCCAATTAGAAGACCTAGGATGCACAATATCTGAAGGGTCGAAGTCTAACAACTGAAGGGGCAGAGGTTGTTTTTTTGCTTTCTTACTAGGAACTGGTGTATTTAAATCATCAGTATCTTGATCATCAGAGTCTCCAGAAGAGGAGGAATTATTCAGAGTACTATAATTATGCTCCGCACATCTTTTCTTATGCAGCTTCTCAACACATCAGCATGTAAGTCCTCAGAGGGATCATCCCTTACAAGATTCTTAGTTTTAGCCTTAGACTTTGAGGCTACTTTAGGAATATTCTCTTCTGAGATAAGAGATGCACTATCAGTCATCCAGCCTTGAGAGTAAGCGCACTCTAACAATTGCCCCGAGAAAGGGCTTAGCGCTCTCACCAAGGCATCATTTACTGACTATTGCACTCTAGAATCGAGTGCCTCCACAAGATTAACCTCTAATTGTTATCAGTATCATCAGGGTAACACCCTGTATCTTGGTCACTCCATTGAGCCATAATCCTTAATAATCTGCCAAAAAACAAGTTTAGAAAACAAGGGGGAGTGAAAAAAACCATTACAGGCACCAAAAGAATCAAGAAAATCCTTATTTAATAAGTAGAGGGAGCTGTCTGTTATTCACTCTAGGCACAGCCTTATTATAATTTTACAACCCAGAAAGGATTAATCTGGGCGTCAGGGAGGCACTTTGAAAAGCCTGTAAGAGTAAACAACTGTTAATGCCCAGACGCGCTTGCAGAAACGAGCCGATCTCCTCAAAGAACTCAGGGAAAGGAGATCGGCTTGTAAAAACACGCGCGTTCGGCAAAGCGTGTTGCCACTATAAACAGACTACGCACTTAGCGCGTACAGCACTCCCGCTCCACCAAAAAAGGCACTATTTCAAAGGGCACAAGTTTGGCAGAGTGCCGAAAACAACACGAACAAAACACAAAAAACGAGCTAAATCGCGTCGCTTGTATTTAAATTCAATTACGAGTACAATAAATCAATACAACAATGAAATTGAAGTAGAGAAAATGTAAAAGTCACTTATCTGCTGCAAAGCAGCAAAGAAAGAGGATGTGACGTGTAAGGTTGTGGCTTATGTGGGCTAAGGTCACACTTGGTGATTGGATCATGTGATGCTGGGACTTGAGCATCTTGGGAAATGTCGTTTTTTGTTTATTGTGATTTGATTAGCTGCTGTGTTTGGCTCAGTAAAGAAAGAGATAGCATAATCTGAGCCTCCGGTCCTGATATAGAATCCCAGGTGACTACACACGACAACACACTCCACTTAGTGTTATGGTGGTGTAACCAGAATAAAGGGAACAAAAGTATTCATCACACTGTCTTCTTCTTCCGAGGGTGACTGCGGGCAGATCTCCTGATACCTGCAAGAAGGAAATGATAGAGGATTAATACCACCTCACTCCAGCCCCCTCGAGACAAGGACACATTGTCACCTGCATGGAGAAGAAGCTATAGACTAAACAAGAGTTTTTTTTGTTTTGTTTGTATTATCTCAATAAAAGCCATTATTAACCCCAAACCAAAGCCTCCTAAGCCATATTTCCCCCCCTCCCACCGACAGCATGTTAATTTATGTTAATGAGGCTCATGCATGATTTATGTAAGGTAGCATCATGCAAGCTTGGTTGATAAGCAAATGGACTGTATTATCTGTTAAAAAGGAATGATCTTGTTTAAGCTAGAAGTTCTTTTCAAGGTGTGTGGGATACAACTGGGAAATTAACCTGTTTTAGGAGGAAGCTCTTTTCGTAAATCGTGCACTTTTGAGTACCAGAAAGTTCTTAATGCCCATTTCCAGCATTTTGAACAATTCTGGAAACCCACTCACAGTGGTGCCAATGCTAGAGAGAGCAAGGTAGAGCCGTGCATGCCAGGTACTGGCGTTGTTCCCCTGAGGCACTGCATGTGCCCAACTCCACGTCAGCGCTTTCCCAGGGCAAGCCTCGAAAGGGTTAAACGCTTCTAATTTGACAGGTTCCTGAAATGTTTCATAGCAAAAGGGAAAAAGTGAGTAAAAGCGAGCCAAGCATCCCTGATCCTGAGATCTATATATAACCTGCCCTCTGTAGTTTGGGGGGACGTTAAAAGCCTGCCAACTGAGAGTGCCTGTTCTCCCAACCCTAGAGGTTTCCTTTCAGACCACAATGACGAGGCTCCTCGGCTGCACGCTTATGGTGAGCGTTGTGCTTTCTTTCGTAAGAGAGCTGGAAAGCTTCCCGAGCTCCGCTCCTACGTGACACCCTTTGCTCGTCTATGTGCATTAGTAATAATGAAGTAAACTGAGGTAAACTCTTCCGCACTATGTTGCGGCCCTTTGAAAAGGAAGTGTCCTCTTACTGCTTCAAGTGTGATGTTTGCATTTTCAGGTCAGAAGGATGAGAGGCTGAGCTGCTATTAGGGTTTCAACCAATCGACCTTTATCTTAGACGCAGATTTCTGCCATTGATGCCGACGATCAACTAGCTCTTTTGATGGCTAGAAGGTAACTTTAGGGCTGGAGATTGGATTTATATGGCACCAGAAGCAATAATATGTGTTGCCACCCCTCTGACACCATACATGGTACTACACAATTTAACTACTCTACCAATGTTATAATACCACTAGTAACAGTACGATGTATTGCCTATAATACCACCAGTAACAGTACAATTTATTGTCTGTCTTTAACACTTGAAAAGAGTTTCAGTAAGATATAGCACAACTATTAACCGAGCTACTACTTACAACAAAAAACAGCTTCTTATTAATAACATAGGTGAAACCTAATGAACTTACCAATTCTTGTTTTGAGTTGGGTTTGGGCTTGTTGCACCCTATTGTTCTTGGAGAAGAGCAGGAATAGTTTTCTGGTTGGGGTTGTTGTTCAGGATGATGCTGGACTAACAGGTCTGGATGAGGTAGAGGCAGTTGTTGGGTGTCTGATGTGTAGGGTTGAGGAAGCTTTCAGGAAGAGCTGTATGTTCTCAGTGTGGTGTATTGGTGAACCTTGATTCTCTTATCAGTGAGTAGAGTCCCAGTTTGCTTCAAGTAAAGGTGACAACGATGGAGACAAAATGGAACTCTCAGGGACTCTGATGGGGACAGAGGTTTCTGGGACCTGAAAGTGCCTGTGGGAGAGACTATTTTTGTTTGAATAGGTAAGAGGAGAAACACTGAATGCCATTATTAGTGAGTCACATTCAAGACTTCAAGAAGGGTGTGGATGAGTCAGAGATCTCAGACATTATTGAAGATGACTGAGAAATCCACCAATACCGACAGGTAGGAATGATCTGTATCCATGGTCTAAAGAGTCTCCTCTTCAATTTTTAAGGTAGTTCTCTCTGGGCTGCAGCACAATGTGAAACCAGTTTTGTAGTCTTCAGAAGATTGGAGGCATTTTGAATGTGATTGCTAGTGAAGGGTAAGGGAGTGTTGAGCAGGTAGTTGGCAAAGTCAACAAGGTCTAGTGTGGGTGTGTTCTGGAGTAGAAAGATCTGGTCTGTCTTGAGAAATTGTGAGACGATACCTTGAGTTAGGGAGGCGTCACAATGATGACCAAGGGTGAGAGTTCTGTTACGTGGGCTTTGATAAAGGACAAGAGAAAGGCATAAACATCATACAAGGAGGGTTTGATGGAGCTGAGGATGTCTGCAAGGTCTTAAAAGACAGGTTTGAATGATGACCATTGCAGTGTGGAAGAATAGGCATCAGAAAAGCAGGATTGGTGTTGTGGATGTGGTATTAGATCATCTGCATTATTTCACTGCAGCTCATGGCACTGCATTTGTCCCTGCAGTATGGGATTGGAGGGTCAGTTAGGGTGTTGATGCAGTTCTTGATTGTTAATAAATTACTTTGCTTCTTTTGGCAGCTTCATTGTGCTTTTCTTAAGTAAATTATTGCAGTGAGCTCCGAGGGCCTCATTTACAATTTGGTAGGCTGGGTTGGCCAAGGCCTTACCTGAGCCCCCTAGTTAAGGACCATAAAAGGGAGGTTTCTCCCGGTACATCAGGACATTTTGTATATGTTTCTGTCTGGGTCCACTGTGCCTTTCATGGTGAACTGGTCTAGGAATAATTAGAGGCGAGTGCCACTCTAACCCTGTGGCTCCTTTGAGGGGGGGCATTGGGTTGAGGGTTTCCAAAGACAGGGCCAGCTGGGTCTCTAAGGCTAGAAACACTTTGTGTTCTCCACCTGTAAATATGATGGGAGAACCTCAGGATTGACTTGACAGCACCTTGATGATTAACAGTGAGATTCAGAAATCATCTATGACCCTCAACATCTTTTCAATGTGTGGGCACATCTCCAAAAACACTTTGTTTTGGAATCATTTATGTCTAACCTACTAGCCTGTTCATCCAGTCGTGAAACAATAGACTAGAAGAAGGTATAGTCAGATCTGAAGAGCTTTCAGTGAAAATAGCCTTTGCAAATTTCCACCAGGTGTACTCTAGTCTGTATTAGTCAATGGACCAAATCATGGATGATGTGTGTAGAGACTCTAGCATGAGGGGAAACAGGGGCATATTTACAAGAAACTGGTGCATCAGTGCTGAAGCACCAGTTTTCTTGTGTCGCCCCTGACTTACCTAACAACACCATGGGTGCGCGTTACTCACAATATGGCGCACCATAGTGCACATTAGGCCAATATCATCAAAATATTTGATGCTATTGTGGCGCTTTTCTGCACTAGTGTCAATGTTGACGCTAGTGCGGCAGAATGCAAGGAGGCCAAATGGGCTTGTCCCTTTAATGACGGTTTTGAGCAGGAGTTAAAAATGACACCAAACATGGTGCAGTGAAATCTCGTAGATTTCATTGCACTATTTTGCAGGTCTCCTAATGCCGGAATGCCCACCTTTGCATACATTGTGCCTGGCGCAAGCATAATGTGGCGCAAGGGGTCGCAAAGTTGCGCAATGTACGCATTGCGCCACCCTGTAAATATGGCGCAGCGAAGAATGCCTACTTGAGACACATTAGGGTAAAAAGAATGACGCTAGTGTGGCACAAGGAGGTGCTAGGGCCTTGTAAATCTGGACCACAGTTCCTGTGCTGCATGTAGATGCTTAAAGTGTAAGCAAACTAGATCAGAAGAATTAGGTGAATTGTCATAACTAAATTATAGTAACACTGTGCGTAGGTAAAGGATTTGGTGTAGTACAGTAATAAATGTTTTAAATTGAATTTTTTGAGTGAACAGAGACTCAGCAAGTTGTAAATCATATTTGTAGTGTGAGTCCATAAAGGAGTGTCTTAAGGGAATGTGGTTCCCATCTAGCTCTCCCATCCGGATCCTTTTAAGGGAACACATTTCCTCTCCCATTATCATGGCATGTGATATGGCTATGTTGTAAAAAGTGCGTTTGATCATTTGACTCTCTTTTATGTGATTTCACTGGACATCCCTTGACGCATAATCACAAGCTTGATTGGTGACCCTTGACTCTATAAATTGCTACCTAAGTTGTTATTGAGAACCTCCACAGTAGGCTATGTTGTGTAGTGTTTGAAATCCATCTTGAAGGTTGTCTAACACCTCAATAAAATGATTCCCAAGATGTTTCCATCAAAACAAAAGCTAGTGTAATGCTGCCACACCAGAGTTTTAACTGCCAGACAGAATTGCATCTAGGTGCAATCTTACAATGCATTCAAGTATACGCCTCAACCAAAAAAGAAAAAGAACATCTATAACAATATCTGGATGAGTTCCTGGCAAATGGGTTCATCTGACGCTCAGCATCTATGGTGTCCTCACTGTGAGAAAGTGCCTCTTTTTTCATGGCGATCCCCCCACTTTTTGCCTGGTATTTGATGTAGTTTCAAAGTTGTTAGTGCCCAGGGCCCCTGCT
The DNA here is from genome assembly GCF_031143425.1 of Pleurodeles waltl. NCBI lineage: Eukaryota > Metazoa > Chordata > Amphibia > Caudata > Salamandridae > Pleurodeles > Pleurodeles waltl. Next base: position 1,277,003,554 of record NC_090446.1, on the reverse strand, counting down.
AACGAAGTTCCCTGGGCCTGACCTCTTTCCGAAAACTGTTGTGATGCATTGGCACAATTGGCAACACATTTAGCTGCCACTATAAGTCCCTAGTAAATGGTACTTAGGTACCCAGAGCAAGAGGTACTAAGGGTAGGCCCCTGAGGGCAGCAGCACAGATTGTGCCACTCTTGGGGACGATGCATCAAAGTACACCCAGCACTACCATTGCAGGCTGAATGTCCTAGTGCAATCCTAAACTGCAAACTTGACCTGGCACACAGCCTGTGGGGCCTATCCACTACACACTCACACTGCATGCAGTATAGGTAAACCACACCTCTGGCAATCCTTTTAGACCTAAGGTGGGGTGCACTATACTGCATGTGTGGGCATAGCTTCATGAGCAATATGCCCCTACTTTGTCCTTGCCAAACATCTTAAACATGTGCTGGACACTGGTCAGTGCGAATTTCAGTGCTACATGATGGCCACTCTGAACCCTGGGTTGTTTGGTATCAAACAAATCAGAACACTAAATCTAAACTGATACCAGTATTAGATGTATTGCAAAGGGTACCAAGGGGCCACCTTAGAGGTGACTCCTGCAAAAGCTAACTAAGTATGGCACGGTTGCTGACCGGTCACAACCAGCCTGCCACCACCAGACAAGATTCTGGAGCCCTGGGGTGAGAGCCTTTGCTCTCTGGGTTCAGAAAACAAAGCCCTTCCTGGGCAGAGGTGTTACACCTCCTTCCCCAGGATAGTGCACAGCCCCGCCTGTGAGCTTCAAAGGGCTTGCCGCCCTTTAAACTTGACCCCAGACCTGCTGCTAACAGCCGATGGCCGCCCCTGTTGAAAACCCCACTTTTGGCAGGAGCAACAGCAGGATAATGCATAAAGGACAGGAGGAGTGGCCACTCCCCAGCCTGCATCACCCCTAAAGTGTTACATGCAAGGTGACCCTTACATTTCATTTTCCTCAATCTTGCATGGTAGGAAAATAGTCAGTCAGGGATAGGGAAGTGAGCTCTGCTCACAGGAAGTGGTCACATAGTGGGTGTAGCTACCCTAATGTAGATGACCCATTGGTCACTACTAGGACTTTCCCTAAATGCCTAGTAAATGCAGTATTTAGTGGGCACCTCTAGACCTTAAGATCAGATTCCAAAGGCTCAAGAAGGCCAGCAACAAAGAAGACTCAAGGCTCAAGGACAGGAGACCTGCTGCAGAAAGAAAAAGGCACCAAACCCTGCCTGCTGCACCCAGGGCTAGACAATCACCATTGAGGGGTTGACTGGACATCGGATGGACTCTACAAAACCTCAGATGACATACATCCTTCTGATAATTGCCAAGGACTTCCTTCGAGAGTGAAGGCATCACTCCCACAACAAAGAAGCAAAGACCACTACAGTCCAGTTCACTGATTGGCCACTGACGAAGGAACCAGACACAACAGAATTTGTCTTGAGTTATTCTTTTGAGTGTGTGTCCACATTTAATGATACTGTGAGTACAACAAATGCTTAACACTTCTCTAAGATGGGCCTAACTTCTTGACCAAACTACGATAAAAATGAGTGCAAAAAGAACAGATGATGGACGGAATGCTGAACAATGCAACAGTCACAAATATCTGGGTTTAATCCATTGTTTTTTTGCTCAACCATGCCACCCCGGTTTGGACCCAGCCATATGCAAATCAGTTTTGACCCTGTTCCGCAAGGGAGCAGTCCAGCCCAAACTGCCAATCCACGCCCTCCCTGGACCGGAAACTCACTATTCTTGTGAGGTTAAGTAAAGGTTTCAGTCATTTGGACAAGAGTGTTGTGTATCCTACATCTCTGGCCCAGGTTAACAAGGCTTAAATTACCTAGCAATAGGTGCCTCACTGAGTTCTGTTTACCATCATTGGAGAAGGGGAGTCCAGGTTTTTGTAGCCCCACACAATCCACTGAGCATACCTGCTGGCATGGTGTCTGTGCTTTCTGGGTTACTAACGCTCTCTTAAAGGCTTCAGGGATTCAGTGTTAAATCAAACCCAGCTTCATTCTGTAGAATAGCACATTCAATTACTGCACTAAGAAAAGGCACTATATAAGTTTGAACATGTTTTATATCAATAGTCACATGCAGTGGCTTAGTACAGCAGTAATAACTACACAAAATATGATTAAAACAGCACTTATGATTGTTGCTAACAGCATGAATAAAAGGAACAGGTCTAGCATAATTAAAATGTTCCTAGACTACACCTATGTCTACACTAAGAGAGATTGGAAAAGCTAACTTGCTTTTAGAGTTTTTTTCTGGCCCAGGGCACTGCATATTTCACAGTGCATCAGCTGTGATTATCAGACCTTAGCTGAGAGAAAGTGTTCCCTCAGAAAGAAAACACACCATCAGCTGGGCTCAGCTCCTCTCACCCCTGGATCAAATCTTCGCATAAGAGTGGATGTGGCAGCAGTCTAGCAGGACCTCTCGTAGTAACCTGGTGCGAAGGCCTCTCGTATTAAGAATTTAATCCACGGGGTTACATAGGGTTGACCACTTACTTTTAGCCTACATTAAGAGACTTTCCAGTAATTTGAGACATAGCCAGTCTGAACTAGCATGATAAAAATATGTCAACTCTGACTACATGTTTATCCTACACGTGGGTTGTCAAACCTTCAAATGCCAATTCATTGTGTAGATGAAATAACACTGTCAAATGTTCTGCAAAATATAATGACATGCTGAAAGTTGACCAAAGTCTAACAGGCTGATTTAAAATGCTCAATATGGAGTATGGCTTTGGGATTTATTGACATGAGCTCATCCCTGGTAGTTATGGCACATAAGAGACAGGATTAATTTAAGAAATGGAAATGTGTAAAGCATTTGAAGTACACAGTTAAAAGGTAAAAAAAAACAATAACAATCCCACTCCAATTTACAGAAATAGAGAATATTTTAATGAACAAAATGATACCAAAACATCCAGTAAAGGGAACTGGAGAAATGCTTTCTTATACTTTTGACCCAAAATATCTCCGAAAACTCCAAGCACCTACCAGAATGGAGTACGTCAGATACCAAGACCAGCTTTGAATTTTTGAGAAGTTAGAGTCCTCAGCGGGGCAAGGCTGCAGGCTGGACTCAAAGACGGCTTGTCGATGATGTGTTGACAAAGGGCAATGGGGGTCATTACAACATTGGCGGTAAAAGCTGCTTACCGCCGTGCAGAAGACCGCCAACACACCGCCGCAGCCGTGGAATTCCGCCACGGTCATTATGACCCACAGCTCGGAATCTGCCAAAATGTAGCCACCCACACAGTTTAGCCATAAACTGGCGAAAACAAAACCTCCACCGTCACGCCAACAGGAGTACGCCCACACTATCACGACCCACGAATCCACGCAGTGGTCTCTCAACTGCGGTATTCCATTGGTGGTACACAGCCGCGCTCAAAATACACACACTCTTCCAAAACACTACCACATTGGACAATTCCAAATACACACACCTGATACACATACACATACCACTCCCACACACCCAATACAATATAAAACACACACCCACATCACCCACAAACCCCTACTACCAAAAATTCCAAAAGAAGACCAGAGAGACACACTACAATCTACAAACAAACATCCACAGGCACTCAACACCATCACCCACATAACATCCACGCACCTCACACAACAAACCACTAAATATCACCCCACACATCACAACACACACCAACCCACACATCACCCACACCACCCCATGCGCACGGCAAAGACACCCCAGGTTTTCTGAGGAGGAGCTCAGAGTCATGGTGGAGGAAATCATCTGGGTAGAGCCACAGCTATTTGGAGCACAGGTGCAGCACACCTCCATAGCTAGGAAGATGGAGCTATGGTGAAGAATAGTGAACAGGGTGAACGCAGTGGGACAGCACCCAAGAAATAGGGATGACATCAGGAAGAGGTGGAACGACCTACGGAGGAAGGTGCGTTCCGTGGTGTCAAGACACCGCCTTGGGGTTTCAAGGACTGGCGGCGGACCCCCACCTCCTCCCCCACAACTAACAACATGGGAGGAGCAGGTTTTGGCTATCCTGCATCCTGAGGGCCTCACTGGAGTAGCTGGAGGAATGGACTCTGGTAAGTCTAATCTTTACTATTACATCCCCCACCCTGCCTTCATACCATCACATCTCCCAACCCTCGTCCTCACTCCATCACTCTTACTCCTCACACATGTCCCAATATCACAAACCACCCATCCCAACTCCAAGCCCTGCATGCAGCACCAAAGCATGGACACCCATCACCAATGCATGGCCACTGCACATACCCATACACCCCCCTAAACCATCATCACACAAGGTCCTACACAGGAATGCAAGCACTGGGGTACACGGTCACCCACCCATTGCACACCATGGCACATACAGATGCAATAATCATGCCTTTACACCCCTGCAGGACGTCACCGGACAGGAGGGTCCAGATATGTCCACTCCACCCACAGGAGAGGGCCACAGTGATGACAGCAGCTCTGTCCAACTGGATCTAGAGGACCAGCCTGGCCCATCTGGGACCTTGGGACAGTTGGTTCCCCTCACAGTGGCACAGGCAACTACAGAGCTTGCCTCCTCTGGAAACACCAGCACAGCACCCACCCAGCGGGCCCATACCTCTGTCCCCAAGACAACGTCAATCAGCAGTGTGTCCACCACTACAGGGAACCCAGGCTAACCCACCACCCCAACAACAACAGGGACCTGGGGGCAGTGGGCACACGGTTCAGGGGACAGAGGCCCAGGAACACAGGGGAACTGGGAGGGCTGCTGTGCAACAGGGGGAGGACAGGCCCAGGGAACCCACTCTCCACGAGGCCCTCTCCAACATCATGGGAGCCTACCACCATTCCCAGGAGACGATGACAACAGTACTGGCCAAGTTTCAGGAGACCTAGCGGCTGCAGGAGGAACAGTATTTGGGCTTCAGGGAGGAACTCAGATCCATCAATTCCACCCTGGGCACCATCGTAGGGGTGCTGAAGGAAGTCCTCAACACCAGGAGGGGCTCTGTGGCACGACAAGGGGCCCCTGACACTAGCCTGGACGATGAACTGCCCACCACCTCTGCCGGCACTAGTGGACATGAGGCACCGCCACAGGACCACCACACCAGCACCCCACCCCCTGCAGATGGAGAACCACCCCGCAAACGGTCCCTGAGATCCAGGACAAAGACAGAGAACGATGCCAAGACCCCCGCCAAGAAATGAGACCACCCTGATTGTCATCCTTTTGTCCCACCTTGTCACCCTGTCCATTCTCAAACTGCCCCAGCTCCACCTCCTATGCCCCTTTGGACAATGCACCTGTGAGACTAATAGACTGGACTCTGCCATGGACATTCCTCCACCATCACCCCTCACCATTTTACAACCCCCTTCAATATTGAGCACTTAAATAAACACCCTTAAAGCACAAAACAATCTTGAGTCTGTCTGTGATTTTGAATTAGTGTATTAACAATTACAGTGACAAAATGCTCTTTCAAATGTAATGTCAACATATCTATGTCACACAGCTCTAGTCCATGAGGAAACAAAGCAGATGTCACACAGTGGGACGCACATCTGTGAAATCATAAGGGAAAGTGAAAACTCAGTGACCATACACTGGGTGAAAAGGACAGACAGTAGAGAGGTAGTAGTATAAAAGTACATGTAGCAGGCAGGTTTGTCTTCTTACCTGTGTCTCACTGGAAGTATTGCAAGATCACAGAGTTCCTGTTGTCGATGTCCTCTTCTTCTGCTTCCTCGTCTTCACTGTCCACAGGCTCCACAGCTGCCACAACACCGCCATCTGGACCTTCCTCCTGCAGAAAAGGCACCTGTCGTCGCAGGCCACGATGATCTGAGTAGAATAGGGAACCACCTGTCAAATGGAGGCACCGGAACCTGGCCTTCAGGAGGCCGAAGGTCCGCTCTATAATCCTCCTAGTTCGCCCATGGGCCTCATTGTAGCGTTCCTCTGCCCTTGTCCTGGGATTCCTCACTGGGGTCAGTAGCCACGACAGGTTGGGGTAACCAGAGTCACCTGCAAATGTCGATGGACAACTGTTAGACACACACTAACTCTTAGGGATATCCCCAGACAACTATTCCCACTGATTTGGTTCCAGGTGCTCACCTAATAGCCACACACTGTGCCTCTGGAGTTGCCCCATCACATAAGGGATGCTGCTATTCCGCAGGATGTAAGCGTCATGCACTGAGCCAGGGAATTTGGCATTAACATAGGAAATGTACTGGTCTGCCAAACACACCATCTGCACATTCATCGAATGGTAACTCTTCCGGTTTCTGTACACCTGTTCACTCCTGCGTGGGGGGACCAAGGCCACATGTGTCCCATCAATGGCACCTATGATGTTGGGGATATGTCCCGGGGCACACAAGTCACCTTTCACTGAGGGAAAACGATGTAGCTTCGCATGTGTTTCAGCAGGGCAGACAACACTCTGGACAACACGTTGGAAAACAGACTGGGACATCCCTGATGCTATGGCCACTGTAGTTTGAAAAGACCCACTTGCAAGGAAATGGAGTACTGACAGCACCTGCACTTGAGGGGGATTCCTGTGGGATGCGGATAGCTGACATAAGGTCTGGCTCCAACTGGGCACACAGTTCCAGCATTGTTGCACGATCAAGCCTGTAGGTGATGATCACACGTCTTTCCGTCAGGTCCACCAGCGGTCTGTACACCGGAGGATGCCGCCATCTCCTCACATGCCCCAGCGGACGGTGCCTATGGAGGAGAACAGCGAGCACAGAGTCAACCAACTGTGAGGTACGTAAACACAGCTTACTCAGAAAACTATTCATAAACCGAAATGAGTGTTGAGCCAAGCCCTAGGTATGTGTGACACAGTTAAAAATAAAGGCATGTGGGCCCCTGAAATGGTGGCTGCCTGACCTTTATAGTGGGACAATGGGATATGAGGTAACTGCGCTGGCGTTGTACACCATTGCGGTAGGCGGTCGAAGACCGCAGTGCAATTCTGCATTGGTTAACATTGGACCCGAGGGGCCCAGGAGACAATGACGATGTACGCCGGCGGTGACGGTACGCACCGCCGTGGAAATGACCTCCATTTTCTATCTGTTCAATCACTCGATACCTGATCTTCGACAGGAGAGGACCTACACTGCAATTGCTGCTGTGACCTCAGTCTGGAAGAGACAATGGCTCGTGCGTCTGGGGCAAGGGCCCCTGCCTTCACCACGGAAGAGCTGGAGAAACTCGTGGATGGCGTCCTCCCCCAGTACACGCTATTCTACGGTCCTCCAGACAAACAGGTAAGTACACAGTGAGCATGCTGTATGGGCAATGCCTGTGTGGAGTGGTGTGGATGAAAGATGGGGGGGAGAATGAGGCGTGCATGAAACGACGGTGAGTGCATGTGCCACGTGGCAAGGGTAGGGATGCGGGCCAATGACTGTGATGGTACAGATGCTAATTACTTCTCTTTTTCCCCTGTACAATTCCTTTAGGTCAGCGCCCACCAGAAGAAGGATATTTGGCCTGCCATCGCCAAGGACGTCCGGACCCTGGGGGTCTACCACAGACGGAGAACCCACTGCCGGAAAAGATGGGAGGACATTCGCCGCTGTAGCAAGAAGACAGCAGAGGCCCAGCTGAGGATGGCCTTCCAACGTGGGAGGGGTGCCCGTCGCACCATGACCCTCCTGATGTTCAGGATCTTGGCGGTGGCATACCCGGAGTTGGATGGGCGCTTGAGGGCATCACAGCAGCAACAAGGGGGTAAGTAGACTCTCATTCAGCTGATTCAGCGCGCATTGTAGGTGTCTGGGTGGGGAGGTGGGCTGTGGGTTCCCCTAGGCCAGGGCGAGTTTGGTAGTTAAGTCCACTTTTTCAGGCAGACCCTGTGGCACCCCACCCCACCTGGGTACAGTGCCAACAACACCTAGCCAGGCTCCTGTGACATCCATGTGTGCAGAAATCGGCCATAGCCTTGTCCCAGGGATTGAATAGAGGACCCCAAGTGCGCGGCGCAGTGCAGGGGGCTTCTGTGTCTGTCGTGTCCGCCAACGGTAATGGTATTGCATGCACTCAACATGTCTTTCTTATGTCTTCCCACCCTTTTGTGGTCTCCCTGTACTTGTGTGCATTAGCATCATCAGGCGGAGGAGCAGTGGCACCGGAGCAGGAGGGAGCTGCATCCCACATGGCCCTGGAGGGTGAGACTACGGACTCGGAATTCACAGTGGGACAGAAGGCGAGGGGAGCTCCACGGCGGGGACAGGAGCTGACACCAGCGACAGGACTCCTCCTCTGATGGGAGCTCCCTTGCGGTGGCCGGCCCATCTGTGCCCCCCGCATCTACAGGTAAAGCTGCCACCCCCCTCCAGCACCGCCCTCCCAGCAGCCCCTCAGCCTTTGCCCCGTTGCCGCTAACCCAGGAGGGTGGGCATCACCTTCGCCGAGGCACCTCAGCCCCTGCCCCTGTCACCCCTGCTGCCCTCAGTGAGGAGGCCATTGACCTCCTCAGGTCCCTCACTGTTGGGCAGTCTACCATTATGAATGCCATCCAGGGTATAGAGAGGCAGTTGCAACAAACCAATGCATTCCTGGAGGACATTCATTATGGTCAGGCAGCCATTCAGCAAGCTTTTCAGACTCTGGACTCAGCACTGATGGCAGCCATTGTTCCTGTCTCTAGCCTCCCCCCTCCAACTTCCTCCACCCAGACCAACACTCCTGTACCTCAGCCTATCCCAAGCACACCATCAGACCAGCTTGCACACACCTCAACACACAAAGGAAGCTCAGGCAAACATAAGCACCACACATCCCACAGGCACTCACGCAAGCGTCACACATGCAGACACACCAACATCCACTGCCTCCAATGTGTCCCTCTCCTCCTTGTCTCCCTCCTCCCTCCCAGTCTCGTCTCAACTCACACCTGAATGCCCTACATCTTCAGCCACTAGGTCCATCATCAGCACACCCACCACCACACCCCACTCACGTGCACTCACCACCCCCACTACCATTCACACGTCCACTGTGTCCTTTCCCAGCGTGTCTGTGAGGCCACCTTCCAAGGTACACAAACGCAGCCACACACCCACCCAACAGCCATCCACCTCACGACAGCCTCCAGCCCATGCACCTTCACCAAAAGTCAGCAAACGTACACCTCCTACGACCACTAGCTCTTCCTCCACTCCCAAACCCCCTCCATCTACCCATCCCAGTGTTCCTAAGAAACTTTTCCTGTCCAACCTTGACCTCTTACCCTCCCCTCCCCCACCCCGTCAGTCTCCTAGGGCCCGCTCTCCAGGTCCCAACCTAGCATCTCAGCCACAACATCGGCGGGACCAGTGGTGCCAGTAGTCACCGTATTATGGAGTGTACCAGGCAGCAGGGCAGGCAGTGTGGCAAGGAGCCACAGCACAGACAGTCCCCCACATGTCAAGCATCAAAAGTTGGCCAGTGCCTGGCGGGAGAGGGGGAAGACACCAGCCACCAAAGCCGCTCCCAGGGCTACAGTTGGGATTGTGGAGTCAGCTGCAACACCTTCCAAGGTAGGGAAGGGGCACAAGAAAACTGGAAAGTCTGGGAAGATCAGCACGGCGGAGAAGACCACCATCAGCCCCGCTGCCCAGGAGGTGACCGCCAGCAGCCATACTGCCCCAGACAGGACCGCCAGCAGCAGCCCGCTGCCCAGGAGGTGACCGCCAGCAGTCCCACTGCCCCAGACAGGACCGCAGCCTTGCTGCCCAGGAGGCGACCGCCAGAAGCCACACTGCCCCAGACAGGACCGCCAGCAGCAGCCCCACTGCCCAGGAGGCGACCGCCAGCAGCCCCACTGCCACAGACAAGACCGCCAGCAGCAGCCCCACTGCCCAGGAGGCGACCGCCAGCAGCCCCACTGCCACAGACAAGACCGCCAGCAGCAGCCCAGCTGCCCAGGAGGCGACCACCAGCAGCCCCACTGCCACAGACAGGGACCGCCAGCAGCAGCCCCGCTGCCCAGGAGGCGACCGCCAGCAGCCCCACTGCCACAGACAGGACCGCCAGCAGCTGAACCGCTGCCAAGGACACCGCCACCACAAGCACCGCTGCACAGGACACCGCTGCCACAAGCACCGCTGCAAAGGACACTGCCGCCACAAGCACCGCTGCAAAGGACACCGCCGCCACAAGCACCACAGGCCCATGAGCGCCAAAAGCTCTGACACTACTGAGGCCGCCACGAGCAGGATGAAGCACTCTGGGCACAAAGCCACCTCCAGAACCAGTGGAGATTGACATCCACTACCTCTGTCCTTGGCAGGATGAAGCACTCTGGGCACAAGGCCCCCTCCAGAACCAGTGGAGATTGACATCCACTACCTCCGTCCTTGGCAGGATGAAGCACTCTGGGCATAAAGCCCCCTCCAGAACCAGTGGAGATTGACATCCACTACCTCCGTCCTTGGCAGGATGAAGCACTCTGGGCACAAAGCCCCCTCCAGAACCAGTGGAGATTGGCATCCACTACCTCAGTCCTTGGCAGGACGAAGCACTGTGTGCACGAAGCCCCCTCCAGAACCAGTGGAGATTGACATCCACTCGAGAGACTGTGGCTTTGCACTCCCCAGGATAGAGCAGTGGGCAAACCACCCACTGTTATCCACTTGAGAGACTGTGGCTTTGCACTCCCCAGGATATAGCAGTGGGCAAACCACCCACTGTAGAGACTTGAGAGACTGTGGCTTTGCACTCCCCAGGATTGAACAGTGGGCATGGGGCCCCCTCGTGGATTTGGCATTGTGCACTCAACCGGCTGAGGTGCCCACCCTTTCCCTTCCCCCTGAGGTGCCTGTTTTATTTCTGTCTGATGCCGCTGCAGTGTTCCCTCTGTCTTGTTCGGGTATCTTGTGTGGGCCTCGCCCATGCATTTTGGGCCCAGTGGTCCACGGACTTTAATGGTGGAATACCTTGGAGTTATATTATTGGTGTATGTATTTGTTAATAGTGTATATATATTTTTTTAATACTGAATCTTAATATATTACAATCATTCGACTCATTTCCTTTTGTCCTTGCATTCTTCCAGGGGGCTTGGGGGCTGTAACTGTGATGTATCAATATGTATTGGTGTGTGTGTTGTCATGGGTGAGGGTGGGGGTGTTTTGTATTGCGTGTGTGTGTCACAGTTTTTTCCCTCCCCCTCCCCTGTGTCGTAGGTGCAGTACTCACTGTGGTTTTTGCCTCCGGCGTTCGTGCTCCTGGTAGAGGAGCAGGAAGATAAAGGCTGGAAAAATCTGGAGCTCTGGTTCCATGGCGTCCTGGTTCCTCATTGGGTGTGCAGAGGTGAGCGTTTTCCCTTCCAAGTCCTGTTTCTGCCATGTTTTTGTTCATGGTGAATTCGCCCCAGAAAAGGTGGCGGATTGGTGGGTTGTAATACTGTGGGCGGTACATTGTCCTCCGCCTGTCTGTTGGCGGTGACTGCTGCATTGTTTGTTTGTACCGCCGTGGCGGTCGGAGTGTTAAAGTGGCTGTCTATGTTGGCGGTTTCCGCCACGGTCGTAATTCCATTTTGTTTTCTGCCGGCCTGATGGCGGTCTTACCGCCGCTTTAACACCGACCGCCAGGGTTGTAATGACCACCAATGTCTTAATAAGGTCATCCATGAAGGCAAGAAAAGTACAGAGTGGTAAAGTTGAGAGTTTACACCAAGGAAGCTGATTGGAAGCTGTTTGACACTGGGCCAGATGAAGATTTCTACCTTTAGACTTTTTTCTGGAGGCTGGATTCCTTCAGTGGGACATGGCTGGAGGCTGTAGCCAGAGAAGGTTTGCCGATGTCAGATGACAGTTGATGTTGAACGAGCTCAATCCCATATGCGGCAAAGTCAGGCCCACCAGTGATACACCCTCAGTGGATCAGCTTGGCAGGTTGGTTATGATTATTTCTCCAGTCAAAAATCCTTGAAAAAGTTCCTAAGTTCAAGGTTTTAGGATTAGGCAGGGGCTACACTCTGACACTAGCCAAGGGTTCTGGGTCCTCTGGAACAGTAATTTGGGGTCAAGACTCACTCCACAGAAGCCACAAGCAGGGCCCAGGGGAAGTCCATTTGAAACAGCTAGGCAGCCGACCCTTGGAGTTCACTTCTTTCTCCTGGGTACAAGTGGGAACAAGTCCATACTGTAGGGCTCTCCTTGCCAGTCAGGGCAGTCCTTCTTCTGTCTTTCACAGGTCCAGCACTGTTCTGAAGAAAGTACCCAGGGGTGCCCAGCACTAGCCGGTGGGTGGAGGTGAGCCCTCACCCCTTACAAACCAATATTGAAAAGTTCACAGGGGTTCCCCTACCAATTTGCCCACACCTGCATGATCTGTGCCTGTAATTAAAGCACACATACTTGTCCTGTTTTACTGCTACAGCCTTTAGCTGCACTGCCATCCCCTTGGCATACTATCACTATGGCCTTTGTATTTGATTTGCCTCAAGCTTGTGGTAATCCCCAATCTTGGGCATAGTGGATTTATTTAACAACATGGCATTCTTTGTTTCCCTCTTCAAGAGTACAAAGGAATTGGCAGATAAATCATGCAAAGCATTATACTACTACATGGGATTTCTACTATCATTATCTTCGATTATGGGCCTCAGTTCATGGGAAAGTTCTGGAATACATTGTGATGGGGGAAACAGAACTTGTAAACAAAGTCACAGAATAGGTTCTGCAATACTTGCTGACTACCCATGATACTCGGATTAAGCCCTTGGTTTTGCTGAGGTTGTTTACAGTTCTTAACTCTCAATTCATTTGGCTATGGGGATTCCACACTTCTGTTGCCTTTCTTGGTACAAGCCAAAATGCATTCAATTTCAAGCACATTGGAAAATCAGATGCTCTCTGTGAAAGAATGACATCTGTGTCTCCAAGACATTTTAGAACAAACTACGATTCTCCTCAAGAAGCCAAAATCACTTTCCAAAGACAGTAAGGGCCATATTTATACTTTTCGACGCACAACTGCGCCAACGCAGTTGTGCGTCAAAAAATTTAACGCCGGCTAACGCCATTCTGAAGCACCATGCGGGCGCCGTATTTATTCAATGACGTTAGCCGGCGTTAGCCGGCGCTGCGGAGTGGTGTGCGTCCAAAAAAATGACACACACCAGGCAGCGCCGGCGTAGGGGAAAATGGAGCTTGGGCGTCAAAAAATGGGGCAAGTCAGGCTGAGGCAAAATTATCGCCTCAACCCGATTTGCGCCATTTTTTTGGACTCCCAACCCCCATTGAAATTACTCCTGTCTTAGCAAAGACAGGAGTCATGCCCCCTTGCCCAATGGCCATGCCCAGGGGACTTTTGTCCCCAGGGCATGGTCATTGGGCATAGTGGCATGTAGGGGGGCACAAATCAGGCCCCCCTATGCCCCAATTTTTTTTTTTTTTAAATACTTACCTGAACTTACCTTAATGTCCCAGGGGTGGGTCCCTCCATCCTTGGGCGTCCTTCTGGGGTGGGCAAGGGTGGCAGGGGGTGTCCCTGGGGGCATGGGAGGGCACCTCTGGGCTCCTTCCGAGCCCACAGGTCCCTTAATGCCTGCCCTGAGCAGGCGTTAAAAAATGACACTAACGCGGCTACACGTCATTTTTTTTGACCCGTCCACTCCCGGGCGTCATTTTTGCCCGGGAGTGTAAATACGGCGCACAGGCCTGGGAGTCATTTTTTAGACGGGAACGCCTACCTTGCATATCATTAACGCAAGGTAGGTGTCCACGCTAAAAAATGACGCAAACTCCAAGATCTTTGGCGCTAGACAGGTCTAACGCCAAAGTATAAATATGGAGTTAGTTTTGCGACGGAATTGCGTAAAAAAAAACGACGCAATTCCGGCGCAAACAGAGTATAAATATGCCCCTTAGTATACATTGACAACCAGACCCTCAAGATCGATCTGCACATCATGTTTAATTATCCACCAAACACCTATGCTTATAAGGGACAAGAAAGTTACAGTCAATCTTTTTAGGTACTTTTGCAAAAGAGCATATGATTAATCTTGTGGCTGCTCAGTTAGTTCTGCCCGATGATTTCCTAGTACATCCTGCTTTTCATGTTTCATTGCTAAAGCCCTGTATTGAACACAGCTGGTCTGTTTGAACTTCACCTCTAGGACACATGAGTGATCATGAAGTTAAATACATTTTTGACTCCAGGCAATTGTTTTACCTTGTACACTGGCAAGAATACACCACAAAGAAAGTGTCACAGGAGCCAGATGGGTATATCCATGTTCCCCCTTTTGGTTTATGCCCTCTTATCACCCAGCCAAATCTCAGTCTGTTGGGCAACATTTGTGGTGGAATTAGTTCTGTGATAGTGTACCACATGTGCTCACCCCCCCTTTCATTCCTCTCTGATCCTTGGCATAATTGGCTGCTACTTCAACTCCTTACTCAGGGCATTGCCCCTCAGGATGTCATCTGCGCCAGCCTGACAGGAATCATGCCACCTAGGATTGTGATGGTGATAAGTGTGCATCCCAATTGCGATCCCTCCATCACCAGCACAGGTTATCCAGCCAACATGCAAGGACCCTAAAAGCCATGACAGTATATCACTTCTGAGTAATAGGATTAAAGGCTCTCTATAAAATCTATACCCAGGGCATGACCAGAAACTTTGATTTCCTCCATGTTGATGACACTCTTCACCCTTTTGTTCCTGGCTCCCCAGCTGAGACAATCTTCAACCCAGAACTCTTTGACATCTTCCAGTGCTCTATTCAGAGGCCTCAGGTTAGTGATTAGCTAGGTGGAATCAGATGTATTTGTTTGGAATGTGAAACTTCTCTTGGAATCTTGAACTGTGCCATGCTCTTATATATCGAAACTGTGCCTCATCTTCTTTAGGGCCTTTGCAGAGTTATTTAGAAATCCTGAGGGAACTTTTGTTTTTGTTCAGCATCATAAGCTGTGGGCTATTACCTGCAGCCTCGGTCCGAAGGTAGAATTCTCCACAACTAACAGACTACTATTCTCTAATATGGTAAAGGAACTTTGTCATTGATACACTGAAAGTTCACTATAATGCGCCTGGTGCTAGAGTTACTCTGTCAGCGTCTTTACAATATTGCCATTCATATGAAATTTGTATAAAAGAAAATAATTAAATGCAGGGAGAAAGTAGATAATTAGCTGGGGTGGATGGTAGTCTACCATGAGTAATAATTTCACTATTCTTCTTATATCCAGTAAAGGATTCAGTAATTTAAACCCGAGCTCAACCCCTGGTATTAGACAGACATAACTTAGGAACAAGTGTAATGCATCTAGAAGTGTAAAAGTAGCTAAACAGTCGAAAACACAGCACAATAAAAATCTCACTTCAATTATAGAAGTAGAGAAATAAGGGGAACCAGAGATATGAACTTGTAAATTTTAAATAAAAATAACACCAAAAAGCATAAAGCACCAACCACAGTCACCTGGTTGCGCTTGACCAGGACCTAGATACAAATTAAGGCTCACTGCAATGTAGTACGAGTCGGAAGCAGAAACAAGATTCATCCCATTTGTAAGTTTTACCTTTTGAGGAAGTCTTTGAAATTAAAGCCTAAAATCCTCAGCAAGTCAAGGCAGCAGGATATGCCCAAGATGGCCTCTACAAAGCTGGATAGCCTTCGGACAAAGTCCCTCTGAAGCGGAAGACTTTTTGTGGGAAAACATCAGAGCGAAAGAAATTTAAAATCCGAACCAATGAATGTCACTTGAGACATCATGCTGAAAGGGATTTGCTGCTGCAGAAAAGCTCTTAGTGGGAGAAGCTTCAAACTTTAGTCCAGCACAACCCACCTTCTTTGTATTCACTTGGCAAGTGTTGTAAATACTGTAAATCTGACATCATGCTTCTTACGGTCTCAGTGTCCCAGTCATTTGAAATAGAATCAGTTATAATCACATAATTCATTGAAACGTTCAATACATATGGCAATTGCTGTGTCTCAGACAGACCCATAACCTGATAAGCAACTCTTTCCCAATCAAAGGTTTGAGGCAGAGGATAACCTGTAATGTTTGCAATGTAGAGAACTTGTCACATTCTGTGAGAAGAAAGATGCAGTTGTAGTTCTTAAAGCACAGGTATGGGGATTATTCTTTCAGGGATGTAGTGCCCACTCCATAGTAGCAGAACGTGATGAAAAGGAACACTCCTATAGCTCTCTAAATAAAGCCAACAATCATCATAGATGCAAAGCACCTTTGTTGGATGGACTTGGCAGGTTTGCCCTGGTCCTCTGGAGGTCTTTAGAGCCAAACGTTGCAGCCTGTTAGGAGTACACTTTGTCACAGCTAAGGGTCACAGTCCCCCGGGAACAGCACTTGGGGGTCAAAACTCACTGCAGCAGAAGCCACCAGAAAGGTCCAGGAGCAGGTCCAGTTGGAACTGATCAGCTGGGTTTTTCAGGGAAAGGTGGGTACTTTCAGCTTGTTGTGTCTCAGTACCTTAACTGGAGATCAACCAACTGACCCTTGGAGTCCACTTCTTTGTCCTGGGTCCAAGTGGAAGAAAGTCCAGTCTCTCAGGTCCTCTCATAAGTCTCAACATCAAATGCAGTCCTTTCTCTGTCTTCTACAGTTCTAGTTCTGACAAATGGTGCCCAGGGGTGCCAAACTTATACCTGGCACTACCCTCATGGGTTTGGGGGATAACTCCTGGCCCCATTTCCCATGGGTAACCCTACCCACTTTTGTAGCAGTTCCTGTGTGCCCTGTTGCAGTTCCTGTGTGCTCCTCTCCATCTAAATCCAACATGGCAAAAACCTTTGTTTCCTTGTGCAGGGCTTCTGCATCCACCCTGGTGGTGTTGTCGTGTAGCCATTTTTAATATACCTTCATGCACGTTAGGTTAACATATTAGGCCTCTGTGCACTTTGCCCTAGATACATTTTATTTAGCCTTGCACTGTTATTTTACAATAACCAGTTTTACGGTCTTGTTTTATTTCTTTCTGTCACACTGTTTAGCTTAGTTCAGCACTGTGTTCTCAAACAATGCATTCTTGCTCACCCTGTGCTTCACTCAAGGCTACAGTCTGGTACATTGCCGGTAAACGTGGTAGAAGTTTAGTCTCTAGTGTTCGTAGAAAATACGCATCCTTATGTAGGGACATTTTCTTAGAAACTCTGCATGTTAATTATAAAGCACTTTCTAGTCCTAGTACATGTCGGAGGGAGATTCCGAACAGGAACCTACAACTAGATGCTGACTGCCCCGTTGCAGATGCTGATGCAGATTACAGGCCTTTGCTCAGGTATGAGGGTTGATGTCCTCCCGGGGGAACCTGAAAGGCAGGCTTAGAGCTTCACATGCTGTGCTCTGAATATTACTTAGAGAGAACCTAATCTAGTTGCACTATGATAGCCTTATTCTTGTGCTTCACTCTCATCGTTACTATTTTAATCCTACTGTGTTGTGTAGTTCTGGTTATTGCAGCTCACGCTTTGCTATCTAAAATGCAGTCGTTTTATTAAACCAATCTTTAAAACTTAAACTGCCTTTGTCATTTATATATGAGACCGCACTGTGTATGAGAGAACCAGTTGTGACCTGAGTGACCACGACTTCCCTGGGAAGTACTAAGATGTCATGCGCTCGGCTGCCCAATTGTCTCTTCCCTTTGGGAGAGATGAGGGACTGCTAGTTAGCTGGAGCAAAAACCCGGATTTATAGAGACAAGGGTCCTTCACTGTGGGTCAGATTTAGTCCCCCACACTGTGAACGATCTTGCCGCTCAAAATCCAGTAGTCTCATTAGGATATTGAGAGCCTACGCGACATGGCACCGCCAACGTTTGGTCTGGCTCTACTTTTCGGGTCCACCGATATATCTCGGTCTCATATAATATAATGATCCCTCAGTTCCTTATACGGAGACGTCCGTGGCACTGAGGATTTCCAACACCAGCTTATAGGTAATCCTAATTACCGCGAGTGGTTGTTCAAGCTTGAACCTTAAAAGGAAAAAAACCCGTCTTGGTGTGCCTTCTCTGAATTCTTGGTGCTTTTATGATGGCGAATCCCCAGGTTGTACAAATAGCTCTTACCATGAGACAACCGCTCACAGCACATTTGCTAGCACACAGCCTTACGGCCCAGGGCGGTCCAGTCACGTTTGTGGTGGACACCCACACAGCCTATAGAACAGAACTTTTTTACTCTTGGGTCACATTTCCAGCAGTTGATGGGAACACAAATACATTCCATACATATACAGTAGCGAACGCGCCTGGCCAATACAGGGCGGACGCATATTTTTTAGAGATACCTCTATCTTATCAAGAACATAATAATTGGCTTAATGGCGCCCTACCCCATACAATATTACCAGTAAGGTTAGGTCCACTAAGTAATGATGGTCCTACCTGGCCTTTATTGGCTATCTATACACCTCATCCTGCGGCTGCAAATATGGCAGTGGCTGAGGTTCGACGCTTATATACTGACTTAACGGCAATATATAGATGCTTAGTACAATTTGTGATGCAGACACTATACACAAACCCAGCGCGTGCTGCTCCAGCACAACCACACGCAGTTACACCATGTATAAATCTGGTGACTGTACACTCTAATATGGGTAAAGTCCCAGCAAAACGGGAGGAGACTCCATTTTGGCTGGCACAAACAATTAATACGCTGGAGGCGGTATTTCCCCATATGGGACCTCAGGACAAACATAGAATACTAACTATGTGTTTACCCTTTGGGATGGTTCCCACAGTGGAACATTGTAATACATGGGGCACGGTGTTTGCCGCGCTCTATACAACGGCACACGTTACACCGACATTAGCCAACATACCGGAAGTGCTTAAACAAATTCAAGATGAATACGGGGCTACCCCAGCCTTAGATTTAGGAATGCAACTGATGGGCAACTTTGCCATGGTATCTTCGATAATCCTAAGCAATATTATAGGGGAAGCAGTTGCGCTTGCGGTGCGCCTGTGTCTTTGTGACGTTTGGCAACAAGATCAGGATCCGGAACTGCCTAAAATAATAGCGGAAACATATTCCAATATCGGTCGAGATAGCCTGGGGGCTAGACCGCAAAAACCTAAATTTCAGGGTAAAAATAATAAAGACAATACTAAACAGCAACCTGAGGGTAATAAGAAGTGCTGGGAGAAAAAACAGCAAACACCTAAAAAAGAAAGGGGAGAATCTCCACGTACGGAGACCCCGCAAAATAGGTATAATCTCAGAAATAGAGATCATATAAAAACGCCTGATAGATATCAATATACTGATACACGCCAATCTCGTTCCTTTCAGGACTCATTGGAAAAGAGAAATGAGAGAGGTGGGTGGTCAGAGCGGAGAACAAAGTACGTGAAACCGAGACAGGAATTACAACGCTCGGTGCAACAAAAACAACAGTTTAAAAAGAAAAAAGTGGCAGCAGTCTCAGTTAGACATGCCACTCAGGAAGAGGGTTCCCTTGAAGAACAAGAAATGGGCTCTAGCACCGCTAGACAGCGCGGCAGAGGTCACAATAGTTCGCCGGAATCTTCTAGAGCATCTGGAGGTGAAAGCAACTGATGACTTCATACAAGTAGAAACAGCAGAAACAATAGAAACAGCAGATATGCATGTCTCCGAACCCGATAGGGTGTATAGAGTAACTTGACAATTGGAAGGAGACATTGAACGCACTATACACGCAATCTTTTGGGATCGTGTAGTTAAGATATATGACATTTTGCTAGCCGAACAAGATTGGCCGCCTGATTTTGTCCGCACCTGCCCAGCTGGGGAAGAGGTTATTAAACATTCCTTCTCGCCCCTTGTTCCAGAGGAACTCGCTGAGTCCTATTCTATAGAATGGGCTCGCACAGGCACCTGCGTTATATAGAAATCACGTAGTGTGGGACAGGGATTCTCCATATCATGTAATTCCCATTAAAGGTGAACCTCAGCCACAACCGCAGTATCCCATAAAACATGAAGCAAGGGCACCGGTGAAAGAAATACTTACACAATTAGAAAACCAGGGGGTGATCGAACCCTGTGTCACGCCGATGAATAATCCCTTATTCCCTGTAGCTAAACCGGACCATTCATATAAAATAGTCTTAGACTACAGACATTTGGACGGACATACATGTACATATGCTATACAAAATTCACATAGCGCTGCACTAATGAGCAACATTGTGCGGAAAAAATATAACGACTTTGGATATCTCAAATGGATTCTTCTGCCAGAATATAGCACCTGAAAGCAGGGATTTAACAAGCTTTAGCGCGCTAGGCTCCCAGAAAAAATTGTGTTGTTTGCCTCAGGGGTATAAGAACAGCCCAGGGCTGTTTGCGGCTTGTGTGACTGCTATTTTACACGAGTTAGACCCTGAAGCGTTGTCATATGTGGATGATATATATCTTATGGATGACGAGTTACTACAGCATTTAAGACGGGTAGCCCGCATTGTTGTAGGGTTTGCCGAACTCGGATACAAATTTAACTTCAAAAAATTAAAAATTGCCTTCCTCAGCGTCCTGTTTCTGGGATATGAGCTGTCGAATGAAGGGAAGAGCGTAGCGCCACAATTCTTAGAAAAGTGTGCACGATTGCAGCCACCAAATATGATTAAGAAACTCCAGTCATTGTTGGGCTTTCTAAATTTTGGCAGAACATACATTCCGCATTATGCTACACGCATAAAACCTTTATATGAATTAATACGTCCTGATTTTTCAAGCAAATTCTGAACAATTGATCATACACATACTCTTCGAGAGTTACAAGCAGATATGTTAGCAGCGAAACATCTACACACAGGGGACAATAGGACACATTTGGTCATCAGGGTGATAGCTGGGGCCATTGGGTTTACTTATGTCACATTTAATGAAGGTGAGACTGTCCCGATTGCATACAAGTCACACTTGTATTCCGCTGCTGAACAGCGATTTGCACCCACAGAGAAATTACTTACTGCTGTACAGATGGCTGTTATTAAAGAGAGACCTCTTGCCCAGGGAAAACGCATTATTGTCGTTTCTCCTATTCCGGCCCTTGAGGCTGTTACAAAAGCTAGCGTCCCGAACGCAAAAGCACTTCACCCACGATGGATACAATGGGCTACGTCTTTAACAGCCACTGATGTAGACTACATTTTTGACCCAAAATTACAAACTCAGGAATTTCTACAATATGAAGTTGAATATCCAGTTCCCGCTGACACGTTGCCTATTGATCAATATCAAGTAGACATATACACCGATGGCTCTGCACAACCAGCAATTGGAACAAAACACCAATATTCTGCTGCATGTGCGTTTGTGAGCGGCTATATGGAGGGGGAGAAATTCTGCCCCCAACATACCTATACACAGACCTTAGGGGATTGTACAGCACAATTGGCTGAGCTGAAAGCTCTACTAATGGCACTAGAACATACAGATCTGACGCAGTTCACACTGATTGTTTGTGATTCGTATTATTGCGTCCAGTCTTTTAATGAATACCTGCATTACTGGTGCTTGAATGGGTTCAGAGATTCAAAAGGCAACACCATAAAACACTGACTTCTGTGGGGGAAGTAGCAGACCTGAAAGAGATGCTACCCAAAGTCCATGCTGTGCATACACTTGGACACCAGCGCGTTGGAATACACGTTGCTGGAAATACTTTGGCTGATGAAGCCGCAAAGTCGGCAGTGGCAGTTGCCACTGTAGCTGCAGTGACTCGTTTGAGTTCCAAACCAGACACAGATATTATGGCTGCCATAAAAGCTACAGTTGATGGCACGCCGTATCTAAAAGGATTTCCTAATAAATATCAATACTTCATTGAAAGTATGCTGAACGCTGAAGTTAAAATTCCAAGCGTAGGCGTACGCGACATCCCCAATAAATATGTAAGACCACAATTGATTAAAGCAGCGCATGAGAGAGTGGCATCTGCACATGCAGGCGTGGAAGCTACAATTTCGCCATTACAGGCCCGTTATTGGTGGCCTGGTCTCTATAAAGAGACCAAGCAGTATGTCCTTTGTTGTGACATCTGTCAACAAATTAAAGTTTCAACAGCTAAGCGCCCGCCACAGACACCCCTCTTATTCTCAAACAGACCATTACAATGTGTGTACCTGGATCATTATGGTCCATTAACACCGGATAGTGCAGACAAATATATACTAGTCGCTGTTGATTCCTGCTCCATATTTGTGTGGGTGTGGCCACAACGCTCGGCTGACACTCGGACTGTTATTAAAGATTTGCATGTCTTTGTCGGTACCTATGCAGTTGCGGGATTCCATTCGGACCAGGGCCCTGCGTTTGCCTCAAAGGCATTCAGGGACACCATGGCTTCGTTGGGGGTCCAGCTCCAGTACTCATCTCCATTTCATCCTGAGGGAAACTCTGTTGTGGAGCGATTAAACTGCGATTTAAGGCAATCCTTAACAGCCACAGTCTTAGGTACGGGTCGTAGTTGGCTAACCCACCTGTATGGAGTTCAGAGAGCACTAAGTAACCTGCCTAGAAGGTCCCTGGGGGGTCGTACTTCATATGAGTGCCTGTTCCGAACACGGATGTTTGTTCCGGATCTTGATGGTCCTGGTGTGGAGGCGGCGGAGACACCTTTTGACATAAATGATCGTGTCACTGTTTTACAGGAATTATAGCAGTTCCATGAAGATAACTCTTCTAAAAGTGCTGCCTCCACAGGAATTAAGGATGTGCCAGTAACACATACCGGCTGGATTACCAGGGTTGGGGATCTTGTGCGTGAAAGGGTCACGGTGAAAAAAGAATTTGGCCCATCTTATCGTGCGCCAGTCCCTGTATTGGGGATACAGGGACTGTCCCCATTGCCAGGTGCCAAAGAAAATCACTTTGTTTCTATTGACAATGTCAAGTTACAACATGTGGCCGATTCTACACAGCTGACCAAGAGGAACGTCTAGTAGTTCCTGAATCCCTCTCACTACTGGAGAAGAAGTTCCGCTTCAAGTTGTCTATACCAACACTGTTGACTCTCCGAGCTTGGGGAGGGTGGATGATGATCTCGCATTAGTTCCACTAACAACGACCAACTTAGAAACATTTGATCAAGTCACCATGATGACAAATGTGACGGATGGTGCCGTTTACAGTGTACCACCACGGGAAACATCAACTCCTCCATTGACTACGGCAACGCCTTTTGCACGAACTGCCTCTGGTTACTTTGCCGACAACAACGATGGTCTATCGGACTCCTTTGCCTCTTCGACTGCTGACCTGTCAGGTCCACGTAAGCTGATGCGTTGGCTTAAAGATACATATTTTGTTTTTCCATGGAACTATCTGTGGCTTTTATTGACTTTGCTAGCATTTTTTCTTTGGATTGGGTTTGTCATTACCTTTTTTCTGTTGATACATGGTCATTTTCTTCCTGAGAGATCAGCGGTTGAACAGGTGGAGGAGGTGTTGAAACCACAGTTTTCATCACATAAGGCTCGGAGAGACTCGTCCTTTGTGAACATTTCTGCAGTGCCAATTCCAGATGGGATTGTGTGGGATAAAGTAATGTTTGATATATACGGTCCCACTGAAATAATTCAAATACCGTATGTGCTAAAGTTATCTATGAATGATATAGTAATACCAGGCATTGCATCTGATGATTGGGATGTGAAGACAGTTGACTCCATGATGATGGAATTGCAATATTACACTGTCTATGAAAATGAGGATGTTTACCAGTTTAGAGACAATTATGGTGACATGTTTTGTTATAATTATTATGGGCACCACTTCATACATAAAGCAAGCAGTCCAAAAACGATATTTGACTATACGCAATGGGAACATTGCCCAACTCCCCCGCACGGGAGTTCCAAAACTTATTTTGATAAATGTACAAATTTTTCTGGGTATCATCAAATGAATGCTAAGTCATATTATTTTAAGTTAACTCCGACTAAAGATAAACAAATGTTGCTGACCAACACAAAATGTATATATTCGGACTCCTTTGTTTCCCGGTTATCAATTGAAGGTTATGAATATTGGTCAAGAAATGTTGATTTGAAAAGTGTTTGGGGAACAAAAAATTGGCAAACTAAGGGTAGAGAAACATTGTTTAGAGCATGTCTCATTCCTGTTCAAATGATTTTTTTAAATGAAACAGACCAGCTGCTTAGGCTTAGCTACAATCAGAGAATTAAACATGCCTAGCATCCCTGCCCCTGCAAAATTTGATAACTGGCAAAAGTACACAAATGCAACTTTTAGTGAGCTTTCTGAATGGGTCCAGAATGGTACATTTAATGCTTCACTGACACGTCCAGGCGGGTGGTTACTGTGGCCAATAGATACCAACGGGTGTCATTAGCGTTTTGTCACCTCCTCTGGGGGTTTCCGAACGAGTAGGTCAGACCCTCGCTATATATCACCAGAATAAGCTGAAATAATTACAACATATAGGTGGTCATTCCAACCCTGGCGGACGGTGTTAAAGTGGCGATAAGACCGCCAACAGGCCGGTGGAAAAAAAATTGGAATTACGACCGTGGCGGAAACCGCCAACAAAGACAGCCACTTTAACACTCTGACCGCCACGGCAGTACAAACAAACAGTATCACAACCTACCAATCTGCCACCTTTTCCTGGGCAGATTCACCGCGGACAAAACACGGCGGAAACAGGACTTCGAAGGGAAAACGCTCACCTCTACACACCCCACGAGGAATCCGGACGCCATGGAACCAGAGCTGCAGATCCTGCCAGCCCTTATCTTCTTGCTCCACTACCAGGAGCACGAACTCCGGCAGCGAAGACCACGGTGAGTACTGCACCTACGACACAGGGGAGGGGGGAGGGAAAAAACAGGGACACACACATTCAACAGGCAACACCCCCACCCCCACCCTCACCCACTACAACACACACACCAATACAGCATGATACATTACAGTTACACCCTCCAAACCCCCCGGAAGAATGCAAACACAAAAGAAAATGAGTGTAACCATTGTAATATATTAAACTTCAGTACGCTAAAATATACATATAGACACTGTAAACAAAATATTCACCAAGAATAGTTGTCCAGGTAGTGCTCCATTGAAGTCCGTGGAACACTGGGCCCACACGGTATGGGCGAGGCCCACACAAGATCCCCGACCATGACGGAGAGAACACTGCAGGGGCATCAGGTAGTAATAAAACAGGCACCTCTGGGGGAGGGAAAGGGGGGGCACCTCAGCCGGTTGAGTGCACGATGCCAAATCCATGAAGGGGGCCACATGGCCACTGTTCAATCCTAGGGAGTGCAAAGCCACAGTCTCTCAAGTCTCTACAGTGGGTGGGTTGCCCACTGTTCAATCCTGGGGAGTGCAAAGCCACAGTCTCTCAAGTCTCTACAGTGGGTGGGTTGCCCACTGCCATATCCCGGGGAGTGCAAAGCCACAGTCTCTCAAGTCTCTACAGTGGGTGGTTTGCCCACTGTTCCATCCTGGGGAGTGCAAAGCCACAGTCTCTCAAGTCTCTACAGTGGGTGGGTTGCCCACTGTTCCATCCTGGGGAGTGCAAAGCCACAGTCTCTCAAGTCTCTACAGTGGGTGGTTTGCCCATTGCTTTATCCTGGGGAGTGCAAAGCCACAGTCTCTCAAGTGGATGCCTTTCTCCACTGGTTCTGGAGGGGGCTTGGTGCCCAGAGGTCTTCATCCTGCCAAGGACAGAGGTAGTGGATGTCTTTCTCCGCTGATTCCGGAGGGGGCCTTGTGCCCAGAGTGCTTCATCTTGCCAAGGACAGAGGTAGTGGATGTCTTTCTCCACTGGTTCTGAAGGGGGCCTTGTGCCCAGAGTGCTTCATCCTGCCAAGGAGTGAGGTAGTGGATGTCTTTCTCCACTGGTTCTGGAGGGGACTTTGTGCCCAGAGTGCTTCATCCTGCCAAGGACTGAGGTAGTGGATGTCTTTCTCCACTGGTTCTGGAGGGGGCCTTGTGCCCAGAGTGCTTCATCCTGCTCGTGACGGACTCAGTAGCGTCAGTGCCCTTAGCGCTCATGGGCCAGCGGTGCTTGTGGCGGCGGTGCCCTTTTCAGCGGTGCTTGTGGCGGCAGTGCCCTGTTCAGCGGTGCTTGTGGCAGCGGTGCCCTGTTCAGGGGTGCTTGTGGCGGTGGGGTCCTTTGCAGTGACTCAGCTGCTGGCGGTCCTCTCTGGCCCAGTGGGGCTGGCGGTCCTCTCTGGCCCAGCGGGGCTGGTGCTGGTGGTTCTCTCTGGCCCAGTGGGGCTGGTGCTGGCAGTGGCCTCCTAGGCAGCGGGGATGAAGGCAGTGGCCTCTTGGGCTGCAGGGCAGGTGCTGGCAGTGGCCTCCTGGGCAGCGGGTATGATGGCGGTCTTCTCCGCCGTGCTGCTCTTCCCAGACCTACTGACTTTCTTGTGGCCCTTCCCCACCTTGGAAGGTGTCGCAGCTCACTCCACACTCCCACCTGGACCCTTGGGAGCGGCTTTGGTGGCTGGAGTCTTCCCCCTCTCCCGCTGGGCACTGGCCAACTTTTGATGCTTCACAGGTGGGGGACTGTCCGTGCTGTGGCTCCATGCCACACTGGCTGTCCTGGTGGCCGGTGCACTCCAGATTCCGGTGACTACAGGCACCACTGGTCCCGAGATGTTGTGGCTGAGGTGCTAGGTTGGGACCTGGAGAGTCGGGCCCTAGGAGACGGATGGGGTGGGGGAGGTATGGGAAAGAGGTCAAGGTTGGACAGGAAAAGTTTTTGGGAGATACTGGGACGGGTAGTTGGAGGGGGTTTGGGAGTGGAGAAAGAGGGTGTGGGTGTAGGAGGTGTTTGTCTGGTGACTTTGGGTGAAGGTGCATGCGCTGGAGGCTGTCGTGAGGTGGATGGCTGTTGGGTGGGTGTGTGCCTGCATTTGTGTATCTTGGGAGGGGGCGTCACAGACACACTGGGAGAGGACACAGGGGACATGTGAGTGGCAGTGGGGGTGGTGGCTGCACGTGAGAGGGGCGTGGTGGTGTGTGTGCTGGTGATGGCAGTAGTGGCTGTAGATGTAGTGCATGCAGGTGTGAGTGTAGACAAGACTGGGAGGGAGGAGGGAGACGAGGAGCGAGGTGACACAGTGGAGGCAGTGGATGTTGGTGTGTCTGCATGTGTGTGACGCTTGCGTGAGTGCCTGTGGGATGTGTGGTGCTTATGTTTGCCTGAGCTTCCCTTGTGTGTTGACGTGTGTGAATGCTGGACTGAAGGTGTGCTTGGGATAGGCTGAGGTAGAGGGGATAGGGTCTGGGTGGAGGAAGTTGGAGGGGGGAGGCTAGACACAGGGACAATGCCTGCCATCAGTGCTGAGGCCAGAGTCTGAAAAGCTCGCTGAAGGGCCGCCTGACCAGAATGAATGCCCTCCAGGAATGCATCTGTTTGTTGCCACTGCCTTTCTACACCCTGGATGGCATTCAAAATGGTAAACTGCCCAACAGTGAGGGACCTGAGGAGGTCAATGGCCTCCTCACTGAGGGCAGCAGGGGTGACTGGGGCAGGGCCCGAGGTGCCTGGGGCGAAGGTGATGCCCACCCTCCTGATGCACGGGCACGGGGCAAAGGCTGAGGGGCTGCTGGGAGGGCGGTGCTGGTAGGGGGGGTGGCGGCTGTACCTGTAGATGTGGGGGGCACAGATGTTGCCGCCACCACAAGGGAGCTCCCATCAGAGGACGAGTCTGTGTCACTGGTGTCAGCTCCTGTCCCCGCCTTGGAGCTCCCTTCGCCCTCCATCCCACTGGTGAACTGAGAGTCTGTTGTCTCGCCCTCCAGGGCCATGTGGGATGGAGCTCCCTCCTGCTCCGGTGCCACTGCTCCTCCGCCTGATGATTCTAATGCACACAAGAACAGGGAGACCACAAAAAGGGGGGGGGGAATGACAGAAGAAAGACATGTTGAGTGCATGCGTTACCGCTACCTTTGGTGGACACGACAGACACAGAAGCCCCCTGCACTACGCTGCGCACTTGGGGTCCACTCTTCAATCCCTGGGACATGGCCTACAAGGCTATGGACAACATCTGCACACATGGATGACACAGGAGCATGACTAGGTGTACTTGGCACTGTACACAGGTGGGGTCGGGTGCCTCATGGCCTGCCTTACGGAGGGACCTTGCCTACTAAACTCGCCCTGGCCTAGGGAAAGCCACAGCCCACCTCCCCCAGTCATACACCTCCACTGCACGCTAAATCAGCAGGATGAGAGTGTACTCACCCCCTTGTGGCAGCTCTGATGCCCCCAAGCGCCCCTCCAACTCTGGGCACGCCACCGCCAGGATCCTGAACATCAGGGGCGTCATGGTGCGACGGGCACCCCTCCCACATTGGGAGGCCATCCCCAGCTGGGCCTCCGCCGTCTTCTTGCTCCAGCGGCGAATGTCCTTCCATCTCTTATGGCAGTGGGTGCTCCGTCTGTGGTAGACCCCAGGGTCCGGAAGTCCTTTGTGATGGCACGCCAAATATCTTTTCTCTACTGGGCGCTGACCTACATGAATTGTACAGGGGGAAAAGAAAAGTTATTACCAACTGCACCGTCACAGTCATTGGCCCCCATCCCTACCCTTGCCATGTGGCACATGCATTCATCGTCGTTTCATGCACGCCTCAATCTCCCCCCCAACCTACATCCACCCCACTCCACACATGCATAGCCCATACAGCATGCTCCCAGTGTACTTACCTGTTTGTCTGGAGGACCGTAGAGTAGCGTGTACTGGGGAAGACCCATCCACGAGTTTCTCCAACTCCTCCGTTGTGAAGGCAGGGGCTCTTTCCCCAGACACTCAAGCCATTGTCTCTTCCAGACCGAGGTCACAGCAGCACTTGCAGTGTAGGTCCTCTCCAGTCGAAGATCAGGTATCGAGTGATTGAACAGATAGAAAATGACGGTCACGTCCGCGGCGGTGCATACCGTCACCGCCGGCGTACATTGTCATTGGCTCCTGGGACCCATAGGATCCAATGTTAACCAATGCAGCATTGCGCCGCGCTCTTTGACCGCCAACCACGACGGTGTACGCCAGTGCAGTTACCTCACATCCCATTGCCCCACTTTTCAGGTCAGGCAGCCGCCATTTCAGGGGCCCACATGGCTTAATTTTTAGCTGCGTCACACATACCTAGGCCTAGCCTCAACACACATACAGGCCACTTTTCGGTTTATGATTAGTGTTCTGTGTAAGCTGTGGGTACGTACCTCTGAGTTGGTTGACCGTCCGCTGGGACATGTGAGGAGATGGTGGCATCCTCTGGTGTACAGACCGCTGGTGGACCTGTGGACAATGGAGGAAAGACATGTGATCATCACCTACAGGCTTGACCGTGCCACAATCCAGGAATTGTGTGGCCAGCTGGAGCCAGACCTGATGTCAGCTGTCTGCCATCCCACAGGAATCCCCCCTCAAGTGCAGGTGCTGTCAGTACTCCATTTCCTTGCAAGTGGGTCATTTCAAACAACAGTGGCCATAGCATCAGGGATGTCCCAGCCTATGTTTTCCAACGTGTTGTCCAGAGTGTTGTCTGCCCTGCTGAAACACATGCGGAGCTACATTGTTTTCCCTCAGGTGGAGGATTGGCCTACAGTGAAAGGTGATTTCTATGCCCTGGGACATGTCCCCAACATCATAGGTGCCATTGATGGGACACATGTGGCTTTGGTACCCCCCTGTAGGAGTGAACAGGTGTACAGAAACCAGAAGAGTTATCATTCCATGAATGTGCAGATGGTGTGTTTGGCAGACCAGTACATCTCCCATGTTAATGCCAAGTTTCCTTGCTCAGTGCATGGCGCCTACATCCTGCGGAATAGCAGCATCCCTTATGGGATGGGTCAGCTCCAGAGGCACTGTATGTGGCTATTGGGTGAGCACCTTGAAGCAAGTCAGTGGGAATGGTTGTCTGGGTCTGGGGATGTCCCTACAGGTTAGTGTGTGTCTAACAGTTGTCCCTTGCCATTTGCAGGTGACTCTGGTTACCCCAGCCTGTCATGGCTACTGACCCCAGTGAGGAATCCCAGGACAAGGGCAGAGGAACGCTACAATGAGGACCATGGGCGAACCCGGTGGATAATTGAGCGGACCTTCGGCCTCCTGGAGGCCAGGTTCAGGTGCCTCCATATGACAGGTGGATCCCTATTCTACTCACCAAAGAAGGTGTGCCAGATCATTGTGGCCTGCTGTATGCTTCACAACTTAGCTTTGCAACGACAGGTGCCTTTTCTGCAGGAGGATGGTCCAGATGGCGGTGTTGTTGCAGCTGTGGAACCTGTGGACAGTAAAGACGAGGAAGCAGAAGAAGAGGACATGCACAACAGGAACTCGGTGATCCTGCAATATTTCCAGTGAGACACAGGTAAGAATACAGACCTGCCTACTACATGTACTTTAACACTAGTACCTCTCTACTATCTGTCGTTTTCACCCAGTGTATGGTCACTGAGTTGTCACTTTCACTTACGATTTCACAGATGTGTGTCCCACAGTGTGACATCTGCTGTGTTTCCTCATGGACTAGAGCTTTGCGACATAGGTATGCTGACTTTACAATTGTAAGAGCATTTTGACACTGTAATTGCTAATACACTATTTCAAAATCACAGACTGACTCCAGATTGTTTTGTGCTTCAAGGGTGTTTATTTAAGTGCTCAATATTGGAGGGGGTTGTAAAATGGTGAGGGGTGATGGTGGAGGAATGTCCATGGCAGAGTCCAGTCTATTAGTCTCACAGGTGCATTACACAAATGAGCTTAGGAAGTTCAGCTGGGGCAGTTTGAGGATGGACAGGGTGACAAAGTGGGACAGAAGGATGACATTCAGGGTGGTCTCATTTCTTGGCGGGGTCTTGGTATCGTTCTCTGTCTTAGTCCTGGATCTCTGGGACAGTTTGCGGGGTGGTTCTCCCTCTGCAGGAGGTGGGGTGCTGGTGTGGTGGTCCTGTGGTGGGGCGTCCTGTCCACTAGCGCCGGCGGAGGTGGTGGGCAGTTCATCGTCCATGCTAGTGTCAGGGGCCCCTTGCTGTGCCACAGTGTCCCTCCTGGTGTTGAGTACTTCCTTCAGCACCCCTACGATGGTGCCCAGGGTGGAATTGATGGTTCTGAGTTCCTCCCTGAAGCCCAAATACTGTTCCTCCTGCAGGCGATGGGTCTCCTGAAACTTGGCAAGTACCGTTGCCATCGTCTCCTGGGAGTGGTGGTAGGCTCCCATTATGGAGGAGAGGGCCTTGTGGAGAGTGGGTTCCCTTGGCCTGTCCTCCCCTTGTCGCACAGCAGCCCTCCCAGTTCCCCTGTGTTCCTGGGCCTCCGTCCCCTGGACTGTGTGCCCACTAACACTGCCCCCAGGTCTCTGTTGTTGTTGGGGTGGTGGGTTAGCCTGGGTTCCCTGTAGTGGTGGACACACTGCTGCTTGATATGTCCTGGGGACAGAGGTATGGGCCCGCTGGGTGGGTGCTGTGCTGGTGTTTCCAGAGGGGGGAAGGTCTGTAGTGGCCTGTGACTGTGTGAGGGGAACCGACTGTCCCGAGGTCCCCGATGGGCCGGGCTGGTCATCTAGATCCAGTTGGACAGAGCTGCTGTCATCACTGTGGGCCTCTTCTGTTGGTGGTGTGGACATGTGTGGACCCTCCTGTCCGGTGACGTTGGGTAGGGGTCCTGCAGGGGTATAAAAGGATGTTTATTACATCTATGAGTGCCACGGTGTGCAATAGGTGGGTGACTGTGTACCCCAGTGCTTGCATTCCTGTGTGGGACCTTGTGTGATGGTGGTTTAGGGGGGTGGATGGGTATGTGCAGTGGCCATGCTTTGGTGATGGGTGTCCATGCTTTGTTGTTGCATGCAGGGCTTGGTGTTAGGATGTGTGGGTTGTGATAGTGGGACATTTGTGAGGAGTTGGAGTGATGGGGTGAGGGTGGGGGTATGTGATGGCATGCAGGTAGGATGAGGGATGTAATAGTAAAGATTTTCCTAACCAGAGTCCATTCCTCCATCTACTCCTGGGAGGCCCTCAGGATGCAGAATCGCCAAGACCTGCTCCTCCCATGTTGTTAGTTGTTGGGGAGGAGGTGGGGGTCCGCGGCCAGTCCGCTGAACCGCAAGGTGGTGTCTTGAGACCACGGAACGCACCTTCCCCCGTAGGTCGTTTCATCTCTTCCTGATGTCATCCCGATTTCTTGGGTGCTGTCCCACTGCGTTAACCCTGTCCACTATTCTTCGCCATAGCTCCATCTTCCTAGCTATGGAGGTGTGCTGCAACTGTGATCCGAATAGCTGTGGCTCTACCCGGACGATTTCCTCCACCATGACCCTGAGCTCCTCCTCCGAGAACCTGGGGTGTCTTTGCCGTGCCATGGGGTGGTGGTGGGTGGTGTGTATAGTGATAAGTGGGGTGATATTTAGTGGTGTGTTGTGTGAGGTGCATGGAAGTTATGTGGGTGATGGTATTGTGTGCCTGTGGATGCTTGGTAGTTGTTTGTGGTGTCTCTCTCTGGCCTTCTATCGGTAATTGTGGTCGTAGGGGTTTGTGGGTGATGTGGGTGTGTGTTTTATATTGTATTTGGTGTGTGGGAGTGGTGTGTGTATGTGTATCAGGTGTGTGTGTTTCGAATTGTCCAGTGTGGCAGTGTTTTGTAAATGTGTGTGTATTTTGAGCGCAGCGCTGTGTACCGTGGTTGAAAGACCGCCGCGTGGATTCATGTTTCATGATAGTGTGGGTGTATTTCTGTTGGCGTGACGGTGGAGGTTTTGATTTCGCCAGATTATCACTGACCTTTGGTGTGGCGGACTTGTGTGGGTGTCTGAATTTTGGCGGATTCCGTGCTGTGAGACATAATAGCTGTGGCGGAATTCCGCGGCCGTGGTGGTGTGTTGGCGGTCTTCTGCACTGCGGTAAGCGGCTTTTACCACCAATGTTGTAATGAGGGCCATAGTGTGGGAAAATTGTGCCAGCAATGGCTAAAATCATCCTCGCTAGATGCAGTAAAGACACATCTCACTCTCCTGTCTAATAACACTGACTTACAAGATTTTTTGTCAGGCCCGAAGACACCTCGTAGGAAGCGTTTCTTGTATGAAGTATACAATGAAATATGGAAGCTTTCCCAACAAGAAGCTGCAGCCCGGTTAAGGCAGATAGATCAGGAAAATTTGAAAAAAGCATTAGCTGTTGTGGATAATGGAATTCACACCTTGTCCGACCGGATATATACAATTAACAACATTGTTTCTTCTGCTATAGACATTAAACAATTGGATATGTCTTCTTTATATCATGGACAGAGTCAGACCAAGTCCATTATGCAGTTGGGTTGGACACTTCAGACATTGAAGGTGGGTCGCGTTCCGTGGCAGCATATCAGTGCCAGGGAAATATTTTTTTCCTTTAATTTGACGCGACAACAACAACTAATGGCTAAGAAGGAGGCGACTTATGTCATGCTCAACATTGAAAAGTTAGAAATATTGCCTTTTACCGTGGCGAGATTCCCTCAGCAGAGTGGTTGATGCACGGGGTTATTAATCTACCTATTTCTACATTACAATTCACTTCTTGTTTGAAACATGTTCCGGTAGGCAGATATGAAAAGTTGGGAGATAGTTACATCCATGAGGTGTGGGAGCTTCCCTTCTTGTACAAATGCCTCAATGGCATGAAAGAGGTCTTTCTTAGCGGCAGTGAATGCAAGACTTCAGTCAGTCATTTGATGATTTGTTGCGACTTGGCTTGCTATCTGAAGGGAGTTCCAGTCCCCTTGATTAAACGCACTTTCCAGGTGCTTTCAAATGGCAGGTACGTCCTCCTCAATAGTGAAGACTGTTGTGGTATGCGGGCCGGAATAGTTTACGTTGTTTCGGTCACTAAGGTTGTTACTTGCTGTGGGAACGTGTTGTTTCCCCCCACTAAAATTAGGGAGGTAGCAGATATTTGGCCTCACATTGCTACTTCCAAGGTGAATTTCGACAAGTTAAGCAGACTGAAGGCTTTATTGTTTCAGAAGCATGTGGCCCTTACATCTGCACGCGAGACCTAAGCACTTCAGGTGGCAGGGTCATCGGTGGAAATACAGTCCCTGTTAAATACCAACTTTCCGAGCCACTTTGGGGAACTCGTGGGACGTATATTTAATACTTCCAGCACGGCTGGATTAACAAACCCGTTGGTGTTGGTTTCGTTCACACCTTCTTTTCCATATTCGGTTTAATACCTTCGCTATTCATTCAATTTTCGGAAGCATTTTTGGGGGATTTCCGATAACTTTGGCTTTATTAGCCGGCATTTTGCTGTTGCCGTTGTTTTTCCGCAATGGCTGTCCCGCCGCAACAAGGACGAATGTGGGCGCTCCCATCAGCGCAGCTGTATCGTGAACGCATGATGCAGCACTTTGGAGCAACACTCCAGGAACATTTGGAGTGTAACTGGTCTTTGTCATTCAGACCTGTTTTTGATTGTGTGCAGCCCGTGTTTCGGTGCCGTTGGTGCTCTTTTGAACATGCACTGAACGTTTGTCTCTCACAGCAACACCCACCAGTGGTTGATGCTGATCTGTTGATGTACTCGATGAGGGCTCATTATCAGACATGCGTGCTGTGGCTGCATTTGCTTCGAGAAGCTGATTATGAGATACCCTTCCTGGAGGAAGTTGATATTAACTCATTTATAGGCTCTGCACGGGATGCCGCCTTGGTTGACACTGGGGCTTTGGAACACACCTGCTCCTTGACAGTCTTTGGCGTGGGTTTTCCGGTTTTGTCATCTGCCGAAGTGGAGAATCTCCTGCTTTCCATGACCAATGCTTGATTTGGACTTATTCTAAATTGACATTATCCTTTGAATTCGGCATTTGGCCGCATGCTCATTTTTTAAATTGAAAATTACTATGCTTGTGTGTCCTCTTAACTCGTTGGAATTGAATAGGGTTTGACTTATATTTTAGCTTTGGGTATTTTTAGCTTCGGCATAAACCACTTTCTACCGACAAGGGGAGGGTGTAGTGTAGCCATTTTTTAATATACCTTCATGCACGTTAGGTTAACATATTAGGCCTCTGTGCACTTTGCCCTAGATACATTTTATTTAGCCTTGCACTGTTATTTTACAATAACCAGTTTGACGGTCTTGTTTTATTTATTTCTATCACACTGTTTAGCTTAGTTCAGCACTGTGTTATCAAACAATGCATTCTTGCTCACCCTGTGCTTCAGTCAAGGCTACAGTCTGGTACATTGCCGGTAAACGTAGAAGTTTAGTCTCTAGTGTTCGTAGAAAGTACGCATCCTTACGTAGGGACATTTTCTTAGAAACTCTGCGTGTTAGTTATAAAACACTACACGTCAGAGGGAGATTCCGACCAGGAACCTACAACTAGATGCTGACTGCCCCGTTGCAAATGCTGATGCAGATTACAGGCCTTTGCTCAGGTATGAGGGTTGATGTCCTCCCGGGGGAACCTGAAAGGCAGGCTTAGAGCTTCACATGCTGTGCTCAGAATATAACTTAGAGAGAACCTAATCTAGTTGCACTATGATAGCCTTATTCTTGTGCTTCACTCTCATAGTTACTATTTTAATCCTACTGTGTTGTGTAGTTCCGGTTATTGCAGCTCACGCTTTGCTATCTAAAATGCAGTCATTTTATTAAAACAATCTTTAAAACTTAAACTGCCTTTGTCATTTATATATGAGACCGCACTGTGTATGAGAGAACCAGTTGTGACCTGAGTGACCACGACTTCCCTGGGAAGTACTAAGATGTCATTTGCTCGGCTGCCCAATTTCTCTTCCCTTTGGGAGAGATGAGGCACTGCTAGTTAGCTGGAGCAAAAACCCGGATTTATAGTGACAAGGGTCCTTCACCGTGGGTCAGACTTAGTCCCCCACACTGTGAACGATCTTGCCGCTCAAAATCCAGTAGTCTCATTAGGATAATGAGAGCCTACGTGACGGTGTGGCCAGGGAAAAGAGCAACCCTTCACTCAGATCTGGACCCGGTGGCAGCTCTTCTCCCATTGGGATTGGTGCCTTGCTCACTAGAGGAACAGTTGTTAGTGACATATGCTTGTGATAGGCTAGACCTTTTTGAAGTTAATTAAATGCCTAGGTACTGACCATATAGTCATCCTTTCAGAGGAACAGAGCACCTCCCCACAGCCAAAGCCTTTATTGCAGGTCTGGGAGCAAGTTTACACCTTGTCAAAGGGACTTTTCAGTTTAATACAAAAGAGCTGTCACTTGTGATGAGCTATAGAACACCTAAGAGCATCTCCATTTGACAAGGTAAGCTTTGTGACTACAGCCTGACATTTCTTCTGTACCTTCTTTTTACCTAATTTATTTTTATTGGTTTTCAAATAACATACCCTCTAGGGCCCATCAGTCAAAAATTGCAACGCTGTGTGCATCAAGCATTACATTCCAGTTTCACCCCCCCTTTCTCCCTCCCCTCCACTCCTCTCCAGGTCGATTCCCAAAATTAGCCCTATTGCCATATTTATTTTCCACCGGAGTACTCAGAAATAGATATCTTTCACTTAATTGTCAATTAGGCTTCAGAGTCGAATTTTGTTGTTTGAGTACTTAGTCATAGCGATCTAAGTGATTTTGACCAACCGTACCCATAGTTATTGTAGGTCAAATACTCTTCCAAAGCCTGACACATTTCTTCATATCTGTGGTCCATTTCATTTTGTCAACAGGTTTGTATTTCCATGGCAATTAACATCCAGAGTGTACCTGACCCATTCTTGCATAGTGGGGATATTTGGAGATTTCCATTTGAATGCAAATAATTGCTTCACTGCCAGTGTCATATTGGTTATTAACCTCCAGTCCGCTTTTATAGACTTTTGATCTCATGTGGTGTAATGTTAAACAAGATGGTCACTGGATTCAGCTCACTGGGTATCCAAATACCGCTCTAATATGACTAAGGATCCTTTTCCCGAAAAGTTTCAGTCTAGGACATGCCCATCCTAAGTGCAGCAGATCCCCTGTTTGTCGACGCCCTGACAGCATAAGCCATGTGGTAACATACATATGTTTCAACTGCACAGTGTGATATGAGTGGTGTCATATGATGCCATCCTATTATAATTGTATATAGCAATACTCTGTTCTGTTTTGCCATTGGTCTAAGGGGATGTGTTTACCCAGAGTCACCTACTAATTCTTCATATATGAAAACCCCAAAATAAAATGATGGACCCAGTGTTGAAACTTTTCAAATACTCACCTCCAATCACAGAACTGGGTGTAATCCATTGTTATTTTGCTCACCACGGCATCCCAGTTTGGACCTAGCCATATGCAAATAAGTTTTGACCCTGTTACCCATGGGAAGCGGTGCCAGGATGCTTGTTTCCGGTCCAGGGAGGACCTGGCCTGGCAGATTGGGCTTGACTGTTCCCATGGGGAACAGGGTCAAGATTGATTTTTATTTGGCTGGGGTGGCATGGTGAGCAAAAGAATGATGTATTAAACCCAGATCTGTGACTGTGGGTGAGTGTTGAAGAGTTTAGCACTCCGTCCATCATCCTTTTGTGTTGCTTAAGTTGCCCTAAGTGGCCAGGGTATGCCCCGACATGGGTCCCTTGCTCCCTGTGCTCACTGTACCACTGGATTCAAGCTAAGTTGACTGATGAGGGCTTATACTCCAAAACCGGTTTCAGAATGCTTGTTTCTGGTCCAGGGAGGACCTGGCCTGGCAGTTCAGTGTTACTAGTATTATTTCATCTTTTACTGTGCACACGTGCTCTAACAGTGCCTAGTAGATTATGTGTTACAGAGTAGTATAACACATCACTTTTACTAACTACAGCTATGAAGTGAATTCACTGAAACTGAGGATCAATTACTTTTCAAATAAGAGTTGTCATCAATAAAAGTATATTATAGAATTCCCAGTTTAAGGTTACTAATAGGAGGAATGGGTCATTCTTTGGTGAGAAATAGACCAGCAAGTAGTGGCCCAACTATGTATCCCAGGTTTCAGATGCACAGCTAAATATATACATAAATAAATAAATAACTAAATGTTTCCTAAGCACACCCAAAAGGTAGCTCATGACTATCTAGGTTTGTTATGACCGAACTGATCCATGGCCAACATTTGTCAAGACGAAGTATAACAAATAGCAGTACAAAATGCCAGCCACCAAAGACTGACGTAGGTATACTAATGGATATGGGACAGTGTCAGGAGAATTAGAAATGCTGTGACTTTATTGATTGTCAGAGGAGGGAAAGTAGAAGTCTATTGTATGTGATATTCAAGCATGATAAGGCTTTGCCTATGGAAAGTACAGAACACGTCATACACCCTAAGGTTCAACTTATGTCCTTTCTATTCACACAATGCCAGAAAATGTACAATTCCCATAGAGCAAGTTACTGCTATACTTTCTGATGAAGGAATGTGTCAATCCATGTCCACGTATAGCAAATGCTGCATACAAAAGGTTGATTGGATGGAGCGTGTATATCTTTTCTGTTAATACACTGGATGGTCCCAAAAGGCAAGCATGTGGACATCACATGTGCCGCAATTTTGTATCATGCAATGTCTTTCTACTGTGATTGGTTGCCCGGCTAAATGTTTGTGTAACGCATGTAACTCTTGCATCTTCTGACAAGCAACTTGCCATGTATTTATTCATAAGGTTGAAGAAATCACCTTTTCTGTACTATGATTGGATATGTATCAACGCACCTTTATTGGGCATGCAGCTGTCTTGCTCATATTCCCATGATTCATGTATAAAGCTGCTTATGCAACTTGACATTTGTCTGTGTTTCTTTAATTGAGGTTACACAATCTGAGTGCCACCTCATTTCTGTGGATGAAGGGCCCAGTGTCTCAAATGTAAGTAGTGCATCCATTCAGTTTATGGCAATTTATTCTCCTGCTTACAGTGATTAATGAATGAATGTCACTCCCTTGAAATAGATCATGGAGCATCCTGCACCTCGGTCTGACCAGTGCAAAAATTCACTATTTATCACTCCCAGGGAGAAGTTTAAGTTGCCCATCAACGGTCTGAAGGGGGATGGGAAAGTGGCCAATTTTCGGTCTCACACTTCCAATATTGGCCTTAAATCTTCTGAAAGATAGCACACTGGGGGTCTCCCTTTCTTTGCTTGCCAGGGTATGGCCCACAAAGCGCAACCGACTACTGCTGCATACATGTGGATCCAGTGGTGCTCTGTCTCAAATATGGGCATTCAGATAGAATGGAGGTGTGCTGCTTGAAAATACTTCGATTCACTTTCAGTATTTTCCTTGATTCCCGTGCCCTCTTGCCTGCCATATGAATGTGTCAATCAGTTTCTGCAGGGTCATTATTTCTTCTTCGAGGAATATCATTGAGAGCTCCTGGAAGTGGTAAGTAATCAAGGTAGTATATTCTGCTTAACAACTGCTATTCTTCCCATCGACAATAAAACAGGTTGCACCATTTATGCAGGTGATTAGTAATGGCATTAAGGAGCCTCAGATATTTAGCTACATACAATAAGTGTGCTCAGATGTTATATGTATACCCAAATATTTAATTTTATACTTGGCCCACTGTATAGGGATTACAGAGGGAAGATGACTTTAAACCCACCCCAACCATCTCAGACTTTTTATGGTTCACCTTCCCGTAAGCCTCCAGGAGTGCTCCACTAGTGCAGGGAGGACATTTCCAGTAAACAGATATATTTTATGCTAGTTGTTCCCAAAAGGAATCCCTCGTATATCTGGATGCTGTCTAATAATAGCTCCCACAGGCTCAATCACTAGGACCAGGGTTGTCCTTAGAAGTTTTGGGGCTTCAGGCAAGACATATTTTAGGGGCTCTGTTGGGAACAACCTTGAATTTAATTTCACTTATTCTGCTAATTCAAGCCTGCATTATGCCAAGCAAACATTCACAAATTGAGTCATTCAAAAAACTGAAATATGCTTGGCCCATATATGGATTACAATGCCTACTATTGCCAATAAGTTAAAACCAATAAAAAGTGTTTATAATAGCAAAAAGAATTATGCTTTGCCCAGGACTCCAAAAATCCTTAAGATGACCCTTAAGATGATCATGAGCAAAGAGAGAAAGAGTTAGAGGTAGAAGTAGGCAAAGAGGAGAAAGGTTTACATACAGAAATAGAAACAAACAATGATGATGGAAGGAGTGCTAAAGCTTTTCAAGAATCCATCATTCTTTTGCTCACCATTCCACCACAGTTTGGACCCAACCATATGCAAATCAGTCTTGACCCTGCTCCCCATGTGAACAGCCCAGCCTGAACTGCCAGGTCAGCTACTCCCAGAAATGAGCATCCTGGTACTGGTTTCGGTATATCACCCCTCATCAGCCAGGCTAGCTTGAAACCAGTGGCACAGCAAGTAAGGGACTTAGGCCCTCATTCCGACCGCGGCGGGCGGCGGTCGCCGCCCGCCATGCGGTCACCGCCGAATGACCGCACCGCAGTCAAAAGACCGCGGCGGCCATTCCGACATTTCCTCTGGGCCGGCGGGCGCTCTCCAAAAGAGCGCCCGCCGGCCCAGAGGAAATGCCCCTGCAACGAGGACGCCGGCTCAGAATAGAGCCGGCGTAGTTGCAGGGGTGCGACGGGTGCAGTAGCACCCGTCGCGTATTTCAGTGTCTGCTTAGCAGACACTGAAATACTTTGCGGGGCCCTCTTACGGGGGGCCCCTGCCGTGCCCATGCCATTGGCATGGGCACGGCAGGGGCCCCCAGGGGCCCCGCGGCACCCCCTACCGCCATCCTGTTCCCGGCGGGAGGACCGCCGGGAACGGGATGGCGGTAGGGGGAGTCAGAATCCCCATGGCGGCGGAGCGCGCTCCGCCGCCATGGAGGATTCACTGGGGCAGCGGTAAACCGGCGGGAGACCGCCGGTTTACCCTTTCTGACCGCGGCTGAACCGCCGCGGTCAGAATGCCCTCGGGAGCACCGCCGGCCTGTCGGCGGTGCTCCCGCCCCCGTTGGCCCTGGCGGTAGCCTACCGCCAGGGTCAGAATGAGGGCCTTAGTATGCTTGTATAAACATGCAGGAAGAAGGTTAATTCCTTCTCGTCCAGATGTTTGAGTCCCCAAAAATCTACAAGACCTAAATCTGACACTTCGTTTTTCAACTCTTGGGAGATTGTCCCTTGGGACTACCTGTTGTAGGAATGTCTTTCAAGCACGGTATCAGGCGCAATTTTGAAATTTCCCACACACATGAGGTTATCGGTAGGCATGGGCAAAATGTTAATTATGGCCCTCATTATGACATTGTTGGTAAATTCCGAATACCACCGTAGTGACTGCCACCAACATACCACCGTAGAGGCGAACATCCGTCTGCCAGATAATGACACATACACACAAAACCTACAGAAACCAGCCACAACCACAAACCCCCCTGATCCACTGAACGCAATAAACTGTCAGAACTACCACCCATACTGTTATGCCACCAAAACAACGCCCACCAAATAATGACCCACAAATCACCACAGCGGACAGTCAATGGCGGTAAACCAGTGGCGGAAATAGCCACCCAAAAACAAAACAGGACAACATTGGCCAGAACAAAATAACCCACACCTGACACAAATACACACACACCTCACACACCCACCAACAGTCCATTAAAACACCCCCCACATCACCAACAGACCTTTGCAAACACGAGAAGACCGCTACGCCTTGCCACGCCAATCCCAGAGAGAACTGCACACACATACCACAACTACCCATTCATCCTTCACACACCACACACCCCACCACATCACACATCACCCTCTGCACAACACACACACCACACAACACCCATGTCCCCACAAAGGCACCCCCGTTTCACTGATGAGGAGTCGCAGATCATGGTTGACGAAATAGTTAGGGTAGAGCCACAGCTGTTTGGAGCACAGATACAGCAGATCTCCATTGCCAGGAAGGTGGAGCTATGGCAGAGAATCGTGGACAGGGTGAATGCTGTGGGACAACATCCACGTACAAGGGAAGGCATAAGGAAGAGGTGGAACGACCTACGGGGGAAGGTGCGTTCCATTGCAGCAAGGCACCAGCTCGCCATCAGGAGGACTGGTGGTGGACCCCCACATCCTCCCCCACAGCTGACAGCATGGAGGAGCAAGTCTTGGCAATACTGCATCCTGAGGGACTCACTGGAGTAGCGGTTGGACTGGACACTGGTGAGTCACCATTTCCAACCTATCACTCCCTCCATATCTGCAGGCCATCTCACCCTGACTCCCTTCACCACACTCCATCTCACACTCTGCACCACCTCAATTACCACACCCAAATGGCAACCCCTTGCATGCCATACACACTGCAAGCACATCCCTTCCAGCTCTACATGCACACCCACCACCAATGCATGCACAGCATGTAGAACTACCAATCCCACAATCCATCACCACACACTACCAAAGATGGGAGGACAACACCATTATCCTTGGGAAAGCTAGGAATGTGGAATATGTCACAGACAAGTACCCTAACACATCACTTACATCCCCACAGGTGCCCCAGCCAATGTCAGCGGTTAGGAGGTGTCACAGCTACCCAGTCCCCCACTAGAAGATGCCCTCAGTGATGACAGCAACTCTGGATGTCCAGACATGGATGAACTCCCTGGCCCATCAGGGACCACTGGTCAGTGGCCACCCCATCCCACAGCCAGTCCACTACAGAGCCCCCCTCTCAGAATCTAATACCACAGCAGATAGCCAGCGCCCCCAGATCTCTGTCCCCAGGACACGTCAATCAGTAGTGTGCCCACCTGTACAGGCACCAGAGTTGACACCACACAGGCAAGACAATGAGAGTCCTGGTGTAAGTGGGAGTGGGCACACCATTCAGGGGACACAGACACAGGGGACCAGGGACACTTGGAGGACAGCTGTGCACCAGCGGGAGGACAGGCCCAGGAAACCGACTGCCCAGGATGCACTCACAAATGTCCTGGGGGCATACCAACAATCCCAGGACAGGATAGGTCAGGTGCTCAACATCATGCAGGAGAACCAGCGGCTGCAGGTGGAACACCACCAGGAGGTCATGCAACAATTGCAGGCCATGAATACCACCATGGCCTCCTTTGCAGGGGTGCTGGGTGACATGGCCAACATCATGAGGGAGTACACAGCACACCAGCGGACCCCTACCACTAGGCAGTGTACTTACCTGCCCTCTACATCTGATGCAGCTAGTGGACAGGAGGCCCTGCTACAGGACCCACAGGCCACCAGCACCCCTCCCCCTGCAGAAGGTGAACCACCCCTCAAACGTTACCTGCAACCCAGACAGACACAGGAGCCAGTTGCGAATGACCACCACCAGAAAATGAGCCCCTCAAGAATGTCCCCCTTGTGTTCCACTGTGTCACCATGTCCACTTTAAACTGCCATTGCTCCTCTTCCTATGGCCCCTTGGACACTGGACCTGTGCTACAAACAGACTGTGCCACTACACTGGACTTTTCCCAACCATCACCCCACCCTATTGCACTTTCCATTGTAAACCTAATTTATAAATAAACACCCTTGGACACAACTTGAGTAATAGTGCTTTATCAGAAGGAAATGTATAAAATATTGAACTGTATTGAACTGCATGATACTGTGCAAATGTCCTATGTATGTGTCTCAGCAGTCTGTGCACATCACAGCAATACACTGTTGAAACCACACCAACATCTGCAATAAGGGAAGACAGTCAGTTGGTATGCAAAGGTAATGACTGGCATCATACTACAGCCACACAGCACAACACTTAAATATAGAAATGTATAGTTCAACAGTCTTACCTGAGTGTCAATGGTAGTACTGCTGTATGATATGTGTCCTTTTGTCCACATCCTCCTCCTTCTCCTCTTCCTCCACCTCACTGTCCTCAGTGTCCACAGCGGCCACAGGTGCATTGTCACCCCCTTCTCCTGCAGATAGGGCATATGGCGTCTGAGGGCCAAATTGTGAAGCATGCAGCACACAACAACAATCCTGCATACCTTCTCTAGTGAGTAGCATAGGGATCCACCTGTCAGTTGGAGGCACCTGAATCTTGCCTTAGGGAGTCCTGAGGTCCGTTGAACAATCCTCCTTGTACGCTCATGAGCATCATTGTACCTATTATCAGCCCCTGTTCTTGGATTCCTAACAGGGATCAAGAGCTAGGACAGGATTGGGTAGCTGGAGTCACCTGGAAGAAGTGAGGTACACACATTAGCTGTGCACAATAGCATGGGGTGTTGCTCCTGTAGGCATACACTGACATACATTGGGTGTGGACTCAGGCTCACCTATCAGCCACACTCTCTGCCTCTGTAGTTGTGTCATCAGCTGTGGGACACTGCTATTCCTCAGGACAAAGGCATCATGCACAGACACAGGATACTTGGCAGTGACCTGTGAGATGTACTGGTGTGCAACGCACACCATCTGGACATTGAGTGAGTGGAAACTCTTCCTATTCCTGTACACCTGTTCATTGGACCTGGGGGGGGACTAAGGCAATTTGGGTGCTGTCAGTGGCCCCAATCACATGTGGTATGTGTCCCATTGCATAGAATCCAGCATTCACAGTGGGCAAGTCATCAACCTGGGGGAATGCGACATAGCTGCACATTTGTTTGAGTAAGGCAGCCAAAACCCATGCACGCACAATTGAGAACATTGGCTGTACATTCCTGCAGCCAAGCCCACTGTCACCTGGAAAGAGCCTGTTGCCAGGAAATGGTGCACACACCTCTGTGATTGTGGCCTTGTCCATACGATAGGTGAGTATGATGCGCCTGTCCTCCAGTGTAGCCAAGTCCACAAGGGGTCTGTACACGGGTGCTTGCCTCCTCCTCCTATTCCTCCGCAGTGGTTGGTA
The DNA here is from genome assembly GCF_031143425.1 of Pleurodeles waltl. Lineage (NCBI taxonomy): Eukaryota > Metazoa > Chordata > Amphibia > Caudata > Salamandridae > Pleurodeles > Pleurodeles waltl. Next base: position 1,276,958,626 of record NC_090446.1, on the reverse strand, counting down.
TCTAAGTGACCCAAGAGTAAGAAGGGGGTGACAACAGGACCGATGGACACACTACATCACAGTACACAATGCATGTATGCATGTTGGACACTAGAATTGTCTAGGTGTGTACAGTCGACACCAATGACACACTTTTAAATCAATACATGTATACTAGCAGTAGGAAATGGCAACCACCTGTCCTGTATGCAGGGAAAGGTGGAAGTGACCTCACTCTGCCGACGTTATGCGTCATGGTCTGACTGCGGTGCAATTCTTCATTGGCTAACATGGGGCTATATGGAGTACAGGAACCAATGACGATCAACGTCGGCAGTGACGGTGATCACCACCACAGACGTGACCACCATTTTCTTCCTACTACTTCACTTGATTCTTAACTTTCCACTGCGCTACATCTCCACTGCGTGTGCTGCTGTGACCTGTGTCTGGTACCTGCCATGGCCTGTGTTACAGGGGAAAGGGCCCCGGCCATCACATCGGAGGAGTTGGAGAGGCTCATGGATGGGGACCTACCCCTGTATGGGCAGTTGTATGGGTGAGTACATCATGGGTACGTTGCATGTGACATGGCTGCATGTAGATGTATGTGTGTGCTTGCAGTGTGTCATTTGGGGGGTATGGCTGCAGGCAATGTGAATGGAGAGGTATGGTTCATGTGTGTGCCTGATGTGTGACAAATGCTGTATGTAGGCCGTATGTGTGACAGGCTGGATTGTATGGTTCATGGTGTCCCTCTGTCTGTGTTTCCTCTGCAGGTCAGCGCCCAACCGAAGAAGGGGTTGTGGCGTGACATGGCCAAGGAGTTGTGGACCATGGGGGACCATAGCCGCTTCAGGAAACAGTGGGAGGACCTGAGATGCTGGGCCCAGAAGACCATGGATGCCCAGCTGGGGACGGCCACCCAACGAGGAAGGGGTGCCTGTAAGAGCCTGACTACCCTAATGGCCCTTATACTGACGATGGCCTACCCTGAGCTGGATGGGCACTTGAGGGCAGCACAGCAACCACAAAGGGGTGAGTACAGTGTGTGTGACATTCATTATTTGTTGACTGGCATGGGATTTTGGTGCAGGGTTCTAGTCAGTGGATGCCCCAATATGGCAGTTTAGACATTGCTGCGTGGTCCAGCTTAGGTATGTTTGGTGGTATGCTTATTTTCAATAGCAGAGAGGGCTTTGTAAGTCCCATTAGGTGTGTAGATGGCAGTGTTTGGCTCCTACCTGCTGTAGTACCTAGCCAGTGGTATGCTGGTGTGGTCCATACTGCCCATTCGTAGTCCCAGTGAGTGCTAATGATATGTATGCTATCTGTGCTGTTGGTGCTGTGATTGACCCTGTGCTCCCTTTCTCCCTCCCCCTCCTTTTCTCATCCTGTCCATGTATGCATTAGCTGCAGCCGATGGGACCCAGGAGGCAGAGTCCACTGATGCAGAGGGGACCAGTGGGATGGAAGGCGAGCGGAGCACCACGGGGGGTGACAGGAGTGGATACTACTGACTCTGATTCCTCCTCTGATGGGAGCTCCCTGGTGGTGGCAGACCCCTCTGGGACCAGCCCTGCTACTTCATCTTCGGCCACCCCCATACCAGCACCGCTCTCCCAGTAACGCCCCACCCAGTTGCCCGTGCCCACTCATCCAGAAGTGTGGGTATCTCCGTCGCCCCAGGCACCTCAGGTCCTGCCACATTCAGCTCTGCGGCCCTCAGTGAGAAAGTTATTTACCTCCTGAGATCCATCTCTGTAGGGTAGTCAACCATGGTGAATGCCATCCAGGGGCTGGCATCCCAGATGCAGCAATGCAATGTCTTCTTAGAGGGCATTAACAGTGACTTGGTGGCCCTACAGAGATCATTTAAGGCCCACAGTCACCACAACAGCAGACCCTCAGACATGCACACTACACACCACATGCACAGTCACCACCACCACCATCACCACCTCATGCAGCGCACCCACCTCACTTGCATACACAACCACCATATCCATCTACACATCCTGTTTGCCTCCCCCACCCTGTCTGTCCCCCTCCAAAGACACACAAATGCTCCCACTCAGACCCCCAACAGCCATCCACCTCACACACGCACACTGTCCATACACCTGCACCCAAGTCCAGCACACTTCCTCCTCCTACAACCACTCCCTCTACCTCCACTCCCATATCTCCTCCCACAACCCCCCCATTGGTCCTAAGAAGCTTTTCCTTTCCCACCTTGACCTCTTCCCTCCCCCTCCCCCATCCTGCCCATAAGAGAAAAGTCCCAACCCCCCCGCCCAGTTCCTCCAGCATCAAATCTAGCCCTGATCCTCCCCCTAAGACATAAGCTGCCACTAAGGGGCACAAGAGTGGCACTCCGTTTCCCCGCCCAAAGCCCACTCTTCTGCCCCCTAAACAGAAGGGTAAAGACCCACCCCCTCCAAAACCCAAGCACCCCCTGCCAAACAGAAGCCACCCCCACCCACACCCCCCAAACCCCCTCTGCCCACTGAGGTGCCTGCCTATTTCCGACATGATGCCTCTGCCTAGTGGAGTCCTGTTGTTGTCAGGAGTCAAGTTGGTCCTTGAGCATTGCCCAGTGGCTAATGGATGACTTTGGACTGGCCAATGGACCTATGAGAAGATGATTCTGACCATCTGGTCTGCCCTGATTAATTTAGCTTTTTGACCACCTGTTCTTGACCTTTTACTTTGTGGGAGCCTTTTAGGCAGGGACTCCCCCACAGTAAACTCATGGTAATATGGACTGCGCGTGTGACCCCCGGTGCCACCTTGCTAAAGAAAGGCTGCTGTGGCGCCGCAAGAGTAGGAGGCTCTGGGATGGGCTACACGGAATCATGTGTACACACACACACGTGTGCACCTATGTACGGGCTGCACAGGGAGGGATCCTGGCGTGCACAGCCCAAGAACTGCGCTCAGGGAGCCTGGCTCAGAAGGAACCATGCAGAGTGAGTGGTGACCTAGAGGAGGCCTCATGGGATGGGTGTAGCCAGGGGAGGGATTGTCAGTGTGCTTACTGTATTTTTACCGTGGGGTCACTCCAGTCCATGTCAGCATCAGTGTGCTTACTGTCTTTACACTGTAGGGACACTCCATTCAATGTCAATAGGAAAGAGTGGCCCAGAGCATAACTCCGGTCCCCTAGGGCCCACAGAGACCAGAGTTGCACCAATGTACACTGTAACCTGTATGAAAGGAATGATGCAGTAGGTTTCAAACGCATAGTTGTACAATTTATGGGTAATCCAGGAATGTCATCTTTCTCAACTCAGGATTAGGGTCAATTACTGCTCTGCCAGCTGCCTGAGCAGGGCATTGCATCAATCCACCAGCTGTCAGCCTCTACCAGGAAATGGGCAGAGAAGCCCTGAAAGGAATGATAACAAGGAGGGGCTGAGTTTCAGAGCACATGTGGTTCAAGCTCCTGGATGACACTTTTTTGGAGCTATCCCAGAAGACTGAGCAGGAAGGAGGGGACTGGGCAAGGAAGTGATGTGGCACGTCTGGATTGGCCAGAGTTGCAGGTCTGCTGGACACTTCCACCCCCGCTTAAAAGGTCCTGCACAGGAAGAGCTCTCTTTTTTGGCTGTGCTTCACTGCTGGACACTGGGACTACCGATGGGCGTCATGGACAACTGGAAAGAAGAACCCCCTGACCGCTCCCCTGGGGCAGGGACTCTTCCCCTAAAGGACTTCAGGCCCAGTGAGTCGCAGGGCCAGGTAAGCTGACTCCCTAACGCCCCCTGAGGACTAGTTAGGGGAAAGACTGGGCTGAGGCAAGGAGAGTGTGCTGCCCAGAAGGAAAGGAGGGCACCCAGAGGAAAGGCTAGTACAGGATGTCAGTGAGACTGGCCCCCTATCATCTGGGACCCTTCCAGGCCAGGAGGCCTAAGGAGAGTGCTCCTGGTGGTAAGGGCACATCACCAGGAGCGAAACAACACCATAACCACCCAAATTGGCCCTTGGTGGCCTGAGATATCCAAAGAAGGTGGTAAGTGACCTTTGACCTATTTCAGAGCAAGCAGAGAAGCGCATGGGGCTCTGCCTCTGCTCCAGTTGATGCCCCCGGGTTTGGCCAGGGCCTGGGGGCTGCCCCCAAAACAGAAGTAAAGCCGGGGGTCGCGAGCACCTTGAAAACCAAGAGATGACCCCACACCCCATCCCTTGGCCCCACAGAAGAGAAAGACGGGGAGCGCCATCACGCTGACCGTGAGTATGGAGGACGGGGCCCCACTAGGAAGAAAAGTCAGGGGACGCCGGCGCGTCACCCGTGAAGATGGCCACCGGCAGAAGGTGTGCCTGTGGCCAAAGACTAAGCCGGGGAGCACCATCACGCTTACCGTGAAGATTGTCTGGGGGCCCCGGACTTCCTACCGGGGCCCTCACCCAAAGACCAAGTCGGGGGGTGCCGTCGCACCCCTGTGAATACTGCCAGAGGTGCCCTGGACCCCATCCTGGGGCCCCACGAAGAAAGTGAGGCCTTGGAGTGCCGTTGCGCTCCTTTGAGTGGTGAGGCGGTGCCCCAGAGCCAATCCCTGGGCCTAAAGCAGCAGGAGAAGAGGGGGGAGTGCTATCGCACTCCCCCCAGGTAGCCCGTCCAGCCGCCTAGCAGCAGGTGTCCGCCTGCAGGAGTGGGCGGATACCAAAGAACAGGCTGGCTCCTGCGGCTGCACCAGGAGGTGCGGGCCGTGTGGGGAGCCGGCGGGTGCGGCTGGGGGTGAGATCCCCGAGTCGCTCCGCAACCTCACTCACCTGACTGGGGTGTCTGGGTAGGACCGGGCACCCCCCACCGATGAGGGCAGCCAGGGGTGGGCTACCCGCGCTGCCCTCCAAAGAACAGGCAGCATGATGGGGGTGTCCTGGTGGGACCAGGTACCCCCCATCGATGAGGGCAGTCGGGGGTGGGCTCCCTGTGCTGTCCTTGTCCACAGAAATGTAGCTTGTGGCCGCAAATGAAAAGGTAATGCAAAGCGGCTCTGCCCGGCACAGCGAGAGAGCCACTTCTTAAAAATGCATATGGCACATAAGGCCTTGAGGGCCTACGGCTTCCAGGACACCTTTTTCAGGTCATGGGGGCCACCATCAACTAAGTGCCCATGGACAGGGGGAGCTGCAGTAACGGTGCGGCATCCACCCAACACCATGTTTATGTCCCCCAACCTAGGTTAGGTGGGACCAAGGAAATATAAACCCCCCAAGGGTTACAAGTAAATGCAAATCATTAGCATGTGAGAACTTTTGTTTGTAGCTTGTGTAATTGCACCCTCTAGGGGTGTAAATTGGTAATATACCTAAATGAGTGAATGTATGAGGTTATACCAGTGTAATCCAAAATTAATTGAAAAATAATCCAAAAGTAATTATTATTGTTTAAAGTATTTAATCATGTCTCTAGGTGTTCCTAATAATGATGAGCTGCTTAATAAGATTGATATCCACTCTCCTGTAAAGTAATTGTTGATACCCACTCTCTTGTACAGTAATTACAGTTATAATGCTCAGTGTGAGACTTTGGTGCGTTCACTCTATATTATAGATAAATGTTGCATTGGGATACCAGGGACTGCTTTGCCATGTAGGTGGTTGGACTTTATTTCCCCTAGGGGGATTCATGTGAGATTACACACTGTCATCCCAGGGTACTTCCATCCATTTGTGTATATTTGTAAATTGTTCCATAGTATTGAGTAGTTTGTGTGTGTGTAATAAATTTACTTTATAAAAAGAAAAAGCACAATCATTTATTGAGTGCCATGCTTGCGTGCCCACGAATGAGGATTACTAGCCCACACCACCTCCCTTGAGTACGCCTTGGACTGCTCAGCAACGCTACCCTATGAAAGTCAAACGCTACAATGGGGTGTTTTGTTCCCAGTGGTGGTCGTGTGCGGATCCATTACTTGTGCAAGCCACACAACTAATGACCCACTTTCCAACAGGCCCCTTGTATATAGTTGCCTCAATTGTTGTGGGTGCAGGTCCAGTGAAATACCGAGGTTAGGCCTAGGGTATGTGTCCTAGCTTTCTTTACTTCTGGATGATGTTGGTGTTGTTCACTCTGCAGATTATTCTGGGTGATGGTGTGTGTGTATGGTGTGTGTTGTGCGTGTAGTGTGTCACTCTGCCCTCTCTCCCTTGTGTGCTAGGCGGCTGTACTCACCGTCATTGTCTTCATCGGTGTTGGTGCTCCTGGACGGCCATGGCGTGGTACAGCATCGGGAAGGCTTCCAGTTCTGGTACCATGGTGGCCGCGGACTCCTCTGTGTTCCTGGAGGTGAGTGTCTCCTTTTATATGATGTGTTTCCGCCAGGCCTTTGGTGGCATTGCTACCACCCCGGAAATCCTGGCAGTGTGCTATGTCATAATATGGTGGGCAGATCCTTGCCTTCCGCCTGCCTGGATGTTGCTACCACCGTGTTCAGTAGTCGTACCTTACTGGCAGTTGGGGTGGTATATTGGCTGGCTATGGGAAGGGTCACCGCCATGGTCATAATTTGGCAGTCATTATCATCGGCCTGGCGGTGGTACTACTGCCATCGCCAGCATGGCGGTCACCTGACCGCCAATGTCATAATGACCACCTATGTCCATTCACATAATTCTGAGTAATTTGACCAAAAAATCCTACAGGAGCACAGGCACAATAAACGTAGCGAGTGTGAGTGACTGCTGACAGCTGCTGTTCATGTTCTGTTGCATTTAGCACTATTTTTTTAAACATGAAATCAATCCTCAGGTTCATTGTAGACACAGTGGTGCATCTTGTGCACAGAAAATAATGCTAAATGCTCTGTTACACTCCTCGCACAATTCTGCATAATTTTTATAATTTTGTTGTAATTTTGTGTAATTATGCTAGGCATCCACCCCCTAGTTACCGGTAACCCAGTTTCTGATTCTAGTCATAAGATTGAAGAAATACTGCTCCTGCCCCTGACTGGTTACATAGACAGTGAGAATATTAACGATACAGCCTAGGTGTCTGCCCTCTAAGTAAAAGGATCAACCTTCAACATTGTCCGGGTGTATGTGCCTTGGCCTCCTGATATTAAAATGTTTTGTGTATCCCATCATAGCCCTGCTTTTCTATTAATGTGGTACTGTACAGAGTAAAGACTATGGCCCTCATTACAACCCTGGCGGTCGGTGATAAAGTGGCAGTAATACCGCCATCAGGCCAGCAGTAATAACTGCGAAATTATGACCACAGCGGAAACAGCTCAGACAGACAGGCACTTTAACACACAGACTGCCAGGGCGGAATCAACAGGCACCTGCCTACAGCTAGGCGGAAGACAATGTTCTACCCACTGTATTATGAGACGGGAAAGCGCCACCTTTTCGGGGGCGGTACCAATGACATCAAAAGCCTGGCAGAAACACTGCACAGAAGGTAAATGAATCACCTGTGGAGACTCAGGGAACAACCACGTGGCCATGGAGCCTGAGTTGCATGTCTTCCCCATGCTCTTCTACGTGCTGCTCCACTACGAACACCAAGAACGGCGAAGACAACAACGGTGAGTACTGCCACCTAGCACACAGGGGAGGGGGAAAGGAAAAAGAGAGTGACACACACACACACACACCAACACGCAACAACCCCACCCCCAACACCATACACACAAGCAGATGCAGTAACATAACATATTGACCCCTTACCCCTCAGGAATAATGCAAGGACAACTACAATAGCATAAAAAGAGTGTAATAAGATAAATATAGCAGTAATATGTGCATCCAAATCAAAAAGTATATACATTTTACAAATCAAGGGACACTGCCCAGTCCTCAATCTTCGTGGGCCACAGGGCCACATCACAAAGTCCAAGGCCCTACCTCACTCCTTCAACAACAAGGAGAGAACACTGCAGGGGCATCAGGTTGAAAATAGCCAGGCACCTCAGGGGGATGGGGAACAGGGGGCACCTCAGCCGGAAGATGGTACAACACCACTGGTCCTGGAGGGGGCAACATGCCTATCACTCTGTCCTGCGGATTGCAAGGCCACAGTCTCTCAAGTGGGTGACTTGCCCACATGCTCTGGAGGGGGCAACATGCCCATCACTCTGTCCTAGGGAGTGCAAGGCCACAGTCTCTCAAGTGGATGACTTGCCCACATGCTCTGGAAGGTGCAACATACCCATCACTCGGTCCTGGGGAGTGCAAGGCCACAGTCTCTCAAGTGGGTGACTTGCCCACATGCCCTGGAGGGGGCAACATGCCCTGTGCTTGTTCCTGGGGAGTGCAAGGTCACAGGTTCTCAAGTGGGTGATTTGCCCACTGGCTCTGGAGGGGGCAACATGCCCTGTGCTCAGTCCTGGGGAGTACAAGGCCACAGTCTCTCAAGTGGGTGACTTGTCCACATGCTCTGGAGGGGGCATGGTGCCCAGTGAGCTTCATCCTGTGGAGGATGGGGTGAGTGGATGTCTTCTCCACTGGTTCTGGAGGGGGCATTGTGCCCAGGTAGCTTCAACCTGTGGAAGATGGGGTTAGTGGATGTCTTCTCCACTGGTTCTGGAGGGGCAACGTGCCAAGTGAGCTTCATCCTGTGGAGGATGGTTTGAGTGGATGTCTTCTCACTGGTTCTGGAGGGGGCATCGTGCCCATTGAGCTTCATCCTGTGGAGGATGGGGTTAGTGGATGTCTTCTCCACTGGTTCTGGAGGGAGCATCATGCCCTGTGCTCTTGATCTGGGCAGGCTGGGGTTGGTGGGTGTCTTACCAACTGGTTCTGGAGGGGGCATCGTGCCCTGTGATGCAGATTTTGTGGAGTGCAAGGTCATAGTCTCTCAGCTGGGTGTCATACCTACCAGATTTGCAGGGGCCAGGCCGCACAACAGCCCATGGACGCAGGACTACACATTGTTCAACTGCAGTGATGGCTGTTCAGTGGTGGCAGTGGTGGTGGTGCTGCTGCTGCTGGTAGTGGTGGTGGGGGAGGCTCCAGTCCATCCATTGCAGCCTTGGTGGAGCTGGTAGTGGTGGGGAGAGGATCCAGCCCATCCCCTGCAGCCTCGGACGGCTGCCCACTGAGGCTGCTGCTGGTAGTGGTGGGGTGAGGCTCCAGCCCATCCCCTGCAGCCTCGGACGGCTGCCCACTGGGGCAGGTGGCGGTGCTGGTGGCGGTGCTGGTGGAGGTGCTGGTGGTGGAGCTGGTAGTGGTGGGGGGAGGCTCCAGGCCATTCCTGCAGCCCCGGACAGCTGCCCACTTGGGCAGGTGGTGGTGCTGGTGGCGATGCTGCTGGTGTAGCTGGTAGTGGTGGGGGAGGCTCCAGCCCATTCCCTGCAGCCTCGGACGGATGCGCACTGGGACTGCTGCTGCTGGTAGCGGTGCTGGTGGCGGTGCTGCTGGTTGAGCTGATAGTGGTGGGGGAGGCTCCAGCTCATCCCCTGCAGCCTCAGACGGCTGCACCACCATGGTTGGTGGTGGTGGCTCTGACTGGGTCCCAGCACCAGGCCCCTTGTCTCTAATGCTTGCTGTTGCAGGCCCCTTACCCTTCCTTCCTGCAGCTGGGGCTGGCTCCTTGTTCTTCCTTCCAGCAGCTGGGGCTGGCTCCTTGCTCTTCCTTCCTGCAGCTGGGGCTGGCTCCTTCCCCTTCCTTCCTGCAGCTGGGGCTGGCTCCTTGCCCTTCCTTCCTGCAGCTGGGGCTGGCTCCTTGCCTTTCCTTGAACCCTTTCCGTCTGGCTGGCTGGTGGGCGGGATCCTTTCCCGCCTGGAGTTGCTGGGGACACTACTATGCCCATGGACTGGGTGGCTGAGGTGCTTGCCTGGGTTTTGACCTCCCTGGCCTGACGTGAGGGATGGGGGGAGGGCTAGGGAAGAGGTCATTGGTGGTGAGGAAAAGCTTCTAAGGGACATTGGGGAGGGAAGAGGGAGATGGTTTTGGAGTGGATGAGGGGGGCGTGGTGGTAGGAGGTGCCAGTCTGCTGTGTTTGGGTGCAGGTGCATGGGTTGGATGCTCTTGTGAGGTGGATGGCTGTTGGGTGTCTGAGTGCTTGCGTTTGTGTACTTTGGGAGGAGAGGACACAGACACAGTGGGAGAGGACACAGGGGATGTGTGCATGGATGTTGGGGTGGTGACTGCCAGTGAGGGGTGTGTACTGATAGGTGTGCTGGTGATGGGGGTAGTGGCTGAGGATGTAGTGCATGCAAGTGTGAGTGGTGATGCTACTGGGAGGGAGGTGGACGAGGAAGAGGAGGGGGGCACAGTGGAGGCAGTGGATGTTGGTATGTCTGCTTTTGGATGGTGTTTGTGTGAGTGCCTGTGGGATGATGTGTGGTGCTTGTGTTTGCCATGTCCACTCTTGTGTGTTGTCCTGGGTGTTTGCTCGTCTGACTGTGTGCTTGGGATAGGTTGGGTTTGAGGGGAATGGGATTAGGAATAGGAAGTTGGAGGATGGAAATAGAGACAATGGCTGCCGTCAGAGAGGAGACCAAAGCCTGGATTGATCTCTGTTGGCCGCCAAGCCAGTGTGAATGCCCTCCAGAAATGCATTGGACTGTTGCATTTGGGCTGCCAGCCCCTGGATGGCATTCACAATGGTTGACTGCCCAACAGAGATGGATCGCAGGAGGCCAATAGCCTCCTCACTCAGGGCAGCAGGGCTAACTGGGGCAGGGCCTGAGGTGCCTGGGGCGAAGGAGATGCCCACACTCCTGGGTGAGTGGTCACTGGAAACTCGCTGAGGGGCTGCTGGGAGGGCGGTGCTGGTACAGGGGTGGCGGCTGTACCTGTAGCTGGGGTGGGCACAGAGGTGTCCTCCACTACCAGGGAGCTTCCATTGGAGGAGCTATCCGTGTCCAAACTGTCCCCTCCAGTCTCCGCTGTGGTGCTCTCGTCACCCTCCGTCCCACTGGTGCCCTCACAGTTGGTGGATTCGGCCTCCTGGGTCCTATGGGATGCAGCTCCCTCCGTCACCGGTGCCTCTGCTCCTCTGCCAGATGATGCTAATGCACATAAGGACAGGGTGACAAAACAAAAAGGGGGGCAAGAGACAAAGGATACACTTGGTCAATGGTGGCACCAACACCACCATTGGCGTATGCAACACACTCACACACAGGGAACAGCCCTATGCATTAGGCAATGCACTACCAGTCACAATGCTAATCACCAGCTCATGGATAGGGACACCTAACGCAAATTGCACCATACCTGAGACCCACAGACCCCTGCCCAGTAGTTGATGCGTGCTAGCTTGGTTGGAGGACTTTCACATCAGAACCCTGCCCAACAGGGACCTACCCTGCAATGCCAGGCCAGGCCTAGGGGCACCCACAGGGCCCACCCTCTCACCCCCACCCAGATACCACCCCACCAGGCGTAAGTTGTAATGTAGGGCACTGTACCCACCCCCTTGTTGCTGTTGTGATGCCCTCAAGTGCCCATCTAGCTCAGGATAGGCCACCACCAGTATTCAGGTCATTAGGGGGGTCAGGGTTCGACGGGCACCCTTGCCTCATTGGGAGGCCATCCCCAGCTGGGCCTCCGCCATCTTCCGTGCCCAGCGTCTGAGGTCCTCCCACCGTTTCCGACAGTGTGTGCTCCACCTGCCGTAGACCCCCAGGGTCCTCACGTCCTTGACACTGGCATGCCATGTACCCTTCTTTTGATAGGTGCTGACCTGCAGGGAAATAGACACAGGGAAAGGTATTAGTCCGACCGTCCTGCCTGTTACACTTATGGCCCACCATGCCCCTTCTCATCCCCATTAGCACAGACATGGCCCAGCATACATGCTGCACGCTGCCCAGGGCCCATCCACCAACCCCCCCACATGAGGCCTTCACACGAGGTGAAGGCAGGGGCCCTTCCCCAGTGACACGAGCCATGGTTGGTTCCAGACACAGGTCACAGCAGCACATGCAGTGTAGGTCCTCTCCTGCTGAAGGTCATGTAGTAAGTGAGTGAACAGATAGAAAATGGCGGTCACGTCTGCGGTGGTGCGTATCGTCACCGCCGGCATACCTCAACATTGTCCACTGTACCCCATAGGGCCCAATGATAACCAATGAGGAGTTGCACGGCGGTTCTCGATTGCCTCCCGAAATGGGGCACAACGTCAGTGGAATTATCTCATTTCCACCTGTCCCTCCATACAGGACAGGTGGACGCCATTTCAGCGGGGGTTGCAGGCCATGGATCCTAACTGCATCACAGTACACAAATTAACATTTTGGACATATCCCACCAAAATAATGTTACAGTCACAATATGAATTGAACTGTAGTGGTTAGAATGTACATATAATGACCCGCTGCTCACTCTTTTGCCCCATAGATTGCAACCACTGCGGATGAATAGGAGATGGAGACATCCCCGTGTACAGACCCCTGTTGTCTGCCCTGATTAAACACATGTGCAGCTACATCGTTTTCCCCCAGGTGGAGGATTTGGCCACTGTGAAAGCTGACTTCTATGCAATGGGACAAATCCCCAACATCATTGGGGCAATCAACGGAACACATATTGCATTTGTCCCTCCCCTGGTGAAATGAAAAGGTGGTGTTCAGAAATCGAAAGAGTTTTCACTCCACAAATGTCCAGATGGTGTGCCTGGCGGACCAGTACATCTCCTACGTCAATGCAAAGTAAACTGGGTCTGTGCATGATACCTTTGTCCTAAGGAATAGCAGCATCCCAAATGTGATGGCCCAACTCCAGAGGCACTGGTGGTGTCAAAGCCCAGCTTACCTGAGTTCTTGTTCAGTTCTGATGGAGGTTGAAGACAATCCGACCCCACCCTGAAACTGCTTGTTCCAGCACACTAGTTTTTAAAACAGTGCACTAAGAACAGAAGCTCAAGGGAAGGGGGGAAGTGGATAAAATAAAAATAGAGAGACAACACCGTTCTTGCGTTTCCACTGTTGAAGTGCTGCACAAATCTGCGGCCCTTTCTGACTTCTGTAGAAACTGGTGCCTAATGAAACATAAACAAAGAACAGATAAGTGCAACCTATTCCTAAATGGGTTCCTGACTATCCCTTTGTTTATTAGAAATTCTCTTCTAAAAGTACCTCTTGGATCCTGGTCTCTAGTTTCCAGGTTTGGAATGTGTTACTGCTCTGGGATGTGCTTTCTATTACTGTAAAGCTTCTAAAACATTAAACAAATACCGTAATCAGAATTACCAATATCAAACATTCATCTTAATATATCTAAAGCCTAAATTCCCAATAGCAAACTCACTTTTCCCATATTTCCAGAATCTTTTATAAAACAAATACTGTACTTTTACATCAAAATACAGCATGTAATTTGTGCAAGTCCTTGATTTAGTGTTTGCCTTGCTGTTAATGGTTTCCAGTGTTCGATTCTTAAAAGTTCCGCAAAGTATTCTTGTAACAAAGAGTTTGAATCACAATGTTCGTGGAAGGTATCTTGTTTCAAATTGTCTATACACGAATCCAGAAATTGTTGTCAAAATTCTTTCAGGTAATAAAAAGTTTTGCACTTACTTGTTGCTGGCAAGAGATACTGATCAGTCTAACCTTGTCTTCTTTCTCTTTTGCAGGTTGCTTGTAGGAGAGAGGCTGAGACAAGGAGGAACCGGAAACCGGAAGAAGGAAGAGCCAGCAGCTGCGCCCATTGAAGCCAATGAAAGTCTGTAGAGAGCAGGAGTGCCAGCGCCAAGGGATCTGTTCTCAGGTAAGCGGGAGGTAGACGAGCACAAGCACTGGGTGAGGCTCGGGGGCTGCCTTTTATAGACAGGGCTTGGTGTGGTTCGAAGAGCTGGGTGTGGTTTGAAGAGCTGGGTGTGGTTTGAAGGGCTGGGTGTGGTCCTCACATGCTGCACATGTTCTTGAAAGGTGTGCAGAGCTGGGTGTGGTTTGAAGAGCTGGGTGTGGTCCTCACATGCTGCACATGTTCTTGAAAGGTCTGCAGAGTTTCAGTTATTATGCAAATGAGTTGAATTAACACATGGCCTAAGGAGGAGTGTTTTAAAGAAGCCTTGGTAAAAGCAAGGCCCAATGTGTAAACAAAACAGCACATTAAACAACATACACAGAAGCCTAGGGGGGGGGGGAAGGTGAGATAACAAGAAAGGCTTTCAATAGTAAGTTTAAAAGGGAGCTATTACAGAACCCATTAGTGCAGTGAGAGGGGACATGCTCTTTGCTGTGCACAAACCGTAACAGTTCCCCCCTCAAAGGCCCTCCTACAGGACGGGGTTTTCCTGGATTTTTTAAATAAAACCGTCTAATCAGCTGTGGGGCATGTACATATGATGCTGGTTCCCATGAATTCTCAGATTCATCATATCCTTTCCATTCTACTAAATAAAACAGACGTCCACTAATTCTTTTTGAGTCTTTTATGCTTTTCACTTCATATTCTAGATTTCCCTTAATTGGTATGGGTGGAGGTGGTGGTTCAGGTCGGGTTTTTGGGTTGTACGGCTTAAGCAAGGACACATGGAATGTAGTATGTACTGGATATTCTTTTGGTAAATCTAATTTTACTGTTACCGGGTTTACTATGGCAGTTATACTAAAGGGTCCAATGAAACGTGGTTGCAGCTTTCGGGATCCCTCTATGTTTAGGTTCTTTGTGGAGAGCCATACCTTATCACCAATTTTATACATTGGGGCTTCAGATCTGTGTTTGTCTGCTTGTCTTTTCATGCTTTCTTTGTACTTTAATAAATGTTTCCTGGCTTTGTCTTGTATGTCACCTAACCTCGTTAGTCTATCCGTTACTGTGGGCAACAGGGAATCTTCTAACAAAATGGGTATAGCTCTTGGATGATACCCCTGCAAGAAATAGAATGGTGAGCAAAGTAGAGCTGAATGCTCAGTATTATTATAAACAAACTCCGCTACAGGGAGAGCTTCCAACCATTCACTAGAATAATCAGCCAATAAACAACGTAGCGTTTGAAGTAAGGTTTGATTCAGTCTTTCAGTCTGTCCATCTGTCTATGGGTGGAAAGCAGTGGATAATGCCACATCTATTTTCAGTTTTTTACATAATTTTTTCCAAAATCTAGAGTTGAACTGGCTCCCTCGGTCTGACACCACTTTGCTTGGCAAACCATGTAAACGCACAATTTCCCTTATAAAAATATCGGCAAATTCTGCCGCCGTGGGTAATTTCCATAATGGTACAAAATGTGCCATTTTAGATAAAAAATCCACTATAACCAACACTGTTGTGAAGGATTTTACAGGTGGTAAACCTACAATAAAGTCTACGCTCACAGTGTGCCAAGGTTGTTTGGGTGTTGGCATTGGTATTAACAAGCCGTCAGGGGCCTTATGAGAAGATTTATGTCTTGCACAAATTGGACAGGTAGTGACAAATTGCTTAATGTCCTTTCTTATAGTGTCCCACCAAAAGTGTTTTTGCACATTTTCCAGGGTTTTTACCCAACCAGGATGACCTGCCAACGGTGAGGCGTGATGCCAAATTATCACCTGTGTTTGTAATTCAGAGGTGGGCACTAACAGCATGTTGTCGTGATACAATAAACCTCGTTGTATTGTGTTATGGGAATCCTTTAACCAATCCTGAGGTGCTATTTGCATGTGTGCATTATATAGATCTGTGATGAAATCCTTCTGTTGTACTGGTGCCAAAAACTTTTGGGGAGGAATAATGGGTTCTCCTATTTTATCTTGTTTCATGTCTGAGGTATGTCCGTATCTAGATAACACATCAGATTGAATTTGTTGTGCACCTGGTCTATAGGTTATAACAAAGTCAAATGTGCTAAAAAAGTTTAACCAGCGCATCTGACGTGGTGTTAGTGCTTTAAGTGATCAAAAAAACTGTAGGTTCTTATGGTCAGAAAAGATTGTAACTGGGTACTTGGCTCCCATTAAATGGTGCCTCCATTCTGAAAAGGCTATTTTGATAGGTAGTAGTTCCCTTTCAGCCACAGTGTAATTTTGTTCAGCTGGTAATAACTTTTTGGAATAGAAGGCTATAGGATGTAACTGGCCATCTACTGCATCTCGTTGAGAGAGAACTCCTCCTAAAGCTACTTGTGAAGCATCCGCTTCAACAAAAAAAGGCAAGTCAGGATCAGGATGTTTCAGAATTGGGGCTGAAGTGAACTTTTGTTTTAGGAGTTGAAAGGCGTGTGCCGCCTCATCAGTCCAAAGAAATCGTTGCCCTTTCCGCAACAAGGTAGTTATTGGGGCCGCAATGTCTGCAAAATGTGCAATAAACCTCCTATAAAAATTGGCGAAACCCAGAAATTTCTGAATATCTTTTACAGAGGATGGTTCTGGCCAATCAGCAATAGCACTGATTTTCTTTACATCCATAGTTATTCCTTGAGGTGACAGGCAGTATCCTAAAAAGTCCACATTGCTGACATTAAAAGTACACTTTTCTAACTTAGCAAAAAGATGATTTTCTTTTAACTTTGATAATACTGCACGAACATGTTGGGTATGTTCTTCTGAGTTCTTAGAGTAAATGAGGATGTCGTCTATGTATACTATGACACAAACGTCCAGGAATTCGTGTAGGACCTCATTTATAAAGAACTGCCGTAGACCCCCAGGGTCCTCACGTCCTTGACAATGGCATGCCATGTACCCTTCTTTTGATAGGTGCTGACCTGCAGGGAAATAGACACAGGGAAAGGTATTAGTCCGACCGTCCTGCCTGTTACACTTATGGCCCACCATGCCCCTTCTCATCCCCATTAGCACAGACATGGCCCAGCATACATGCTGCACGCTGCCCAGGGCCCATCCACCAACCCCCCCACATGAGGCCTTCACACGAGGTGAAGGCAGGGGCCCTTCCCCAGTGACACGAGCCATGGTTGGTTCCAGACACAGGTCACAGCAGCACATGCAGTGTAGGTCCTCTCCTGCTGAAGGTCATGTAGTAAGTGAGTGAACAGATAGAAAATGGCGGTCACGTCTGCGGTGGTGCGTATCGTCACCGCCGGCATACCTCAACATTGTCCACTGTACCCCATAGGGCCCAATGATAACCAATGAGGAGTTGCACGGCGGTTCTCGATTGCCTCCCGAAATGGGGCACAACGTCAGTGGAATTATCTCATTTCCACCTGTCCCTCCATACAGGACAGGTGGACGCCATTTCAGCGGGGGTTGCAGGCCATGGATCCTAACTGCATCACAGTACACAAATTAACATTTTGGACATATCCCACCAAAATAATGTTACAGTCACAATATGAATTGAACTGTAGTGGTTAGAATGTACATATAATGACCCGCTGCTCACTCTTTTGCCCCATAGATTGCAACCACTGCGGATGAATAGGAGATGGAGACATCCCCGTGTACAGACCCCTGTTGTCTGCCCTGATTAAACACATGTGCAGCTACATCGTTTTCCCCCAGGTGGAGGATTTGGCCACTGTGAAAGCTGACTTCTATGCAATGGGACAAATCCCCAACATCATTGGGGCAATCAACGGAACACATATTGCATTTGTCCCTCCCCCGGTGAAATGAAAAGGTGGTGTTCAGAAATCGAAAGAGTTTTCACTCCACAAATGTCCAGATGGTGTGCCTGGCGGACCAGTACATCTCCTACGTCAATGCAAAGTAAACTGGGTCTGTGCATGATACCTTTGTCCTAAGGAATAGCAGCATCCCAAATGTGATGGCCCAACTCCAGAGGCACTGGTGGTGTCAAAGCCCAGCTTACCTGAGTTCTTGTTCAGTTCTGATGGAGGTTGAAGACAATCCGACCCCACCCTGAAACTGCTTGTTCCAGCACACTAGTTTTTAAAACAGTGCACTAAGAACAGAAGCTCAAGGGAAGGGGGGAAGTGGATAAAATAAAAATAGAGAGACAACACCGTTCTTGCGTTTCCACTGTTGAAGTGCTGCACAAATCTGCGGCCCTTTCTGACTTCTGTAGAAACTGGTGCCTAATGAAACATAAACAAAGAACAGATAAGTGCAACCTATTCCTAAATGGGTTCCTGACTATCCCTTTGTTTATTAGAAATTCTCTTCTAAAAGTACCTCTTGGATCCTGGTCTCTAGTTTCCAGGTTTGGAATGTGTTACTGCTCTGGGATGTGCTTTCTATTACTGTAAAGCTTCTAAAACATTAAACAAATACCGTTATCAGAATTACCAATATCAAACATTCATCTTAATATATCTAAAGCCTAAATTCCCAATAGCAAACTCACTTTTCCCATATTTCCAGAATCTTTTATAAAACAAATACTGTACTTTTACATCAAAATACAGCATGTAATTTGTGCAAGTCCTTGATTTAGTGTTTGCCTTGCTGTTAATGGTTTCCAGTGTTCGATTCTTAAAAGTTCCGCAAAGTATTCTTGTAACAAAGAGTTTGAATCACAATGTTCGTGGAAGGTATCTTGTTTCAAATTGTCTATACACGAATCCAGAAATTGTTGTCAAAATTCTTTCAGGTAATAAAAAGTTTTGCACTTACTTGTTGCTGGCAAGAGATACTGATCAGTCTAACCTTGTCTTCTTTCTCTTTTGCAGGTTGCTTGTAGGAGAGAGGCTGAGACAAGGAGGAACCGGAAACCGGAAGAAGGAAGAGCCAGCAGCTGCGCCCATTGAAGCCAATGAAAGTCTGTAGAGAGCAGGAGTGCCAGCGCCGAGGGATCTGTTCTCAGGTAAGCGGGAGGTAGACGAGCACAAGCACTGGGTGAGGCTCGGGGGGTGCCTTTTATAGACAGGGCTTGGTGTGGTTCGAAGAGCTGGGTGTGGTTTGAAGAGCTGGGTGTGGTTTGAAGGGCTGGGTGTGGTCCTCACATGCTGCACATGTTCTTGAAAGGTGTGCAGAGTTTCAGTTATTATGCAAATGAGTTGAATTAACACATGGCCTAAGAAGGAGTGTTTTAAAGAAGCCTTGGTAAAAGCAAGGCCCAATGTGTAAACAAAACAGCACATTAAACAACATACACAGAAGCCTAGGGGGGGGAAGGTGAGATAACAAGAAAGGCTTTCAATAGTAAGTTTAAAAGGGAGCTATTACAGAACCCATTAGTGCAGTGAGAGGGGACATGCTCTTTGCTGTGCACAAACCGTAACAGTTCCCCCCCTCAAAGGCCCTCCTACAGGACGGGGTTTTCCTGGATTTTTTAAATAAAACCGTCTAATCAGCTGTGGGGCATGTACATATGATGCTGGTTCCCATGAATTCTCAGATTCATCATATCCTTTCCATTCTACTAAATAAAACAGACGTCCACTAATTCTTTTTGAGTCTTTTATGCTTTTCACTTCATATTCTAGATTTCCCTTAATTGGTATGGGTGGAGGTGGTGGTTCAGGTCGGGTTTTTGGGTTGTACGGCTTAAGCAAGGACACATGGAATGTAGTATGTACTGGATATTCTTTTGGTAAATCTAATTTTACTGTTACCGGGTTTACTATGGCAGTTATACTAAAGGGTCCAATGAAACGTGGTTGCAGCTTTCGGGATCCCTCTATGTTTAGGTTCTTTGTGGAGAGCCATACCTTATCACCAATTTTATACATTGGGGCCTCAGATCTGTGTTTGTCTGCTTGTCTTTTCATGCTTTCTTTGTACTTTAATAAATGTTTCCTGGCTTTGTCTTGTATGTCACCTAACCTCGTTAGTCTATCCGTTACTGTAGGCAACAGGGAATCTTCTAACAAAATGGGTATAGCTCTTGGATGATACCCCTGCAAGAAATAGAATGGTGAGCAAAGTAGAGCTGAATGCTCAGTATTATTATAAACAAACTCCGCTACAGGGAGAGCTTCCAACCATTCACTAGAATAATCAGCCAATAAACAACGTAGCGTTTGAAGTAAGGTTTGATTCAGTCTTTCAGTCTGTCCATCTGTCTCTGGGTCGAAAGCAGTGGATAATGCCACATCTATTTTCAGTTTTTTACATAATTTTTTCCAAAATCTAGAGTTGAACTGGCTCCCTCGGTCTGACACCACTTTGCTTGGCAAACCATGTAAACGCACAATTTCCCTTATAAAAATATCGGCAAATTCTGCTGCCGTGGGTAATTTCCATAATGGTACAAAATGTGCCATTTTAGATAAAAAATCCACTATAACCAACACTGTTGTGAAGGATTTTACAGGTGGTAAACCTACAATAAAGTCTACGCTCACAGTGTGCCAAGGTTGTTTGGGTGTTGGCATTGGTATTAACAAGCCGTCAGGGGCCTTATGAGAAGATTTATGTCTTGCACAAATTGGACAGGTAGTGACAAATTGCTTAATGTCCTTTCTTATAGTGTCCCACCAAAAGTGTTTTTGCACATTTTCCAGGGTTTTTACCCAACCAGGATGACCTGCCAACGGTGAGGCGTGATGCCAAATTATCACCTGTGTTTGTAATTCAGAGGTGGGCACTAACAGCATGTTGTTGTGATACAATAAACCTCGTTGTATTGTGTTATGGGAATCCTTTAACCAATCCTGAGGTGCTATTTGCATGTGTGCATTATATAGATCTGTGATGAAATCCTTCTGTTGTACTGGTGCCAAAAACTTTTGGGGAGGAATAATGGGTTCTCCTATTTTATCTTGTTTCATGTCTGAGGTATGTCCGTATCTAGATAACACATCAGATTGAATTTGTTGTGCACCTGGTCTATAGGTTATAACAAAGTCAAATGTGCTAAAAAAGTTTAACCAGCGCATCTGACGTGGTGTTAGTGCTTTAAGTGATCCAAAAAACTGTAGGTTCTTATGGTCAGAAAAGATTGTAACTGGGTACTTTGCTCCCATTAAATGGTGCCTCCATTCTGAAAAGGCTACTTTGATAGCTAGTAGTTCCCTTTCAGCCACAGTGTAATTTTGTTCAGCTGGTAATAACTTTTTGGAATAGAAGGCTATAGGATGTAACTGGCCATCTACTGCATCTCGTTGAGAGAGAACTCCTCCTAAAGCTACTTGTGAAGCATCCGCTTCAACAAAAAAAGGCAAGTCAGGATCAGGATGTTTCAGAATTGGGGCTGAAGTGAACTTTTGTTTTAGGAGTTGAAAGGCGTGTGCCGCCTCATCAGTCCAAAGAAATCGTTGCCCTTTCCGCAACAAGGTAGTTATTGGGGCCGCAATGTCTGCAAAATGTGCAATAAACCTCCTATAAAAATTGGCGAAACCCAGAAATTTCTGAATATCATTTACAGAGGATGGTTCTGGCCAATCAGCAATAGCACTGATTTTCTTTACATCCATAGTTATTCCTTGAGGTGACAGGCAGTATCCTAAAAAGTCCACATTACTGACATTAAAAGTACACTTTTCTAACTTAGCAAAAAGATGATTTTCTTTTAACTTTGATAATACTGCACGAACATGTTGGGTATGTTCTTCTGAGTTCTTAGAGTAAATGAGGATGTCGTCTATGTATACTATGACACAAACGTCCAGGAATTTGCGTAGGACCTCATTTATAAAGAACTGAAAGGCCGCAGGGGCATTACATAACCCAAAGGGCATTACTGTGTACTCAAATAAACCAAACTTTGTCTTGAAAGCTGTCTTCCACTCATCCCCCTCTTTTACTCGGACCAGGTGGTAAGCTCCCTGCAGATCTAGTTTAGTGTATACAGTAGAATGTCTTAATTGATCCAACAACACAGGTATTAGAGGAAGAGGATATTTATTCTTTATTGTAGCCTTATTTAGTCCTCTATAATCGATACACGCGCGCAGGGATTTATCCGGCTTCGGGATAAAAAAGAGTGGAGATGACACCGGAGATGTGGAATGACGGATGAACCCAGACTGTAGTAGGTCATCTAGGTAGGTTCTTAAGTATTTGGTTTCTTCGTCAGTCAAAGCATATACTCTGTTATTAGGTAAAGGGGCCCCTGGGATAAGATCTATACGGCAGTCATAAGACCGATGTGGGGGCAGCACACTAGCCTTTACTGGATCAAAGACGTCTTTAAAGTCAGAATATTCAGGAGGGAGACTTGGTTCATCTTGTGTAACACTAGCACAGTGTAATACTGTGCTCTGTTCTGTACCTGCTTCTTGATAGCAATTGGTTCTACAGAAAGAGGAATCCAAAGTAACAGTTCTATTCACCCAATCAATTTTTGGGTTATGAGTTGTTAACCAGGGTACCCCGAGAATCAAACCAAAATTAGGAGTATCTATCAGATCAAAGCTAATCACCTCTGTGTGCCCGTTCTGACAGACCATAACAAGTGGACTTGTTTGTTTTGTGATTAATCCAGAGGTCAATTCTGACCCATCCACTGCACATACTGCTTCTGGACAAGGCTTTAGGCACATAGGAAGTCCTAAGCTTTCAGCTAACTTATTATCCATAAAATTTCCTGTCGCGCCTGAGTCCAGTAGGACAGGGAGAGAATGCCTCACTTGGGTAGTAACAATTAAAACGACCTGAATTATGAAATGTTTAGGTATGTGCGGTACCATGAAGGCTGCAGCATTAGAGGTTTGATTAAGATGTTTTCTCGAACAAGTAACCTCTCCCCTTGTCGAGCTTAATCGTTTCCTGATTCAGTTGAGGAGGTGGAGGAAACAGCACCCTTTCGTGAAGTTTTAGGCTTTACTGGACATTCTCTGGCAAAGTGACCTGCCCTGCCACAATATAAACATAATTGAAGTTTTCTCCTTCTTTCTTTTTCCTCTGATGTGAGTGGACCTCTGAGTGTCCCTATTTGCATAGGCTCAGGTTCAGGGAGTTTATTATCTGTGTCTTTCTTCTCGTGTCTAATAAAAGTTAACCGTGATTCCAGTTTGTATTTATCTCCCTTTCTTTCTCCTAGTCTATGTTCTAATTTCACAACTAAATCTACAAAGTCCGAATAGTCTTCTGTCAAATCAACGATATGAGCCAGCGCGTCTTTTAACTCGTCTCTCAAACCTTTATAAAAAAGGGAGACACGCTTTTCTTCTGGCCACTGTGTCTTGGTGAGTAAACGATTAAAACTAGTGAGATAGGTCAATAAATCCTTGTTACCTTGTTTAAGATTTAAAAGCTCATTATCACTTGCCTGCATGAAAGTGTGTTTTGCAAAAAGGCTGGTCATGGTACGTTTAAATTGATTCCAATTATGGAGGATGGGATCATCTCTATCCACGTAAGGAATTGACCAATTGGCTGCTGTGCCACCCAAATAAGACAAGACGAATGCCACTTTCGTAGCATCAGTAGGGAACTGTTGTGGCTTACAAACGAAGTGTAATTGACATTGATTGATAAAAACATGGAATTTGTTACTATCTCCATGAAAACGTTCAGGTGCTGCTAAGGGCACAGCATTAGGAACATTAACAGTAACCTCAACTGGGGGAGGCAAAGTTGTATGTTTTGATGGCGCCCCTGTCTCTGAGGAGGTTTTAAACAAAGGCGTAAAAGCTGTGTTCCACTGAGATCCCCTAAATTTATACCTGCTTAAATTCTGTTGTAAAGAGGTATTCTCCATCTTTAATCTCTCTAATTCCTCTTGCATATGTTGCAAGATGCCAGACACTGATTCATTATGAGCCAAGTCCTCATTTAGGGCCTGCGCCATATCCGTGACGTCAATGCCCTCTATTTCTTCCCCGGTATTCATCGTCCACCAGAACTGAAATTTTTTAAGGCTTGTGCTTCTGTCAAAGCCCAGCTTACCTGAGTTCTTGTTCAGTTCTGATGGAGGTTGAAGACAATCCGACCCCACCCTGAAACTGATTGTTCCAGCACACTAGTTTTTAAAACAGTGCACTAAGAACAGAAGCTCAAGGGAAGGGGGGAAGTGGATAAAATAAAAATAGAGAGACAACACCGTTCTTGCGTTTCCACTGTTGAAGTGCTGCACAAATCTGCGGCCCTTTCTGACTTCTGTAGAAACTGGTGCCTAATGAAACATAAACAAAGAACAGATAAGTGCAACCTATTCCTAAATGGGTTCCTGACTATCCCTTTGTTTATTAGAAATTCTCTTCTAAAAGTACCTCTTGGATCCTGGTCTCTAGTTTCCAGGTTTGGAATGTGTTACTGCTCTGGGATGTGCTTTCTATTACTGTAAAGCTTCTAAAACATTAAACAAATACCGTTATCAGAATTACCAATATCAAACATTCACCTTAATATATCTAAAGCCTAAATTCCCAATAGCAAACTCACTTTTCCCATATTTCCAGAATCTTTTATAAAACAAATACTGTACTTTTACATCAAAATACAGCATGTAATTTGTGCAAGTCCTTGATTTAGTGTTTGCCTTGCTGTTAATGGTTTCCAGTGTTCGATTCTTAAAAGTTCCGCAAAGTATTCTTGTAACAAAGAGTTTGAATCACAATGTTCGTGGAAGGTATCTTGTTTCAAATTGTCTATACACGAATCCAGAAATTGTTGTCAAAATTCTTTCAGGTAATAAAAAGTTTTGCACCTACTTGTTGCTGGCAAGAGATACTGATCAGTCTAACCTTGTCTTCTTTCTCTTTTGCAGGTTGCTTGTAGGAGAGAGGCTGAGACAAGGAGGAACTGGAAACCGGAAGAAGGAAGAGCCAGCAGCGGCGCCCATTGAAGCCAATGAAAGTCTGTAGAGAGCAGGAGTGCCAGCGCCGAGGGATCTGTTCTCAGGTAAGCGGGAGGTAGACGAGCACAAGCACTGGGTGAGGCTCAGGGGCTGCCTTTTATAGACAGGGCTGGGTGTGGTTCGAAGAGCTGGGTGTGGTTTGAAGAGCTGGGTGTGGTTTGAAGGGCTGGGTGTGGTCCTCACATGCTGCACATGTTCTTGAAAGGTGTGCAGAGCTGGGTGTGGTTTGAAGAGCTGGGTGTGGTCCTCACATGCTGCACATGTTCTTGAAAGGTGTGCAGAGTTTCAGTTATTATGCAAATGAGTTGAATTAACACATGGCCTAAGGAGGAGTGTTTTAAAGAAGCCTTGGTAAAAGCAAGGCCCAATGTGTAAACAAAACAGCACATTAAACAACATACACAGAAGCCTAGGGGGGGGGAAGGTGAGATAACAAGAAAGGCTTTCAATAGTAAGTTTAAAAGGGAGCTATTACAGAACCCACTAGTGCAGTGAGAGGGGACATGCTCTTTGCTGTGCACAAACCATAACAGGTGGTGGCTAATAGGTGAGCCCTGGTTCCCACCCAGTGGATGTTGGTGTATGGGTATGTTATTGGCCCTAAGGGTGATATTTGCAGGTGACTCAGGTTACCACAACCTCTCAAACCCAGGACAAGGGCAGAGGAATGTTACAATGAGGCACATGGGTGAACAAGAAGGATTATAGAAAGGATATTCGGCCTCCTGAAGGCCAGGTTTCAGTGCCTCCATCTAACAGGTGGATCCCTGTGCTACTCACCCAAGAAGGTCTGCTAGATCATTGTGGCATGCTGTATGTTGCACAACCTTGCCTTGCGATGCCATGTGCCTTTTCTGCAGAAGGAGGTGGAAGAGATGCCCGTGTGGCAGCAGTGGACCCTGTGGACAGTGAAGATGAGGAGGCAGCGTATGAGGATGAGGACAACAGAAGTGCAATTATTCGTCAATACTTCCAATGAGACACAGGTAAGACAGTGTTATTTCACATATAATTGACAGTTTGATGTATGACATTGTCACTTACAGGCTGTGAATTCCTACTTCAATGCCCACTCACTGTACCCTTTGGCATCTCTTTTTGCAGATGTTGGTGCCCCACTATTGCTCCTGGTGTTTTTCAGTGCAGCCAACTATGGGTCTTTCCTAAGTAAATATTACTGCACAGTTGAATTGCAACCTTGTTAAACAAATACATTTTGAAAACATTTTACAGACACCATGCGTGTATTTTATCAAAGTATGCTTATTGCAGTGCTCTGAAGAAGAGGGGGTAGTGCAATGGGCTGGGGTGATGATGGAGGAAAGTCCAGGTTAGATTCCAGTCTATTTGTATTACAGGCACAGTGTCCAAGGGGACATAGGAAGGGGAGCAATGGCAGTTCAAGGTGGACATGTTGACAGAGTGGGACATATGGGTGACAATCAGGAGAGTCTTATTTCCTGGCGGGGTTTTGGCAATAGTCTCTGGCTTCTGCCTGGATCGCAGAGAACGTTTGCTGGGTGGTTCTCCTTCTGCAGGGGGATGGGTCCTTGTGGCCTGTTGGTCATGTGGTGGGGCCTCCTGTCCACTAGCTGCAGCAGAGGTGGAGGACTGTTCAGATGTCTGGCTAGTGTCAGGGGCTCGCTGGTGTGCCACTGCCTCCCACATACTGTTGGCCATGTCTGCCAGCACCCATGCAATGCAGACCAGGGTGGGGTTTATGGCCTTCAAGTCCTCCCTGATCCCCAGATACTGTCCCTCCTGTAGCCGCATGTTCTCCTGCATCTTGTCCGTGATCTGGCCCAGAGTTTCCTAGGATTGTTGGTATGCTCCCAGGATTGCGGTGAGTGCCTCCTGGAGGGTCGGTTCCCTGGGCCTGTCCTCCCCCTGTCGCATAGCAGTCCTCCCAGCATCCCTGTTGTCCTGTGCCTCTGTCCCCTGAACCATGTGCCCACTGCCACTGACCTAAGGTCCCTGATTGTACTGTGTTTGTGGGGTGGCCTGGGGTCCCTGTAGTGGTGGACACACTGCTGATTGACATGTCCTGGGGACAGAGGTATAGGCCCGCTGGGTGGATACTGTGGTGGTGTTTCCAGAGGGGGAGACTCAGTGGTGGTGTGAGAGTGTGCCTGGGTAACCTACTGGCCGGAGGTCTCTGATGGGCCAGGTTGGTCATCCAGATCCAGGCGAACAGAGCTGATGTCATCACTGTGGGCCTCTTCTGGTGGGGGACTGGATGTTGCTGGCACCTCTTCGCCGGTGACATTGGCTGGGTTACCTATGGGGATGTAAATACAGTGTTCTTGTTTCTGTGTGTGACATATTGTGCATGGGTGTGTTGCCCTCTATGGTTGTTACTGCCCTGGCAGCTTTGCTTGGTGGGCTAGGTGATTCTCTCTAGTGTGCATGCTGTGGTGATAGATGTCCACATAGGTCTGTGAGTGGTGTTCATGCATTGGTGTTGCATGCAGGGCTTGGCATTTGGATGAGTGGGTTGTGATGGTGGGGTGTGTGGGAGGTGGTGGATTAATGGTAGGGTAAGGGTGGGGGTATGTGATGGCATGCAGGTAGGGGGGTGATAGTAATAGAGAATTGACTTACCAGAGTCCAGTCCTCCTGCTACTCCTGCCAGGCCCTCAGGATGCATGATTGCCAAGACTTGCTGCTACCATGTTGTTAGTTGTGGGGGAGGAGGTGGGGGTCCACCGCCAGTCCTCTGTACAACGAGTTGGTGACTTGCTGCTATGGAACGCACCTTCCTTCGTAGGTCGTTCCACCTCTTCCTGATGTCATCCCTTGTTCTGGGGTGCTGTCCCACGGCGTTGACCCTGAGCATGATTCTCCGCCATAGCTCCTTCTTCCTGGTAATGGATATCTGCTGCACCTGTGATCCGAAAAGCTGTGGCTCTACCCGGATGATTTCTTTCACCATGACCCTTAGCTCCTCCTCAGAGAACCTGGGGTGTCGTTGTGGTGCCATGAGTGTGGTGTGAGTGGTGTGGTTGAGGGTGTGTAGGGTGATGTATTGGGGTGTGTGATGTGGGGTGCATGGGTGGTGTATAGGTGTAGGTGGGCTATGGCTCTGGTCTTGTCTGTGGCCGTGGTGTCTGTCTTGTGCCAATGATTTGTATCTGTAAAGGGTTGTGGGTGATGTGGGGGTGTTTTATAATGGTGTGGGAGTGTGGGTGTAGTGTGTGTATGAGTGAATATCAATAGGTGCTCTGTTCCAGACAACGGGGGAATGTTCAACCCCTCTCACATAGGCACACGCACTCAGAAGCAATAGCCCTCATGCATCATCATCGGGCTCTGCTCCACACCAGACTGGCACTGCAATGCCTGACGGGGTCCTACGTGGGACCATCCAGCCATTGAGGGTCTCTTCGTGTCTCAGTACAAAAATATTTTTTGAAGGTTACTGAGAGAACTGCTGGAGAGAAGAAAGGAATTAAAATTGGCTTGGGTACCTCCTCAGTGTGAAAAAATATTTAATGAAAAGCGAGGACCCGGTCAAGGTGAAAAACACAGTAAAAGTGACAGGGAAATAATGATCCCACACTCTTTACATTTGCCAGGTAAAACACAATGACTTCAATAGTGACGGATTGGTATGTGTGTGTCATAATATGATTAGTGGATATCTGTGGCGGCAGCGGTATGTTGGCGGCAGTTGGCATGGCGGTAAGTGGAATTTACCGCCAATGTCCTAATGAGGGACTTTAGCTCATAAAATGGGTCTCAGAAAGTTTCAGATGGGTCTCCTGAAGACAAAAAATATCTGGGAGACCCTCCCATAGTACTCTCCTGATCTTATGGTACTTCACAATACATATTATGACTTTAGCCATGTGATATACATTGAGCATCTGTGACTTATTCTAGTGATGAGCTTGAAGCCTCTCCAGAAATTGTGGCTGAGAGCCAATGATCAGGCATTCCCTTTGTACCATTATAAGCCATTAGTCAACCACCTGAAGCTTCTTCTCCCCCCATATCTCTCCATTCACCCCAATCCTATCCCCCCTCCAAACCGTACCCAGAGAAAGGGAAGGATCAAATCCATCCTACGCTGTAATGGTTCATGGTGTAACCTGCTAATCTCTCCCTGGCTCTCCAGACTCCAACCACAGCAGTTTTATCACAGTCACATAAAAGTGACCGTTACTTCAAATAGTTAACAGAACAAGATTGACTGTTGCATTTTCAATACCATTTATCTGTGACCTAACTACTTTCAGTTAGGTTCTCTTTAGCCTTTTTCACTCGTACGTTCATAAGTCACTTATTTTAGATCTGAGGACTAAGGGTGTTGCTAATCCCAACTAGGGCATGGTTTAGCACTGTGTACTGAATCCGCATTACAATAGCTTTTAAGAAGTGACATTTGTGTTGTGGAGATTTATGAAGTAATGACTTCATTATAAAGAGGTAGGGTTTCAAAATACTGTTTATTTCAATTTTACATGCCCACAGTTTTCGTAGCGTCCTCCTCTCCTAGCGTCCTGGCAGCAACTGACAGACCGGTCACTGCCAGAACACTACGAGCGTCAGAACATTCTACATTCCTTTTAATTCTACCTATTACATCTTCTTCCCCCTCACAACAATAAACTGAATAAACTCTAATACATAACATAGTCTCAGAACTTTCTTGGTGCTCTAATTTCTCTTAGTCGAGATTAAACAATACTAGAATGTCCAGTCTGCTGTGCACTCAATTGTTTTGAACATTGACATCCACACTATTTTTATTGTCAATTTTCGCTTGTGGTTGACACCAACTTTGTCAATCACAATCATCTTCCATCTGTCTTTTACCTTTTAATAATGCCTGCCTGTGTTGCCGAAATCTTAACCACTTGCCTTTTGTTCCAACAGCCTTTCCCATCCAGTAAAACGGATTTTTTATTACCTTTCAACACCCGCAAGGGAACAGAAAATTTTGAGACTCCTTTTTTAACTTTTTTAGGATTTTTGATCAAAACCCAATCTCCTTCCTGGAAATCTTTACTACAACACCAATGCTTCTTGTCAAAATCTTCTTTCATTTTGACTTGTTTTAGAGCCACTGTGTGTGCAACCTCATCAATATTTCGCATTTCTTGTTCAACACCAGTTGTATTACTTAACCAAGTTGGATTTAAGCTTGTGTGAACTCTGCGTCCTCTTAACAACATAAAAGGTGTTTCTTCGGTTATACAATATGGAGTGATATTATAATTCCACACTTTCTCTTTCAAGAATTCCATCACATAATATCTCGACGTAAGTGCCGACTGTATTCCTTCCTTCATAATTCTATTAGCTCTCCCCACTAATCCATTAGAGCTAGGTGAATAGAAAGCAACTTGATAATGTGTGATGTCATGACCCTTTAATTAAAACGTTTTTCATGCGTTCTGAAACAAAATGAGTCCTGTTATCAGTTACAATCACCTTAGGTGAACCTTCTATTTTAAATACACTTTCCAAAAATGTGATGGCAGAATTTGTACTGGGAGCCTTGACAAATGAATGATAAATCCATTTAGAGTGATAGTCGATTAAAACTATGAGAAACTTCATATCAGAAGGTAACAATAAGAATGGTCCACAGAAATCCAAACCTACCTTTTCCCAAGCACTCACAGGAAAAGAAACAGGTTGCAGAGGATGATCATTCGTCTTCCAATGTTTATCTGAGACTAAACAATCAGGACAATTGTCAATCAATGATTTTACATTCTTTTCCAGAGACGGCGACCAATAAAATTGTTTAATTCTTTTACATGTTTTAGATATTCCTGGATGTCCTTGGTGCGCTATCATAATAAATTCATGTCATATCTTCTGGTGGAATAAATACTTCTCCACACATCACTATGTCATTAACTACTGATAATTCATCAGCTATTTTAAAATACCTCTTCAAATCATTAGGTTTTATTTCAGGCCATCCTTCAGAAATATAGGGCCAGATGTAGGAAAATGCCAATTTGCGACTTGCAAATTGCGAGTCCCTGCGACTCGCAATTTGCAAGTCGCAAATTGGTATGCAGAACGGTGTCTCAGACACCGTCTGCGACTCGCTTTGGGGTCGCAATGACCCACCTCATTAATATTCATGAGGTGGGTCGCAAATTGCGGCCCCATAGCGAGTCTAGGCACTCGCAAACATGGAGGCCTGCTGTCGTCAGCAGACCTCCATGTTCGTGACTGCTTTATCAATAAAGCAGTTTTTTTTTTTAAGTGTAGCCCGTTTTCCTTAAAGGAAAACGAGCTGCACTTAAAAAAACACCCGAAACCTTTAGTTTCGGTATTTTTTCAGGGCAGGTAGTGGTCCCTTGGACCACTACCTGCCCTGAAAAAATAATTTTGGGTCCATTCACAAAGTGGAAGGGGTCCCATGGGGACCCCTTCCAATTTGCAAGTGGGTTACCATCCACTTGAAGTGGATGGTAACTGCGATACCCTTTGCGACCGCATATGCGGTCGCAAATGGTATTGCATACCACTCCGAATCGCAAATAGGAAGGGAACACCCCTTCCTATTTGCGATTCTGAAATGCATATTGCGAGTCGGTCCCGACTCGCAATATGCATTTCTGCATAGGGAAATGCGTTTAGCGAGTCGCAAACGGCAATTTTTGCCGTTTGCGACTCGCTAAACGTTTCCTGCATCTGGCCCATAATGTTTTACTTTAGACAAATTTGCATCAGAACGACATGCTTCTAACCATTTTTCCTCTTTGACTTTGCCACCACTTTCTTCAATTGCATCTACAATTGCAATTACACATTCTGTATCATCTAATACTTCTGTAGCATTATCTTCCACTGACATCCTGGATAAACAATCAGCTTGAAAAGTTTTACTACCAGATAAATGTTTTACATCAAAATTGTAATCCTGAAGCTTGGACAACAACCTCACCAATCTAGAAGATACATTGCTATAAGTTTTACCACCTAGCATATGCACCAAGGGTGTCTGATCCTTATACAGATCAAATTCATGTCCCCATATGTATACTCTAAATTTTTGAATTGCCCATACAGCTGCCAATGCTTCTCTTTCGATAGTGCTATACAATGTTTCTGATGGTTTAAGTGTCCTAGAGGCAAACCCAACTGTTTGTTCTTTGTTATTGTCCCACTGACTCAAAACTGCACGAAAACATGTTAAACTGGAATCAACAGTGATTATACATTTACACTCAGGTATTTAAGGGCACAATGCAGGAGCTTCAATTATCAATTTCTTCACATCTCTAAATGTTTCTTCCAATTGTTCTGTCCATTCAAATTTCACCCTTTTTCTTAACAATGTTCTGAAAGGTTCTACTTTGCGTGAATACCCTTGTACAAATCTTGAATAATACTCAGCAACGCCTAAAAATGATTTGAGACTATCTCTGTCTTTTGGTGCTTTTGTCTCCTGTATGGCTCTTAACAAGAAAAATGGAGGTGTTATCCCTTGTGCTGAAATTGTGTGACCTACGTATTCTTGATCTCTTACACCAAACTTGCATTTACTTCGTATTACCGTCCTTCCAACTTCAAACAAAGTATTAAGCACCTTCTCCAAAATGTGGTTGTGTTCATGAACACTTTTTGCGTAAATTAGAATATCATCTTGATATGACTTCAGACCCTGCATGTCACCAAATAACTTGTCCATTAATTTCTGAAAAATGCTAGCAGCTGATGCCAAACCAAATGGAAGTTTACAATACTCAAAAGCTCCAAAAGATGTTATAAATGTCAGGAGTTCCCTAGAAGTAGGTGTCAAAGCAATTTGGTGATATGCAGAACGCAAATCTAACAATGAAAAAATTCTGCCCACTTAAGTTTGCCAACAACTCCTGAATTTTAGGTATGGGATGGCAATCCACAACAATGATTTTATTTAGTATGCAGAAATCAGCGCATAATCTGAGGTTGCTTGACTTTTTCTTAGCTACAACGATTGGAGAAACCCATTGAGAAGATGCAGTTGGTTTAATAATATTTTGTGAACATAAATCTTTCAATGTTTCCTTCAAGTCCTCTCTTATACTAAGAGGTACATTACGAACTTTTTGAATAACTGGGTGAGCATTAGGTTTAAGTCTAATGTTATGCTCGAATCCGTTAACCAGACCTGTTTTTTCTTGGAAAACATTTTCAAATTTTTTACAAATAACCTCTACATCTTGAAAAATTGAGTTCACTGTAACCATTTGTTCTTTCATATCATCAATACTTCTGTCACAATTGGCTGCTCTACTGGGGTTTTCAGAACCAGGGACTAAATATAAACCCATCTTGGCTAGGTCCTTCCACCCAACAATGTTTTTCCCTTTAATGGCAACATAGACTTTAGAATTTGTACTCCGGCCTGAACATTCTATATCAGCTAGAAAATACAAGCATCTCAATTTCTTTCTCACCAAATGCCTTGGGATTTATGTCAGTAGGCAATAACTCAATTCTATTTCCGTACATCTCTAAGAATGTAGAATCTTGTAATATGGTTATAGGAGACCCTGAATCAGCCATAACTTGTACTGTAGCATTATGAATTTTTGCCTCCACCACTGGTCCTTAATGATGTCAGTTTCATTAACTGAATTGTATTCCACCGTTCGGAGTACACTCTTGCTAGTTTCAAAAATATTATCATTCGACTCTACACTATTCACTTTAACATTAGTCTTATTCATTTTACACACCACTTGAAAATGGCCAACATTTTTACATAACATACAACGCTTCGACAGCACTGGACAAATAGAATTGTTAGCAATATGATTTTTGGATCCATATCTAAAACATTGTACAACATGTTTCTTCGTAAATTTCTTTCCTGTTTTATCATTTATAGTAGGAGCACACAACATTTGTGAAGACTCATTAATGTCTCTCTTATTATTTAAGACGTTTACAGGAACCTCTTCATTTAGAGCTTTTGAAGAAATCATGGAGCGTTCGATACCTTTAGCTAATTCAATTACCTCTGCAAGTGTAGGATTTCTACATGCTAATAATCTTTCCTGAATTTTGCGCGAATAACAATTAAAAACAAATTGGTCCTGAATAGCCGTATCGATATTTGCCTCAAATTCACATGTAGAAGACAAAATTCTTAGTGCAGAAATGTACTCTTCAACACTTTCATCCGCATTCTGTTTTCTTTTTGCAAATGTATGTCTTTCAAGTAAAATGCTGGGTTCTTTGCAATAGTGTTTACTAAGCCTTTCAATAGCTTCTTGAAATTGATCAAAATCTGTCGCATTTTCTCCAGCTTGCCCTCTTATCGTAGTCAAAACAGGGGAATTATCAAAAAGCTCTTGAGCAGCTTGTCCCAAAATTCCGTATAATAAAGCTAACTTCCTTGCAGAATAAAATGTAGTTACATCAATTGTAATCCGATAGTTTTGAAATAGTTTAAATCACTGTTTCCATTTAATTGGTGGTTTACCAGGTCGTTACAGAAAAGGTGGAGGTTGAATAAATTGATTTTGCGTGGGTTGTAATGAAGCCATTTCCATAATCTCAGTGCTTTAATTACTCTTTGTGTAACGAATAGACTTTAAAAAAAATGCCGTGCAATACAAGCAAAAACCTGAATTACTTGTTTCTCCGAGGAATTTGTGTTATGAGAAACACATTGCATAAATGTCTCCTTAGAGAGCTGTTACAATCTATAAGTTCAGTTCTTAAAAAAAAAAAAAAAAATCTGAACTCCAAAGTTAAAGGCTGAAAAAATACATAAATCGAGGTGTCTTTAAACAGATCCGAAAAGCAGCATTGAAAACTATGCAGGTGCCTCCATTAACGATGTTGTCAAGCAACCAGAAGTAGCTTCGATTAGCGCTGCCGTCCAGAAGCCGTTGCTCAGCAACAAAACATGATGGCTAATAACATTGCTCAAAGACGTCTGGAGAAAGATAGAGCGGGCAAACCAATTGGAGGTCGTTGTGCAGATATACGTGTGTCAAAAGCAAAACAATGACACTTAAATCGGAGTGTAATAATTACACTCTACCCACTGCGTGGCAGCCGAAGTTCACTCACTGCGTGGTTTCAACGTAGAGGGAGCCGAATTTCCAACACAGACTGCTGCTTGTGGGCATGTAACGCTAGAGGCTCCAATATGAAACTCATCACCAAAATGAAGTAATGACTTCATTATAAAGTGATAGGTTTCAAAATACTGTTTATTTCAATTTTACATGCCCACAGTTGTCGTAGCGTCCTCCTCTCCTAGCGTCCTGGCAGCAACTGACAGACCAGTCACTGCCAGAACACTACAAGCTTCAGAACGTTCTACATTCCTTTTAATTCTACCTATTACAGTTTATGCTAAAGGCCTGAATATTTCGTTTCTCCTTTGCACATGATGGTCTTGCTTTTTCTCATTTTCCTCTGGGCTTCCAAGGTCGATTTGCCTCAACCTTTTTAATTGTGGGGTATCTCTTGGTTTGCTTATTGGACTGTTCTCATCTCACTTTGCAATCATGGAATTTCTCTTGATGATTCCAGAATCTCCTGTACATCCTCCAATGTGCATCTCGTGTATGACTCGTGAACCACAAAACGAAGGGAAAAGCCCATCTGTACCGAAAGTGCGTCCCACGAAGCTTCGCAGTCAAAGGTGTTAACATTCGGTGATTGTTCAAGAGAGAGATCTTGGAATAGATTCATGATTTATTCTTGGAAGACTAGTTGGTCTATTCTCCTGGTTTTGAGCATGATACTGTCTCTCAACTGAGAAGAGCCGTATTTAGCTATGATGTCTCATGGTCTTGCCCCTGGTGAATTCCCGGGTGCTCCTACTTTGTGAGCTCATAGGTATGGCTCTCTCTGGGCATGAAGCAGAAGAGGGATCTACAGCACTCAACAACATCATCCTCTTCATCGTTTTCACAAAAATTCCGAATCTGCAAATTACCAGGTCATGAACGGTCTTCAAGGTCTGTACATTTTTCCCACAAGGCTTTGATTTCTTCTTCCATTTTGAAATGCATTTTCTCAAACTCGCACATCAAGGCTTGAATTTCTGGGAGACTGGTTTTCAAATCCGCCTTCGTAGCTTGTATCTACGTTGTAACTATATTGGCTAGTTTATCATATATGTCTACCATGCATCTGTGCAAATCTTCTTTTGTAATAGTGGCCCGACTCGCCTGACTTGGTTGCCATATTTATTTTCTGTTGTAGTAGGCCAACCTTTTATTTGGTAGAATAGTTTTTGTTTTCCAGAAGTCTCAAATTCTCCTTTGTACCTTACAAAGGGTATTCTTGCAAACATTCAGATGATATATGCATTGGCTGGCCCACAGTATAGTCTTTGTAGGCATTTGCTCTACTTTCAACCCAGGAAAATAGCATTCAATGGTCCTTGCATCAACAGGTGAGGGGTGGCACCTTTCAAGGGAGATGGGGACAGTTCTTCCAGGTTTGTTCAGATGATATTTGACAGGATTCACATGACTGATGAACTTGAACTAAAGAGGGGCCATCCCTGCATAAATCTCAATTAAGATGACGTGTGGATTCTGAATAGGCGGATTTCTCTCTCTAATATGAGGCACAAAGTTGAAAGGCATGTGGCTGAGCCTCAGTACTCTATTTCCATGTTTATAGGAGGGGCACTATAGTAAGGTGCTGCCATAGTGCTTCAGCTGGGCACTCAACTCAACTTCTAATGGGCAATTCAAAGTGTAAGCGCTGCCACACCCCTCTTTTGTGCCTTCTGTCACGCTCCTATTCCCCTCCTCTCTCTTCATCATCAGTATTGAGCACAGTTTTGGATGTGATTGGCAATTTTAATGGGTAAAGAAATTTTAATGGGTTTAAATTTTTCTTGCAGCAACATTCTAGTGTATAGCCTAGGTTAGTGGCACCTAGACCATGAACCATGACTTTACTTAAACAAAATCTTGTCAACCTATTCATCGATGCTTAATTTGTAAATAAAAATGTGCCGGTGCGCAAAGCTCTCCTCTGAATCACGCAGCTGCTGCAATTAAATGTGCGAGCACGGAATGCTGAACTAGTATAGTCCTAAAGCCACCTCGGGCCTCTTTAATCCATTTACAGCCACTCTCTGCACCTTTAATTCACTCTTGCAACTTTCTGTTTTCTCCCTTTGTGTCTCTTTTTCGTGTTTCTCTTACTCCGTCTTTCCCATATGTGTCTTTTGTTCACAGTAAATGCTTGAGGCAGAAAAATAAGTGCCGGTCCTCAAAAATAAGTGCTGGTGGGCTCAAATTATGTACTGCTATTCACTTGTGTTTACCATAGTGACATTTTTTTTAGATGAAACGTGTTAGGCTTGGCATCCTTGGTGTGGTCTCCCCTAACTTTTTGCCTCTGCTTCCCAGTTTGTTGATGTGTGCTGTACTCTGATTTTGCTGTTTTTGATACTCTGGGCACCTTACCACTGCTATCCAATGCACGTGCTCCTATGTGAAATTTATGTGTAATTCGCTTTCCATGACTGGCATATTTGATTTACTTGTAAGTCCCTAGTACAGTGCACTAGAGGTGCCCAGGGCCTGCAAATCAAATGCTACTAGTGGGCCTCCAGCACTGGTTGTGCCACCCACATAAGTAGCCCTGTAAACTTGGCTCAGACCTGCCACTGCAGTGTCCGTGAGTTCAGTTTTAAACTGCCAATTTGACTTGGCAAGTGTACCCACTTGCCAGGCCTAAACCTTCTCTTTTCTTACATGTAAGGCACCCCTACGGTAGGCCCCAGGTAGCCCCATGGGCAGGGTGCAGTGTATGTTTAAGGTAGGACATATACTAATGTGTTTTATATGTCCTGACAGTGAAATACTGCCAAATTCGGTTTTCACTGTGCAAGGCCTATCTCTATCATAGGTTAACATGGGGGCTACCTTTAAATATTATTAAAGTGCGGATTCCCTCTGGGAGCAGATGGAAATGTGGAGTTTAGGGTCTCTGAACTCACAATTTAAAAATACATCTTTTAGTAAAGTTTGTTTTTAGAATGTGTGTTTGAAAATGCCATTTCTATAAAGTAGGCATTTTCTTGCTTAAACCTTTGTATGACTCTGTATGACTCTGTCTGTTTGTGGATTCCCTGTCTGGGTCAGTTTGACAGTTGTGCTGTTTGCACCTCTCTCTAGACAGTGACACAAAGGGAGCTGGGGTGTAGCCTGCATAGCTTGATGAGCCATCTGTGCTGGGAGGGAGGGGAGGAGTGGTCACTTACACCTGAAAGGGCTGTGCCTCCACTCACACAATGCAGTCTCCAACCCCCTGGTGTGTGTCTGGTGCCTGGCCTGGGCAAACAGGAGAGACTTCTCTTTGAAGTAGGCCTACTTTAAAGGCAGAAAGGGGTATAAGAAGAACACCCCAAACCCCTGAATATTAGATCACTTCTGAAAGAAGAGGGACCTCAGCCAAGGAGAAGAGCTAAAGAGCTGAGAAATGCTGCCCCTGCCTGTGACTGTGCTTGCTGGGCTATCCTGCAGTTGCTGCTTCTGCCTTTGAAAGGGGACAAAGCCTGGATTTTGTGGTATGTTCCTGCTTGTGAAAAATCTCTGAGGGCTGGTACTGAGCTTGCCCCCTGTTCTGAAGTCTCAAGGCCATCAAAGAGTTCCCCTACCAGCACCTGGTCTCTCTCCTGAGACTCCTGCCCTACCACGTGGTGCCCTATCCAGACCCTGGGCCCTTGAAAGGAGAAGCTAGTGAAATTCCAAGAAAACCGACTTCGAACTGTTGAAGTAAGCCTCAGCAAGGCCTACTAGTGCAAGGGGTTCACCTTTCTCTGCACATAGTCATCAGACCATGTAGGAAGAGGTTGGCACAGAAACTGGAATAAAAGAAAAAAGTTTATTAACCTCATGAGGTGGTACTACAGTTCAGACAGCACCCTTGGGTAATGTCTGAAGTAGCACACTGAACTGAGAGAGCATGGTCCTTTTATACCCACACAGGGGCTAAAAGGAGATGGTACAATTATGGAAACAAGACTTGTATACATGTAAGGTCATGTGGAAAATGCACAGTCGACAGGTAGGAGGAGCTAACAGTTTCCAAGGACTAACAGCTGCAGACCTTACTGAGCATGTGCAAAAGTAAGAGATGCTAAATATAACTTGTCACTAGGCAGATTTCAAGAGCAGTTAACAGAAAGGTAGGACAGAGCACATGGTGAGCACATGGCAGCATGTAGCAGAGAAAATGGCTGCCATGAATACAAAATGGATTCCGCAAAATGTTCACAATAGTTACTAAATACAAGATGTCTTCCGCTAATGCTTAATCTAATCACTGCTAAATTACAACAGACGACCCTTTCAGCATTAGCCGAAGACATTCGTCTTTCTGGGATAATCTAAATATTCATCCTGTATATTTATGCTCATCATTTCAGCTATTTCCTTATCTAACATATGTTGTGCCTTCATTTCTGTAATATTTCTCTTGGTAGGCATACAAGCAGTAATACACATGGAGCAGAACATTGGACCACACTGAATACAGATACAGCATGTAAAAAATATTGCAATTATTACACACAGGACCTTCCAACAGGTAGTTGGTAATATCCATAGTTACCACAAACAAAATATGTATTATGTGAAGCTGTAAAACTACTATTATTTACACCCTCAATAGTTAAAATCAAGGTACAATCGCTTATCCCTACTGGAATTCATCCAATGCTTCGTATACATAAATCTGCTTTAGTTTTTGTAATAGAAATCACAAATTGTTCTTTCTTGTCAGAGTCTCGTATATTTGTGAAGACATATGGTATTGAAACATTGTCCGGTTGATACTCTTCCGATTCCCATTTAGTTCCTTTAGCTTGGGGATACCCATCTTTGTCTTGGTAGCATACTTTATTAAGGCGAAAAAGAAGTCCGCCCTCTGTACGTTTTCCAGATGCAAACAAAAGCATGTACCAAGCTTGACAAGAACCATTGTGTGAAAAAGGAAGAGGAATGAAAGGTGTTCCTCCTTTCTTTTGATGCGCAGGTATCATTCCACATACCCAACAGTTAGTAGTATTTGTAGCATTATGAGTATGATGCAACATCTGAATGAAAGTATTATTGAAGTACGATTGACGGTGCTTCTGCTCCTGATAGGGAAGCGTAAAGTAATAGTGATCCTCTGGTACTGGAGTAGTGGCAACAAAAAACTCACGAGCAGGAGACTTCTTTTCAATAAACCAGGTGATTGTTGCTGTAACCACCAAAACAACAACAAACCCCATAATACTAATGATCAATTTGTTATTCATTTTAGCAACAGTGATAATCGACCCTTTCAGAAATGAATTAAAAACAATCGTTGGAGCTCTTATCCCTGGGCAGCCGCTGATTTCTTCACCACGGGCCATGACGGGTGTCACTACTCTAATGCACGGCTGATCCACCCCCCTTGCCACATTGGCTCTCCGTTTCACTAACCCAGGGCGGTAGCTCAACCAGTCTTTTCAAAACAATTTTCAGATTCTTTCCTTGGTCTCAAATTATATCGCGACACTCCAGAAGTCGTATGGTCCGGGAAGACCTCTGCAGATTCGTCAGGTGATATAGCACGGCCTTTCTCCGTAGTCAAAATCTCTCGATGATCGGTCAGCACAGCAGGTTCCACCAAGGTAGGTAACACTCTCTTGCAGTGAGTACTATGGACCCAATTATTTCGGTTCGTCACTCGAACTGCTGTCCTTGTCGCAAGGAGCACCTGTTCTGGGCCTCGCCACCTTGGTTCCAAGCTGCTTGATCTTTCAAAAGACTTATTCATCACCTGGTCACCAGGTCGGAGTTCATGGCCTTCACCTGTAGATCTGTCAGGAAGTGCTTTTCGAACCTGTTGATGAATAGAAACCAAATTGTCGGTTAACTGTGCCAAATAATCATTCATCAGGACACAAGGTACATCATACACAGATTTTGGTTTAGGAACTCCCCAAATATTCATTGGTCTCCCAAATACTACTTCATAGGGGCTAAGGCCAAGTCGGGAGTGTGGCACTGACCTAATAGACAATAATGCCAATGGTAATGCATCCGGCCAAGTTAAGGATGTGGAAGCCTGTATCTTCGCTAATTTCAGCTTCAATGTAGCATTATACCTTTCCACCAACCCTGCTGATTGTGGGTGGAAAACCGCATGGAACTTCTGTTTGATCCCTAATCCTTTCAGGACATACTTAATAACTTCCCCAACAAAATGAGGTCCGTTATCACTCCATAAAAGTCTGCAAACACCAAACCTAGGGAAAAATTCTTTCAAAAGCACCTTCGCTGTGGTAATGGCAGTATTATCCTTTGTGGGGTACGCCTCTATCCATTTACTGAAGGCACAAACCACCACCAAGACATACTTTAAATTGTTGCAGCGTTCAAGCTGAATATAATCCATTTGTAGAACTTCAAAAGGTGCAGTTGGTGTAGCAAACCCTCCTGCAGGAGTACGTGTCCCTTTTCCAGGATTGTATTGTAAGCAGATCAAACAAGACTGTACTATTCTCTTAGCTGTACTGGAAATTTCTGGATGCTCCCAAACTTGCGTAAGCAACTTCGTTATTGTTGAAGCTCCAACATGTGCCATCTGAACCATAGGTTGTACAAAAGCTATAGGCAATTTCCATTTATTCATCTGCTTATTCCGCCAACAGCCCTCATCATCCAATTCTCCATCTTTAGACCATTGCTCACGTTCTTTCACAGAAGCAGATTTCTGTATATCTAATACGTCTTGTCTAGCATTATGCCAACGTTCAGCTTGTGACTTCACTACATACATAGAAGTAGTACTTCGCTGCATCGCAGTCTCACGTGCTACACGGTCTGCAAGAGCATTACCTTGCCCTATCTTATCGGTCACTTTCTTATGTGCACTACATTTCACAATAGCTAGTTTATTTGGATATGTCAATGCAGTCAAGAGGTTATGCACTAATTCTCCGTGCATTATCTGCATCCCGTGGGATGTGAGAAAACCTCTCTCCTTCCAAAGCAAACCAAAATCATGAGCCACTCCAAAAGCATAGCGGCTGTCTGTGTAAATGTTCACACTTAAATC
This sequence comes from Pleurodeles waltl, assembly GCF_031143425.1. NCBI lineage: Eukaryota > Metazoa > Chordata > Amphibia > Caudata > Salamandridae > Pleurodeles > Pleurodeles waltl. Next base: position 1,276,917,105 of record NC_090446.1, on the reverse strand, counting down.
AGTACTAAGCTCACATGCTCGTGTCAAAGCTATTAGTTCAGCTGCTTGAGCTGACTTCTGTGGTATACGAGCTGTCTCCACTACCGTGTGTATTGTGGTGATTGCATATGCAGCTGAGGTCGTACCATCTGGCAACTTCAAACAAGACCCATCAACCCACAGTTCCCCGTCTAAAAGGGGCGTGTCTTGTAAATCAACACGACCCTTTGTCTGTTCTTCGGTAAGGAATATACAATCATGTGTTTCTTGTGACTGAGGCTGAGTCACCGGATATGGCAACAAAGTAGCTGGATTTAGTGTTGCACATCTCTTCAGTGTAATGTGAGGAGCCAACAATGTCAACTCATAACCTGTCATACGGACGCTAGTTAAATGTTGTGTCTTTGTTTGATTTAAAAGAGCATCAACCGCATGGGGTACTAGCACCAACAGCTTATGTGACAAAACTATCCCTTCACTCTGACGTATTGAGACAGCTGTTGCGGCAACTGAACGAAAACACCCAGGCAACGCTCGAGCGACAGGATCAAGTACTGCTGAAAAATATGCACAGGGACGCTGCTTATTGCCATGTGTCTGTACTAAAACTGACAATGCACATCCATCTTTCTCGTGTACGTTAAGTGCAAAAGGCTTCATGTAATCTGGAGTACCTAACACTGGTGCAGAACAAAGGGCTTGTCGCAGCTGCCGGAAAGCAGTCTCACATTCATCTGTCCATGGGAGGGGCATTGGAGTATCTTTAGTCAAAAGTGCTAGCAAAGGTTTGGCAATGTGTGAAAACCCTAATATCCATTGCCTACAAAAAGAAGTAAGACCAAGGAATGCACGAACATCTTTCTGAGTAGAGGGTACTGGTGTGTCCAAAATTGCTTGAATACGATCTGATGTAAGTGCACGGCCCTCCTTAGACAAAAGGTGACCTTTGGTCTACAATATTGCAATTTCTTTCGTGACACTTTATGATGGTGTGAAGCAAGAAAAGAAAGTAAGGACAAAGTGCACTTTTCACATTGCTCCGGGGTATCACCTGGCAACAAAATATCATCAACATATTGTATGAGAGCCACACCTTCAGGTAAAACAAAAGAATCAAGGTGTCCAAAGTCATAATACAAGAACTAATTGCTCCCTCAACTTCCACCTAAAAGGTGGCTGGATTTTTTCGCGGGTCAGGTAATGCTGTTTTAAGTGCCATTACATCTGCCCTATTCCAAGGAGTATACACCCAATTATAAATAAAATAACCCTTAGCATCAACAGAAGTTTTATCATCACTTGTACCCAATCCTTTAGGAGGAACATACAAAGGCGCGGCCTCCCGCATTGGTTTCGCGTGAACTATCATAATCTTATCTGTTTCAAAGATGGAAGCTTGCGCCCCTTCGGTCCGAGATGCTCGTGCAACTGCGTCCGCAGCCCTTTTCTCTTCTTGCAAACGGACTGCCACAATACGTAATTTCATTAAAAGCCTGATTGCATCAGCCACCTGGGAGAAAACAAAAAGACCATCACGCATTTGCTTATGATCAGCTGCTACATCATCGGGCTCTAACTCATCAGAATATTTCCGATATAGTTCAATAACTTCTGAGCCAAATGCCTCAGTAAAATATAGCTGCTCCTTTTCCGTCCACCCTTTCATGTTGTCTAAAAGTTCAGAAACAACACTACGAATTGTTTTACGAGCAATAGATCTAAGCTCAGACGCACGGTCAGCAGGCAGCATAGAGCGACTGTCCCACATCTTCTGTTGCTCCGAACTGGAGACTTTAGGTAACTCATGAGGGGCAGAAGGGACGACATACGGAGGTGGAGGGCGATCTAGTAACAATAAATCATCATGTGGTTTATTAAGGATAGGATAGAGAGGTTGCCTAACAGTGTATTGGCCAGTTACCTGTAGCTTACGTTCTTTCTCTTCTAGCTCCTTTAAGTCATTTATTTCTTTCTTTCTCATTTCCAATGCTTTCACATATACATTCTTCCGCTGCTCTTTCTCAAGCAAGGCTTGCTCACGCTTCACTCGTCCACGCGCTTCTTTCTCCCACATTCGTACACAGTCAAACATATCTTGCCTAGACTTTCGCTTACACATACATTGTTCCACATACTCAATCTTTCGCAAATCAAATGACCCATGCATAGGCCAACGTAACTCAGGATCTGCGCAGTGTATTTATTCCATAATGTGCTGTACATTATAGAAGAAAGACCATGTTTAACATACATATCTCTATTTGGCGTCCCCTCTGGGGGTGCCGGTTGTGATTCTTCCAGTCTCGAATTGGTACCATTACAAAAGCAACACATCCTACGAAGTGCGCTAAAAACAGGCATGCCAAAAATAGTGCAGAATATGCAATATTATAATCAAAGTAGCACTTAAGGTGCCGTTCAAATCAAAATTAAATTGGAGAAAATTCTCCTCATTACCTGCCTATATAAATTGCAATTTATATATCAAATCCAAAGAATACAAATTGACTAGTCACCCAAATCACGAAAGCCACAGTAAGTAGTGCTAAACTACATTACCAAACACAGGCATCAAAACCCACAGCAAGTGCCGTAAAACGGCTCTTACCAATCACAGGGTGTCCAGGTTCCAACTGCCAAGTTCTAAAATCGACCAAATGGTCACTGCATGACGAATGAACAAAAAGGATCTCAGTCGAGGACCGGCGCCACCTGGATGGTCAAGTCAGAAGGAAGGGAAAAACGCTGTGGTTGCCAAGACTTGGATCTCCTCAGGCATTGATCGTCCGCAGCGAGATCCCAATCCTTCGTCGCGACCAATCCGTTGGGCATCCGAGTCGCCGATAAGTCCCTGTTCGGGCGCCAATTTGTTGAAGTAAGCCTCAGCAAGGCCTACTAGTGCAAGGGGTTCACCTTTCTCTGCACAAAGTCCTCAGACCATGTAGGAAGAAGTTGGCACAGAAACTGGAATAAAAGACAAAAGTTTATTAACCTCATGAGGTGGTACTACAGTTCAGACAGCACCCTTGGGTAATGTCTGAAGTAGCACACTGAACTGAGAGAGCATGGTCCTTTTATACCCACACAGGGGCTAAAAGGAGATGGTACAATTATGGAAACAAGACTTGTATACATGTAAGGTCATGTGGAAAATGCACAGTCGACAGGTAGGAGGAGCTAACAGTTTCCAAGGACTAACAGCTGCAGACCTTACTGAGCATGTGCGAAAGTAAGAGATGCTAAATATCACTTGTCACTAGGCAGATTTCAAGAGCAGTTAACAGAAAGGTAGGACAGAGCACATGGTGAGCACATGGCAGCATGTAGCAGAGAAAATGGCTGCCATGAATATAAAATGGATTCCGCAAAATGTTCACAATAGTTACTAAATACAAGATGTCTTCCTCTAATGCTTAATCCAATCACTGCTAAATTACAACAGAACGACTCGTGACCGATACCGCTGCCGAATCCCTTGATGCCACCTGCAACCGAATCCGTAGTCATCGCTGGAGTGCGACTACCCTCCCAGGCCCAACATCGTTGCAGGCCCGCCAAAGTCTGCGACTCCGTGGAAGTCCCTTCATCACGTTGTGACAGCCCGATATCAATTCCACCTGAAATGAGCGGAATCGATGCTTTGCACCGACGCTGCTTCACCTCCACCACTTCGCAGCAAGGACCTGACGCCTCTTCGTAATGCCTCCACTCCTTTGCCCCGCAGCACCGGAACCGTCGCCACCTTGGATCCAGCAACGCCACGATCCCCGACTTCTCGCACCGGTTTGTTTTTACATTTTACTAAGGTACTGTACCTGGTGGTCTGCATATCTCCGTACCCAGCGCCATTGGAGTCGGATTGTTGGGAACGACTCCATCACGATGCCGTATTATCCTCTCATCTAAGCATTTTGGGTTTCTAAGATTTATTTCTTAGTTTAATTTTTAATAATTCATAACTTGACTTGTGTATGTTGGACTTTTGTCGCTTTGGTCTTGTTTTGTTTAGATAAATATTGGCTATTTTTCTAAATCTGTGTTGAGTCACTTTGTGGTGTTTTTACTGTATTACTGTGTGTGCTGCTACAAATACTTTACAACTTGTCTCTGAAGTTAAGCCTAACTGCTCGTGCTAAGCTACCAAGGGGGTAAGCGGGGGTTAACTGAGTGTGATTCTCCTTTACCCTGACTAGATTGAGGGTCCTTGCTTGGACAGGGATGCAACCTGACTGCCAACCAAATACCCCATTTCAAACAAAACTGAATATGCTTCCACAATTTTGTTGTGAGTTTTTTATGGTGGTAATTGTTTTCTGCTAAAACTAGACACACATGAACTTTACTTCTTAAATTAAGAAGATTTGCCACAACTTTACATTTTATGAAAACAATTTTTACTCTCCTAAACCTTGCACTGACTGTTTGATAACTTTTGTGCCTACAGTGCAAAGGTATGTACAAACAGTACATTACACCAAGTGCCAAATCGTCACAAGATGTTTGGCAGTAATTACTTAATAACCCTTACTCAGCAGACAATTAAAGAAACGGGGTGAAAAGGGTTTCATGCAAAAATATCACATCACATTTATTTACATTTCCATGTTAGTATAGGTTGTCTCAATGAGGAGAGAGTATTATCTAACACTGCTAAGGCATTAATTACAGTCTACATCACCTTTACACAAACTACAAAATACAAAATAGAATATACAAGATACAGGGGGTCATTCTGACCTCGGCGGTAAAAGGCTCTTACCGCCGGTCAGAAGACCGCCATTCTACCGCAGCGGCCGCGGTAAACCGCCACGGTCATTCTGACCCACAACTGCCAAGCCGCCAAAAACCCGACGTCCACGGAAGGCCGCCTCATCAGCGGGCAGCGATAAACTGGAGATGACAAAACCTCCACCGCCACGCCAACACAAACACGCCCATGCCATTACGACCCACGAATCCACGCGGCGGTCATTCAACCGCGGTATTCCATTGGCGGTACACACCGCCGCGGTCAAAATACACACCCAGCTCCAAAACACAGCCACATTGGACAATTTGAAATACACACACCTGATACACATACAAACACCACCCCCACACATCCAAGCAACTATAAAACACACACCCACATCACCCACAAACCCCCACTAGTTGGAAATCGGAGAGAAGGCGATAGAGAGAGAGAGAGAGAGAGCACAGCAATCGAAAACCCCAACACACACAGGAACCCAACATCATCAACCACACCACATCTACGCACACATCACCACACACCACCACTCACATCACCACAAACACCACCCCACACCTCATCCACACCACCCCATGGCACCCCAAAGACACTCCAGGTTTTCGGACCAAGAACTCAGGGTCATGGTGGAGGAAATTATAAGGGTAGAGCCCCAGCTCTTCGGCACACAGGTGCAACACACCACAATAGCCAGGAAGGCGGAGCTATGGCAGAGGATCATCGACAGGGTCAACGCTGTGGGACAGCATCCCAGAAACCGGGAAGACATCAGAAAGCGCTGGAACGACCTACGGGGGAAGGTACGGTCGATGGTCTCAAGACACAACATCGCTGTGCAGAAGACTGGCGGCGGACCACCACCCACTCCTCCCGAATTCACAGCATGGGAGCAAGAGGTGTTTAACATCCTGCATCCTGCGGGCCTCGCTGGAGTAGGCGAAGGAATGGACTCTGGTAAGTCTAGTCTCAACTACTCCCCCCCCCCCAACCACCAGCATGCCAACCCACATCCCCACCCTCACCCCCAACCCCCCAGCACACATTCTCCCTGCCAATGTCTCACCAGCACAACCCACCCAACCCAAAACCAAACCCTGAATGCCAACACAAACCATGGACACCCATCACCTATGCATGACCACTGCACATACCCATCCCCCCCACAAACCACCCTCACAACTCCTGCCACAAGGGAATGCCAGCACTGGGGGACAAGGGCACCCACAAATCGCACGCCATGGAACACACAGAAGCAATAACCATACTCTTTCACCCCTGCAGGGCCCGAACGCCAACACACCGGCCAGGAGGGTCCAGATATGTCCATCCCACCCCCAGAACAGGCCCCCAGTGAGGACAGCAGCTCTGTCGACCTAGAACCTGATGACCAGCCCGGACCATCGGGGACCTCTGGACAGTCGGTTCCCCACACACAGACACAGGCCACAGCAGACCTAACCCCCTCTGGGAATATCAGCACAGCTCCCACCCAGCGGGCCCATGCCTCTGTCTCCAGGACAGGTCAATCAGCGGTGTGTCCGCCACTACAGGGCACCCAGGCTGACCCAACACCCCAACAACAACAGGGACCTGGGGGCAGTGGTAGTGGGCACACCGTCCAGGGGACAGAGGCCCGGGGAAACAGGGCAACTGGGAGGGCTGCAGTGCGACAGGGGGGGGGAGGACAGGCCCAGGGAACCGACTCTCCAAGAGGCCCTCACCACCATCATGGGAGCATACCACTGCTCCCAGGAGACGATGGCGACGGTACTGGCCAGGTTCCAGGAGATCCAGGCACAGCAGGAGGAACGGTACATGGGGTACAGAGAGGAGCTCAGGAACATCGTCCTGGCCCTGAACCTAATAGTCACCACATTGCGGGACCATGTGGCACCCCAAAGGGCCCCTGTCACCAGCCCGGACCAGGAACAGCCTACCACCTCCGCCGGCGCTAGTGGACAGGAGGCCCCCACACAACGACGGGCCACCAGAACCCCACCTCCTGCTGAAGATCAACCACCCCGCAAGAGGAACCTGAGATCACAAAGGAAGACAGAGTAGGATGCCAAGACCCCCGCCAGCATTAGATCCCCCCGGATGTCATTCCACTGTCCCACATCGTCACCGTGTCCAACCTTGAACTGCCCCTGCTCCATCCTTCCACAGGCATATGGACAATGCACCTGTGCGACCGAGAACTGGACTCTGCCATGGACATCACTCCACCCCCACCCATCACCGTTTTACTATCATGGACCTATATGTAGCACTTTAAATAAATCACTAATTGCACTTAAAACACTCAGGAGTCTGCTTGTATTCTTAACAAATGTATTACACTTAACGGTTCAAAAATGTTCAGTTACATTGTGATGACAACATACCAATGTCAATGTGCTTTACTCCATGGGCGAACAAACCAGAAGTCACGCAGTGGGTCATACAGCTCTGAAAAGGCAAGGGAAAGTCACAATTCAGTTGAAAGGAACTGGGGGAAACACAGAAAGTAGAGATGTAGGAGGCCAGAAGTAAATGTAAAATGGCGTGGGGGATTCTTACCTGGGTGCTACTGAAAATACTGTTGTATGACTGTGTCCCTGTTGTCCGTGTCGTCCCCGTCGTCTTCCTCCTCTTCACTCTCCACAGGCACCACAGCTGCTACAACACCACCATCTGGACCATCCTCCTGCAGAAAAGGCACCTGGCGTCGCAATGCAAGATTGTGAAGCATACAGCAGGCCACGATGATCTGGCACACCTTCTTGGGTGAGTACATTAGGGATCCCCCTGTCATATGCAGGCACCTAAACCTGGCCTTCAGGAGGCCGAAGGTCCTTTCTATGATCCTCCTAGATCGCCCATGGGCCTCATTGTACCGTTCCTCTGCCCTGGTCCGGGGATTCCTCACTGGGGTCAGTAGCCACGGCAGGTTGGGGTAACCAGAGTCACCTATTAGCCACACACGGTGTCTCTGTAGCTGTTCCATCACATAAGGGATGCTGCTATTTCGCATAACATACGCGTCATGCACTGACCCAGGGAACTTGGCATTTACATGGGAGATGTACTGGTCAGCCAAACAGACCACCTGGACATTCATCGAATGGTAACTTTTCCTGTTTCTGTACACCTGCTCATCGTCTTTTGGGGGTACTAAGGCCACATGGGTCCCATCAATGGCACCAATGATGTTGGGGATATGTCCAAGGGCATAGAAGTCACCCTTCACAGTGGCCAAATCACCCTCCTCAGGGAAAATAATGTAGCTCCGCATGTATTTCGTCAGGGCAGACAACACTCTGGACAAAATCTTAGAAAACATAGGCTGAGACATCCCTGATGACATGGCCACTGTTGTCTGAAAAGACCCACTTGCCAAAAAATGGAGGACTGACAGAACCTGCACCAGAGGGGGAATTCCTGTGGGTTGGCGGATGGGGGACATCAGTGCTGGCTCCAGCTGGGCACACAGTTCATGTATAGTGGCTCGGTCAAGTCGGTATCGAAGTATTATATGACGTTCCTCCATTGTCGACAGGTCCACCAGCGGTCGGTACACGGGAGGATTCATCCTTCTCCTCGCAAGTCCCAGCGCACGGTGCCTAGGAAGGACAACATGGAGCACAGAGTCAAGCAACCCACAGGTACGTAACTACTGCTTGCACAGTACACGATTCTCAATGCATTGAATGGCTTGTATGAGTGGCAATGCAAGGCCTAGGCCTGTGTGACGCAGTAGAAATCAGGCCATGTGGGCCCTTGAAATGGCGGCTGCCAGACCTAAGAAGTGTGACAGTGGGATGAGAGGTCAATGCGCTGGTGTGACACACCGTGGCGGTAGGCGGTCGAAGACCGCGGCGCCAAGCCGCATTGGTTAACATCGAACCCTATGGGTTTCACGAGCCAATGACTAGGTGCGCCGGCGGTCGCGGAACGCACCGCGGCGGTACGCACCGCCGCGGGCGTGACCGCCATTTTCTATCTGGTTAATCACTCGAGACCTGATCATCCACAGGAGAGGACCTATACTGCAAGTGCTACTGTGACCTCGGTCTGGGAGATACAATGGCTGCTGCGACTGGGGAAAGGGCCCCTGCCTTCACTACAGAAGAGTTGGAGAAACTTGTGGATGGGGTCCTGCCCCAGTATGCGCCACTCTACGGTCCTCCAGACCAACAGGTAAGTACACTGTGTGCACGTTGAATGGGCTATGCCTGGGTTGTGTATGGTGGATGTAAGATGGTGGGGTGGGGAGACAATGACGAGTGCAAGGCACGACAGATGAGAGCATGTGCCACATGGCAAGGTTGGGGAGGGGGGGCCAATCGCATCGATCATGGGGAAAATTGATGATATTTCAATTTCCACCCTGTACATGTCAAATAGGTCAGCGCCCATCAGAAAGTCGACATTTGGCGTGCCATCGCCAAGGAAGTCCGGAACCTGGGGGTCCACAACAGACGGGGCACCCACTGCCGCAAGAGGTGGGAGGACATCCGCTGCGGGACCAGGAAGACCGCCGAGTCACTGCTGGGGATGGCCTCCCAACCTAGGAGGGGTGCCAGTCTTACCCTGACCCCCCTGATGTCCCGGATCCTGGCGGTGGCCTACCCCGATTTGGATGGGGGCGTGAGGACATCACAGCAGACACAAGGGGGTGAGTACCAGCACATTCAGCTATCTTTACGCGCAGTGGAGGTGCCTGGGTGGGGGAAGAGGGCTGTGGGTGACATTAGGCCAGGGCGCTTTCTGTAGTGTAGTCCTCTCCTTTAGCCATGTCCCTGTGCCCCTGCCCCCCACCTCTGTAGGGTGACAAGTACAGCTATCCATGGTCCTGCATCACCCATGTGCGCGTTTGTTGTCCCTAGACCTGTTGGCCTAGTCACAAGTACTGAGTAGTGTACCCCGATTGCACGGCTTAGTGCATGAGGCTCCTGTGTCTGTCCTCTCCGCCAACTTTGTTGACAATGCATGCACTCAACCTGTTTTTATGTCTCCCCCCACCCTTTTTCTTTTTCGTCTTGTGCATGTGTGCATTAGCATCATCAGGCGGAGGAGAATTGGCACCGGAGCACGAGGGAGCTGCAACTCACAAGGCCCCGGTGGGCCATGGCACAGACACCGAGGCCACCAGTGATACGCGGAGGGCGAGGGGAGCTTCACAACGGGGAGCCGTGGTGACACCAGCGACACCGACACGTCCTCGGATGGGAGCTCCCTAGCGGTGGCGGCAACATCCGTGCCCCCCGCCTCTACAGGTACAGCCGCCACCCAGCGCACCAGCTCCGCCCTCCCAGCAGCCCCTCAGCCTTCGCTCCGTGCCCGCTCGCCCAAGAAGGCGGGCGTCTCCTTCGCCCCAGGCTCCTCAGGCCCTGCCCCTGTTACCCCTGCTGCCCTCAGTGAGGAGGTCATTGACCTCCTACAGACCATCATTGTTGGGCAGTCTACCCTTTTGAATGCCATCCAGGGGGTAGAGAGGGAGGTGCATCGTAGCAATGCATACCTGGAGGGCATTCATTCGGGTCAGGCTGCCCATCAACGATCGTTCAATGCTCTGGCCTCAGCACTGACGGCAGCCATTGTCCCTGTTTCCAGCCTCCCTCTTCTAACTGCCTCCAGCCTGTCTCTGTCTCCTGTTCCTCTGCCTATCCCACCCACACCATCAGACCAGCCTGCACACACCTCAACACCCAAGGGCAGCTCATCCAGACATAAGCACCACAGATCACACAAACATTCACCCAAGCAACACCCAGATGCAGACATGCCAACAGCCACTACCACCTCTGTGTCCCCCACCTCCTCGTCTCCCTCCTCCCTCCCTGTGACGTCTCTACTCACACCTGCATGCACACCACCAACAGCCAGTACTTCCATCACCAGCACACCCTCCAGTACAGTCCGCACACGTGCAGTCACCACCCCCACTGCCATTTACACGTCCCCTGTGTCCTCTCCCACTGTGTCTGTCACCCCCTCTTCCAAGACACACAAACGCAGGCAGCCACCCACCCAACAGCCAACCACCTCACGACAGCCTTCAGCCCATGCACCTTCACCCAAGGACAGCACACCTGACTCTCCTACAACCACCTCCTCTTCCTCCACTCCCATAACCACTACACCTACCCTTTACCCTGGTCCTAAAAAACTTTACCTCTCCACTCTTGACCTCTTTCCCTCACCTGACCCCCCCCCCTCCATCTGCTAAGAGTCCCAAGAGCGCCTCAGCCACCACCAGCCCGGCTTCAAGGGTCACCGTAGTGCATGGATTTTGGAGTCCCCCCTTTGCCAGCAGTGATACATCGGTCAGCAGCAAGGGGACAGCCAGCCCCCCCCCTGGAAAGAGGACCCGTAAAGAAAGGGGCCGCCGCGGGACGACTGACACGGCTGCCCCCAAGGACCAAAGTTCTGCCACTTCACCTGCCACAACATCCAGGGGAGGCAAGGGCCAGAGAGCCACATCGAAGGAGGGCAAGGGCAGCAGGGCGGAGAAGTCAGCCAGCAGGAGCGCGGACCAGGAGGGCCCCACAAGCCCCATCCCGGGTGTGAGGGAGGACACCCAAGGGCCCAGGACACCGTCACCGAAGGGTCCAGCAACTGCACGGTCGGAGGGCGACTGAGCAGGGAGTCGTGGCCAGGTCTGACTCCCTTGACTTACAGAACAAGCACCGCTGAACAGGGCCCCGCCGTGCAGAAAGGCACCGCTGAACAGGGCCCCGCCGTCCAGAAAGGCACCGCTGAACAGGGCCCCGCCGTGCAGAAAGGCACCGCTGAACAGGGCCCGCCGTGCAGAAAGGCACCACTGAACAGGGCCCCGCCGTCCAGAAAGGCACAGCTGAACAGGGCCCCGCCGTGCAGAAAGGCACCGCTGAACAGGGCCCCGCCGTGCAGAAAGGCACCGCTGAACAGGGCCCCGCCGTCCAGAAAGGCACCGCTGAACAGGGCCCCGCCGGGAGGAGCACCGCTGAACAGGGCACCGCCGGGAGGAGCACCGCTGAACAGGGGCCCTTCATCTCAAGCACCGCTCCGCTGTGCCCCGCTGTCTCAAGCACCGCTCCGCTGGGCCCCGCCGTCTCAAGCACCGCTCCGCTGGGCCCTTCCTGTCAAGCACCGCTCCGCTGGGCCCTTCATCTCAAGCACCGCTCCGCTGGGCCCTGCCGTCTCAAGCACCGCTCCGCTGGGCCCTTCCTGTCAAGCACCGCTCCGCTGGGCCCCGCTGTCTCAAGCACCGCTCCGCTGGGCCCTTCCTATCAAGCACCGCTCCGCTGGGCCCTTCATCTCAAGCACCGCTCCGCTGGGCCCCGCCGTCTCAAGCACCGCTCCGCTGGGCCCTTCCTGTCAAGCACCGCTCCGCTGGGCCCTTCATCTCAAGCACCGCTCCGCTGGGCCCCGCCGTCTCAAGCACCGCTCCGCTGGGCCCTTCCTGTCAAGCACCACTCCGCTGGGCCCCGCCGTCTCAAGCACCGCTCCGCTGGGCCCTTCCTGTCAAGCACCGCTCCGCTGGGCCCCGCCGTCTCAAGCACCGCTCCGCTGGGCCCTTCCTGTCAAGCACCGCTCCGCTGGGCCCCGCCGTCTCAAGCACCGCTCCGCTGGGCCCTTCCTGTCAAGCACCACTCCGCTGGGCCCCGCCGTCTCAAGCACCGCTGGCCCAATGACAGTGCCGGTTCTGTGTCGTGCTACTGTTCACGCTGCACTCGGGCCACCCTGCCTCCTCCATTGCCTGTGGAGACTGTTATCCACTTGATGGACTGTGGCTTTGCAATCCCCAGGATATGACAGTGGGCAAGCCACCCACTGTAGAGACTTGAGAAACTGTGGCTTTGCACTCCCCAGGATATGACAGTGGGCAAGCCACCCACTGTAGAGACTTGAGAGACTGTGGCTTTGCACTCCCCAGGATATGACAGTGGGCAAGCCACCCACTTGTGAGACTTGAGAGACTGTGGCTTTGCACTCCCCAGGATATGACAGTGGGCAAGCCACCCACTGTAGAGACTTGAGAGACTGAGGCTTTGCACTCCCCAGGATTGAACAGTGGGCCTGGTGGCCCCTTCTTGGATCTGGCGTCGTGGACTCATGTGGCTGTGGTGCCCCCCCTTCCCTTCCCCCTGAGGTGCCTGTAGTTTTATCATCTGATGCCCCTGCAGTGTTCTCTCCAACGGACTCAGGTCTCCTGTGTGGGCTTTGCCCATGTGTTGATACACTTTGGCTCACGGACAGTTGCAATTTCAGTGACTGTGCTGGACTTATTGCCTCTATTTATCGGTTACGCAATGTTTACACTTGGATTTTTTTGATTCATTTTCCTATTTTACCATGACTTCCATGAACCTATTTTATACATAAATTTAGTTTCTCAGTTTATTATATCTTTTCGTTATTCCGGGGGGTTTGGGTGGGGTCACTTTGACTTGGTGCTCTGCATTGGTGTGTAGATAGTTGGGGGGTGGGTGTAATGCGTATGTGTGTGCCCGTAACCCTTCCTCCTCCCCCCCCCTGTGTCGTAGGTGCGGTACTCATCGTTGTCATCTGCGCCGGAGTTCGTACTCGTGGTAGATGACCAGGTAGACGAGAGCAGGAAGGATGTTCAAATCGGGCTTCATGCTGTCCTCCGTCCTCGTGGAGTGTATAGAGGTGAGCGTTTTCCCGTTCGTAGTCTGTTTCTGCCGTGTTTTTATCGGCGGTGCTCCCGCCCCGGAAAAGGTGGCGGGTTGGTGAGTTGTGATAGGGTGGGCGGTACATTGTCTGCCGCCTGCCTGTTGGCGGTGACCGCCGCGCTGTTTGTGTGTCCCGCCGCGGCGGTCGGAGTGTTAAAGTGGCGGGCTCTGTTGGCGGTTCCCGCCAGGGTCAGAATTCCTTTTTTTGGACCGCCAGCCTGTTGGCGGGTTGGCCGCCGCTTTATCACCGACCGCCAGGGTCAGAATGACCCCCACAGTGTTGAACACCTACAAATATCTCAATAATCGAAAAGTTTTAAAAAAATGATCTTAATATTTGTATAATTAGGTGATATTTTAGATGTTTCGGTTTTTCAAATCATTTCACCTTGGATCATATCAGAACTGTTGTTCTTACTCACATCATTAATGTCTCATTGCGGTATGACCAAAGAGTCATGATTCACCATTAAAAGAAACAGGTTTATTATTTGGGGTGAGCGACTGCCCATCTCAAGGAATGATCACTTTAAACTCTAGAGAAGGTGTATGCTAAAAGTTACTAAATTAACCTGAGCACAGCTGCTTGGTAGCTGCAGCACAGAGCAGACAGGCTTAACTTAGGGTAATATGGAGGTCATTTTGACCTTGGCGGACGGCGAAAGGCCGTCCGCCAAGGTACCGCCGCTGAATGACCGCACCGCGGTCAAAAGACCGCGGCGGCCATTCAGACATTTCCTCTGGGCCGGCGGGCGCTCTCCAAAAGAGCGCCCGCCGGGCCAGAGGAAATGCCCCTGCAACGAGGACGCCGGCTCAGAATTGAGCCGGCGTAGTTGCAGGGGTGCGACGGGTGCAGTTGCACCCGTCGCGTATTTCAGTGTCTGCTTAGCAGACACTGAAATACTTTGCGGGGCCCTCTTACGGGGGCCCCTGCAGTGCCCATGCCATGGGCATGGGCACTGCAGGGGCCCCCAGGGGCCCCGCGGCACCCCCTACCGCCATCCTGTTCCTGGCGGGAGACCCGCCAGGAACAGGATGGCGGTAGGGGGTGTCAGAATCCCCATGGCTGCGGAGCGCGCTCCGCAGCCATGGAGGATTCACAAGGGCAGTGGTAAACCGGCGGGAGACCGCTGGTTTACCCTTTCTGGCCGCGGCTGAACCGCCGCGGTCAGAATGCCCTCAGGAGCACCGCCAGCCTGTTGGCGGTGCTCCCGTGGTCGGTGACCCTGGCGGTCACCGGCCGCCAGGGTCAGAATGACCCCCTATGTGTTTATGCAGTACCAAACAGTAACTTAGTCAAAATGGCAAATAATATAAATCCCAATCTGAATTAGAAACATAAGTAAATTTTAATTTAAGAAATGATTAAAAGATTACAGAAATCCAATTAGATGAACCAGAGATGTGAACTTTTAAAGTTTTAAGTAGAAATAGTGCCATGTAATGCCAGAAAAATCACAGGTGCCCATTATAGTGTATGGTAGCATTCGACCAGGACTCAGGTGCAAATTTAGGTTGACTGCAATGGAGAGCAGGTCATATACACCAACCAGGTTTGTACCGGTCAAATATTTTACATCCTCATTTAGGGGCCTATTTTGATGTTGGCAGATGCAGTAATCTCCATTGGCCTGGTGGAGGACTTTACATCCACTAGACTGAGACAACTCTACCCGCCAAATTTATAAATGAATAAACTAATAGCAGAAACCGATGTCACAGCAGTTCCTGTCAATGCATTTTCCCATTTGGTGCCGGGCTCCATTAGTGGGACAAAGCCCTGCATTAAACATTTTTCTTTTTTGTATTTTCAAAAGGAACATTCTGAAACAGGATGTTCATTTTTGAAAATGAAAAAGACAATGCTCCCTCGCCATGACAGGCATCTCCCATGGCGAGGAGCACATTTAGCAGTTTCCACTGTTCCCTACTGCCAGGGTTTTCCTGGTGGTGACAGGCAGTGAAAAATGACTTGTAATTCTGCCCATCTAAATCAAGTGGATGGAATGACAGGTCAGTCTCCGACAGCCCTTACTCTGCATGACTGTTGAAGAGAATTATTCAAGGTGAAGATGGACTAGTCCCCTTTGTGTGTTTTCCCATCTGGATTTTGGAAAATGCCTGATGAGAAAAAAATAAGTGCAGATTCACAAAAATGAGTGCCGGTGGTCCCCACCAGCAACAACTGGCTTACATTAAGCACTGGTGGAAGCTGTAAGAACTGAAAAATAGAGAAGAGATAGCCCTATCAAAGCACAGTTATAGAGGTAATAAAACTCTGCAGTGGGCAACTAGTGGTCCCAGTCTTCTGGGTGTGGTGAGAGGAAGCAAAATGAATATTGCTCTAGTGCTTCATTTACCCACATAAGTTCTCTGTCAGACTCTGGATGGCAAGTACTATAATTCAATTCTCAGAAGAGGGAGTAATGCAAAGAATAAATTCAAAGATGATTCCTTGAAGCAGTCCTTGAAATCTGACTATGACTTTCAAGAAGAAATGGGTCTGTTTCTTGGGTGTAGGTAAGTGAAGCATGGCCATGTAATGGCCCAGTTTAGTAAATTAATTTACCACCTCTAACTTGACAAAACAGGGTTGTGATACAGGCAGATCCACTATAAAACTCATCAAAATAACAGACCTCTGGTGTGTAGCTGAAGGAACTGGCTATACAAAGGCATTTAGCACAGGATTGAACATGAAGTATTATTTCTTGTTGCATATGGGGCCACCAGAACATTCTAGAAAACAGGTTTGCTGTCTTCCTTGATGTAATTGAAATTCTAGGGCTGCCCCTCATCCCACTGAAGTCATCTATATGTGACAGTTTATGTCTTATGTTAACCAAAGTACTGATGGATTGAATGTAGAAGCTACACTGACACATTATTTTTAATGTGCATTATTTGATATTGTAGGGTTCAACATAGGTGGTGTTTGCATTAAGTCAAATGTTAAAAGTAGGAAACTGATATTATACTGTTAGCTAAACTCTAGACTATATAGAATGTATGGAAACAATATTGAATTTCAAATGATTAATGAATTAAAGATGCATACAAAATTAGAGAAATGCAGTTCTGCATTATACTTACTGAAACGTATTAATTGAATTATTTTGTTCAAAGTATTGAAATGCATATGCTTATGAAGAATTATTAATGTAGAACTCATAGTTCGCATATTGAAATGTGTTTTATTTGATGTCTTAATGTGCTTTGTTAATTCACTTGTTTTAGCCTGATTGAGGCCTGTCAAGCCTGTATTCTGTGACTGCGCAGGAAATACTTATTCATTCCTTTAACGTGAACCTTTGGTTCAGACTTCATTCCCATGAGAAGACTAGCTTTGGTACTAGGCCCCTATTGTTTGAGACATAGAAAGAAGTGAAACAATGTCCTTGAATGTAGGACATCCTGTATTATGTGCTGCAACTATATACAAATGATTCAAAATTGTGTAGGGCTACATGGATGGAAGATGTTCTCATGACAGACTTGGGAAAATGTTGGACTGTTGGAGTTTGGAGTCATGTGATCGATTTCTATGTTATGACGCCCTTCAATGTAATGTGGACTGTCATCTTTGGAGAATCAGAATGTTGTATAAACTTTAATATACTGATGACCAGTTGGACTTTAGTCAAAGTCAGATCGAGATTCCTGAAAATGAGAAGTTGAGTCCCTGTTCCTGTACCCTGCATACTAAGCAACTTGGAGAGGTTTATTTCTGCCTGACTTTGCCCCTTGAGATGCCTTATTGAGAATTAGAGACTTTTCTTCTAATCCCATGCAGAAGAACATTGATCATTGAGCTTCGGACAATCCGACACTTTCCCTTTTCACCTATCTTTTGGCCACCTTAGTTAGTAGCTTATTGCTAGAGATAACTTTTTGTCAAATTCTTTTTGTCTGTTTTTTTTTTTTGTCTTTTGCCCGCATGTGTCTTTCACTGATTTGGCCAACTGTAGAGTTTCCCTGGGCCCAGCCAAAAGGATAGCTTTGTTGATTTAAAGTGACTGATGCTTTCTAAACCTGAGCAATGCTTGATTTCAGTAACTCAGATATTTCTGTTAAATATTTTTATTATTCTCCTTGAATGCTTAGATGTATTAATGTTAGTTTGCACAAAGTTATTTCTTTGCCTTGGGCAACCATTAGTGATCCTCTATCTTTATAACCTAGTGTTGCGTATTGTCTACGGGACTCTGAGTTTGAGTTTGTAATAAATCCCTTAACTTGATTCCTGGCCAGAATCTTCTTGTATGGCCATATATGTCATACTCTATAATTTATTTGGGTTATGTTGATGGTTTGATGTATGCTTCTACCTCACCTTTCACTGGTTCAAAAGATTTCTTGACCTCAATGAGCATTGATGCCTGCGAAGGATGATGATGCCACAGCATCCTTATATTGGGATGTCCTGCTACTTATGAATCATCACAAAATTACAAAATATTGGCTTGTAAGTCTGTAGCTGGTACGTACATCATCTTACTTCTACATAGAAGATGTTGAATGTCTTATCTTAAGGTACGCTCACATTCAAATATTAGTTCCTTGTTGCATGTTTGTTGGACCTTCATAACTTGTTTCAGTAAGGTATCCACCAATGGATGACTAAGGTTACTCACAGATGTGATTAGGGATGCTGCTATGTGTAAACGTTTCTTTTCATCTGCTATGGACAAGATACCTGCTTTACCATGTCTATGGGCTAGGTAATATTGAATCTGAAAATAAAAACAAGAAAGGAACAACATCAAATTTACATCATTTTGGTTTTCACATCACATTGAGAGTAAAAATCAAAGTTCATATGATCTGGCCAGACAGTTGCTTCATGAATGTCACTTTTGAGTTGATAACACAGGTGAACAATTGTAGAGCCACAATATGGACAGCTTGTGTACCTGCATCTCATAGTGAGAGAATTACCCTTATTGCAGTTGCTGAAGCATCTATTTCGACAATGAAAGGCAATTCAGGTGCCATAAAATTGTACCTGTTGTGAATGCTGTCTTGAAAGTTGTAAAGGCTTTTTCTAATTGTGGATTGCAATGAAACGGCTCTACTTTCTTTGTTAGTTGTGTAACAGGTGGTATGGCAGAGGACAATTACTGTAAAAAGTGTTCATAAAAGTTGGTGAAACCAATGAAAACGTTGAATGTTTTAACAGTTTTAGGAGTGAGTCATTGCTTTAATATAATCATTGCCCATATTGATTACATGAGAGGAAATAGAATATCCTATAACGATGATATGATTGACCTTAAAGCTGCATTTTTTGCAACCTGACATAGAGAAAAAAATGTCTTAGTTGAGAAAGGTCTTTCTGTACATGATGATGATATACCATAAGAGTTTCAGAGACCGTGAGTATAGATCATTCATTAGATGCTGTAAGACGGCCGGTGCATTACTTATTCCGAACATCATGACTAGAGATGTATAATGTTAATATGCCATTTTGAACGCCATCTTCCACTCATTGCCTTCTTTAATTCTTACCAAGTTATAGCCCTCTAGAATTTAATTTAGTAAACCGCTGAGCTGATTTTATCTCTTCCAAAATAATAGTGAAACTCAATTTCCTTCTTTAAGGCCAACCTAACCCAAATTACACATTCTTTACTCCCATAGCCCTGTAATCTAGATGTGCTGTACGTCTCCACAATGCATCCTTCTTGCAATTACAAAATGTTCCGCTAATTATTTAGAACCAGTGTAGAAATGGCTAAAAGGCACCATGTCTACAGACTCAGTCCTCAGGTTGACTCGACCATTTATCTCTGCCTACTGTGCTAAGGTCCTTAAACAATACCAAATACAGAATACTGCTATGGTTATTATGTCTGGTGCATCTACTGCTTTGTTCTTGGAGGAGAAACAATCACTGGAGCATTTAACCTCAGAAAACTCATGAAATGTGTAAATACCTTTAAAAAGTGAGGATGGAATCAAAGACTAAGTTATGTTTTACTGCCCTACAATTGGATCAAGAACTAGTGGGCAAGAACACCTGACAAATATCAGGAAACAAATGATTAATGGTGTAAACAAATCTCAGAAAACCTAGCACGTAATTTATGCCCAGCTAGAATATGGGATAAAAAAAAGGTTGGAAAAAACATTTTTTAAACATTTTAGTGTTAAATGCTGGAGTCAGTTCATTAGTAGTCACTTACATGTACCATGCTAACCTCGGAAAACTGAACATACTGAGAAAAGGGATGGATTTATCACTATTAGAAGAGGAGTAATAGTATGGATCAAAGGCTAAACAGATGTGCTAAAAATAAAAACAAAACTCAATGAGAACAAGTGCAACATCCAGACTTAAAAACACAAATCAAGAAATGACCGCTAACAGCGCCCAAAGTAAGTTCCAGATGCTGGATAGTCTTGAAAATCAGATAGAAATGGCTATTTTAAAAAGTGTACTACTTTGTTGTAAGTATTATGAGCTCATACTCTTCTATTTTCTTCATATTGTTCATTTAAACTCTTCTAAAGTTTAAACTCTTTTACATCCTTAATAGAACCTGTGAATAGTTACACATGTGCATCATGTGCACCTGGGTGATAATGAGCTGGGGCATTTACATCCAAGACTGTTTGTCCTCTTGCTATGTTAATCAAAGTATAAATGTCTGCAAGCTTTGTTGTTTATTGCATGAAGTGAATGTATAAAAAAACATTGTTTCTTTCAACAAACCTGAAGATTAGATCCTGTAAAAACCCAGATATTAGACTATAGGTTAGGGAGAAACTTCGCCAGGGATATTGCAGATAAATTCACACCAGATTGCAGCATCCACTTTAGCTGAATGCGACAACTAATACAGTGGCCTTCACAGGTTGCTGTTTGTAATTCAGGGATGCATGAAGGTGAGAGAAACTAGTTACGTTGCTATTTCAGAAAGATATGACAGCTCCTTGCTGTTGTGAAAACAGGTATGCTGTGTCCACCATGCCTGATACTCAGAAGTAGGCTTATTATTTACTGATTCAGCTAAAGCAGGCACAGCACCTAGAAGCATCAGCATTAGGGGGTTTGGGACTATAGAGATTCTAGATTTTAAGAAACATGTTAGAATTCGTTCTGTTATTCTCATTATACATGTTACTCTCATTACCCTCATTTGCTGCCTCCTTATTTATATTCTGTGTGGTCACCATTAACACTTTTTTGCACTGGACTAGGATTCTTAAAATAAACCTTTTTTAATACGCATATGCTTCTTTTTAGAAGTGCTGTTTTGAGTGTCTTGTTCATCTTAGAAGGAGGGTTGGGAGTTCCATGGTCATCCCTGAATTTATGTTGTGGGAGTGGCTGTTACCAGTAAACACTTCCTGCTCAACATTGCTCAGCGGGTGGTGTATGGGTTCAAGTCAAACTGGATTTCTGATTCAGGTTGGCACATTGACTAAGTTCTTGGTGCCAGGAGATCAGAAAGGCAAACCCTGCAACTCTATGGGAGTGCTCCTAGAGAACGTATCAACTTCAGTAGGAGGCTTTTTAGATAAGAATTCTGGGCAGCCAATTACCTAATGGACTCAAGGTCTAGAGTTTGTACAAATAGCATATTATATACTGAGTGTTTGTATGGTTTTCAAATTTTTAATTCTATGGCTGCTCAGAGGACACTCCCAGTTTTCAGACAGCTTTAGCACTTTGTTTACTTTTTCATAAACCAGGTCACTTCTCTCAATATGGCTAAGTTCTTTTATCTCCATTACAGCTTTAACTCCCTGGATGCCCCATTTGATAAATCTATATGTCATGAAAGGGTGTCTCCCTGACACAGTTATGACATCTATGAATTCAGCATTGCTTCTCCGCTCTCCTAGTATATTTTTAAATTCTCCTGCTCCACGATGTGGAACAAGCTCCACTGTGTTGTGTGGTTGGTGGGAGGGAGATTACCAGTGCCTGCTCCCTTCTGGGCACCAGTAAATCCCCAAATGTGGTGATTCAGTGCTCATTTCGGGCTGCCTCATTATGTGGGTAGCATCAGTACGTCAGTACTGATTTCCCACACATTTCGGAGGTACCTGGGAGGCATTCCATAGCCCCTCTCGAGTTCATTCAAGGATTGAACTGCTGATTGAAGCTTCTGGTGGGGGAGGCTAAGGGGAGCTGTTCCTGCACTAGCCCTATCCACAAGCTTGTTCTACATTTTTCTGTAGGGGGGGCGAAGTGAAGTGGGATAGAGCTCAGGCGGAGCAGGCTAAGAAGAAAATATTCAAAGTGGATTTCTTAAAACTCGTTTGAGCCTTTTATTTGAGATTCATAGACTTCAAGCTCGTTTGGGCCTTTTTTGGGGATTCATAGATTTTTCAAACTCATGTTGGAACAAGTGCATATTCTTTTTTTTTTATCCTGATTCAGCACATTAGTTTCTGCTCAACGATGGGGCAGTTACTATCCTGGTATTCTTCTAGCCTAGATTCTAACAATAGACTGGAGCTGTTGGCGTTGCCTATCAATAACGGCTGAGGCATAAGCACAGGGTCTCAGCCTCTTACTACTAGGAGATTACCACTTGCGGCACTCTCAGATTAAAATAATTTGACACCGAAGCTATATTCACACTCAATGCTAATATTCAGTCATTTTTCAACAGTTACAGGGCATTTGCAGAGTTAACTATTTTCTTTTTTTTGGCTTTAGATGCTTGCACAAACTAGTATGAGGAAGGGCTTCATGTCTGAAATAAAGGGGGAAGAGCAAAACAGTTTAAAAAAATGTGTGATTGAAATTAATGAAATGGAAGTTATGTGAAACTTTTGAACATGAATTTTAGGAAATAAGAGAATTTTCAGAACTTTTAATTAAGTGTGTGGACTTAATAATCAGATTCAATTACACCATCAGTAAGTATCAAAAAAGCAAATGATCTATGGGCCACACACCTGTGCAGCATAGAACACTGTTGACCTTGTGCAAAAAGCACAGTTTGTGAGCATTCCAGACCAGTTAATCCACTGCAGATTGAATACTAAGGCACACATTATGAGTAGCCTGTTAAAGCCCCCCTTATTTAGCGAACCTGGAACTACTGTTACGGACAGTCCCAATAACTCCAGGAGCAGGGAAAAACAGAGATAACATGTTTTGGGGGAATAGCATGCAAGAACTGATGTTTCCTATCGATTTCTGAATGTAATCACCTTGAGTTTCACACTTTCAGCAGCTAAAATCTCCATGAGAAGAACACACACTTGTAATTCTGATGATCTGAATTTGCAAGCTACTAGTATCAATTATCAGTGGCGGTTGCCACCAAATGGGGGTGACGGGTGGGATGGGGCTGGTGGGGGGTTAAAAAAAACAAAAAAAACTGCTCACTTGTGGGCATTTGTCTCCCCTCCGTCCCCATCCTCCTTCCGGCTGCAAACAGGCTCCCAGCCAATAACGACGCTGCTGTCACCAGTATGACATCAGCATCATGATTGGTCTGAACGGCCTGCTTCGCTGCTCAGACTGGCACTGGGCGCCTGGGCATGTTCTCCACTCAGGTGTGCTATGCAGCCATGTAGAGAACATGCAAAGTGCGCATGTCTATTTGGCCCAACACGGCCGGCCAAACAGACATGTGCACTTTGTGGTGCACATAGCCCTCCTCCGGCACCCTCCCTCCACCCTAGCTCCCCCACCCCTTCTCCAAGTGGAGTGACGGTACTCCGCCTTAGCGGAGGAGCCGCCCCTGTCAATTACCTCAAAGATGCTCCTCGATGCTGTGCCAGAACCTAAAGTACTAGAATATTTCACTAGATTCTCATTATTTCTGACTATACAACCAGTGGCTAGTTTGGCAATATTTCAGGAACATTAGTTAATAAAAGGTAAGGTTGGGTCCCACATAGAAACAATACATTTTGGGGGGAAGAATCAGGTTGGAGTCGAGATGGTCTGGGTTGCTCCTCATACACAGATTTGTTGCATTATGGTCCTGCTTTTAAAACATTTACCATTACTGCTTAAACCTCAAAAACAAGTCCATCTTTTATCTTTCATGATTTAGGAGTAAACATCTGAAGTTACTGGCTCCCCAATCTGACTGAACTGTGACAATGACTTTTTAGTCATCGGCACTGTTACACATCCCATCAGCCTCAGCTAAGATATTAGTCTACACTCTGAGGCACGTCTAATTCTTCCTGCATCATATTGCTTCAGTTAAAACAAATCACAGATATGTTGGTTTACCATTGCTTTAGTTAAAAACAATAACAGACATGGTGGTCTGCTGAACCCTGCAGGCCACCATCCCTGTGATTTTTGCGATTCCCAATGGGTCGCATACTGAGATATACCTCATTATTATTCATGAGCTAGGTCTGTTTGCGACCCACAGGGAATCGCAGAAAGCGGAAAACACACTTTTGTTCATTAGTGTTTATGATTACCAACTAGAGAATCACAAACATTTGCAGTTTGTTAATCGCAGAAAATAACCTTCTTACATCTGGCCCTTATTCTTGACTGAAAAAGGATTTGTAAATTCACGTTTTCTCAACACAAAATGTGAATTTGCATTCTTAAATCAAGCCATTTGCCGGTGTAAGTTAAATTTGAACAGGACACTGGCTTTGTGAATCTAGCTCTATCTTGATATTTCATCCTTGTATCCGAATATTGCACATCGTTAGGGTTAGGCACCTCTGCTTTCATCCAATGTATCTTGCAGATATGTCTTGTGATCTGTTGGGATTTGGGCCACGCCTAGAGACCTCAGGCTGGAAACTATACTCTCAAAGGACTTCCTCGACTACTATGCTGACTCCCAAGGCTTGTGAGAGAATACTTAAATATCCCATCTTGGTCAGGAAAGGGCAGTATTTAAGTTAAAAGCGAAGAAGGAGTGCAATTCACACCCCTAGTGAATGTGACTGAGGCACCGAAAGGTTGGGAATCGACAACCGTGCACCAAGTTAGTAATATCTGTACCTCATAACTTAAACTATGTATTTAGGGGTAACAGTGGCACACCAAAGGGTTTCCCTTCATTTTGGGATGTATAATGTTAAATTACCACATATATGGTAACCCTAGAGTGCACCTAAAAGGCGATTCTGGAGAGAAACCCTTGAAGAAGGGTGCAAGATAGCGTTTCGTAAGTGAAAGGGCAGATTAATTTAAATTTAATTGTTTATTGTACTAACAGAAAGGCGTATGAACTTTTTTTTGCAAATCTGACCTGTTTCCAGGCCGACACATTTTGCGCCGATCCCCTCATGAAATGGCGAGGTCCCGGACTGCTGAGCTTTCTATTCGATCGTAAGCTCACCAGCCATTCGCACTGATCTGCTTCTCTTTATTTTCTGTAGAGCAGCAGGAAACTTCACACGGAGTACACACAAAAGAATGTGGTATGAATTGCATATATATTTAAATTCTGCTCATTAAAAACAGCATTTTTAGGGTTTATGATTTGTATTTTTAACAACACATGCCATCGCCTAACACCATCGTGTCAGGGAGGAGAAAACACCATTCTTTAAAACGAGGCAGGTACGTAAATCTACAATAAGAACTCTGCTTACTGCTATCATACAAGGAAGCCGGCAATTCCAATTTATAAAACATGTCTCTGACAGAGATGCTCAGGTGTAATAGTTTGGTGCAATTGAGTTGTGATGTCATAATGCCTGCTGCCAGTACCGGCGGCCTTGCTGAAAAGCACGTCACAGGGCATCAATGCAGCTGCAGTTTAAACACCAAACACCACAATTGACGTTTCCTTCATATGGCCTGTTTATCTACAATGAACAGTAATCAGCAGAAATGAGAGATTCATTGCAACATGTTTACTTTTTGCCATAGTTCATTATAGGAAAGAAAATATCTATTTGCATGCTATTTCTCATTCTGCACTACGGTCCTTTTATAATCTGATTTACATTAAACTGGTTCTAATATGGTTTTGCACCAAACTACTAGCTCTTTTTGTAACGTTACTTTTGCAATACAGAATGTGTTTTTATTGTCCATACCTGCAACCAAGCTATGGGAAGAGTGATGTTGTGTTGTTATCTAGCTTTATTAGGGAGATAAAATACCACCTGCTTTATGTTAAAAGGATATTATAAGTCACCTCAGAGTTCCATGACCTTATAAGTGAACTCGGCCTTCGGTGTAACTCTTTATGATGACAGAAAATATCAATGTCTAGCAAAATCCTTATAATCGATGGCAGGGCTATATTACCTCAAATACATTGGTCGCTAGACAGATGTCTTCTGGAGGTGAATTCCACAGTTTAAAGGCAGTGCTGTAGACTGCTAAAGGTTTTTGTTATTAATTTAATGTACAGAATGTTTATGGGGTGGCCAGCTTTCCATTATCACTTCACCGGACACTGTGCTTGAAGACAATTTATGTAAATAGAAACATCAATAAACTTTGCTGGAGTGGATTATGAATCATGGGGTGTAGTTCTATTTCAATAGTATTCAGAGAAGAGGTCCTTTGGTTATGAGGGTCTCCAGGGCAGACTTGCTCTTAAGTGAATCTGATTAATATTGGACCTTCTGCTGCATTAAAGTCTTTGTGGCATGCAGTGGCAGCATCCACAAATGTCAAGGGGGGTGGGGGCTACAACAGGTGGAAAAAACACTTATGGTTCTCATCATCACTGTAGTCGTCGCTGACTCCTGCCACCTCGCTCCTTTTCTGGTGTCCCAGCATTCACTGGGATGCCTGAACATGCTCCTCAGCAATCCTGGTGCTTCTTTCATGCTAAAGCTAGCATGAAAGCAGTGTCAGGATTGGTCTCAGCAGCTTGGACTGTCACTCAGAACCAACCCTGGGGGTCTGTGCAGTTTCTCCAGCCCGGCTGTACACACAGCCGGGTTGGAGAAACCTAAGTGCGCATGTGTGTTTGGCCAGCCTAAGACGGCTGGCGAAACACACATTTTCACTTAGGTGCCCTCTCTCCTCCTCCACCCTCCTCCACCCTCCCACCTCCTGTGGTCCAGCCACACGCCTCCCTGCACTGCTGGTTGAGCCAGCAGATGAAAAAAGAAACAATAGTAAGCTATCATTTTATTTTTCATCTGCCATCTCTGTGCCGGGGGGAGACTCCCCTCCGCCATTGTGGAGGAGCCACCCCTGGTAGCAAGTGTCCTTCTTGTTGGGGTTTTGCTTTCACATTCCTTCTTATTAGCATCTCTATCAATCAATCAGTAATTTGTATAGCACTGCTTATCTCCCATGGGGGCTCAAGGTGCTGTTGAGGTAGAGCCAGTCAGGCGTAGAGCCAGGTCTTGAGGTCCTTCTTGAACTGTTTCAGTGAGGGGGCCTGCCTGAGGTGGATTGATAGCGCTTTGCAGGTCTGCGCTGTGAGGGAGGAGAAGGATCTGCCTCCCACTCTGCTCTTCCTGATTCTAAGAGTGGCGGTGAGGGCAAGTTGAGAAGATCGGAGTTGTCTGGCGGGGGTGTAGAAAGACAGGCAGTGGTTGAGGTAGGCCAGTCCGATGTTGTGCAGAGCCTTGTAGGCATGTGTCAGGAGCTTGAAGGTGATGCATTTGTTGATGAGTGGCCAATGCAGGTTTCTAAGGTGGCTGGAGATGTAGCTGTGGCGGGGGATGTCTAGGATGAGTTTGGCTGCTGCGTTCTGAATTCTCTGGAGTCTTGCTTGGAGCTTCTTTGTGATTCCGGCATAGAGAGCGTTGCCATAGTTGAGTTTGCTGCTGATTAATGTGTGGGCGACCGTCCTTGCTTTGGTGGAGATCCACTTGAAGATCCTCTGGAAGAGGTGGAGAGTGTGGAAGCATGATGATGAGACAGAGTGGACTTGGCAGGTCATGGACAGTGTGGAGGCCAGTATGATACCCAGGTTGTGTGCATGGTAGGTGGGTGGGGGGGTGCCTCCGAGGGCAGCTGTCCACCGGGAGACATCACAGGCAGAAGAAGTAGGATCCAGTATGAGGATCTCAGTCTTGTCCGAGTTTAGCTTGAGGCAGCTGTTTTTTATCCAGTCGGCTACTGCTCTCATTCCATTGTGTAAGTTGTTTTTGGCTGTTGATGGTTTGTCGGTGAGGGGGAAAAGTAATTGGGGTCCATTGGCTCAGAGCCAGCTGGGCGATGAGGTCTGTGATGGTGCTGGTCCATGTTGGAAGTGGGATTTTGCTCTCGAACCCTTTGTATATGTCCTGGATTTTATGGTGGAAAAATGTGGTGAGGTCGTCGCAGAGGTCTTGAGAGAGGGGGATGTCTGTGATGTCCGTGCCGAGGTTTGTGAATTCCTTGACTATTCTAAAAAGCTCTTTGCTGTTGTGCGTGTTGGTGCTGATGCGTTTCTGAATGGCAGCCTTTCTGGAGGCTCTGATGGATTGGTCATGTCTGGCGACTGCATCTTTGTATGCTGTGTGGTCTGCTATGTTTTTGCTGTTCCTCCATTTATATTCGAGTTGTGTGCAGGTGTGTTTAAAATCTTGGAGGTCGGTGAACCAGCTGGGTTTCTTGTGGTACTGACTTCCAGTGGGTTTTCTTAGGGGGGTACAGTGTTTGGCAGTCAGCAATCCAGAGGTAGAGGTTGCCAGTGGAGTCCTTTGCATCTGTGCTCTCTGGCGGAGGGGAGAGGCTGAGTGCATCGGTGAGCTGGGCTTCGGTGACCTTGCTCCTGCAGAGGTGGTAGGGGTGTGGTGGTGTATGGCAGTCTAGGTAAATGTGAAGTGGACGCAGTGGTGATCAGTCCAGAAGTGTTTTGAGGTGTGAGAGAGGGAGATGTTTCCTACTGAGAAGACGGGGTCAAGGATGTGCCCTGCTGATTGAGTGGGGAGGTTGACAAGTTGCTTGAGTCAGAGAGTGGAGAGGTTGTCCAGGAGGGATGTGGTGTTAGGGATGTGTATTGGTTTTCAAAGTGAAGGTTGAGGTTGCGAGGAGGATGTATTCAGTGGAAGCGAGGGTGTGGGGAGCCATGAGGTCGGCAATGGCTTCGCTGAATTAGGAGCAACGTCCGGGAGGTCAGTAGACGAGGGTGCCGTGGAGAGAGGTGTTTGGGTTGGTCTGGATTTGTTAGTGCAGGCGTTTGGTGGTGGTTGTCTGGGTCTGGACCTCGGTGATGATCGTAAGGTTGAGTGTGTTCCTGTAGATTATGGCGATGCTTCACCTGGTCAGTTGACATGGTCTTTGTGGACAATGGAATGGTGGTGGTGATGTACGGGGCTGAGGTGGGTATTACCAGGTCTCCATGAGGAAGGCGACGCCAAGTGCAATAGAGTTGAGGAGGTTCCATACTCCTTCTGTATTCTGTATCCAGTATCAGCTAAGTGCAGGGCATAGGACAATCCTTCTGAAAATGGAACAGGTGATCAGCCAAAATGTCAACTGGGACAACAGAATTAAACCTACAAAAATGCAAATCCAGTATTATGCAACATAGCTAATGTTTTGTACTGTGGCGAATGTGCTGTGGTAGCACGTACCAGGTGGAAGAGTATAAGAGGGGTGCCATGTGAGTGAATGCTCACGATTTCACATTAAGCCAAGGGTTGAATAAATACTTTTTATGTGATTTTGTGTAGAAGGGTTCAGACCTTCAACAATCGATATATTAAGGTGCAAAAGATCCCTTATATACAAATTAGATCCAGGGCTGTATTCGAAGCTTAAAGTATCCCTGGGACTG
This sequence comes from Pleurodeles waltl, assembly GCF_031143425.1. Classification (NCBI taxonomy): domain Eukaryota; kingdom Metazoa; phylum Chordata; class Amphibia; order Caudata; family Salamandridae; genus Pleurodeles; species Pleurodeles waltl. The sequence continues at coordinate 1,276,888,075 of NC_090446.1, read as the reverse complement.
TTTCATTACCAACTACGCACTGATCCCATTGTTTAGGTGTAGTTTAAAATTTGAACAGAAGGATCTACTTAGAAAGACAGCTGGGTGTGTAGAATCTTAGTGGCATCTCATCATGTATTGGAGGGGGCCCAGACACTTTTAGAGCCATTCCACAAGCAGTACATAGTACATGAGAGCGATCATATTTGAGAATATCTTCATTCTTGGAGTCCTTTGGCAGGAGCAGGTACATGAAGTGATTAACATTCAATACAAATCTTGCTGCCCTGTACAAAAAATGTGATCACTCACATACAGTCTAAATGTGTACTACAGATCCATTTTTTAACATTCAGGGTTAAAGTTTTCGGCAACTACAGGAGACAATGTCACTAGATAAAACTTATCATAAAGGTTTCCTCATGCCATTGACCTGCCTCACCCTTACTCTGCTTGGAGATTGCATTCAGATACTGTAGGTTTAAAATGGGGCACAGTCATTCAATATGACAAATCTACAAAGTGAACCATAGAGAACTGGTGACTTACGCTTGTGGTTTGATACTGGATCAAGGCGATTCATAAAGGCTGAACAATTAACCTGCGCTCTGTGTAAGATAGTGGGAAATATTTTTGTATTTTAACTAAATGGCTGGGGGGATGGAGGCAATTTTGGTAGCTGTGTCCCCAGCCATTTTACAGACAGTATAATTTCATATAACTGTATTTCAAAGAAGTCAAATCACCACCCTAACATCATGGCCGTCAATTTACCAAAATGCCAGGGGTAGCGACAGTGACATCATGTGCCCTTGGACCTCCACTTTCACTCACACACACACATACTTACACATACACATAAATTCATACTTACAGACATTCTCTGTCACATTAAAACACTCTCACTCGCAAGCATGGGCACAGCCTACAGTTAAACCCATTTTTACTTATCTCAGCTGCCATGGAAGGACATATTTCCAGCTAATTGTACTCCACGTTTATTACACTAAATAGTGAACAATATATAATTTACTATTAGTGTAATATAAATTGACAGAAAACAAAGAGAATGGAGTACCAACTGACGTCCATATGGATGAGCTGCCCCTGTGTTCCTGGCACTGAATTTGCCACCTCTGAAGCCATGGGTTGCAAAAGCAGTACCAGGGGTCGCAAAGGGCAAGCCAGGGGTCGCAGCTGCGACCCCTAAATGACGTCCATTCCTAACATGCCTTAAAAAGAAAAAGAATACTAGTTTTACACAAAAAGCACATAATCATGTCTCCCAAGATTGAACAAGCGTTAACAAAGCCAATAGTTCTAGCTCTAACATATAACTCTATGCAAGCAAAATGTATGGGTGTCTTTGTTGGTATATTAAAAACAGAACGATCCACTTTGTCAATGTTTGTTTATTAGAGTACACGAATAGGTCGAGTATGCAACATGCTAGATCTGACTAAAATAAGCTGACAGTGACAACATGAAATAAGAAACTATCGCCTTTTGTACACAGTGCATATATGAGGTAAAGAATTTAATATGTGTTGAATAAGGAAACTTTTGAGATGCTAAAGAGTCCCTCAAGCATTGTAATTCAAGTACTCCATAGGAGGTGCAATGATACACCAAACCGCCAACTGGATGAGATGAGAGAGCAATGCTCCTCTGGGCTTCACCAAAGTTTGCTCTTTTTACATTCTAAAGAATTGCTTACAATAGGTCGCACAGACAGTGCTGTCCAGGCAGACCAAAATGACAGAAAGGCTAAGAGCATTTCAATGTTTTTGTGTGCATGTGTGTGCATGATGTAGCTAAATGCCCAAAAGATACAACTAAATTTCGCTGCAAACCTCTACGACATGCCTAAGTGGGTATAGTCTGTAACAAGCTGACAGGAATTTAGTGAAAAGTGCACAGAGATAGAATAGTAAGGTTAGACCACTGAGAGACTGTGTCTCAAGGACTTAGGGTCAGTGATCCAGAAAACAAAGACCCTTTAAAGATTTTGCAAGCAACATGGCGACCGTGTAACAGCCTCAGAAGATGTCCCGTCCAGCTCCGGCTTTCCTGCCATAAGAGAGAAGGGGGGCTTTAGTCGGCACGGTATGCAGGACTGCCTATGGTGAAGGCCAGGAGCAAATCAGCAGTTCAATCTTGGGATAGAGGCCCGGGTACTAGTGTTGGCAGCGTCAGTGGTCTCCCGTGCTGCCTGTTAGGTGGTCGGAGCGCCTGGCTATGGCTTTGCCCAGGGGACGTTCCCTCAGTCTAGCCTAAGCTTGCTCCATATTGCTGTAAGGAGTATGCCACAGAAATACACAAGGATGGCCAGAGGTCAGGCTGAGAACACAGCACATCTGCAGCAAATAGCAGGGCAGACCCACCTGAAAACAGACTGAAGCAGCACTGGGACGAAGAAAGCAGAGTTGAGAGCCAGTAAGGGGCCTGATGCTCAAGCCACTGAAGAAAAGAAGGGCCCCAGCCAGGAAGCTCAACTACATGGACCACGGGGATTAGTGTCTCAACTGCAGCCTTCAATTACAGATTTGTTAGTTACGGCTCTAGCCTCTGGGGATACTCAACTGGCTGTGGAGCAGGCATGCATTGTGGAATAGGAGCTGGATACTGAGCGTATTGATGCTGGCAAAGCTAGCTCTGGTCAAAATGCTGAAGTGGGCCCCCTCGGAGGAGACACTGCTCAGCACTCCCTCAATGGGGAAGTAAGTGGATTGCCTCTTGTGGTGTCCCAAGATCTTCACAGTCAAGAATCTGTGGCCATTATGCAGGTCATTGATGGGTATCCTGTAGAGGAGAGATGCTCCCAGGGTACTGGAAGGCTGGGCAGGAATGCAGCTCTGGACCGTATAGCAGGCCAATCGCACAGAGGGAAGGATTCAAGGGAGGCATACCCCCAAGAGAGATCTCAGGCTTCCACTGTTGGCCCTCCTGAGCTCGATAAGTGGAGAAGGAGTATTGAACAGAGAGAAGGACCCCAGGACCTTATGGATGATGTCTGCCTCCCCATACAAGGATTTCCGCTCTCTCGTGGAAGGCATTGAAGTGTATAAAATAATGGAGGACCCACCCAACCACAAGGATACATTTTTCTCAATCACTTACGGCTCTGACTTTTCTAGCCCAAGCCCTAGTGACCTGAATGACGATTCACATTCACCTGCCTCAGGGCAGGGGCCAGCTCAAGCAGTACTCCAAGAGGGCCAGGTTCAACAGCCAGGCGCGTAAAATGTCAGAAGAAAGTCATTGGGTCGTAGCCAAACTGGTTTGATCGCAGATGAAAATGTCTCTCAGGCTCCTCTAGCTTTGAATTGTGATTACTCAACAAACCAACAGGTTTATACTGAAGCTCAATTTCAGCAACCAACACTGTCTTTACTGGAAGGAAAACACCTGCTCTATACAGTAGGAATAGAAGAGCCGTTGCTGAGGTTTATCTATAATTCTATAAAACAGTATGAGGAAGAAACCCTCAGCCACAGAGCTCATCTTGCTACAAAAAAGCTGCAAGGGATGATCAGAAAAGTCAGCAAAGTGTGTATAGAAATAGAAGATATGATATCCTGAGTGGAAGAACGTGCCAAAGTATTGGAATCGGACATGGGAGCACCTAGAGGCCAGGCTGAAGCTCACAAACCCCAGATAACTGACATGCTATATAAAATTGAGGACTTTGAGAATAGACAGAGGTGGAACAATTTGACATTTGTGGGGTTTGTGGAAAGTGTGGAAGGTAGCAACATCAGGGCTTTCATGTTGAATCTCTTCAAGGGGGCCTTTCTGGAGCTGTTCTCATGGAACTCGGATATGGAGGTCTAGAGGGACTGCATCCCACTGATGCTCGAGACAAGGGTCAGCACGAGAAGAAGAGGCTGATAGACCCAGAGCTGTCATAGTGTACTTTGGGAATTATCTACGCAGACAAGCAATCTTCGAGAAGGCTTGTGCCGACGCCAAATGCAGTTTTAGTGGGCAGACTTTTCTTGTGCAGACTGATTTTTGCCATGTCACAGTGGAGAGGAGATGATGGCTCAGACAGCTTATTAAACCTTTTCAGGATCTCGGGGGTGAAGCTTTTTTGATTAACCCTTCCCACCTGAAGGTTAATTTTAAGGGCAAGACCCGTACATCTGCATATGAGGTCAAAGCCAAAGATTACTTGAATGACCTTTCTACTGGGAGCCTAGAGCCCTTCTAGTCTGGATTTTCAACTTTTGGTGAATTGTCTGTTTGGCTGTTAATTCCTGCATTCGCTTGAATGTGAAATTAGCTAATTGAGCTGCCTGAGGCTGATATTTGTATAAAATCATGACTGCAGAGTATACCTTATTTATCATAATTGTGTGACCCCTAATCTTTGTTTTTTTCATGTTTATGTTCTTTCTCACACTCTTGCTGGGCAGCAGGGGGTGGGGAATGTGTAGAGAGTGAGCTCGGGAGCCATTGCTTGGGCCTTGAAAGGTCTTATTGATTCATGGTTTTGGGGGGGGGGTGCTTTGGACTGAGGGGAAGTCGGCTCGGTGGGAGGGCATGGGGGTGAGGGAGGGTTGGGTTTTGGGGGCTTGGGTTCTGTCGGGGAATCATGTAGGGGACCAATCATCGACATGTGAACAATTGTTTAGTAAATTCTTAGATTTGAGGTTCTACTTTCATTGGACTAAATGTAAACGTACAATTCTTTGACCAATAGCAATGTGGGAAGTAGTTTTTGGGAATTTAACCTAGCCAGACTGCCTCGAGAGGAGAGGGGTTATTAGGCCATTCTCCCCTTACTTTCCTAATTGACCTGAGAGGATAGGCATTATTCTTTCCGAACTGCATGAAGAGACATTTCCTATCTTGAACTTTAATTCCAATGCTTTGCTGATCGAACAAATGTCCAGTTGGCAAAGACAGTTACAGCTTGCTGAACCATACTGAGGCAAGGTATAAGACGGCGTTAATGAACGCTATGTCTATTTGCTTTTGTCCTTAGGTACCAACCGCTAATTTTGATAGAGTCATAGTTAGATGTTTTTTACAAATTTGTGTTGATCTAAATTGTTTTGCATGAAGCCCAAACATGGTTAGTTGATTTGATTTGATTGATGCTTGATTGATGCTTGCTAAATATTAACAACAGATGGTGTCTTTTCTTTGCTGAATCTAAATGTATGCCATTTCATTTGCACAGTTATTCTTGCTATTGATTTGTACTGTAACCTTAGAATGTGTAGTGATTCAAGCTTTGATTAAATTGTGACTCTTTAGAAGATTGGGTCAACCTGTATTGTTTCTGCATGCTTATCATTTGATTTTGAGACTAAGTTGTGTGATATTAGCATTGTTAATATAGGTAAATTAACATTCTAACTTTTACATAAAGGTGTGGTTATTCAAGGCCAAGGCGTCATGGTGTGTGGAAATTACTGACTCCTAAGATTATTGATGTTATTAATTGATATTGTTATTGATTTGTACTGCAACTGAGTTCATGGTAGGAACTACTCTAAGCGCAGTCAAAAGGTCCACCGAATCTCTAACCATCCCCTTATAAACTAATCACAAATAACCAAATAAGGTCAGACGCGCTAACAGTGATGGTAGCAGAGAATGATGGTTAGTCTCCTTAAGAGCCCATCAGAAAGGCCCGATACATGATTAGTCCCCTGAAGAGAGAATAATTCACAGAAAGTTTGGATTTTCAGATTCTATGATACAAAGTGGAGATAAAATGTATCTCTAAATACATAGAATGACCTTCCCAGAACCTTGGAGCTTGCCAATGGTTGTTTGAGGATGTTCTCGGTGGTCTAGTGACAGTTGAATGAAATAGGTTTTGTGCTTGCACAGCTTATGCAAATCGCAGGTGAATTGTGATGTATGTGAGGGTTTAGGGAGTCTGCGTACTCCAAATGAAGTTGTAGAAGGAGTTTGCGTACTCCGAAGTGTGAGAGTAGGGAAGTCGTCGAACTTCACATGTGTGTGGTGCTTTGTGCTCAAGAATTGTCCATGTGTTTGTTGGTATACAGGTCCTGAGATGTCTAAGACTCCGGAGTATATTCAAAGTGTATAAGACACTTGGTTTTGTTGTAATTTGTCTGGTTTAGTAGGTCGATCGGGCGTGATCGACAAGTCAGAGTGTGAATCAAAGGGAGAGAATTTTTTTTGACTGAGATCTGGGGAGTCCTATGTGCACCAGGACAGACCCACTGATCAGTTGAGAGTAAAATTTTGGGGTCAAATTTGCTTGGAAATCAGGGAAACTGAGAAAGAGGGACTAGCTGCTAGTGCGAAACGCTGTCAGTGGGAAATCCGTAAGGTTTCTAAAGCAATTGTGTTACCCTACCTGTAGTAAACCTGACAAATTGGGTTTCGATTTTGTTTAGTGCTGACAATAATTTTGCATTAGTCAAGTGCGAATCTGAATTTGGGAGGACGAGCCGCAAGACTTTGTCAGGCGCTATACGTGTGAGTGTGACGTCATTGGAGACGCACTGGGATAGGTTGTATAGTGAGAAGGTTGGTGAAGACAATTCTGGGATTATAAATCACTTCCTGATTTGATTAAGAATAACATAAAGGTTGAAAAATTTAAAATGTTCAAAGCGTTAAAGAGTGCTTTACGGGGAGATGCGTACATTACAACGGGTATAGGAGATATCGCACCACCCGAAGGAAACCCTGCTTACATTGTAATCGAAGAAAAGGGTGCTGCGCCATGTTTTTGGCTGAAACAATGGTGCAAAGTGACAGAGAAAGATGGGAGTTTAGCGTTCGCTGACCATGGAACATTTAATTTGAGGAGCTTAGAGAATTTGAGAAGGTTGCTACATGACTTGAAACCTCCTCCAAGACCAGCACAGTTTGATGCATTAGTAATCTGGGAATTAGTAGCCAGACAGCAACAGCAGCAGAAGTTTGAGAGGAGAATGAGAAAGGCAGAAAAAACACTAGTGGAGGCTAGATGGGACAGCGATCAGAAATTTTGGAAAACTGAGACTTTACAGGGAATTAAGGTGTTTCCTGCAATTACACAGAACAGCGAGAGAGAAGAAAGGAAAGCTACCAGAAAGACAAACAGAAGTCCCTCCAAGAATAGGGAGCAGAGATAAAAGAAGTCAGGAGATCGTTAAAACTTGAGGAAGAGTCAGATGATGATATGTTCATTTTACAGTTAATGAGAAATCATCCCCACCATATGCAGCACAAGAGAGTGGTCTGAGCACCAGTTAAACCCTTCAGCACCAACACAAGTTAAGATGATGACAAGTCCAGTGCAGATTAATCCTAGCATGACACAGAGCCCAATGCAGAGCAGTCTTAATCTGCCTAGTACACCGACAGCTCAAAATCAGATGCCAGAACCAAATGTCCTGAGAACTTACCCTGATGTACCCATTGTGGAAACTGCCACAAAGTTAATAGTGGCAACTGGACGGGTTTTCCCGAAACTGACTTTGGTTCAGACAGAACCAACTCCACTCTTACTGCCTCAAGTGCAGTCACAAGCAATGCCTATAACAGGGACATAGACAGAGATGTCCATACTGATGAGTCAGAGTACAGGAATTATGCACCCACAGAACCCGAACGTTAGACAATGCCCAGACGCTGTATCTGTACCTGTCATCATTGATCCAGTCATACCTTTGTTTGCACAGGTAAAAACAGTGCAAATGGACAGGGAGTCCTGAGTCACAATTCAAAGAGGGGAGGACTCAGTGAGAATACTTGAATAGTCTCTCCTGTGGGACAGACCTTTGATGGTACAGGATCATTGTTGGACTTTAGTCCATTAGAAGCTTCTCCGAATACTGGGACAGGGTCAAACATCAGTCATAGCCTGAAGGTACTGACACCGCAGTCTCCAAAACTAACTGTACAACCAGTGCCAAATACCCAGCCCAACAACATTTCGCTGCAAGGTTTGACTGCCCAGCAATTGACTGAATGGTTAGGTGAGATGAATACCCTGCAAAGTGCTCCTATGGGAGAGGAGTACTTGAACTATACTAGCTGAGGGATGGAAGCAGCTGAGCTTATTGAAGGAACTATTGGTGTGAACAGACTCCAATTCTACACCAAAGCAGAATTGAGATACTTGTGACAGAAAATTATAAGAGAGGCAGGAGAGGTACATCAGAAGCTAGGAGACTTAGGGGGTCATTCTGACCCTGGCGGTCCAACAACCGCGGAAGCACCGCCAACAGGCTGGCGGTGCTTCCTGGGACATTCTGACCGCGGCGGTAAAGCCGCGGTCAGAAAAGGGGAACCGGCGGGAAACCGCCGGTTTTCCCCTGGCCCAGGGAATCCTCCATGGCGGCACTGCTTGCAGCGCCGCCATGGGGATTCCGACCCCCTTCCCGCCATCCTGTTCCTGGCGGTTTTTACCGCCAGGAACAGGATGGCGGGAACGGGTGTCGTGGGGCCCCTGGGGGCCCCTGCACTGCCCATGCCACTGGCATGGGCAGTGCAGGGGCCCCCTAACAGGGCCCCATAATGATTTTCAGTGTCTGCTTTGCAGACACTGAAAATCGCGACGGGTGCCACTGCACCCGTCGCACCCCAGCAACTCCGCTGGCTCTATTCGGAGCCGGCTTCATCGTTGCGGGGTCTTTCCCGCTGGGCGGGCGGGCGGCCTTTTGACGGTCGCCCGCCCGCCCAGCAGGAAAGTCAGAATGACCGCCGCGGTCATTTGACCGCTGTGTGGTCTTTTGGCGGTCTCCGCCCGGCGGGCGGCGCCTGCCGCCCGCCGGGGTCGGAATGACCCCCTTAGTGGAGAAATATGGCATAGAAATAGAGAAATCAAAACACTTAAAGAGGAGTTACAGATTAAATTTTGATTCAAAAGATTTCAAACACATGCGATCTGCAGGTATGAAGGCACACCTTAGGGAGTTGCTCCAAAGTATCCAGACATAGGGGAGAATTAGACAAGTGGGAAGGCAGATGGCTATAGAATAGAGATAAAAGGAAAAGGGATTCTGCGAATCTTACTGTGAATGTGCAACAGGGTGAGAATCCTGTGAAAATTTTACCAATGAGAGAGATTCTGGGGGGGAATTTTGTCCATGTCACTTGGAGCAAAGGTGACATTTTGGCCTTTACAAATGATGATCACAGGTTGAAAGAGAAAACAGCAGAATGGTACCAGCAGACAGACAGGTTCGTGAAACTTGCAAAATGCCTGTGGAGGATTTGAACACTCTATTAGAGATCGTGGTTCCAGCTGATGTATGGATGGAGTGCAAGAGTGTTAGAAATGGGGTTTTTGGTTGGCAGTCAGGTTACCCCCTGTCCAAGCAAAAGCCCTCACTCTAGTCAGGGTAAGTCACACACAATCCAAGATTATCCTGTGCCCACCCTCTGGTAGCTTGGCACGAGCAGTCAGGCTTAACTTAGAAGGCAATGTGTAAAGTATTTGTGCAATAAATCATACAATACCACCATATAGCACCACAAAAATACACCACACATTATTTAGAAAAATATATAATATTTATCTGGATAATTGTAGGTCAAAAAGAATAAAGTTGCAATGGGAAATTGTAGAGATATCACTGAAAAGTGATATAAAGTGTCTTAAGTCTTTAGAATATAAACAAAGTCTCTTTCAAGCACAAGTACCTGGTTTGGAGTGGAAAAATCTCCTCAGAGGGCCACAAAGGAAGAGGTGCGTGGAAAAAGGGTGTGTGTGTCGATTTCTCCCCAGCACACACGGACTCGCGTCTTTATTTTCCACGCGGGGAAGTCGGGCGTCGTTTTCCGGCGCGCGGACAGTCTCTTTCTGTGGATCGCGGGGATTACCAGATGTCTTGGGTCTGTGCGTGGATTTTCCTGCTCGTTCTCCGGCTGCGCGTCGGTCTGCGGGGCTGCGCGTCGAAATTACGATCTCACGGCAGGCGTCGCGTCGATTTCTCCTCTAGACGTCGGTCTGCGGGGCTGCGCGTTGAAATTACGATCTCACGCAGGCGTCGCGTTGATTTCTCCTCTAGAGGTCGGGCGGCGTTGTCCTTGCGAAGCCGTGCGTCGGATTTTCGGTCGTCCCAAGAGCGTCGCGTCGATCAGCGTCGGTGTGCGGCGTTTTTCTCACTGCGGAACCAGCTGTGCGTCGAAAATTTAGGCGCACGGAGCGTCCAAGTGAAAAAGAGAAGTCTTTTTGGTGATGAGACTTCAGGGAACAGGAGGCAAGCTCTATCCAAGCCCTTGGAGAGCACTTTCACAGCCAGACAAGAGTTCAGCAAGGCAGCAGGGCAACAGCAAGGCAGCAGTCCTTTGTAGAAAGCAGGCAGGTGAGTCCTTTGAGCAGCCAGGCAGTTCTTCTTGGCAGGATGTAGTTTCTGGTTCAGGTTTCTTCTCCAGCAAGTCTCTGATGAGGTAGGGCAGAGGCCCTGTTTTATACCCAAATGTGCCTTTGAAGTGGGGGAGACTTCAAAGAGTGGCTAAGAAGTGCACCAGGTCCCCTTTCAGTTCAATCCTGTCTGCCAGGGTCCCAGTAGGGGGTGTGGCAGTCCTTTGTCTGAGAGCAGGCCCTCCACCCTCCCAGCCCAGGAAGACCCATTCAAAATGCAGATGTATGCAAGTGAGGCTGAGTACCCTGTGTTTGGGGTGTGTCTGAGTGAATGCACAAGGAGCTGTCAACCAAGCCCAGCCAGACCTGGATTGTAAGGCACGGAAGGATTTAAGTGCAAAGAAATGCTCACTTTCTAAAAGTGGCATTTCTAGAATAGTAATATTAAATCCGACTTCACCAGTCAGCAGGACTTTGTATTACCATTCTGGCTATACTAAATATGACCTTCCTGCTCCTTTCAGATCAGCAGCTGCCACTTCAACAGTGTATGAGGGCAGCCCCAATGTTAGCCTATGAAGGGAGCAGGCCTCACAGTAGTGTAAAAACGAATTTAGGAGTTTTACACTACCAGGACATATAACTACACAGGTACATGTCCTGCCTTTTACCTACACAGCACCCTGCTCTAGGGGTTACCTAGGGCACACATTAAGGGTGACTTATATGTAGAAAAAGGGGAGTTCTAGGCTTGGCAAGTACTTTTAAATGCCAAGTCGAGGTGGCAGTGAAACTGCACACACAGGCCTTGCAATGGCAGGCCTGAGACAAGAAAAAGGGGCTACTTAAGTGGGTGGCACAACCAGTGTTGCTGGCCCACTAGTAGCATTTAATCTACCAGCCCTATGCACATAAAGTGCACCTTACTAGGGACTTATAAGTAAATTAATAGTCCAATCAGGTATGATTCAAGGTTACCATGTTTTAAGGGAGAGAGCATATGCACTTTAGCACTGGTTAGCAGTGGTAAAGTGCGCAGAGTCTAAAAACCAGCAAAAACAGTGTCCACGAAGTGGAGGGAGGCAGGCAAAAAGTTAGGGGTGACTACCCTAAGGCTGTCAGGTCTAACAAAGAGGAGTATAGATTGGCTGATAAAGGAACCAGAGAGAGATCCGATTACAGGTGCACCATCTCCCGAGGTAATGAAATACTACTACAAAGTGATTGAATTTTTGAAAACAAGAATTTCCCCCAAAAATATTGATTGGCAGAGAATAGACAGGACAGCTCAGGAAACGAAAGAATCAATACATGCGTATTATGAAAGATTGTTGCAGGCATTTAAGCATTACAGTGGTACAGAAACAATTGAGCTAAAAAGACATGATTCATTTTGTGTTTAGATTTGTGGAAGTATTGAGAACCTGAAATTAGCCAGATGATTAAGAGTCATTTGATTTGCTGGCAAGCGAAGCTGATTGATGAGGTATTGCAGTATGCAAAGTACTGTAGTGATGAGATTGAGTTGAAACAGAGAAAGTTGAAAGAAAAGGCAATGGAGATGCAGATCAGAGCAGCACAAACAGGGATGCAGGGAAATTTTCCACAACAGCAGCAACAGCAACAGCAGGGAAATGTGGTATTTCAAAATCAGGCAAGAGGTAGAGGTCGCAGAGGAATGGGAAACGGAAACCGTTGTCCAGATTTGTGTACTGCAGTGGTTCAGAGTGATGTACAGGGATTGAAGAGATTGTTGCCTTGTCACGCTTGCGGAGGGATCGGATATTGGATGCGTGAGTGTCCGATGATGGTACAGGAAGGTGTTGTTCAGCAAGCAAGTGACACCAATGTGTTCCAAAATATGAGAAGAACAAGAATGAGAGGTCATAATACAAATTTTAAAAACAATGTGAATCAAATGCAAATTCAATTAAAGCAGCAGTGCAAATGCCATGTATACAGATGGCACAGTCACAGCCAACGCAACAGCAGGTTCAAATGGTACCTAGACAGCAAATCCAAATACCTCAAGCCCCAATGGAGCAGCAGCAGGTGATGCTTCCTCAACAGGTCACAGGTCAGAGGTTTAACCAGAGTAATTACACAGTACACCAATCCCCGTTACACAGTGAGGATGGAATAAACAATGATTGAGTGAGAGAGAGTTTGGACGGAGAGGAATGTGTGCTTGCTGCTTCCTTGGAAGTAGATCAGAACGGTCCATATGTGAAGGGAAAAGTAATGGGTCATAAAGTTTCATTCTTGGTTGACACATGAGCTACACACTCTACAGTAAGAACTGCAGAAGATCCAAACCTGCCCCTTTCAGGAAAAACTGTCCAGATTGTGGAGAGTAGTGAATCAGTATTTGACCAACCCAATTACAGAACCAGCTCAGGTTAAGATTTGCAAATTTAAAGGATTACACTAATTCGTAGTCTGTGATTCAAGTCCAGTATCCCTACTGGGAAGGGATTTGCTGTGTAAAACACAAGTCTCGATTACTTGCTCAAATGATGGAATCGAAATACAGATGAACAGTGATGATGAGGACGATGCAGCTCCAGAGACAAAGGCCCTCATTCCAACCCTGGCGGTCATGGACCGCCAGGGTGGAGGGACACGGAAGCACCGCCAACAAGCTGGCGGTGCTTCCAGGGCCATTCTGACCGCGGCGGTAAAGCCGCGGTCAGAAAAGGGGATCCGGCGGGAACCAGAGAGAGATCCGATTACAGGTGCACCATCTCCCGAGGTTCTTTCCCGCTGGGCCGGCGGGCGCCCTTTTGGCGGTCAGCCGCCGGCCCAGCGGGAAAGTCGAAATGACCCCTGCGGTCTTTTGACCGCAGAGCGGTCTTTCGACGGGGTTACTTTGGCGGGCGGCGTCCGCCGCCCGCCAAAGTCAGAATGACCCCCAAAGTGTGAAATAATAAATGAGGAGTACCCCCTGATTAGTTTTTTTCCAGTTTTCACAGTGAAGGATCTTCCTTCTGACCTACAGGGAACAGTTAAAAAGAGAGTGTGGGATTTGACAGGGAAAGACATTGGCCTGATAAAGGGAGTTTAGCCAGTTAATGTTCCGGTAAAGCCGAACCCAATTTTTCCCAGACACAGGACATCATTGAAAAGGTTGCTCCCAGGATTGCAGAATTTGTGAACCAAGGGGTTTTGAAAGAAGTATTGAGCATCGATAATGGGATTGCGAAAGCCTTGCGGGAAAGTTCGGATTGTCCAGGATTTGAGAAAAATAAATGACATTGTGATTAAATGTTGTCCCATAGTACCAAATCCAGCCATGATTCTGTTTCAGATCCCATGCGATGTTGAATGGTTCACCATCATAGCCTTGTCACAAGCATTCTTTTCTGTACCTCTTCATGAGGATAGTCAATTTCTCTTCTGTTTCAAATTCTTAGATTGAGTTTACTGTTGGTGTAGAATTCCTCAACAGTTTTTGGAATCACCATCCATATACAATCAGATCTTGAAAAAGGACCTGGAGTCATTGAAAATGCCTTATTGTGTGTTCTAACCTTTTTCTTACTACAGGTCTCCTTCCCAGCTGTTCCCTTCCTAATCCCCTCTTCCCCTCTTGAACTCCCTCAGTCTCTGTGATTTATCTATCAGAGTCTTGGAGCTGTTCATTGGTGGACGTGTTGGGAACGTGCACAGACCCCGAGGATCTGGTGACTCTGACAGAAAATCAGGATGACTAGGGACCTGGGGTCAGTGGCAGTGGGCACAAGGTTCAGGGGACCTGTGGTCAGTGGCAGTGGGCACAAGATTCAGGGGACAGAGGCACAGGACAACAGAGAAGCTGGGAGGACTGCTGTGCAACAGGGGGAGGACAGGCCCAGGGAACCCACTCTCCAGGAGGCACTCACCAACATCCTGGGAGCATACCACCATTCCCAGGAGACCATGGGACAGATACTGGCCAAGTTGCAGGAGACCCAGCGGCTGCAGGAGAGACAGTACCTGGGTATCAGGGAGGACCTCAAACACATCTACACCATCCTGGTCACCATTGCTGGGGTGCTGGCTGAAATGGCCAACACCATGAGCGAGGTAGTGGCACAACAATGGGCCCCTGACACTAGCCACACCGAAGAACAGCCCTCCATCTCCACCGGCACTAGTGGACTGGAGGCCCCCCCACAGGAACAACAGGCCACCAGCACCCCACCCCCTGCTGAAGGAGAATCATCCCGCAAATGGTCCCTGTGATCCAGGCAGAAGCCAGAGAACAATGCCAAGACCCCCGCCAGGAAATAAATTGTCACCCTTCTGTCCCACTCTGTCACCCTGTCCACCTTGAACTGCCATTACTCCCCTTCCTATGCCCCATTGAACAATGCACCTGTGATACCAAGAGACTGGACTCTAACTGGACATTCCTCTACCATCACCCCAGTCCATTGCACGCCCCCCTCTACTTATTAGCACTTAAATAAACACACTTGGAACAAATACAAATCTGGAGTCTGTCAAATGATTCAAATATGTATTAGTTCAACATTATCAAAGCATTGCAAGTCATATGTACAGTTAAATATATTTTGGAATAACCTTTGGTGGGCAGCAGTACACATAGCAGGAGACAGAGTGGGACACAGAGATCTGAAAATAGAGATGCAAAGGGTACAGTAAGTGGCCATAGACATAGGGAAATCAGGCTGCCATGTACAATGTCCAACAGAAAACTGAAAAGTTAAGTGAAGTTACAGTGTCTTACCTGTGTGTCACTGGAAGCACTGCTGTATTATATTACTTCTGTTGTACACATCTTCTTCCTCTGCCTCCTTTTCCACACTGTCCACAGGCTCCACCGCTGCCACAAGACCATCTCCATTCACATCCTCCTGCAGAAAAGGCACCTGGCGTCCCAAGGCCAGGATGTGCAACATGCAACATGCAAGGATGATCTGCCACACCTTCTTGGGTGAGTAGTACAGGGATTCACCTGTCAGAAGGAGGCACCGGAACCTGGCCTTCAGGAGGCCGAAGGTCCTTTCAATAATCCTCCTTGTATGCCCATGTCCTCCTTGTAACGTTCCTCTGCCCTTGTCCTGGCATTCCTCACTGGGGGGGGCAAAGGTCCTTTCAATAATCCTCCTTGCATGCCCATGTGCCTCCTTGTAACGTTCCTCTGCCCTTGTCCTGGCATTCCTCACTGGGGTCAGTAGCCATAAGAGGTTGGGGTAACCAGAGTCACCCGCAAATATCGAAGGACAACTGTTAGACACACACTAACCCTTAGGGACAACCCCCTACCCAGACACCTACTTATACTATGTGGGGACCTTGGGCTCCCCTATTAGCCACACCTGGTGCCTCTGGAGTTGGCCCTTCACATATGGGATGCTGCTATTCCTCAAGATAAAGGCGTCATGCACAGAGCTAGGATATTTGGCATTCACATGGGAGATGTACTGGTCTGCCAAACACACCATCTGCACATTCATAGAGTAATAGCTTTTTCTATTCCTGAAAACTTGTTCATTTCTCTGTGGGGGGGGGAATGCCACATGTGTACCATCAATGGCACCAATGATGTTGAGGATATGTCCCAGGGCATAACAGTCAGCTTTCACTGTGTCCAAACCCTCCACCTGGGGGAATACAATGTAGCTGTGCATGTGTTTCAGCAGGGCTGACAGCACTCTGGTCAACACGTTGGAGAACATTGGCTGAGACATCTCTGATGCCATGGCCACTGTTGTTTGGAAGGAACCACTTGCCAGGAAATGGAGCACTGACAGGACCTGCACTAGAGGGGGGATACCTGTGGGCTGGCGGATAGCTGACATCAGGTCTGCCTCCAATTGGGCACACAGTTCTTGGATTGTGGTCCAATCAAGTCTGTAGGTTATGATAATGTGTTTGTCCTCCATTGTCGCAAAGTCCACCAGGAGTCTGTACACTGGAGGCTGCCACCATCTCACATTCAGCCTCAGCGGTTGCAGCCTCTGGAAGGAAAGGTGAGCAGAGGGTCATATTCACACATATATTGCACTAATGCTGATTTTTTTCCTTTACAGAACCAGTATGTGAATCCGACAGTCAGTTGCTGTGCCAGTGTCTGCTGTGATGCAGTTAGGTGCCATGCCTTGTGCATGAAATGGCAGCTGCCTGACCTGTGAGGAGGGACAAGTGGAAATGAGGTAATTCCGCTGACATTGTGCGCCGTAGCGGTAGGCGGTTGAAGACCGCCACGCAACTTTGCATTGGTTATCATTGGGCCCTATGGGTTCCAGGAGTCAATGGCGATGTACGCCGGCGGTGACGGTACGCACCGCGACAGAAGTGACCGCCATTTTCTATCTGTTCACTCACTTGCTACCTGACCTTCGACAGGAGAGGACCTACACTGCAAGTGCTGCTGTGACCTGTGTCTGGAAGGGACAATGGCTCTTGTGTCTAGGGAAAGGGCCCCTGCCTTCACTGCAGAGGAGGTGGAGAAACTGGTGGATGGGGTCCTACCCCAGTACACGTTACTCTATGGTCCTCCAGACAAACAGGTGAGTAAACTGTGAGCATGATGCGTGGGCCATGAATGTATGGAGTGCTGTGTGTATAAGCCACATGTGGGGGGGAGCAGAGGCGTCCTGGCCAGAGTGCTGCATGTAAGGTGGTCAGTGTATGTTTGTCAGGGGATGGGAGGGATGTGGTGGGCCATGAGTGTGGCAGTCCGGACGGTTGACTAATTCCCTTTTCTGCTGTTTTTTCCATGCAGGTCAGCGCCCACCAGAAAAAGGGTATTTGGCGTGCCATCGCCAAGGAGGTGTGGACCCTGGGGTCTTTGACAGGCGGAGCACCTACTGCCGAAAAAGATGGGAGGACCTGCACCGATGGGCAAAGAAGAAGGCGGAGGCCCAGCTGGGGCTGGCCTCCCAACAAGGAAGGGGTGCCCGTTGCACCATGACCCCCCTAATGTTCTGCATCCTGGTGGTAGCCTATCCGGAGTTGGATGGGTGTTTGAAGGCATCACAGCAGCCACAAGGGGCTGAGTACAGATTCTGAATCCTGACTTTGCACGTGTTAAGTGTTACCTGGGTGGGGGATGTGGGCGATCGGTGCCCCTAGGCCAGGGTGAAGATGGTAGGGTAGGTCCCTTGTTGGGCAGGCTCTGAAGCACTCCTACCCCAATACTGTTAGTGGGCATCTACTACTGGGCAGGGCCCTGTGGGTTTCAGGTGTGCAGCTATTGGCGGTAGGCATTGTACCCCATGGGCTGGTGACTATCTTAAAAACTGTTAGTGCATGGGCTAGTGCATAGGGCTGCTCCCTGTGTGTTGTGTACGCCAACAGTAGTGGTGTTGCTAACACTGACTAAGTGTATTCTCTGTCTCTCCCCCCCTTTTTGTTTTGTCACACTGTCCATGTGTGCATTAGCATCATCTCGTGGAGGAGCAGAGGCACCGGTGACGGAGGGAGCTGCATCCCACATGGGCCTGGAGGCCGTATCCACCGAGAGTGAGGGCAACAATTGGACGGAGGGTGAGGGGAGCACCACGACGGGGACAGGAGGGGAGACCACAGACAGCAACTCCTCCTCCGATGGAAGCTCCCTGGCAGTGGCAGACACCTCTGTGCCCACCCCAACAACAGGTACAGCCACCACCCCCCAACCAGCACCGCCCTCCCAGCAGCCACTCAGCGTGTTTCCTGTGCCCGCTCACCCAGGAGGGTGGGCATCTCCTTCGCCCCAGGCACATCAGGCCCTGCCCCAGTCAGCCCTGCTGCCCTTAGTGAAGAGGCTATTGACCTCCTAAGATCCCTCACTATTGGGCAGTCAACCATACTGAATGCCATCCAGGGTGTCGAGAGGCATTTGCAACAAACACATGCATACCTGGAGGGCATTCACTCTTGCGTGGTGGCCCAACAGAGGTCATTTCAGGCTCTGGTCTCAGCACTGATGGCGGCCCTTGTTCCTGTCTCTAGCCTCCCCCCTCCAACTTCCTCTACCCAGACCCAATCCCCTCAACACCAGCCTATCCCAAGCACACCTTCAGACCAGCATTCACCCAAATCAACACACAAAAGTGGCTCAGGCAAGCACAAGCACTGCACTTTATCTTACAGGCACTCAGACAAACACCATCCAGTTGCAGACTCAACAACATCCACTATTTTCACTGTCTCCCCCTCTTCCTCCTCCTTCCACCTAGTTAGGTCCACACTCATACCTGCATGCACTACATCATCATCCACTACCAGCATCATCACCACACCAAGCAGGACACACACCTCACAGGCAGACACCTCCACAACATCCATGCACATGTCCCCTGTGTCCTCTCCAACTGTGTCTGTCCCCCCCTCATAAAGTACACAAACACAAGCACTCAGACACCCAACTGCCATCCACCCCACAACAGCATTCAGCCCATGCACCTGCACCCAAATCCAGCAGACAGACACCTCCAACAACCACTCCCTCATCCTCCTCTTCCATTCCTTCTCCCTCTTCCCACCCAAATGTCCCTAAAAAACTGTTCCTATCCACCATTGACCTCTTCCCTACCACCCCCCCATCTTGCACGTATGGCCCGGTTATCATGAACCCAGCCAAGCACCTGAACCACACAGTCCACAGGCCCAGTCCTAACTGCACCCACTTGTGGTGGAAAGGGAAGGAGCTGGAACCAGCCAGCCTAAAGGGGAAGGAGCCTGCCCCAGCAGTCAAGAAGGGCAAAGAGCCTGAACCTGCCACCCGAAAGGCCAAGGAGCCTGCACCAGCAGGCAGGAAGGCCAAGGAGCCTGCACCAGCAGGCAGGAAGGGCAAGCAGCTGTGGCGGAGACCCCACCACCAACCAATGTTGTGCATCCGTCCAAGGGTGCAGGGGATGGGCAGGAGCCTCCCCCCACCAGCAGCACCAGCACTGTGCATCCATTCGAGGTTGCAGAGGATGTGCAGAAGCTTCCCCCCACCAGCAGCACCACCACTGTGCATCCGTCCAAAGGTGCATGGGGATGTGCAGGAACCTCCCCCCACCAGAAGAACCACCACTGTGCAGCCATCCGAGGGTGCAGGGGATGTGAAGGAACCTCCCCCCCACCAGCAGTACCACCACTGTGCAGTCGTCACCACCAGTGGACGCAATGTAATCCTGCCTCCATGGGCTGCTGTGCGGGTTGCCCCTTCCAGAACCAGTGGGTAAGACACCCACTCAACAGACTGTGGCCCATCACTCCGCAGGACTAAGCACAGCGCAGGTTGCCCCCTCCAGAACCAGTGCGCAAGACACCCACTCAACAGACTGTGGCCCATCACTCCCCAAGATCAAGCACAGGGCATGTTGCCCCCTCCAGAACCAGTGGGCAAGACACCCACTCAACAGACTGTGCCCATCACTACCCAGGATCAAGCATAGGGCATGTTGCCCCCTCCAGAACCAGTGGGCAAGACACTCACTCGACAGACTGTGGCCCATCAGTCCCCACGATCAAGCACAGGGCAGTTTGGCCCCTCCAGAACCAGTGGACTTGTTTCATCTCCGGCTGAGGTGCCTCCCATCCCCGTCCCCCTGAGGTTCCTGCCTATTTACCAAATGATGAACCTGCAGTGTTCTCTCCATGTTGAAGCAGGTGACAAGTGGGGCCTTGGACTTTGGCCTGTGGCCCTGTGTCCCACACAAATTGAGGACTGGGCTGTGTCCCTTTTTCTGTAAATTTGCGTATATCTGTTATATTGACCTAACTTATTATTTCTACTGTGATTGATCGTATTACAAACACTTTAGCTAAATCGTTTTGTCCTTGCATTTTTCAACCAATTTAGGGGGTAACTTGTTTTCTTGGGCAGCTGGTTGTGTGTATGGTGTGTGTGAGGATGGTGTGTGTTGTGCATGTCTGTGTCACTTTCGTTTTCCTCCCTCCCTCTCTTGTGTGCTAGGTGGCTGTACTCACCATCGTCGTCTTCGCCGGTGTTGGTGTTTGTGGTGGAGCAGAACGTAGAATATAATCGTAAAAACATGAAGTCCTGGTTCCAAGGCAGTGTGGTTCTTCCCTGTGTCTCCAATAGTGAGTCCTTTCACTTCTGTGCACTGTTTCCACCAGGCTTTTAATGTTGTTGGTACCACCCCGGAAAAGGTGGCGGTTTGCAGCGTCATAATATGATGGGTGGAACATTGATTTTTGCCTGGCTGTAGGCGGCTGCCTCCGTGGTGGCTGTTGTTTCCGCCTTGGCAGTTGGTGTGGTACATTGACTGTCTTTCGGAGATCTTTCCGCCATGGTCATAATTTGGCAGTAATTACCGCCAGCCTGTTTGCCGTATTACCTCCACTTTATCACTGGCCGCCAGGTTGCAATGAGGGCCATAGTGACAAGGCAGGCTCAACTGGCAGCTTTCTCTCAAGCTGCCTTCCAAATTATATTCCATTCTTTATTACACCATTGCCATGGCAAGATCATTGTCATGGTTACATCAAATTATATACAACAGAGAGTATGGTCCAGTCTTTTCAGGCCAGGATGTCTCAGATAATGTCAGTACCCCACGTGGCAGCCAGGCAGTGAGTAAAAATTCAGGGCTTAATGTCAGCAGCAACAGTTGTAGTACCTTCGCCTTGTCACCACTTGAAACTGGTGTTTTATAATCTGCTAAGCAATTGGTCCTCATTGAGTCAGGAATACGATATTGATTGCAGTGTCAAGGAAATAAGGGTGTCACTTCCAGTGGTGGGTGGATCCAAACAATTTAAAAAGGAGTATGCTTTCAGTTGCCATGCCCAAAATTTGTAACATCAAGTGCATCGGACTGGTGTGCCACTCTTGATCTGTTGAAGCAAAAGGAGATTGCTCAAACACAGAAAGGTTAAACTCGTCAAACAGAAATAATCGGTTTGGTGTGACTTTCAAAGCTTTGCACCCCAGACAGAGAAACCTGCAGTGTTGGTGAGAATTCACAATGAGGTTGCAAAAGCCGAGGAAAATAGAAGGTGCCCCCAAATGGCGACATAGCTAAAGAGATGGGGGAGGGATGCACATAGAAAAGGTGATTGGCAAAGTTGGTCATGGAACTCTTCACATGAGTACAGCACTCATCTTGGATTTGAGGGAGACGTATATCCCAGGGATAGGGAATGTGATGCTTGAGTCTTAGTGTCCTGACTTCAGTCTCATATGACCTAAATATGGAGGTTTTTTAATTGATAATGTGGAGGTGCATGAGGCCCTGGTTGAACCTATTTATGTCTCCAAAGAATGCCTTTCTCGTTCAGTTTTGCTCACATACTCTGGGCCAGATTTGCAAGGCCCTTGCGCCCCTTAGCGCCACATTTGCAGCAAAATGTTTGCTGCAAATGTGACACTAATAGGTCATTAAACGGGCCACTACCATAGCACTATACTTACAAGGTGGTACAAACTAGACTTGCACCAGCTTGTCAATCCTTTGAACCGCATCATGCATAATATATGCATGATGTATGCACAGGGGGTGTTCCCTCATTAGAGGGTCGCTAAAAATGACGCTATGGAATCTACAAGATGCCATTGCACCATTTCTAGCCTCATTTTAACGCTTGCTTAAAGCAAGTGTTAAAATGAGGCTTGCATTGATTTTGAAGGGCCTCTTAACACTATACTGGATTCGCTTTTTTTTTACACTAATTCAGTATAGCGTTACAGTAGCGTCAATAAAATGACGCTATTGCCCCTAACATGCGCCATGGTGCGCCGTACTGTAAGTACAGCGCTACCATGGTGGCGTTAGGGGACACAAGGGGGCCCTCAGTATCCAGGGGTATGGGGAGTGGATGCAGTGCCAGCCCAGCGGCCAGCGGGGCTACTGTTTGCATTCCTTCTAATTCTGCTCTTTGTGAGGGTGTTATATCCCCGTTTTGGCCTAGATGGGTTCACAGCTATATGAGACATTTGGTGCCAATGTGTGGCATGATGTGCTCTTATGCTTTCTCTGTTTTTTGTAAAGAATCTGGGGGCCTCCCAGAGCCATTTGGTTTTCCTTCCTGTGAACTTCCATACCACCCCCCTATTTAATTTTTGTTATTCAATCGGAGTCTATAATGCAATTAATTCTAAGATTATGAATGCATCCTTGGTGTGTTGCTACGCTGCTAACCTTCAATTTAAATTATAGAGCAATCTTCTGCAATTTAGACCTGGGCATGTTGCATTAAATACCTCAAAGCATATTTTCCATCTAAGGGTGTTTCTGGTAAGACACTGGAATTGTGATGCACTCAGTGCTTAATTTGTGCTTGTTGTTTCCGGTGCGGACTTATTTTTGAGCGCCAGCACTTTTCTGCCTCTAGCATTTACTGCGAGCAAAATACACATATGGAAAGGACGGAGGAAGAGAAAAACGAAAAAGCGCCACAAAGGGAGACAGCAGAAAGCTGCAACAGTGAGCGGGAGGGGCAGGGAGTGGCTTTAAATGGATTAAAGAGGCCCGAGATGGCTTCAGGAATACGCTGCCTCAGTATTCCGCGGTCGCAGATTTTATTGCAGCAGCCATGTGTTTAAGAGGAGGGATCCGGGCTCTGGCACATTTTTATTTACAGATTAAACCCTGGATGCACTCATGCTTTTTAATGTAATTTGAGCTTTTGAAAGTAAACTAAATTGTTTACTGGGTCTAGTGGCACACTTTATCCCACAAGAATATGTGTAGGAACTTGTGATCTGCAGGATCGACACAGAAGTGGTGAGCATGTTAAACCCTTTGAAATATCGCACCATTTACTGTTTTTGCATAGCATCCATGCTTATTATTGACTATATCAGATTCAACCCTGAATTTTGCATTTCCATTTAGCAGCACACATTGAGACCATCCAAGCTGAAAGAACATCTACCCCTCCTGAATCAGTTTTATGTTGCACGTGCAATTTGAAACCCAAACTGACACATGAAACTCCCTTATGTTCTGCATTTAAGGAGCACATTCTCTTAATTGGGCAAATTAATGCTTCTGCAGTACTGTAAGAGAGGGAGAGCATGGTGACAGGCATCAGTATAGACTTGTACATTAGAGATTGTGTAAACTTAAGGTAGCATCTAACAGAAATGGCAGACCTATTTCTAGTTACGCTGGAGTGGGCACGCGGAAGAAGCAGGTAAGGAGAGGTTGAGAAGGGAGGGGGAAGAGCATGGGAGGAAGAAGAAGGGGGAAGCACAGAAATTTACAAAGACTGGGCAGAGCAAGATGAGCAGAACGTGCATGAAAACACAGAGGCACAAAAAAACTTGCAGAAAATAAACAAGCACAGTGTAGTGTCGCGCCAAGTGACGGAACTGGACGCTGGGCACTACCTATTTTGTAGGGTGCTTAAGGGGTGTGTCGCTCCCCGGCACCTCGTTGTGTTTCCCCCTGTGATGTTTAGTGGGTTCACCCGTGGTCATGTGACCCGGGTAATAAAGGTTGGAGGGCCAGGGGCGTGAGCACAGTACGTCAGCGGTAGACACAAGAGTGGATCGTGTCTACGAGCCGGAACTGTGCACACGTTCGGGCCTAATTCAAATTACAACTAACCAGCGTGTCTGCACTGATTATTTCTACGGTAGTGCCGGCCGTCGGCGACACTACAATTTGGCGACAAGGGTTCTCTGCCCTCACCGCGTGTGTTGCCCCGTGGCGGCCACAGAGTCTGCGGTGCTCGTGCCGCGTGGGCCCCTAATCTCCCGCTGGGTCACGTTGCTCAGCAACAGCGTCACCGCCGCCTCGCTGCTCGGAACTGAGGAGCGTCCAGGCCGGCAGGCTGACAGCTGGCTGCCATCGACAGACGTCGCAAGGAAGAAACAACGGCTCTGGGTGTGGTGAGCATCGCGTGGCTGCCGGTTTTTGCTCCAGTGGCCACGCCCACGAACAAGGACCACGTGCCATGGCCCCTGGTGCTGCTCTACCGAGCTGTTTATTGCCCCAATCATCTACAGTGCAGCAAATTTGTTCCGTGCCAGCAAAGAGGGACCCAGAGAACGGAGTGCTGCCCCAAACTGGTCAGAATTCTCTCTCCAGGTGAGACTGAAAGGGACACTGCGCTGCCACACAGACTGCACTGAGGTACTGTCACAGATCCACTGGAGCCAGACTGTCACGTCCACCGTCGTCCATCATGTCTGTTATTCCACCCATAGAACCGTTTGTGGAGTAAGGAGCTCCGTCAGCACAAGCTCCAAAGTGGAGAGACTGGGTGGCAAGAGTCATGTTGTTTTTTCGAGGCAACTAAGGTAGAGGACAATCAGAAAAGGGCGATGATCCTTCATCTAGGGGGAAAGGACATTTACAATATATCAAAGAACCTTCCAGAAGACGCCCCCAAAATGCATCATACCCTGATAGCGGCTCTGAACAAACATTTTGAACCAATGGCTAACACTGATTATGAGCGCTTCATTTTTAGATAAGCACAACAGCAACCGGAGGAATCCATTGACTCGTTCCACTTGCGGCTGCGCAGCCTGGCCAGTACCTGTCGATTCGAAGATGAAGCAGAAGAGATACGAGGGCAGGTAATACAGGAGTGCACGTCAATAAAGCTCTGTGAACGAATCCTTGAGGAATCAGGGAGGTCTCTAGCTGACATCCTCATGATGGGACGCACCAAGGAACTGTCAAAGGCGCAGTCATCTCACATGGAGGCAGCGCTGCAGAGACCCATCAAGGAAGAAGCTCTGAACATGGTGGTTGCACCCACAACCAAGACAAAGCCGCGCACGCAAAGACAGCAGCAGAAACAATGTGGATACTGCAGTGGCCCACCACACCGACCAATGGAATGCCCCGGCAAAAGGAAGGAAGTCTGCAGGATGTGGGAAGTTAAATCACTTAGCGAGAGTGTGTCGATCAGGTAAATCACATACCAGCACAGCGGCAGTCAACTTCACAACAGGTAAATTGGAACATGGGAGTGACATGGACGACGATGACGCAGAGGAGCATGTCATTCATTTGCTATTTACCATAGGGAACACAGCCCAGTCATCAAAGAGACTACCCAGATGCCCTGTAACGGTGGACACTCATGACATCCTCGCTGTTGTCGACACAGGAGCGTCTATAAATATTCTCGCTGACAGTGAATATCAGAAAATGAGCCCGCTACCGACACTAACTAATACCAAAATCAGAGTGAATGCATATGGACAGAACACCCCGTTTGCATTAAAAGGCATGTTCTACGCCACAGTAGTGCATGAGTCTAACGCAGTTGGCGCTAAAGTATATGTCGCTGAAGACGGGCATGAAATGCTCTTAGGCTGCCAGATGGCAGAGGACCTGGGAGTTGTTACGTTCGTGTTTGGCATACACAAGGAGGCGGTGGCAGAACTCATAGCCCAGTATCATGAGGTGTTTGAGGGAATTGGGCGTCTAAAGGACAAGGAGGTGAGGTTACACATTGATGAGACTGTTCAACCTGTGGCACTCAGGCACAGAAGGATAGCATTCCACCTCAGGCCCTAAGTAGAAAAGGAACTTGAACAACTTGAAAAGGCTGGCATAATTGAGAGGGTGATGGGACCGACGCTGTGGGTATCGCCCATAGTGGTGGCGTGCAAGCCAAAACAACCAGGAGAAGTCTGCATATGTGTGGACATGCGCCTTCCCAACACCGCAATCAAATGCGAGAGACATCTAACACCCACCATAGATGACCTAATAGCGGAGCTCAGTGGGTCACGTTGGTTCTCCAAACTGGATCTACGCTCAGGATACCACCAATTGGTTCTATCCAAGGAGTCGAGGTACATAACAACATTCTCCACTCATGTTGGTTTGAGGCGGTACAGGCGTTTGAGCTTTGGGATATCAAGTGCGGCAGAAGTGTTTCAAAACACCATACAGAAAGTGCTAAGAGATCTGCCCGGCACGATTAATGTCAGTGACGACATTTTGATTCATGCCCACACTATTGCGGAGCATCACTCTCGGCTCTGCAATGTACTACGACGGATTCAAGAGTCGGGTCTCACACTCCATCGCCAGAAATGTGAATTCTTAACGGACCACATACAGTTCTTTGGCTATGTATTCTCCGCTGCTGGTGTAGCTCCTGACCCTGCCAATGTAAGAGACGTCAAGGAGGCCCCTCCCCCGACCTGCGTGACTGAGGTTCAAAGCTTTTTAGGGATGGTCAACTATTGTGGCCGGTTTATCTAAGATCTGGTGTCGTTAACACAACTGCTTAGAACCCTGACGAAGTCATCAGAACCTTGAGTCTGGGGTTCGGGTCAGCAGGAAGCATTTGAAGCAATCAAAAATGCTCTTTCAAGTGACATGGTCGCCCATTCTTAGTCACTACCGACCATAAGCCCCTCATACCTCTGTTTAATAGCACTTCTTCAAAGCCTCCGCCGAGGATTGAAAAATGGATGATCCAGTTGCAGGACTACCAATGCCAGCTGGAGTATAGTCCAGGATCAGACAATCCTGCGGATTATCTTTCCAGACACCCCAGAGACACCTCAGACAACAAGATGAACGACGCAGAGGAAACCGAAGAATACGTCCGGTTGATCTCTGACCGGTCCCGACCAAGACCTCTATCAATAAGTGAGGTTGTTCAAGCCACTGCCAGCGATGAATGCCTCCAAAAGATCTTAAGAGCCATCCGAGACAATCAGTGGTTTTTGATAAAGAAACTGATTCCCACTTTGACTCCTTCATCACAAAGGATCCTGGGGAGTTTGTACCATGTTAGAGATGAATTGACGGTAGATGCTGAGGGGTGCCTCCTCAGAGGATGTCGATTGGTGATCCCGTCGTCGCTCACCTCCCGAGTGGTACAATTGGCTCACAATGGACACCAAGGAATGGTGAAAACAAAGAGCCGGTTGAGATCCAAGGTATGGTTCCGACTCATGGATGAACAGGTGGAAGGGGTGGTAAAAACCTGCGAGTAGTGTCAAGCGTCGGGACAGTCGAGCCGCCCCACTCTAGTAGAAACTGAACCTGGCCCGACATCTCCGTGGACGTCTGCTAGCCTGGATTTCGGGAGCCTTCCCGATGGACGACACACTCTGGTTCTGGTGGATGATTTTTCCAAATATCCAGAAGTAGAAGTGATCTCATCTCTTGCTGCGGAAGTGGTGATTCAGCATCTGGAAAAAATAATGGCAACTCATGGCCTCATATCTGAGATCAAGACTGACAATGGTCCCCCGTTTCAGAACTTTGAAAGATCTGGTGTTCGCCACTGAAGGATCACCCCAAGGTGGCCTCAGGCGAATGGGGAGGTTGAACGCTTCATGCGCACGTTAAACAAGGTGTTACGCATCGCTCATGCCAGTGGTCAGCCCAGCGAATATGCAATATACTCCTTCTTGAGAAATTACCGGCAGACTCCCCATTCCACAACTGGGAAGGCTCCAGGGCATGTAGTGTTTGGGAGACCTGTGATGGACTCGATACCTCATCACAGGACATGGGTTCCTAGTCCCGTTGATCCTGTTCAAGTCCAGGAACACAGGTCTGCCACCAATAGACTTGCAAGCCGCCGCAGGAGAGCCAGGCCGTCTGATCTAAAAGTGGGAGATCAGGTATTACTCAAAGTCAAAGCTCCAGGCAGCAAGTTCTGCATACCTTTCGATCCCTCTCCATGGGTGATTGTTAGGCGACGTGGGTCATTGGTGGTGGCTCAAAGAGGTATGGACGAAGTGACTCGGAATGTGTCGTTGTTTAAGTGGTTCAACCATCCAGAAGGATCTCAGGTGGATTCTGAAGTCCACGCATCCAATGATGACCTATTTTCAGTTAACAACGACGAGGACCGTAAAGGGTGCTATCCTGAGAACAGAATTGGTGTCCCGCCAATCTCCCTGTCAGACGGGGTGTCTTCCCCTGGTTTAAACCCCTCTGTGAGCACAGGGTAAGCTGAGAGTACTAGGTACAATTTGCACAATAATCCTGCCCCATCTGTGAGACTCCGTGACCATCTTGTGGATGTTTTATATGTGCTGATCTGCAGTTTGTGTAATTGTTGTTTTTCAATTTTTAGGAGAAATGTAGTGTTGCACCAGTGACGGAACTGGACGCTGGGCACTACCTATTTTGTAGGGTGCTTAAGGGGTGTGCCGCTCCCCGGCACCTCGCTGTGTTTCCCCCTGTGATGTGATGTGATGTTTAGTGGTTTCACCCGTGGTCATGTGACCCGGGTAATAAAGGTTGGAGGGCCAGGGGCGTGAGCACAGTACGTCAGCGGTAGACACAAGAGTGGATTGTGTCTACGAGCCGGAACTGTGCACACGCTCGGGCCTAATTCAAATTACAACTAACCAGCGTGTCTGCACTGATTATTTCTATGGTAGTGCTGGCCGTCTCCGACAATACACACAGGAGACTAGGGCACAAAAGACAAAACGGGCACAGAGGAAATACGAGTACAAAAGCACAAAGGCCAAAATGGGCACATAGGCAGAACAACAAAGAGGGCACACACGACAACAGGTCCAGAAGGCCAAGCACAAGTACAGACAGGCACGGAGGAGGAGCAGCACAGAAAGGCGGGCGTAAAAAGGCAAGTCAGCTGGGTCCTGAAGGGCCTTAGACTGGTCAGAGGACCAGCCCTAGGATAGTGGGAGCTCGGGCCTAGGCACCTTCTCAAGTCATCGACCGCTATTAAGGATGTCCTAGGAGGGGTGGAGCGTGGGAGGCGCGTGTTGTGGAGGGGCGGGAAAGCAGCGGGAGAAGGCAGTGGGAGAAGGCACTTGGGATAAGACACGTAGGAGAAGCGGGTAAGGAGAGGAGGAGAGGGAGGTGTGTAGGGGGAGGAAGGGAGCAAGAAAATGATAAAGACTGGGTAAAGCAAGACAAGCAGACCGTGTACAAAAGGACAAAGGCACAAGAAACGGGCACATAAGACAAACAAGCACAGTGCAAACAAGTACAGGAGACCAGGCCATGAATGACAAAATGGGTACAAGGAAAAACTAATACAAAAGCATAAAGGCAAAATGGGCACAGAGGCAGACGAAGTACAAAAGTCAGCCGGGTCTGGAATGGCCTTCGACTGGTCGGAGGACCAGTCACAGGTAAGTGGAAGCTGGGGCCTAGGCACCTGCTCAATGGGGTCACATAGCAGCCACCATTATATAGGTCCTAGCAAAGGAGGAACATGGAGGGGGGGGATAGGGAGGCATGAGAAAGCAGTGGAAGAAGGCAGCAAGAGAAGGCATGGGGAGATGGCACATTAGGAGAATCAGGTAAGTACATGGGAGATGCGAGGCGGGAAGAGCGTGTGAGGTAGAAGTGGGGAAGCACAGAAAATTACAAAGACTGGGCAGGGCAAGACAGGCAGAACATGCATGAAAGCACAAAGGCACAAAGAATGGACACAGAAGACAAACAAGCACAGGAGACCAGGGAAGAAAAGACAAAACGGATACAGAGGAAAAGCAAGTACAAAAGCACAAAGGCAAAATGGGCACTGAGGCAGAACTAGTACAAAAGACCAGGCACAAAAATGGGCACAAAAGACAAAAGTACTAGACAGAGCAACAAAAAGCAACAAAGAGGGCATGCATAACAATGGACGCAGAAGGCCAAACAGAGGGACAGACAGGCACAGAAGGGAAATGCAGAGAGGTGGGACCTCAAGCCTAGATGGCCAGGTCTGTCTCCTACGGCTTATCAGGGCCTTTCATACTTTTCTTTACCGACGTGATCTAATACTTTAACCAGCCTTCTGTTGCTCAGGCAACCGTACCACTTTGAAATTTCCACTATCCATAAGATCATTATCACTTTTTCCAGCCCACAGATCTTAATAACATTGTTCACTCAGGCCGGACGGCCCAGCCTTGATGAAGTCACTTGTGTGACGAAACACGTGTTGGCTGTTTTTCTGCAATTATCATGCTCTTCAACACCTACGAATAAAGGCTATCTCTACTAATCAAGATTCTGGACGTTTTCTTCAACCTCAAACTTTCGCTTACCTTCAACAAACCACCGGGGCTCTTCATCCCTGCAACACTTTTGGACACAACACTCTGTGTGCTCTGGCCTATTTTCTCTTTTCTAGGTTTTGCTGTGGGTATTTTGTTACCCGCTTTGGTGCCTGCTGGGTAGTAGGGCACTCGGCCAGATTGCACCAGACTTTGCTCTTCCACATATATGTGTCAATAATTACTGTGTTACTACCTAGATGTGCGGCTTCCGTCACCCTTACTACCCTTGTGTTTCTTTCACTCCCACATTACCAACAACTCCACCCTCAGAGGTACACTAATCTACAGACCACCAGGACCACGCCCCGCCTTCTGTGACACCATCGCCGACACCATCAGCTCGCACACCCTCACCTCCACAGACTACATCCTCGTCGGTGATTTCAACTTTCACTTGGAGAATCTACAAGACCACAACTCTACCTCCCTCATAGACAACCTCACCAACCTCGGACTCAAACAACTGGTCACCGCACCCACCCACTCAGCAGGACACACGCTCGATGCAATTTTCACCTCAAGCCAACACATAGCCTACACCCACACCACCGAACTCCTCTGGACTGATCACCACTGCGTCCACTTCTCCTTCACCAAACCCCCCACACACCACCATCAACACACCACACCCTACCGCATATGGGACAAGAACCCCACAGAACACCTGAACTCCCAACTGGCTCACAACCCCTCCCACATCAACGACCCCAACACAGGAGCACACAACCTCTCTAAATGGATCACTACCAGCGCAGACACACTAGCCTCTCTCAGAAAACACATCGCCACACGCAACATCAAGAACGCCCCATGGTTCACCCCCGAACTCCAAGACTCCAAGCGCAAATGCTGCCAAGCAGAGAAAATATGGCGACAAGAACCCTCTACAACCAACTTCTCCACCCTCAAAGACACCATTCGCACCCATCACCAACTCATACGCACCACCAAAAGAGATCACTACAAGACACCCCTTGACAACTCTCAAAACAGCAAAGAACTCTTCACCATCATTAATGAACTAGCCAAACCCAAAGCCAGCAACATAGACCCCTCACACACACAGCCCCTATGTGACGCCCTCTCCAACCACTTCCACCACAAAATCCTGGACATCCACAAACAGCTTCATACCACACGCACCCACCACACACACCCCTCACTCACCCAACTCAACCCCCACTCATGACCCTCCCACCACATTCACCACCTGGGCCCCCACAACACACGAAGAAACTGAAAAAACCATGAACTCCATCCACTCCGGATCCTCCTCTGACCCCTGCCCACATCGCATCTACAACAAAGCCAGCCCAACCATCGCCCCCATACTCCGCGACATAATCAACTCCTCTTTCGA
Source organism: Pleurodeles waltl (assembly GCF_031143425.1). Lineage (NCBI taxonomy): Eukaryota > Metazoa > Chordata > Amphibia > Caudata > Salamandridae > Pleurodeles > Pleurodeles waltl. The sequence continues at coordinate 1,276,856,536 of NC_090446.1, read as the reverse complement.
CTCCGCCACCTACCCAGACCCATGGAAACATGCAGAAATCACCGCTCTCCTAAAAGAAAAAAAACTAAGCCGACCCGGAGACCCTCTCCAACTATCTCCCTCCTCCCTTTCCCCGCCAAGGTTGCAGAGAAACTAGTCAACGCCCGCCTATCCCACTTCCTCAAAGAAAATGACACTCTTGACCCCTCACAATCCGGGTTCCGCAAGAACCACAGAACGGAAACCGCCCTCATTGCATGCACTGATGACATCAGGACCAAAGTCGACAAAGGTGAGACCGTCGCACTCATCCTCCTAGACCTCTCCGCAGCCTTTGACACTGTCTGCCACCACACACTCCGCACACGCCTCCACAACATAGGAATTTTCCACAAAGCCTTAGACTGGCTCATCTCCTTCCTCACCAACCAGACCCAGAGAGTCCACCTTCCACCTTTCCACTCCACTGCTACCAAGATCATCTGCGGAGTCCCCCAAGGGTCCTCCCTCAACCCCACACTCTTCAACATTTACATGATCCCCCTAGCCAACATCCTCCGATCACACAGAATCACTATCCTCTCCTATGCAGATGACACCCAACTCATCCTCTCCCTCACCCGCAACCCCACCACCGCCAAAACCAACCTACACGCTGCTCTTCTTGACACTGCCAACTGGATGACGACTAACCACCTCAAGCTCAACTCCAACAAAACCGAGATTATCATCTTCGACCCCAACAAAACCATATGGGGCGACTCCTGGTGGGCCACCGCCCTAGGCCCCGCACCCATCCCTGCAAACCACGCACGCAACCTTGGCATCATCCTGGACCCCTCCCTCTCCATGACACAGCAAATCAATGCTCTAACCTCCTCCTGCTTCCACACTCTCCGCACTCTAAAAAATCCTTCAAATGGATTCCCCCAGAGACCAGGAAGACAGTCACCCATGCACTCATTAGCAGCAGACTAGACTACGTTAACGCCCTCTATGCCGGCACCACACTCAAACTCCAAAACAAACTCCGGAGAATCCAGAACACAGCCGCACGCCTCGTCCTTGGCCTCCCCCACCACGAACGAATCTCACCACACCTCAAATCCCTTCACTGGCTCCCCATAGACAAGAGAATCACATTCAAGATCCTCATCCTCGCACACAAATCCCTCCACAACACCGGCCCAACCTACCTCAATGACAGAGTGAACTTCCACACTCCCACCCGCAACCTCCGATCGGCCGACCTCGCCCTAGCCACAGTCCCCCGCATTCAACGCACCACCACAGGAGGCAGGTCCTTCTCCTACCTCGCCCCCAAAACCTGGAACTCCCTCCCCACTAACCTCCGCAAAACCAAAGACCTCCTGCTCTTCAGAAAGAACCTCAAGACATGGTTGTCCGAACAGTGACCTTCCTTGCCCCCCTGATCCCCACCAAGCACCTTGAGGCCCTCACGGTTGAGTAGCGGGCTCTGTAAATTTTTTGATTCATTGAAAAATGGGACTAACTCCAATATGTTGACATTAGACGTATCTAGCGTCAAAATTTAATTATGGAGTTAAGTTTGCGCCAAATTTGCGTAAAAAAAAAATTATGCAAATTCGGTGCAAACAGAGTATAAATATGCCCAAAGTGTTTTGTTTCAGGTTATCAAATTTGTTAGCAAGTGTTGACACTTTTCAAACACTCACCCCCAGTCATAGACCTGCATTTAATCCTTTGTTAATTTGCTCACCACGTCACCCCTGTTTGGACCCAGCCATATGCAAATCAGTCTTGTCCCTGCTGCCCATGGCCAGAACTGCCAAGTCAGGTCCTCCTTAGAACCCCTCATCGGCCAGGCTAGATTTAATCCATTGGCACAGCGAGCAAGGGACCTACGCCTGCGGCCAGACCCTGTGGCCAACTCCCCTAACCCCACAACCCCACGCTGCACTCAGCCCTTAGGGGGTAGTTGGCCACAGCCTGTCTCTCTGGGTGTGAGAATTAGTGTGAGACAGTGTATCTTGGGGTGAGAGTGGGTGTGAGCGTGTCTGGGTGTGAGAGAGGGTGCATCAGTCTCTTAGTGGATACGTCAATTTCTGTGTGGGTCTGTGAGTGGGTTCAGGAAAGTTTCAGTGGGTCTGTGAGTGGGTGCATGAGCATCTGAGTGGGTATGTGAGGGTGTGTGTGAGTATCTGGGAGGGTCTGAGTGGGTTCGTGAGGGTCTGAGTGGGGCTGTGACTGGGTGCGTAAAGGTCTGAGTGGGTGTGTGAGTGGGTGAAAGAGATTGAAAAAGCTCCCACTAAGCAAAAGCAAACAGCTATGTCCCAGGGATGGGAACTCTGGGACACAGCAGGAGCCGTAGCTCCCCTCCAACAAGCATAGCCATGGGGAGGTGGTGGTTCCTGGGGCTGGGGGTGTCAGAAACGGACCCCTCACACTCTATTTACATATAGCACTGGGGAGATGGGGCTGCAGGGGAAATGCACGGCTCGCACTCTATTTAAATATAGCCCTAGGGAGGTGGTGGTCCCCGGTGCTGTGGGGGGGGGCAGGGCAGCCCCCCCATCCATTTTGAATATAGCCCTGAGGAGGTGGAAGTCCCCGGAGCTGTGGGGGGGTTGCTATGTATATAGATATATATACTCACTAAAAAAAACAAAGGTTACAGGGACGCTATAGTTAGGTTCAGATTTTACAGACACAAAACCATAGAAATTCAGCTGTTATAGTTAGTTATTTCAAGTAACTATAACTCGATTTTATTCACAGCAAACAAAACAGTTGTTTTGTTTGCTGTGAATAAAATCTTGATCTTCATACAGAGGTGTCCTGGTTCTCTTCGGATTTGGAAAGCGTGTTTGCTATAATATACATATATGTAACCCAGTGGCAGTGGCAGTCGCCCTAGTTGTAGTTATGGTTAGGATCATGTTTCCATAGAAAGAGCATTTTTTACTTGCCTAAATCTTTGGCGTCTTTTGACGAATCTTCATGAAATTTTCCCAAAAAAGTGCAGCGGTTATTATTGATGTGCACAGAAAGTTTGGGGGAGATCCATCAAGCGTGGGCCAATAAAAAGGGTGTGTGGAAAAAGATGTGTTTCCCATGTTAATTCTCATAGGACCTTTAGACATTTAATTGGTGTAAATCAGTTCAGCAGTTTTTGAGAAATTTAGGGAATTCCAAATTTGTATGTCTCTTGCTCCGGGGATTTCGGGATTATTTCGTGAAAATGAGTGAATTTTCACGAATGCGCGTGCGAAAAGAAGCACTGTAATTGGCTGATTGGAACCTGACTAGAAAATTGTGGCTGCCATTTTATTTCATAGGACACGGCCCCCGGGGGATAAAAATCCAAATTGAAAGTGGCATAACGGGTCAGAGTTAAGGGACCCTGACCCCTGGAGTGTGATATAGGTGTATTTTAGGGTTAAATTATGGGTTCAAAATAATGTTTCGTTGCCATGAGTGATATTTCAGAAAAATCATGAATTGTCACATTTTTCTGCAAATCATCCGCAATATATTTACGATTACGAGAAAATTTGAAAGAAAAACCACAGACTCATTCATACACTAATTCATTTACTCATACATGCACTCAGAGACTCATGCGCCCACTCACACACCCACTCAGACACTCATGCAGTCATTCAGATCCACTCATAGACTCCCACACTCACTTGCAGCCAAGTCCTTATAATCACCCAACCCCACGCCACACATGGCCTTTGGCCGTGCACAGCGCAGGTTCGCTAGAGGGCCTGTCTCTGTCAATGGATCTGTGAGTGGGTACGTAACTGTCTGAGTTGGTCTGTGAGTGGGTGTGTGAGGGTCTGACCGGGCTGTGAATGAGCACATGAGGGTCTGAGTGGGTCTGTGAGTGGGTGCGTGAGTGTCTGAGTGGGTCTGTGAATGAGTAAAAAAGAGAGTGTGAGGGAGAGGGATAGAGATTTTTTTAGGTTTTTGTATATATGACATATTTAGAAAGAGATATTTCAGGACAAATTAAAAAGAAAAATGTATTTGTCATTTAAAAAGAGTAAGATTATCTTTGAGTATGAGACTTAAAGATTTGTAGTAAAAAAGGGGGAAACAAGTCTAGCTTGTCTCGAACCTTTCATGCTGGGTATTGGTTTATTTTTATTTTTTGCATCAGGGAAGGCAAAAAACGCTTTTTCTATGGACACATGGTCCTAACTTTAACTACCTAGTGGTGACCGCTACTAGGTTATATATCTATATATATATATAGCAAAAGTTACAGGGATGCTATAGTTAGGAAAAAGAATTAAAAAAATACATAGAAGTTCACTTAAAAAACCAAAGGTTACAGGGACGTTATAGTTAAGCTCACATTTTAAACGTACCAAACCATAGAAATTCACCTGTTATAGTTAGAGTTATTTCAAGTAACTATAACTCATGCCCTAAGCTAACTATAACAAGTAACTTAAACAGATTTACACCAAATAAGAAAAAGGTCGCTTCTTGGACGAAGAGCTACCTTTCTGCCAAATTTGGTGAAATTCCGTCCAGTAGTTCGGCTGCCATTCCTGACCAAAATCCCTACGGAAAAATGCATGGACAAAAATCATTTTGGGACCCCACTTTTTCTTGCCCCCGCTTGATGGACTATCCCGAAACTTTCCAGACAGACCCTGAAGTGAGAGTCGTATTTTTTGGGGAAAATTTCATGAAGATTCATCAAATGACTGCAAAGTTGATTGACAAAACAAAAAACACTTTTTCTATAGAAACTAGGTCCCAACTATAACTACCTAGTGGCGACTGCCAGTAGGTAATATATATATATATATATATATATATATATATATATATATATATAAAACCTACTGGTGGTCGCCACTAGATAGTTATAGTTAGGACCATGTTTATAGAAAAAGCATTTTTTCACTTGCCTATATCTTTGGCATTTCTTGACGGATCTTCACAAAATCTTCACAAAAGTGTGCTGATAATTCATGCAAAGTTTTAGGGTGATCCATGAAGCGGGGGCCAAGAAAAAGGTGTGTGTGTCAAAAGACATGTGTTTCCCATGTTAATTCCCGTAGGAGTTTTGAACAAGACTACAGCCTGCACCGCTGGACAGAATTACACCAAATTTGACATAGAGCTAGATTTTGTTCCGAAGATTATGCTTTTGGTTATTTGGTGTAAATCAATTCAGTAGTTTATGAGAAATTAAATATCCAAATTTGTATATCTGAGGTCGCAAATAATTTGTGAATATTCGTGAATTTTCACGAATGCGCACATGAATAGAAGTGCTGTAATTGGCTGGCCACAATCTAAACAGAAAGTTGTGGCCGCCGTTTTAAGGTCCCAGGATATGGTCCCTAGGGCTGAAAAACAAAATGAAAAGTAGCATAAGGAGTGTGATATAGGGACGATTGAGGGTCAAATTATAAGTATGATTTTTCTTCACCATGAGAAATATTCACAAATAATCAAGATTAATCAAGAATAATCCAGAATAAGCAAAAGAAAATAAGGAAAAAAGATTCACAGTCTCTTTCATACACTAATTCATTCACTCATACATGCACTCAGAGACTCATGCGCCCACTAATGTACACACTCAGACCCACTCATGCACCCTCTCCATAGACTCCCACTCACTTTCAGACCTACTCAGACACTCACGCACCCCTCACTGATCCACTGACAGAGACAGGCCCTGTGGCCAACCCCTGCTGCGCACAGCCAAAGGCAGTGTGCGGTGCAGAGATGGGTGGTTATAAGGGCTTGGCTGCAGAGGCTGGCCACAGGCCAGGCCCTGCTGCCAACTCTCATCATGCACGTGCCTGTGTGTGGCAATGGTTGGATTAACGTATACTAATTAAAATTACATTTAAAAAAACATAGAAATTCACTGAAAAAACCAAAGGTTACTGGAATGGTATAGTTAGGTTCTGAATTCACTCATACAAAACCATAGAAATTCAGCTGTTATAGAGTTATTTTAAGTAACCATAACTCACGCCCTAAGGTAACTATAACTTGTGCCTTCGCCATGCACAGCTAATTACTCCACGTATTATATAATTGATGACACCTTCTATGGCATCTTTGATCTTATCACTGCAACATTTGCAATAAAATTATTGATGAAAAAACTGCATGGTGAGCGCGCGAGATATAGTTACCTTCGGGTGCGAGTTATAGTTTCTTGAAATAACTCTAACTATAATTGCTGAATTTCTATGTTTCACCTTAGGTCACAGTTTTGTGCGATAACTCTAACTATAACTTCTGAATGTTTATGGTTTGAAGTGTGAACCTAACTATAATGCCCCTGTAACCTTCAGTTTTTTAAGTAATTGTCTCTGCTTTTCTAAATTCTATTTCCTAACTATAACGTCCCTGCAACCTTTGTTTTTTTCGGTGAAATTCTATGTTTTTTTAATGTTAGGTAATTTTAATTACTTTACATTAATCCAACCCCCTATAACCACCCAACATTGCTGTGTGCGGCGGGGATTAACCGCAGGCCTGGCCTATGGCCAGGCCCTTCTGCCTACCCGCGATAACAACCCAACCTTGCACCATGCACAGCCCTTAGATGTGCACGTCCGGGGTTGGCCACAGGGTCTTATCTACCACCAACCCCACGCCACACACAGTCTTTGGCCATGTACAGCAGGATTTACTGCAGAACCTGACCTACCCCTATAAGCACGAAACCCCACACCACTCATGAAGTTCTTCTTTGTTGGTGGAGATGTGATCATATGCCTGTGCATCAAAAACATGTCTCCATAATCGTGGGGGGGAACACGCAAGGGGGATCCTTTCAGTAAGTGTCCATCATCCTGGGAAAATGAGGGGAAGGAGTTGCATACAACTAATCTATATGAGGTAGGTCCAAAAGGGCAGGGCTTTTAGGCCATTTTATCTACTTGTAGTTTTTAAAAGAGAGAACATGATCTCTGGTCTCAGCAGCATTTGACAAGAAAGAACCCTCTTATCACAGTCGGTACATGAGATATTGTGCTTGAAAAAAGCAAGAACGCAAACACCTCCATCAAGGTGTACAGATAACTTTTCAAGGTGGAAATGCAGAAAAACACACTTGCTTTGCCTTCACCATGCGCAAGAAATTAGGATGATTAGTACTTTACAGAAGAGCATCTTAAAATTGGGCACCTGTTTTGTTTACATATGTAAGTGCTTCCCATTGAAGTTTAATTTCTGTGAAATGAGCATTGTGCCTGAATTAATCCTGCCCTGAGTATTTATCCAAGAAGAGGCCACCGTTTTGGTCAGAATGTCTACACAACAGGAGTATTTTCTACTGGCTAATTAGTAAGTGCTACCTGGTTGGGTAAATGTATAGTACATCTCCTACACTACAGCTGGGCAAAGGACACCAAGGTAATGTCTCCAGGGACCGTGTGTGTCTCTAACTTTGCCCATGTAATTGTTCCTCGAGCGTGTTCATCAGATAACTTTTCATTGTGGAACTGTAGAGAAAACTAATTTGGATGATTTGTACCTTATAGAAGTAATTGCTTCTTTGTTTTGGTGGAGATGTGATCATATTCCTTTGCAGCAAGAACACATCTCCAAAAACATAGGGAAAGGCGCTCGGGGGCCTTTTAGTAAACTGTCCATCATTCTGTGAAAACGCCAGGAAGTCGTTGCATAACACTAATGTATATGAGTAGGCAAATGGGTAGAGTTTCTAGGCCATTTTACGTACTTGTAATTTTTAAAAGGGAGAGCACAATCTCTGGTCTTGGCAGCAGATTATAAGAAAGAACCCACTCGTCACAGTCACTACATGAGATATTGCCCTCGAAAAAAGCAAGGATGCAAACACCTCCATCAAGGATTACAGATAACTTTTCATGGTGAAAATACAGAGAAAAACATGTGCAGGGACCGCAAGGGAAGCCTCAAGTACCCCACAGTCCCAGCCAGCTCCCCGCCTCCTGCAGAGGTAGCATTGCCCCTGCATGCAGGAAGTTGCTGGAAATACAGCTCCCTGCATGTGAGAGCAATACTTTCATCTCTTTCCCTGCCTGTATGTTTGCGGTCAGGGACAGAGATGAACTTTGCTTCCAGCAAGCAGGTAGAGTGTTTTATTTTGCTTGGTGGGAGCTATTACAGCAAAAAGCAAACAGCTATCTCCTGAGGCTGGGCACCTTGGGAGAAGCCGACCCTGGGGATGGTGGTCCCCAGGGCCGTATTTGGCCTAAGAGGGGTGCCGCACCCCTCCCTCTTTAAAAAATAGTATTTGGCACCGGTGAGGTGGTGGTCCCCAGGGCATCTCAATGTTCCAGGAGGGAGTTCCATGTGGCTCCCCTCATTGTTTGCAATAAGTCCTGGGGAGGTAATGGTCACCACGGATTGGGGTGGTCCATGCTGCCCCCCTATATATTGTTTTCTGCAGCCTTGGGGAGGTGATGGTCTCCTGGGCATAATAATGCCCTTGGAGGGGGGCTACAAGTGACCGCTCTCCTTTTTTTCGCAAAGCTCCAGGGAGGTGGTGTTCACCGGGGCCTTGGGGGTCCACACAGTCCCCCCTACATATTTATTTACACGTAGCCTCGAGTTGGTGGTGGTCCCTGGGACATGAAAAAAACTTGGAGGTGGGCTCCGTGCGCCCCTCCATTTTCAAAAATAAGGTCTGAATGCCCTGGGACCTGGTCCACCTGGGGGCTACATAAAAAACAAGGGGGGAGACCATGCTTGTTTTTTTAAATTCACTGCTAAATTCACGAATATTCATGGATTTCCCTCGTGAATTAAAAATAAATGCTTTTTTGCCCTGACAGGGTTCCACGGGGACCCAGGATCAAGGCTAGGGGCTAGGGTATTTGTACCCTGCCCCCTTTTCTTTTTTTTGTTGTATTTTTGTTCTGGGAATCAGCTGAAGCCAAGTCCCAAAATGGCTGCCAACAATTCCTGGTTGAAGTGTTTGTGGCCAATCAGATCTCTGCATGAGATTGGGACCATTTGTGTATTCATCGCAACTCTAGATATACAAATTTGGACTTCCTTTAATTTTTCGAAAACTAGTGAATGGGTTTATACCAAATAACAAAAAGCATGAATTCAGGATAAAGAGCTACCTTTCTGCCAAATTCGGTGTAATTCTGTCTAGCGGTCCGGGTAGTTGGGTCTAAAATCTCTGTGGGAATTAACATGGGAAATTCATTTTTTTGACCCCCCCCTTTTTCTTGGCCCTCTGCTCAACGGAACACCCCAAAACTTTCCATGCACAACAACACCCAACTTGGGACCTAAAATGAGCTGAGGCCAATATCCTAGCTCTGTTGCCGCCGGTCAGCCCTTCTAGCTTGTGGTTGGAGACCAGTCCTTTGTCCACCTCCTTAAGCAATTCTGATAAATTCTTAGCCTCCTACTGGGTTTGGAGCCAGCCTTACTGGAGAAAGGCAAAAAGGAGGCAGGCCTAAATGTGAGGTTTATCTACCATTGACAAAGTAGGCATCCTTTGATGCTCAAGAAGTGGCTGGGGACAGCCCTCAGGCCATCTTGTCAAGGGAGGAGACATTCCCCTCAACCCAGAGCCCTTTACCCCACTGTCCGGGAGCTTTGGACTTCTCACCACAGGGAAGCCATCAGGGGACACGTAGCTGGTGAATACTGGCATAAAAGCCTTTTGGTTTTAGGCAGGAAAATTACAACTTTCTTAAAGGATAATTTCAAAACTGAATTTGTCACTTATTAACTGTAATATTGTAAACCACTGTTAATGTTTGGGAGAGACAACCTTGCTACAGAAAAAAAACAACTTTGGAGGTTTCTTCACTGCCAGGACATGTTAAACAATAACTACATGCCCTACTATGTGCTCACCCCTTTGGGCTTTTAAGTTCTACTCCAAGGGTGACTTATACATATTTAAAATGAAGGTTTAGGCCTGGAAAAAGGTTTATTTTGAAGAGCTGAAATGACAGTTTAAAACTACACACTCAGGCAGTGGGGGCAGGCCTGATACATGCAGCCCACTTCAGGTGGAGGTAGCACCATTTACTAGGGAGGTATACGTAAATTAAAAGTGCAATGAGGTGTATGCCAATTTTACTATATTTACAAGGATAGCACAAGCACTTTACCAGTGGTTAAAATGTGTAAAGTACACAGAGTTCTACAGCCAACAAAAATATGGCTCAATGAAAAGGAAAGAAATCACAGGTGACCCAGAAGAAATGGCAAATTTCCAAACATGCCCCGTCTGCCAAATGCTACAGTGAAATTTGATGAGCTTCCTTGCTCAGGCGATGGAAACTGGACAAAATACCTCCTCTACAGTGGCGCTTGTCTGTTCTATGCCTCTCTGACTCTAACTGTACACTGATGCCTCAAGCTCCTAGGCCTCTTGCTTGGAACAGAGAAAACCCTTTTCCTCCTCACTCCTCCCCCATCTGTGAGGCACCTAACCATACCTATATAAGCATCCCTGTAGGCAGGCAGTACCACGATGGCCAACAAGGTGATGTGGCCCATTCTGACCCCTAAGTCAGGCCTCCATCCCCAACCCAGGAAGGAAACCCAATGTTAAATATTTATACAGCAATCAAACAGCAATCAAACAGCAATAAAGTGGAAAAAACAACACAAAATCCCAAACCAATTTAGAACAATAGAGTAAAGTTTAAGGATAAAACAACACCAAACAACAAATATCAAATCACTAGACCCAGTTATGAGTGTTTAAAGTTTTAGATGAAAATAGCACTGAAAAGCACAAAGCACCACTGGGAGTTATTTGGTTGCACTGGACTGGGGCAAAGTCACAAGTTGATGGTGACTGCAATGGAACACGGGTCAGATACCAGGACCAGGTTTGTCCCCCTTGAGTGACCTTTTCAAGCCTGTGGTAAGAGGTGTCGTTCATGCTGGTCGGGACTGCAAGGAGTTTGATGTCAGCATTAGGAGCAGGTCAGGCATCCCAGATGGTCAGTGTTGTAGCATGAAGAGCCTGTTGTTTCTGGGCCTTTGCTTTGGTGGTTGACGTGGGCTGTCACTGTCAATGCAAAGGGCAGGCCCCACTTGAGCTTCATGTTGGCAGTCATCAAAAGGGAGATGTTTCTTGCCGTGATAAGGTCACTTCATAGTTACGAAGAGCCCAAAACTTCTGTATTTTCACCTTCAGTTCAGGAGGCGTACACCCTGATGCCAGCCAAGGATCCAGGATTGGAGTGGCACATCATGGGGATGAAGACTCACTTCAGCAGAGGCCAGCAGATAGGGTCAGGCAGAACCAGGTAGGTCCACATGGTTCTTGTCAGCCGGGTAGTGGCAGAGAAGCCTCTTGAAGCTTGTTGTTTTCCTGTATCTCAAACAGAAGGTCAGTCAGCTTTAGGAGCCTGGGTTCAAGGTAAACAGGTCCAATTGTTCTTCTTCAGACTTCAGGGTAGTACTTCTTCTAAATCATTCTCAAGTCCAGGAGTGTTCTGATAAGAGGTTTTGAAGCTGCCACCTTTATCTCCAGTGGCAGCCTGTGGGTGGGGGCTGCCCTCTTTCACATATCTTCCCCTTTCCTGGGTTTGGCTCCAAACTGTCTAGGGTAACAAAGGGCAGGCAGGCCTATGTGTGAGCTGCATTCTGCAATTGTCAGTGGCAGAGAAGGCTGCCCTTAGAAGTCTGGAAGGGGTGTGCAAAGCGGTGAGACTAGCCTTGAAGCAAAGGAAGGCTGAGTCCAAACACCACCGCACATCCTGCTCAAGAGAACAACATCCTGATTCACACCCAAAGCCCTTTTTTCCCATGTATGGAAGCAGCACACACAACACTGTAGGTGAGCCATTCACAGTCCAGTCTTGTGACCCTGTACACTGGCAGGAAGGCACATTTGGTTTAGGCAGAAAAATGCTAACTTTCTAAAAGGGGCATTTTCAGAATGGTAACCTAAAATCTGACTTTACAATTAAAGAACATTTTAAAATACAATCCATTGAGTGTAAACAGCATTTCTCTATCTGGTCCCAAACTGAAGTTATCACCTATTAAGTGCAATAAGGTAACCCAGTGGTAGTCTATGGGACATATATCAATATAGCAGTAAACAAAACTTTAGAGGTTTTTCCTTCCAGAACATGTAAAACCTGATCCCATATATCATATTTTTAAGTACTATGCACCCTTTCCTATGAGCCTTTAGGGCCTACCTTAAGAGTGACTCATTAGTTTTAAAAGTGATGGTTTAGGCCTTGCAAAAAGGTTTCTTTTGCCATGTCTAAATTACACTTTGAAACTGTACTACAGGCTACACTGGCAAGTTTAAAACCTGTTTTAAATGGCTACTTTAGTGGGTGGCACAGGGGGTGCTGCAGCCCACTAGTAGCATTGAATTTGCAGGCTCTGGATACATGTAGTAATATATACAAGGGTCTTTCAAGAAAATTAAAGGTGCCAAGCAGGTGTAAGACATTTTTGTTTTTTTAGGCAGGAAAATGTCAAATCTGGCCCTTTAGTTTTTTAAGCAGGAAAATGTCAACTTTCTAAAAGTGTTATTTCCAAAATATTAATACAAAATCTGACTTGGCCATTAAGTTTGGTTTAAAAATTACCATTAAAATGAATCCTTGAAATATTTTCAAACTGAATGTAGCACTTAGTTGTAGTATCGCAAAACAAGTCTACCTTTCATACACAATTCCACAGCCCACCACCTCAGTTTTAAATAGTCTCACCACCATCCACACAACCAGACCCAAAAATATTTCTTCTAAGCCTTTTGGGGGAAGACCATGTTAAACAAAAAACACACTTTCAATGTCATTCAACAGTTAAGGCCACCAACAAAGAACAATACTTCCTCTCCAGCAGTACAAACTTACCTGACCTCCAAAAATGATTCTTTAGACTGCCTAAGGATAAATCCTCATTCCATTAAAAAACAAGCACCACATATTTGACCTATTAATAGACGCAGAACCTGACTTACTTTACATAACTGAATCATGCCTAGGGAAAGATGTGGCACAGGTATTGCATGAAGCTGTTTCACCAAGGGCTGTTTCAGCAGGCTATCTAACTGTAACACAAAATTGCTTAGGCAAAAGAGGAGGCGGTGTAGCCATCATAATTAAAGAAACAACAAATTTGACCAAATCTGAGGATGTTTCTTTACAGAGTTGTGAGGCCCTCCATGTCAGAATTTACCCTCCCCCAACCTTTTTGTCTTAATTTCTCAGACACATTGCTAGATACAATCTCTAACCTTTTTCATTTACCCATATCTATGCATTCTTGGTGACCTCAACATATGGTTTGACAATCCTAATATGCCACACCCTGAAACCATCCTCACTGGCATAGACATACACAACCTACAACAGCTCATTTCCAATCCCACACACATTGCTGGGCACACATTGGATATCATCTTCGCCATCCCAGACTTAGTCACATTCCAAAGGATTACTCCAATCACATGATCAAACCACATCCTCATTGCCTTCCAAAACAAGACACTACAATACACCTCATTTAATATCATCTTGCCCTCGATTACATATCGACCTTGGAAGAAGCTGAATTTGAAGGAACTAAAAAACCTGCTTACCTCCAACATAGATCTGGTTACAATCAATTCTGTATAAACACTCTATGGATGGCTTTAGAAAGCTTTTAATCTCTAATTCCTCTGAAAATAAATTGCTAAACTTCAACACAACTGGCTCAAAACAAACAATCTTCACAATACGAAATGACCACACAGAAACAGCAGAATGAACAAGCCAACATCAAGAAGACCAAAAAACCATACCATTTCAGCTGAATACACAATGCAAAGTGTGCCAATAAAGAATTTTATAGCATACTCACAGAATTCAGAAGTTAAACCGCATAGAGCTTACCAATCCTATTTCTCAAAGCTGTTGTGACAAACTGGTAAATCATTACACCACTTATTGAATTATTCCTTAAACAGCAAATAAACCAACAGCCCCACCCCTTTTCCAACAAAATCCTCCAGGGAAAGGCAAATACCTGAAGGGTATATTTATGAGTGGTTTGCTCCATGCTTGCACCACACTAATCCCTGTTTTGCCTTACTCTTCACAAGGGAGGCATTCCATGGGCTTTGTGTGAGTGTTCCCATGTAACGTTCATGGTTTTTGACACATTTCCAGACTTACCAAACCTGGTAAACCTGGGAATGCACCTCAGGAGAGGCGTAACGAGGAGAAACATCTTCATTTCTCCTTGTTTGTTCCTCTCTCTATGTGTGCTGCATTGTGCAAAGAGGAAAAAACATCATTTTTTTTGCAGGAAAGTGTCCCTTCTTGCACAAAAACAATTCTGCATGCAACATTCTGCTTTCAACTTCAGCTGTCATCCTAGTGAGAACACTCATCTACAACGAAAGGAGGTTCCCCAGAAGATTTTAAAAAGCATTCATGTGCCTTTTATTAAAAACCTAATCTGGAGAATCTAGACCCCTACAACTACAGACTTATAACAAACAGATCATTCCTGGACAAACCTATGAAAACCATAGCTTTCCCCAGATGTCACAGTTCATTGAAGACAATTCCATACTTTCCAATTTCCAAACTTGATTTCATCCAGGAAGAGGCACTGAATGGGCCCTTATATTTATCTGGGATGATCTAACCCCCCCCACAGTAGACCAGATTGGTGATGCTGCTCTTCTTCTCTTGGACCTTTCAGCAGCTTGCTCACAGTGGATCATAGCACCCCAATCCAAAGACTTTAAAAAGCTAGAATAGAGGGCATGGCTCTCACTTGATCACATTGTACATACACAAAAGAACACATGGGGGATCATTATGAGTTTGGCGGATGGAAAAGGCAGTCTCTCAAGCTCCCACAGTCAGGTTGCTGCTAGTGTGGCCGGTTTCCTGCGGGCCCCTTTAGGAGTTTCCCACTGGCCCAGTGGGAAACAGCATACAACATTGATGCCGGCTCATAATTGAGTCGGAGGCAATGCTGCAGTGCGTATGGTGCACCGGCACACGTCCTGCTGTTCACTGTCTGCCCAGCAGACAGTGAACAGCATGATGGGGCTGGCCATGGAGTCCCTGCACAGCCCATGCCAAATGCATGGGCAGTGTAGGGCCACCCCAGGGCCCCCTGCACCCTGTCTCCACCAGCCTTTACATGACGGTGCTACCGCCATGTAAAAGCTGGTGGAGAATGGGGTCGTAATCCCTAGGGAGGCGCTGCTTGCAGCGCTGCCCTAGCGGATTAGGACCACCAGTCCCTCCTGTGGAGGAAAACTGGCGGTGCTGGCTGTCCGACCACGGCGCAACCACCACAGTCGTAAAGTGGCAGCCAGACTGCCGCTTTTGCGGTAAGGACACAGGCACACATCTCCCCTGCCTTGAGGGCCCTATACTGGTTACGAGTTGCCAGAAGATACACCTTCAAGTTGCTTTGTATAGCAAATAAACCAATACATGTCAAAGGACCACTCTCATCAGGAAAAACAATAATAAATATATTCCACAAAGAGACCTATGCTTGAGAATGGCTCCCTGCCTCAAAATTCCTACATAAAAGAAAAAAACTGGGTGTAATATCTTTTGCTGGTCAAAAGGCAAACTCTGGAATCCACTAACCACATGTATTAGTTCACCTGACAACCATTTCAGCTTCAGAAGATGAGTCAAGAGCTGTCTCTTCCCCACATGAATATACTCACAACACAACAGTGTACCACAACAGTACGCTCTGACATGACAAACTATGTTTTCCATGGTATGGAGATAAGGTTGTCATTATTCATATCATTGTACATTGAACTATGCTTCCTGTTACAAGCAGATACATTTATATAAGGTTAAAAATGTATATTGCACCACAAGATATATGTTTGGATCAGACCATGTCAACATTTGTGCTTCTATATAAATATAGGTGCATAAATAGAAGAGTTTGTGCTTGCTACTAAAAATGTAAGTGGCATGTGTCTATCTGTATGTATAAGCTAATTACAGTTATTGCAAAACAATTGCATACTTCACCACAAGATAAATACATGTGCACATTAAACCATGTTAAAGTTGCTACTTCCATGTATACATATGGGTATTTATACAGAGGGCTTTATTCTAGCCACTAAACCTTTACCAAGGACATGTTTTTATATGTATATATGTATAGATTAATTTCAGTTGCAGTGTTGTTATAAAAATACCTTTGTCCCATTCCTCCTCTGTTTGACTCTGACAAACTGACTTATCAGCCTTAAGAAGGTATGGCCCATCAGCTGAGATTCCGGACAGTTTTAACCTGGGAAGAGGGGTGCGCTAGGGCTGTGTCCTGGCCCCAATACTATTTCTTTTGTATATCAATGATTTAGGCTATGACTGAAAAAGATTCGGATGCCCCCTCAATTGCTAATAAAAAGGTTCCAGTCTTACTTTCAGTGTATGACACTGTATTACTCTCTCGATCTTCTACTGGGCAAACATACTGTTTCAGGAGTGTGGTATTTTTATAGGGTCACTTGGTCTTGTCACCAATCGATCCAAAATGTTTATTATGGCGTGCGGCCCTGGGCACCATAAGATGCGAGGAGTACATAAACAAGGTCACCCTGTCCCTAATACTCAGCAATGTTCGTATTTGGGTGTTTTTAATGCAAGGGGTGTTTAAGGACCGTGTACTGCCAAAGTGCACCAGATGTTTGTGAGATCAGCAGGGTACATCTTTAATTTAATAAATAATTCACAAAACTGGCACTCCTGTCACAGAAATGTATTAAAGTATCTCTATTGGTGCAAAGGGAACTCCTATTCAACACATGTCTCAAAATAGATACAGCACTCCCAGTTAATTGGATTGAGAATGCCTTCCCGGAACATTAAGCCTTGATGAAGTTCACATAGAGTGAAACGCGTTGGCTGCAGGCTGCAAAACATATTTGTGAATAAGAATGATCAAAGGAATTATGTTATGGAAAATCTTCAATCAATAAAGGACATTGCTTTTTAGAATTTGAAGGACTAATAAAGAATCTTTGCAAAATACATAAGGACAATTTTTTGTGACGTGTTTCCTGTTTGATGAATACTAATGTTGGGAGTGCTGGATCTATTTTGAGACATACATCTTTAACTTAGCCTTCCACATCCATAAGAATTGTGTCTCATCTGCTGGTGGTGTACAGAAAAAAGTGTTTCCCTATTGTCACCTATGGGTCGGGTATATGGGGTTTTTCAAATATCAATTCTCTCCAGGGAGAAGAAAAGAGGGTGCTCTGGTGGCTCTTGGATGTCTCACTGTCAGATGCACCAGGAGCTTTGGGTTGAGTATGTGAATGATATTATTAAAATGGCTCATCTGGTCTTGTGGTGCTTACTTTGGGAGAACCCACACGCTTCATTTAACAGGGAGATCATCACTGATTGCCTACCATGTGAAAGAGGACTGAGTATCTGCTGGCTGAAATACATCAAGACTCAATTGACGAACTAGGGGAGGCCGGCCATCTTTTCCAATCCCACTGTATGACAAAATCCAATATGGTTTGGGTGATGAACACGTTGAAGGCGATGAGGTGTTGTCAAAGAAAGGAATTCAAAACTACTAAAATTACTGTAACGGTGTAACCGTGCTCCAAACCAGACCGGCCTTGGAGCCATATCTAGAGTGAGTAGACAGTACCTGGAATAGAATGCTATTAACCTGATTCAGGTTAAGTTTTGTGAGATGGCACCTTGGTTTTTCACTTTCCAATTTGATCCAACTAAAATATTAATATGCCCATGTGATGGGTGCTCCCCATGGAATCTGCTTAAATTTGCCATTTTTTTCCACTATTATTCTGTTTTCTCTAATAGGTTTCATTAAGGATTGGGGAATTAGAAGTTGTGGTGCTGTCCTGGCCTTTTTGACTTAAGGGAGCCGGGGCCAATATCCTAACACTGTTTCCACGAGTCAGCCTTATGGGAACACGTATTACAATGTTACCGCCGGTCAGCCCAACAGTAACATTGTAATACGCACTGCAGGGGCATCACTCCATGGCGTTGGCATCCTCCCTCTGAGTTTGGCTGTCCCACAGAGGGAACAACAAACTCATAATGAGCCCATAAGACAGTGTCACATATATAGGCTTACAGTCAATGGGGGTGCATTGTATGGAGATGCAAGAATCTGCTCAATCCGTTGAGATGCCTAGGGTTGTGCCCTCATGTCCAGGACTGTCATCTAGGTGGGTATCTCCTGGTTCCGGGGAGGAGGGTTCTTGTTGACGGAGAAATGAGAGGAACAGTCCCATATGTCCTTTGGGCATGAGTGCGGGGGCATCAACTCCTAGAATTTGGACTGCTGCTCTTGACAGTACCCCACGTCCTCCAGCCATGCCTGAATATTAGGTGCGGGTGTCTGGCCCCAATGCATGGCCACCCTACCTTTGGCCAGAAGGAGCAGCATAGTGGTAACTCGATGTTCGCTGGTTTGTGTGTCACTGATGTAGCCCAGCAGGCCCACCAAGAGGGTGTGCAGAGGTTGATGAACCATGGTCGTGTGGATTGTCCAGAACACTCCCTCCCAGAAAGTCGCCACTTTCAGGTAGTACCATGCTAGGTGAATGAAAGAGGCCTGGGGTAGGCTGCATCTGAAGCAGTGAGGGGGAAGAGGGAAGAGACAACCCCATTTTGAAAACCAGCATGGGAGTGTGGTAGAGGTGGTGGAGAAATTTAAAGTGCATTCAGTGCAATCTGTAATTTGGGGAGAATGTCTGTAGCTGATTGCAACAGTATGACCATTGTTTATCTGTAATGGGGGTGTCTGTGTCCACTTCCCACACTGTGCACGCTGGAGGTATCATAAGGGGTGCAAAGGACTGCATAATAGTGTAGAGGCGAGTTACTAGTTTACGAGGAAATGGTAAGCATGTGTCCCAAGATAGGCAGTGGAAGGGGACGCTGAGAAGGTATCATGGAGGGCACGGGTGGTAGCTCAGAGGTGTTAATATAGTAAAACGCCTAGCATGGTCGAAGTTGGTGATGACGTAGGATTGAGAGGCAGAATGAAGTGGTTCTCAGAGTACAGGGCCGAATATGTTATGATGTTGCGGTTATGAGCCCTCAATCTAGCACCTTTATCTTGCAGTGGTGGTATCAGCGGGCTATTACCAAATGGGATAGAAGGGGCATAGAGACAGGATAGTTTAAATCTCTTTCTCAGTCCCTCGCACACACAGCATACGGTCTCGACTGTATCTATGTCCACACTTGGGCCCTTTTAGGACGTGTAAAGCACTGTAGCCAGGGGCCATGGGGCTGCCTAGTCTGTTTCGGTACTAACGTTGGTCTAAAATGGTGTTGGATGTATCCAGTAATGCAGGTATTGGGCTTGAGTGTGTAGGTTGTATAACATCATGTTGGGTGCCCCCAGCTCCCTTTGGGCAGGCGGAAGTGTGAGGAGTTCCCATGATAAGTGTGGTTGTTTACCAGCCCAGATCAAGGTTATCATGGCGGACCTCATGCCCCTTAAAAATCTGGCTGTAAGTGGAAAGGGTATTTAAAGAAAGAGGTAGAGGAATTTGGGTGTTACCACCATCTTTGCAATTGCTGAACTTCCCGCAAGTGACAAGGACAGTTTAGTCCACGCAATAATCTGTCTCCCAACCATGTGATGGTATAACCATACTTCGCACGCCAGATTTTGTTTGGGTCCAATTTAGCCTGATGCCTAAGTAGTTCAGGGGGTCCGCCACTCAGGCTAGTGGGTTTTCAGTTACAAAGGGGGAGCAGCACAGACTTGGTCCAATTTATCTTAATGCCTTAGAGCCCACGGAAGCGTACCACTTTACATGTGGTGGGGTCTAGGTACTCCTGTGGGTCACAAGCATGTACGGTGGTATCATCCGCATGCATCAAAACCACTAGTCCCATCGTGGTGAAGCTGATGCCACGATGTACATGGTGTTACCTGAGTCTCACCAATAATGGTTCCATTGCTATTGCAAAAAGAATTGGCAATAGCGGACAACCCTGCCGTGTATTACACACAATCTGGAAAGAGTCTGACAGCTAACCATTCAGCCTCACTCGTGCAGTGGGGAGGGTATAAAGGAGTTGTATTTGGCAAATAAACCACAAGCTTAGGCCAGTGTGCGAGAGCAGTGGGAACAGGTAGGGCCATTCCAATGTGTCAAACACCTTTGTGGCATCCGGTAACGGTGATCTGAGGGTCTAGGTGATGCATAGCGGCAAAGATAGTGCAGAGATTATGTGATGTTGAGCAGTTCGGAATGAAGCCTGATTAATCAGGCCGAATTATTTTGGGCAATAGTGGCGGTAGTCGATTTGCAAGGATATTTGTGAAGATTTTACTATCAACATTGATCAGGGAGAGTGGCCTGTAGAAGTCACATAATGAGGCCGTTTTTTCTGGTTTGAGAAGTGTAACAATAACCACTCCCCTGAGCAATGTGCCAGTCTCAAGGGACTCTTAATACATTGCTAAGAGATACGGTGCCAACATGGGGGCAAATTCCTCATAAAAGGCACTGGTGAGGCAATAGAGCCCTGGCGCCTTAGCTCTGCGCAAGCTCTGGATAACTTGGACTATTTCCTCAGTGGTTATGGGTAAGACTAGATAAGCGCGATGAGCCCGGTCAAGTTGGGCAGATCTAGGGCTGGGGTGGCAATATATAAGTTGGAATAAAAGGAAGATATCACAGTTAGTAGCCCGATGGAGAGAATTCACAATTGAAATCATTATGCAGTAGTTCCATTATGTAGGAATTGTCCGCAGTGTGTAAAGCAGGCACACACATGACTTGCCTGGACAGTCTCCCTCCCTATAGTGCTGGGCTTGCACATTGTGATGCAGATAGGAAATCTCTCTAGCGGCTTCCTCCATGAAGTCCCACAGCTTGTCTCGAATAGCAGCCAGTAATGTCACATCATTGGAACGGAAGTACACCATCTCCAGATTATGAATGTTGAGCTCCAGTTGTGTGAGCCTCCTGCAGATGGCCCTAAGCACCCTCCCTGTTTGGCAATGGATGCATCCCATCTGACAACTTTGAAGGCCTCTCACAGCATGGAGGTCGACTGCACAGAGCCTACACTGTGTGCAAAAAATCTCCTTACGGATGTCCTCATGGGACTCAGCGTCCCAAAGCACACCGAGTGGCAAGCGCCAGGTTAAAGTACAAGGAGCAGCTTGGGGGATCAGCAATTCAAGCTTGACCGGGGTATGATCTGAGAGGGTGGGGGCAGATATGTCACATTTACAGTCCATGTCTGGACATCACAGGAGACTAGCCACTAGTCGATTCTGGACCATGCATTGAGGTGTGCTGTAAGGAATGTATCCTCCTGGTCATCTGCATGTGTATGCCTCCTTACATCTTGCAAGTAATTGTCTTGAATGAGCATGGTTAGTGTCAGCGCTGCTTTAGGGTGCAGGCTTCTGGATACTCCGGAACGATTCATCTGGTTGTCTAGTGTCACATTGAAGTCACCACCCCAGATTATAGATTTGGGTCCTAGGCCAGAGATCTGCCTCCACATCCAGGAGAAAAAATCAGGGTCATCCGTATTTGGGCCAAAAACTGCTGCTAGGATCACAGGCTGTCTGTGCAGTGTACCCATGTTGATAACGTAACAGTACTCCCTGTCTATAATAGTATGTACCAGCTGCCATGACCTTCAGATAGATTCCCGTAGAAATCAGAAGAACAGTCACCCACGCCCTCGTCACCAGCAGACTGGACTACGGCAATGCCTTCTATGAGGGAACTACGGCCAAGCTCCAGAGAAAACTCCAGCGCATCCAGAACGCCTCAGCACATCTTATCCTCAACCTCCCTCACCATGAACACATCTCAGGCCACCTCAGAGACCTCCACTGGCTCCCCATCAACAAAGGGATCATCTTCAAAATCATTATCCATGCTCACAAAGCCCTCCACGACACCGGACCAGCCTACCTCAAGATCGACTTAACTTCCACATACTGAAACGCCAGCTCCGCTCCGCAGACTTCGCCCTCGCAACAGTCCCTCGCATTCGCCACACCACATCCGGAGGCAGGGCCTTCTCCCACCTCGCCACCAAAACCTGGAACTCCCTCCCCACTGACCTACGCAAGACTCAGGACCTCCTGTCCTTCAGAAAACACCTCAAGACCTGGCTGTTCGAGCAGTAGCACCCCCTTTCCCCCCAGCACCTTGAGACCCTACCAGGTGAGTAGCGCGCTCAACAAATTGATTGATTGATTGATTGATTGATTGATATTGAGCGGTGCACAAGCATGCTGAGGTAAGATGATGTACAGTGATGGGAGCAGGGAAGAACATCTGAAACCAACAAGCATGATGAAACAATCCCCTTCTACCCCTTCCCACTCCAACCCATGAACATGGTTGAACAAATCTTGCCCCTTGCCAAATAACCCACATTCAGTTCAAAGGCACAGCTGGGAATCATCCCTGAAGATGGTGGGTATCTGGACAAACAGCCTAAACAGGTGTGGCTAGGTGACCGAATGGGGGAGAGTACACCCATTGGGTGGCACACAGCAGGCATGCTGAAGTGGCTCCAGCAAGAGCTCAATGGAGGAATTTTCTATTTTACAAAATATGAGTTGAAAGTGTCCATGATGGCATGACAGTTCTGACGGAGGCGACCAGGATCACGGAATACCTGGCACAGAAGGTCATCAGTCATTGTCACTATGATGGTTTGCATCAGTGGTGCGCAGCGAGGCCCCGGGAGACCATCTGCGTTTGGTTATGTGTTTTGCAAATTTAAGGGCAGATTTTGCGTCCATGAAGAAGTGAGTTTTGCCTTCAAAGGATACACAGAATTTTGTAGGGTACAGTATTGCATAGGAAATGGTAGCTTGTTGAAACATTTGTTTAGTAGGCAAGAATTCCTGGCAGAGTGAAGTCTGGATGAAAGGAAAGGTAATTTCCCTTATGTTGGGTCTTCAGGAGCTCACGTGCAAGCAGCAAGACTGTATTACGATCCCTATCATTCAGAAATTGCACGATGATGGGGTAAGCCGGTGTTCCTGGTGGAGGTCTCACTCTCAACGAATGATGAGCCTGCTCGACGATAAAGACTGGGGACAGGGCCTCCCCGAAAAGGTCACGGAACAGAGTTTCCACATAGTCCTCCATCTTTGGTATGGCTGAGGACACCACGACCCCCACAATTCTGAGTTTGCTGCACCTGGACCACTCTTTGAGGTATTCATTTTTAGCTTTGATTAGGTCATGGACTTTATCTGCAAAAGATGTTCTTTGGAGTCCCCTTGGGTATCGCCCGAATCTGATACACAATTCTCCAGTGTGTCCAGTCTTTTTTCATGCTTGTCCACACGTTGTTTAATGTGATCTAGGGAACTTGTGAGGATGTCTAGTTTCACATCAATTGCTTTTAAACTGATTTTCAGATTGACTAAGTTCTTTGTGATCAAAATCCCGGTGCTTCTCCCCCCAAGAACATTCCAGAGAGGCCCAAGCCGCCAACCTCAGTCCAGATTGCTTTTTTGAGAACCTCCACCCAGAAAGGGGAGCAGGAAGATGGGCCAGTAGTTCTTCAGATCTGCTGGGTCGGCAGATGTTTTTTTTCAGGAGAGGCCTCACTTCAGCATGTTTCCAGTCCTCAGGGAAGAAGGCTGTGGTGATGGAGATGTTCAGGACTTTTTGAGCTTGTCGCCAATCCCCTTGCAGTTGAAGAAGTGGTGAAGACATGGCTTGTGGGTGCTCCCGAGTGTACAGAGTTCATGATGGAGATTGTGGCTTGAGTTGTGCGAGGGTCCCAAGGAGTGAGCAGGTATTCAGGGCTTGTGTTCCTGGGTGTGAGTAGGCATATGCTGTCAGCGATAGGGTGACTAATGTCTTGTCATGTAAGAAGTCCGCCAGGGTGCCACTCAGTTCTTGGGAGTGGGTGATGTAGTTCCCTGTGGCTGCGGGGTTTGAGAACTCCTTCATGATGGCAAAAAGCTCCTTGCTGTGGTTTGTGCTGGATTCTGTGTGGTCTGCTAGAGCGTTCTTCTTTGATTCTCTCAGGAGGTGGTGGTACTGGTTGAGTGCCGTTTTGTAGTTAGTGTGGTCTTCTCTCTTTTCACTAGTACGGCACTTACTTTCTAGTTGCCGGAAGGTGCATTTGGAGGATTTCAACTCCGTTGTGAACAATCTGCCTCTTCTGGACAGTACTTTGGATTTGGCTGGATTGGTGGGGATGATTGTGACTATGCATTCTGTGATCCACTGGGAGAAGTTCTTTGCAATCTTGTCTGGGTGGGGTGATGTGTCTGGGAGGTCACTGGTCTTCTGATACCTTTCTCCAGTTTCTTAGTGTAAAGCTAGGGTGTGTGGTGCCAGGTTTGGTAGATCCTGAGATGATGAGTTGTACTCTGTAGTGGTGAGTCCAGGTGAGCAGTAAGACATGGTTGTTCTTGACTCTGTTGCAGGACATAAAAATGGGGTCGGGCATTCATCCTGCGATGTGGGTGGTGTCAGTGACAAGTTATTGGAGGCCAATGTTGTTCATGCTTTCTAGGAGGTCGGTTGTGTTGGTGTTGTTGGGGTCGTAGAGGTGGAAGTTAAGATCTCCTAGGAAGATGTAGTGCTCAGACTTGATGGCGATCAGGGCTATGAGGTCAGGGATGACGTTGCAAAAGTTGGGCCGTAGTCCAGATGGTCTGTATGCAAGGATGTCTCTAATGGAGCTTCTTCCATCTGTGTGAAATTGGAAATTGAAGTGCTCCATTATCGGGGTTGAGTCATCTGAGGAGGTTGTGCAGCGGATGGTGTCCCTGTAAATGGTGTCAATTCTACCGCTGTGTTTGTTGATTCAGTCCTTGTGTACTGATGGCTATGTCTGGCACAGAGGCAGGATTCAGCCAGTTCTCTGTAAGGAAGATGATATCCAGGGTGACAGATGAGATTGTGTCCCAGATCTCCCTGGTGTGTTTCCTGAGCGATCATGCATGGAGTAGAATGCACTGGTGTTGTGACATAGCAGTCTCATTCCGTGTGGCGGGCACAGTTGTATTTATTTTGCCTCCAGCATTGTTGGTTGCTTCGGTGTTGCAGGTGGAGTGGCAGTGCTGGCAGGAGAATGGTCCTCCAGTGGCACGGGGAGATGTGCGGCAGCAGTTGTTGTTGTTGATCCACCTGGGGCCAGGGCTTGGAGGTCTGTGACGGTGTAGCTGTGCAGGGTGGAAGAACAAGAGTTCCTGGCACCGGGTGCGGTCCAGGCACAGATGGGTGCAGGTGGGCTTGCCTTTGTGCATGTCTTTGGTGCATCAGCGGTGCAGCTGCTGCATGTGTCTGCTGCGTGCCTGTACTGTGGCCTCCATTAAGTATGTCCTGGGAGGAGGGAGATGCGCTGAGAGGTGGTGGGTGGGACTAGGAAGGTGGTAGGAAAATGGTTGGCTGGCAGGAGTGGCAAATGAGGGAAAAATAGGTAGAAGCACAGAGAACTGGGGAAAAGCAAGGAACAAGCAGTGAAAAACGAGGGAAAAGCAGGAGAAAACACTCCGAAAATGGGGGAAAGGAAGGAGAAAGCAGTAAAACAAAAAAGAAGGAAAGTGGGAGAAAGCCCACATAAAATGGGAAGAAGGAAGGAAAAAGCAGCAAAAAATTAGGCAAAAGCAGGAGAAATGTGGGAAAGGAAGGAGAAAACAGTAAAAAAAAAATGAAGGAAAAGCAAGAAAAAGCATTCAGAAAATGGGGAAAGGATGGAGAAAGCAGTAGAAAATGAGGCAAACGCATGATAAAGCACTAGAAAATGGGGGAAAAGGAAGGAGAAAGCAGTAAAAAAGGAGGGAAAAGCAGGAGAAAGCACTCAGATAATGGGGAAAGGAAGGAGAAAACAGTAAAAAATTAGGGAAAAGCAGAATAAAAGCACTCAGAAAACAGGGGGAAGGAAGGAGGAAGCAGTAAAAAAACAAGGGAAAAGCAGGAGAAAGCACTCCGAAAACAGGAAAAAGGAAG
The DNA here is from genome assembly GCF_031143425.1 of Pleurodeles waltl. NCBI lineage: Eukaryota > Metazoa > Chordata > Amphibia > Caudata > Salamandridae > Pleurodeles > Pleurodeles waltl. The sequence continues at coordinate 1,276,830,624 of NC_090446.1, read as the reverse complement.
GCGGAAGCAGTAAAAAAGAGAGAAAAGCAGGCGAAAGCACTCAGAAAATGAGAAGGAAGCAGAGCAATACAGCAGCACAGGAAAGCTGGCCCTGGAACCTGCACATAAAATACTGTTCTGTAATGTACATAGTACACATTCTTTGCAGCAGACATATTAACCCTCTGCACTACCATAATTGAGTCAAAACTGCCACTAGAAAAAAACCCTGATCTTTCTCCAGCAGGTACATTAATCACCAGAGTTATCTTGGCACTTTTATTGCTGCCTGAAAACTGTTTTATATACAAGGAACTCTGCAGTTCTTTTAAAACTGCTGCACTGCAAAACTGGCCCCCAGTAACAAAAGTGTCCCTATGGAGTTTATTGACAAAACTATGACGCATGATGGTACATGTGGGCTATCATCTTGTGTGATGGTTAAGGCAGGTCGCTCTACTGAAGTGATGGTGATAAACTTGTTATGAGTTTCATCTAGAGTATTATTAGCACCTGAGTTTATTTCCTCTGCCCTTAATACTTAGGCCCATATTTATACTTTTTCAGCGCCACATTTGCGCCGCTTTTTGACGCAAAAACAGCGAAAATTCACAAAATACAATTGTATTTTGCAAGTTTGCAGCGTTTTTGCGTCAAAAAATGACGCAAATGCAGCACTAAAAAGTATAAATATGGACCTTAATACTTTTACGGATCCTGATGCAAGGCTGGAGGGGGTAAATGAGGGTGGTTTCAATCACAAATTGAAGGGGGAAAACTGAGGGAAGCTGATAAAACCTTTTCAGGACAAAGAAGATTGTTTTAAAAAATAAGACGTACTTTTAATTCAGATATAGAGCCAAAGAATATTTGGATAGTTTAAATGGAAGAGATGACGTCTAGATATTACATTTTACTAAGAGCAGTTATACTATACGGATTTCATGCTCACTTATGGAGGAATAGGGTGTCATACTTGGTTAGTCTACCTATGGTTAGTTTGACTGCTTCATATCGATGGAGGAAGGGTTAAGAGGGATGGTTAAGGGAGAGGGTATGGGGGTTGCATGGTGTTGGGGAGAGTGGGTGGGGTTGAAAATGAGGAGGTTTGATATGGGGAGGAGAAAACTAAGGAGGAAATAAATTAAAGTGAATCAGAAATTAGCAGGTGAGGTGATTCGGCGAGTGTCTTTTTTTCAGCTGTTATAAAGCAATCTACAGTTTGTATTATACCATGGATAAATTGTTTAGAGTAGAAGACTTGATTCTAGATGTCCTTGCTGTGGAGTTAGTGATGCTGATATTTAACACGTTTTCCCGTTGTAGTAGATAATCCACCTTTTGGAGGAAAATTGCTGTCTTTTTGGGCACCATTTTAAAATCTTAGATCATACTCACTCCGCATTTGATATATTTGGGAGTAGATGCTCAATACATTACAGATACAGCTAATCTTTACCCACTTTTTCTGGCCACAGCAGTTGAACATATCAGTATTGCAGCAGATTGGTTAAAACCAGAGCTATCAGTTTATGGCCACTGGTTATCTAGATTCTTATTGAAATATTATATTGAACAGAGATTGTACCAATGAAAATAGAAAAGGGATGGGGAGCCAAGATCTAGACACCAGTGTTTGTTTGGCTGTACTTAGTGACTTTTTTATTGTTTTTTCTAATAATGTTGTAGGAAAACATAAAGCTGATGTTTGCTTTGTATTTCGTGATCATCCTTTATGCTATTTTTTAGTATGGCAGTTATACTGTAATATTTTTTCAGACTCGTAATGAACAAATGGTTTTGATTTTGATTTTGAGAGGACAATGTTATGTTGCTATCGTCCATTAGCAATTGTCAGGCAATTAATAATGTACTTTAAATCATGATTATCTAAGAGTATAATACATAGATTTTGATTGTATGTTCATATCTTGAACTTGTTGGGTATATAGTAGATTAATTTGTTTGTGATCATATGGTTGAGAACATAATTTAACGAATGAATATATATTTAGTATTCTTTCCTCCTAAAATAAAATTTTAAAAAACTCAACTAAACAGAGAGGAAATCAAGAACACAAACCTAACAGAACTAATGCATATGGAAAAAAACATTTATTATTAATCTACTAACTATTAAACTCTAATCTTGGTTTCCAGAGTAGTACGCTACTTGCTGAAATGCACCTCAATGCCTCATCAGAAACAGTAAGCTCTATATAAATATGATCTACAGTTTTTCACAGCCAGGACTTGAAGAACACTTAAATTTACATGGAATACTTGTAAATACCAGTGCACCCAGCCCTATGGCACTTTAAGGCCTTCATTAGTGGTGAGTTATAATTATTGAAATGGAAGGTTAGGCCAGGAAAAAGTTTTATTTTGCCAGGTCGGCATGGCTGTTTAAAACTGCATGCCCAGGCGGCTGTGACAAGCCTAGAGACATGCTTCACTGGGTTACTGCATTTGGTGGCATATTTAGTGCTGCAGCCAACTAGTAACGTTTAGCTTACCGACCTTAGGTACGGGTGATACAATTTACTAGGGACATATAAGTATATTAAATGTGTCGATTAGATGTATATCAATATTACCATGTCTACAGAGGAGAGTAAAAATACTTTATCATTGGTTAGCAGAGGTAAGATGCACAAAGTTCTACAGCCAATATAAATAGGGTTCAAAGAAAAGATAAAAAATCTCAGGTGACCCTGCAGAAGTACCTCATTTCCAACAATTTCCTTTAATTATTACTTTGTCAATTGTTTCTTTCCACAGGTCTCTCTTTGTGTCATCTTCCTTTCTTGCTTTCTTTCACATGTTCTTCTTTCTTTTCACTTTACCTTCACCCGGGGTTTAACCTCTGATGTGACTAATATATTTCAATGAACATTTCATTGCTTAAGAACCATTAAGAAAAAGTCAGTATTATTTTAAATGCAGGTAGAGACTCAATCTACTGTAGTGTAATAGGTTCATAGATGATTTGCTTTGGTAAATCATTCTTCATGCATTTTACTAACAATACTCTATTTATTTTGCAGAGACACAATGCTACAAATGGAAAATAAAAACAAGACAAAAGTCAACGAGTTTATTATCATGGTTTTCCCCAACCTGGAGCACATCCAACATATACTTTTCATGTTTTTGCTTCTCACTTACCTACTCATCATCACAGGAAACATAGTTGTGTTCTCTGTTATCAGGCTCAGTCCAGCTCTGCAATCTCCAATGTATTTTTTCATCAGTGTTTTATCTTTCCTCGAGATCTGGTACACAGCTGTGACAATACCAAAAATGTTGGCCAACCTCATAGCAGAAAAGAAGAACATCTCCTTCATTGGCTGCCTCTTGCAGATATATTTTTTCCAGTCCTTGGGAGTCACAGAAGCATCACTCCTTACTGCAATGGCGTATGATCGCTACCTGGCCATTTGCAATCCTTTGCTCTACTCAGCAATCATGACATCTTCATTTTCAATGAAGTTGGTTGTCAGCAGTTGGCTCTGTGGGTTTCTTTACCCAGTGACTGAGATTGTTTTAATTTCAAAGCTGCCTTTCTGTGGCCCAAATCAAATCGAGCACATCTTTTGTGACTTGCACCCATTGATGAGCTTGGCTTGCACTGATACCTCTCTGAGTATTAAGTTGGAGTTTGTGCTTAACTCTTGTGTGGTCATGGGTACTATAATCTTCATCCTTTTTTCCTACATAAAGATCATCAGAGTTATTTTACATATCAGTACTTCAGAGGGGAGGCAGAAGGCATTTTCTACTTGTGCAGCACACCTCATAGTAGTCTTCATATTTTTTGGGAGTGCAGGTTTCATGTATATTCGACTCACAGAGAGCTACGGTGTACATTATGATAAGTCAGTGGCTGTGGTATATTCTGTGTTGACACCACTTGTCAATCCAATTATCTACAGCCTAAGAAACAAAGAAATTAGACACGCAATACAAAAGATTCTTCATCAAAATCTATCCTTCACCCAAAATGCTGCAGTATTGCAAATTACCTCAATATAAAAGACTTTAGGTATGGGACTACAAAACAGGATATTTTCTATAGCAATTCTTTATATTTTCAAACCAACTGTGATCAAAGATTTGAAGAGAGAGAATGTTTTGAATTCTATGTCAATGGTACCCAACAAACACCATGGCACATTTTACAATAGGCACCAACATACAAACTAGACACGTAGAAGAAGAAAATCTAGACCTCAGCTTCTAAACTGCTCATGTGACTGTGCTGGCACTGCTTGATTTGCAATCAGGGTCTGAATCAAATTCAAGATCATGTTCTTTATCTCCATCTACTTTGCAAGCTTGAAACCCCACTACTTCTGCAACAATATCACCCAGCAGACATCGTGATCCCATCAAATGCCTGTCACTCAAGGCCACCCCACCTTTTTCCAGCTCCTTCAACCAGGGTGACTGTGGCTTTACAACATCAGGATCAAAACTCTGGCACAGTCATACCAAACAATTCAGGACTAACACCACTTTCTCATAAGTCAGCAAGAGAGAAAAAATATTTCTGCTTTTTGAAGACTTTGGCTTTTATTATGACTCTGGCAGTTCAAGGACTGCCAGACTGGCAGTGGTGGTTAAACCACTGCACTCCAAGTGGTCCAACCGCCACATTACAACCTTGGCGGTCAGACTGCTAGGGGACCACTGTGCTGCCAGGAATATGGTTCCTGACGGGCAGACGACAGTCTGATCAAGACTCCTCTTTCTGCCAGCCTTTCCATGGCGTGGACCCTGCAATGGAAAGGTTGGCAGAAACCCAGTGCAGGTCTCCCCCTACCCAGCACCCTCGGAATACACACAGTTTGATAAGGCAGAAAGTGTGTATTCCAAGGGCCTCTGTGCGACTGCAATGGCCTCAGCTCCATTAGGGGCTGGGGCCAGTTCCACCGCATGGTTTCCATTCGGCCGACCAACGGAAACCTCTGTGCTTCTGAGGTTTCCGCTGGTCAGCCCAGTGGAAACCTTCTAATTGGGCTGGGGGGAGACCACCAACTTGGTGGCGGTCTCCTTTCCACGGGGCTGGCGAGCTGACGGGCTGACGGGCTGACGGGCTGGTGGTCAGCCCAACAACTTGTAATGAGGCCCTAGATGTCTTATTTGCAGGTTGGTAGGCCCAGACACACCCCATTGAGCTTACAGTTTGCCACCTAGTTGCTGACAGTTTTTCCCTCTGAAACAGCTCCTCCGTCCACAGCAGTAGCAGCTTTGAGGAAACAAAAATGTTCTGGCATGTCTGCCATGTCATATCATTGATATTTGTCTGAGAACACATCCCCAAGTGAAGGTCTATCTTTAGAGAAAAAAAAAGCATAACTAAAGTATCTCATGTTTTAGGAGTTTTGTCCAAGCTTGTGGGCATGTTTCTGGACTTTTGGACCCAGACACCAGGGCCAAAAGGAAAAGTGGTGGATGGGTCAATATAAATAGTAATTTCCCTTCAAAGCCTTTGCGATTATCCCATTGCATTTTACTGCCACTAAACATATTCCAATGGTGGCTCCACAGTTGGCACAAACATGTTCCCCAAAATATCAGGTCAAACTCAACTCTCTGCAGAATGTGCCTGCAACCCTGTATGTTATTTTAGAGTGAAGTGCTCCTGAACTTGGGGCCAAGTGCCGGGTACAACTCTAAAGCCTAACTTTTTAATTTTTCTGACAAGTTGCAGACCCCCTGAGTAGGAGTCACGGATCCCCAGTGGTCTTCGGATGACGGGTTGGGAATCACTACCCCACAGCACTCCTGCCAAATAATGGCTGAAACACTCTCTTTCCTCCTCTCCTCCAGAAGGCTGCAGTTTGCTCTACCTCCAAAAACACACTTTCAGCAGTTGTGGCTCCAATGAAAATTGCATCAGAGAGGCTAACCAATTAAAAAATTATCATTTTAGTTGGTGTTTCTTCTTTGGAAGGTCACCACGGTGGTCTTAAAATTAAACTTTAAAATGTCACTGCATACAGGGGTAAAACATGCAGAGCATTGAGAGTTTATCTAAAGTGCGTCATAGAAATGGACCCCCAATTTGGGAGGCTACCCCTATCTAGGACTCAAAATAGTGACTACTATTCAACTATCCTGCTCTGGTATAGCAGACCTGCCACCATTTTATTCTTACTAAGTGGATCAATTTAGGGGAAAAATGTTTGCCATGATGTACATCTTTAAATTAGGGGTGGGTATAACTAACCTAATTCTGTGTAGCGTAATCACACAGAATGACCTAAAAATCTGTTCATTTTGGGGGCGTGGCGGAGCAAGCCATCATGGCGGTCGCAGTTTGAAGAAGCTCCTGCTCCTCCTCGTCTTTATGCAATCCTGTCTGACTGCAGATCATCCCCACCAGGATCCAAGGGTGGGAGCAACTCTGAGTGCCTGTGAGGGGTATTTTGGGGCCAGAGGTGGACCGGTGTGCCAGAGCAGGCAGGCTCCTCGGGGACGGACGCGGGGCGGGCCTACCGAGCTCTGCTCAGAGGAGTGTGCGCCCTGGCCTTGTGTGTCGGCCTGCCCGGCGTATGTAGCTGGTCTGCGGATTCGGGCTGGGGGCCGGTTGGAAGGGGCCCGGATTGTGTGGAACCCAGAGCCGAGAGGACAACTTTTCGGGGGTGGGGCCCTGTCGGCGAGCGCTAACAGGAGAAGGCGGCGTGCAGCTCGGTGGTAGCGCTAGGAGACATGGGCTGTCGCTGTTGGGTGCTGCTTCGGTGGGCCCTCCCCACCCCCCCTTGCCATGAGATCCAGTGTTTGGCCTGCTTGGAGTGGGCCCATGCTGAGGTGAGGAGTGGCAGTGGGCTAATTGGCCCGACCTGGAGGCGACATTTGAGGTGAGCTGTGCTGGGGCCAGGGGGAAGGGCCCCGCCCTGTGTGGTACCACTGGCTGGAGCCATCATGGCACGGGGGACTGTGCACTGTCCAGGAGTTGTCTGGGACGAGGCTGGTGATGGACATGTGAGGAGGCGCTGGCTGTGAGTTTGCTGCTTTGTCTGGCCGCCAGGAGGTATATGGGGGCCTCCTGACTCTTGCTGGGACCTGGAGTTGATCACCCGATGCAGCGGGGATGGCGGTCTCCCCTCCTCCACCTTTCCCCTGTTTTTTTTCATTGGATGTGAGCAGCTCTGACGTTGTCTGTGGCACTGAGTGGCCTGGTAGGCTGTCCTTGGCCCTGGAGTTTGACTTGTGAACCCGTGTCGAGGGCTGGAGCCGGAATGATCGGGGGCTTGCTACGGCCTGTAGTATACCAGCTCAGGGGTGAGACAGACCTGCTTGGTGTCTGTGAGAGACTGACCGCTTAGGGAGGGATGAGTGAAGGAAGGATTCTGGAAATGGGACGAGACAGACCCTCCCAGTCTAAGATGGCCCAGACTAAAAGGGATCAGTACACGGTGCCCAGGGACTCAGGTGCCGGACAGGCACTGGGTGTGGCTGGGGAGGTGGCTGGTGCCCGGTCCCCTTGCCGATGGGCATGGCCATGCTTCTAAAGGTGATCCAGGGCTCCCGGGAGGCGGTGGAGTCAAAGGTGGATGGAGTCCGTGTGGACCTCTCCGTGGTGGGACAGGATCTGCGGCAAGTGGCCGAGAGGGTGACTGAAGCTGACACTCGAATTTCAACAGAGTAGGACGCAGTGTCTGTCCTTCAGACACAGGTTTCTCAGCTCCCATCGAAGGTGGCTGGTCTGGAGAAGAGGGCAGAGGATGCAGAAAACTGGCACGGAGGAACAATCTTCGCCTGGTGGGTTTGCCGGAGGAGCTAAGAGGAGGCCAAATGGAGGATCTTATGGAGGCCTGGTTTCGGTTATGGGTCCCCGAGGGCAGGCTCTCGAGTGGTGGAGAGGGTGCATCGGGCGCTCGCTAGGGGACTTCCACCGGGGGCCCCTCCTCGTCCGGTGATGGTCCGATTCCTTAACTATAGAGACCGTGAAACTATTCTGCAGGAGGCCCGCTCCCTGGGGGAGATACGCTACTCTGATTTAAAAATGTTGATCTTCCCAGACTATGTTTGTGCTGTGCAACAACGCAGGTGATCAAATGAGGATGTAAAGCAGAAACTACGGGCGCTGAAGGTATGCTATATGCTTCTCTTCCTAGCTAAGTTGAGGGTGATCCACAGCAGTTCCTCCCTGTTTTTTGTTACGCTGCAGCAGGCATGGGAGTGGGTGATGGAGCAATGGGTGCTGCATCCTAGGAGTGGTCTAGTAGCAGACATCATGAATGGAGCGGAGGCTCGGCCACTGGGACCTGATGTCGAGGTGCACGAGCGCCAGCAGGTTTCTAGGCGGAGGCACCCCTGGCGTGGTGGCGGAGGAGATGCCGCAGCGAGCCCGGGCCCGGTGACTGTTCAGAAGCGGGTGGAGACCCGTGACTCATCTCTGTCTGACACTCCATCTCTTTTTGAATCAGGTGGTTGTCCTCCGTGATGGGGCCTGGACGTGGCCTCGAGCTGGGGTGCTTTTACTGTCATTGACACCAGTGCTGCAGGCCGGTTTGACAGACAGACATATTGTGGTTTTGAGCCATCCCCACTGTGCGTGCCGAGGAACAAATTTATGTTTTTGTTCTGTGGTGGGGCTTCTGGCTTGGAGTAATTCCTCTCACTGAATGTTTAGCATTACTGTATTGAAGCTGTCAGGTGGACTATCTGTACACGAGCGTGGGGGCGTCCAGATGCAGATTGCCAAACTCCTCCACAAGTTACCCTAGGTTAGGATGTTCAGGAGGGGGTGACAGATGCTTCTTGAGTGGAGGTATGGGGTGGGGAGGAGTTGGGGTCAAGGGCATTGTGTGTGTTTTTGTAGTAGTTTAGACTACATGCCGTTGTTCAGTTTACAAGTAGGTTTTGTGCACCACAGATATTCCATACAATCACACTTTTCGACGTGGTCACAGACTGGACAATAGCGTACCAGCATCCAGATGTGTGGTTCACCATCCCCACATGCTGTCCGTTGCTTTTCATGGCTTTCTGATTGGTTAGATACCTAAATTCTCATGCATAAGTTGATTTTAGTCATTTCATGGAATGTTAATGAGCTCCTAGACCGCATTAAATGTACCGCATTTCTTAAATACCTCAAGAGACATGCCCCGGGGGTTGTCTTCCTGCAAGAGACGCATCTACTGTGAACCCGATGCTCCTTTGTGGGATGCTTTGGATACAATAGGGTCTACTATTCAGGGTTTATGCGAGGGTCCCAGGGAATGGCCCTGCTGCTTCATAAGTCGCTACCACTGACTGTTAATAAGGTTCATGAGGACCCGCTGGGGAGGTACATTGGAAGAGAGGGTCAGATAAAGGCCAAGCAATACAATTTGATATCCTGCTCTATTCCCCCATCTGTTGCAGGCTACCTGTGCGGTGACTGGATCCAGCTGGCTTCACACTGCTAAGGGGGGACTTTATTCAGGTACCAGATCCGCTCTGGGATGTCTCTGTGGAGCCCAGCGCTGTTTGACGTGCCCGATCGACAAGCCTTAAGACATGGGCGGACTCATGGGGGCTTTGAGATGTCTGGAGGGTGTGGCACCCACTTGCACGTGCCTACACCCATCGGTCCGCCGCCCATCACACTAAGGCCCGTATTGATATTGTATGGGTTCCTGCAACGGATGCATTGAATCTGAGGTCAGTCCGCATCCTTCCTAGGGGTGTATCTGATCATGCCCTGCTGTTCGCGGACCGGGATGCTGAGTTTCCGACACATATACCAACTTGGAGGCTCAGTGTGTGGCATCTGAACTCCCCAGAATGTGTCAGTTTTGGAGAAGATTAACTTAAGGCTTACTTCCAACATAATGAGGGCTCGGTGGCCTCGGGAGCAATGGTGTGGGCGGCCTGTAAGCCAACAATGAGGGGTACCATCAGAAGTTATATTCGGGGGCGGGAGTGATGCCAGCGGGTGCGCTGCGAACAAGTTGCGGCTGATATATTGGAGCTAGAGGGGCGGGCTGGATATGCTGACGCCCCAGCGATACAGCGCCAGCTGGTCCTGACATGGTCAGAATTACGTGAAATATCTCTCAAGAAGGCTAAACAGTGTTGGCAGGCATCGACCAGGAGAGCATGTGAGGCAGGCGATATGTCTGGCAAACTGCTCTATTGGTTGGCGATGCATGGAGCGGCAGCTTGAGTAGTGCCTGCCATACGTGATAGGGAGGGAAACACCCAAGTTGAATTGGAAGCGAATGCCCAGGCTTTTGCGGCCTATTATCAAGATTTGTATGCTAAAGACCCCCCCTCGCGCTTGATGGAGGAGGGTTCTCTGGTTTGGGACCTTCCAGTCCCAACTATCCTGCCCACTCTCGCCAAAAACTTAGAGCAGCCACTAACAGCGGAGGAGGTGGACACCGCCATTTCGGTGCTGAGTGGGGGGTAGAACTGCCGGGCCGGACGGTTATCCAATAGAATATTACAAATGATTCCTCTCAATACTGGTACCTCATCTCCTGAATTGTTATGATGAGGCCCTGAAGATGGGGAATTTTCCCCCTGAACTTGATTGCGCCACCATCATGGTCCTACCCATTGTGCGCCATACCGCTCAATCTCCTTTATTAATGCTGATACCAAAATATACGCCAAAGTACTTATGCATATGCTGACCCACCTCATTCATCCGGATCAATGTGGCTTTATGCCCGGCAGAAGCATGCGTCATTGTGTCAGACGCGTTCAGGTGGCCATATCTTGTGGCGCCAGCTCCAATGGTCCCTTGGCCCTTCTCCTCATAGATTTTTGTAAGGCATTCAACACGATTTCCTGGGAGCACATGGCAGTAATCCTGGCACGCATGGGGCTGGGGCCATTCCTCCTTTGAATGATCAGTCTCCTTCATCAGCATCCCACTGCCCAAGTTAGGGTAAATGGAGAGCTCTCACAGAAGTGTCCAATTCAACGGGGAACACAGCAGGGGTGCCCCCTATCCCCGCTGCTCTTTGTCCTGGCGATCGAGCCTCTGGCATGCTTGTTGCAGAGTGACCCGCTGATGTGGGGCTGGTGGTGGAGGGACAGGGCGGAAGACAGAGTGGCGCTGTTAGAAATGGGGTCTTTGGTTGACAGTCAGGTTACCCCCTGTTCAAGCAAGGACCCTCACTCTAGTCAGGGTAAAAGAGAATCACCCTCAGCTAAAGCCTGCCTACCTCCTTGGTAGCTTGGCAGAGCAGTAGGCTTAACTTCAGAGTGCTAGGTGTAAAGTATTTGTACTAACACACACAGTAACTTAATGAAATCACTACAAAATGACACCACACCAGTTTAGAAGAATAGGAAATATTTATCTAAACAAAACAAGACCAAAACGACAAACATCTGAGATACACAATTCAAGTTATGAATTTTTAAAGATTAAACTCAAAAATAGCGCTTAGAAACACAAAATGCTTCGATGAGGTGTCCCAACAAGCCGACACCAGCGGCGCCAGACACAGAGTCGCGTAGACCCCCAAGTACAGTATCTTTGGTGAAGAGTGAAAACAAGCCGATGCGCTAAGTCGGGGATCGCAGCGTCTGTGCGAAACGTTAAATCCGCGCACTTCGAGCGGCGTGGTGCGGAGACTTCCACGGAGTCGTGGACTTCAGCGGGGCTGCAGCGGCGTCAGGCCTGCGAAGGTTGTCACGTTTCAGCAAAGATCACAGAGTCGGTTGCAGGCGGCGTCACTGGATTCAGCACCGGCGTCGGTACGAAGTCGTCCGAAGCCGATTTCCTTGGGTTTCCACCAGCTTTCCTTTCAAGGGCCCAGGGGCTGGATAGGGCACCACTTGTCAGAGCAGGAGTCTCTCCAGAGACTCCAGGTGCTGGCAGAGAGAAGTCTTTGCTGTCCCGGAGACTCCAAACAACAGGAGGCAAGCTCTAAATCAAGCCCTTGGACATTTCTTCACAAGATGGAAGGAACACAAAGTCCAGTCTTTGCCCTCTTACTCTGGCAGAAGCAGCAACTGCAGGATAGCTCCACAAAGCACAGTCACAGGCAGGGCAGCACTTCTCCTCAGCTCTTCAGCTCTTCTCCAGGCAGAGGTTCCTCTTGTTTCCAGAAGTGTTCTAAAGTCTGTGGTTTTGGGTGCCCTTCTTATACCCAATTTCTCCTTTGAAGTAGGCCTACTTCAAAGTAAAGTCTCTTTTGAATGTGAAATCCTGCCTTTGCCAGGCCAGGCCCCAGACACTCACCAGGGGGTCAGAGACGGATTGTGTGAGGACAGGCACAGCCCTTTTAGGTGTAAGTGACCACTTCTCCCTCCCTCCTAGCACAAATGGCTCATCAGAAAATGCAGACTACACCCCAGCTCCTTTTGTGTCACTGTTTAGTGTGAGGTGCCACCAGCCCAACTGTCAAACTGACCCAGACAGGGAATCCACAAACAGGCAGAGTCACAGAAATGGTATAAGCAAGAAAATGCTCACTTTCTAAAAGTGGCATTTTCAAACGCACAATCTCAAAATCGACTTTACTAAAAGATGTATTTTTAAATTGTGAGCTCAGAGACCCCAAACTCACATGTCCATCCGCTCCCAAAGGGAATCTACACTTTAATCAGATTTAAAGGTAGCCCCCATGTTAACCTATAAGAGGGACAGGCCTTGCAACAGTGAAAAACGAATTTAGCAATATTTCACTGTTAGGACATATAAAACACATTACTATATGTCCCACCTTAAACATACGTTGCACCCTGCCCTTGGGGCTACCTAGGGCATACCTAAGTGGTGCCTGACATGTAAGAAAAGGGAAGGTTTAGGCCTGGCAAGTGGGTAAACTTTCCAAGTCGAATTTACAGTTAAAACTGCACACACAGACACTGCAGTGGCAGGTCTGAAACATGATTACAGAGCTACTTATGTGGGTGGCACAACCAGTGCTGCAGGCCCACTAGTAGCATTTGATTTACAGGCCCTGGCACCAGTAGTGCACTTTACTAGGGACTTACTAGTAAATCAAATATGCCAATCATGGATTAACCAATTACATACAATTTACACAGAGAGCATATGCACTTTAGCACTGGTTAGCAGTGGTAAAGTGCTCAGAGTTCAAAAGCCAACAGCAACAGGTCAGAAAAAATAGGAGTCAGGAGGCAAAAAGACTGGGGATGACCCTACAAAAGGGCCATTTCCAACAGGCGCTGTATGCAGATGACCTCTTGGTGTTTCTGAGTGATCTCCCCACATCGGGGCCCAGATGCATAGAACTATTGGAGCAGTTCGGGGAGGTGTTGGGACTCCAGGGTAATACCCCAAAATCTATACTGGTTGAGGTCAGGGAGGGACACGGAGGGTTGACAGTGGTGTCCCCAGGTCCCAGGTTTAAATACATGGCAGTCCATGTTTCCTTTATGCCTGACTTAGCATTGGTACTAAACTTTGGAGATTTGTCAGAGTGTCTGGATGGGGATCTTCCCCTAAACCCCCCTGGACGAACTGCCCTCATGAAAATGATGTGGCTCCCCCGATACCTATACGCCCTCATTAATTACCCGCAACAAATACCAAGGGCATGGTTCCGTACTCTCACCTCAAAATGTACTGACTTCATCTGGAATGTAGGGCGGCACAAAGTGGCTTTTCACACCGCGCATAAATCCCCGTACGAGGGGTGCATGGGAGTACCAGATCTATATATATAATATTTAGCTGCCCTGGTGGTGCCCATAAATGATTGGTTTGCGGGAGGCTGGGATGATCCGGCATATCGGCTTGAGATTCAAGAGGCGGACTTTGGGGGATTACTAGATATATCCTGTGGTGGCAGGGTGCCTGTCCAGACTGCACCCTGGTCTTGCACCCAGGTGGCAGTGGGTTGCTGGAGGGTGGCCGTACGACTCATAAAATGGGACCAGCGTCTTTCTCAAATGACTCCGTTGTGGCACGGAGACTGATTGCACCAGCTTGCTACCTTAAAGGGCTTTCACCACTGGGACTCAATAGGGGTGACTTATTTGGGGGACGTGTACGCTGGGGACAACCTTATGTCCTTCAATGACATGAGAGAACACTACGGGTTACACCAGACACAATTCTCCCGATCCTTGCAACTGCGTCATGCCCTGGGTACACACATTTCAGTGACCACCCGGCTCCCCGAGTGTAGTCCGCTTGTGGCGAAATTATTATCTGGGTGCCTGGGGAGGAAAGCAGTGTCCCAGGTTTACAGATCTGTACTCACAAATGCCCCGATGGGTTTGACCATCTGAGACAGAGGTGGACACACTGGGGAGCTGGACTATATCGATTGGCGAGAGGCGCTGTGCTGTTGGCCTCCCGGGAGTTAGCCATCTCAGCTAGACTACCTACACCTTATTTAACCCCTGCAATAATGTCAAAGATGTCTGACCGAATGAGGTCCTCCTGTGCCAGGTGTGGCCTCCTGGGAGGGGACTTCCTCCACGTGACTTGGAGCTGTCCCCAAATACAACCCTTTTGGGAGGGGATTGTCAGAGAAATAGTGGACGTCCTGGGGCGTCCTATAGACCCAGGCCCTAGGGTTGCATTGCTGTGGCTACTGGAGGAGCTGGGCGAGCCTGTGCCGACCGAACATTTGTGGGAGTTGCATTCCTTGTACCTAAGAGAGATATTGCTTGTGGTTGGAGGCTCCCCAGGGCCCCTTCGTTGGCAGGTTGGAGCACGGGGTAGACTGGTTTGCACATCTAGAAAAGCCGATTATGCAGCGCGAGGGAGCCCAGAAAAACATGATAAAAAATGGGGCAAATGGTGGGCTTACCATGATTTTTTTATTGTAATGCATTACTGAACAATGATTGTCCAACCTTGGACCGCATTTGTGCTTAGTGCTTGGGTTATTGATTGGGTTGGGGCTCACTGCATGTGCACTGTTCTTTAACTCATTGCAAACAAAACAAATACATTTGGTTCTTAAAAAAATAATTATTTTCATTTACACAGAATTATGCAAAAACAGTAACTCTGCATTTAGTACTATTTTCTTAACGTAGAAATGCCCCAGGTCATCCAAAATAGATGTGATGAAGCATTTTGTTCTAGAAGTAGCGCTAAATGCAACTCAACATGAAAAGCAGTAAAAGCAGCCACTTGTACTTGCTAAATGTGAGCTTGGGGTATAATTTTCTCTCAATTTACTCCTAGATTTTTGCTATAGTTTTACAGCCCAAAATGCACCCTTGTGTCCAAAAGGGACTTAAGGATGCATTTAGCACTAAGACAATACCACTAAATGCAACAGAACATAAACAGCAGCAGGAACAGTGCTCAAACTCACTAAGGGCCTGATTACGACTTCGGCGGAGAGAGTTAATCTGTCCCAAATGTGACGAATATCCCGCCCGCCCTATTACGAGTCCATAGGATATAATGGACTCGTAATTCGGCAGGCGGGATATCCGTCACATTTGGGACAGATTAACCCTCTCCGCCGAAGTCGTAATCAGGCCCTAAATGTGGTCTTGCGTTAGGATGTTTTCCCCAAAATTCATCTTAATTAAGCAAGGAGGTGTAATTTCTTATTATTGTTAATTCTACGACAAAGAGTAACATCTAATTACCGAAATTACTCTGGTTACTCTGACATAATTAAAATTACTCCCAGCCTACTTCAAATTTGATTGCCTGGGAGTCATCAGTATGGCGGAGTCACTACCTCTTCTGGCAACCAGACCACCCACATCAGAACTAACTGGCAAGGTTTTTTTTTAGAGGATGACAACAATGAAAGTTTTTTCTACAATGTTCCTGATGTCCAATTCACCAACCTGTGTGAATCATCACCCCACTCATGTGGTGGCCGTACCTGGTGTTCCATATGGTGAAAAGCTATTCCGTGGAACTGGCACTGACTACACTGGAGTAGTAGGAGGAATTAAAGTCTGTGATGTGGTGTTATTTATGTCGGTCTGTTCCCTGGGAGTGCCACTGAAATCTCGCTCATCCTGGATAGAAAAAACTTTAGGACATCCTCCACAAAGAAACCACCATATGTTTTCATTAGGCAGCCTACAACCCCTTACTGCATAACTTGCCCCATGTGATGGTAAATCATTTAGTAATAGAGATGTTAATGACCAAGCACAGGCATGTCTGAATCTTTAGTGCGGCGGGGGGAAAAACCATTTTATGAGATACTTATTAGTTTCCCATCCAAGTTGCAACATAACATTTTAGGAAACAAGTACAATGGAGAAAGTGAAAGCTGATTATTTTGTGGCATCAAATGTTACAGCGTTAGCTGCATCACCTTGAAACAAGTCAGTCCGGCTTTTAATTCTGTAAGTGCATGCTATATAACACAAGTGCGAGTCATTTTAAGGAACAGGTAAAGTGGGCAATTTCCCAGGTCTCTCACTTTAAAAGGGCCCCCCTCTGAAACAGAACGTTCTCTCTCTCAGGCTGTTGGAAAATGGGTTATTGGTAGGGCAGGTAGGTACCTACACCTAGCAACAAGCCACTAACCTCCACATAGGTACAGTTAGGTCTCAGTAAATTAATCCCAGCTCAACCCTTGGTAGCTTGGCAACGAGCGTCAAGGCTTAACTTAGGAGACAAAGTGTAAAGCATTCAAATATCACAAAACAGTAATTAAATAAAACACAGGAAACAGTTTAAAAATCCAAAACCAATTTATAAAAATAGTTTATATTTTTATCTTTAATATGACACAAAAACGATTAAAATCGGTTCAGGGGAACCGGAGATATGAATTTTTAAAGAATTATTACTTTTCTAGCGCTTAGAAACAAAAAGCGCCAATCGGGTCATCTGGTTGCACCTCGACCGGGGCAAAGTCAAACTTTCAGGCCGACCGCGATGGAGCCCTGCTCGGCTACAGGTCGCGGGAGGCCTCGGTTAAAAAGTTACCTTCTGACTTAGTCTTTATTTTGAAGTTTTTCTTCACCGGGACGAACCTGCCAGTTGAATCCGACCTCCTGGAGCCCTTGTCCGGATACGCGATGTGGGTTTCCTCGTGGAGACTTTTACCTTCGGACTCAGTCGTTTTTTCGAGATGAAAATCCTTCGACCGGGGTAAACCTGGATCTTGATCCGACGTCCATGGAGCCCTTCTCGGATACGATGGCTGGGAGGTCCCGGTCAACTTTTTACGTTCGGACTTAGTCTCTTTTTTGGATGTTTTTCTTTACCGGGACGAACCACGAAGTCAGGCCGGGTCGCGGTTGAGGCAAGCCGGCTAGAATTTCCGTGGCGGGTCGGTCCCTCTCTGGAGCTTTTTTCCAAAAATTCTCAAATCTTTTCCAAACTTCTGGGGCTTCACCCAGATGTTCTTTTAAGGTTCTTTTGGGGTCCACAGCTCACCCAAGGGTCCAGAAGTTCTGTGATGGTCCTTGGGGGGTGCGGACTTCAACTCCCAGAATGCACCTGGCGCAAACTCCTTTTTGGCTACTGGACAGTGGTCAGCTGGTCGCTTTCTTCAGGAGTTGGTGCAGGGGACTCTGGTTTAGCAATTTTTCACCTGTAGCAAACAGGGAGTCCCTCCTTGAACCAGTTGAAGCCAGGCAAAGTCCTTCTTGTGGTGAAGCCCAAGTGTGCAGCTGGTGCAGTCCTTCTGAGTGCAGGGTCCAGGTGCAGGCCAGGGGTCCAGCAGGGCAGTCCTTCTTCTTCTTTAGTTCCTTTCTTGTTGAATTCTGGAGGGGATCTGAGGCGTGGGTGCAGGTCTGCCAGTTTTATCCTTGCTCCTGGGTGAAAAGCAGGGGGGCACTGGTTCTCCAATCAGGGACAGGGTCGTCCCCCTGTGATGACCACTTCCTGGGAAGTGTGGCAAAAATCCATCCCAGAAGGCAACAGTCTCTAAAAATCCAAAATGGATTAATCTGATTTTTGGAGGAGAGATCTGGCTGAGCCCACCCACTGGTGTGGCTAAAAATCATAAACACACCCCTCTCCTGCCCTCTCCTAATCTAATCAAGGGGGCACCTAGCTGTCTGGGGTTGCAGGATGTGGGGGTGTTGCTGGGTGCTCCAGATGTCCTTCTCTGCCTTTGAAGACCAGTTTGGCAGCCCTCCCCCTTCCTGCCTCACCATCTGCTGAGGGGAGATTCTCTCCCCCAAGCACATTCCTTTGTGTGAAGCCAGGCCACTTCACACCTCATTAAAGTAGCCTGGCAGAAGCTGCTGCAGGCTGGCCAATCAGAGCACAGCAGCAAAAACAATGCAGAGCTGAAATTGGCAACTTTTTAGGTAAAGTCTAAACTTTTTACCTGCACTAGTTATATTAAATCCAACAACTGGAAGTTGTGGGATTTATTATAACAATCAATTTGATACCAAATTCTTGGTATGTAACATTTAAGGAGACTTTAAAATTTAACATAAAGTCTGCCCATTCTAGCCTATGAAGGCCATTTACTTCAATGAGGGAAAAACGAATTTGGCTGTTTTTACCTCACCAGGGCTTATAAATCTATTTTTATAAAGTCCCTGCTTATAGTTACATGGCACCCAGCCCTAGGGGCACATAGGGCACACCTTAGGGGTGACTTATATGTAAAAATAAGGTAGTTTAAGACTTTGGAAGTACCTTTAATTCCAAAGTCGAATTTGCATATAACTTTAATTTAAAAGCAGCCAGCAAGGCAGGCTTGCTTTTAAAATGACACTGGGCACCTCAGCAATGCACCTAGGTGTGCACCACCTATGCTGTGGTCCCTAAACCTACATGGCCTACCATATACTAGGGACTTATAGGTAGGTTAACTTAGCCAATTATAATTAGCCTGATTTGCATATCCATTTTACACAGAGCACAGGCCCTGGGACTGGTTAGCAGTACCCAGGGCACCATCAGAGTCAGGAAAACACCAGCATAAAGTGGAAAATGGGGGCAAAAAGTTATGGGGCCTCTGCAATCAGCCCTAGTTTCTCACACAGGCCCTCGTAACGACTTATCATAGAACGATATGATTGCCGCCCTATTAGAAGTTTTCCACTGGGCCAGTAGAAAACAGCGTTTCCACCCGCTGGCCCAGTGGAAAACTCACCACAACATTGAAGCTGGCTCGTAATCGAGGCAATGTTGAGGTGCTTCGGGCAGTGAAATGCACGATGGGGCTGTGCATGGGGGCCCCCTGCACTGACCATGCTATGTGAATGGCCAGTGCAGGGGCCCTCAGGTGCCCCAGACTCCCCATTCCACCAGCCTTTCCATGGCGGTGTTCACCGCCATAGAAAGGCTGGCGGATGGGGGCTCGTAACCCACCCTTAAAGAGCATCATAAATCTTTACAGATACCATGATTTTAACAGGAGCGTTAAGAACATGAGGAGCTGCACATAGAGGAGTCAATTGTGTCAGTTATGGAAAGCAGGATGTGATGGGAGGGAAGTGGGAATATGTAATTTCTAAATGACATTAAAAAAGTATATTACTGTACACTTTTATAGAATGTAGATATCATGATAGTAGGTGATTTTCTCGGTATGACATTTATTTCCAATCATGTGCCAAAACCTGGGTAACTCTGGGTCTCCAAGTTTCAAGGTCAGCGAATAAGCAGTTCCCTAAAATCTTCTGTGGGATATATCCATGTTAAACTTAATGTTTATCTCTCTACAACAGCTTTTTCATTGGGTAATTGGATAACCACTACAAAGGCATACTGTCCTAGGTTTCCTGATAAAAAATATATATAGGATAAATGATGTTGATATTGTCTTTTGCCATTAATGTTCCTACTACATACGACCCTCAATAAATCATACACATTCTTTTAGTCTAGTGCTCAACATGGTATTTAAATGTATGTTCAGTTATGTATTTAATTTTAAACTAAGAGTTAGGAGTGGGACTTTTTCTTGATGTTATTAGGTATTCTCCTAGGTGTGGGTTTCTTGGTCATCTGTTGTTTCGTGGTTGTATTATGGTATACATGTAATACATAATAAACCTCATCATTATTAATTTAGGAACACTGCATACGTGAAGACGTTTGGGGCCATGTGACTCCGATTTGCGTGGCCCCTCGTGCAATGGTATGTATTTTGCCTCTTTGCTTGCAAGCCTTTGCATTGCTTGGTAAATAGACGCTATCTTGTGCGTTACAGGACTGTCCTGCAAAACTGTACGTCTACGAGAGCTCCTTAAGTACCCCAGGGATCCTCACTAAGCCCTACCCTCTTTAACACCTACATGGCCTGCTCGCTAAAATTGTCAGAAAGCACAGCCTAGACATCGTATCCTACCATGACGATATCCAACTGATCCTCTCCTTGACAAACGACCCATCAACAGCCAAGAGAAATTTCCACGACAGAATGAGAGCAGTCACTGCCTGTATGGAAACGAGCTGCCTCAAACTCATCTCAGACAAGACACAGATCCTCGTAATCAGCTCCACACCCTCTGCTTGAGAAAACTCCAGGTGGCCAACCACTCTAGAAACTGCCTCCACCCCCATGACCCTGCATGCAACCCGGGCATCATTCTGGACTCCACGCTCTGCATGACCCGCCAAGTCAACGCCGTCTCATTGTGCTGATTCCACATGCTGCGCCTACTTCGGAAGATTTTCAAGTGGATCCCAACCGAGACAAGAAGGATAGTCACCCACAAGCTTGTCAGCAGCAAACTAGACTACGGCAACGCACTCTACGCAGCATCACAAAGTAGCTCCAAACAAGACTTCAGAGAATCCAGAACTCAGCAGCCAGACTCATCCTGAACAACTCCTGCCACATCCACATCTCCACCCACCTCAGAGACCTGCACTGGCTCCCAGTTGACAAACACATCACCTACAAGTACTAACACACACCTACAAGGCACTGCACAACATAGGACCGGCCTACTTCAACCACCCCCTGACCTTCTACACCCCCACCAGGCAGCTCTGATCCTCCCAACTCGCTGCCGTCCCCAGAAAAAGGAATAGCACAGCTGGAGGAAGATTCTTCTCTTATCTCTCAGCCCAGACATGGAACACGCTCCCACTAAACCTCATACAGGCCACCTGTCTGAAGGAGTTCAGGAAGGATCTCAAGACCTGGCTTTTCGAGTAAGCAGCATGCCTGCAACAGTGCCTTGAGACTCCACAGGTAATAAGTCGTGCTTTACAAGTGATTGATTGATTGATTGATTAAGCCAACACAGATGACAACAAGTGTCACATTACCCCTCTTCATTCTCACAGTCCTTGCAGAACGAGTGTCATGACAAGAAAAGAGGTACTTACACAATCCTATCTCTTTGCTTTTAACAATTTGTT
This sequence comes from Pleurodeles waltl, assembly GCF_031143425.1. NCBI lineage: Eukaryota > Metazoa > Chordata > Amphibia > Caudata > Salamandridae > Pleurodeles > Pleurodeles waltl. The sequence goes on along the minus strand of NC_090446.1, from coordinate 1,276,809,434 downwards.
TTGGACCCTCCCCACTCCAGGGGGATACAATTACCTGACCTTTCACTTGGACAAACTTTGGCCTGCTTTTGATTAAGACACCACAATACCACAGCCTTGTCAATAATAAACATAGAAAGTGAGGCGTATGAGGGCCATAAGCTCAAGGCTATCCAATAGTGTTGCTTTTTGTGTGGTTATTCAATTTCTTTCTTTGTTTTTTTGATTTCCATATTTTTGCAGTGTTTGCAATTAGCTGTGAAGAGATTCTGCAACCATCTTCTATGCGCTAAATAGTTTCTTAATACTTAGTTGCATAGTTTCAAGACCCTCTGTTCCGCCGGAACATCACTTTTAGTGATGGTCCCATAGCGCAGACTTCAGGGCCATAGTTATAAGGCCACGTAAAGCCACCTGCATAGCTTTACATGTCCTTATAGATATGGACTGAGGGAAAGCAGCGCAAGTCACTGCATTGCCTCACTCTGTGACAGAGAGGCCTGAAATGAGTGTTATGGTGGGTTTTACCACGTAACACCAATGGCATTTGACTGATTCACAGATTTATGAGATGTTGTAAAGCTGGGAATGCGTCAAAGGCCTACACCTCCCTAGGGGTGCAACGAGGAGAAATACTTGTATTCCTCCTCGATTTTCCGTTTTTTATGTGTGCTGCATTCTGCAACACACATAGAAAAAGGGAAAAGCCTCTCTTGATTTGTTTGTGCAGGAAGGCGTCCTTTCCTGCACAAAAACATTCAACCCTGCAACTCAGACACCCTTGCACCATGGTGCAAGGGTGTCTACATTGGTACATAGCAGCCCATTGTGTGCCAGCGCAGCGGAAAAGAACAGGAATGCACTGTATCCCAGAGATACAGTGCATTCCTGCTCTTTTCTATTGACAAAGGGCAGCATGCAAGAAGGCTTGTGGTAATGCCCTGCACCATAAACCTGCAAAGGTGCCCCTTAGGGCCTCATTTACAAGAGGCCTGCTCTGCCGGAATGTCACTTTTTATGACGCTCTGGTGGTGCAGACCTCACATTCATATCTATGAGGCAATACAAAGCCACCCTGTGTGATTTTGCATGGCCTCATAGATATGGAGCACGGCAAGGCAGCACAAAGCACTGCGTTGCCTTACTCTTAGTCAAGGAAGTGCTCAATGGGCATTGCAGTGGGTTTTCCCATGCAACACCCATGGGTTTTGACACATTCCCAGATTTAGAAGAATCTATAAACCTGGGAATGCTTCAAAACTGTGCACCTCCCCAGGGAAGGCATAGCGAGGAGAAATAATTGTATTTCTCCTTGTTTTTTTCTTTTTCTATGTGTATTCTGCAGCACACATAGAAAGAGGAAAACACCTTCATTGATTGTTTTTGTGCAGGAACGTAACCGTTCCTGCACAAAAACAATCATGCCAAAAACACAGACACCCTCGCACAATCGAGCAAGGTTGCCTGCATTGGCGCTAGTTACCAATTTGTGCACAGGCAGAAATGACTGGAATGCTGTCATTAATACAGCCCATTCATGCCCTTTCCTTTTGACGCAGGCCAGCACCGCAAGAAGGCTTGCGGCACTGCCCTGCACCTAAAAGTTGTAAATGAGTCCCTTAATCCCATATTTATCAAGGTTTCACGAAACACAATGTAATGCAATGCAACAAGCCACCTTGCTATGGTGTGCTCAGTGAAAGAGAAAGGGCAGGAATGCGCCCTATTTTCCTTTATATGGTGCATTCCTGTTCTTTCATAGCGCTGGTGCATTTTAGGCTGCCTAGTTATGTTATGTTATGTTATATAGATTTATATAGCGCCTTCTGCCCAGGGGCCTCGTAGCGCTCAGGACTGAAGCAATAACATCACACAGTATTATCCGGTAAATCAAGCTCTAAATAGCCATGTCTTTAACGCCTTCCTGAAGGAGAGTTCTTGTGTCATTGCTCGAATATTGACTGGGAGAGAATTCCACAGTTTTGCTCTCTAGTATGTCAGTGATCTTCCACCCCATCTGGCTTTCTTCACTTTCGGAATTACTGCTAGCAATGCTGAAGAGGATCTGAGAGATCTATTTGGTAGAAAGAAAGAAGCCAGAGATCTAAGCATCTCTCGGCCCTGATTGTGTAGTGCTCTGTGCATATGGCATAATGCTTTAAATTTAATCCTCTTGGCTACAGGGAGTCAATGTAATGAGGATATTCCCGCCTTTATAGAGTCTTTCTTAGGGAAATCCAGCAAAAGGCGAGCCGAGGTATTCTGTACCCTCTGCAATCTCTTGATAACATAATTAGGTGAACCAATAAATAAGGCATTTCCATATTCGATCTGAGACCCAATCAATGCCGGGACAATTAATCTTTTTGCTACGAAAGGAAAAATAGTGAAGGCTTTTCTCAACATTCTCAGGAGAGCAAAAGAGGTTGCTGCTATCTTATTAGCGTGATCAGACATTGACAATTGTGGATCCAGCCAAACCCCCAAGCTTTTAATGATTTCTTTAGGGGGAAGGATAGTACCTACTCCATCCATCAATGCTGGAATCACCAAGGGCACTGATGGATGCCCAAAGAGCATCACCTCTGTTTTATCATCATTAAGTTTTAATTTATTTTTTGTCATCCATGCAGCAACTGCCTGTAGACAGTGCCCAAATATTGTCCCTGCATCCTGTGAAACTTTTGAGAATGAGACAATTAGTTGAGTGTCATCTGTATATGACACCACCTTCAATCTGAAGGATTGAACAACTTCTGCCAGAGGCAACATATAGATACTAAATAGTGTGGGGCTCAGGGACGATCCCTGTGGAACCCCACAACAGCCCATAGTGCGTTTTGACACATGGGATCTCTCTAGTACCTGAAATGACCAGCCATTAATAAATTAGGTAATCCATTCTAGGGCTGACCCCGTGATTCCGATCTCTTGTACCCTGTTCTTTAGTATCTCTAGGTCAACCGTGTCAAAAGCCGCACTAAGATCCAGGAGGATAATCGCTGTTCCTATCCCCTTATCTAGCCACTGTTTGGCTTCTTCCGTGATGGCGATTAACACCTTCTCTGTACCATGTAATGGTCTGAAGCCCATCTGCGTAGGGTGCAGAATCTTATTCTCCTCCAAAAAAAACAGTGAGCTGAGAGTGCACATGTTTTTCCGCTATTTTCGCCAGAATAGGTAGCAATGAAATAGGTCTGTAGTTACTGAAAAGTTCAGGGTTCAGATTAGGTTTCTTCAAGAGAGGTTTAACAATAGCCTGTTTCCAAGATTCCGGGGCTATTCCAGTACTAAGCGAAGAATTAATAAGGTTCATGACTTCCAGGACCATAACTGGCCAGCCAATAGATAGTATCTGGGACGTTGCTGGATCAAGGGGGGAGCCTGATTTAATATTTCTCAGATGTCTCATTACAATATCATCGTGTATTAGCAAAAAATCCGATAGAATGACTGATTCCCTAGACTCTTGCTTACTAGCTTTCTGTTCCGTATGCGGTCTACTAGGAAAGGTAGCATAGATGTCCAACACTTTTTTTTTAAAGTAGGCCGCCAGATTATCAACATGGTCCTGAGGAACATCCACAGGTACCCAATTATCTGGAGGGAGAGTAATCTCTTTCAGAACACGAAAAATCTCTTTCGGTGAATTGGCCGCCAACTCAATTTTTGATGTGTAGTATCTAGTCTGTACCATTTTAGTATCGATATGGTATGATCGAATCGCTTTCCTATATTCTTGTCTTATGGATTCATCTTGAGATTTTCTAAATTTTCTTTCCCACTTCCTGCACTCTCTTTTAAGTTGAAGTCGGTCTGGAGTAAACCATGGAGAGTTCCTCCTGCAGCGTCTTTCGACAGAGGCAGAGTCAATTCCATTCTTACCAGAAAATGATCTGACCATGGCAACGGATTTAGGCCCATATTTATACTTTTTCAGTGCCGCATTTGCGCCGCTTTTTGACATAAAAGCGGCGCAAACTTACAAAATACACTTGTATTTTGTAATTTTGCGCTGCTTTTGCATCAAAAAATGACGCAAATGCAGCACTAAAAAAGTATAAATACGGGCCTTAATGTCAAAGGCATTAATTCAGCGGCGTTTGAAAAAACAAGGTCAATTGTATGACCTTTGTTGTGTGTAGGGCCTTTAATCAACTGTACTAGATCACAGGCATTCATGTCTGCAAATCAATGACTTGGTTGTTAGGTTGTCTGCTTCTTCTGCATGTATATATAAGTCCCCTAATACTATAAAGTTGGATTTAGAACATACTAATTCCGCAATGTTTTCTGCCAAGGAAAACAGAAAGTTTTCAGCGGGCCCCGGCGGACGATACACTAAAACTCCTGAGAAGGTATGAGGGCTCATACTGATGGAAAATAACATACTTTCGCATCCTGTGATCTGTAATGGGTGCATGCTAATGAAACAGGTGTTTCTGTATACTATTGCAATTCCCCCTCCTCTAGTGGGTCTGTCCAGTCTACTTATTTTATACCCTGTGGGTAATGCCATAACGGCATCAGGCGCCAAGCTTTCATTAAGCCATGTTTCAAGAAAAGGGCCATTGGTTTAGTTTGCTCGAGGAGTAGATGTACATCATGCTCATGAGCCCCTAAGGAGTGACAGTTAGCTAAAAGAATTACATTTTTTTTAAATATTCTGGATTATGGGCAGGTCCAAGTTATGTTGAGGGACCTATTGAGATGTGGAGCATAGGTGTTCATTATTCCTCGGGTCTATGGCACTAATACAAGTGCTCTGGGTGAAAGTGTTTAAAGCATGCAGGGCGTCCGCCTCATATTTAATTATTGCCTTATTTATAGTGCTTGTGACATAGAGACTGGGCTCTGGGCTCTCGCGTTGCGTGCATCTGGGCTAAAAATAGACCGGGTGCAGCAAAGACTATACCGCCGACCTGCAAAGATGGCGCCTGGTATCGTCCTAGTCAAACAAGAGGAAAAAATGGTAGCTAGAATCAAGGTTCACTACATGATTACACCCTGGCCTCTCAACACGGACCAGGATGCAGGGAGAGAATCGTACTTTTTATTACCCCCGTTTGTGCAAAATAAACATTTTTTCAATAGAGATTTCCACTTAAAAAGTAGACTAAAACCACTTTAAAACATTAATACTTTAAAACAATATACACTCGGTATGCAGGGCTTGCCCTGTAATCTGTGCATGATACAATTCGCGCTGCAAGCGGACATCAGCAACAGTAAATTACCTTGTTCCCAGCCGCCCGAGTGACAATTGCGCGGTCACTTTTATGTCTTGGGGATTGAGAACAATGATAGATACCTGATAAACCCCTTATAAATTACAGAGATTTGGGTGTTTTGTTTTAACTGAAATGGAACCAAGACCCTGCTGTGCACGTTTAGTGTCCCTATCATTATCCCTTATTGAAAACAAACTCCCTATTTTAGCTCTTTACAGGTTAATATTATTCTCTGCTTTTTGTATGGGATGTAAAGAGAGTTTTAGGTATATATCTCTCTCCTTCTCTATTGTTCTTGAATGTTGGTTTTGTTGAAGGTGTGGTCTGTTTTTCCACTTTCTTCCTCCTCAGGCTTTAAACATCATGAGAGCCATTTACGCATTGCTCATACTTTATCAGAGGTTTGTTACTAAAACCTGAAATACTGGCCACATACGGTCTGCTGGGCTGTCAGGGTTGTTCTTTTTTCATTATGGATATTCATGAGCCTGTGGTTCTCATGTAAGTCTCTCTTTCGATGTTTATTATTTACAATGCTGTTGTATTGTTTGATAACTCGTAACTAATGTCAGGATTCAGAGTAAAAACATTAGCAGTGCTTTGCTCTACGGCTGCTTGTGTTGTTAGTGTGACTTGTGTGAGATGAGAAGCTACGCTGTCCTGTGAAGGGCAAGGCTGTCCCTGAACACTGGAAGATCTCCACAAGGGCCAAACTAACTGAAGACCTGCCTGTAGGATGCTTCAAGGAATAAGACTGACCATGAGCCACAGGTTCAACTTAGACCAGCTGATCTGGAAGCAAGGGAAAGATCAGGGATCACACAGACAAGGTCATGGAGCACAGAGTCTTTCTTATATTGTCACTGGTGAATCTGCAGTGTCTCTAAACCACTCTATTCCCTCAAGGGGCCTAGGTCTACCACCTCTCTGTCCCAGAGTGTCCCAAGCATTTTAAACCTGCATACCTCCGGAGTGTTGTGAGGTTATGATGGATGGAGATGTCCACTCTGATTTCAGGATCATTTATACCATTCTAGAATTTATGTTTTAGAAATGCTTGTATGACAAATATTGGGAACCAAAGTATTGTGATACACGACTATTGTGTCAAAAATATAGGCAACAAAAATATTTAGTTTATGTACTTTGTACTTAAAGTACCAAAATATTGTGTCAAAAATATTGTGAAAAAGATTACCATAAAGAAGGTAAGTATATTGAAATACACATGCACATGCACAAATAACATTACATGCAATGTATTTATAATGTTTTATATATTGATGTAAATTTCTATATTTATATAGCTATATATGTGCTCTAAAAAAATATAACACCTGAATTTAAACGATGTTGAAAAATACATTAACCCATTAACAATAATTAAAAAAACAAACACAAATATAACAAAAACAAATGTTAAATGTAATAAAAAATTAAATAATTTTAAAATCAACCAAAATCCGTTGTTACATAAACACATCTTCTCAAATTAATTTAAATAGTAAATAACAAATAATGAAAACCATAATAACAATCTAAAATGAACAACAATAAATCCACCTAAATCTAAGCAACAGTGGGGAAAGTGCTCGACATTGTAGGGGTTAGAATTACTATTCGCACTCCAGCATTAGCAACAGCAGGGAAAGTGCTGTAGTTTGGAGGAATTAAATGTACTTGTTCCACTCTATTATCAGTAAAAGCACGGAAAGTTTGGAAATGCAGAGGGGTTAGACCTACTATTCCTGTCATAATGACAGCAACAGTAGGGTACCTGTTGGATTTTGGAAAAGTTGGAATCACTCTTCCAACTCGAATGTAAGCAAAGAGAGAGGAAGTGGTGAATTTTATATGTACCAGTACCACACCAATCTAAGCAACAGTAGGGAAGGATTGGATTTTGGAGGAGTTAGATTTACGATTCCCACTCAAATCTTAACAACTTTAGGGGATATGTTGTTCTTTAGGGGGTTAGACATACCATTTTAATTACTAAACTTAAAAATCAACATTTAAATACAGAACAAAATACAAATATTTCATAATTTTTTCAAATAAAAAAATATTGTTTATAGGCAAACACAATTAAGGTAATATTAAAAAATATATATATTACAAAATTATTTTAAAAACATAAAACAAGTTAATATATTTAAACTAAATACACTTCCCTCCACCTGGCCACAAAAAAACTCCCAAAAGTGCAAAAATAATCATAAACGTTATAAATAAAACATTAATATTATTAAATTAAATATAACAAAATTAAAACAAATAATACATACACAACCCTTTTTGAACTTTTTTTAATTATAAACCTGTATCAAGTAACTGAAACAAAAAAATAAAAGTTAACATAAGAATCAACAAAATCATTTACATAATTTACGAATTAAAATTGAATTAACATCTAAACATTTATTAAAAAATGTAAAAATAAATTGTCAATAACGTCTGACCTTAATCCCCTACAAATCCAACAGCTCACTGTTAATAAAAAAATGGCCAATTAAAGTTTAGAAAATGTGATACTAATTTAAAAATGACAAATTATCCTAAAATAGCAATTAAATATATAATTTATGTAATTATTTACCAATTATGTATTTATTTGACACATTTACAATAATCTATATTATTTTAAATATCTTCTTACCCTACTTTCTTACACAACCTGCTACTAAATAAAAAAATTAAAAAATACTTTAAAAAAAATGTATCCAACATTAAAACTATAATAAAAATAAATAAATTAACAACACATTAAAATGTACATAATTAATCATCAATTGTTGGAAATGGGGCTACTATCTGAGGGGGGTGAAACCTTACTCAAACAGCAACTACAATTTTTATCAGAGTGAAGTCTCAAACAACTCCAAATTAACCTGTACTGAACCCTCTAGTAGCTTGGGACAAAAGTAGTCAGGCTTAACTTAGAGGCACTGTGCAAAGTATTTATGTAGCACTTCAAACAATAATAAAGTAAAAACAAAACACAAGAAAAATTCCATACCAATTTAGAAAAAAATACCAAAATGTAATACATATTTGAGACCAAAAAGACAAAAACTCAATTGATAGAACTGGAAATATGCAAAGATTTAAGTGAAAATAGTGCCTAGAAGCACAAAGCGCCAACTGTGGTTATCTGAGTACACCAAACTGGGGCAAAGTCCCAAGTTCAGGTCAACTGTGATGGAGCAGGGGCTGGATACAGTGACCAAGTTAGGCCCGCTGAACAAATAACCTTAAATCCTGGTTTACGGAATGTTGCAAGAGTATGTGTTGAGGATGCGCTGTGCATTAGCGATTCCAACGAGCTATGGAGCTGGCATGCAGAGTCCTACATCGTCGCCACGGATGCCATATATGAGGGGCATGTGATGTGAAGCCTAACCTCGAAGATGTGTCGGGCAGTTGCTGTGCTGCTCTGTGGAGTCCTGCACCGTTATCGAGAACGCTGCAGACAGGAGGCTTCCAATATGAAGGCTTGCATGAGGGATGCGTCACTCAGCAGCGGTGCCAAAGAGGCTGCTGGCTGAATTGCAAGGTCCGGCATTAGGGATGCGTTCCTCTGTGTGGTTCTGAAGCAGCCGTTATGCTGTGTCAGTTCTGCTCACAGAACCGCAGCTGAGGTGGCAGCGCCACTTCCAAGAGTCCAGGACTGGAGTGGCACCAGTTGGGGTGTAAAACTCACAGCAGACAGATTTCAGGTGCTGGGTTCAAGTGGAGCCTTTTCTGTTTCTGAAGCTCTGATCAGGAGGCCATCCAACTAGCCCTTGGAGTCACTCTATGGGTACAGCAGGGCAGCAGAGTAGCAGTCCTTCTTGCAGAATAGCACAGCAGTCCTTCAGAGTCATCCACAGGTCTAGAGGTGTACTGAAGAGTTGGGACAGATGGTCCAATATTTATACCTGGTGCCCACCTTGAAGTGGGAGAAGATTCAGGAGGTTTTCACCCCTAGGTGTTTGAATTTTCCTGCCTCCCTGCCCAGGCTTACCCGGGGTCACAAAAAAACTAGTGTCAAACTCTTTGTGAGTGTGCTGGGCAGAGCATTTGTGATGTACACATGTGTTAGGTGATAGTTCCTCCACATCATCTAGTCAGAGATGGTCCATTCTGCCATCACCCACCCCACCCTTTGTCTTACTGTCTGGGAGCAATACACAAAGACCAACTGCCAGCTACACCTAGTCATGTGACCCAGGATACAAGTTGCAGGCCAACTTTCTAAAAGTTGAATTTTCAAAGTTGTAACTTAAAAGTCAACTTTATCATTAAAGAGTCTATTGTGCAATTCTTTAGACACCACACTATAAATTTCTACCTGCTCCCAACTGAAAGCTATTACCTATTAAATGTCATAAGTTAAACCCAATGTTATCCAATGGGAGAGGCATGCTTTACAGTAGTGAAAAACACATTTAGTGGGTTTTCACTATCTGGACATGTAAAAGTCAAGAGTATATGTCTAACTTTTTAAGTCACTGCAACTTGCTTTACAGGCTATTTGGGGCCTACACTAGGGCTGACTTATCTGTATTAAAAAGGAAAGTTTAGGCCTGGCAAAAGGTTTATTTTGCCAGGCCGAAATGACAGTTTAAAACTGCACAAACAGGCTGCAATGGCAGGCCTAAGACATGCTTTACAGAGGTACTTAAGTAGGTGGCACAGTCAGTTCTACAAGCCCACTAGCACCATTTCATTTATAGGCTCTGGGCTCAGGTGGAACCACTTTACTAGGGTCCTACAAGTAAATTACTTGTGCCAATTAGGTATAAACCAGTTTCACTATGTTTAAAGGAGAGAGCACAAGCACGTCAGCACTTGTTAGCAGTGGTGAAGTGTGCAGAGTCCTTAGGCCAACAAAATTAGATCAGCCAAAAATGGAGGAGAAAGGCAAAATATTTTAGAAGATCACCCTGAGGCTGACAAGTCTAGCAGCAATCAATTATTTAACATACAGTAATATTATTTTAAAAATAAATACTTTATATTTTAAATAATTTCACAGCCTACTCCCCTAAAAACCCAACAACCCACCAGTAAATTAAAAATGACTAATTAAATGTAAAAAAGTTTCCACTACACATTAAATATAACAAACTATACTAAAAACAATTATTAACATAAGCCTAATACAGAAAAACTAATACAATAACTAATACATATGACATTAATGAACACAATATTTAACACAACTGTATTAAAGTAAACAATGTCATATATAAACTACGTACAACTATGTTTAACGAACAAAATCATAAGCTTAAAAACAATATTCTCACTTTCTAAATTCTGTTCCAAGATTTCTTTGAGTTGACTATCTTTTTGACACCATATGTTTGAAATATTGCAGTTTGAACATTGTGTTTTACCCTTATTTTCAAATCAAATTCTTAACTGATACTGTTAAAACCTTGGTGTCCTTTGGGTTCCCCCCCCACCTGCGTGTCTCCCTCGGTAGTGGAGTAAATTGATTATGACTAGATAGTTTTAGGTATCTGAGCTCCAGATGTTTGTGGAGTTTTGCCAAAATATTGGATAAAAAATATTGTGATACAACAATATCATATGAAGAATATTGGGATGCCAAAAATATAATCGAGGAGGAATACTGTAGGTAAGAATATAATTTCAAGTGTGGTTTTTAATGTTATTGTAAAAAATATTGATTTAGAAAATACTGTTTTATTTAATATGATTTGTTAGTGTTATTTTCTATGTATTTATTATAGTATGTTTGATATTATATGTTCAATTGTGTTTCAATTGTGTTTTTAGGAAGTGAATTTATTAATTATAAAATTGTTGAAGTTAGTGTTTTCAGTTGTTTTATGTAAAAAAACAATAGATTTATATTTTTTAGCAGCATGGCATTGGGTTTAGAGGGATAAGTGTAAGTAAATTATTTAAAAGTAGATCATTTAATTTAAATGTAATGTTAAATATTTAATTGATATATAAATTAGTATAGTAATTTATACTTTTTTTGTTGCATTCATAAATTTAACAATAGCTTATATTAATTTTAAATACATATCATTTGTATTGAATGTCACAAATATGATTTAATTGGAAATTGTAAGATAAACTATATCACATTTATGAAAATTAAATGTATGTGAAAAATCGTACCAAATCTTATCGGTATTAAAATACTTTAATTTTTGTCATAATAAATGTAAAAATGTTCGGTTTTGGATTATTATTTCAATATTTACATTTTTTAAATGAATTTGAAATGTTGATTAACTATCATGTTAACATTATATAAATATGGATCAATTATGATGTATATATTTATATTTTGTTGTGTATTTACATGGTTTTGATTTACTTATGAAATATTTGTTTGTTTATATTCGTGTTATTGAAATTTTAGATACATGGCGACAGGACTTCCCAACAATCCCATTCCAACTACCCCTAATCATGAGAAGGATTCTGCCACAGCAGCCACATATTATTATCAAGTGATATGTAATGTCCAAACAGCACAAGAACAATTATATGTTCAGTGTGCAAACAGGCTTCACTTCACAAAAAGTCTTTCTAATGACACATGATTACCCTTCTCCATGTTTATCGGCTCACCCTTCTTCGGGATACTCCATTTCCTGACTCAGTTGTTCCTCTGTCATATCCTATTCCATTCTACCTCTACTTCCTCACTCAATGTGTACAAATCTGCGTATTTCCCCACATTCAGCATGTACTCATTTTGCATATTCCCATGCCCATTGTTTGCAGATGGGTAGTTGTTCATTTATCCACCTTATAGCTATACACTTCTTGCTACAGTTAATCCCAATTCAATAATCTTTTTCGCATGTCTAGTATGTGTGGTCTGAGACATCATGCCTAACAAACAGAGTTGAACTGTCAGCTGTAGTGGTAACATGGTATAGTTCCCGAACGACTTAGTTACTGCATCCAAGAATCCCCTTACCCTAGGCCACCCTCCTCACATGTGGCTATAGATACCATTAGAAATGAGGTCTTTGGTTGGCAGTCCGGTTACCCCTTGTCCAAGCAAGGACCCTCACTCTAGTCAAGGTAAGTTCCACACAATCCAAATTATCCTGTGCCCACCCTCGGGTAGCATGACACTGAGCAGTCAGGCTTAACTTAGAAGGCAATGTGTAAAGTATTTGTGCAATAAATCATACAGTAACACCATATAGCACCACAAAAATACACCACACAGTGTTTAGAAAAATATATAATATGTATCTGGATAAATGCAGGTCAAAACGATCAAAGATGCAATAAGTAAATGTAGAAATATCACTGAATAAACTGTCTTAAGTCTTTTAGATGCAAACAAAGTCTCTTTCAAGCACAAAGTACCTGGTTCACGTGAAAAACTATCCTCAAAGGGCCGCAGAGGAGGAGAAGTGTGGAAACAAAGGGGTGTGCGTCGATTTCTCGGGCCACACACGGAGATGCACCATTTAGTTTCCACGCGGGGATGGCTGTGCGTCCATTTTCGTCGTGGATCATCTGGGGGTTGCAGGCTTTTCAGACGCCCCGGGGATGGTGCGTGGATTTCCTGCGCTGTCAGAATGAAGTCACAGGAGCTGCGTCGATCCGGTGGGCGTTGCATTGAATTTTCTACCGCACGGCAGGCGCTGCATCAATTCCTTTCTGTATGTCGGGCTGCGTTGTTCCGGCTATGCGTCGATCCAGTGGGCCGTGCATTGAATTTCCGGTCACCACGCTGGTGCTGCGTCTATCTTCTCATTGCGAAGTCAGGCTGCCTCATTCTGGTTCGGCGTGCGGTGAAACTTTCACCACGGTGCAGGCTGTGCATCATTTCTGGCAGGCTGTGTATCGAATTTTGCCTCACAAGGAGTATTTCTTGAAGAGCTGAAGTCCTTTTGGTCCTGAGACTTCAGGGAACAGGAGGCAAGCTCTATCCAAGCCCTTGGAGAGCACTTCTTCACCTCAGCCAGAGAGCAGCAAGGCAGCAGGACAACAGCAAGGCAGCAGTCCTTCACAGAAAGCAGTCTGGTGAGTCCTTTGGACAGCCAGGCAGTTCTTCATGGCAGGATGCAGGTTCTGGCTACAAGTTTCTTCTCCAGGAAGTGTCTGAGTTGGAAGGGGCAGAGGCCCTGTTTATATACCCAAATGTGCCTTTGAAGTGGGGGAGACTTCAAAGAGTGGCTTAGAAGTGCACCAGGTCCCCTTTCAGTTCAATTCTGTCTGCCAGGGTCCCAGTAGGGGGTGTGGCAGTCCTTTGTGTGAGAGCAGGCACTCCACCCTTCCAGACCAGGAAGACCCATTCAAAATGCAGATATATACAAGTGAGGCTGAGTATCCTGTGTTTGGGGTGTGTCTGAGTGAATGCACAGGAGCTGTCAACTAAACCCAGCCAGACGTGGATTGTAAGGCACAGAAAGATTTAAGTGCAGATAAATGCTCACTTTCTAAAAGTGGCATTTCTAAAATAGCAATATTGAATCCAACTTCACCAGTCAGCAGGATTTTATATCACCATTCTGCCCATACTAAATATGACCTTCCTACTCCTTTCAGACCAGCAGCTACCACTCAAACAATGTATGAGGGCAAGCACAATGTTAGCCTATGAAGGGAGCATGCCTCACAGCAGTGTAAAAACGAATTTGGGAGTTTTACACTACCAGGACATGTAAACTACATAGGTACATGTCCTGCCTTTTGCCTACACAGCAGCCTCCCTTATGGGTTACCTAGGGCATACCTTAGGGTGACTTATATATAGAAAAAGGGGAGTTTTAGGCTTGTCAAGTACTTTTAAATGCGAAGTCGAATTGGCAGTGAAACTGCACACAAAGGCCTTGCAGTGGCAGGCCTGAGACAAGGTTAAGGTGCTACTTAAGTGGGTGGCACACAGTGCTGCAGGCCCACTGGTAGCATTTAATCTACAGGCCCTGGGCACCCATAGTGCACTCTACTAGGGAATTATAAGTAAATTACATAGTTCAGTTGGGTATGATCCAATGTTACCATGTTTAAAAGGAAAGAACATAAGCACTTTAGCACTGGTTAGCAGTGGTAAAGTGCGCAGAGTGTTAAAACCAACAAAAACAGTGTCCAAAAAGTGGAGGGAGGCAGGCAAAAAGTTAGGGGAGACCACCCTAAGGCTGTCAGGTCTAACAGATACCGGTTGACACCTTGCATTTAGGACAGTGCTCAGGTTTAAAGAGGTAAAGTCAGTGTAGCCTGTACGGTATGACATAATCCCTGTCTACGCATTTCATAGTATATCAGTTTCAACCTTGCCTTGCGGGTGACTGTCCTGCAGTTGCCTAGTATAGACAGTCATTCTCGATCCTGCACTTCCATTCTCAGATCATTCTCTCACTACAACTTCAATGCCTCTATACAGGTGGTAGTTTTTGGTAACAGTAAGCTATATAATTGGGTGATCAGTTTGTCTTCTCCTCCCAAATCTGGAAGGAATTAGTTCAATAAGTGAGGTGGTCATTATGAGTCTGGTGGTCCATGGATCACCAGGGTGGAGGTGGCTGTTGCACTGCCTCGGCCCAGGTTGAGCGGACCGCCATAATATGAGCATGAGAATAGATACAACAGAACACAGCCAAGTTGCAGCCCGAACCGCCACTGAGGAGGGACCGCCGCAGCCGGTGGCAGGCATATCCAGGCTGGCAGTGAGGCAGTTTCCCATGACCCTATCACGAGACTGCACACTGCCAGGATTCTGGGGCGGTCGCACCGCCATAAAAAGCTCAAAAGGTAACACTCATCTGAAGGAACAGAGGCACATCCGCAGGTGCCATGGCACGTGAATTGCAAGTCTTCCCAATGCTCCTGCTGGCTATTGAACTCCAGGACCAGCCATGCGATGAAGACACCAACTGTAAGTACACCTTCCTAGCACACACTGAAGGGAAGGACATTAGTACGCACACACGGCACGGCAAGCCACGCCCACACACGCACACACATGCGAACAAACACCCGTACCAACACACACACATACACACACTTACACACGCCAATTTACATATTTACCACACATACATTTGGAAGGAAAGCCAGGACAAGGTTGTTAACATCTACACCAATATTTCAGTGATGCATATATAGATTAAAAATATAAACCATTATCAATAACAATGTACAAAGGGGCCCAAGGCCCAGTCCATATTGTGCATAGTGCTCCTTGCACACTGGGCACAGAATGAGGGTCCAACTTGACTCCTGACTGCATACTGCTGGCCTCCACTGGGCAGGGGCATCAACCGGGCATGCAGGTACCTCAGGGGAGGGGGGGCCAGGGGTGTCTGGCTCTGTGATTGGAGGGGGGTCCTTAGGTTTGGGTTTTGAGGGGGTCCATAGGCTTGGATGGGGAGAGGTTTGGGCTTAGACTTAGATTTTGGGGGAGTGGGTTTGGGTTTGGACTTGAGAGGGGTGACTGTGGACCTGGAGGGCTCTGTTGGGATGTGGCTAGTGGAAGGGATTTGCTGGTGGCTGGAGGACTCACGCAGGATGGTGGTCAGTTCCTTGAGCACCTCTGCAATGGAGGCCATGGTGGCATTGAGTGCCTGCCACTGCTGCATGGCTTCATGATGCTGTTCCCTCTGAAGCCTCTGGTTCTCCTGCACAGTTGTGAGTATCTGGCTCTTTGTGTCCTGGGTTTGGTGGTATGCACCCTATACTCCCCGAGTCTCTGCTGCACCTGAGACCCCCCACCTGCTCTGGCTCCTTAAGTTTGTGGAGGGAAGGCCAAAAAGACAGGCACCTCCATTTTGTGTTCCTCTGTGCATCTCCCCTGTGTCCTGATACAGCCCAGTGTTCAAGGATTGCAAAAAGACCTAGGTAAGGAGCCCAAAGATATTTTCTAGTTAAATAGTATTAATTGTTCAAAAAGTGTTTGTGTTACTGTGGACTCTCTGTGTTTTCAGGCAGCCTGGCCTCCTTTAAAGTGGTGTTTGTTTAAAAATCGTTTTTGCCGTGACTGTGTGAATTCCCTTGCTAGTTTGTGGCTTCCCCCCCCCTTCTCCCCCTCTGCCCCCCTTTTTTTCACCCCTATTCTTAGTAAAAAGGCTACATACATCTTTCAGAGTGTGGTTTTAGGAGACTGTTTTTAATCTGTTTGTGTGATTTAAATTGTGCTTAAAAGCTGTCTGCCCCCCTGTATTTTTGCCTTAAAAAAAGCCAGATTTTAGAGTGTGCGCCCAGAACTATTGCAGTGTTTGTCTCTTAAACAATCTCCCCCTTACCTGGAAAGTAGACTCTGCTAGCTTGGAAGTGTGGATTCAGCCTGTCTGTATCCAAGGAGATACTGAATAGAGCAGCAGTAGCCTTCCCCCAGGCCACAGGGACTGGAGTTTAGTTCACTAGCTCCTTATGTAGGTTCCTAGTGGTTGTTGCATATGCTGTTGTGATTGGTTTTTGGGAGATGGTGTTTCATTGGTTGCTAGCTCCAGTGATGCAGTTATGATTGGTGGACAGGGTTAGGATTCTGATTGGCTGTTGGTTCTAGGGCTGTGATTGGTGGATAGGGCTAGGATTCTGATTGGCTGTTGGTTCTAGGGCTGTGATTGGTGGATAGGGCTAGGATTCTGATTGGCTGTTGGTTCTAGGGCTGTGATTGGTGGATAGGGCTAGGATTCTGATTGGCTGTTGGTTCTAGGGCTGGGGCTGTGATTGGGGGACAGGAAATAGGGCTGTGACTGGTGAATAGGGCTGGGTCTTCCATTAGTTGGCTAAATCAGGGTTTAAAATAGGATTGGCTAGGGTTAGGACGGGCTTCTTATTGGCCGGTAGGGCTATAAAAGACCAGGATTCAGGGCGTCTCAGCCCGGGCGTCGAGGCAAAGGGCGGAGAGGACAAGGGCAGCTGTCTCTTTGGGCCTGTTCGGGACAGGTAGGGACTAGGGACTAGGGCCAGAAATGCTGCCCAATTCATATTTCCCCAGGAACGGTTTCCACCCCAAAACATCCCTCCACATGCAAACGCATTATCTGCAAAGATATCCAACTCATGCATCACAAACTGACCACATACATATTGCATACATATTGCATTGCCCCACCACCCAACACAATACCCTACATACAACACATATACACATACCCCCATAACTACTACAGTCAAACACCTTCATTCTCACAGCAAACACTACTCTGTCCCCTCCCACTAACACTACCTGCCACCACCCACACAATACAAAACTAGAACATACATTTCTCTCAGTTTCAGTCTCCCAGATACACACTCTCTGCTCATACTAACCAAAAACACGATCCGCTGTTCGCTCCACACAGACCGCCTGTCTTCATAACAATGCCCAAACCCTGCCTTCAAACACATCATCTACACTCTTCCCCTCTCCTCACCAATTACACACAACCATACAATCCCCACATTTCACTCCTCCACACATGTTACCCCTTCCGGTCATCTCAACTAATACTTATTTCCCTGACACACACCCATCACCTCTTACACACCTCATACATTCATCGCCAAAACACATCAACACCCCATCTAACACTCAAATTCCACTTAGCAGCACTAACTCACATACAAATCCCTCACCAAAAACAACTACACCAATAGCCCCTCTCATTCTTCCACAAAAACAATACCGACCACAAACATCAGCACATCAAAGCAACACAAGCTTACATTACACTCATCGTCATACCCACTCCCACCCCCAGGACTACACAAAGGATACAAATTCCATCCTATCTCCACCCCTACCCCCCCACTCTTCACAAACACCTACCACAAGCACCCCATCCCAGCAACCTTCTTTCACTCGCCTCTCCTCCATTGCACAATTTAGGGCCTTACATCATGATCCACATGCTCCTCCACCACCCCTAACCCATACTCCATCCACACTAAACAAACGCAAACAAAATAAAAAACATGCCACTCATATCAAACTCGCATCCCCTTGTTTGTTACATAATAAAACTACCCTACACAAAACACTACACTCCTCATGGCTCTCTCAGCCACCAAGTTCACCACCCACACACACAGACCCAACAAAATGCCTCCTTAACCTGCTGGAAGAGGAACACTATGTTGAAAAGCAAGACTATTGTGAGCCTCAAACAGTTATCACAACTAGCAACACTCCTGCTTCAAGCTCACATTATACTACTTACCCTTCTACTAAACAAAACAACACTACCACTAACACACCCTATCTAAACTGCCAGCTCATAAATGCTCGATCACTCTCAAAAAACAAGCACCACATCTACGACCTGCTCACAGACACACAACCTGACTTACTATTCATTACGGAATCCTGGTTGGGAGATGACATGGCACCAGTGTTGCACGAAGCCCTTCCTCCGGGCTATCAAACCATCACACAAAACCATATAGGCAAGAGAGGAGATGGACTAGCTATTATATTCAAACAGGCAATAAACCTCAGTAAAATAGACAACATCTCCATACAAGGTTGTGAAGCCCTCCTTACCAGATGCCACCCTACTCCAACTTCCTCCTGTAACTTTCTCCTCCTTTACAGACCTCCACCTAACAACTCCACTTTCCCAGATGCTTTTCTTGACACAGTCTCAAACCTTATTACACTATACTCCAATCTATGCATTCTTGGGGATCTAAACATTTGGTTTGACAAACCCAATATGCCCCATCCAAAAGCTATCACCACTAGCCTACTCGCATTGAACCTACATCAGATTGTACACAATCCCACACACATCGCTGGTCACATCCTAGATGTCATTTTTGCTAAGCCTGAACTCATTACTATTCATAGCATCACACCAACCACCTGGTCAGACCACCATCTGATAACTTTCCGATAGACAACTCCACAAATCAACACAACCCACAACCACTTACATACATACACCTTTCGACCATGGAGCAAACTCAATTAGGATCACTTAGAAACACAACTAACAGCAAACACAGATCTAGATACAATCAATTCTGTACCAAAACTTTATGAGTGGCTACAGGAAGCTTTTGATGTCCTAATACCACTCAGAAAAACTAAATATGACAAAAGAAAACCAACACCTTGGAGAAACACAGAACTTAAAAAGATAAAGCAACAAATCAGAAAGTTGCTGCGGACCTGGCTCAAAACAAGCAACAGTCAAGACAAACTGCAGCTACACAAACTTAACAGGATATACAAATCATCAATCAAAAAAGCTAAAAAAAAGATACTACTCAGACTGAATTCTAAATGCTCAATCTACAACCAAGGAATTTTATAAAATTCTCAATGAATTTCGAAAACCCACATGCATGGAAGGAAGTCATCCCACCACTCAAGATTTCACAAACAAATTGGCAACTCACTGCACAACCAAGGCAGACACATTGGACTCCTATTTAAAACAGAAGAAAACCATCAGCACCAACCCCTTTACTAAAATACCCTTTAAGAATAAACCATCCCAACCTCTACAGTCTTTCAAACAAATATCCCAGGATGAATTTATGGATTTGGTCAAAGCAAGCAGACCTTCTGGTTGCCCTTCTGACCCTTGCCCACCTCAAATCTTCAAGAACATCCTGCTATCTACTTCTGCTGCCACACCTGTAAGAAAAATCATCAACAACTCTTTAACTTCAGGAACTTTTCCTACAGACCTGAAAAAAGCATACATACGACCACTATTAAAGAAAGCAAACCTAGACCCGCAAGACCCCAACAACTACAGACCTATCACAAATGGACCTTTCCTGGGCAAATTGATAGAAAGAGCAGCATTCGCCCAGATGTCACAATTCATTGAAGACAATTCTATACTTTCAGACTTCCAAACTGGATTCCGCCCAGGAAGAAGCACTGAATCGGCACTCATGGCAATCTGGGATGATCTTAAAAACACAGTCGACCGAAATGGAGTTGCTGCACTACTTCTCTTGGACCTCTCAGCTGCCTTTGATACGGTTGACCATGACACCCTAACTCAAAGACTCCACGAAGCCGGCATACAAGGGATTGCTCTCGACTGGATTACTTCCTATCTCCAAAAAAGAGCGAATATCATCCACTCGCCCCCCTTCTCGTCCGAACCCTACCTCACAAAAACAGGGGTCCCCCAAGGGTCAATCATCTCACCTTTGCTTTTTAACATCTACATGATATCTTTACCAGAACTGATCAATGATTTCCATCTCACATGCTACAACTATGCAGATGACACACAAATACTACTTCAATTAGAAGACCCCAAAAACATTGAAAACTCACAAATCTTCAGTTGCCTCAGAGCCGTTGATCAGTGGATGACCTGGAGCCATCTCAAACTAAATACCTCCAAAACAGAAATACTCATATGTGGTGACTGGAAAAATTATGACCCTCTGTGCGTCTGGCCTGAAGATCTCGGACCACCTCCTCAATTATCCAAGGAAGTGAAAAACCTAGGAATCACCATGGATTCCAAGCTAACTATGAATGCCCAAGTAGACAAATTAGCACGCACAAGCTTCATCACCTTAAAGACTTTACGACGCATCTTCCCCCACCTCGGATTTCCACCCAAGGTGCAAGCTACTATCTCACTTGTATTATCCAAACTGGATTATGCCAATAGCCTCTACCATGGATCATCTCTATCTGTTATGAAAAAACTACAACGTATCCAGAATTCCGCAGCCAGGCTACTACTACATATAAAGCCGCAAGCCCACATCTCCCCTGCCTTGAGAGCACTACACTGGTTACCCGTTGCCAGAAGATGCACTTTCAAACTGCTTTGTATCACCCACAAAGCTATACATGGAACAGGACCGCTTTTTATCAGAAAGAAAATTACCAAATACATCCAACAAAGAACCCTCCGCTCAAGACTGGCACCCGCCTTAGAACACCACCATACAAGAAAAAGACTGTAGGTGGTACATCCTTCTCCGTCCAAGCAGCCAAACTATGGAATTCATTACCCCCAACTATAAGAGCCACAGATAACTTTCTTGTTTTCAGAAAACTACTCAAGAGTTGGCTCTTTTCTTCGTAACCACCTTTTTCAAACAACTATGAACTGCATATGCCTATGTGGATAAATATTTTTTCAGATTATATGTATACTTCTATTTATTTATAGTTTCTTTGGAAAATATGTATTGCTACTGTCATAACAATAAAATACACACACACTCTTTTAAACCTGTCTGACTAAGTATTTTTTACCCATGATTCTAATTATGTATTGTATGTGCATATGTGTGTGTATTCATGTGTGTGTGTATAAATATATATATATATATATATATATGTGTATGTATGTGTATATGTTGTTTCTGTGCTTGGCATGTTTGTGGATCATTGCATGGCTCCTGGTTTTTGGGTTGTTATACTAGATATCTATGAATTTCTGCTCTCATTTTTCATCACTCTTATGTCATGTCTCTATCAAACTATCCTCCATTCTCACTCTGACTCATCCCAAATCCCTTCGACCACTTTCATCTCCTAAATATCTCTGCCTAAGCTCTTCCCTCCACCTCCACATCTAACTCACCAAACCTCACTCTACCTCTGTGACCTCCCACACAACCCTACTAAATTCTCCTGCATTCATCTCACCCTGCTACTATGCTCTCCCTAACCCTTCCACATACTCTTCCCCTCTCTGCCCCCCTTTATTCATCCCAAGCCTTTGGATTGAGTAAATGAAGGATATACTCCCAATTAACACTTCTGGATTTCTTTCCTCCTCCACCCCTCCATTACTCCAGTCAATCTAACTAACAAACTCTCATATCCGCGGCTCAAATTAACTCATAATAATACTAAAAACTATACTCATTATTAAATGATACTAATCCATCACTGTAGGATGTTGGCTCTGTATGTGCTATTTCAAAGTAAGGAATAGCATGCACAGAGTCCAAGGGTTCCCCTTAGAGGTAAAATAGTGGTAAAAATAGATAATACTAATGCTCTATTTTGTGGTAGTGTGGTCGAGCAGTAGGCTTATCCAAGGAGTAGTGTTAAGCATTTGTTGTACATACACATAGACAATAAATGAGGTACACACACTCAGAGACAAATCCAGCCAATAGGTTTTTATATAGAAAAATATCTTTTCTTAGTTTATTTTAAGAACCACAGGTTCAAATTCTACATGTAATATCTCATTCGAAAGGTATTGCAGGTAAGTACTTTAGGAACTTCAAATCATCAAAATTGCATGTATACTTTTCAAGTTGTTGACAAATAGCTGTTTTAAAAGTGGACACTTAGTGCAATTTTCACAGTTCCTAGGGGAGGTAAGTTTTGGTTAGTTTTACCAGGTAAGTAGGACACTTACAGGGTTCAGTTCTTGGTCCAAGGTAGCCCACCGTTGGGGGTTCAGAGCAACCCCAAAGTCACCACACCAGCAGCTCAGGACCGGTCAGGTGCAGAGTTCAAAGTGGTGCCCAAAACACATAGGCTAGAATGGAGAGAAGGGGGTGCCCCGGTTCCGGTCTGCTTGCAGGTAAGTACCCGCGTCTTCGGAGGGCAGACCAGGGGGGTTTTGTAGGGCACCGGGGGGGACACCAGTCCACACAGAAATTTCACCCTCAGCGGCGCGGGGGCGGCCGGGTGCAGTGTAGAAACAAGCGTCGGGTTCGCAATGTTAGTCTATGAGAGATCTCGGGATCTCTTCAGCGCTGCAGGCAGGCAAGGGGGGGATTCCTCGGGGAAACCTCCACTTGGGCAAGGGAGAGGGACTCCTGGGGGTCACTTCTCCAGTGAAAGTCCGGTCCTTCAGGTCCTGGGGGCTGCGGGTGCAGGGTCTCTCCCAGGCGTCGGGACTTTAGGTTCAAAGAGTCGCGGTCAGGGGAAGCCTCGGGATTCCCTCTGCAGGCGGCGCGGTGGGGGCTCAGGGGGGACAGGTTTTGGTACTCACAGTATCAGAGTAGTCCTGGGGTCCCTCCTGAGGTGTCGGTTCTCCACCAGCCGAGTCGGGGTCGCCGGGTGCAGTGTTGCAAGTCTCACGCTTCTTGCGGGGAGCTTGCAGGGTTCTTTAAAGTTGCTGGAAACAAAGTTGCAGCTTTTCTTGGAGCAGGTCCGCTGTCCTCGGGAGTTTCTTGTCTTTTCGAAGCAGGGGCAGTCCTCAGAGGATGTCGAGGTCGCTGGTCCCTTTGGAAGGCGTCGCTGGAGCAGGATCTTTGGAAGGCAGGAGACAGGCCGGTGAGTTTCTGGAGCCAAGGCAGTTGTCGTCTTCTGGTCTTCCGCTGCAGGGGTTTTCAGCTGGGCAGTCCTTCTTCTTGTAGTTGCAGGAATCTAATTTTCTAGGGTTCAGGGTAGCCCTTAAATACTAATTTTAAGGGCGTGTTTAGGTCTGGGGGGTTAGTAGCCAATGGCTACTAGCCCTGAGGGTGGGTACACCCTCTTTGTGCCTCCTCCCAAGGGGAGGGGGTCACATTCCTAACCCTATTGGGGGAATCCTCCATCTGCAAGATGGAGGATTTCTAAAAGTCAGAGTCACCTCAGCTCAGGACACCTTAGGGGCTGTCCTGACTGGCCAGTGACTCCTCCTTGTTTTTCTCATTATTTTCTCCGGCCTTGCCGCCAAAAGTGGGGCCTGGCCGGAGGGGGCGGGCAACTCCACTAGCTGGAGTGTCCTGCTGGGTTGGCACAAAGGAGGTGAGCCTTTGAGGCTCACCGCCAGGTGTGACAATTCCTGCCTGGGGGAGGTGTTAGCATCTCCACCCAGTGCAGGCTTTGTTACTGGCCTCAGAGTGACAAAGGCACTCTCCCCATGGGGCCAGCAACATGTCTCGGTTTGTGGCAGGCTGCTAAAACTAGTCAGCCTACACAGATAGTCGGTTAAGTTTCAGGGGGCACCTCTAAGGTGCCCTCTGTGGTGTATTTTACAATAAAATGTACACTGGCATCAGTGTGCATTTATTGTGCTGAGAAGTTTGATACCAAACTTCCCAGTTTTCAGTGTAGCCATTATGGTGCTGTGGAGTTCGTGTTTGACAGACTCCCAGACCATATACTCTTATGGCTACCCTGCACTTACAATGTCTAAGGTTTTGTTTAGACACTGTAGGGGTACCATGCTCATGCACTGGTACCCTCACCTATGGTATAGTGCACCCTGCCTTAGGGCTGTAAGGCCTGCTAGAGGGGTGTCTTACCTATACTGCATAGGCAGTGAGAGGCTGGCATGGCACCCTGAGGGGAGTGCCATGTCGACTTACTCGTTTTGTCCTCACTAGCACACACAAGCTGGCAAGCAGTGTGTCTGTGCTGAGTGAGAGGTCTCCAGGGTGGCATAAGACATGCTGCATCCCTTAGAGACCTTCCTTGGCATCAGGGCCCTTGGTACTAGAAGTACCAGTTACAAGGGACTTATCTGGATGCCAGGGTCTGCCAATTGTGGATACAAAAGTACAGGTTAGGGAAAGAACACTGGTGCTGGGGCCTGGTTAGCAGGCCTCAGCACACTTTCAATTGTAAACAAAGCATCAGCAAAGGCAAAAAGTCAGGGGGCAACCATGCCAAGGAGGCATTTCCTTACACAACCCCCCCCCAAACGAAAGAGGATGAGACTAACCTTTCCCAAGAGAGTCTTCATTTTCTAAGTGGAAGAACCTGGAAAGGCCATCTGCATTGGCATGGGCAGTCCCAGGTCTGTGTTCCACTATAAAGTCCATTCCCTGTAGGGAGATGGACCACCTCAACAGTTTAGGATTTTCACCTTTCATTTGCATCAGCCATTTGAGAGGTCTGTGGTCGGTTTGAACTAGGAAGTGAGTCCCAAAGAGGTATGGTCTCAGCTTCTTCAGGGACCAAACCACAGCAAAGGCCTCCCTCTCAATGGCACTCCAACGCTGCTCCCTGGGGAGTAACCTCCTGCTAATGAAAGCAACAGGCTGGTCAAGGCCATCATCATTTGTTTGGGACAAAACTGCCCCTATCCCATGTTCAGAGGCATCAGTCTGCACAATGAACTGCTTAGAATAATCTGGAGCTTTGAGAACTGGTGCTGAGCACATTGCTTGTTTCAGGGTGTCAAAGGCCTGTTGGCAGTCCACAGTCCAGTTCACTTTCTTGGGCATTTTCTTGGAGGTGAGCTCAGTGAGGGCTGTCACAATGGATCCATATCCCTTCACAAACCTCCTGTAGTACCCAGTCAAGCCAAGGAATGCCCTGACTTGAGTCTGGGTTTTTGGAGCTACCCAGTCCAGAATAGTCTGGATCTTGGGTTGGAGTGGCTGAACTTGGCCTCCACCTACAAGGTGTCCCAAGTAAACCACAGTTCCCTGCCCTATCTGGCATTTGGATGCCTTGATAGAGAGGCCTGCAGATTGCAGAGCCTTCAAAACCTTCCTCAGGTGGACCAGGTGATCCTGCCAGGTGGAGCTAAAGACAGCAATATCATCAAGATAAGCTGTGCTAAAGGACTCCAAGCCAGCAAGGACTTGATTCACCAACCTTTGGAAGGTGGCAGGGGCATTCTTTAAACCAAAGGGCATAACAGTAAACTGATAATGCCCATCAGGTGTGGAGAATGCTGTCTTTTCTTTTGCTCCAGGTGCCATTTTTATTTGCCAGTACCCTGCTGTCAAGTCAAAGGTACTTAGAAATTTGGCAGCACCTAATTTGTCAATGAGCTCATCAGCTCTTGGAATTGGATGGGCATCTGTCTTGGTGACAGAGTTGAGCCCTCTGTAGTCCACACAAAACCTCATCTCTTTCTTTCCATCTTTGGTGTGAGGTTTGGGGACTAAGACCACCGGGCTAGCCCAGGGGCTGTCAGAGCGCTCAATCACTCCCAATTCCAGCATCTTGTGGACTTCCATCTTGATGCTTTCCTTAACATGGTCAGACTGTCTGAAGATTTTGTTCTTGACAGGCATGCTGTCTCCTGTGTCCACATCATGGGTACACAGGTGTGTCTGACCAGGGGTTAGGGAGAAAAGCTCAGGAAACTGTTGTAGGACTCTCCTACAATCAGCCTGCTGTTGGCCAGAGAGGGTGTCTGAGTAGATCACTCCATCTACTGTGCCATCTTTTGGGTCTGATGACAGAAGATCAGGGAGAGGTTCACTCTCTGCCTCCTGATCCTCATCTGTTACCATTAACAGATTCACATCAGCCCTGTCATGGAAGAGCTTAAGGCGGTTCACATGGATCACCCTCTTGGGGCTCCTGCTTGTGCCCAGGTCCACCAAGTAGGTGACCTGACTCTTCCTCTCTAGTACTGGGTAAGGGCCACTCCATTTGTCCTGGAGTGCCCTGGGAGCCACAGGCTCCAGAACCCAGACTTTCTGCCCTGGTTGGAACTCAACCAGTGCAGCCTTTTGGTCATACCAAAACTTCTGGAGTTGTTGGCTGGCCTCAAGGTTTTTGGTTGCCTTTTCCATGTACTCTGCCATTCTAGAGCGAAGGCCAAGTACATAGTCCACTATGTCCTGTTTAGGCTCATGGAGAGGTCTCTCCCAGCCTTCTTTAACAAGGGCAAGTGGTCCCCTTACAGGATGACCAAACAGAAGTTCAAAGGGTGAGAACCCTACTCCCTTCTGTGGTACCTCCCTGTAAGCGAAAAGCAGACATGGCAGGAGGACATCCCATCTCCTTTTGAGTTTTTCTGGGAGCCCCATGATCATGCCCTTTAATGTCTTGTTGAATCTCTCAACTAAGCCATTAGTTTGTGGATGGTAAGGTGTAGTGAATTTATAAGTCACTCCACACTCATTCCACATGTGCTTTAGGTATGCTGACATGAAGTTGGTACCTCTGTCAGACACCACCTCCTTAGGGAAACCCACTCTGGTAAAGATACCAATGAGGGCCTTGGCTACTGCAGGGGCAGTAGTCGACCTAAGGGGAATAGCTTCAGGATACCTGGTAGCATGATCCACTACTACCAGGATATACATATTTCCTGAGGCTGTGGGAGGTTCTAGTGGACCAACTATGTCCACACCCACTCTTTCAAAGGGCACCCCCACCACTGGAAGTGGAATGAGGGGGGCCTTTGGATGCCCACCTGTCTTACCACTGGCTTGACAGGTGGGGCAGGAGAGGCAAAACTCCTTAACCATGTTGGACATATTGGGCCAGTAGAAGCGGTTGACTAACCTCTCCCACGTCTTGGTTTGTCCCAAATGTCCAGCAAGGGGAATGTCATGGGCCAATGTTAGGATGAACTCCCTGAACAGCTGAGGCACTACCACTCTCCTAGTGGCACCAGGTTTGGGGTCTCTGGCCTCAGTGTACAGGAGCCCATCTTCCCAATAGACCCTATGTGTTCCATTTTT
The DNA here is from genome assembly GCF_031143425.1 of Pleurodeles waltl. Classification (NCBI taxonomy): domain Eukaryota; kingdom Metazoa; phylum Chordata; class Amphibia; order Caudata; family Salamandridae; genus Pleurodeles; species Pleurodeles waltl. The sequence goes on along the minus strand of NC_090446.1, from coordinate 1,276,781,979 downwards.
CTTGCCTTTGGACTCTTCAGCAGCTTGCTGCCTAAGGCCTTCAAGAGAGGGACAGGTTTCTTGTCCCTTACACAGCTCTTCCCTTGAGGGTCCCCCTGGGCCTAAGAGCTCAACCTGATAAGGTTCAAGCTCCAAAGGCTCAGTTCCCTCAGAGGGCAGAACTTCTTCCTGAGAAGAGAGGTTCCCTTTCTTTTGCTGTGTTGCAGTTGGTTTCCCAACTGACTTTCCTGTTCTCTTGGTAGGCTGGGCCATTTTTCCAGACTCCAGCTCTACTTTTTCACCCTGTGCCTTGCACTGTGCTCTTGTTTTCACACACACCAGTTCAGGGATACCCAGCATTGCTGCATGGGTTTTTAGCTCTACCTCAGCCCATGCTGAGGACTCCAGGTCATTTCCAAGCAGACAGTCCACTGGGATATTTGAGGAGACCACCACCTGCTTCAGGCCATTGACCCCTCCCCATTCTAAAGTTACCATTGCCATGGGATGTGCTTTAGTTTGATTGTCAGCATTGGTGACTGTATAAGTTTTTCCAGTCAGGTATTGGCCAGGGGAAACCAGTTTCTCTGTCACCATGGTGACACTGGCACCTGTATCCCTCAGGCCCTCTACACTTGTCCCATTAATAAAGAGCTGCTGCCTGTATTTTTGCATGTTAGGCGGCCAGGCAGCTAGTGTGGCTAAATCCACCCCACCCTCAGAGACTAGAGTAGCTTCAGTGTGGACCCTGATTTGCTCTGGGCACACTGTTGATCCCACTTGGAGACTAGCCATTCCAGTGTTACCTGGATTGGAGTTTGGAGTGGAACTTTTCTTGGGACAGGCCTTGTCTCCAGTTTGGTGTCCATGCTGTTTACAGCTATGACACCAGGCCTTTTTGGGATCAAAGTTTTTACCCTTGTACCCATTGTTTTGTGAAGAGGCTCTGGGCCCACCCTCCTGTGCAGGTTTTTGGGGGCCTGTAGAAGACTCTTTACTATTTTTAGTTTTGGTTGTCTCATCACCCTTCTGCTGGGGAGTCTGTGTGACCCCTTTCTTTTGGTCACCCCCTGTTGAAGTCTTGGACACCCTTGTCTTGACCCAATGGTCCGCCTTCTTTCCCAATTCTTGGGGAGAAATTGGTCCTAGGTCTACCAGATGCTGATGCAGTTTGTCATTGAAACAATTACTTAACAGGTGTTCTTTCACAAATAAATTGTACAGCCCATCATAATTATTTACACCACTGCCTTGAATCCAACCATCTAGTGTTTTCACTGAGTAGTCAACAAAGTCAACCCAGGTCTGGCTCGAGGATTTTTGAGCCCCCCTGAACCTAATCCTGTACTCCTCAGTGGAGAATCCAAAGCCCTCAATCAGGGTACCCTTCATGAGGTCATAAGATTCTGCATCTTTTCCAGAGAGTGTGAGGAGTCTATCCCTACACTTTCCAGTGAACATTTCCCAAAGGAGAGCACCCCAGTGAGATCTGTTCACTTTTCTGGTTACACAAGCCCTCTCAAAAGCTGTGAACCATTTGGTGATGTCATCACCATCTTCATATTTAGTTACAATCCCTTTGGGGATTTTCAACATGTCAGGAGAATCTCTGACCCTATTTATGTTGCTGCCACCATTGATGGGTCCTAGGCCCATCTCTTGTCTTTCCCTCTCTATGGCTAGGATCTGTCTTTCCAAAGCCAATCTTTTGGCCATCCTGGCTAACTGGATGTCCTCTTCACTGGGGTTATCCTCAGTGATTTCAGAGTTGTTGGTCCCTCCTGTGAGGGAGCCAGCATCTCTGACTATTATTTGTGGAGTCAGGGCTTGAGAAGCCCTGCTCTCCCTAAGTAGGACTGGAGGGGGGGAATTTCCCTCCAAGTCACTATCTTCATCCTCTGAGTTGCCATCCTCAGAGGGGTTGGCCTTTTCAAACTCTGCCAAAAGCTCCTGGAGCTGTACTTTGGTAGGTTTGGGGCCCATTGCTATTTTCTTTAGTTTACAGAGTGACCTTAGCTCTCTCATCTGTAGATGGAGGTAAGGTGTGGTGTCGAGTTCCACCACATTCACATCTGTGCTAGACATTATGCTTCTAAAAGTTGGAATACTTTTTAAGAAACTAAAACTGGTTCTAGAATCTAATTCAAACTTTTACCAAACTTTTAAACTCTAAAAGAAATGCTAAACAGGATCTAACACAAGGCCCTAGCAGGTCTTTTAAGAATTTAGAAAACTTTTCAAATTGCAAAAATCAATTTCTAATGACAATTTTGGAATTTTGTCGTGTGATCAGGTATTGGCTGAGTAGTCCAGCAAATGCAAAGTCTTGTACCCCACCGCTGATCCACCAATGTAGGATGTTGGCTCTGTATGTGCTATTTCAAAGTAAGGAATAGCATGCACAGAGTCCAAGGGTTCCCCTTAGAGGTAAAATAGTGGTAAAAATAGATAATACTAATGCTCTATTTTGTGGTAGTGTGGTCGAGCAGTAGGCTTATCCAAGGAGTAGTGTTAAGCATTTGTTGTACATACACATAGACAATAAATGAGGTACACACACTCAGAGACAAATCCAGCCAATAGGTTTTTATATAGAAAAATATCTTTTCTTAGTTTATTTTAAGAACCACAGGTTCAAATTCTACATGTAATATCTCATTCGAAAGGTATTGCAGGTAAGTACTTTAGGAACTTCAAATCATCAAAATTGCATGTATACTTTTCAAGTTGTTGACAAATAGCTGTTTTAAAAGTGGACACTTAGTGCAATTTTCACAGTTCCTAGGGGAGGTAAGTTTTGGTTAGTTTTACCAGGTAAGTAGGACACTTACAGGGTTCAGTTCTTGGTCCAAGGTAGCCCACCGTTGGGGGTTCAGAGCAACCCCAAAGTCACCACACCAGCAGCTCAGGACCGGTCAGGTGCAGAGTTCAAAGTGGTGCCCAAAACACATAGGCTAGAATGGAGAGAAGGGGGTGCCCCGGTTCCGGTCTGCTTGCAGGTAAGTACCCGCGTCTTCGGAGGGCAGACCAGGGGGGTTTTGTAGGGCACCGGGGGGGACACCAGTCCACACAGAAATTTCACCCTCAGCGGCGCGGGGGCGGCCGGGTGCAGTGTAGAAACAAGCGTCGGGTTCGCAATGTTAGTCTATGAGAGATCTCGGGATCTCTTCAGCGCTGCAGGCAGGCAAGGGGGGGATTCCTCGGGGAAACCTCCACTTGGGCAAGGGAGAGGGACTCCTGGGGGTCACTTCTCCAGTGAAAGTCCGGTCCTTCAGGTCCTGGGGGCTGCGGGTGCAGGGTCTCTCCCAGGCGTCGGGACTTTAGGTTCAAAGAGTCGCGGTCAGGGGAAGCCTCGGGATTCCCTCTGCAGGCGGCGCGGTGGGGGCTCAGGGGGGACAGGTTTTGGTACTCACAGTATCAGAGTAGTCCTGGGGTCCCTCCTGAGGTGTCGGTTCTCCACCAGCCGAGTCGGGGTCGCCGGGTGCAGTGTTGCAAGTCTCACGCTTCTTGCGGGGAGCTTGCAGGGTTCTTTAAAGTTGCTGGAAACAAAGTTGCAGCTTTTCTTGGAGCAGGTCCGCTGTCCTCGGGAGTTTCTTGTCTTTTCGAAGCAGGGGCAGTCCTCAGAGGATGTCGAGGTCGCTGGTCCCTTTGGAAGGCGTCGCTGGAGCAGGATCTTTGGAAGGCAGGAGACAGGCCGGTGAGTTTCTGGAGCCAAGGCAGTTGTCGTCTTCTGGTCTTCCGCTGCAGGGGTTTTCAGCTGGGCAGTCCTTCTTCTTGTAGTTGCAGGAATCTAATTTTCTAGGGTTCAGGGTAGCCCTTAAATACTAATTTTAAGGGCGTGTTTAGGTCTGGGGGGTTAGTAGCCAATGGCTACTAGCCCTGAGGGTGGGTACACCCTCTTTGTGCCTCCTCCCAAGGGGAGGGGGTCACATTCCTAACCCTATTGGGGGAATCCTCCATCTGCAAGATGGAGGATTTCTAAAAGTCAGAGTCACCTCAGCTCAGGACACCTTAGGGGCTGTCCTGACTGGCCAGTGACTCCTCCTTGTTTTTCTCATTATTTTCTCCGGCCTTGCCGCCAAAAGTGGGGCCTGGCCGGAGGGGGCGGGCAACTCCACTAGCTGGAGTGTCCTGCTGGGTTGGCACAAAGGAGGTGAGCCTTTGAGGCTCACCGCCAGGTGTGACAATTCCTGCCTGGGGGAGGTGTTAGCATCTCCACCCAGTGCAGGCTTTGTTACTGGCCTCAGAGTGACAAAGGCACTCTCCCCATGGGGCCAGCAACATGTCTCGGTTTGTGGCAGGCTGCTAAAACTAGTCAGCCTACACAGATAGTCGGTTAAGTTTCAGGGGGCACCTCTAAGGTGCCCTCTGTGGTGTATTTTACAATAAAATGTACACTGGCATCAGTGTGCATTTATTGTGCTGAGAAGTTTGATACCAAACTTCCCAGTTTTCAGTGTAGCCATTATGGTGCTGTGGAGTTCGTGTTTGACAGACTCCCAGACCATATACTCTTATGGCTACCCTGCACTTACAATGTCTAAGGTTTTGTTTAGACACTGTAGGGGTACCATGCTCATGCACTGGTACCCTCACCTATGGTATAGTGCACCCTGCCTTAGGGCTGTAAGGCCTGCTAGAGGGGTGTCTTACCTATACTGCATAGGCAGTGAGAGGCTGGCATGGCACCCTGAGGGGAGTGCCATGTCGACTTACTCGTTTTGTCCTCACTAGCACACACAAGCTGGCAAGCAGTGTGTCTGTGCTGAGTGAGAGGTCTCCAGGGTGGCATAAGACATGCTGCATCCCTTAGAGACCTTCCTTGGCATCAGGGCCCTTGGTACTAGAAGTACCAGTTACAAGGGACTTATCTGGATGCCAGGGTCTGCCAATTGTGGATACAAAAGTACAGGTTAGGGAAAGAACACTGGTGCTGGGGCCTGGTTAGCAGGCCTCAGCACACTTTCAATTGTAAACATAGCATCAGCAAAGGCAAAAAGTCAGGGGGCAACCATGCCAAGGAGGCATTTCCTTACAATCACTAATTCTTGTTGGGTTCCGGAGTAGCGTGCTACTCATCGAAAAGCGCTTCGACGCCTCGTCAGGGGTAGTAAGCGCTATATAAATACGATTACAATTACAATTACAATTACAATACTTAGGAGAGGGTCACCTGGACAGTCTGATATTATGGCAGCCCTGTCCCTTGGACCACAGTTCCCACTGCCCCTGGCCCCCTGTGCCTGTGCCCCTGTCAGAGTGTGGCCACTCCCAGTAAGCACCAGGACCTTAATTGTCTTGACTCTGGCCCCTGTACTGTGGAGCACACTTCTGATTGACCCATCCCTGGGGCACTAGTTTGGGGACGAAAAGCTGGCTGCAGTGTGGTTACCACATGGGAGGGGGGTCTGGTGGGTCCAGGGTGGGGCTGCTGGGTATGGACTGACCAGTTGACCCTGAAGGGCCAGGCAAGTCATCACTGTCCAGACATCCACTGGGACCTTCATCCTGGGAGGGCTGTCTGTCCCTAGCATCCGCTGGCAGGTGGAAGCGGGACCTGTGTATGGAAAGGGAGTGAGTTTCTTTTTGGAGATGTCTTTGTTGGCCACATCGTGTGATGCATGGTGTAGCCTGACTTGCTACCCAGTGACAGCAATGACAGCTGCAATAATGCAGACATTGTTTGGTGGATGCAGATTGTGCCATTGTTTCCATGTGCCATTGAGGGTTGAGAATAGTGGATAACATTGCTGCCATTGCCATGTGTTGGAATGCAGTTGAGGCTGCCAGTTGGTGTGGCATGTGTTTGGTTTTCCATGCAGGTGTTCCACTGTGAAGTAGGACTGTGATCCTCTGATGTGTTGGGAGTGTTGCACTGTGGGAGTTGTGGTGCTTGGCATTGTGTTTTGTATCCATACATTAGGGGCTGACTGTGTGGGGATGGTGGCAGTGGTGTAGTGTGGCATGCAGGAAAGGGGCGTAGGGTGCCTGGGGGGATGCAGAAGTGTGGGATGGGGTTGATTGGGGAGTGATGTGTGGTGGGGACGCATGCTGGGCAGGAGTGATGATGTCTGGGTGTTGTTGACTTACCAGAGTTGAGCCCTCCGATGATTCCAGTCAGGCCCTCAGGATGCATGTTGTCCAAAAGCTTCTCCTCCCAGGATGTTAACTCAAGGGGTGGAGGTGGGGGCCCAACGCCATTCTTGTTTAGGGCGATCTGGTGCCTCGATGCCATGGAACGCACCTTCCCTGGTAGGTCATTCCACCTCTTCCTGATGTCCTCCCTTGTGCGTGGATGTGTGCCCACTGAGTTGACCCTTCAATGATCCTCTGCTGTAACTCCGTTTTCCTTGCCATCGATGTTTGCTGGACCTGGGTCCCGTAAATGTGTGGCTCTACCCTGACGATTTAATTTACCATGACCCTAAACTCATTGTCAGTGAAACCTGGGTGCTTTTGACGTGCCATGTTGTGGGGTGGGGTTGTAGTGTGTGTAGGGTGCAGTGTGGGGTGGTTGGTGGGGTGGGGGTGTTTAGATTTGGGTACATGTAGGTTGTGGTGTTGGTGTGTGAGTGTGATGTGTGCCTAGTACAAAACGTGCAGTTCTCTGGTGTGCGCTGAGTATACAGTGTGTGAAAGTGCTTGTGGTGTATGGGATCTGTGTGAATGGGTCATCGCTATGTGTGCTGTTCATAGGATTCCCAAGGGATTGTCTGTGTTTGTGGAGGGGTGCTTTATAGTACCGTGAGCAGGTGTGTGTGGTTTGTGTATGTATCTCAGGTGTGGGGTATTCATACTGTACAATGTGGTGTTGCCTACTATTGCCGGTACCTTTTGCAACGGCGGTGGTGAGCACTGCCAATTGTGTTCTGCTGTGCATGGACCTCTGGGCAGGAAATTGACAAGTGATAGGGCGGATGGAATGGTGTTGGTGTGGCAGAGCTGGTGGTCGCACAATCATTCTTTTGCCATCGGTCGGCCTGGCGGTGTTGCATTTATGGCTGTTTTGGGGCTATTTCCACTTTGTGACTCGTAATACGTTGGTCACTGTAATGCCAATGGTATTCTTCACAATGGTCCTGCCTGGAAACCGCCAAAGTTGGAATGAGGGCCTGAGTGCCCTGCTCCTGTGGGAATCCAGTCCAAGCTTTGTGGATAGCTGCAACGAGACCAGCATAGGTCATGAAATAACCCCCACTGAGCTCCCACCTGGTGCAGAAAACAGCAGATCCTGTCAATTGGCCATCATCATAGAGGTCTCCCAGTGTTTGTGGTATGTCCCCTATTCCCTGCATCTCAAGAAAAGAGGCAACATTGGACTAATTCTGTATGAGAAGATCAGTTGTGGCATATGAACATAGTCATCTCCATTTTTACGAGAGGCCTGCCCCCATATATCTAATGTAGTCCTGACCTGTAGCGGCAGTAGATACCACTTCTTTCTTGAGATGAGGGGCAAAGATAAAAGTTTCCATGGTCGATAGTCCTATCACCGGGTCAGTATTCTACCCTCAAGCCACGTCACCATATGCTGTAGATGGGCTGCCCAGTAATAAACGAGAAAATCTGGTGCCTGCAAACCTCCCCAATCAAACTGTCATTTTAGGGCTTCTAGACTTACATGCGCCCTCTTATGTCCCCAGTAGAGCAACCGTAGCAGTTCATTCAGCCTGTGAAGCATGAGTAAGGCTCTTGCATTGGCATATGCTTTAACACATATAAGGTTCTCTGTAAAATGAACATTTTACTTATGGTTATGCGCCCCTTCAGGGACATTGGGAACCCCAGGCACCCTTTGCTCCAAGTTATCAAGCAGGGTACGCACATTGAGATCATTTGTCTTGGCCATATCTGTGCTCAAGTACTTGAATGTGGTCGTTTAAACCCATATATTTGGCAGATCCCCACCCCCATGCTGTTCTGTCACTAGGGGATAAAGTACTGATTTGTCGGCCTTTAACCTAAATCTAGAGTGTGCCCCCACTTCCTCGATTGTGGTGTGAAGCATACGCCATGTTATCTCTGGGTTCCTGCAAGGTCGTAGCATGTCATCAATGTACAACAAGATGACTTCCTGCTTGTCCCATACCTGTACATCGTCAGCTTCATGCCTGGCATGCGCAATGCACATTAGTGGTTCAATGACCAGGGCAAAAATCACTGCCGAAAGAAGGCATCTCTGCTGGGTCGCTCTTTCCACTTGCCAACTGTCTGACTCTCGGTTACCCACTTTTACTACAGCCTTGCTGTCAGTATAGATCAGGCTTCTCCAACAAGTATCTCATGAGCTACTGGCAGCTCTCCAGCTACCTCTAAGTAGCTCACCTCTGTAAAGTCCAGCTTAACAAATTAGAATGTTTTCCCTAGTTGAATTAATATACATATACCAAAATTGAGATTTTGTATTTGAGTTGAAAATGTATTTCTTTTCAGAATTCATAAGCTGTTATTCGAAACAAAAATGGCTTAATTTCCAATATATATGTAATGCTGATATTAAAGTGGTACATTGTTTGGCACTGAGGAGACTTTTCACAAATATTATTACCTTGGAACCAGATGTATTGCAGTTACGGCTGTGAATTATTACCCATGTAGAGTCATTCCATATGGTCAAAGCCTTTATAACATTACTGATGGCAACCATGCCTAATGCACGGGAATGATCGCTGATAGTAAACTTGCATATGGTGGCCACTAATGTAATCTTCTCTTGTGTGGTGGACACTATAACAGCACAATAATATCAGTAGCTCTCAATGTGTTTCATTGAACATAAGCAGCTCTCGGTATAGAAAAGGTTGGAGACCCCTGTAGAGAAATCATACCTATCTGAAGAAGTCAGCAGCTAGGTCATAGGAGGTAACATGTGCTCCATAAGTACCCAATGGACAGTATCAAAAGCTTTGTGGGTGTCTAGACTAGCAAGGGCACAGGTTTCTTCCTCTTTTTCAGTCTGTTCCATAATTAAAAATGCTTTCCTGATGTTAGTGGTGATAGTGCGGCCTCCCACAAACCCTGCTTGATCTGTGTGAATAAATTCTCCTGCCACTTTAGCCAAGCGGTGGGCCAGTACCTTCCCCAAAATCTTGGCATCAACATTAATTATTGACAACAATCTATATGATTCACAGTCAGTGGGGTCTCTGCCGGACTTAGGGTGGACTGCTATATTTGCCTCCCTCAACAAGGCCAGTAACACCCCTGTCTCAAATGCTTCACTGTACATAGCTAATGGTGGTGCACACAGAAATTCCACATAGTGTTGATAAAATTCAATGGATAACTCATCATTACCAGGTGCCTTCCCAGTGTTTGTGGGTTTTATGGCCCATCCAATATCAGTTTTGCCGAGTGGTGTATTCAGGGCTGTCCTCATATCGCCGTCAGCTGTGGGTAGTTCTCTTCATCTAAAACCCGCTATGTCGCCCTGACTTTATGGTGTATTCAGCGCAGAGTACAACTCCCTGAAATGTCAAAGAGATATCCCGCTGAGCTGTGAGGATTGTCCCGTTCTCTGATAGAGACAACTGCATTCCCTCCTTTCTCCCTGTTTAACAAATAAGCATGTTGGACCTCTGTATATGTTTCAAAATGATGTTTCCTTAGGATGTCCTGGGCCTCATCCAGCTTGCCCTGCAGCCTGTGCCTCTCCTCCTTTGTATGGAGCCTGTTTGTCCGTATCCCCTATTTGGTGCTCTAATGTAACTATGTGTGTCAGTGATTTTTGCACCCTACTGTTGATGGCCATACATTTCCTCGTTATGTTCACCTTAAGGGCTTCCCATAGCACCCCTACAGACTTGATTGACCCCGTGTTTAGAGCAAAGAATTGCTGCATTGCCTCCTTGAGCTTCTCCCTGCAAGCTCTGTCCTGCAGTACTCATGCCTGGAATTGCCACAACATTATCGGTATCACATATGCATGCATGCCTCTTAGTTCCGCTATCAGTGGAACATGGTCCAAGAGTGTGCAGCTTAGGTAGTGCAGCGCCCTGAAATTCACAGCTTGTTCCAGGTCTACCAGTATGTAATTAATTCTAGAAAAAGTGTCATGTGGAGGTGAATAAAAGGATTATCCTTTAGTTTGGCCATGTTGTGTCTGCACAATTTTATGAAATATTTGTTAACAAAAAACAATGATTAGATTTTTATTATGTTTAAAATGTGACTTAATTCTATTGTTGGGAACGGATTTTCTAACATGTATTACATCTAATGCTTTTAAAAAAAATACAATAAAAAAGTATCTGTTTTTTATTTTCATGATTGTTAATTTTGGAGCATGACATAAAATCTCATTACAAGGCTTATGGTCCAAGGACCTTGTGATGATGGTTGGACCATCGTAACTGTGGCGGTCCGACTGCCACATTACAATCCTGGTGGCAGGGCCCACCAGGGTCCGCATCTCCGCTGGGAACATGGTTCCCAATAGTCCAATGGTGGTCTCAGTTGCACTCAGCCAGGGTGGTGCTGAGTTCCTTCCGTTCACCCCCTGCCACCTTCTTCTCTCTTCTTGTTTCCTCTGTCTTACTTTAGGCTCATCCATCTACAACTGAGGTATATTACTGACTCAACACAACATATAAAAACGCTCCCTCACCATACACACACTAAACAATCTTACCTCCTCATCACAAACAAATAAACTTATTACTACCCTCTGATTTTTACATGAGGCTCAACTCCTTACGGTATTTCTTAAACTCCTGTTCTCACATGATCGGATGGTTCCATACAATGAACTGTTTCTCTACATTTTACCTTTATGTTATTTAATTTTTCTGTTATATAAAATCTCAGTAAAACACTCCTGAAATAAAAAAAGAAAATATGAATATAAAACTATTTAGGTAAAGGTTAAAAAGTTAAACAATGAACTATTTTTAATTATATTTACAATCACCAACATCACTAATTAGATAATATAAACTATTTCTATGACATACAAATACAATTAAAACAAAGGGTTTCACACAAATTATTTAAAATTAAATACTCACAATCCAACAGAAACCATTTTTAAGAACCTGGTGGGCATTAAAGGGATGGCATTTAATTCCCCCTCCAATCTATACAGATTTGAAGAAGGTGCTGAACACTAAAGGGGTGACATTTACTATTCCCACTCCAATCTAGACCACTTTGGGGAAGGTGTTGGACACAAAAGGTGTGGCATTTACTATTCTCACTCCAACCAATTTGGGGAAGGTGTTGGTCAATAAAGGGGTGACATTTACTATTCCCACTCCAAAGTAAACTATTTTGAAGAAAGTATTGAACACTAAAGGGTAACATTTACTATTTGCATCACAATCAATAAGATTTTATGCAAGGCGCTATACACATTCAATACTGCACACATACATACATTTTTATATAAAATACAATATATATTACTTCAAAACGTACCAAAAATACAAACCTATATATATTCAAAGTTAAACATTTTCATATAATGGATTATTCTTATCACTATTAATAATTGATATACATTTTTTTTATATTTACTATCATTCTTAATATTTTAATGAAAAAATACTATTAGCCTCCTTACGAGTTTGGCGGTCGGACTAGCCATGGCAGTGGCGTCCCCCCCAAGCATATTTGAATGTTCCTGCCGGGCTGACTGTACCACAAACTCCTTGCCCGGCACAAACAGTGCAACAATTTTGGTCCTTTAAGGGACCTGAGGCCAATACCATAGCACACGGCACCCCCAGGATGCGCTCTGTCTGTAAAGTGGACAGTGCGCATTCCATTGGTGCTGGGCAGGGGGGGCCTGCACTACCCACGCCTCCGGTACTGGCTTTCTGCCAACCTTCTCATGGGTGGTTAAGGAGTGGAGGGGGTGGTGGTGTCTGAAGAGTGGGGGGAGGGTGGGAGTGTGAATCAGCATGGTTACATAGACAAGTGAGACATGAAGTTGTCAAGTTTGGACCAGAATTTACCATTCTTCTTTGGTGTTGTCTTCAAGTATAAGTTTAGTGAGTTACAAGCAGTTATGGTGAATTGGACCCATTCCCACCGTGTGTGGGAGGACAGTTTGGATGAGCCTTTCCATTTGTTGAGGATAACTGTAAGGCCAGATGTATCTAGAATGTCCCATAGGAGATGTTCCCCTTTATATAGTGTCTATTTAACGTCCAGGGAGGATACCCAGTGTAATAGAGGCTAGAATAGGAGTCCATTTTATATGGAGAATTTGTTATATGGTATTACTGATGTCTTGTCAGAACTTTTTTAGTGGAGGTACACTCCATTAGTATGTGTTTTAAGTCTCCTGTTTCCTTCTCATAGCTCCAGCATGTGTTGGAGGGTCAGAGACCTAGTTTATAAAGTTTGGCTGGAGTCCTTTGGGCCATATTGGCTATCCAGAATCAACATTTTGTTAGTGATTGAGTTATTGTGTTGGATGTGAGGTTTTCTCAGATACATGGCCAGTCCAGTGTGACCTTTTGAGAGTTGCTAGAATCTGAGAGTAAACTTTCACAGTTGTCTTGTATTGGTTTGTTTAGCAAGGGTAAGTCAGGGGAGATGGAGATTTATGTCTAGCTCTAAGTGAAATAATTTTAAGGAGGTAGTGCAAGTCTAGGTTGTTTGGGTCAAACTTAGCTTTAATTTGGGAGAAGAGTATGGGGTCTGTGAGGGTGCCGAGATCTCTCCCCAAGAGAATATCTTTTTTGTGCCCATCTCTCTACATACATCATTTTCCCTTCAAGTTTCAAGTTTTCACTGTGCCACAGAGAGGCTAGACATGAGCATTTAATTTTGTTGGGTAGTTTGTTGTAGATTTTTCAGAGTGACTCTGCTGTGCTAGAAAGAATGTGTATAGAGTGGTGTGTTTTGACTTTTTTTGATGGTTATAAATGAAGTGAGGGATAAAGGTTTGGCAAGGGTGTTTTGAGTAGTGAGCCATGGTAGCGGGAGTGGTGGTGGGTAAGATCCAGTGGCTTCCCTGTTTTGCTAGGAAGGTGTGTTGGTATCTTGTAAGAGGCTGGCCTGGCTTATAGTCGGTACCTTGTGGTACTTACACCCTGTGTCAGGTTCAGTTATCTCTTATTAGTAGAATAGAGGTGTTTCTAGCAGCTTAGGCTGATAGAAGGTAGCTATGGCAAAGTAGCTTAGGCTGAACTAGGAGACATGCAAAGCTCCTACTATACCTCTTATGTCATATAGCACAATATCATAAGAAAACACAATACTCAGAGTTACTAAAAATAAAGGTACTTTATTTTAGTGACAATATGTCAAAAGTATCTCAGAGAATACCCTCATTTAGGAGGTAAGTAATATACACAAGTTATATGTACACAAACCCAAAACAGGTAAGTAACAGTAAGAAAAGTAGTGCAAACAATGTAGAATCACAATAGGATGCAATAGGCAAACACAGGTCTAGGGGCAACACAAACCATATACTCCAAAAGTGGAATGCGAATCACGAATGGACCCCAGACCTATGGGAGATTGTAGAGGGTTGCTGGGACTGTGAGAAAACAGTAAGAGTGTCCAAAATACCCCACCCCAAGACCCTAAAAAGTAGGAGTATATTTACCCTACTATCCCAGAAAAACACAATAGTCGTGATAGGGGAAATCTGCAAGAACCACAAGCACCAGCAAAACACTGAAGATGGATTCCTGGACCTGAGGACCTGAAAAGGAAGGGGACCAAGTCCAAGAGTCGTGATAGTGTCCAAGGGGGGCAGGATCCCAGAAAACCCGGGATGAAGGTGCAAAAGGGCTGCCTCCAGGTGGAAGAAGTCGAAGATTCTGCAACAACGAAAAGGGCTCGGAACTTCTCTTTTGGATGGAAGATGTCCCACGGCGTGCTGGATGTTGCAGAAGTGTTTCCTTGCAGAAATACTCCAAACAAGCCTTGCTAGCTGCAAGGGTCACGGTAGAGGTTTTTGGGTGCTGCTGGGGACCAAAAAAGACCAGGATGTCGCCCCTCGGAGGAGGAGACAGAGGGGGCGCTCAGCAACTCAAAGAGCCCCTGCAGAAGCAGGCAGCACCTGCAGAAGTACCAGAGCAGGCACTTAGAAGATCTGTGAACTCAGAGTCACAAAAGGAGGGTCCCACGATGTCGGAGTCCAACTCAGAGGTTTGAGCACTGCAGGACGGAGTCCTGGGGACCCAGGCAAGGCTGTGCACAAAGGAATCCTTGGAAAAGTGCACAGAAGCTGGAGCAGCTACAAATCATGCAGTACACAGGTTTTCTGTCTGGCGTGGGGAGGCAAGGACTTACCTCCACCAAATTTGGACAGAAGGGCCACTGGACTGTGGTAGACACTTGGACCCAGCTCCTGTGTTCCAGGGACCACGCTTGTCAGGATGAGAGGGGACCTAGAAGACCGGTGATTCAGTCTTTTGGTGCCTGCGTTAGCAGGAGGAAGATTCCTTCGACCCACGGGAGATATCTTCTTGGCTTCCAGTGCAGGGTGAAGGCAGACAGCCCTCAGAGCATGCACCACCAGGAAACAGTCAAGAAAGCCGGCAGGATGAGGTGCTACAATGTTGCTGGTAGTCGTCTTGCTACTTTGTTGCGGTTTTGCAGGCGTCCTGGAGCAGTCAGCGGTCGATCCTTGGCAGCAGTCGAAGAGGGAAGTGCAGAGGAACTCTGGTGAGTTCTTGCATTTGTTATCTGAGGAATAGCCCAGAGGTGAGACCCTAAATAGCCAAAAAAGGAGGTTTGGCTACCAAGAAAAGAGGTTGGGCTACCAAGAGAGGTAAGAACCTATCAGGAGGGGTCTCTGACGTCATCTGCTGGCACTGGCCACTCAGAGCAGTCCAGTGTGCCCCCAACACCTCTGTTTTCAAGATGGCAGAGGTCTGGGACACACTGGAGGAGCTCTGGGCACCTCCCCTGGGAGGTACTGGTCAGGGGAGTGGTCACTCCTCTTTCCTTTGTCCTGTTTCATGCCAGAGCAGGGCTGGGGGATCCCTGAACCGGTGTAGACTGGCTTATGCAGAGATGGGCACCATCTGTGCCCATCAAAGCATTTCCAGAGGCTGGGGGAGGCTATTCACACCTATTTCCAAAGGGAGAGGGTGTAACACCCTCTCTCAGAGGAAATCCTTTGTTCTGCCTTCCTGTGCTGGGGCTGCCCAGACCCCAGGAGGGCAGAATCCTGTCTGAGGGGTTGGCAGCAGCAGCAGCTGCAGTGGAAACCCCGGAAAGGCAGTTTGGCAGTACCCGGGTTCTGTGCTAGAGACCCGGGGGATCATGGAATTGTCCCCCCAATACCAGAATGGTATTGGGGTGACAATTCCATGATCTTAGACATGATACATGGCCATGTTCGGTGTTACCATTGTGATGCTACACATAGGTAGTGACCTATGTGCAGTGCACGCTTGTAATGGTGTCCCCGCACTCACAAAGTTCGAGGAATTTGCCCTGAATGATGTGGGGGCACCTTGGCTAGTGCCAGGGTGCCCACACACTAAGTAACTTGGCACCTAACCTTCACCAAGTGAGGGTTAGACATATAGGTGACTTATAAGTTACTTATGTGCAGTGAAAAATGGCAGTAAAATAACGTGGACGTTATTTCACTAAGGCTGCAGTGGCAGTCCTGTGTAAGAATTGTCAGAGCTCCCTATGGGTGGCAAAAGAAATGCTGCAGTCCATAGGGATCTCCTGGAACCCCAATACCATGGGTACCTAAGTACCATGTACAAGGGAATTATATGGGTGTACAAGTGTGCCAATGAGAATTGGTAAAATCAGTCACTAGCCTGCAGTGACAATTTTAGAAAACAGAGAGAGCATAAACACTGAGGTTCTGGTTAGCAGAGCCTCAGTGATACAGTTAGGCACCACACAGGGAACACATACAGGGCATACACTATGAGCACTGGGGTCCTGCCTAGCAGGATCCCAGTGACACAAGGGCAAAAACAAACATACATACAGTGAAAATGGGGGTAACATGCCAGGCAAGATGGTACTTTCCTACATATCTCAGTAGTCGAGCAGGTTTAACCCACCAAGACCCAGATTTAGAAGAATCTGGTGCATCAGTATTGATGCACCAGGTTCTTGCACCCCCCCACGCCACTTAACGACACCATGTGTGCGCAGTATTTACAATACGGCACACCATGGTTCATGCTAGGCCAATAGTATAAAAAATGTTGATGCTATTGTGTCGCTTTGCGGCACTAGCATAAAAAATGTTGACACTAGTGTAGCAACGTTCAAGGAGGCCCATGGACTTCAATGGATGCATTCTTTTTAGGCCTGCTTTGAGCAGGTGTTAAAAATTATGCCACAAACGGCGCAATGAAATCTACAAGATTTCATTGTGCCATTTTTTGTGGGCCTCCTAATGCCCGAATGCCCCGTTTTATACATTATGCCTGCCGCAGGCATAATGTGGTGCAAGGGGTCGCAAAGTGGCTCAATGCATGCATTGCAGCACTTTGTAAATATGGCGCAGTGATGTTTGCCTCGTTGAGCTACATTAGCATAAAAATAATGACGCTCATGTGGCGCAAAGAGGTGCTAGGGCCTTGTAAATCTGGCCCCAAGTTTTTTGGGAAGTCTCAGCTTCTTAAGGGCAATTCTGTTTTTTTTAGATTTTCAGAGGAATTCAGTAAGTAATTGTTAGAAATGGGGCTCTAGGTGGCAGTCAGTCTACACCATGTCCCAGTAGGGACCCTCACTCTAGTCAGGGTAAGGGAGAGCTTAGATAACCCCTGCTGACCCCCTTGGTAGCATGGCATGAGAAGTCGGGCTTTTCTCTGAAGCAATGTGTAAAGCATTTGCACATAGCACACAGTAATACAGTGAAAAGACTGCAAAGGACACCACACCAGTTTTAGAAAAATAGCCAATATTTTTCTGTGTAAAACAAGACCAAAAGTGAGAAAAATCCACCATACAGTAATAAAGATATACATTTTGCAAGAATTACTTACAAATACAGTTATTTGAAGTTGATAGCTCCGTTTGGGGCTATCACAGCGTCGTAAACAACAAATCCAACAGTTCAGGCCAACTGCGGGGCTTGGGCCAGCTATGGTGTCGGGAAGACCCGCAAACAGTACCTTGGAAATGTAGGGTGTTGTAATCCTCACAATGAGGTCCAGAGTGCGGCATCGCTGGTGTCGCAGGTGTCGGCGGGCGTCAGTTCTGGTGGTTGGTGCAGGGGTCGCCGAGCCCTTGAAGTCATGTGCGTTTCAGATAGAACTCCAAGCTGATGATGTAGTCAGGAGTGCTAGAGTTGATGGCATCTGTGCTGCAGTGCCCACAGGTCACGGTGCAGGCAGAGGCTTGGTGACGGCTTCTTGCGGCGCCGGTGAGACCAGGGCTGCTGTGTTAAGTGGGGCTGTGCTACGTGCGGTGTCTCCAGGTCGTGGTGCAGCCATCGTCATCATCGTTGCTGAAGCGCTGTCGTAGGTAGGCCCAAGGCTGTGATACGACAAAGTGCGGGTTCCGTGCGGCGCTCACGGGTCGCAATGTAGACAAGGCATCTGTTGACAATTCTGAAGTCGATGGCGATGCTGTTGGCATGCTGGGGCTGCGGAATGGAACAGTGCTTCATGTACCTCACAAGTGATGTCCTCAGGCGACGGTGCAGGCAGCGGCATCTGTGTCAGCATAGAGCATCGTCGTCGGGGATACCAAGGCTGCGGTGTGAGCAAAGCGATGCAGACTGCGGGGCCCACGGGTCATGGTGCAAGCAGCAGCTCAGTGATGGCATCAGATTGTGGCGTCGTGAGACCAGGGTTGCGGCCCGTGGAGAAACTTCACAAGCAGGATACACAGCAAAGTCCAGTCCTGGTCCTCTTTAAGGCAGAAGCAGCAACTGCAGACCAACCCAGCAAAACACACACAGCAAAAGGGCAGTCCTCCTCTTTCAGCTCTTCAGCTTTTCTCCTTGACAGAGGTTCCTCTTGATCCAGAAGTGTTTTAAAAGTCTGGGGTTTTGGGTCCACTAATTATACTCATTTCTACCTTTGAAAAACCAAACTTCAAAGGAAAGTATCTGTTTTTCACAAGATCCTACTTTGCCGAGGCCTGGCACGAGACACACTCAGGTAGTTGGAGACTGCCTTTGTGAGGACAGGCACAGCACTTTCAGGTGCAGGTATCAGCTCCCCCCCACTCTAGCCCAGGAAGACTCATCAGGATATGCAAGAGACACCTCAGCTCCCTCTGTGTCACTGTCTAGAGGGAATTCAAAAACAGCCCAACTGCCAGTCTGACCCAGACGTGGATTCTACAGGCAGGCAGAGGCACAGAATGGTTAAGCAAGAAAATGCCCACTTTATAAAAGTGCCATTTTCAAACAGATTATCTAAAAACCAACTCTACCAAAATGTTTATTTTTAAATTGTGAGTTCAGAGACCCCAAACTCCACAACTCTATCTCTTCCCAATGTATACACCCATGTCCAAATAAGGACAACAATCCTAGTCATGGTAAGTCACACACAATCCAAATTATCCTGTGCCCACCCTCTGGTAGCTTGGTACTGAGCAGTCAGGCATAACTTAGAAGTCAATGTGTAAGGTATTTGTACAATAAATCAATCAATCAATCAATCAATCATTAAATTTATAAAGCGCGCTATGTACCCATTAGGGTTTTGAGGCGCTGGGGGGGGGTAGCTGCTATAGGTCGAAGAGCCATGTCTTGAGGAGTCTCCTGAAGGTGAGGAGATCTTGGGTCTGGCGTAGGGTGGTCGGGAGCGAGTTCCAGGTCTTGGCGGTGAGGTAGGAGAAGGATCTGCCGCCGGAGGTCTTGCGCTGGATTCGGGGAACGATGGAGAGGGAAAGGTTGGCAGAGCGGAGTTGGCGGGAGGGGACGTAGAAGTTGAGACTGTTGTTCAGGTAGGTGGGTCCGGCGTCGTGTAGTGCCTTGTGTGCGTGGGTGAGAAGTTTAAAGGTGATCCTCTTGTCCACGGGGAGCCAGTGGAGGTCCTTCAGGTGGTGGGAAATGTGGCATCGGCGGGGTATGTCGAGGATCAGTCGGGCGGATGCGTTCTGGATGCGTTGGAGTCGTTGGATGTCTTTTGTTGGGATGCCTGTGTAGAGTGCGTTGCCGTAGTCAAGTCTGCTACTGACGAGGGCTTGGGTCACCGTCTTTTTGGTTTCCGTCGGGATCCACTTGAAGATTCTGCGGAGCATGCGGAGGGTGTTGAAACAGGAGGAGGAGACTGCGTTGACCTGTTTGGACATGGTGAGAGCGGAGTCGAGGATGAAGCCGAGGTTGCGTGCGTGGTTGGCTGGAGTGGGTGGGGGGCCCAGTGCGGTGGGCCACCAAGAGTCGTCCCAGGCCGAGGGGGAGCGACCGAGGATGAGGACTTCCGTCTTGTCGGAGTTTAGTTTCAGGCGGCTATTTCTCATCCATTCGGCGATGGATTTCACATACAGTAACACAGTGAAAATACCACAAAAATACACCACAGTGTTTGGAAGAATTGAGAATATTTATCTGATTAAAATAAGGTCAAAACGATAAAGATCCAATAAGTGCAAGTTGAAATGTGAATTTCAGAAGTTTTAGAATAGTGTATTTTCAAGAAAATAAACGGTTAATGCTTGATTTCACAAAGTACCTGGTGTGTGTCAAAAATTACACGAACGGGGACCGCAGAGGGGGCGATGCGTAGAAAAGATAGGATGTGCGTTAGTTTTCCGGTGAGGCACAAACAATGCATCGTATCTTTTCCTGCACAGGGTTTGCGTCGATTTTCGGCATGCGGTCTGGATTTCTTGCCTTGGTCTGGGGTTCTTCTTTGATGCCCAGGGATGAGGCGGGAAATCTTTGATGCGCTGGAGAAGGCACAGGTGCTTGCATTGATCCAGTGAGGTGATACGTTGAATTTTCTGTCACGAGGCAGGTGCTGCGTCGAGGTTCCACTTGGGGAATCGGGCTGCGTCATTCCAGAGTTCCGGTAGGGCCGAGCATCGAATCTTCAGTTGCAAAGCAGGCACTGCGTCGGCTCGCCACTCGTTTTTTCTGGCGGGCAGTGCTTCTATTTTCGGCACACAGAAACAGGAGGCAAGCTCAATCCAAGCCCTGGGAGAGCATTTCTCAGCAGAGGTCAGTAAGGCAGCAGGGCAACAGGAGGGCGACAGTCCCTCGTAGAAAAGCAGGCCAGGTGAGTCCTTTGGGCATTTAGCAGGCAGTACCTCATGTCCAGATGCAGGGTCAGTTCCAGGAAGTGTCTGAGTTTGTGGGGTTAGAGACCCAGTTTATATACCCAAAGACACCTTCGAAGTGGGGGAGACTTCAAAGAGTGGTTTTGAACTGCACAAGTTCCTCTTTCAGTACAATCCTGTCTGCCAGGGTCCCAGTAGGGGATTTGGCAGTCCATTGTGTGAGGGCAGGCCACTAGCCTTTGAAATGTAAGTGTCAGGCCCCTCCACATTCCAGCCCAGGAAGACCTATTCAGCATCCAGATGAGTGCAGGTGTGACTGAGTATCCTGTGTTTGTGGTTGTCTGGGTGAAATGCACAAGGGAGCTGTCAACAGCCCAGATGTGGATTAGAGACAGGCTGCAAGGCACAGATGTATTTAAGTGCAGAGAAATGCTCACTTTCTAAAAGTGGCATTCCTAGAATAGCAATATAAAATCCAACCTTACCAATAAGCAGGATTTTCTATATCCATTCTGGCCACAATAAATATGACCTGTTTACCCCTTTCTGGTCAGAATCTTCCACTCAAACAGTATATGAGGGTAGCCCTAATGCTAGCCTATGAAAGGAGCAGACCTCATAGTAGTGGAAAACGAACTTAGGAGTTTTCCACTACCAGGACATTTGAAACACACAGGTACAATGTCCTGCCTTTTGTCTACGTAGCACCCGGTTACCTAGGGCCTACCTTAGGGGTGACTTATATGTAGAAAAAGGGCAGTTTCAGGCTTGGCAAGTACTTTCAAATGCCAAGTTGAAGTGGCAGTGAAACTGCACACCCAGGCCTTGCAATGGCAGGCCTGGGACATAATTAAGGGGCTACTTGTGTGGGTGTCAGTGCTGCAGGCCCACTAGTAGCATTTAATTTACAGGCCCTTGGCACATGTAGTGCACTTTACTAGGGACTTATAGGTAAATTAATAATGCCAATTGGGTATGAGTCAATGTTACCATGTTAAAGGGAGAGCATATGCACTTTAGCACTGGTTAACAGAGTGCTTTAGAGTCCTAAAACCAGCAAACACAGTGTCAGAAAAGTGGAGGGAGGCAGGTAAAAAGTTGGGGGATGACCACTGTAAGGCTGTCAGATCTAACACCATGTTAATCTATGGGAGAGATAGGCCTTGCAATAGTGAAAAACTAATTTGGCAGTATTTCACTATCAGTACATGTAAAACACACCAGTACATGTCCTACCTTTTAAATACACTGCACCCTGTCCATGGCATTACCTAGGGCCTACCTTAGGGGTGACAAATGTAGTAAATGGGAAGGTTTGGGTCTGGCAAGTGGGTGCACTTGCCAGGTCGAATTGGCAATTTGAAAATGCGCACACAGACACTGCAGTGGTAGGTCTGAGACATGTTTACAGGGCTACTCATTTGGGTGGCACTTTCAGTGCTGCAGGCCCACTAATAGCATTTGATTAATAGGCCCTAGGCCCTGGGCACCTCTGGTGCACTTTACTAGGGACTTACCATTAAATCATATATGCCAATCATGGATAAACCAATCACCAACACAATATACACAGGGAGCACTTGCACTTTAGCACTGATCAGCAGTGGTAAAGTGCGCAGGGGCAATAAACCAGCAAAAACAGAGTCTAGCATACCATAAAAACAGGAGGTCAGAAGGCAAAAAGACGGTGGGAACACACCAAAAGATGCCAGGTCTAACAGTAATATATCTATTTAAAAAAAAGAAGGTATCTGAGAGGTATACGGGGGACATGCTGATTAAAAGGTTAATGAGTGGGTAATCATCATTTTGATAGATTCTGTTCTCCCCCACCAAGTAATGAACCTGATTGACCATTTTCTAAGCTGTCTTTAATGTTTTCTAGCGTATTTGTATTGTTAAGAACAATGGAGTTTTTAAGGATGTGAGTGAACCAGATACCCGGGTATTTTATCTTATCTGGGGCCCATTTGAGTCCATAGGGGCTGATTTGTGAG
This sequence comes from Pleurodeles waltl, assembly GCF_031143425.1. Lineage (NCBI taxonomy): Eukaryota > Metazoa > Chordata > Amphibia > Caudata > Salamandridae > Pleurodeles > Pleurodeles waltl. The sequence continues at coordinate 1,276,759,879 of NC_090446.1, read as the reverse complement.
CTTCTGCAGAGCACGCTGAGAGGAGGAACCTCTGTCTTTTCTTTGTTGAGACAGTAGCCTGACATTTTAGAGTATTAATTGATGGTGGATATGATGTGGGGCAGGGCTGAGTATGCCTAGGTGGTAAAAAGGAGAATGTAATCTGCGTAGGCAGCTAATTCTTGTGGGCCTGCAGAGAAAGGGATATCGGGGATGAATGAAGTAAGCAGGGGTTCTAACATTAATAGAAACAGCATAGTGGGAGAGAGGTCATCATTGTCTGGTCCCTTGTTTGAGGTGAAAGAGTTTAGTCAGCTTCCATTGATGTTTATTCTAGCTTTAGGTTTTTTGTATACATCAAGGATAATTTTTGATAGGACAGGGCCAAAATTAAAGAAGGTGAGTGTGGCTTGGAGGAAGGTCCACAATACCTTATCAAAGGACTTCTCTGCATCTAGTGGTATTGCTCAGGCTGGTTGGTACAGGAGTTGGGTATTTCAATGGCATGACTAAAAATTCTGATCTTATCCGCATGGAATCTCCCTTTGATAAATCCAGAGTGTGAGGGATGTATTTCGTTTTTTAGGATAGGCTCCATTCTGGGGGCTAAAATGTTTGCGTATCGTTTGCAGTCAGTATTTATGAGGGATATTGGGAGCTTTTGGGATTGGATGGGTCTTTACCATCTTTGGGTATAACTATCATGGTTTCCTCAGTGGCAGAGCCCTAAATGGAGCCAGTGGATGAGAAGTGGGTGAATAGATCTTCTAGGAGAGTGATTAAGGAAGTATCCCAGGTTTTGGTAGAATGGGGTCAGAAAACCGCCTGAGCCTGGAGCCTTTCTGGTTTTCATTTTGATAGCGCTTATCATTTCTCTATGAGAAATTGGTTGTTCTTGTGATTGTTTTGTGGATTCAACTATCTTAGTTCTGTTAATTTTGTTGAGGTAACCAATCATGTGTCATAGAGTGTGTTCTTACTTTTGGAATAGAAGTTATGGGAGACATTTTCAAAGGTATTTAGAATGTCTTTCTCATTTATCAATGGGATGTCATGTTTGTTGGGTATAAAGTTTATTCTTGTCTTTTGATGGGTCTGTTATAATTAGGACACAAGTATTTTGTAGCTTTATTTTGGCCGCAAAAACTGATGCCTTTGTATTTTTGGACTATTAGGTTAGATCAATGGGAATGGTCGTGGGCGCACAAGCTCGGTCTTCCTTACTAACAATGGCATGCCAAAATATTTGAGTTGCTTCCACACCTTTAAACTGGGATACACCCCACCAATGAACAGGTAAAGTGGACTACAACCTAGTAAACCAAAACTAAACTAGCTGTCTCCTATTAACAGGGGCAAGGTTTTTCTTTTTCTATACTGAGTCTCACTGAATCTCCATACTGACCTTTGACCTGTTCTGAGTTGATCTGATCCTCTATAATCATCTTTAATCCGACTATAAAGTTAATGTACTGATATGTTCTGTTTGTAGACTTTCATCTCATTTATTCTATCACTCTTATCACATTTACTCTTATCAAGTTGCATATTGATACTAATATCTCACAGGATCCAATTGTTATTGCATCAGCTTTTAACCCACCGGTTACAAGATTTATAACTAACATTAGTCAGCACTACCTGCACTACAGTAACCTGGGGTCTTTTGACCGATTCACTCATGGTGTGTCCTGAACCTACACTACACCAACCTCGTTTCTCTGTCCCGAATATGCATTACCGCACCTGTGGTAGTACTATGTTGGTTCTACGTTGGCACAATGTTGGTACTATGTTGGTACTATGTTGGCACTATGATGATAGTAATGTACTCTGTAATTGTGATATACATTGGATACCACACTTTACAGCCTTGACCTATGGCAAACAAACTTACCTCATCAGAAATATCAACACTTTTGTCACCAATTAACACCCATCTCTCAAATAACCACTGCACTTACTACACCTATTACACTCTCTAAATCTACTACAACTACTACAACTACTCCAATATAAATACTACAATACACCCGCTATCATTATCCATTTCCACTAAATGGCAACTGACTTACTAGGCTCCTCTTTGGAATCAAGGCTAGGCATTCCGGCTAACAAGCAGTTTATACATACACATTGGCCCTCATTCTGACCTTGGCGGTCTTTTCGCAAGACCGCCGAGTTACCGCCGCGGTGAAGACCGCCGACCGCGGCGGTATGCCGCTGTGCGCATTCTGACCGCTGGGAGCGTTCCGCCGGAAAACCGCCAGCAGCCACACTGGCGGTCGGCGGGAAAGTGGAGACTGGTCAACCTCCACCGCCACGCCAGCAGAACACCGCCCACAGAATTACGACCCACATTTCTGTGTGGCGGTCTTCTGTTGGCGGTCTTCTGTTGGCGGTCACCTCCCCATGGCTCCCGTCGCCTCCCGGAGGACCAACGCACAAGGTAAGTTGACCGTCCGTGAGGGGAGGGGGTGGGGGGGTGTTGTGTGATGTGGGCGTGCATGGGGGTGTGCGTGTGAGTGTGTAGAGGGGGTGTGTGAGTGCGTGTATGCGGGCGGGGGGTGCTGCTGTGTCTATGGGTAATGTGTGCTGTTCGGCAGGTGCGCATGTCTGCATGTATGTGTGCGGGTATGTGTCCCCGTTGTGTATGTGTGTGTAGGGGGTGTGTATATGTGCATGTTGGGGGTGTGTGCATGTCGGGGTGCATGTATGTGCATGTCGGGGTGGGGGTGGGGAGGGGGTTCGTACCACCTCTGGGGGGTGGCAGGGGGGTGGAGGGTGTGGGGGGAGGACTCGGGTGGGTAGTGGGGGGTGGGGGAGACCCCTATCAGTGCCAGGGAAGGAATTCCCTGGCCCCGATAGTGCTTACCGCCATGGTTCGCACGGCGGTTCCCGCCCGCAAGAAACCGCGGCGGTAGGCAGGGTCATAATACCCTTGGCGGTCTTGGGACGACCGCCGGGCCGGAGTGCGCAAACTCCAGCCCCGCGGTCATGACCGCCGTGGCGGTCGGAGTGGAGAAGTGGCGGTCGGTCGCGGCGGGGACCGCCGCGGTCAGAATGCCATTTTTAATACCGCCGGTCTGTTCGCGGTCCGACCGCCGTCTCTCCGCCGACCGCCAGGGTCAGAATGAGGGCCATTGTCCTTAGACATCGCAGTGACTCTTAATACGTACCCCAATCTATTACAGGGTGCAGCAAGACTGCACTCTGAACCTAGGCTTGACCACTCATGGCCTTCATTGCCTCTCCTCAGTTAGAAATTGTCAGATACCCCTCCAGGGTATCTAGAATTTCAGCACAAATGTTCAATCAATCTCTGTACTACCTTTTCCTGTTTCCTTTTCATTTTGCATAACATATCTTCTCTCCTGTCCTGTACTATGCTACTCTACTATCTCTCTTCCCTCCCTTGCCCCCTTCCCTTTCGCCCTCTCCCATTCTTTTACCCCTCCCACATACCATCCCTTCAAACCTACCCATTTACCCCCATTCCTACCTCACCGACAAACAACAGCTGGCACTCTGCTGGTTACATTGATGAGAGGGCTCACCTCTCAGAAAAATGCACAACATAAAGGTTTTATATTCATACTTTAAACATCCTTTTAACACAAATATTTTCAGCATATATTAATTAAATATATTGTGTACTATTATTTAACTTTTTACAGCATTTTAGCATACTTTAAATGTTTAATAATTTTTACATTTTAATACGTTTAATAAACATTATTACATTATTTCCCATTTATTTTTATGGGGAGATAGTATATTTTTTAGTTACATTTAGCAGCCATTTTTTTATCGCTACCCTAAATTTTGTAGTTTATTTGTTTCATTTTAGTCCATTTTCTGGGATCCAGAGGTTCGTTATGGTGTAGTTTGAGAGTTTTACATACATTTATGTAAATTTAGTGTGGTATTAATAGTAGTTGTTTTTAGAAGTGTTTAGATTTGGGCTTTTAGTAATGTATTGTTAGATTATATTATACTGTGTTATGTTACTAATTTTTGATGATTAATCTAATAAATGTTGTTATGGAGCCAGTGGAGCCCCGGGCCCTACAGTACCACTGGTCTGAGCCTTTTGACGGAAAGGGAAAGTGAGGTCACCTACCTGGTGGACCTCAAGACCGTCAGGAACTCCTTAAGGGTTGCTCAGTGTTATTTGCCTCAAGCCCCACTATGAGAGGTCTGATGGCACAATGCTTTTGGTGACAGATGAAGGGGAGGAAGGGGAAAGTGAACCTCTCCCTGACCACCTAATTTCCAACGAGCAGGTTGAGTCAGAGGAAATTGTCAACCTCTCCATTACCCTGAACCAAGAGCAGCAGATGCACTGTTGCCAGTTGCTGGGGGAGTTTGCCTCTATGTTCTTACTCACCACTGGACTCATATGTGTGTACCCATTGATATTGATACTGGGGACAACACGCGTGCGGAGAACACAATTTTCAGCCTGTCTGAGAAGGCAAGAGCTGGCATCAAGGAAGAAGTGCTCAAATTGGGGGTGATTGTACACTCCAATAGCCCTTGGTTGAGACCAGTGGAACTCAGGTTCTGTTGGGACTATAGAGGGCTCAACTCTGTTACAAAAGTAGATGCACACACCATCCAAGATTGAATGAGCTTATAGGCAGGTTGGGAGCTGGCAAGTTTCTCACTACTCTCAGTACTTTTGATTTAACTTCTGGGCACTGTCAGATTGCCCTAATGTAGGAGTATAGGGAGAGGTCTGCATTCTCCACCCAAGAGGGCCACTTCCAATTCAGGGTGATGCCCTGTGGGCTAAATAATTCCCCTGCCACCTTCCAGATGTTGGTTAACAGGGCCCATACTGAGATGGAGACTGCCTACCTAGATAACATTACTGTCTTTAGTTCCAACTGGGAGGAAAATCTGTCTGCTCCACCTCAAACTGTAAACACCTCAGAACCAAGATTGAGAGTATTCTAGCCTGAAAACCCCCCAAGACTCAGAATGAAGTGAGGGACTTCCTGGGCTCATTGGATATTACAGGAGGTTTGTCAAGGAATATGGCACCATTGTTGCCCTTATGACTGAGCTGATTTCCAAGAAGCAGCTCATAAAGGAGATCTGTACAGAGGTGCGCCAAAAAGCATTTGATACCTTCAAAAAGGCAATGTACACTACACCAGTACTCAAGGCTCCTGACTTCTCCAGTGAGTTTATACTGCAGACAGATGCTTCAGAGAATGGAATATGGACTGTACTCTCACATATGAATGAAGAGGGCCTAGACTAACTTCTAGCCTTCATCAGTAGGAGGATTCTTCCCAGGGGACAAAAGCGGAGAGCTTTTGAAAGAGAAATGTTTGCTGTGGTGTGTGCACTGAAGAATATGAGATGCTATCTGTGTAGGACTCGCTTCCAAGTTCCAACAGACAACAGGCCCCTCAGATGTCTTATGCAGATGAGGAATGAGAGTTCCAAACTGTTGACGTGGTCCATCTCACTAAAGGGAATGGACTCTATGGTGGAACACCAATCTGGGTCTGATCACTCAACTACTGATATTCTATGTTGGAAATGGCCCTTTCTGCAGGGTCATCACCAAACATGATGCCTTCCTCCTCCCCTTTTTGCTGAATTTGTTTTTGTTGGCTTTAGGACTCTGAGCTCTTTACCACTGCTGGCCAGTTCTAAAGTGTATGTGCTTCACCCCTAAACATGGTGTATACACAATTGCCATATTTATTTTACTTGTCCGTTGTAAAGGGGTGTACCATATACCCAAGGCTTTCTAAATTCAATGCTACTAGTGGGCCTGCAGCACTGATTGTCCCACCCACACTAGTAGCCTTTCAAACTTGTCTCAGGTCTGTCGTGGCAGGCCCTGTGTGTGCAGTTTCACTCCCACTTCAACTCGGCATTGAAAACCTTTTGCCAAGCCTTAAATTAACCTTTTGCTATATATACACGTTGCTCCTAAGGTAGGCCATAGGTAGCCTATAGGGCAGGGTGCTATGTAAGTAAAAGGCAGGACATGTACTTTTACAGTTTTACATGTCCTGGTAGTGAAGAACTCCCAAAGTCGTTTTTTGCTAAAGTGAGGCCTGCTCCTCCCATGGTCCAGCATTGGGAATTCATTAATATACAATTAAGCTGTAATTCCTAATCAGTAAGGAGTAGGTACATGTTTCATATCATTGGAATGCTAATGATAACTCCTCTTTGCTGGTAAAGTCAGGTTTAACATTATTATTTTAGAAATGCCACTTTTAGAAAGTGGGCATTTTTCTGCTCTTACCATTCTGTGTACCTTGCAGATTGATACACGTCTTGCCTAGGTGACAGCTACATTGTGTGTTTTCTCACTAGATAGCAACAAACACAGGAAGGGTGGGAGTGACAAAGGACCCATCTGCATTCATCTGTATTCTGATGAGCCTTCCTGGGCTAGAAGGGTAGAGGGGAGATAACAGTTACAGTTCCTGCCCCCAGACAAAGGGCTGATTACACCCAACTGGTAGTCTGGAGCCAGGGCTAGGGAGATAGGATCTCTGTGAACTTCAAGGAGCTGCTTTGAAGTCATTGCCACTTAAAAGTCACATTTGGGAATACGTACTGGTTATCTGACCCTACAAAATCAGTACATTACTAGACCTGGGAAGAACTCTGCTGGAGTAAAGGCTGCTGAGCTGTGACTGACCGTTCTGAGGAAGTGCTTCTCTGCTTTGCTGAGCTGCCCTGCTGCGCGCTAATCTCTGCCCGGCTGAGGCCAATGACTGAACCCAGAGTGGCTCTAAGGGCTTGCTGGCTTGCCCTCTGTTCAAGAAATCTCAGGGCCATCAAAGATTTCACCTACTTGCCACTGCTGTAAGACTCTCATTTGTGAGTCCAGCAGCTGGCTGTTGACAAGCACCAGAGCGTGTCGCCAGCCCCGTTGTGAGCAGAACAACGTGCTTTTCACCTACTGCAGAACAAGCACTTTGCCAGAGTCAGCGCTTCAATAAGGGCTTGTGTTGCCCCCCCCCCCCCCCAGTGGAGTACTGAAATCACCACCCTTCCCCGACCCCGGACCAGTGCCTTCCTGTGTAGCATTTCTGTGGTGATTAAGGGTATCCCCTTGACGCACAGCTTGCCAGCCGCCTATGCACCATGAGCTGCAAAATCTTCCATCAGTGTGTCCTAGGGCAAAAAAGCATCAACATTCAGACCCTGCGTAGGAGGCCAGCGGATCCTGTCTCAGTCGCCATCTCTGTGCCACGGCACCTCGCCATTAAGGTACAGTGTACAGCAGACCTGGCCCGACACCCATAGCCCACTCGCATACATTTGGCAGAAGTTAGCTAAGTAGACTGGTCTCGGGAGACCTTGCAGTTTCTTCCATTCTTTTTGCTAACTGTGTTAGTGCTCCTCTCCTGATCCCCGATGGGGATCCCTTGCCAGTTACTTTGGTCTAGTGTGACTGCAGCTATGCACTATACACCAGTACTCTGCTAGCACTGTGTTATCTTCTAACTGGGAACTCCCACATCTTGCACTGTGTGCTTCCGAATATGGTTGTTTGGATCTGAGCTCCCTAAACAAAAGCATACACTGTACTTTTATGTTGCTTCTCAACAGTTTGAGTGTGACCTGGTGATCGTAAGTGCTGCTTAGCACTGTATTTTCTTGAGCACTTACACAATGCTTATCTCATAAACTACTTATTGGATTTTTGTCGTTTGGTCTTATTTTCTTCAGATAAATTCTCTATTCTTTTAATCCTGTGTGGTGCCTTTTGTGGTGTTTTCATTGTTTTACTTTGTGTGTTTTGCACAAATACTTTACACGTTGCCTCTTTAGATAAGCCTGACTACTCTGAGCCAGGCCACCAGAGGGTGAGCACAGGTTATCTCTAAGTGTATATGTAGCTTACCCTGACTAAAGTGGTGGTTCCTACTTGAACAGGGTACATACTCTGACAACCACGAACCCCATTTCTAACAGTGTATTCCAGATTTTTCTGCCTTAGTGATTAGAACTCCTATGAGGGTAAGTAGTTCTCCCAACTTTCAGCTGGGGGGAACATATGGCGGACCTGACATTTTTTGGTGTGGTCTCCCTCCAAACTTTTTGCCTTCTCCCCTCTTATTCTCTGAAACTTGTTTTTGTTAGCATTAGGGCTCGATGCCCATTACCACTTCGAACCAGTGATAACGTGCTCATGCTCTCTCATTTAAACATGGTAAAATTGGCTTATATGTAATTAGCACATCTATGCCCAGATTTATGGTGGCCTAGCGCATTCCAATGCCACATTAGCACCATTTTTGTGATAGTAATGTGGGTTTGGAAGGGCAAAAACTCGGTGCCATATTTACAAAGTGGTGCAATGTTTAAATTGCACCACTTTGTAACTCCTTGCGCCACATTATGCCTGCGTCAGGCATAATGTATGCAAAGGGAGCATTCTGGCGCTAAGGGGGCAGTACAAAAGTGCAAAGGAATCTATGAGATTCCCTTGCACCATTTTTATCAGCATTTTGTAATGGCTGCTAAGTGTAGGCATCAAAAAGAGGCAGCCATTGTGTTCAATGGGCCTCTGGGTGCTCTGCTGGATTAGCGTCAAAATGTTTGACGCTAGTCCTGCAAAGCGTCGGACTAGCCTAAAAAATTATGATGTTAGTCCCCCTGACTACCGCCCTGGTGCACCATATTTTAAATATGACATACACATTGTGGCATTAGGGGGGCATTAAGGGGTGCAAGAAAAGTAGCGCTGCACATGGTGCAGCACCACTTTTCATAAATCTGGGCCTTCATTTATTTATAATCCCCTAGTAAAGGACCTGTGAATTATATGCTACTAGAGGGATTGCAGCATTTATTTTCCCATCCACTAAAATAGTCCTTTAAAATATCTCTCAGGCCTGCCATTACAGCCTGTATGAAGTTATAAACTGCAAATTCGACATGGCAGAAGAAACCTCCCCTTTTAATTGTAATTTTAATTGCATTTATATAACACTTACTACCTCCGACAAGACGATGAAGTGCATCACGGTGAGTAACACCCTACTTCTGAACCCAGTTAGTGGGATTAGTCATGTGCTCCCAAGGTAAACCATTCAGTGGATATACTCCAGTTTCTTTGTAGTAGATTAATAGGACTGAGGTGTGATCATTAGTGCGAGCTATGCAGGTTCATGCAAATACTCGATGGGGTGAATGCATAGGCTAACTGTAACGTTAGGTTGCATGAACATGGTTGAAAGGGAGCTAGGTTGTTGTCCATGAAATGAGATGTGAGTCATTTACAGAAATAGAATAATAGACATGAGGCAAACAGGCATGCGAGTACCTTACGTTACGCTCAGAGGAAGGAGGCGTACACAAGATGAAAGGTAAGGAGAGGGAAGAAGGAAGGGAGCGAAATTGAACGTTTTGAGTCAAATGGATTTTTTATGCAGGATTTGGGAACAGAAGTGGAGGAGGCTCTTTGAGACACCATGTAATTTAAGGAAGTAAAACTGTGGAAATACACAACAGAAGCTGAAAAATGAGCCAGGACACCAAAATAAAAGCGCCCCCCACATTAGCGAATCCGGTCACATTGGCAAACCAGTGCAGCCTTGAACTTGCACAAACCCCACTGCATAGGTGTCTTACAAGGCACGAAAGACTGGATGCATCAGTACCTGCTTCAGAAAATGTTTGTGGCATTAACAGGGATATTAGCAGTAAAAAGCAGCCCACCTGACCACAAAACAGTCCAGCAAAGAGCCAAAATACCAGCCTACTAACTGACCTGCCAGACTATCCAGAGAGCAGCTTGACCCTGACTCTCACATCACTATTAAAAGGTAATTTCATTCACTAAAACGCCTGCTTACAAGAGAAGCAGTTATTCTTTTATTACATCCTTAAATGTTACACCACTGTAGTAATGAGTAAAGACTCACTGGCTATCCTCTTCAGCTGGAATGGCATGCAAAGCAAGCAGCTAATGGGGTAAAGCCAGAATCTCAGAGTGGTTTTATTGTATCTCTGAGGCCTTGAAGTCTGATTGAGGATGGAAGAAAGAAATGTATTTGGGAACCACATAGACAAGACACCAAAGGTCTAGTTCACCACGGCGAGAGACTCCACGCCCTGTTTCTGCCCTTAAGAGATCACAGAAGGCTGTGGAAACAATGTAGCCATTTCACACCTCCAAAGACAGTAATGGTGTGTGTGAAAGCTCCCCTCTCTGGCTACTAGCATGGCTTTGGAGAAAACTGGCTGCTGAAATGACAAACAGTTTTCTACATATTTGCACACAGAACAGATTTCACATCCCCTCGTTCAAAAACTCCGCTTGGTAATTCCAACACCTTACCATTAATTGCCACACCCAACAGCACTATTAGACGTCTCTTGAATATTCGAATTACTGATTTACACGTCAAAAGTCTGTTTTAAGTTATTTAAAAGACCTATAAAGTGCAAGGCTCTGGGTAATTTTCAGTGCCTGCCTAATGCTTCTAATTTTAAAAGAAAAAATACTCAAACACACTTGCATTTCATCTCAGACAGGTAACTAGTACCCCGACTCTTCCAGGGGTGCGATATCATACAATTTTCTGAATTCTGAACCAACTTCTCCCTCGCCTCCCATATTTCCCTTCTCCAATATATGCCTGTACCTCTAATGGCTGGTTTACCCATTTACTGTGCACAAAGCCTCACCTAGTGTACTTCTTCAAGGTTGCCCCTATTTTACTGTCATGTTCCTTACCCCTATTTCTCCTGCTTCTTGAATCAAATACAAAATTCTGCAGCAAAAACTTGGTCAACATTATGAGTTGCTGGCCAGAAAGAAGCACAATGTTGCCTAAAATAAATGTACCTGGCAACAGTGAGAGGAACCACAAATTTCCTTCCACCCAGCGTTCCCCCATGTCTCCCGATAAAAAACCTAGGGGAATCCAAGATGTGGTGATTTGTGGGGCGCTGACCAGGTTCTGTTACAACTGCAGTGATAGCACACAATTCCCCACTAGATGCAGGACTATCTCTGTCCTCTTGTTCACTCAATACCTCCCCAGCCACTTCAATTAATTATACCTCATTCATTGACACCTTGGCTCCTCCATCTCCCGTGAAGAGAAGGCTCTCAATCTCAGTATCCTCCTTTCCCTTAATACACCCAGCCCCTCACCATAACTTTGACTCGTACTCATATAAGTCACCCCTATGTTAGACTCTAAACAGCCCATATGGCGGGGTAGATTGTATTTAAAAGGTAGTAGCTGAGCAAAAAGGGTATGATCTGTTCACCATGACTTCCCTGAGGAGTCAGAGTGTCAGGTTTAGGTTGCCACAAATCACCCTTTCTTCCGAGGGTTGGGTGAGGCACTGCAGCCTAGCCAGGACAACAGCTTCCAGACGGTGTGGGACTGACTCGGTCACCCACACTCGGTGGTACTACCGCCCTAATACATATAGGGGGTGATTCCAACTCTGGCGGGCGGAAACTGCCATTTGCCCGCCATGCGGCCAAATTTCCGCGGTCCCCATTCCAACATTCCCGCTGGGCCGGCGGGTGCTAACCAAGACACTCTGGCCCCAGGACACCCCTTACCGCCAGCCTCTTCCTGGCGGTGAAAACCGCCAGAAACAGGCTGGCGGTACGGGGTCAGAATCCCCAGGGCAGCGCTGCTTGCATACTGGCGGATTCTTCCAGCCGGGGCAAAAACAGCGGAATACCGCCGGCCCCGGCAGGGCGACGCGGCTTTACCGCCGCGGTCAGAATGCCATTTGAAGCACCGCCAGCCTGTTGGCGGTGCTTCCGTCATTCGTGACCCTGGCGGTCCAAGACCGCCAGGGTCAGAATGACCCCCATAGTCTTATGACCAAAATAGGAACTGCATGACAGAAATTTTGGCCACTTCAAAGGAATGCATCAGGCATAACCTCAGACTTCAGACCAACTCTTCAGTACACTCCTGAACCAGTGGAGGACCAACATAAGCACTGCCTTGTACTTCAGAGGAGGACTGCCCTACTGCTTGAGGCCTGCTTTCTATCTCAGAGGACTGCCTGCTGCTACCAGAGAACTGCCTTGCCACCTGAAGCCTGCCTTGCACCCTCAGAGGACTGCCCTGCTGGTTGAGGCCTGCCTTGCTGCTTGATCCCAGCGCTACCAGAGATACTCCAACGGCTAGTTGGCTGGCCTCCTGTGTGAGTTAGAGGGACATAAAAAGCTCCAGAGTTCCTGAGCCCTGCACCTGGCCTTTGCCTGGTGTGAGTCCTGGCTCTCCCAAGTGGTGCCCGATCAGTTCTAGATCCTTGGAAGTGGTGCGTAAAGATGTTCCTCTAGACTAAACATGAAAATTGGGACATAGAATATTTTCCACCAAAAAGTGGCCTGAGCACCAACAGGAGACTGGGACCTACCTTCTCGCTGATCCACCTGGGGTGCATCTCTGGTTGGACCGACTTCATGTTAGTTTCCTCTACATTCTTCTCAGCAACAGCAAATCCTGTTCAGCGGGATGTACCGAGAAGTGGTATCTGGCCTTGGGGAGCCGTTATTGACTACAGCCTGGAGGTTTTTCTTGCTGGAGATTTGTGGTTGTTGCTTGAGAAGGGTCTTCACTCCCCGCAATAAACAACTCAGTTTCCTATACAACCTCTTGTGCTTTTTTTTGCCACTTTATCCAAACAGAAACTAAATTATATCAGCCTATTCATTTGACTTTACGGTAGTGGACGTCCTTTTTGACTGAATCTGGATATGCACAATGTCTTGTTAGATTTCAATAATGGAATTTTTTTTGTACTAAGACTAGACACTCATGAACTTTACCTCATGAATCAAGAAGACGTGTCACAACTTTACATGCAGGAGTCGAGGGCTTCTTCCCCTTCATGGTAGGAGGTGGGACAGGGCCTAAGATGCCTGGGGCGAAGGAGATGTCAACGCTCCTGGGTGAGCAGGCACGGGCAACTCGCTGAGGGGCTACTGGGAGGGCGGTGCTGGTATGGGGGAGGCGGATGTACCTGCAGCTGGGGTGGTCATAGAGGTGTCCACCACCACCAGGGAGCTTCCATCCGAGGAGGTATCTGAGTCTGTGTTGTTGCCTCGTTTCTCTGCTGTGGTGCTCCCCTCGCCCTCCGTCCCACTGGTTCCCTCGGCGTCGGTGGACTCTGCCTCCAGGGTCCTGTGGGATGCAGCTTCCTGTGTCACTGGTGCCTCTGCTCCTTCGCCAGATGATTCTAATGCACACATGGACAGGATGACAGAAGATAAAAGGGGGGAGAGAGAGAAAGGAAACACTGGTTCAATTACTGCACCAACACCACAGTTGGCATACACAGCACTGTCACACATAGGGATCAGGATTGAGCACTATGCATTGCACTGCCAGTGATTTGGCTAGATGCCACAGCAGGATTAGGGCCACACGCTGCCAACTGCACCCCCCCCGGGACCCACAAAGCCCTGGCTGACATAGAATGCTAACAAGCTAGGTTACCTACATTTGCCATACACCCATTACCCTTGAGCTGGATCACACTGCAATGCCTGGCCTGGCATCAGGGGCATCCACTAACTCACACCCACCGCCCAGATCCTATGCCACCTGCCAATTTTTGTAGTAATGCCCACTGTACTCACCCCCTTGTGGCTGCTGTGATGCCTTCAAGTGCCCATCCAACTCTGGGTAAGCCACTATCAGTATGCAGGCCATCGGGGGGGTCAGGTTCCGATGGGAACAACTTCCTCATTGTGAGGCCATCCCCAGCTGGGCCTCTGAAGTCTTCCGTGCCCACCTGCCAAAGACCCCCAGGGTCGGCACTTCCTAGGCGATGGCACGCCATAATCTCTTCTTTTGATTGGCGCTGACCTGCAGAGGTAACACAGTCAGGAGGACACCATTACACATACAATCCAGCCTGTCACAGATATGGCCCACCAATCCCGTTTCTGTCACCATTGGCACACACATCGGCCGGCGCACACCATGTACACCACCACAAGACTTCCCCCCGATGACACAATGCTTGCACACAATCTCCATGCGTCCTTCACACATGCATCGTGCCCAAGGTGTACTCACCTGTTGGTCTGGAGGACCATACAGCAGTCCTTACTGGGGTAGGACCCCATCCACCAAACGCTCCAACTCCTCTGAAGTGAAGGCAGGGGCCCTTTCCCCAGTCACACGGGCTACTGTAGGTTTCAGACACAGGTCACAGCAGCACGCGCAGTGTAGGTGTTCTCCTGTTGAAGGTCAGGAAACAAGTGAGGAATCAGATAGAAAATGGCAGTCAAGTCCGCGGCGGTGTACACTGTCACCGCTGGGGCAGATCCCCATTGGCACCTGTACTCCATGGAGCCCCATATATCCAATGAGGAATTGCACGGCAGTGCAAGACCGCCTTCCACCACGACATCCAACGTTGGCAGAGTTACCTCAGTTCCACCTGTCCCTACATACAGGACAGGTGGTCGCTATTTCATGGTGGCAGACAATGGTCATATCAACCTTAACTGCGTCAGAGCCTAGATTAGCACATACCTCGCCATTCAAACTGTCCCATCACATAAATGCATTATGTATACTGAGGTTGGGGTTCCATTGTTCAAATTCTGACAGCCTACTCACTCTTGTGTCCCTTAGATACCTACCGCTGAGGATATATAGGAGGAGGAGCCAAACCCCAGTGTACTGACCCCTTGTGGACTTGGCTACCCTGGAAGACAGGCACATTATACTCACCTATAGATTGGACAGGGCCACAATCACAGAGCTGTGTGCCCAATTGGAGCCTGACCTGATATCTGCTATCCGTCATCCGACTGGGATCGCCCCTCTTGTGCAAGTGCTATCAGTGCTCCATTTCCTGGCAACTGGTTCTTTCCAAGTGACAGTGGGCTTGACAGCAGGAATGTCACAGCCAATGTTCTCAATCGTGCTGGCAAGATTTTTGTCTGCCCTGGTTAAACACATATGCAGATACATAGCTTTCCCCCAGATGGAAGATCTGGCCACCGTGAAGGCCGGATTCTATGCAATGGGACATATACCCAATATTGTTGGGGCCATTGACGGGACACATACTGTGTTAGTCCCCCCCCCACCAGAATGAAAAGGTGTTCAGCAATCGTAAGAGTTTCCACTCACTGAATGTGCAAATGGCGTGCCTGGCAAACCAGTACATCTCCCAAGTCAATGCTAAGTATCCTGGGTCAGTGCATGACGCCTTTTTTCTGAGGAATAGCAGCATCCCAAATGTGATGGCCCAACTACAGAGGCACAGGGTGTGGCTAACAGGTGAGCCATGGTCCCCACCCACTGTATGTTAGTGCATGCCTTGAGGTGTCATCCCCATATCATTGTGTGAGGCTAAATGTTGTCCCTCAATACTTGTAGGAGACTCTGGCTACCCAAACCTATAGTGGCTGCTGACCTCTATGAGGAATGCCAGGACTGGGGCTGAGGAACCTTATAAAGAGGCACAGGGGTGAACCAGAAGGATCATCGAGTGGACCTTCGGTCTCCTGAAGGCCAGGTTCAGGTGCCTCCATCTGACAGGTGGATCCCTGTGCTACTCACCCGGGAAGGTCTGCCAGATAGTAGTGGCATGCTGCATGTTGCACAACCTGGCCCTCAGACGGACGGCATGTAACTTTTCAGCAGGAGGAGGAGACTGGAGATGCCCCCGTGGCAGCAGTGGACCCTGAGGACAGTGAGGATGAGGAGTCAGAGGATGAGGATGAGGACAACCGAACATCAGTTATACGTCAATACTTCCAATGACACACAGGTGAGACAGTGCAACTGACCATTCCTCTGACTATTGTTGTTTTCTGTGTGGCTGTAGCATGATGGCATTATCTTCCATTGCATGGCAACTTATTATCACCTATGTCTTGTCATTTTACAGATGTTGGTGAGATAACAACTGTGTACTGATTTGATGAGTACAGACAGCTACAGGTCATTATTTTTTATGCTCTCACAGTGTTTGGATCATTTGCACTAGATGTGACTGTTTCCATAAATGCACATTTTCAACACATAAAATAATAGTAGTGAAGTTGTGTTCAAGGGTGTTTATTGCAGTGCTATGAAATTGAGAGAAAAGTGCAATGGAGTGATGATGGAGGAAGTCCAGTGTATTGTTCCAGTGTGTTTGTAGCACAGGTGCAGTGTCAAGGGGCCATAGGAATGGGAGCAATGGCAGTTCAAAGTGAACAATGTAACAGGGTGGGACAATCAGGTGAGTCTCATTTCCTGGTGGTGGTCTCGGCAGGTGTCTCTGGCTTCTGTCTGGTTCGCAGGGAACATTTGCGGGGTGGTTCACCTTCTGCAGGGGGAGGGGGCGCTGGTGGCCTGTGAGTTCTGTGGCGGGGCCTCCTGACCACTACCTGCAGTGGAAGTGGAGGGCTGGTCAATGGACTGGCTAGTGGTAGGGGCCCTCTGGTGTGCTGTTGCTTCCCTCATGATGTTGGCCATGTCTGCCAGCACCCCTGCTATGGAGATCAACAGTGGTGTTGATGGCCTGCAAGTCCTCTCTGATCCCCTGATACTGTTCCTCCTGCGGCCGCCTGTTCTCCTGCACGTTGTCAAGGATCTGGCCCATGGTCTCCTGGGAGTGTTGGTATGCTCCTAGGATCTCGGTGAGTGCCTCCTGGAGAGTCAGTTCCCTGAGCCTGTCCTCCTCCCAGTGTCCCTGTTATCCTGTGCCTCTGTCCCCTGAACGGTGTGCCCACTGCCACTGACCCCAGGTCCCTGATTGTCTTGGGGGCGAGGTATGGACTAGGGTCCCTCTACAGGTGGGCATACTGCTGATTGATGTATCCTGAGGACAAAGGTGTTGGTACGCTGGGTGGGTTCTGTGGTGTTGGATACTGATGGGGGAGGCTCTGTGGTGGACTGTGAGTGGGCTTGGGTGACCGACTGTCTAGTGGTCCCTAATGGGCCAGTTTGTTGGTCTAGATCCTGAAGTCCAGAGTTACTGTCATCACTGGGGGCACCTTCTATTGGGGGACTTGATAATCGTGGCACCTCCTCTCAGCTGAGATTGGCTGGAGCACCAGTGGGGATGTAAGTGATGTATTATGCTTCATGTCTGTAACATATTGTACATCCCTGGCTTCCCCTCTAACATTGCTGTTGCCCTGCCACTTTTGTTTGTGTATGGTGATGTATTGTGGGATTATTAGTTTCCCTATGCTGTGCATGCTTTAGTGATTGGTGTCCATGCCGGCCTGGAGGGCTGTCCATTCATTGGTATAGCATGCAGGGCTAGGCATTGTGGTTAGTCATATGTGTAGGTGCAATGTGTGGGATGGAGTGGAGTGATGGGAGTGAGGGAGTGTGATGGCATGCAGGTGATAAGTGGTAAATGTTGACTCACCAGTGTCCAGTTCTCTGGCTACTCCAGTGAGTCCCTCAGGATACAGTAATGCCAAGACTTGCTCCTCCCATGCTGTGAGCTGTGGAGGAGGCGGTGGTGGTCCACTGCCAGTCCTCTGTATGGCGAGCTGGTGCCTTGCTGCCATGGAACGTACCTTCCCCCGTAGGTCATTCCACCTCTTCCTGATGTCATCCCTTGTTCTTGGATGTTGTCCCATGGCGTTCACCCTGCACACAAATCTCCGCCCTAGTTCCATCTTCCTTGCAATGGATATCTGCTGGACCTGTGCGCCAAACAGCTTCTGCTCTACCCTGACAATTTCCTCTACCATGACCCTTAATTCCTCATCAGTGAAACGGGGGTGCCTTTGTGGGGACATGGGTGTGGTGTTTGATGTGGGGTGCATGAGGGATGTATGGGTGTGTGTGGTGTGTGTATCTAGTTGTCTCTGTGCTGTTCGTGTCAATCTCCTGGCAGTAATTGTTGTTCGTAAAGGGTTATGGGTAACATGGGTCTGTGTTTTATGGTGCTGTGGGTGGGTGGCTGTGGTGTGTGTATGAGTGTCAGGTGTGTGTTTTTAGTATTGGCCAATGTAGTGTTGTTTTGTATGTGGGTGTCCATTCTGAGCGCAGCGGTATGTATCGCCAATGGTTTACCATGACTGTACGACGAAACAACGACTGCAAAAAAAACTACTGCCTTAACAACGAGGTCGGAACACCGACCTCGTTGCTACTACTAATGATTTTACCACGAATGCCTTAACAACGATATTTCGTTGTAAAGGCATTCCTGATAAAATCATTAGCAATAGGCACCATTCACCCTACATCCCTCACCCCACCCCCCCAACCCCACCCCAAAACCTAAATCCCCCTGACCCCCCACCCACTCCCAAAACCAAAAACGCCCCACCCCCCAAACCCACCCCAAAACCTAAAACCCCCTGACCCCACACCCACTCCCCAAAACCAAAAACGTCCCACCCCCCCAACCCCACCCCAAAACCTAAAACCCCCTGACCCCCCACCCACTCCCCAAAACCAAAAACGCCCCACCCCCCCAACCCCACCCCAAAACCTAAAACCCCCTGACCCCCCACCCCCTCCCCAAAACCTAAACCCACACTTACCTTCGCCAAGTCCCTTCTTTGTACCTTAACCACGCATGTTCGTTGTTCAGAACATACGTAGTTAAGGCACAAAAAACCGAAGTCGTGGTTAAAAAAAGCGTTGTTGCGCTTTCGTTAACCACGACCTTCGGAAAAAAAAAGTCGTAAAAAAGGATGTTTCCCGTTTACCACCATTGAATGTCCACTGTGGTGATTCGCGGGTTATAATGTGGTGGGTGTTGTTCTGTTGGCGTAACGTTATGGGTGTTGGTTCCGCCACTTTAGCACTGACCTTTGGGCTAAAGGATTTGTGTATGTGGCTGTATTCTGTCGGATTGGTGTGTGTGTGTGTGTCATAATATGGGAAAGAGATATTCGCCACCGTGGCGGTATGTTGGCGGCAGTCATCATGGCAGTAGGCGGGATTTACCGCCAGTGTCATGATGAGGGCCTTAGTCTCCTACATTCTGAAGTTCTGTCATCCTAATATGCAGTCTTGATATTTTAGTAGGAACTGTATAACAATCCTTTCCAGAATAACAATTCAAGCCAACGTACTACTCCATTGCCAGCCCAACCCAACTGCCAGATTCTCCTGCCCCTTAATCCTCTCAATTTGTTGTCTGTCCCAATAATGTAGAACCAATGTACAACCAATTACCATGTACCTGATCCTTTATATTGGACACAACAGCAAGCGATCTTAATTGAGATTCTAGATGCAATATTTTCTTCTGGCAATTACAACAGCATCGGCAAATCGAATAGGTTTTGCCTATGCAAAAGCTGTTGGCTTCGTCAATGTTTTTTATATGTTGCACAGCAGTACTAGCTGTTGTGTAACATAGCTTAGAGAAAAAAAGTAAAAGCCCTATGACCTGGCCGGCATTGGCCACGTCATAGTATTTTTTAGAAAACAATGTAACCCATGTTGCACAGCAGCCCGCAGTGCATTGCAAAATGTAAAAAAAACAGCAAGGGGGTTGGGACTCAATAGAGAACCTAAAAACAGACCCACTGCCATTGTAGGACCAGCATGGCTGATGCTACTATAGAGAGGTGCCACAAAATTTAGCTTTTCATTCCAACAGAGTAGATATTTCATCCTAGAAGTGTCAGAGTCTGGAAAAAGTCGTTACTACCCACACAGACTAAAACACACAGTATGCAGATTTTGTATTGTTTTAAATAAAAATTAGGTTGTTATTTCATGACGTATGTTCAGGGGTGTAGCTTTCATTGGTGTAGCAGGCACAGTGATGCTGTGGCGCAAGGATAAGAGACCCAATGAGCCCAAATGTTTCAGTGTATTTTATTAAGGCGCCATTGGTGGTTTCTGACATACATGAGACTCTTGGCATGCTGTGTGCATTACTTGATATCTGAGAAGGAGAGCTAATATGCAATTGACAAGTTGGAAGGGAAGGGTGGACTGAGCCCACAAGAGAGTAATTCAGAAAGTGGTGTAGGGCACTTCAAAAAAGTAGCACATGATCTGCCAGAGAACTTTGTGGGATGACGTTCAAAGGTACATTTAGAAGCTGAATTAGAAACTGAGGGCCAGATGTACGAAGCATTTTCCTTGGTTACGATCGGAAAAATGCTTGTTCTATGTGACATCTCTTCGTAATAGCAAATCGCATGGGCATGCAGGAATATTTTGCGACCATGAATGTGGTAGCAAAACATTCACAGTTACCTCCAACTTCAAGTTGGTGGTAACCCATTCGGAAATGGGAAAGTGGTCCCCATGGACCCCTTCCCCTTTGTGAATGGAAGCGTAAATATTTTTTCAGAGGAGGTAGTGGTCCCATGGACCACTGTCTACCCTGAAAAAAAGAAAAGAAAACTTCATTTTTTGTTTGAAATGCATTCCTTTTTCCTTCAAGGAAAACGGGCTGCATTTTACACAAAAACTGCTTTTTTTAAAAGCAGTCACAGACATGGTGGTTTTCTGTCCCCAGCAGGCGGCCACCATTCCTGTGAGTGCAGCCATTGCCAATGGGGTCGCAAATTGCGACCTGCCTCATGAATATTGATGAGGTAGATCTTTGCGACCCCAATGGGAATCACTAAATGTACCTGAGACACATTTTATTTTAATTTATTTTTCGAGTCTCCAATTGCAACTCACAAAAAGTCACAATTAGAGACTTGCAAAAGGAAATGGACATACATCTGTCCCTGAATAACTACAGAAGGGCGCTCATCAGCAAAAAACGATTGCTTAACTACACTGAATGCGAATGTTAGCTTATTGGAGTGGTATGTATTTAGCAACAGAACTGCAGGAGGGATCATCAGAATGAATGCAGAATAGCAACAAAAGGAGTTGCAGGTATTACAAATAGCAAAACAAGTAATAATTGCACATGTACACAAATTAATATAGTAGAATCTTACTGCAGTGGTGCCTATGGAAAAGACACTGTAATCTTGTGTCAGAAAGCAGTAAACTGCACAATCGCATTAGGGAGCACCATTCAAAGCTGAATCTCAATAGCGCAGACTGAGTGAGGATCGGCCTTTGCCCGCAGTGAGGGGGGGCGAGGAGGTGAGGAGGAGTGGTGGGTTTTAAAAACAACTGAGTGGGAGGAGAAGGGCAGGAGTGAAAGAGAGGGCACAAAAAGTAAAATAAAAAAAGAGTGCCTGCAGGAGCCTGTAGTGGAAGGACACTGACCACCGGCAGCAGTACTTGGTTCAGGCTACACGGCAGGACAGCAGGCGGAAGTCTAAACTTGAAGCCCAGGAGAAGGAGGTGAGAAGGAGGCGCTGATTAATAGGAAGCAAGCAAATGAGACTCTATGTGGGTGCCAGCCAATGGGTAAGTAAAGTGACATGGGAGCTAGCCAATGTTAAGTAAAGGAAGTAATAGGGGGGCTCTAAGCCCCTTTTAAGATTTTTTTTAAAATACAAGAGATTTTGCTAATATGGCACAGGAGCCATATGGGAGCCAGCCAATAGAAAGTTAAGGTAAGCAGAGAGTGGGCTCTACCCCTCTTTTAAGATTTTTTCAAATACAAGGGATTTCATCTGCACAGCCAAAGTGCTGTGCAGGTGAAATCTAAAATTGGTCATCTAATTATTTAGAACTAGTGCAGAAATGGCTGCAAAGCAATCACGTTTAGAGTATCCATCCTCTGGTTGATTTGACTATTGATCAGTTATCTCTGTCTAGTGTGAAAAGATCCCATACTATAAAAATACAAACTACTGCTCGTGTTAGAAAAACAGGTGCCCAGTGGCGTAACGAAGCCTGAGGTGGCCCCACTACAAAATAAATGGAGGGGAACCCCCACACTCCAGATCCAGTCAGGAGCTCTCAGGCCATGGGCTCACCGCCCGTGCACAGTGCTGGGTGGGCAGTGTTGGAGCCCAGGGTCCTCCCGCACCAGGGGGGCTGCGGTGGCTATTGGTACACCAGTGCAGGTGCCTCTATTGTTTTGCTCGTGAAAGAGGAAAAATTAATTGATTATTCTTGGAAAACTCATGAAAGTTCTAATTACCCTACAAAGTGAGGACAACGCCAAAAACTAAGGACCTTATTTAGAGTTTGGTGGACAGGTTACTTCATCCCAAACATGATGGATATCCCATCCACTGTCTTACAATCTCCATAGCATATAATGGAATCGTAAAATGGCAGACCGAATATCCGTCACATTTGTGAGGGAGTAAACCCCTCCGCCAAACTCTAAATCAGGCCCTCAATCAGGTTTCACTGCCCCCAGATTGAATCAGCAATTGGTAGGCAAGGACACCTAAAACTTATCACGAAACAGGAGGCTAATAATGTACACAACTCTCAGAAAATCTAGCATTTAGTTTATGGCTAGCTGGAATTTGGTATTCAAAAAGATAGGAACACACTTTATTTATATTAGTGTCAAATGATGGTGTCAATTAATTAGTACTCATTTTAGATGTACTTTACAACGTGGGTGAAAAGTGGACAAAGAGACAAAGGATGGATTTATCTCTGTCAGAAGGAAATTCATACTATAAATTGGAGGCCACCCAAATTTGCAAAACATCCTCCTTGAGGTTAAAAGATGTTTAGTGTTTGGTGCTGATAGCTTAAATATGCTATTTAAAGCATCACTTAAAGATTGGGCTGGATTACCACCCCCTTCTCCGGCAGTGGTTTCATGGCGGTAGCACCGCCATGAAAAGGCTGGTGGAGAACAGGTGCAGGGGGCCCCCAGGCACTTGGATTGGGCAGTGCAGGCCCCCCCCACCTTTGCAGACAGCGACCATTGCGAGCGTACTGGTGCGCCCTACTGGCTACAGCATTGCTGCTGGCTTGATTACGAGCCGGAGACTATGCTGTAGGTTGTTTCCTGCTAGGCTAGTGGGCGGAAAGTCAGCTTTCTGAACGCTGACCTAGTAAGAAATTCTAAATGGGGGTGGCGGGGAGGTGGCCTGTGTGGCGGCAACCTCCCCGTCCGAAGTTCGGCAGATGGTAATAACTGTCCGCCGAACTCATAATGATCTTTACCCTTTTATCTATTTGACGGTCAATGGAATGATTTGCAACTCATTTAACCCTGCAGGCTTGTTTGTCCACAACAGGCCTCCAGGAGTCGTCAGGGCAAGAGCAATCATCAATGTTGAAATTATATTTCAAGAGGTTATAGCCCACAGGGAAGAGACTGGAAATTGCAAGGTGCTACAGGGAAAATATCTAAGATGTGCAGCAATAGTGCTAGGAGGAGCACAGAGCTTGGGGAGCGGGCAATGGACCTGGAGACCAATCACACCCTTAGAAAGAGGCATATTACAGCAGAGGAAGCGCAAATTGAGGTCATTCAATGCAAACAATCTCAGAGTCTTAGGCATAGCTAAAGGCAAAGAAGGGAATGATGTAAGATCTTTCATTATACAGCTGTTTAAGACAATGTTTTCAATTTAAACAATCACATTGTGTAACTAATAAGTGTGAGCCAAAACACAGAGCTACAATGTTTTTGTTTGTTCTGAGACAAAACGTGTTTGAAAAGGCCCATCCAGTGGCAAAGAAGGCAGCAGAAAGGCATGTCTTCTTTGTTAGATCTTTTGTCTGCCATGTCGAAAGGAGATAGCAAAGTTGGCAGTTTACAAACTTGCTCCAGGATCAAAACTGTCAGGTTACCATATAAAATCCAATATGGTTAAAAGTGGTGAAGGGCTGCAATGTACATGTTTTTACTTCATAGATAAAAACAAAGGAATTTCTGGACACTTTGAATCAACAGAAATTATTGTAATGTCTTCTTGATCGCTGTTTGGGAATTTGGAGTTGGCAGGCAGGGCAATTACCCTTGATAACCGAGCATGATTGCATAGTTGGGGACATAGTTGGGTTGGTTTCCTGGCTAGTTGGGGTGGTCTTCTTTTTGGGGGCTTTGAGGCATTGTATGGGGGAGATCAGGGTGGAACTGGAAGCGCAGAACTTGGCAGTGGGGTCAACAGTGGTGGTGGGGATCAGGGATAAAAGGTAGGGATTAGGGTGGGTAACACAGATGGGGGGCATTACAAATAGAACAGATGAAGGAATCATCGATTTATTAATATACAGGACTTGTCTTTTTTGGAATGCTAATTATGGGAACTATGTACAAGTTAAGAACACTTTCATTAAACATCAGGGGCTTCAATGAAAACAGAAAAAGAGGATGTTAACAGAAGAGCTAAAAGATTTTAAGGCCGATGTTGTATGTGTCCAAGAGAGACATATTGCTCATGCAAAAAGGAAATGCTTGAGCTTTCTCAGGGCATAAGCTTTTAATATCACCAACACAATCATTTACTCACCTTGGTGTACCAATCTTAATAAAACCCAACTACTGTAAAGTTCAAAGAAAAACATCCCACAATCTGGAGAGATGGAGGATGGTGGAATGCTCAATAGAGTCACTGAAAGTTGTGTTATGCCCAATCGGTGGGTCAAATTTGGATGATCCTGAAGGTTTTGATTGTTTAACTACTGACCTAGTTCAATGACCCACTTTGATTATTGTATATGTTTATCTAAACAATCATTTAAACAGTGCAAAATTATAGCAGGCAAAAATATGTAGGAAATCTAAAGTCAATTCTAAAGTCAACTATGATATAAAGAAATGTATCCAGACTCTTTAGCTGATTCATAAAAGAAATTAAAAGAAGACAACTTTGGCTACACGTTTTACCCATATACCCACAGAAAATACACAGTATCGGATTATTTTCTGGCATCCCCATATTTATTTCAAAACACAGGTCTTCAGATATACCCTAAGATTTTTTCAGATCATAGCCACTTAGGCCCATATTTATACTTTTTTAGTGCTGCATTTGCGTCATTTTTTGATGCAAAAGTGGCGCATTTTGCATCATTACATTTTGTAAGTTTGCGCTGCTTTTGCGTCAAAAAATTATGCAAATGCGGTGCTAAAAAAGTATAAATATGGGCCTTAGTTCTTAAGATCAGTGGTGATTATATCAGTTGGACAAATTTTAAATTGACTTTTGTAAGGGTTTTGCTACTAGATCGGGAGTACATTAAATACTTGTTTAATGTGAATGTTTAATGTTGGGTTGGCTGGCCCAAGCATAGTGTGATTTACAAAGCATACTCAATTCATAGACAGAGGCTTACTCAAGGTCAGATTTATAAAAATTATACTGTACTAGCACATTTGGAAGCCAATTATGGGTTAGCTTTTAAGAAAAATGACCCTGCAGTACAGGATTTACAGCAACATATCGCTATGATAAAAACCTAGTCTTTCTTCTGGACAGTTGGCCAGAAAATACAATTCATAAATGCCTCAGAGCTACGAATATAGCAATAGTATAGGTAAAACACTGACACTTCAGCTGAGACAAAATATAGTTATAAATAAAGTTGAGGCGATGATAGATAATGAAGGAACTCTTGTTCATCATATTCACGGCTGGGTCTTCTCAAATTTTTTATCAAGCATTAAATCACATGATAGCAAGTAATTCCAAGCCACAATTGCTTCATATTTTGATAGTATTCAACTCGCATCAATAACTGATGAAGACAGAGAGGCCCTAGATGCACCAATCTCTGAAGACACTGCACCAGCTGGGAAGGTGGTTGAACCTGATGGCATTCCTCTAGGATTTTATAGAGAGTTCTTTTCTCTAATTTCAGATAATATATTGACCCCTTTTAGAATAATTCAAAAAGGCAGATTTCTTCCACCATCATGGACAATCACTAATAGAACAATTTCCTTAACAATTAACCATAGACTAGTCCAGGCTCATACAGACCTCTATCTTTTATAAATACTGACACCAAGATTTATTCAAAGGTAATGGTTGTGCAATTTAGCAGGGTCATAGCCAGGTTAGTATCTCAATGGCAACATTGATTTGTTCCAGGAAGGAGGATGACTAAATCAATGTAGCCATTACCCTGCTATATTTGGCAACTGGCCATGTCTCACCCCAGCAATGATCATGCTTCACACCGAAAAAAGCCTTTCAAGGGTGCATTGGGTCTATTGCTGGAGGACAAATAAATAGGTGGGGGTTTCATTATTGTTTACAAATGCAATTCGGGCCCTTTACAAACAACCACAGGCAAAATAGCAAAAAATATGGGTTTTGAATCAGATAAGATTGTAATTTCGAGAGAGACTTGGCAAGGATGTCCTTGTTCACTGTTACTTTTTGCAATACATAGATCCATTAAATGGGAAGTTGTTGGCCAGCGGCAAGATAAAATTGGTATATTTTAATGGCTACACCACAAAATTGTTAACCTATGCACACAATATTTCATTAATTACCACACCAGCTGATAAATCAAAAAACGAGATAGAAGTTGAAACAGGCACTTTTGGGTGAGTTTCTGGCTATTTGGTAAACAGCAGCAATGCACAAATATTAGCCAATAACTATTGTATAACAGGACAGCTGATGCACTAACGTTTTTAGGGGTTAATTTAGCTGCCAGTGTTGGCAAAATAATAGTTGAGAATTACGATCTCCAATTGGCAAAAACAGAGAATAGATTAAAATCTTTTAATAATCTACATCTGGCTATAGTAAGTTGGTGTAATGTAATTAAAATGAGAATTCTGCCTATGCTTCGGTACCCCTTTATGTCTATTCTCCTTGAACAAAGCTGATCTTGATTTAGGAAACTTGACTCTGTCAGCTATAGGCAACCTAAACGAGCCCTGAAATATATTGAACTACAGATACATACAGGTAGAGAGGTTTTTCCTAATTTTAGAACCAGTGGCAGGCTCTCATCCCTGACCTGGTGGAAGGAAGAGTGGTCAAGGTGTGCCAGGCAGCTGGGACTATTGCCCTTCCCACTCTCCACAGTCACAGTAGTTGGAGAGCCTTGAAAGGCCTGGTTCTCATCCATGACAGCAGTCAGTGGCCACTGTGGCTTGCTGTCCTCTTGGACAGAGTTTCCCCCTGGAAGGGGGGGGCAGGAGTCACACCCCGGGGATAGAGTGGGCCACACCACTGTGTTGGTCATGGAGGTACTGTCTGCCCACTGGGAGACATCTGTGAGAAAAGTAAGGTTAGGTGCTGCACAGATGGTATCTGCAGGTGAGGAGAGGGGTTCCCCATGGATTAACTTAGTGGGCCATGAGAGGACGGACAGAGGGATCCAACTGGAGTCAGGAAGGCATAGAACTGGAACATGACCCTGCTGTTGTGGGTGCGGGTCCCTGTTCTATCGCCCAAATCAGGGAAGTCCATCAAGGTATTGGCATTATGCTGGTGGGGGTTTGTGGGGGTGTGAACGGGCGAGCCCGTTCCCGAGCCGCGTTACACCAGGAAGTGACGTGTCGGAGTTCTCCGACACGTCTCTTCCGCGTTCCCACGTTGCCGTGGGAACGCCGGCGAAGGACGGGTGGCGGCCTTCGGTTGCCTCGGAAACCCAGGAGGGGTTCCGGGCCGCGGAGGCAACGAGGCGGGGAGTTCCCTACGTAAAGGGGCTTCCGGACGCCAATAGAGGGAGAGAGGAGAGCAACGACGGAGAGGAGGACGAGGAGAAGGAAAGCCACGGAGGACAGGAGGATACTGGAGAACCGGAGGAGACCGAAGAGGAGGAGGAGAAGAACGAGCAGGGGAAGCGACCCGAAGGAATAGGAGACTCGAGGGGACCACAGAGAGACGAGGAGGAGAGGATTATTCCGGTCAGCACCCCAAAGGAACACCCCAGCTCCAGCCACGACCCAGGAGGGTCGTGGCTTAACAAGGTACGGTCCTTGTGGGAACATAAAAGAGGGGGTCACAAATAAGAGGGCACTGGGGAAGGGGAGGAAGACCAAAGGGGAGGAAAGGAGTTGGAAGGGTCTGTAAGGAGCACCAGAAAGAGCACAAGAGTCACAAAAGTGCACTATTTTGGCTTTATTCACCTAACTTCACTCACCATCGTCACCCCAGGTCCCCTCCTTCCCTTTACTTTAATAAATCATAAAATACATGGAAATACCCCACTTACCTTAGCGTTTTTCTTTTTGTCAACACGGTATCACCCATTGGAGACTGCCACCAGACAAGAAGAACACTCCCCTAGAAGAAGAAGAGACAAGACAATAAAGGAAAGAAGGAACAAGAGACAATATTGAACCTTAAGAGAAAGAAAAGAGACAATTAGAGACATTTCTATAAAAACTTCAATAAACCTTTTTTCTGAAATCATACTTACGCTTTGTGGGTTTATACCGTTCGACCTACTACAGTGGTGTCAGAAGTGGGATCTTGTAAAAAGTAACCCACGGGTAACCGAACGGTATACAACAATGAGTCACAATCCATCCTTAGAAGATATGATTAAGCAACTAGCAGAAGGCCAACGCCATCTGCAGTTAGTTTGGGAAGCCCATCAACGAGAGGCGAAAGAGGACAGGGAAGCCCTGCAGTCAGCCTTGAAGAGCCAAGCAACAATATTAGCAAACAATCAATTGGTCCATGAGACGGCGATGAAAAAACTAACGGAAACAATCGCCGCTAGTAAAGTGCACCCCAATGTACCAAGTTCCGTATTGCAAAAATATCAGGAGGGAGAAGACCCAGAATCATTTTTTACGAACTTTGAAAGGGTTGCGTCTTCAGCCCAATGGCCGGAGGATAGGTGGGGACAATATGTGGCACCCTTACTTACAGGTCTCTTACAAGCTGCTTATCAGGCTGCTAATCCCGGGGGAACAACACCATATAAAGACATTAAGACCAGCATCCTAGAACGAGTAGGCCATGACAGCGAATATTATCGAGTTAAATTCCGGAAAGTAAAGTGGGGACCGAATGAGGACCCTCGCACTTTCTACTTCCGCGTGAGAGATCTGGCTTTGAAATGGCTGGGTCCAATTGGGAATAGCAGAGAGGAGATTATACAGACTATTGTCCTCGAACAGTATCTAGACTCTTTACCCACGTTAACGAAAAATTGGATTCGACAACATCCAAAAGTGGATACTGAGATGGCCATTGATCTAGCCTGTGCATACCACCGATCCACAGATGTGAGAGGTATGCCACCACGACCTCCCCTTAAACCGGTTGTAACCCATCCGAAACCTTTACCAAGATTTCCCCTGGAAGACCCGGGTTCTCGCCGAGTACCAGAAGGTCCTCCGTCACAGGGACCACAGTGCTATAATTGTGGGGAATAGGGACACATAGCTCGTATGTGTCCGCGGAAATTAGAGGGAGGTGAACCTATGGAAATAGGAGTGACGAGGAGACGTGTACTTTGTACAGGACAGGGAGACGTTAAATTCAAACAAACTCTTAGAATAAATGGCCGTTCTGTCTGTGCGCTAATTGACTCAGGATGTAGTCAATCAGTGGTTCGTGAGGATTTAATAAGCCCACTCAATAGGGAATCCGGTAAGTGGGTCACGATTTGTTGTATCCACGGGGATAAGGAACAATACCCCGTTACAAGAGTTAACATAGAATGGGAAGACTACAAGGACTTCCATCCAATGGGAATACTGCCCCAACTGATTGAGGAATGTATTATTGGTACTGACTACAGACATTTCCCAGAACTTCTGGATTATGTTGGTAAACCGAAAATCCACCAGGATTGGTGGTTTGAAGCTCCTTTCTCAAACAGTAATATTGAAGGCCCTTTACCACGAAGGAAATTATCACGTAAAGAGAAACGAGATATAAAAGGTCAGTTCAGATCTCAGAATAAGCCAGAACAAACTCAAAGACTTATCGCTGAAATACATGATGCCCCTCTAAGTTTCCACCAACAACAAAGAGAAGATCCCTCACTCGCTCAAGCATGGAAATCGGCAAAAGCTGAAGAAACAGAGGAGGTGGGTCCTTACTTCCTGGTTAAACGAAATCTACTATATAGGGTGACCCATACCAGGGAAGGGGATCATAAACATCAGCTAATAGTTCCCGAATATTTTAGGAATCAAGTTCTAACTCTAGCTCACAGTCAACCAGGGGGCGGACATTTTGGGAGAGAAAAAACTGAAGAATATCTCCTCAGACGATTTTACTGCCAGGGGTTTTCGCACATATCAGGAGGTTCTGTTCCCAGTGTCCCCGATGTCAACTGACAGACCCTGGGAAGCCCAGGAAAGCCCCCCTTTTACCCCTTCCTATCATAGATATACCATTTAGTAGAGTAGGAATGGATTTAATTGGACCATTGGTGCCGTCATCTAAAGGGCACGCATACATATTAGTGATCATGGACTATGCCACCCGATACCCAGAGGCCATTCCCCTGACCAGCATGACCACAAAATCCGTGGCCCAAGCAATGATAACTGTTTTCACCCGCATAGGATTTCCACACAAAATACTCACGGATCACGGGACCCCATTCATGTCTAATCTCATGAAGCAAGTTTGTAAGACTTTAGGTATTTCCCAAATAAGAACATCCGTCTACCATCCACAAACAGATGGATTGGTGGAACGATACAATCGGACCATCAAAACTTTACTAAAGAAAGTAGTCACTGATTCAGGAAGAGACTGGGATCAAAAATTACCATTAGTATTATATGCTATCAGAACTCATGAGCAGGAATCCACAGGACATAGCCCATTTGAATTAGTATTCGGTCGACAACCCCGCTCCCTGCTAGACATGGCCACAGAAACGTGGGAAGAAGAAGCTGAGGAGGGGGGTAGACCATTGTTGGAATACATTCACAACTTAAAATCCAATTTACAAGGGCTGTGGGAGGAGGTACGAGAAAATATGGAACAGGCACAACTAACACAAAAACACTATTATGACAAAGGAAGTAAGTTGAGAGTCTTACAGACGGGAGATCAAGTTCTCATCATGCGTCCCACATCGGATCAAAAATTACTTGCCAGATGGCAAGGTCCTTATTGAGTGATCCGCGCAGTCTCTCCCGTTACTTACCTGATTGAGTTATCAGCTAACCCTAAAAAAACACAAATTTACCATATAAATCTCTTAAAAAAATGGGAATCCTCAGAGAACTCAGACAATGCCGTAGAAATGGGACAGTTTCTATATTCAAGCAAGGAATCACACATTGAGTGTTACCCTCACCATCAGCCGGGGAATAATCACATACCCGCTGTCAATGAGTCTTTAACCAGGGCTGAGAAAGAGCAGTTAATTCCCCTATTGAATCACTTCCAACAGTTCTTTTCAGAAAACCCCGGTAAAACCTCTTTGATTTATCATCACATACGGACTTCTCCGGGAAAAATAGTCCGTTTACGACCTTATCGTATTCCAGAGGCAAGAAAGCACATCATAGAAGATGAGGTCCAGAAAATGATAACTCTTGGGGTGGTGGAGCACTCCCATAGTCCCTGGTGCTCCCCGGTAGTCCTAGTACCAAAACCCGATGGGGCGGTAAGATTTTGCATAGACTTTAGAAAACTTAATGAAATCTCTCTGTTTGACACCTATCCCATTCCTAGAGTAGACGACGTCCTTGAGAAATTAGGGAAAGCAAAATATATGTCCACAATCGACTTGACTAAAGGATACTGGCAGATTCCTCTGGCTCCTGAGGATAAAGAAAAAAACGCTTTTTCCACCCAATCTGGGCTTTATCATTTCACCGTGTTACCTTTTGGCCTACATGGAGCCCCAGCTACCTTCCAAAGGTTAATGGATAGGTTACTTAAGCCCTTCCAAACATTCGCAGCAGCATATTTGGATGATGTAGTCATTTTTAGCGAGTCATGGGAGGAACATCTAAAACATCTAGCACATATTTTCCATACCCTAGCCACAGCAGGATTAACTGCCAATCCCAAGAAATGTGTACTAGGGAACACCGACATATCGTACCTCGGGTATAATATTAGTCACGGCACCCTCCAGCCCCAAATGAAAAAAGTAGAAGCCATAAAGAATGCCCTTACGCCTAAAACAAAGAAAGACCTTCGTTCTTTTCTGGGTCTTGTAGGATATTATCGCAGGTTTATACCTGGATATCCCACTCTTGCTGCGCCCCTTACGGATCTTTTGTCTAAATCCCACCCCAACCAGTTGCTACCCTTTTCTGAGCTACAGAAGAGCAGTTTTGAGGAACTCAAGTCTTATCTCACTAAAGAACCAATACTACAATGTCCAGACTTTACTAAACCATTCCATCTGTATACAGATGCTTCCGATGTAGGCTTAGGAGCAGTTTTGAGCCAACCGGACG
Organism: Pleurodeles waltl; assembly: GCF_031143425.1. Classification (NCBI taxonomy): domain Eukaryota; kingdom Metazoa; phylum Chordata; class Amphibia; order Caudata; family Salamandridae; genus Pleurodeles; species Pleurodeles waltl. Next base: position 1,276,727,776 of record NC_090446.1, on the reverse strand, counting down.
AGGAGGGCCGTGATCTCCCTATCCTGTTTCTTAGCAGAAAGTTATTCCATCGAGAGCGACATTATCCTATTATCGAAAGAGAATGTCTGGCTATTAAATGGGCAGTGGATAGTTTACAGTATTATCTATTGGGCCGGTCTTTTGTTCTATATACGGATCACGCTCCCCTCACCTGGATGGCTGCCCATAAAGATTCCAATTCACGGATTTTGAGATGGTTCCTTGAACTGCAGCCTTTTTCCTTCCAGGTTCGACACATTCCTGGGTCACAACAAGGCCCTGCTGACTTTTTGTCTCGGTACCCTTGCGCCTCTTCGGTCCTCGAACAGGACCCATCTTGGGAAGGGGTGTGTGAACGGGCGAGCCCGTTCCCGAGCCGCGTTACACCAGGAAGTGACGTGTCGGAGTTCTCCGACACGTCTCTTCTGTGTTCCCACGTTGCTGTGGGAACGCCGGCGAAGGACGGGTGGCGGCCTTCGGTTGCCTCGGAAACCCAGAGGGGTTCCGGGCCGCGGAGGCAACGAGGTGGGGAGTTCCCTACGTAAAGGGACTTCCTGACACCAATAGAGGGAGAGAGGAGAGCAACGACGGAGAGGAGGACGAGGAGAAGGAAAGCCACGGAGGACAGGAGGATACTGGAGAACCGGAGGAGACCGAAGAGGAGGAGGGGAAGAACGAGCAGGGGAAGTGACCCGAAGGAATAGGAGACTCGAGGGGACCACAGAGAGACGAGGAGGAGAGAATTATTCCGGTCAGCACCCCAAAGGAACACCCCAGCTCCAGCCACGACCCAGGAGGGTCGTGGCTTAACAAGGTACGGTCCTTGTGGGAAAATAAAAGAGGGGGTCACAAATAAGAGGGCACTGGGGAAGGGGAGGAAGACCAAAGGGGAGGAAAGGAGTTGGAAGGGTCTGTAAGGAGCACCAGAAAGAACACAAGAGTCACAAAAGTGCACTATTTTGGCTTTATTCACCTAACTTCACTCACCATCGTCACCCCAGGTCCCCTCCTTCCCTTTACTTTAATAAATCATAAAATACATGGAAATACCCCACTTACCTTAGCGTTTTTCTTTTTGTCAACACGGTATCACCCATTGGAGACTGCCACCAGACAAGAAGAACACTCCCCTAGAAGAAGAAGAGACAAGACAATAAAGGAAAGAAGGAACAAGAGACAATATTGAACCTTAAGAGAAAGAAAAGAGACAATTAGAGACATTTCTATAAAAACTTCAATAAACCTTTTTTCTGAAATCATACTTACGCTTTGTGGGTTTATACCGTTCGACCTACTACAGGGGGTTTGTGTTGGACCTGGCCCTTTTAGCAGGGTCATCTCCAATCTTTTTGCCTCCTTCCTCCTATTTTTCTGACCAGTTTTTGTTGGCTTTAGGACTCTGAGAACTTTACCACTGCTACTCAGTGCTAAAGTGCATATGCGCTCTGTGTGTGCTGGACTCGGATTTTGCTGTTTTATTTGCTCTGGTCACTTTACCACTGTTGACCAATGCTAAAGTGTAAGTGTTCTCTGTATACATTATATGTGTACATTGGCTTATCCATGATTGCCATATTTGGTTTACTAGTAAGTCCCTTCTAGAGTGCACTGGAGGTGCCCAGGGCCTGTAAATCAAACGCTACTAGTGGGCCTGCAGCACTGGTTGTGCCACCCACATGAGTAGCACTGTAAACATGGCTCAGACCTGCAGCTGCAGTGTCTGTGTGTGCAGTTTTAACCTGCCAATTCGACCTGGCAAGTGTACCCACTTCCCTTTTCATATATGTAAGGCACCCCTAAGGTAGGCCCTTGGTAGCCCCATGGGCAGGGTGCATTGTATGTTAAAGGTGGGACAGTGTTTTACATGTACCAACAGTGAAATTCTGCCAAATTCAGCTTTCACTGTGCAAGGCCTATCTCTCTCTTAGGTTAACATGGAGGCTGCCTCTAAATGTTATTAAAGTGCTGAGTCTCTTTGAGAGCAGATACAAATCTGGAGTTTGGGGTCTCTGAACTCACAATTTAAAAATACATCTTTTAGTGAAGTTGGGTTTTAGATTGTTAGTTTGAAAATGTTACTTGTAGAAAATAGGCATTTTCTTGCTTAAACCATTCTGCATCTCTGCCTGTTAGTGGATTTCCTGTCTGGGTCAGTTTGACAGTTGGGCTGTTTGTGAATCCCCTCTAGACAGTGAGACAAAGGGAGCTGGTGTGTAGCCTGCATATCCTGATGAGCCATCTGTGCTAGAGTGAAGGGACTCTAAAAATGCAGTCTCCAACCCCCTGGTGTGTGCTTGGGGCCTTGCCTGGGCAAGGCAGGATCTTGTGAACAATAGAGACTTTCCTTTGAAGGGGTATAAGTTGTGGACCCAAAACCCCATACTTGAGATTTCTTCAAGATCACTGTTGGATTCAAGATGAACCTCTGCCAAGGAAAAGATCTGAAGAGCTGAAGAGAAGTGCTGCCCCTGCCTGTGACTGTGCTTTGTTGGGCTATCCTACCTGCAGTTGCTGCTTTTGCCTGTGAAAGGGGACTAAGAATGGACATTGTTGTGCATTCCTGCTTGAGAAGAATCTGGAAGGGCTTGAACTGAGCTTGCCTCTTGTTTTGAAGTCTCAGGGCCATCAAAGACTTCCTCTGCCAGCACCTGGATTCTCTGCTGAGACTCCTGCCCTACCAAGTGGTGCCCTATCCAGTCCCTGGGCCCTTGAACAGTGAAGTTGGCTGAACAAGAGCTGAAATCCACGCACAGAATGCCATGCGGGTAAAATTTCAACACACCATCTGCAATGCAACTGATAAACAACGCGCTGCCGGCTCCACGGCTAAAATCGATGTTCCACCTGCGGCTGGTGAAACAATGTGCAACACCTGCTTGCGGCTGCTGATAACGACGCAAACCCCATGCACGTGCAACTGGATTTCTCAAACATTATCCCTGGGCGTCAAAATCATCCCGACCCTGCGCGGATCCAAGGTGCCCCTTGTGGGAATCAACGTATCGCTCTCTTGCTAGGGAGAAAAGCGACGCATCGCCGAATCGCCGGAGAAGAAACGATGCACGGCCTCACATGTGAGTGAGGAATCAATGTATTGCTTGACTTTTCCGATGCTCGCTTGCCCATGCGGCTTTATTTTTGACGCAAACCAGATACTTTGTGTAAAATCAACGTTTCCATTGTTTTCTATGGAGCAAGACTACTATTCTTTTGAAAATTCATATTTTGACTTGTGTATGTTGATGTCGTTTTGGTCTTGTTTGATTTAGATAAATATTGTCTATTGCGTGGTGTCCATTTTGTAGTGTTTTCACTGTATTACTGCTTGTTGGTACAAATACTTGACACATTGCTTCTGGGATAAGCCTGCCTGCTCGTACCAAGCTACCAAGGGGGCGAGTGGGGGTTAACCAGGTGTCTTTCTCCTTTGCCGTGACTAAAGTGAGGGTCCTTGTTTGGACAGGGGGTAATCTAACTGCCAAACAAAGACCCCATTTCTAACAGATATTATTGTTAATCTGCAACTACATTACATTTGCAAATTTTGATTAATGCTTATTATGAACAAAGACTGGAAATACTGGGGGTTATTACAACTTTGGAGGAGGTGTTAATCCGTCCCAAAAGTGACAGTAAAGTGACAGATATACCACCAGCCGTATTACGAGTTCCATAGGATATAATGGACTCGTAATACGATTGGTGGTATAACTGTCACTTTACCGTCACTTTTGGGACGGATTAACACCTCCTCCAAAGTTGTAATAACCCCCTCTGTTTAAATATGATCTTTATCTGCGTAAAAATTGTCATAGATTTCTGATAATATTTACTCAAAGTTCATTTAAGCTTTTACAATTGGCTGGCAGGATTTGGAACAACCGGGTTAAAATATTTAGGCCGTCCTTATGAACCTGACGGTAAATCCCACTTACTGTCACGCTGACAGGCGCCAACTTACCACCGTGGCGGAGGATATCCCTTCACCATATTATGACACACACACACCAATCTGACAGAATTCAGCCACAGACACAAATCCGCCAGACCAAAGGGCAGTGATAAAGTGGCTGTATCAAAACCGTTACGCCAACAGAACAACGCTCACCACATTATGACCCACGAATCACCACGGCTGACATTCAGCGGCGGTAAACCATTGGTGGTATATACCGCCACGATCACAATGGACACCCACAGACAAAACAACACCACATTGGACAATTCAAACATCACACACCTGACAACCATACACACACCACACCCACACACCCACACCACTATAAAACACACACCTACATTACCCACAACTTTTTACGATTACAAATCATTGGCATGAGACTGACACCAAGACCACTGACACAACTACATACACACACCACATATACCCATACATCCCTCAAGCACCCCACTTCACACACTCCAACACATTACCCAGCACACCCTTACCACCACACATCACATAACACCCATGGCACCAGAAATGCACCCCTTTTCACTGAGGAGGAGTTAAGGGTCATGGTGGAGGAAATTGTCAGGGTAGAGCCAAAGCTATTTGGAGCACATGTGCAGCAGATATCAGTAGCCAGGAAAATGGAGCTATGTCAGAGAATTGTGGACAGGGTCAACGCCGTGGGACAGCACTTCAGAACAAAGGATGACATCAGGAAGAGGTGGAAGGACCCACAGGGGAAGGTACATTCCATTGCAGCAAGACACCAGCTCGCTATCCAGAGGACTGGAGGTGGACCCCCACCTCCTCTCCTACAACTCACAGCATGGAAAGAGCAAGTCTTGGCAATACTGCATCCTGAGGACCTGGCCGGAATCGGTGGAGGACTGGACTCTGGTAAGTCACCTTTCCACAACTATCACCCCCCCTACCTGCATGCCATCACACCCCCTCACCCCCATCATTCCACTACATCCCACACACTCCACCATCACATCTCTCTAATCCCAATGCCAAGCCCTGCATGCTGTACCAATGCATGGACACCCCTCACAGCCCTGCATGTACACGTATCACTAAAGCATGCACAGCATAGAGACCTAACAATTGCACCATACACCAACATACAGAAGTAAAAGGTGGCAGGGCAACACCAACCATAGACGGGAAGCCAGCCCAGAGATGTACAATATTTTATACACATAAAGCATAACACATCATTTACATCCCCACAGGTACCCCAGCCAATCTCAACTGAAGAGGCCCACGGTGATGACAGTAACTCTGATCTTCAGAATCTGGACAATCTACCTGGCCCATCAGGGACCACTGGACAGCCGGTTACCCAAGCCCAGTCACAGACCACCACAGAGCCTCCCCCATCAGGAAACAACACAACAGCATCTACCCAGCGTACCCAAACCTCTGTCCCCAGGACACGTCAATCAGCATTGTGCCCACCTGTAGGGGGACCCCAGGCCACACTTTGCACACAAGATACTCAGAGACCTGGGGTCAGTGGCAGTGGGCACACGGATCAGGGGACAGAGGCACAGGCCAACAGGGACACTGGGAGGACTGCTGTGCGCCAGGGGGAGGACAGGCCCAGGGAACTGACTCTCCAGGAGGCACTCTCTGAGATCCAGGGAGCCTATCAACATTCCCAGGACACGATGGGCCAGATCCTAGACAACGTGCAGGAGAACAGGTGGCTGCAGGAGGGACAGTATCAGAGGATCAGGGAGGACTTGCTGGCCATCAACAACACCCTGATCTCCATAGCAGGGATTCTGGCAGACATGGCCAACATTGTGAGGGAGGCAGTGTCACACCAGCGGGCCCCTGCCACTAGCCAGTTTTCTGAGCAGCCTTCCACTTCTGCTGCCACTAGTGGCCAGGAGGCCCCACCACAGGACTCACAGACCACCAGCACCCCTCCCCCTGCAGAAGGTGAACCACCCGCAAATGTTCCCTGCGATCCAGACAGAAGCCAGATACACTTGCCAAGACCCCCACCAGGAAATGAGACTCTCCTGATTGTCCCCCTTGTGTCCCATTCAGTCACCCTGTCCACCTTGAACTGCCATTGCTCCCCTTCCTATGTCGCCTTGGACAATGCACTTGTACTACGAACAAACTGAAACAATAGTCTGGACATTCCTCCATCATCACCCCATCCCATTCCACATCCCCCTCTATATATTAGCACTACAATAAATACCCTTGGATAAAAATGGATTTCGAGTATGTCATGTACTGTATTTCAAATATGTATTGAATGAAACAGGTACAATCATTGCAAATGAACTGTACATAGGATGAGCAGAGAATCAATGACCTGTAGCTGGCTGTTGTGATCACACCAGGAGTATTTGTCAAATCACCAACATCTGCAAAATGAATAGCCAGAGGTAACAGTCAGTGGGCATAGAAGTGGGAAATACCAACATGCTAATGCCACACATAATACAACCAAAGTCATTGAAATGTAAAGTTGCACTGTCTCACCTGTGTGCCATTGGAAGTACTGACAGATTACAGACGTTCTGTTGTCCACATCCTCATCCTCTGCCTCCTCATCCACACTGTCCACAGGGTCCACTGCTGCCACAGGGACATCTCCACTCTCCTCCTCCTGCAGAAAAGGGACATGGTGTCTGAGGACCGGTTTGTGCAACATGCAGCATGCCACCACTATCTGGCAGACCTTCTTGGGTGAGTGTCAGATGGAGGCACCGTAACCTGGCCGTCAGGAGGCCAAAGGTCCTTTCAATGATCCTTCTGGTTCGCCCATGTGCCACATTATAATGTTCTTCTGCCCTTGACTTGGCATTCCTCACAGGGGTCAGCAGCCATGATAGGTTTGGGTAACCAGAGTCACCTACAAATATTGAGGGACAACATTTAGCCACACACTATCCTATATGGCCAACACCATATACTGGGTGGGAACCAGGGCTCACCTATTAGCTACACCCTGTGCCTCTGTAGTTGGGACATCACATTTGGGATGCTGCTATTCCTCAGGACAAAGGCATCATGCCCCGACCAGGATACTTAGCATTGACGTGGGAGATATACTGGTCCGCCAATCACACTATCTGCACATTTATAGAGTGGAAACTCTTACGATTCCTGAACACCTGTTCATTCTGGCGGGGGGGACAAATGCAATATGTGTTCTGTCAATCGCCCCAATTATATTGGGGATATGTCCCATTGCATAAAACCCAGCCTTCACAGTGGCCAAATTCTCAACCTGGGGGAACGCAATGTAGCTGCACATGTGTTTTATCAGGGCAGACAACACTCTTGTCAGCACTATTAAGAACATTGGCTGTAACATTCCTGCTGCCAAGCCCACTGTCACTTGGAAAGAACAAGTTGCCAGGAAATGGAGAACTGATAGCACTTGCACAAGATGGGGGATCCCAGTGGGATGACGGATAGCAGATATCAGGTCAGGCTCCAATTGGGCACACAGCTCTGTGATTGTGGCCCTGTCCAGTCTATAGGATAATGTGCCTGTCCTCCAGTGTAACCAAGTCCACCAGGGGTCTGTGCACAGGGATATGTCTCCATCTCCTATTCATCCACACTGGTAGGTACCTAGGGGACAAAAGAGTGAGGAGCCTGTCACAAACTGAACAATGGAGCCACAACAGTATTCTGCAATCTGTAAACATATAATGGGACAGTGTGCTTTGTCAAGTATTTGCCTATTTATCCTGTGACGCAGCATTATTCCATAGGCCTGCCCCCCCTGAAATGGCGTCCGCCTGTCCTTTGTGGAAGGACCGGTGAAAGTGAGGTAATGCTGTTGACGTTGTGCGCCGTGGCAGAAGGCGGTCGGGAACTGCTGTGCAATTCCTCATAGGTTAATATTGGGCCCTATGGGGTACAGTGGCCAATGGTGATCTATGCCGGCGTTGTGACGGTATGCACCGCCGCAGACTTGACCACCATTTACTATCTAAATCCTCACTTGTTTCCTGACCTTACATAGGAGAGGACCAACACTGCATGTGCTGCTGTGACCTGTGTCTGGAACACACCATGGCCCGTTTGACCAGGGAAAGGGCCCCAGCCTTCACTTCAAATGAATTGGAGAGACTGGTGGATGGCATCCTATCCCGGTACGGACTGCTGTATGGGCCTCCAGACCAAGAGGTGAGTACACTGTGTGCACGATGCATGTGGCATGAATGTATAGAGGTGTGTGTGAAGGCATCATGTAAGAGGGAAGGGATGTCCTCTTGGCTGGGTACACGTTGAGTGCTGGGCTATGTGTGTGCCAATAGTGATGGAAACGGGTATGGTGGGTAATTCTTGTTACAGGCTGGACTGTTTGTCTAATGGTGTTCTCCTGTCTGAATTGCCTATGCAGGTCAGCGCCCATCAAAAGAACGGTATGTGGTGTGCCATAGACAAGGAGGTGCGGACCCTGGGGGTCTGTGGCAGGTGGAGCACCCACTGTCGCAAACGGTGGGAGGACCTGAGACTCTGGGCATGGAAGACCACAGAGGCCCAGCTGGGGATGGCCTGCCAACTAGAAAGGGGTGCTAGTCAGACCCTGACCCCACTGATGGCCCACATACTGGCAGTGGCCTATCCAGAGCTGGATGGGCGCTTGAGGGCATCACAGCAGCCACAAGGGGGTGAGTACAGTGGCCAACATTGAAGGAAATGGCTGGAAGGGTGGTATCAGGGTGGTGGGTGTGTGTCACTGGGTGCCCCTAGGCCAAACCAGACATAGCACCGTAGGTCTTCTGGTGGCTAAGGGTCTGAAGGGGAAATACTGCCTACCTAGCTTGTTAGCATCCACTACTGGTCAGGGCTGCGTGGGTCCCAGGTGTGCTGCAGTTGGCAGTGTGTGTGCCTCCTCATGCCTTGGTGGCTAGCATTATCACTGGTAGTGAAATGCATAGTGTGTAGGCCTGTTCTCTGTGTATGAGGATGCTGTGCATGCCAACGGTGGTGTTGGTGCAGTCATTGACCCAGTGTATCCTTTGTCTCTCTCCCCCCTTTCTTGTTTTGTCATCCTGTCCTTATGTGCATTAGCATCATCTGGTGGAGGAACAGAGTCACCGGCGACGGAGGGATCTGCATCCCACAGGACCCAGGAGGCAGAGTCCACCAACACTGAGGGCACCAGTGGGACGGAGGGCGAGGGGAGCACCACGGCGGAGACTCGAGGGAACAATACAGACTCAGTTACCTCCTCCGATGGGAGATCCCTGGTGGTGGTGGACACCTCTGTGACCACCCCAGCTACAGGTACAGCTGCCATCCCCCATACCAGCACCCCCCTCCCAGCAGCCCCACATTAAATTGGCCATGCCTGCTGACCCAGGAGGGTGGGCATCTCCTTCGCCCCAGGCACCTCAGGCCCTGCCCCAGTCAGCCCTGCTGCCCTGGGTGAGGAGACTATTGACCTCCTGAGATCCATCTCTGTAGGGAAATTAACCATTGTGAATGCCATCCAGGGGCTGGCAGGCCAGATGCAGCAATCTAATGCATTCCTGGAGGGCATTCACAGTGGATTGGCGGCCCAACAGAGATCGATCCAGGCTCTGGACTCCTCTCTTCCAGCCGTTGTCCCTGTTTCAACCATCCCCCCTCCAACTTCCACTTCCCAGGCCCATTCTCCTCAACCCCAACCCATCCCAAGCACACAGCCAGACGAGCATGCACACAAGACAACACCCAAGAGTGTCACAGGCAAATACAAGCACCACACTTTATTCCACAGGCACTCACACAAACACCATTCAGTTGCAGACACAACAACATCCACCGCCAGCCGTGGTTGTGCAGCCATCAGAGAGTGCAGGGGCTGAGCAGGAGCCTCCCACAACCACCACCACAGTGCAGCCATCGGAGGGTGCAGGGGCTGAGCAGGAGCCTCCCACAACCACCACCACAGTGCAGCCATCAGAGGGTGCAGGGGCTGAGCAGGAGCCTCCCACAACCACCACCACAGTGCAGCCATCTGAAGGTGCAGGGGCTGAGCAGGAGCCTTCCACAACCACCACCACGGTGCAGCCGTCACTGCCGGTGGACGCCATATGATCCAGCCTCCATAGGCGGCTGTGCAGCCTGCCACCACCAGAACCAGTGGGCAAGTTACCCACTTGAGAGACTGTAGCCTTGCACTCCCTAGGACCAAGCACAGGGCATGTTGCCCCCTTCAGAACCAGTGTGCAAGTCACCCACTCCAGAGACTGAGGCATTGCACTCCCCAGGACCAAGCACAGGGCATGTTACCCCCTCCAGAACCAGTGGGCAAGTCACCCACTTGAGACACTGTGGCCTTGCACTCCCCAGGCCCAAGCACAGGGCATGCTACCCCCTTCAGAACCTGTGGGCAAGTCACCCACTTGAGAGACTGTGGCCTTGCACTCACCAGGACCAAGCACAGGGCAAGGTACCCCCTCTAGAACCAGTGGTTTTGTTTCCGCATCCGGCTGAGGTGCCCCCCCTCCTCCTGAGGTGCCTGCCTATTTGCCAACTAATGCCCCTGCAGTGTTCTCTCCGTATTGGTTCAGGGATCGAGTGGGGCCTTGGACTGTGCCCTGTGGCCATGTGGCCCCTGTGAACTGTGGACTGAGTAGTGTCCCTTTTTTGTACATTTGTACATATCTGTTACATTGCCACATTGACTCATTAATTTTGCTGTTGATCTTATTACAATCACTTTATTCAATTCCTGTTGTCCTTGCATCATTCAGCCAATTTTCGGGGAGAAATTGTTTTTAGTGTGCAGCTGGTTGTGTGTATGGTGTGTGTGTGGGGTGTGTGTTGTGCGAGTGTGTGTTACTGTCATTTTCCTCCCCACCCTCCCTTGTGTTCTAGTCCGCTGTAAACACCTCCGTCATCTTCCCCAGCTTTGGTGTTCGTGGTGGAGCATGATACAGAAGATTATTGGAGAGACTTGCAGTTCTGGTTCCATGGCTGCATGGTTCTTCCCTGTGTCTCCAGTGGGAGTCCTTTGACTTCTGAGCTCTGTTTCTGCCACGCTTTTGATGGCGTTGGCACCACCCCCGAAAAGGTGGCGGTTTGCCATGTTATAATATGGTGAGCGGAACTTTGTCTCCGCCTGGCTGTAGGCAGCAACCGCCGTGGTGACTGTTGTTTCCGCTCTGGCGGTCGGTGTGGTACATTGGCTGTCTTTCAGAGATATCACCGCCATGGTCATAATTTGGTGGTAGTTACCGCCAGCCTGTTGGCAGTATTACCGCCACTTTATCACCAACCGCCAGGGTCGTAATGAGGCCCTTAATTTCTCAAATATATAACAATTATACAACTTTAAAGTATATTCCATTATTTCAGAAAATATTTTGAGATAGTTATTATAAGCTCTTGCAATAATAATGTAATCTGTGCTTTTATCTTCCTGCAAGCAAAATTCAATATTTCTAAAGAATATTTTTTTTAAATATCTGAAAATAAGGGATCTTGGGCCACATGTATAAAGATTCAGTTTTGCAACTCGCAAAACCAAATGTACAACAGTGTACTTTACACTGTTTGCGATTCCCAATGAGGTTGCACATGACCTACCTCATGAATATTCATGAGGTAGGTCACAATTTGCGACCCCATTTGGAATGGCCGCCCTCACAGGGATGGTGGCCTGCTGAAGACAGGAGACCACCATGTCTGTGACTGCTTTTAAATAAAGCAGTTTTTTTTATTATTTTTTTTAAATGAAGCCTGTTTTCCTTAAAGGAAAACGAAATGCATTTCAAAAACAAAAAATGAAAAGTTTTCTTTCCATTTTTTGAGAGCATGCTGTGGTTTTGTTGCCATTCACAAAGGGGCCATTTGCGAATGGGTTAGCACCAGTTTGAAACTGGTGCTAACTGCTATAGTTTTGTGACCGCATTCACGGTCACAAAACAATCGTACATCGGACTGCATCTCACAATTAGAATGGGAATGCCCCTTCCTAATTGCAACTCGCAAACCCTTTTCGCGATTCGGTAAATAGATTACTGAATCGCAAAAATGGGTCCGTGCATACCAAAATGCATTTTTCACGGCGCAAACGGCCCGATTCTGCTAAGGGGGCCGTTTGCGATGACAGAAAAGGTGCATACATGTGGCCCTTCATTATTAAACTGGGAGCTAACAAGACAACAAGTGTGGATTGAACTGTTACACAAAAAGAACTCGTAGAAAATACACAAAATTAAAGCATAGTATAACATTTTTAGAGATCTAGATAAAGAAGACATTGTAATACAGAATCCAAACTGGGGTAGGAGACTGAACATAAACATAGAAAAAGTTGTTGTTCAAGAGTCTATTAGTGTGGCCATTTTTATTCTACTCCCAGCAAACCTTAAGATACAACACAATGAAACAATCTTTAATTTATGTTACACTCTGGCCAAATTACGGACTTGGGGACATAACAATAATTTCAATTGTCCACAGTGTAGAGAGACAGATGCCGACTTGGTGTATATGTTTGAGACTTGTGATGCTCCATGTTTTTACTGGAAGAAAATATTTGATTTTATGGGAAACCTACTTAATGTACAAATCTTCCTTAGTCTATATTTGATTAAATCAGGAAAAGATTATGATTTAATTGCTACTTCTGGCTCCTGCTAATTATTATTTGTTGGTATTACTATTGCCCAAAATTAAATAGCAGCAGCATGGTAGAGCCCACATGTGGTGGGCCCAATTTTTGTCATTTTATCATCTTGTGAATGCACTTTACCACCGTAAGGAAACAAATGAAAGGAAAAGAGGTCACCAAATATGGTGAACCTTGGTCAACCGATTAATGCTGAGTTAAGATTAAACTGCCCTTTAAGATATATTTAACTTGACTAACACCATATTAATCACAAAGAACCTCCTATTGTTTTTTCTATATCCATTCTTTTCATGGCTGATTTGCTAAATTCTAGATGAGTTACTATTCCTATATATTTTGTGATTATATGGTTTAATCTTTTTCTACAAAAAAAAAAACTAATAGACGTCATGGCCCTCCTCTCACAAACTCTGAGGGAACATCAATATGTGATTGATAAGGCAATACAAATATGGTGAGATAAATGCCTTTAACATCAAGAAAAATAATCTGTAATAATGACTTGTAGAAAGAAAACCCTTTAGTTGCAACTAGATCCTATTGAAGCAGGGTTAAGACTGATTTGCACATGGCTGGGGCCGAACTGTGATGGCATGGTGAGGAAAAGAATGATGGGCTAGAATTCTACCGTGAACAATTTCTGGTGGTTAGAAAAATTGCAAGCATTCCTCCCTTCACTGTTTGTGTGTTATCCACAGGGAGCATTAACACTGTAAGTATTAGTGTTGTTTTCATTCTGGGAATAATGTAATGGCATTGTCCAGATGTTATCCTGCCTGGTGCCACCAGTGTAGTGCTACCATTGGAGTTCTATCAGCTATAAGTCTGCCGTCCCAGCTTTCATGGGGGTCTTGTATTATTTGGTCTGGTCTCAACAAGAGCTGCACACAGCTCATGCCATTACCTAGTGATCAGGATTTGTTTTAGGCCATAGGCCTCCTCTCTGTGTAATGCCATCCTTTTGCTGGTTGTAAATGTTTTGACAGCTGCTGCTTCCTGTTGTTTAATACTGGATCCTATGCTTTCCAGTGCATAGTAGGTAGTGTAGTTAAGGATCAATAATAGATGCCAAATTTATTTCAAACCTTGCCTTGTTTAAAGCATGGGGCAAGCCCCATAAGACAGTCCTCTGTATGGTATAGCCATCCCTCCTTGTTGGTACTGTTAAAGAATTTTGAATCCTATGCTAGAACTGCGTTACAATAGGACAATCCCATATGATAAAAGTCTGCTTTTTCATCAAGGCAGCGAGAGCAGCACGACATCCCTTTAGGTTGTAGTTTGCTAAGCATCAGAGAGGACATATAAGCCCTTTGTGATTGATAATATTGCATTTGTTGATGGCTGCCATTTGGAGAGTCTTTCTCTCAATGAAGGTTCAGCTTGGTTACGGGGATGGGGTGTAGAAAGTCAACAATTTCCTATATAACCATGTGATACATTTGTGGCCTGTCCTTATGTTGAAGAGAGTCTGCATGTAGCTATGTGGATGAGGTTTGGTGCTAGTGATTTGCCATAGAATGTGCATCATTGCTGAAAGCATTCTGTGGGCTAGGAAAGAGCCTAATGGGAGCTCAGTTGCATTTTTATGATTCAAAGGGGATCAAGGATCCATTCTCAAAAAGATCTCCTGCTGTGGTAAGTCCAGCTTGTTCCAACATAGCCATTTCAATGCCGCAATTCATTGTCATCCGGGTGAATAGCAGTGGTATATTGGGAGAAAAGGTAGTAGTGTCTCTCATGTATAGCAAAATCTTCCAAAGACTGTATTGCGCTACTTGTGTATGGCGGGGTGTGGCATTTCATGGCCTCAAGACCTATTGAGCCAGCTGTGTTTTTGTGCACTGAGAGTCATTCCAAAGCCTACTCAAGTTTTGCTGTGCCAATCAGTGTGAAATCCATTGTGTTTGGCTGCTAATTATAATAGCTGAAAATTAAAGACCTCCCCTGACCTCTCTGTTCTGGTTGCTGCTTTAGGTGGCTGGGGCTATTTAAGGCAGTTGCCATTCCAAATCATATCTAATAATAAACTATCTAATTCTTTAAAGTATTTCATAGACAGAACACATAGTACATTTGTGTAATAATAAAGGAAGCACTTTCAACAATGCTATTTGGCCAGCAATCATGAGAGGGTAAGGCCACTAAAAGGTCACCTGGAACAGAAGTGATTTCACTGCCTGTCCAATATTGCTCTTTATTACATCAGTTCTAGCATGGTAGATCTGTACCCCCAGTTATTTAAAAGTGGCAGATTTCCACTTGGGTTGAATAGCCATGGAGCTACACTATGTTTAGGTGGCTAAAGGTGGCTATAGGTTTTAACAGGTATATGCTAGTCTTGTCCAATCCAAGTCAAGTTCCAACTCACCATCACCCTCAAGTTGGTCACTGCTTCTCACATATATAGCAGTAGGTAATCAGCATATTGAAGTGTCCTGTGATCACAACTTGCCATCTCCATTCAGTTTGGAGTTTTCGCCCTTCTTAGATTGCCAGATGAGTTACTTGAAGCAGGGCCATGTGTATCCCTCTGGAGCGTAGCTATTGGTGTATCTAATATCGCTTGGTAATAGTCAACATCTTCTAGACATTCAATTTTAAAAAATTGTATATGTTTAACCCCACCTGTGGCAGAGTGGGAAGATCATGAGCCCTCAAGAAAAAGCCTCTCTCCATACCAAGAACCCAAAAACTAACCTAGGGAGTGCCATCCCTCTAATAGCCATCCCCCAGACCCTACGGCTAGCACCCAAACATTTCCTGCCCAATTATAAGGCAACTAGAATTCTAACAAAGAATAGACTGAATGCTGTTTCTGTTTGTGTCCTCATGTGCGTAGGAGAAGCCATGCTGGGACCCAGGAGGGCGGGGGTGTTACTTTATGGATGGCTCAGAGAGACAATGAGGCACCCAAGGATTATGAGATTCTAGAGGACGCATGTGATAGTGACAAGGTGCCCTGGGTCCCACCTTAGGTCCAGATAAATTCCATTTCAAAAAGCACAGAAATGTAAAGGAGAGATTTAAATATCAAACAAGGAAAATCAGGACATTGATGCCATACAAATTCAGAGTAGCTCATTAGAGGTTTGTGGTGTGACAATGGATAATATTGAGGACATCTCCCTACTGGAATCATTAGAAGTTTTATTATTGGGGTGGAGTTCCCCAGTTTCACCAGATGCATACACTGTGGATGCTTGTCTGAAAGAGGCTGTGGTGACAGTGGTGTCTTGGGACTGCGAGGGTGGGGTAGGGCTAGACATGCAAGGTTTCCAATGGCATTTACAGCCTCGTCTTCTTGCTGAGGACAAGCACAGTGCTGCATCCCCAGCCATTGTCACACTTGTCACCTCAAATTACTCAGCCCAGTCTCAAGCTTCCCCTGGTTCATTTAAGAAGAATGTATGTTGATTAGCAACAAGCTTTAGTTTAGCAGGAAACAGTAGAGCAAATAGTACGCCCATTGAGTTTTCATTTAACTCTGTGGTGCTGCACTGCAAGTGTGTAATCTAACATTTTCATGAACTGTCCTGAACCAGGTTAAATTTGTTTCTCTTGGAGAGCCTGCAGAATTGTTTGACCTGATCTCTATTATTACAAATCCTTGCTTCCAACGGTCTCGGTTGGCCTCCAACTGGGGCAGCTTAGAGGGACACAGTGGGCTCTCTCAACTGCAAAATAGGCTGAGGGTTCATGTGGGAGGACAAACTCAGACAACCAGGACTATATGAAGTGAGTGGGGTTGTCTCCTTCCACACCCTCAGGCAGCCTAATGATGGGCCCATCATTCCTCCTGGTCTTTCTTTCAGATCATCTGCCCATCCTTCCAAAAAGTGGACTCGACTCATAAATTCTTGCAGCTGTTCTGGAGGTCTGATGTCTGAGGCTGGAGTTCTTAAAGATCTGTCAGACAATTCACCCTAGTTTTCTCTCAGGAGGCCTAGCTCTATATAGACCCCATTAACGTTTGCTTCTAGCATTTCCTTGGTGGCCCTCATGCAATCCAGAATACTATCCAGTTTAGCCTGTACTGGGCCTGTTGCGTTTAATACCCTGAGGTTCACTCTCAATCATGGACATCACAGTGCCTCAGGGTGGAGCTATTAGATCTGGCTGGAGCTGTTGATCTCTCAGGAGCCCTGGGCCTCCCCACTGGTTTGGGACACACCAACCCACCACGCCTAATTAGAGACAGATAAGAAAGTTCAAAAGCCTGTAAGAGGTGAATGATACTGGGGGCATTAGCAGCTGGAGTACGTCACTGGAGGCATGTAGGCTTGGGTGATCCTTAAGCTTTCGACTGTAAACCTGCTAGGATATCCTGATATAAGTGAGGAGTGCTCATCAGCTGCTGGCAGGCAACAGGTTATATCCTTACTTGTAGTCCTCCTGTATTTTGATGGATCAGCTGTGACCAAGTTGAATTGGTGAGCTCCCCAGACACCACTCTTTATTCCCTTCATTGGAAGAGTAGCTTCAGCATTTCATGTGTAACTAAGGTTACTGAAGGAGGGGGGTTTGCATTCAATTATCCCCTAGTTAACCTAGTCAAATGCAAATTGCTGTCTGGTTGCAGCGTGAGGGTTCCTCCCAAGGGTGCCTGAGCTGCTGCAAGGCCTGTGGGGCCAGGTTGAGGCCTCTCAGGGTGGAATCTTAGAACTGTAATTACCTTGTTCGGGGCTAGACAACTGTGAGACAACAATGGTGAGAGTCTGACAAAGTGTGAGATGGGGCCCTTCCTACTAGCAGGTCAGAGTGATGAAGCATTGCAGTGTTAATGCCCAAAAGTAATAAACTGCCTTTTTTTCTTACTTGTCTGCATATACTTAAAACCAGAAAACAACATTTGCCTCTCTGAACATGGCACTAAGCTCTGAAGCTGTTAAGAGGGTGGCTTGTGTTGTCACTACCTATGTGACACAAGTGGAGATCACAAACTCTGCTTTTAGCCAGTGAAATATTGAAGGGTGGGGAATCAGGGGTGCAATGGTTGTGCATACCTACTAATTTCCAATTCAGCTGCAATCTACTTGTATGGAGGCCTCATACAGTAGAAAACACATCATGGTAGGCAGCACTGGCTGTTCATGTTTCTTCTCAAAACAAGGAACATTAGCTTCAATTCACCCTTCAATTAACATGCATGTTTAGTGCAAACAAGAGACACAAGTCAGAACTTCCTTGAGTCTGGATCCTGCACTCACTATGTCAGGCACCACTGAAGCACCCAGACCAGTAATCATCACCAGGAAGAGCACATGCTAGAAAAAAGACATTTCTCCAACTGAACATTACACCTAAAAGATCTGAAGATATCAAAACAGCGGCTAGTGTCGTCACCAGTAATGTGGCACAAGTGAAGATATCAACCTCTGTTCAATTAGTAGAATGTTGAATGAAGGGTTGGTAAAATTAGGGGTTTAATATTCTTGCATTTGCTGTAATTTCTGACTCAGCCCAAAGCAACCTTTAATGGAGGCCTCATGAGAACTGCCTTTATTCATTTAACTTACACAGGGACTTGTTTTAGGCCAATGAATCTTTTGACCCTGATTGGAGACATCTTAAAACGAGATATCTATTCAGCATTTCAATCAATAGATCAATAACCTCATCATTATTCACAATAGCAAATCAATCAAATTAGTTAGTGAAATTAATAAGAATTGAGACACACAATAGCCTTTCAGCTATGAATAACCGCACTGAATTTAGTAAGATTTATGGTATTTATTCCCTATTTGTTACACTCTACTAGTAAGTTTATTAGTCTCAATACCAGAAAACACACCAATAATGTCACTGTTGGAAATGGCCCTTCTGCAGGGTTATCCCCAGACTTTTTGCCTATCTCCTTCTCTTTTTCTGACCTCATTTTTGCTGGTTTCTAGACTCTGCGCACTTTACCACTGCTAACCAGTGCTAAAGTGCATATGCTCTCTCCTTTAAACATGGTAACATTGGATGATACCCAATTGGACTATTTAATTTACCTATAAGTCCCTAGTAATGTGCACTGTATGTGCCTAGGGCCTGTAGATTAAATGCTACTAGTGGGCCTGCAGCACTGGTTGTGCCACCCACTTAAGTAGCCCCTTAACCTGGTCTCAGGCCTGCCATTGCAAGGCCTGTGTGTGCAGTTTCACTGTCACCTCGACTTGGCATTTAAAAGTACTTGCCAAGCCTAAACCTCCCCTTTCTCCACATATAAGTCACCTTTAATGTGTGCCCTAGGTAACCCCTAGAGCAGGGTGCTGTGTGGGTGAAAGCAGGACATGTACCTGTGTATTTTACATGTCCTGGTAGTGTAAAAATCCTAAATTCGTTTTTACACTACTGTGAGGCCTGCTCCCTTCATAGGCTAACATTGGACACCACCATTGAAAGGCTGGCGGTAAGGGGACTTGGGGCGCCCCTGGGGGCCCCTGCACTGCCCATGCACTTGGCATGGGCAGTGCAGGGGCCCCCAGGCATAGCCCCGTCGCGCATTTCACTGTCCGAATTTTGGGCAGTGAAATGTGCGACGGGTGCTACTGTAATAGAGCCGGCAGCAATGTTGATGTGACATTTCCGCTGGGCCAGCGGACGGTAACACTGTTACCGTCCGCTGGCCCAGCGGAAATGTCATAATAGGGAGCCTGGAATACCGCCGGCAATGGCGGTATTCTGTCTCCTGCGGCCTCGCCGGTGTTTTTACAAGATCGCTGAGGTCATAATGACCCCCATAATGTCACTTTTCAGTGATATTTCTACAAATTCTTATTGCATCGTTTATTGTGTTGATCTACAAATATACAGATGAATATTCTATATTTTTCTAAACACTGTGTGGTGTATTTTTGTGGTGCTATATGGTGTTATTGTATGATTTATTGCACAAATACTTTACACATTGCCTTCTAAGTTAAGCCTGACTGCTTGTGCCAAGCTACCAGAGGGTGGGCACAGGATAATTTGGATTGTGTGTGACTTACCCTGACTAGAGTGAGGGTTCTTGCTTGGACAGAGGGTAACCTGACTGCCAACCAAAAACCCCATTTCTAACAGTCACAATATGGCAAATTGAATAGGACTTAATTAAAGCAAAGATCATGAACATTAGAACAAAGCACGACGTCAACATGAATTAGCTTTAGCAGAGTATCATTAGCGCATCATTCAACAAAGCAAAGATTCAGACATTTGTCTATTTGCATCCGTTGGTGAGTTCCTTAATTAACCTCTAATTAGCAGTAGCATGTTGGGCTTCATGCAAAACAATTTGGTAACACAAATTTAGAAAACATCTAACTATGGTCTCTATCAAAAGAGCAGTTGGTACCTAGAAAGGAAAGGCAAACAGACAATTACAATTTCATTTTCATATAGTTACCCTCCGTAATGGGTCAGCATACAGAGTCAGTCTTCTTCCTCAGGACATCAGTAGGTTCGCCATCAGCTGGGGCAAGCAGCAAAGTTCAGCAAGACAGGGCCATAAGGAACACTTCCCTCATAAGGAGGAGAAGTAAGTATCGGGCAAGGTAAGAAAGGTGAGGATGGTTTGAAGAATCAAACAGCAAAGTCTAAGACAGAATGTCAAAGTAACAGCACGAATTACCTTATAATGGCTCAGTAAAAACATAGAATGGCTCGCAATGGCAAAATGGCTAGGTAATAGCAAAAAGGCTGATTTCTCCTTGTGGCATGTCATTATATCAAATCCGGCTAATGAGCTTCTAATTTCCAATTGGGCAATATTTGGTGCATCATTATCTCTGACCAATGATCCGTCGATCACCTTACTAGAATTTTCACTTAAGGCAGTTCTCATGTAGTTTATTCGCTCCTGTAATTGACGTCTTCAACGGGTAGAATGTCAGGTAGAAAAAGTTACACTTGTGGTTTCAGTCAGTGGTTCCATTGTCTTTACCAGTTCAGGCGACCTCGCACCTGTTGCGAATTACACTGTTGCATTCGGCAAGAATGTCTCCTTGAGCAAGTCGAGTCTCATGAGAAAGAATTTACTACGGTTACACACACATCTCTAACTTCTGGAAAAGTACAGTTACATGTCCTTCAGCAAGACAGCACATTGCATTGTATCATCGAATACATTGGTGGCCACTTCCCATGGGCACATTTCAAACGCGTACATTAGTAGCACATTAATACATTTTCTATGCGGCATCATTGTACATTATTTTGCAAGCAGTTCATGTTAATTTTGATTATAAAAGCTACACTCCAACAGAGAGAAGACACATCATGGCAGACAGCACTGGCTGTTCCTGTTAGCTCTGTTTTGAACACAGAAAAGGGACATAAGGGAACACTGGCTTTAATTCACCTATTAATGCACAAGCAAGTGCAGTGCTGATCACAGACTCATCACGCCTTCCTTGATCCAGGGCTTCTACACCCACATAGTCGGGCACCACTAAAGCACCCAGATCCGATGTTATCACCAGATTGAGCTAAACCTAGTTCGGGACTTTTCGCTCTTCAGGACCCACAGAGTTACTTGGAAACCGAACATATATACCTATGTGAAGCACACCCTAGGAAGAATCTAGAGTGCCTTTCATTGGAAACGGACATGATAGTGATAGAGCATAATGTGACACAACATGTCCAGAAATCACGCAAGCAAGTACTGCTTCTAGAGTGCCTGCTTTGATAGGTTCACTCGTGCCGAGTAGTTTCTATAGGCACTGTCATTTAATTTTTGGTTGAAGTTGCTCAAAAGGAGAAGGATCAAAGCATACAGGATAATGGGTGATCCGTGATGGTAAGGTGGATACAGACTTCCCATAGTTTTTAATACCCAGAAGCCAGTGTGTGATCATTTGACATTTTAAAATGTGCTCAAATGTATATTTGGAGCTATTGAAAGTGGCACTTCCAGTCACAGCTAAACAATAAAAACCTTCCCCTATTATTTACTATAGAGCTAGATTAAGAGTTTTTATTTTAGTGATAGCAAATAATTAGGTTAGAGTGGAATTCGGCTATTTGTTCATTTGATAGTAGATTGGTAGAATTGCATCTTGATCATACGGAGCAATTCATAATGTTAAACATCGCGCTTTTTTTTATATAATCATTATTCTGTCCCTCTTGTCAATTATCTGAATCCCTTTTCTTGTAGCGACAGGTAGTAGTATTTTGAACATGATTTCTGGCGGTTGCCAAAGTTTCCTCCTACTTAACCTTTTATTGCCAAACGTAGGATTACTTTTACTCTAGGTAATGAAAGGTTCCCTTGTGGTACAGTGAATCGGTTATGGTTTGCAGGACTTTAGAAGGGTGTACTTGTGAAAATAAGCTATTAACAATCATCAATTCTCTGAAATATCATTACGATCCTAGAATGAGGTAAATTTTATGCAGCATTAATCATATTTGAGAATTAAATCAATCAGTTTGACATATTATATAAACAACAATCTTAGTTGATTGAAATTCATCTGTTTCAGAATTATGTGGCAATTACAAAGGTTTTCGGGAAAAAAAACACAGTTGGCTATACCATGGATGTTCCCCTAACATTCATTTAGGATTCTTTATTAGATACTGTGAACGCTGTGGTCCCAACAGTTTTTAGTTGCTTATTACAATGTCTTAAGCATGGAATATCCGATTATGCTACTATAATTACTCCGAGTTATTGCTTCCCTCCTACAGTCTTTAATGCATGAGGGTTCCGTCTCCTCTCACAGACCCCTGTCTCCAGTCTTTTTTCAGTCTTGGCCCATATTTATACTTTTTTAGCGACGCATTTGCGTAAAAAAATGGCACAAACTTACAAAATACAATTTAGACTTTTTTAGCACCGCATTTGCGTCGTTTTTTGACGCAAAAGTGGCACAAACTTACAAAATACAATTGTATTTTGTAAGTTTGTGCCGCTTTTGCGTCAAAAAGCAGCGCAAATGCGGCACTAAAAACGTATAAATATGGGCCTTTATGTCTTAACAGGCAGAGACCCCCTCCTCCACTTACAAAGGGACTGTTGCCTGAATTACACTAACAACCAATCCAAAGACATTATTTAACCAAACTCATAGCCCATAGATTTCCCACCCCCCACAACAAGGGTGGGAAAGGGCGGGTGTAATGGACTGTAACAAGGAAGTAGGAGCTCGGAGTAATGGAATTAGCTGTAAGTAATTATGGAATTACCTCCTCACTACCTTCCTTGTTACAATCATTAATCCATGAGTAAAGTCAATGGCTATCAGTATGAAAACACAATCTATCAATGAATACACCAGATAAAAGCTTTGTATGCTATTGTACCCATTTATTTAACCAAGTACCTCCTCCAGGAATCGATTCCAAAGAACTCTCGAAGCAAAATCTTTACCCATAACCCTACGTTGTTTCCAAAAGTATTTAACGAAAGTTGAGGGTGAACCTGAGTAGATGCACCCTACACCTCTGCCCAATCGTAAAAACCAACCAGTCCAGAAAAACTCTAATGTAAGGAGATCAACAAAATAAAGAACCTTGTCCACCCAATTTATGGGCCGAGGTAAAAGGCACCAAAAAGAAAACTTTCCAAGTCAAACATTGTAAGTTGACTTTCTCTAGAGGATGAAAAGTAGGCTCCTGTTAAACCTGTAGCAACAGAAGTAAATCCCAATCTGGAATCAACGTCCTCTGAATTGGTCTAGTAACAGCAACCAGCTCACATAAACCTCAAGAAAAACACTACCTCCCCAAGGCTGCGTCAAAGCTGTAATAGCTACCCATTAAATTCTAAGAGTGGCAAAAGAAAGGGATAGGTCAAATCTTATTTGAAGAGGAGCTAACACTTCTACTCCTTCACATGAAATAGGATCTAATTCCTTAAAGGAGACATAATTATCTGAATGTCTTCTAATCACAGGTGTGGTGGAAAGATTAGACTTTCGTCTAGAAATGTGGACGACAGCTGCTAAATTTCTATAAAAACCTCTTTTTTTCCAAACTTAGCTTCTCAAATTTCAAAATGTCGGTTTCAGCTTGGAGAGGGAGAATGGACTCTGCAAGTGATTCAGACATGGTGGAGAACCGGGAGGACTCATTCCTGATCCATCCCCATCTGACAAAGAAAAACAAGATGTGCAGGCCAAAAGGGGACAACCATTATACCTGAGGCTTCTTCTTTTTGATCTTCATTAGAGCTCTCAAGATGAGAGGAGAAAGAGGAAATGCATAAAAGAGGCCTGATTGCCAAGGAGAAGATAATCCATCTATCCCCCTTCCCCTAATTGCCAGTGTCTGGAGATGATTCTCTTGCATAAAGCATTTTCCTGGTCACAAACAGATGTGCTACTGGAGGCCCACGTTTTCTGCAAATTCTTTTTAACCAATCAGAATTCAGATGAAGCTCCTGAAACCTCGCTGAGCTTGTCTGACAGCATATTGCTTTTTCCATTTATGTGGACTGCTGAGAGGGAGAGAAGATTCATTTCAGAACATCTGAGAATTGACTTTGCCTTTTCTCTGCCAGTGCCTGGGAATGTGTAATCATCCCTGTCTGTTCAGATAGGATTTATGTTGTCTGTCTTTACTAGTACTGGAATTCCACAAATTAGCTGGTAGAAGGATAATAACTCCTGCCTCACTGCTTCCAGCTCTTTCCAGTTTGAGGATCCTTCTGAACTATGAATGTTTCCATAAGGATACTATTCTGTCAGACTGACAAAAAGCAGGTAATGTAGTTCAGGGGACAGGCCCCTTGTAGGTAGAGGAGAGGATATCTTCTTGAAAAAAAATAGAGGTGTGGTTCTCTGAGAGGAGGTAGACTCCTCATGGATTATGGACTGTAACGACTAAAGTAAAGAGGACGTAATGGAAACAAGGAGGAGCATTATTGTTAACACATATTCGCTACTAAATGTTTTTGTTAATTGACATAAATGCTCAATAATTTGATGAAGGTATGATATTAACTGATGAAGCATATAATGACTGCTTGGTTGTCATAGAGGAAGATCCGGGCAGATTCTTTGCTACTGCACCTACGTCTGGAAAACGGCATTGGTGAAATGGCAAAGGGTTCCCTCAATAACATGGGTTTTCGCCCCAAATGAACGGTGCCCCCTCAAGATTGTGCCAATGTAAATCCTGCACTGGCGCCATCCATAGAATTGGGGCCTGCAGGCATCTCTGCTTTTTTCCCATAATAATTACTAAATTGCCCAAGGGGTGCAGGAAGTGCACAGAAAGGCGTCTTCTGCCTCCAGGGCCCTCAGTGCAGTACAGCTCCAGGTGCATCACCGCTAACACTGACCTAAAAAAGGGCATTTTTAGCATGCTTTTTCTTTAATCAGTATTCGTCCGATCTCCCTGATCTCCTTGATAGCTTCTGTTCTGGGTCACCGAAATTATAACATTAGCATTACCCCTGCTTGCCGTTTCCGGCAACAACACTATTAGCACAGCCTGAGCGGAAAAATATGATCATTTGGTACAGTCGAATCTCACTAGGCAAGTATCACAGTCTTCTATTAACTCAGGTTCCACATCCATTAGTGCTCAGATTTCCAGTGACAGCGACATTGAAGGTGGTGGGGGAAGTGTACCACAAAGTAAACAGCCTGGTAGTGGTGGTTTTTTACAAGAACTTATGAGAATAAAGCAAAGCAATCGCGATCTGAACATGAAGAAACAATATTCAGGAGGACCAGAAGGGGTAGACGAGGGGGGAAACATAAGGGAAATAACAGGCATGAAAACAAGATTGTGGGACAAGAGGGTATAAACCAAAGCACAACTGACTCTATAAATGTTGTTAACCTATCCAGTTTGACTCTCACATCTGATATGAGGACATTGCTGGAAAAGGGCCTTAATTTTTGCCCCACTGATCGAGGAGATGTAAATAAGTTGAAAATAGATTTATTTAAATTTGTTCGCAAACTTAAACTGAAGAAACATTTCTCGCTTTATCAATCTGATATACGGAATCAAGACAATGTAATTCAGAGTTTAGATTTAAATGAATTTTCAATTAAAGATATTCAAGACACAGCAACATTACTGTCTATCTCTGAACATGAGGAATTTCCAATTATTTTCTCTCAGGTGGTAAATGATCTTGACATCACACATAATATCAGTATAAGTAGTGGTCTTAAAAGTAAGTCCAAATGGGTTCCTAAGCTTATTGGTAATAATAAGATAGACATGTTCTTTGATTTAGTGTGTAGAGATTTGGATAAAGCTAAACCACATTTCTCAGGTTCGAACCTGAGTCATGGTGAAAAAATGGCCCTGAAGGATTTATGACAGAATAAAGAAATTATCATCAGACCAGCGGATAAAGGGGGCAATGTAGTGATAATGAATATAAATGACTATGAGACGGAAATTGCTTCTCAATTACAGGATAAATGTTGTTATGAGAAACTTACATATAACCCAATTCCGGGATTGATCAACTGTATACAGAAGAAATTGAAGGATAGGTACGAATCGAAATTACTGGATAAAGATGAATACCAATATTTGTTGAATGCCCAGCCTAGATATCCATGTATTTACACTTTACCGAAAATACATAAAGCATTACCATTCCCCCCAGGAAGACCTATTATTTCGGGGATCTCAGAACCTACAGAAAAAATATCTGAATTTCTAGATGTTTTCCTCCAACCCATGGTCAATAATTTACCATCATTCATTAAGAATACTACACACATCCTGAGTATTCTAAGTGATTTTGAATGGGATACTAACATGACACTTGTCACCTTAGATGTGGTTGCTTTATACACATGTATAAAACATGATTTAGGTTTGAAGGCCGTTGAGGCATTTCTTAATAGAAAATCGATCACGTTGTGGCAACACACAAGAATGATACTAGATATGATATAGTTAATTTGTAATAACAACTTTTTTCTGTTCAAGAGAGACTGGTACAGACAGAAACAAGGTGTGGCAATGGGCTCGAGATTCTCCCCCTCTTACGCGAACCTATTTATGGGTTGGTTTGAGGAGAGGTGGGTCTGTATATTGAACACAATAGTATTCAAAGCAGGTTGTATATGAAGTCCACTGCCTGTAATTCTATCTTACATGCAGCAAGTGCCCACCCCTACCATCAGATTTCTGCGATACCATATGGTGAAATGGTCAGAGCTAGGCGCAATTGTAGTAAGGACGAAGAGTTTGAGACATGCATTGAAGATATGTGTAAGCACTTTGAACAAAGGGGATACCACAAGCAGCTTATTAGTAAATCAAAACAGAGAGTTAAAAAAATCCAAAGGGAATATACATTGAAGCCTTGGGTACATGACAACCAAATAGAGCAAGGAAAAGTTAGATTAATAACAGACTACACACAGAATTCAAAAACATTACCTAAGCTTGTATTTAGACATTGGCATATTCTGTTGCAGGACGAATCCTTAAAGGGTATTGTCGGTGCTAAACCGGAAATTACATTTCATAGAGGCAAAAGCTTGAGAGGCATCTTAAGTCCGAGTTATCCCCT